>NC_072853.1:61952629-63390129 GCF_028858705.1 Grus americana
TTACCTCTGTTTCTCCCTTCTTCCCCAGAACTGAAAGCCTGGAAAAGCCACATTTCTCTGATCATCTGTGGATAAGAGACTCTCACAGCAGCAGCAGCAGCACATCTCAGTTACTCCATCACTTGAGCAGCTCCCTGGGCTCTGCCCACTATTACCCACAGCCTGGCTCTTCTTTCACAGTAATCCCACTTTCTCTCCATCTTTTGAACCCCAAAGCAAAGGAAGGGAAGGCTCACAAAGACAAACAAGCCGTAGTTAAGTAATTGTTGGCTGAATGCCAATTACAGTTACAAAAGCAGTACAGTGGAATTTTCCAGCTGAATGTACAACTGTAGGATGTGGTTTAAAAGAAAAGAAAAAAAAAACCAACCTAAAAGAAAGAGAAAGAGCAAAAAAGATTGTGCAGTAAACACAATGGAGATCTACAGCTTGGATTTGAATCATGACTTGAACATACATCTTCAGTGACCCTGGGTGAGTCATTTCATTTCCTGGTGCATTAATTTCCCAAACTCCAATACATAGATAATGTGTAATGAATGCTGCTGTTTCAAAGCATGTCACAATAATCTCTGTAATGAGGTTTTTTAATGGAAATTGCTGTAAAACTGTGAAGAATAAGACATACATATAGGGCCAGCACAATATGTTAATACCCTTTTTAATGATTCATTAGTATTGAAGATTTAACAGATAGGCCTGTAGCAATAGTGCAGAAAGAGCGGCAAATATACTTGCAGACTGCTGCTGTCACCAGAAAAAAGGCCTTGACTCTGGCAGCACAATGAAGCAGGAGATAGCTAAAAAGGAGACCACTCCAGACACCACTTCTATACCTACAAACATGACCAATTGCAAAATGATCAGGGCAAAACGGTTCTGTAGTTTCGGTGAATCTCCGGTGAAGATAATGAAACAAATGGGCTGGGAGGAGGGAGCTTTGAGCATATTTTGTTCTCGGGCTGAGCATCCCGGTGGAATTAGCTCTAACCCTGTAGAAGCCAGGTTAACCAACCCAGACGGCAAGTCAGTAACAAGTGATACAGCTCCGGGTTTCTCTAGGGATGAGGGTGCCGCTGTTGCCAGTCCGCTACCATCAATGAAATTACCTCTTTTTCCATTACCATTCTATGTTACTTTAAGCAAGATGGCTGAGTGATACAGCTGGGTAAAGGCACAATAATTCAATTTGCTTTTTTCTATTCTGCATCTAATCTAATTGAAAAAACATCACACACACACACACCCCAATTTGGATTAATCTATAGGCATGCCTGATTCAGTAACATAATGGATAGGATTCTTCAATATGTATTCATTAACCTCAGAGGAGAAATTAAGATAACACCGGGTATTCCTCCAAAGAGAAAGGAAGAAGTTGTGAATTAAATACAATCATGTTTGGGGGATGTAGTGCTAAAGACGATTCAGGAAGGAAAAAAAGTTGAATCTAAAACACTTTCCCAAATGTAGAAAAGTAAAGAAAATATAACATACATACTCAAGTTCTTGATAATTTTTTATTGTTAAGCATATTGGTCTCCAAGAGGTTACACTATATAAATTATAGTTCTATGATTAAAGGCTTCAACCCCCCAAAGTCTGTCTTTGCAAGAGGATATGTATTCAGGAATCTTTAGATAAAGGATGATGTTTCTACATTTCTGGAAATGGAAAATTATTTACATTTTTTGGAACTGGACCACAAACTGGATATTCATCCTAACATAACGCTGAACACCTAAATGGGTCAGGAAGACTGTCGGTGATAAAAAACACAGCTGTAATATGAAGGCTAGATAACGCTAAATGTTGAAATTCAGGAAGGGGTTTTTGGCAGGGTTTTTTTCAGGGAGATTATTCACGAGTAATGGATGCTATCTGAATATAGAAAAGCTATGTTTAGTGACAGAATAAGCTAATGGTGAGATGTACTAATAGTATCAAGGACTGCTTAAGGCAGTGGAAGAAACACCACTGCTGAGCAAATTTTGAACTAAGCACCATAAAGCACTACTACGGATGACTCTCAAGCCAAAGGTGTGTTGGTAGGAGATAAGAAGGTTTGTGGTATATTTTTAAGTTCACCGTGTAAGTAATGTTCCTTTGATGTGCTCATAGCAGGAGAGCCCGCCTGTGACGACTCACTCAGCTTCAGTGAAGTTTGCGTGTCTGCGTGAGGGGGAAATCTTTAAAGCAGCCATTTATGGTAGTCCTCTGTCCATTTGAATAAAACAAAAGTGGAAAATATGACAAAAAAGTGAACTGAAGATAATCATGAAGACAAAGAAAAAAAAGCCAAGTTGATCTACTTAAAAAAGAGAGAGAAATCTTCAACAAATAATCCCAAGAAAATATCCAATTAATTATTATTTTGTTTATATTTTTATTTACGATTGCTTAATGATAAAAACTATCACCATGCCTTTTTCTTCTATCTAAACCTTTTCTGTTCAGTGATCTTGACTGTAAACATTTGCCACTGATTAGTTCAATAAAGTATCAAAAATATCCTTAAAAATATTTTATAAATTCTTCTACTTTTATAATAAGATAGTACTAGATTTCTATTCATATTTTGTTGATAATTAGACTATGCATTTTCATCCAGTAATAACACTGAAGACAGTGTTTAAAAGACATGAAAGAAACTAATTTAATTCATCAAAGGAAAGTAGTAAATTACGTTTGAGTCTCTAAGAATTTAATGTACTAATACTGCGTCGTCGACTATGCTATTTCTTTTAGTTTAGTGCTTGTCTTCCTGTTGAAGTCTCTTATTTTATTAGTTTCCAAAAAGTGCTATTATTTGTAGAAACCTCAAAGTTTCATTTTAATGAAAGAAAAATGAAAGCAGAAAGGCTTCAAGGTTCTCACACAAATCCGTTATTGGGACAGGAAATGGACGTTTCCATTTCAGAGCACAGTCATTCCCATACACCTATTATTTTTCCTGAATTATCCTTTTCCTGGTTCAACTCTACTTTTTATGTCCATCATGTTGCTAAAAAAACCCAAAAAACCAACCCATTAAAAGTCGGTTTAAGGAAATGAATGTTGCTGGATCTTTTTCATTTGCTGGAGGAGATTTACAGAGTTGTTTCCTAAACAATACCCTCAAATACAGCCTGGATGTGAAAACTGCCTGCAGAGGCAGTTCACTTAAGTTGGAGGTTATCCTTAATTATAGGATGTTGTCAGCTCAGACATGTCTCCGAGAAAGATCTGTAACTTTTATATGGCAAAGAAGCTTATGACTAAAAAATGGCCTTTAAAATGTAGGGAGAAAGCTAAAGAGAGCAAACAATGCATCTTTTGTATATGGCATCTTTAACCTTTTTTTTGTTGATGCATCCAGGACCTGACACAGCCTACCTTTCTAGCGAAGAAAGTTGTCTCATGCGTCTTCTTTTTCTTGAGCCCTTTTTGTGCCCCTTTCTTGTGAAAAAGCTTGGTAAACAGCAAAGTGACAGTTTATGATTTTCCAGTAATGCACATCTCATTTCTACAAGATCGACTCAAGCAGCCAATACTATCTAAAATCTTCCCTCTACGCATAAAAAACCCAGAGAAAAACAAAACCAATGGAAACCACCCCAAAACACCTATCCCAAACATCCTCGAGGTAGTGATGATGTTGCATAAAAGCAGAAAAATCAGATGACTGTTTGTTTTGTTAGCTGTTTCCAGTTTGACAAGTTCTGCCTATTGCTTTTTCTGTTTAAAAATCAAAAAAAGAGGTGTGGGGGTGTCATTGAGCAACAGAGACGGAATCCTGTGGCGGTGCTGGCTGAGACGGGCTGGGTCAGTCAGGCACTGAGAGGGAGCTGGGGAGGAAGCCATCTGCTCGGCAGGCAGGTGCTGGCTGGAGGACTCGGGAGCAGATGAGGTGGGATCCCGAAGCAGACAAGACCCACAGCTCGGTGTCGGGCGGCCTTACAGGAGAGGCTTCGCAGCAGAACTGGGGGAGAGATCTGCTCCTGTGAGGACTCGGTGTTTGCGGGGGAAAAGTTATTTTCAAACTTTCTTATTTAGTCTGTCACAACTATCAGATTTGAGATCCAAAGAGTTACCTTGCTCTGGTTCGTTACTTGGTGTTCTGAAGAATCGCAGCCAAGGACGCCCAGGTCGTACCTTGGTATGGCGGCACCGGGGAAAGCAGCAGTAGTTCCTCCTCAAAGGTCCTGCCAACTTAGTGGGCCTTTATACAGAAAGGGTGGTATGTAGATTTCCAGATAACTCCCTTGGCACAAACACATGGTCACTTCTTTTCTTCTCCTTTTTTTGATCTTGGACTTGTTTTAAATGTTCTAAGAGGTACCAACCCAGCCATTCAAACTGCCCCTCGAAAGAAGCATACTTCAGAATACACACAGAAGAAACCTCTTCCCCTACAAGTGCACTGCTTAAAGATTTTCAAAATAGAAAACAAAAAGAAAATACTTGCTATTAAACTTTTGAACAAATAATGGACTAAGCTCTCCCCACTCCGGGGGCAAAAAAACTTGGACAGGGATTAAGAACAAAGAAACGATGGAAACTACCTCCTACCAAATCTTCACATACGTAATGAAATGGAAGAATCAACAAAACCTAAAGAAAAAAATAAAATTCTGTTCTATTGTAATGAATTAAGGTAATCTGTTGTGTTTGTAGGGTTTTTTTTTTAAACTTTACACACCCATACACTGATACATAGCAATTCCTCAGGTAAAAATCCCTTTCCTACTAATCCTGCTTTCCGACTTGAGCATGTCATTGCTTTACAGAAGTTCATCTGATTAGGCAAAGCCCAACAAAACAGTAGAGCTTTTTCAAGAAAGGTATCACAGTCAACATTAAATTAATGGAACCAAGGAATATCTGCTGCAATCATTTGTTTTAGCAGAAATAGCATAATTGTACCATAAACTCCTGCCTGATTCACTACAACATCACATCTGTTTTATGCTAATGTAGTTCCAAGGAAATCAATGATATTTATACTGACATAAAGCAGCGGTGAGTCATATTCTCAATTAGTCTCTTCAGTTCGAGAAGAAATATCAGAGATTTTTCTTTATTTTCCAAAATTTAGCCTGCAACCGTGTTCATAGATTTCTAAGAACCTGAAAGTTTAATTACATCTATAGGGCTTCAGAGCACCCATTACAGAATCATCACATGTTATTTTATGAGGATTTATTTTTTTAATTTAATTATTGTGACTGCATAGGTCTTTTGTTTCATTTATGTGTTCATAACAAGAGGCGCTGGTCTCTGACAGATTGGTTTTTTTAAATTATGTGTGTGATCTATAGGAATCATAAAATGCCTGTAAAGTAGCATACCTGCTCAAGAAAGGCTTATCAACCATCCTAACATAACTATCCTAACATATTGATTCTGCTATCAATTAAAAATATTATGCCTTTTTATTTTTATGGTTGGGTTCAATTCCCCTTTGTTGAAATCATGTGTGAAGCCCCTGCCAGTTGGAAATACAAACCATTTTCAGTGCTTCAAAGTTGAAAGTTGCAGATATTTCTTTTCTTACAATTATGTCCTTCTACGTTCAATTGATTTTTTGTTTCTTTTTTGTTAATGTGAAAGATTTTTTTAAAAAGGTAGTGATCTGAGGATATGATGTGAGAGTGCTCAAAGGCTTACCAGAATAATCCGATGCATTAGATAGGTAGGAATTTAAACAGGTAATCTGAGGCAAACATTGCTAGGATAATTTTAAAGAGCTGGTTCACTGAATTTAGTTTGATCAGAAATAACCCCAGACCTTGGTTTTGCAGGCAGTTCATTCTCAAAGAGCTAAAGGCGAGGGCTCCTCACGCACACGCTGTGCCCTCAGACACACAGCTTCAGGGTTTGGGTTATTCAAGCTAACAGCCTGGATCAAGATCTCCAAGGTCAAAATTCCGTTTATCAACTTTGTTGCAGTAGTGTTTGTATCCATTACAAACTACATTTATTTTGCAATAGGAAACCTGGATATATAGCATTAGTAATTTTTGTTTGATTATTTTTCAAAGAATAAAATGAAAGATACACTGTATTGTTATAGCTGTGGTTTGTCCCTAGATTCCTGGAATTGAGAGTTTTGTGTGCTGGTTTTTGTGGTTTCTGTTGTAGATGATGGCAAATGATATTTCCTGTATATTATGTTTCAGTCTCAATGGGCTTTTTTTTTTTTTTTCCACAGCTGAACCAACTGTATTTTCTACTAAGTCTGAGATGAATACATATGTGTCCCCCTTTCATTTAAGTAGAAATTCTATTGCTTAAATATATATATATATATAAAAAATATACAGAATGTGGCAGCTGACAATTCATCAAATGGTGAACAAATTCTGCTGAGAGCAAAGATACAAATTTCTGGTCATTCTGATATTAGCCATTCTTTGTACAGGATGGGTAGCATCAAAAGCATTTTAAATAGTTCTCAGTCTGCTTTTCTGAAAAGGTTTTGACAGCGTTAGTTACCTCTGCTAAACAGAAATTTCTGACATTTATATGTCCTGCTGCTGCATTTCAAAAAGCCTGTCGTGTTTGGTGTGCTGATATATCCAATGAAAACCACAAGAAATGAAATGAAACGAAACAAAACTTATCATTAGCATTGTTAAGTACCACGTCAGGAATTTCCAGTGACTTCACCAAAACATAGATTATAATCCTTCTGTGGGGCGAACTTCTGCGCAAAGAAATTAACCCCTTTTGATGGTAGCAATAACACATGCTGGTTGTAAGAGAGAACCGAAGGACAAAACTGTGCTCGCTGCCACGGGAGGCAGCCAGCCCGGCCTCGCAGATGGGCGAGATGCTCGTGGCTTCTCCGGGGCTGAGGCTGGTGGTGGGCCTGAGCAACATTTCACTCTCCGACGGTCAGCATCGGATTGGCTGTAATTCTAAAATACACTCTGCTAGCCCCTGTGAAATCAGAAGAAAAGATAGAAAAATTCTAACTAAAACCAAAAAGAACTACTATCAGAGTGTAGGAGAATGGCAGAATGGGGACGTTTTAAGCAGAAGAAATACAGAACTGCCAAAGTAGATCATCATATATTCTCTTCATTTTCCACAGAAAAGATCGAGGGCCTTACTGTGCATGAAACTTGTACCTTTACGCTGCTGTGGTTAGAGTAATGCCGTCACCCTGGGACAGGTACATTTGTACCAACACAAAATCTTGTTTATTCATCACTTCATGGTTTCATTCACGTATGAGAAGGTGAATATATACGTGGAAGTCAACTTTACGTAGTATGTTTGTAAGAGAGTCACTAATAATATTGTTACACTGGTGTAAAATCCGCAGACCTTACAGTACTGTAACAATGTTAGCATGAAAAGACCCAACATTAAACTGATTGGCACAAAATCCATTGACTGGTTGTTAAGTGCTTTGATTGCAATTCATAGGTAAGGCTCAACAAGTTTCTAGAACTGCAGCAATGGAAAACACCTTAAATGGGTCATTGCTAAGCACAAAGAAAAAAGAAAGGAAAAAAAAAACCCAGAGAACAAAGATCAAATAAATGAAATTCAAACAAACTATGATGGCACAGATAGCTGCTGTTTTCACAAGTGTTTATAGCTGTGGTCCTTTGAATTTACTTACTGTGATATCAGGCTAATTTGCCTGTTTTGCTATTTCTTTTTCTCTCTTTCTCTCTTTCTCTCTCTCTCTTTTTTTTTTTTTTTTAAGGTATGGTTTGAGTTAGATTTCAAACACTTGGTTTAGCACTTGTCACCAACCACTGTTTCCAATTGGTCATTTCGTCTCTAACTGAAAATGAAATTATGCCAGCATGTTGGGGAGAAAGCACAGAATATTTTAAAGAGTCATTTGAAATAGTGCATAGACTGTTAAGGATCTTTCTTCTGATATATTATTGCAAATACTCTCCCAGCACAGGATAAGGAGATTTATTACCATTAAGAGATGTTTCAGTTCAGAGGGAGAATAAAATAATCCGCCTCGAAGAGCTACTTTCCGGGTGATTACATTTTGACCTCGATTCCTGCTGCATTCCCTAGTGAATTTGTCCATACAATAATGTTTCCCCTGCTGGGACCTAGTCCAACATCACCTAAAGTTAGATTTTTCTATTGATTTTCATGGTCTTTGGCTTCTTAAAATCAGTTGTTGCTACATCCATAACAATTTTTTTTCCCCCCCCCATGCTCAACGGTCTGTCATGAAATGTTTTTAAGAGCATACTGGATAAACCCCACAACATTAAACTGCATGTTTAACCACGTACAGAATCTGAATAATACTGATGGAAGAACACAAACCCCTACAATCTATTGCTGTGCTACAATTTTTTTCTTGGTTTTATTCTTACACAATGCAAACTTCCTGTCACTAAGAAAGTCAGCTTTAAAGATAATATTCAAAGGTATTTTTCTGACACCAGTCACAGTTATTTTGCCATTTAAAACTGTATAAAAATAGTTGCTTTGTTCAAATCAGTGTGTGGGGTGCCCTGTCGGTGTAGGATAAATGCAATAAACAGAAACGGTACAACAGTACATTACTGTCGACAAACACCCGAACTGAGCAGAAATAGCTTTTCCTATAAATGTTAAATGCAAAAAAAATAGTAAAGGACGATTTTTGGAAACCATCATTAGTTTCACGTTAAACATCACCGCTCACTTTCAAGTAATTCTTGTTACTTTGGCCGCTGCTGGGTTGCTGCCTTTGCCTCCCCCCCGGCACAGGGCACGGACGGGGAGGGAGGGCGAGCCCCCAGCTGCAGCGGCAGCCGCAGCCTTTGTGGCACCCTGAAACCTCTGAGCCCTCCCCGCCGGCTGCTCCAGCTTCTGGTGACCTCCTGCCGAATGGCTCCGCTCCTTCTCCTGTGTTAATGAACTTTTTCCGTAGAGATACTTTGCAAACCTTCAATTACTGCACAGTAATTTTGGACAAGGCAAGATTTTTCACTCGAGTGTAGCATTTTTATTAGGTCAGAGACCCATACGCAGGGGAATTTAATATTCCTATTTTAAACTTACTTTTAATGCTGGAAGCTGTACATCTTGCAGGCGTGAAGCGACCACACCAAAGGGTCTAAGCTGAGCTGTGGATTAATGAGCAGCTGATGTCTTAATTTATGCAAACAGATTAAAAATCATACCGAAAATTGTGAATTCCAGTGACACTGCTTCTACCTGCAGGAGAAGTTTGTGTTAGCCCTTGAAACTTCAGGGTTATTTCCCATGTGTGAAAAACTTTCAAACGGCAGAGAATCTAATCATAAAAGCACTAAAGCAGGTGCGTAGTCCCAGGATTCACCAAATTCCAGGTTCAGGAAGGCTCTGAAATTCAGATAAAGTAGCTTTAATTGGCAGCAACTCAGAGTTTTTATTCAGGTGCTGTTATTCAGCTCTGGAAGACACCTTTCTGGAAAAAACTCCTGATGGGTAAGAAAAACTCCGGCTGAGGAGTGAGTCACCCCCCCCAGCCGCCACGGCGATGGGAAAACGGCCCTCTGCAAATCTTCAATTACAGCACTTCCTAGAGTGAAAACCGAGAGAAATGGCAATTTTTCCCTTCCTGACTTGGTGAAATCCACTTTTGAAGTGGGCGCACTTCGAACTTTTCAACAACACCCTAAATTTGGGTTTATGTGATGAGTACCGCTATTCTGATGCTAGCATGTTGGTTACCATTGCCTCAGTTGAGAGTACATCTTTCTCAACTCACCTAGATGTTGACAACTGTATTCTCTCAAAAGAGCTTTTGAAGAGGCATTTTTTTGTTTTCTTTTCTTTTTCTTTTCCTCTCAATATTGTTCAGGTTTTGGGTTATCTTTTGGTTTAATAATTGGCACTAAGCCACACTGCCTGGCCTCTGAAGTCAGTAGCAGCCTGTGATGCAGACCTAACACAGGAAATTAAACTGAGGAGACGTTATCTTCTTGTTAAACTCAGTTAGCAGACCTCATCTGAATTGTCTAGCAAGTTTGTAATAGCCCACATTTATTACTCCTGGATGTAAAACAAGGACATGGGTGATCCTTTAACTCCCAGTATGTGTAAGATACTGGGCCACAGGCAGTGCGGACACCCCCTCTCTCTCCTGTTCTCATCTGCCTCTGTGGAGCTCCGCACTGCTGCTTAGGGTTCTTGAAGGAGTGAGAAAAGAAAAGGTTTGGTTTTAAAAGGCACTCCTCACTGCTGATGATCTCATATGTATTTCACCTCCAGGTCAGTCTTCTGAAAATATTCTCAATTAGGACGCATTTCTAAAACTGCCTTTTCAAATATAGTTAACGCCAGTGAAAATTTGCAAGTCAACAAAATCTTGTATTACCTACGTGAAGCACTGGGAATTGCCAGCCTGTAGTCTGATGGCTTCAAATGCTTCAAACATTCAACTCGGTAGCAGTGTTTCCTGTGTCATGCTACCCTACGCTTCATGTTGCTTTTAGAAGCACTTTTCCTATGGAAAAAGAAGGAAAATACAACATAAGTTTTGCTTGCCGGTAAGAAGCAAAAGCTCTGACAGCAAGTATGCATGGATAAGTCTTGCTTGTGGGTTCAGATCTGCTCTTTATTGGCCATAAGGGCCTGCTGCAACTTAATCAATCCTGCCTGGCTGATGAGAAATTTATTTCACACACACACACAAAATATTTTCCCCACAAGTTGCCTATGAGACTTTTTACTTTTAGAAATTTATTTTTTTTTTTTTGTCCTTGCTTCTTTTTCTGCTGTTCCTGGCAAACATTAGGTCAAAGACAATGCTAAATTTCTATTTTCAGAAAGTAAGTTAGCTATAAATGATTTTACAGCAACCAGTCATATAATATGCATTAATTGGGGCTGTTAACCTTAGGCTTCTCAAGACAGAGTATCAGCTTTGTAACAGGCAGAAATCCCCTTATAGAGTGATTCTTTCGAAAGCTGACACTACTTGGCCAGCATTAATTGTGAAAGGAAGTACAGCAGATTTTCTTGACCCTCTTTCTTCTTTTCAAAAAATTCTGTCCAGCTGAATCTGTATTGCACTAACCTGGTTCACAAATCAAAGACATTAGGCTTCCACCTATCCTTGTCAGCAATGGACATTTAAGGCACGCCTAAACCAGCTTTTCCCTCATTTTCAGATAGAAGCAACAAACAAATTGGGACTCGGTTACAGTTTTTCCTTCTTATCAATAACACTAGAAATTGCATTCAACCAGAGATTTCCTGTTCTAAATAAAGTGAATCGGTGTAAGAGATGTGGGTGAATGCAGTCTGCCCTGTCACTTTGAAGTTAGGTTCAACTCTACATCCTCATGGCTTATGATCTCAGCTGTGCAAGACTTCAGCTGGTTGTCTCCTAGCAGAAGTTGACAGTGAAATAGCTATTGAGTTTTGAGGATATTGCTTATTACAATTTTGAAAGTCGTTTGTTTTGGTTTTGGTTTTTTTCCATCATATCCTGTAAAGTCTCACAACATCCAAGTAAATAAAATACCACACATGAGATAATGGAAGATTATTCCTAATCAGCTACATCAGATTCCACATGTGGAAATTTTTTGTTTGCTACAAAATGCTTATTAAACAAGTATTCCAGTACAAACAAAGAACATAGCAAGATGGACAGTGGGACCGAGTGCACCCTCAGCGAGTTTGCCCACGACACCAAGCTGTGTGGTGTGGTCGACACGCTGGAGGGAAGGGATGCCATCCAGAGGGACCTTGACAGGCTGGAGAGGTGGGCCTGTGCGAACCGCATGAAGTTCAACAAGGCCAAGTGCAAGGTCGTGCACGTGAGTCGGTGCAATCCCAAGCACGACTACAGGCTGGGCAGGAATGGATTGAGAGCAGCCCTGAGGAGAAGGACTTGGGAGTGTTGATTGATGAGAAGCTCAACATGAGCCGGCAGTGTGCGCTTGCAGCCCAGAAAGCCAACCGTGTCCTGGGCTGCATCAAAAGAGGCGTGACCAGCAGGTCGAGGGAGGTGATCCTGCCCCTCTACTCCGCTCTCATGAGACCCCACCTGGAGTACTGCATCCAGCTCTGGGGGCCCCAGTACAGGAGAGACATGGAGCTGTTGGAGCGAGTCCAGAGGAGGGCCATGAAGCTGATCAGAGGGCTGGAGCACCTTTCCTATGAGGACAGGCTGAGAGAGTTGGGGTTGTTCAGCCTGGAGAAGGGAAGGCTCCTGGGGGACCTTATTGCAACCTTAGCCAGTATCTGAAAGGGGCCTAGAGGAAAGCTGGAGAGGGACTGTTCACAAGGGCATGTAGCGATAAGATAAGGGGTAATGGTAGATCCCCCTGAGGGAAGGTAGATTTAAATTAGATATTAGGATGAAATTCTTCACTGTAAGGGCGATGAGAGACTGGAACAGGTTGCCCAGAGAAGCTGTGGCAGCCCCCTCCCTGGAAGTGTTCGAGACCAGGCTGGATGGGGTTTTGGGCAACGTGGTCTAGTGGAGGGTGTCCCTGCCCTTGACAGGGGGGTTGGAACTAGATGGTCTTTGAGGTCCCTTCCAACCCAAACCATTCTCTGATTCTATGAAATCTTGCTTGCAGGTTTAAAGCACTGCATGCAGTGATACATTTGGGTAAAGCAATTAGAACATTGCATCATTGTTAATATGCATAATTTAGCATTAATAAAATATTTTTGCGTGTGGTAACTGTCATAACTATTTATTTTGATAATTTCTTGCACTGGATTTGCAAGGAAAGAAAGCAAGTTTAGCAAAGTTTTCAGCTTTTTGCAGAGAAAAGTATATTCTCCAAGATGCAGGGCATATGTCTGACAGGTTAGAAATACCAAAAGGGTCTTGTATGCATCATCGATCCTTTGTAAAACCACAGACCAACAGACACCCGCTAGCTTCTTGAAAATTGTCAGTTGCATGCGGTAGCAGGAATTACTGTAGACCTCTGAGATTTCAATGAAATCACATGAATGTTGGTCTTCAGTTGGGGAAAGCAGGCAAAACAACAGATGCTGCTTAGAAAAAATAGAGAGCAATAAAAAATTATAATAATGCATGTGCTTTTCAATAAAACAACAAGGAACATTAAAAGGTGCTGGGTTCTTGTATAATTTTTTTTTAAAAAAAATCAACATTCTATTTCAGACTAGATTGATAACAATGGCTGATAATTTAAATGGTATAATTGTTCATATTGGGAAGAATTAGAAATGCCAAATCAAATTCAAGATTCATGTATTCGATAGAATTGCTCGCCAGAAAAAAATTACATTTTTTAGGCTCTAAATAATACATTATTGGATCTAAAAGGTAGATAATGGTGTGTCAGTAACCCACAACAGAGGAAAAGAGAGAGAATAAAAACAGAAAAACACCAGTATTGAAGTTACTGAAAGTTTATTAGACTTCTCTGAAAAAATATAAACATCTAAAAAATATATAAAAAATAGATCATAAAAATGTAATATTAATCAAAAATTTATTTATGAGTCTCCTGAGATTTCTTTATAAAGTAGATTATTTTTATTTTCAACTCAAGTGGAAAAGAAACATAAACATTTTGTGCGACAAAAAATGAATCTCTTTCCAAACAGCTCCATCACATATTTATAAAAAAACCTTTCTAACTCCATTTCCCAACATTTCCAATTTTAATAAAATTATAGAAGCGAATGCAAAAATCATATGCAGTATTGATTTATATTAAAATTATATTTCTGCTCTGCAAAGACTTGCACACATATACTAAACACTAAGGACCAAGATCTAAAAATGTAAAACTTCATAGTCCCACTGGCAAACAGTCAAGAAGCTGGAATGACAATACGATACCCGGATTGATCATTCAGAATGGGTCCCTATGTTTATGAAGAATGAGCACATTTGTCAACCTGAGCACGTTTGTTTGGAGTAAATCCAGTACAGACCGACACTCTCCATTTTGGATGCAGGAAAGCAAGTCCTCTTCCAGTGAAAACGGGGCCAGCTTTCACACCGTACCTTTTTTTTTTTTTTTTTTCTTGTAAAGGTAATGGTGGCTGAGAGAAGGTTGGTGGGGGGAACATGCAGCTGAATACCAAACCGAATTGTAAAATCCCTGCTATTAATCTTCAGCACCTAAACCACCAGTCACAACAATAAGATGTGCCCAGGAGTAGCTGGCACTGAGGCCAGAGGGCACAGACCGACCCTCCTCCATGGGGCCAAACCCTTCTGGGTTACACAACAGGGAGACGAACCAGCTCTTGGGAAGACGCAGGACCACGCAGAACTGCTGGATGAGGTCAGGTATTCACCAAAAAATGAGGAGGTGGTGATAAATGAAGAATGCACATCTTCTACAGCATGGCCCAGGAGAGAAAAGATGAGCTAAAAAAGAGATTGAGGTGTTGTGAAATTATGTTTACCACAACTCACTCTCTTCTAAAGTGATGGCAGTATGACTGCTACCACAGCGGCGCAGCTGTAAATGATTACTCTAGGAGGCCCTCTGGGGGAAAGATTTGAAGGTATCACATATGTTTTTATGACCATAAGAAACCTCAAGTGAACTGTAGAGTGTCCCTAGACTCCCTAGAGGACAGCAATCTTCAGGTGTCTGCTAATCATTGGGTTTTTTCCTCCCTAGAAGACAGTAAAACACTTCTCTGAAGGACAATCAGATTTGAGAAGCTGTCACAGTAGCTTCTACCTGACTGTGAAGGGAAAGTCTTATACAAAGCTGGGCCAAAAATCTCAGGATAGAAAATTCCCCTGCCCAGTCTGGCCAGTACTACTCCATCATTCCACTGGAGCCAGAAGCCTGTAATTGCTGTAATTTGCAAATTGATATGGAGAGGAACCAATGAAAAACTCCACCAGGGGCTGTGTAGTTGCTATGGCTGAGTGAGGAGAATCCATAGCGCCATAGCTTTGCTGGAAAAGTAAAAATAGTGCCTTTCTCATAAATGAAATCTTTCTCTGAGAATTTTCAAATAGACTTGAAACTCTATTACTCAAAAGGTTTGAAAACTTCACCAGCAAGTCATGACTTAATGTCTCTGCACACACAACCTAAACTAAATGATTTAAGTTTAATCCACAATTTGTTAACCACTCAAGCAAAAACTATTTCTTTGAAGGTTTTGAACATGCAATAGATAACACATCAGTCTTGAAAAATCTGAAAGCCTCATTTGTAGTGAATTTTATGTGCATATCTCCTTTGAATTTAAAATAACTTCTTTCTTGATTACAAACTTATTATAAAAGATAAAGCAACCAAGAGCATAATATATCTGCAGTTAGTGCAAACGTTAATTGTGTTCTGGATAAGGACTTTCAAGACTCCTAGCTTGCATGGCCATGCTTTTTATTAGAGAAACGAGATGTGCACACTGAACATTACTATTTAAATTCTGTAGTCTATTAAGGGAATCCATCTCCACTTTAATTGCACTTTCCTCTGTAGGATAAGAAATGATTTTATAGCCCTTAAAATTTGAAGGTATGTTGGGATTTAATTTTCTTTGAAAATCCAAATGTGATAAATACCACATCCTTGAAAACAGATGTATCTCCAAAATTCTGAAATTAAGTTTAATTGTGATTGAGCTCTCATTATTTTAATTTTCTTTCATGAAAGCTATTAAGACTAAAGGTTATTGTGAGGCTATTTGTGCTAGTCTAAGTGCCAGGGAACAGAAATTATAGTCATTTACATTTTATAACCCACCTCCTTGTTAACGTGCAGGGAGATGGGATGCAGCTGCTGTACGTTCCTGATTTTTGAAGGAAAAGGTGATGAAGAGAGTGCTGCCCTCTAAATAAACAAATTTAAAAAAAAAACAAACAAACTTTTCTTATTCTTGAATGAGAAAAATTTTAAGTATTCTGTGAAGACTTTATACACAAAGTGAATATAGAGATTTGATGTATATGACCTTAGAGGCTAAAAATTGTTTTGACTTTCCTAAGGAGTAACGCCAAACAGAAGTATTTACTTATGCCATCGCTGCAGTTGCTTCCCACAATTGTAAAATGTTGCAAAATACTGAGAAAACGCGTTAGATATATGCTCATTTTGGGATAGACACAGCACTTGCACTAAGGCTTACTGTAACAACAAATGTATCAGCAATTTATCTGGATTTTTCAATATGAATAATGTCTTCAACAATTTGTACAGTTCAATAGAATAGAAATGTTTAATAGAAAACAAGCATCCAGTTCTTCTATGTTCTTATCATATTGTACTTGCATTTAACGATGTCTTTCAACTACGCAGCCCTATTTCACCTCACTAGATCAAGGTGTGTTTCTACACTTTGAGAGAGCTCTCACCACCCTTGCTGAGTGGTTACTTCCACTGGAATTCATTTGGTAATGAGTGCTTTCATTTTTTGTCTCTCTGGAAAAGAAAGCAAACTGGCAAGCAATGTGCATCTTGACTTACAACCTGATTTATGAGAGAAATCTTTGGGGTCAAGTATGTTGAAACATAAATCTCTGAAGAGAACTGGCACTCGCTAATCTGAAGGGAAGAGACCCCCTGACCAAGAGCAGGCAGCAAACGCTGACTTGCAGAGCTGTCTGTTGTTGAGTGCTCTCCTGCCCCGCAGCTTACTCTTCTGCAACACTATGGGATGAGCATGACATCATTTTGCAACCACTTCGGAAGTTACAGTAGTTCTGCAATGTATCAAGTGGAAAAGAGGCTCTGGTGGTCTATCCTTGCTTTTTGTTTGGTGGAGGAGTGGCAGGCGAGCCGATAATTACATTTCTAGTAATGATTTAATCCAGCCACTATAAGCATCATGCTTATGTCAGGTGAATAATATCAAGTCACACATTAGAAGAATCACAAAACAAACAAAACAATCCCCTCTGTTGGTGGAAAATACTTTCATCACCTGCTTAGGAAGAAAAGACTAATTACAGGTAGACATGGCCTTGCTACACCTCTTTTAGAGATGTTACCCAAATTTTGCGTTCTATTTGCTCACCTTTATATGTCCCTGACATAAAACAAAAACTTTGTGTTGAGGGAAATCTAAAAACCCTGCTAGGTATTTCAGGAGCACGTTCAGCAAAACTGTCATGTGCTCAGGCACCAATGTATTTTTCTCTCAAACTCATTTAGCACAGAATACTGGAAAAGCGCCTGACACAGTTCAAAGTAAACACAGGCCTGGCTAACAGACTGGTTTTTGCCTCAAGAAAAAGATTTGAAGTGCTTATAAATTGGAAACCAACAGATTATGTTTCAAATATTTTCTACAACGTTGTAACATAACTAACTAAAAATGATGCACATACCTCATATCCCGAACAAACTGCTATATTTACATAACTGTCACCTGTAATATCAGCAATTGTCAATTGTTAGCATCTGAAAAAAAAATGCAGCATTTTGAACTGAAAACTAAAACTGAAACTTCAAAACTAAAACATACACCTTGCTGTTCTATATCTAATAGGTATAACACATCACGTCTGCAAACATTTTCAGTTCTTGAATCTGTGCACGTCTGCAACATTACCAAATACAATCCACCGACGACAAATTCTGATCTCAAGTAAAAACCCCTTTATTAAGACCAATCCAAAACAGCAATTCTAATACTTTACAGTAACAACTTCAATGCATAATTTAAGAAGATTACTGATTTCTCACATCCTTTTCCTCTGTACATTCCTCCTTCTGTGTACATACTTTACATAGTAGCATCATTACAATTTCCCATTGGGATTACAGTAGAAATAGTTTGAACCACATTTAGTGCAATTTCTTCAATTCAAAGTGATGAACTCCTTCCTCAAAAGCTTCATAAATTTCTTCCATGGCATGTATGCTGCTGCCACAAATCCATGAATGAGAAGTATTTTCTTTAAATTCCAGGCTCCCATTGAATAAGCCATCCAGTTTCAACATGAGAAGTCATCTGATGATCATTAACAATCAAGAAGCTGCACTATATTCTCTAAGCATTTTAAATAGTAGGCATGTAGCTCATTTTCTTCTGGCTGTGGAGTAGCTAAAAGGAAGAAAAAAACAAGATTTGAACTTCTGGTTGTATATAAAGTGATTTTTTTCAAAGATCGTATCAAATGCCTTGCTAGAAATCATGCTATTTTATGATCTTAACCTCTACATTATGAGTAGCAAAACAAGTACTAATACTGTACGTTGCAAAGTCTGGGGTTTTTTGTTTTGTTTTAAAAGACTAGATTTTTTTTAGCAGCTTTCCAAGCCCCTGCTTAGTTGTAACAAACAAAGGTTTGACTATACTATGTTACAATG
This sequence comes from Grus americana, assembly GCF_028858705.1. Taxonomy (NCBI): domain Eukaryota; kingdom Metazoa; phylum Chordata; class Aves; order Gruiformes; family Gruidae; genus Grus; species Grus americana. The sequence continues at coordinate 61,970,863 of NC_072853.1, forward strand.
AGGCCATGCCTTGTTCTTGCCCAAACTTCTCCTGGTGAAAAAATAACAATAGATATGTTGAAAAATTCCCCCACTTGTACTCAGAAGAACCATCTACCATTTTGGCCCAATTATCACTGTAAAGTGATCAAAGCTTTAATAGAGTAGGCTAATTGAGAACCTTAATGCAGGAAAATATAGATGATAACTTACTTCCTATGACTGTACTCTGTAACAATTACAATTGCATAAAATCTTTTATACTCAATATTTTGATCTTTAAATGTTTATTGACTTAAAAAAAATCAATCTTTCAGTCTAGGACTTTATGTTGTAAAGTAGTACATAAATAAATAGGGATCAAAGCTACAAGGTGCTAGTCTGTAAAAGTTGCATATTTCTACCTTGTTGATCCAATGTAATATTTTGAAAAGTCTCTTATCAGTGGTAATTATGCTATAAAGAACAATATAAACTTATCTATTTATTAACACACTATCAGTACATGAAGTGTTGCATTCTGTTATGCTTAATAGTTGACTTAGTAAAGGATGAGTTTGAAACAACAGTACATTGACAAAAATCAATGGATTTGGCTGACAGTATGAAAAGAAACATCATGAGATGTTCTAGCAAAAATACATTTCCTTCTTATTAGGATACTGACAAACAGTGTTCAATCTAGGCAGAAATTTTTGGCACTTCTGTTGTGCAAAATACTACTGGAACTGGGTATTATAAGCCCCCCAACTGATAAACCTATTTGAATACATTTACAGAGCAATTAAAATCAGTAGGAAAACTCATTGGCTTAAAATGAGACATTTACATGTTTTTGCAAGATCAGAGTGATGTGACTAACAACCAATAAACGCATTATTAGTTACTGAAGCTCCAGCTACAGACCAGTGTTTGAACATCTTTCAGAATTAATGCTCTTGAGCTGAAGATAGCAACCTATCATACGGTAACTATTTGAATAATAGTTATGTTCAGTTACTTGTGTAAAAAACTCAAGCCTTTCTGAAAGTCAGCTAACTCATGGTACAGCATTTTAAGACTGGCACAATGATCTGTTCTGATCCCTCCTCCATGTGGCTGAACACATTGAGGTTGAGCACTGTTAAGCAAACTCAATGCTAAATGAACAATTTTTCTTATCGCTAAATTTAAGAATTAACACAGAAGCATACTGTGCACAAAAAAGCATTTTTCTGCAAGAACCATCAGACCTTTTTTACAAACTAACATCAGCAACTACCTGAGGTCTTATTTATAATTTCCTAACCAAGAGGCATTTTTCCTATATCTGTATTTATAAGATGCCTAACCATAAGCTATGTAACTACTCATGATTTTAGAAATAAAAGTATAATTTCAAAAACTTGTAGCACAACATAAACTTATTGTCATCATATAAATTGGAATGTATTAATGATCTACCTCATGGAAAAATACAGAATTGGCATTAGTTGGAAGTAAGACTTACTTTTCTTCACTAAAGAATAAGCCTCATCTATTCTTCTCCTTATTGATGGATTCTTCAAAGTCACTTTTGCCTGTAGCACACACAAACACATAAAATACACTTACTTGACTTTCTTCCCCACATGCTCACAATTTAACAGCAAAGTTTAGAAAATGACAATAATTCAGCAGAACGTGAGATGCAGAAATTTTAGAATTAGCGTATGACTGCATCATCATACAGATTGCATTTATATAAGCAGTCAGAAATCGCAGAGAACAAGCTGCTTCCTTACCATGTTGTTTAACCTCCTAACCTGAGCAGCTATTTATTATTTAAAATAATAAAACAGAACTGCTGCTGCAAACTTTATTTTTATTTAAAGGTTACTGTATGATTTACAGCATAATAAAAGTAACATTACAATTTTTTCAAGTATTTCTCAAATACTAACCTTCTGATAGTTGTGAAGCAAAGCCCAAAGCGAAGCTGCTCCTATTCTCCGAACAGTGCAACTATCACTTTCCAAACAGGCAGACAGTACTGAAACTGCTTTATCTAATGAGAAAAATAAAAAAAACCCAACCCACTCATCTAGAAAATATCATCAAAAGCACACAAATATATTTACACATCTCAGTATTTTGATACTTGGAGGACAATTATTTCTATGACAAGTATTGGTATGGCAGAGGAATTACAGAAACTTTAGTATCAAATTAATTAAATTTAAATACGCTCACAAAATTGGCAGACTACATTGAAAGAAATGTTGAAAAGAATATAGCAAAACAAAACCAAGCAATGCTAAAAAACGAAGCCATCAGTAATAAAACATGCATGTTACAGTCATCTGCTGCGCATAGCAGCTGAGTAAGCCATGAAACTGTTTTATAACTTCCAGTAGCCACAGCTGGAGTCACATCAGGATGAAAATTAAGATGTTTCTATTTTCCTTAGTACTTATTATGTAATGATTTGTAACCAACGAGAAATATTTGCCACCCCACTATTGGTGCCTTAATTTCCTAGCCTTGCTCTGAAGCCAGATTCTTGAAGTCTGCTTGTCCACTTCATAGTAAAAAGTCACACATTATGTAACTGAATAACGTATGCTTAATTAAGGTAGCAAATCAGCAGCTTGGGGACAAAAATGAAAAGAACGGACACTATGGAAAACTTGCTGAGAACTTTCAACAAAGATAGGAGCATTTTCTATGCAATTAAATGGGAGAAAGAAATATGCCTTTTATAAACAACTGAGAAAAAAGTTCTGTTCATGTTGTTACATTAAATATATATGCCATGATCATAACTTTATCATTATCATAAATGTTTTCTGCACATGACAGAACAAAAAATAGTTTGTCTCAACACCCATGACTTGCAGCAGCTAATAAGGTTTTGTCCAACTGAAAGATAGGAACTTCCATGGTAAAAATATTTAAAAAAAAAAATTTCTAAAGTACATTATTTCAAACCGACACAAGGAATCCTGCAACACCACACCCCACCCCACCCCGGAAAAACTGGCTGTTTGAGAAAACTGAAAAAATCCTTTCATTCATAATGTGTTACTATATTCAAATGATTAGTCTCACCATAAATCTTGATTTTTTTAAAACTATTTACTTGCTTTTCCTTTTGCTATGTATTCTTATTTTAATTGTTTTCTGCCAAAATATATGTTTCTATAATTACTTCTACAAAAATACTTTTTATAAAAATGCTTTTCTAAATAACAATATTGAGTTCTTGGTCAGTAACCCAAATTGCAATGAAAATATGGTATTTTGGAAGACACAATATTCTCAGAGTAAAATAGCTTGTATACCCTTTAGATACTTACCATTGGCTAATATCTTTGGTTTATTAGTTGGACTAAAACATATATTATGTAGAATAAGAAGTGCTAGATGTTGGCTGCTCTTGTGTTTGTATTTACACATTTCCACAATCTGGTCTAAAAACCCATTTATCTTCATGATCATCTGCTGTCCATCTTCTCCAAAAGATATGTTCAGTAGCAGCTTTAGCCAAAGAGTAGACACATTACCAGGATTTTTATGACTTCCTTTTGGTAATGAAAGGGACAAAAAGTTCTGCAGGAAGTTACTCTGTGAGAATAAAGAAAAAAGAATGTTAGAATTTATAGTATTCCACGGTTTGTTCACTGCTGTTTGACCTTCCAATCTGTATACTTGACCAAAAACTAGTACTAATGTTTCATTTACATATTTCAGGGAACCCATTATTAGTCAAGGATTTTTGAAAGAATTACATACAAAAAAGAATCCACATATTGGTTAAAAAGTTAATATGGCAAAATACATTTTCTTCTGTAATAATTTATGCAGTGTAGATACCTAAACCACAATGTATTTCTTTAAAGGCTAATTCCCACCACTACATAAGCTTTTTGCTTTGCACTTAGTGTTTCTGCCCAAAAAATAAGCTAAAAGAAATTTAACTGAATCAATGCATTACTTAACCCACGTATTCTTGATTCTTTATTTATTATTGTTTGTGTTATTAGTAAATGTTAAAGTTATCACAGAATCATACAGTATCTCGTGTTGGAAGGGACCCATAACTACCCCATCCCCCTCACTGACAGTCACAGTAATGACCTCTATTTTTGTAAGCTTTGAAGAAAAAGATCTGTGTGTTGATATGGCATACGCTACCGCTTTCCAACCTCAGGGTTTGCCACCACTTTAAGGAGATTCTGAGCAGGTGAAAATCTATTCCCCTGTTGCAAGAGGGAGATGTTCTAACATAACATTCTTGTGATGAAAAAAGTCCTTGACTAAATATTCCCAACCTCACTGACCCTTGACACCACATACAGGCATCTAGTTGAAAGCAAATAATCTAGCATATAAACTCATTATAGTTCTCTTCACATGAATATAATATTGGTAATTTCATTTTCATAGATGGACTTAGTAATTCAGCATTGCTTACATTTATAAAAGCAGAGCTTAGTAGAGCGAATGAAGACCATCACACTAGAGTGAAACTCTGAAGACAGCAAAAATCAAAACAATTCACAGAACAGAACAGCTACCATAGAAAAGATCTCAAACTCGTCGTTTCTATCAAAAAGTTTGAGTATCAGCAGTTTTGTAACTGTATGACCAGATTTTACGTAATTAGCACCATATAAAAATCATATTTCTCCCTGCCTTTTCTAGCAGGTAATTAGGTCCAAGCACAGAACATTGTTAATGTAAATTGAAATTGTTGTAATTATTAAATTACTACAAAAGATCCTAAAAACAAACACATTTTTCATAATTTCTGTCGTGTTAGCTAGTTTTATCATGTCACCACTATAGCTGTTTTCTACATGGTTTGACTTCTTGTCTCAAGGTGTTAAATTTATTTAAATGATCAAAATTAAATTTAAAACAAACAGAATTTTCAAAGAACATTTGATGAAATAGAGTAAGGATCATTCAATATACAAATTAAAAATGGAAAAGACAGTACTTATATTTATATAGTAAGAATAGACTACTACCTAACAGCCAATTACTGACATGTAGGACACCTTCCCTAAGACTATAATTTTTATAAAGATTATATTTCACACCGTATACCTAATGTTTTATACAATGTTTAATTTCTTGTTTATTCACATGCAGTTTGTTCTACTGTATGCTCACTTTCATGATCCAGTAGTGATTGCTATCAATATATATGGGTATTAAGATGTTTACACCCCACTGAAACTGAGAGGTTATAAAAAGCTCTAGCAAAAATTGTGTAGTTCCATATGCTGTTTCTGTCCAGACTATGAATAAGACTGAATTACATGCTGCACTTAGGGAACAGTAGCATAACTAACTGAGGAGATGCACTGGTTTTGATTCTCACAGAAGCATCTCTATATAATAACAAGACACTCCATATTGAAATACAAGGGTTTATTAAAAAGGAAAATGCATCCATCATATTGCTAAAATCAAGAATATTACTTACTTACCTTCTGAATAATGCCTTTGCAGTCATGAGACAGAGCAAGGTTAGAAAGAAGACAAAAGACCACCTGCTGAATTGGGCTGTTATCATTTGACACTTGGGAAGCCAGTTTCAAGATGTTATGCATTAATGAATTGCCAGCTGCACTTCGTGCAGATGGAAGCGATGATTGTCCACTACTGGCCCAACAAAGCGAAGCACAACCTTAAAGAAATGAAAAGTTTATCATACGATAAATGCACATATATATTAACAAAAAACCCCCCAAACCCACAGAAAGAGTGGTCTAACAGCTCAAAGACTGAGATGAGCCTTTTGAAAGGATTGTTTGGTTTTTTTCTTCTTTGAACCACAGTGAAGTCAACAGGACATGCTTTGAATAGAACTGTGCCTCAATGTGACAGTTGACAGAAACAGGTGTCTACTGTTCTAAAATCTAAGAGGCAATTCTGCTGTTAAAGAGAAGACATTGCTCCGTCTCAGAAACTCTCCTTAAAACCCAGAACATTATGTTTAAAGCACTATACAATTATTTGGCATTAGAATCTGCAGAGACCCTCTGAAACCAGTTCGGAAAAAGAGGTCTCTATGAAAGGTTTAATAAGTTTCTTAAAATATTTTTCTGAGAAGTAAAAGCACTGTCTGCATCTGTCATTACCTTGTACAACAGTAGCATGCAAAATCCTATGCTACAGAGCGACAAGCTCAAATTAGTACAGCGGCAGGGAACAACTAAGTTTGTGCACAAATATGCATACATACTTCACAAATATGCGTATATACCTTTTGATTTAGTGGCACTTGCCATCTGCAACAACGCTAACTTCTTACATGGCAAAAGTAAATAAAAATGAGACAGTTTTTAACTGTTACAAACCTCTACATACATTTTTTTGTCTGACAACACTAAGGGGAAGTGGTTAACCAGTTCAGAGTAGGTAAGTTTGGGTCACCTCAAAAGCCATCTATTCTAAACAGAAAGAAAAAACATGATTCATCTAAAACCACTTGCTCTTAACTAGCAAGGAAAATTAAAAATGCAGCCTAGAGTCACTCAGAGTTAAGGAACAAGAAAGACCATCAGAATTTCAGTTTCATTTCCAGCACGTCACAGGATATTACATTTTAATTTTATATCCTGTGGTTGACTAACACATATTTGACCTTTCTTCAGTCCATATTAAAAAAAAAAAGTCTTTATGAAAAAAAAAAAAGCATCACAAGCTCATTTAAGGTCTGGAGATATTAACTTAAAAGAGGGTAAAAAAAGCTCACAGACTGTTCAGTTAATATATTTTAACCATGCTAACTCTTTTATGGTATCTTGACAGGGAGAAATCAACAGATACTTATATGTCTCTTCAAGTTACTAGCAAATCATTATCTGAGTCTATAACCAGGATATGGAATGAGACAAATTCATACTAGAAAGAAGAACAGGCTTCCAGTAGTGGGGATAATTACTCATCAATGGAAATAAAGGGTTTCCGCAAATGAAGAGGAGAATCCTTATGAAAAAGATACAAATACAAGCTACTGAGCCCAATGCATAAATAAATGGAAGAAATTTAATACAGAATTAAATTAGACTATTGAATATTTCAAAACCAGAACGTTCTCAATAAGGGCTGAAGTACAAACTGTATAAAGTACTGACACAGTGTGCTCTGTGAGAGAATTCCTAGAGTAGTATTTCTACAGTACACTATTCAGTTTGGCAGGACTTTCAGTGTAACCTTCAAACATAATGGCTTGAATTAAATGCTCTTTAATCCTTTAATACAATTGTACTCTTGCTAAATCCAACAGACTGAAACAGGATCTGAACAAAAGTCTTGAATCTATTAAAATCAAAACTCTTGATAGACTTTGATGGATCAGTGCTTTTATATTTACTACTTAGAGCAGCAATAAATGTTATTTTCTCTTTATTATGCTTTTCTGTCTTAATTATTCTGGTTAAATATTTTGATGTATTACATCATAGCGTGACTCTTATACCTGCAGGATAGTTTGCAGTGTAGACGCAAAGCAAATGCAGAACTATTTGCATTGAGGAGTCGTCTATTAAAAACCACGGCCAGAGCGAATGCAGAACAGGAACAAGATGAGCTTTGAGTGCTGCCATCTACGAGAACATGAGGAAGAATTTAAACTATTATACTATAAAATACTTTGAAAATTAAATACAAATAGAGTGAGAAAAGCATATTTTTATCTTATTGTGTCCCATCAGTTTGCTTTAAAAGATTGTACACAGAGAACTGACACCCTCATTTCCATCCCAGTCAAAACCAGCACACATGTTTTTATTAGAGACACATGCAAACAAAAGTAAAGATTTATTCATTCCAACTGTGATTGTTCAAGAGTTCCCTATCCTAAAGTTTTATTCTACTTCAAGTAAACTAATTATTGGAACTAAAAAGCATGGAAATAGAAGAGTGCATTTCTACAGAGCAAATAACAGAAAACTTCAGTTATCAACAGCAACCTCCTCCTCTCCTCTAAGCAACTGTCTCTGCAGACTCCTGATCAAAACAAGAAAAATATTCCATGATTATCTGAGATTATGGTACAACCAAGTTATTGGGACCTTAGGGATAACCAAATGGCTTATTCAGGCCCATAATTTGTGTGGTGTTATGTATTCAAAAAAGATGCTAACACATGTCCTCAGTAGGGCTACTTCTGGAAAGTCTGGAAATCTTGTGGTTCCAGCAATGCATTTGCTAAAAGTAACACAAGTTGTATCACAATGCCAAGACAAATTAAACTGTGAAAGAAAAAATGGAAATGTGTGAAAGGTATATCCACAATAAGAAAGAGGAAGAATAGTGATAAGAAAGAAAGAATACAGGAAAGAATGAAAAAAAGTAATGTAGAATTTTTTCCCCCGTGGAAAAAAGAGGTTGGCAGAAGAAATTAAATAGAAAAGAAATTGAAAAGCATAGAGAAAAAGACAAAGAATATGAAATGAAAAGAAGAAATTCAAAACAAGATTCTGAGCAAGAAAAATTATGAAAAGCAAAAAAAACCCATCCCAAACCCAAAACCAAAATCAAGATGAAACCAAAACTGTGCTTTTCAGGATTAGTGGAATTTAACTCAAAGAAAAGTAACTGGTAAATTATTATTTAAGGTTTGTTGTTTGTTGTTTTTTCTTTCAGAAAGGGAAAGAAAAAAAGGAGAGAGGAATAAGGAGAGGAAAGATGTGAAGTGTATCTCTTGCGTGCCTTTCTTGTGGCATCATGCTTTTCTCCACATCCATTTTTCACATTATATGCTTTGAAAACTGGAATTATTGATTTAAGCAAAGCAGAAGTGTGTATAAAGGATGATAGGCATCTGAAACCTTTGGAAGATGATGTTTCAATGTGAACATTGAGTTCCTAATGCATGTATGAAATATTCTTAGGAGGTGGGAATAATAATAATATTTGCAGTGTTTCTTGCCATTATCAAGCTTAAATTTAGCCAGCTTGAAAATAATTTCAAAGTAGAAAAAAAATTATCTTCATTCACTAACTGAATGTGCTCATATTATTTCAATATAAGAATACTTACTTTGCATTCTTCATTCTGAAAGAGGCAGTTTCTGAGGAGCTGCATAGAACGCCGTAACTGCTTGATAAGGTTTTCCTCCTATCCAGAGAAAAATATTTGAAGATCATCAACATAAGACCAGAATTAATTTTGTACAAGGAAGAAAGAGATTTCAAAGGACAGGTACAAATCTAAGGCATCAACATTCAGGTCACATCTCTTCAACAGAGTTTCCTTCTGATCTCAGGTAGGATTAATCTCAGCTAGCTTTAAACATGTATACTAAAGACATTTATAAAAAGTCACTTGGAGTCATCCTCATCTCTCTTTATAACCCACAGATACTATTTTCTAGGAGCGCTAATCTGGGTAAATGCAGAGACCTGCAATGTGGAGCTCCATTTCTCTTACAACTAATGAAGAACGGGGGGGAACACTTTCTAGGTATTTGTTCCATCCTAAAGCAGACATCTAAAACAAGTCAAATGAATCACTACCTAGAAGCACCTATTTTTCTTCCTTGGATAAAAACAAGGATAAACTATCTCTGTCTTGCAGATCTCTTACATTTGGTCAGACCAATCCATCCTTATATTCTCAGTGTCTTAGTTCCCTATCCTTAATAACAGGAATAGTTTCCAACTTGATAAGAATATTACAAAGATAAATACAGACCTTTGGACAGTGGGGTACTATAGAATAAATAAACAAAATACCTATCTTCATGATAGTGCTGTGACATTAAAAGACTAATGATGGCTGACCTCACTTCTGTATGGTTGACATACTAAACCACGTGTGAAAGACGATCAAATTCCACTAAGTTTGTTCACCACAGGAGACTATTTCTGTTTTACCAAGGATAAAGGAACAAAAATGTGAAATAGGATTCATGCTTAATCTTGGGCAATGTAAAGCAACAATGCTCGCTTATAAATCATATCATGTACAGTTGACGACATTTAGAGATGAAGTAAAAGTCTAGCTCAAAAAAGGTAATGAAAGTCAGGTGTAGTAGATGAAAGAAATACACAAGTCATCATCACAAACACACTTTGAGTGGCTTGTCTCATTTTTAACTAAATAAAATGCTAACTCTAGTAAGTTCCTTCAAGAACTTCTATATGTATTAATGTATTTAATAAATACAAATAGCACTAAATCCCATAAAATGCCACAAGCAACAACTTATTCTTAACGTGTAAACTTGTAGGAGGTTGAAAAAGTTATGGATTATGTTGATGGCACTGTTTTTATTTGTTTATTTATTTTAGGATATCTTGATTTTAATAAGGTCCTCTTTGAGTGGCTTTTTTTTTTTTTGAAAGCTTGGCTATTTGTTAATACTTTTCATGCCCTTGGTTAGCATGACTGTAATTATTGTAAAAGAAAAGGAATCTCAGGTACTTCGGTTGCCCTGAGAATGAAGCTAGATCAAACACATTTTTCCCCAACAGAAAAGAAAGTTAAGAAAAGAACCTCTGATAACTTCGCTTTGAGAGCTGTGCCTCGAAGTAGGCTGAGGGGCAGTTTTGTGAATAATCAGCTAAATCTGACTGTGAAAGCAATGTCTCAGTTTCACCTCACGTGAAACTAGATTGCTTGTTGTTATGCATTACATATAATGTACAGCATGCTTACATACGATGTAGCAACCTACATTCCCAGCTCAGCCAGGAAATCGGCCACAAAGTCTTTTGCAAAAATCTCTTTCAAAGAATTCTTAATTAAACATAAACAATCTTTCTGACCTTTCTCAGAGGCTCCTTTCCTTCAATTTCTTTCAAGTTTTAAATTCCTTGTACGTTTAGCAGAGGAGTAAATGTACCCAGTTTCCCCCTTCTCAACCCAAGAAATATAAAGAACCAGCTGACTTCAACCTCACTGACCATAATCAGGGCAGGAGACCTTTCAGCCTCCACCCCTTGAAGAAGGGATAATAAATGTGTTGAGGAGATCTCAAGAAAAAATATTGTAGCCTTCAAATGTCAGGGTCAAACTCAAATTCTTTTAAGAGCTCACAGTTATAAAACACAGTTCCACACTCTCACAAATCAAGGCTAATGTTGGTTTGTGCCAATGCGTCACAGAAAAATACTACTGAGCTCAAACAATGCAGAAATACCCTGCAGGAAGATGTTTTCTGCAATTTCTGCTTTATGTAGGAGTGGACAAGATACCAAACTTGACAGCAGAAGTTGTGTCTGTATTTTAATAATTCTTAGATGAAAATGCTAGAAAACAAGCAGATCGCAACAAAAGTCTTATGAAACTGTTGTATGATGGTAAGAAACAATCTATATCTAGATGTGGTAAGGAAGAGCTGGGTGATATGAGAGTCTGGAACAACTGGAAGGGAGGTTAAAACAAGGCTAAACAAAGAAATTGTGAATGGAAAGAAGAAACTAGGAGTACAGGCAGTGGAAGGAGCCCAAGAATGAGGTAAAAAAACCTCAAAGAACGTTAAAGCCAGGAACAATTGAGTCTGATGACAAGAGACAAAGACATCCAGACCAAGCACACAGGAGGACAGAAAAAGAGAATTAGAATTAGAAGCCAGATAATATGAGAAGGTAGAGAATAAAAAACTGTGACTTGCATGTGCAAGCAGAGTGGAACTGGTTTTGGGGTGGGAGAGAGAATGACTGGTATAGGAACAGAAAAAAATAAAATGGCTGGCATTGATTGAGAGACACTGAGAAAGAAAACCTGAGAAACAGAAAAATTATTGTTGTGGAAACAAGATCGGGAAAAATTAGCTGCATCGGATAGGGCCATGACGTCAAGGCTGAAAGTCCAACTATGTTTGAAAACAACACAGTACTCTTAGATATTATTGTAGGCTAAATAAATATCATAAACTGCGAGCACTGACGGGGGACCAACAGATGAATGCATATGTGTGTGAATGTCCAAAACTGAACTTTTGAACTTTCAATCAGAAGCCTGTTAGTTGCTGGCTTCAACCAGAATGGGGTAGTTGCTAATTGTGATAACCTGGACTAAAAGTGGGAAGTCCTGAACCCTCCAGTTAATGAAAAGACATGAGACAGACCCACTAATTCAGAGGCTGATCATGTGTTGTACTTTGCATATAGATTGTTCAGAGTAGGTAAACAGGAGCTTAGAGTTCTGGAAAGAAAACCTGGTGGCAAAAAATAATTGTTCCTGAAAAGAAAGAGTCTCTGAAAGAAAGAAATGGGCCCAAAAAGAACAATGTGAAGATCCTGGACAGAGCAATGATCCTGCAAGTGGGAGAAGATCCTGGATACCAGAGAGTTGCATGACAACAAACATCAGTGCACTCCCAGGGGTTTTGGCCAGTAACACCCAAAATTGGTAACTGAGCAGGTGTAAAGCACAAACTGATGTGATTTTCTGCCTGACTTTCCTGAACCGGCAATCACCTCTGTGGTGGAAAAGGAAGTTGAGACCTTGTGAACATAACTCTGGGTGGGAGAGCAAGTGTGTGAGATAATCAAGTTGGTAAAAGATTTAAAATCATTGAATCTTAAAGTAGACCCAGTATCCAGACCCACTACAAGTTGTCATTTACTCAGTCTCACCCATGACAGATACCAACAGTATCCATCTCAAGAAAAAAAAAAAAAAAGAAAACCACACAAAAACAAACAAAAAAGAACTGGAAAGTATCTTATGTCAGTCTTTTGTTTTTTATAGTTACCTTTTTTTTCTGTGCTTTCCCAGGCTTCAAGGAATCCAAATTCAGCTGTGCATGAATATGCTTCATGTTTTCTATGCAGCTGTCTATCAGGTCAACTGGAAGACAAAAAATATTAACATTTTGAAGTTCATTCAGAATCAAAAATATAAAATATCTTTCCTGTAATGACCTTGATTACTGTTTCCTCCTGCACTGAGATTTAAGGATTTAGATGTCCAAATTCTGTGAGTTCATAATATATTATCTTCTTGATATCAGAAGTAACTAACAATCTCAAGAAGCAAGAATACATTTGAATCCTTGCAACAGTCCTGTGAGAGGAATGCCCAAAGGAAGGACTGATAAGATGGAGAGGGGAGGATGATTTGGGAGGAAGAGGATAGCAACTCATAACTCTTCAGGGCATCTTCAACAACACTGCCTAGAAGACAAGCTTGAAGAGGTTAGGGCATGCATTCACCTTACCCAACTCTTCTTTAACAGCAGCAGATTCGCTGCATCTGAGGTGAGACAAAGGAAAGCAAACGTTCAAGTAATTCAAGTGCAAAATGTTGAGTTACGCTCTCTTCCTGGGATCTAGAGTCTTTAATTTATTACAAGATCATAGGCTCATGGGATAATTTGAGTTGGAAGAGATAGTCATATAGTCCAACTTCCTGCTCAAAGCAGATCAGGCAAGGTTTACCTGCGGCCTTATCCAGTTGGGTCCTGAAAATGTCCGAAGACAGAGACTGCACAATATATCTAGCCAACCTGATCCACTGCTTGACTGCCTTCAATGGGGAAACATTTTTTTTTTTACAGCCAGTCTGACTCTCACACTTCAATTTACATCCATTCTCTCTCATCCTGCACTGATGTGAAAAACCTGCCTATGCCTTCTTCAAAACCTCATAGGTACAAAGTGGCTACTATTAGGTCCTATGAAAACCTTCTTTTCTCCAGGGTGAACAAGGCCAGTTCCCTCAGCCTCTTTTCTAAGCAGAGGTGGACACAACAACCCTGCTGGCCCCCTGCTGAACTTGCTCCAGTTTGTTGATGTCTTTCTTCTACTGGGTCAAAAACTGGATGCATTATTCTAGATTTGGTTTAACAAGTGCTAAGTAGAGGAAAGATAATCCTTTCCCCTCGATATACTATGTTCCTGTTAATACAGCCCAGGATGCTGTTAGTCTTCTCACATCCAGCTTGCTGCCTACCAAGGCCTCAAGGTCCTTTTCAGCTGCCTAGTCAGCCTGTACTGCTGTCAGGGGTTGTTGTAAAGGTGCAGGACTTTGCATTTTTATCTTAAAAAGTAGTCCTTAAGAGCTGAACAGGTCATGTTAGAGCTACAGATATCTTCAGAACATTGATTTGAACCCCAGAACTTCCTTCCTCTTCTCTAGGATTTGTGTTGCATCACAGCAACGATGACTTGAAGGCTGCTCTAGCACAGAATGTGATGCACTTCATGCACCGGTAGTGCCTTCACAGGAAGTCAGGTCTTAGATGATCTAGTGGGTGTTCAACAGAAGAACCCGGATTGAAGCAAGGGCTGAGCAGACCACCAATACACTGGGAAAGAGCAGAAAGTAGGTATATACCATAGGATGTGAAGTTGAGTTTTCTGCCACTATTAGGATCAGACACTGAACAGCTACATCTAGGCTATTTCAGTGTAGAGTAGGTTTAAGGACCGTACAAACCAACACAGAGATGCAAGTAACAAGAAAGCACCCAAGACAAACTGTACTTGGGCTGATGAGCAGGTATTAAATGCATGATACATGACATATGCAAATTAACCAGTGTCCCCTGTATTTTAGTGGGCACAAAAAGCCTTTGATTAGCTTTTTACTTTTGTTTTACCACTGTAAAAACCGTAGGCAGGTTTTGCAAGGGGAGAAGGTCCTACTTAAACTGTAAAATGGGAAGAAACAAACAAAGAGGCAGGGGAGAACAAAGCTCAGAAAAATAAGTCTCCTCGTCTCTAGGTACAGCCAGAACTGAGAACACAGGGTATACGTTCACCTACAAACATGCATTGGCATTGCATGAAACATGAAATGGAAGATAATGCCAGTGCAAAATGTCCAGTTTCAAATGTATGAATATGACACTGGCTCACAGGTCTCTTCTCACTAACACAGATCCGTGATTTCACCGCAAAATTTTAGACTGGCTACAGCATAATATTTAATCTATAGCTGAAAACTTGAATTATTAATAAGCTTTCTCTGTAAAAAATCTGCAAAAAATGCCACTGAAAACTAAGTCTTTTATTTTGACAGAAAACATTATGATTTAAAAAATACATAAAACACCCGCAAGCATTTGATTTAACATACATTTTGAAATGCTCACCTTCCAAAGCACATTTCTGGGCATTTTTACTGACAGCTAACAGAGACAGCAATGCATTTGTAGCAACTTCTTTCAGCACATCCTTCGAAGACTTTCTTTCACAGACCTACATATAATGCAATTTCATTATCAAAATGAAAAAATAACCATATTAAAAATAGTATTCATATCTATAAATATGTTGTCATAGTCTATATTTTCATTTGGATGATTCATCACGATATTCCTATCCAGAGTTCTCCCTCTCTACATTCATGTTTACAGTCTGTCTGCATTCAAGTGCTTAATTATTTTTTTCTAATTACAATGTTTAAAAAAGAAAAAAAATTTTTTTTTTTTTCTCCTAAGCCCACTCCTCTTACTCTTTTCTTAACATTCTACCTTCCCAAAGCCTAGATTCCCAGCCCTGGCATTTCAGACCTTTCCTATATTCAGGCTTGCTATTGCAGACAATCCACTGACATGCTTTTAGTGCAATCTCACTTTCCTTCAACACAATGATGAAGAGGACACATTAAATATCAGTGAAATTCTTTAGAATAAAAATATCACTGACACATGGATAATTTTTTTAGATTAGAGAAAAATGGTAGTTTGTCTTATTTTTGTGAGGCCTTTGTGAGCATCACTGTATTTCTAATAACATAAATACAATCTCTGTGCTTTCAAAGGAATATTTATTTGGAGTCATATAACAAGATAGTTGAAAGACGTGGAGCTGTCTGTGCTTTACATATTATCCACTAGAGAATTTTGTTCATCTAGCAATTTTCCCTAAAATATAATTCTAATACTGACATCCAATAGAATGGAAAATGGTATGTATTGTAATCAGAAGAATATAGTAAAATAAGAACTGTTGCTGGATCATAGTAGAAAGAAAAGCATATCTTAAAATTAGTAAAAAATACAGCATCTTAAGAAAAACTTATACTTCAGACAGAAATCTCTTGAGTACCTAGCCACAGGACCTCATATGTTACACCTGTACATACACCACATATATCAGCCTTTTATTGGCTTCAGTCCTCTAGCTAGTAATTGCCTAAAAAATTTTCTAAATGTTAAAATGCAATAAAATATCAATGTATGCTCTAGGATTATCACTTATAGAAGTGATCAGTGTAACTAGGAGAGAAAAGGTCAAGAGATGAAGATTAGTAAGTTAATAACTTAAAAAAATAACTTAAAAAAGCAACAAAAAACCCCTATCAAAACAAAAAACACCCACAAAAACCAGAACAATGCAAACCCAAACAAAAAAAACCCCAAAAAACCAACACCCCTGCCCAATTAGGCAGGGCCTAATTTTCAGACTTTATGTATGGATTATGGTTTTCTTATTACTTTTACTTCTGATGTTGAAAATGTGTATACAAGGGTTAAAGTTTACATATACAAAAGCACCAAAACATTTCAAAGTCAGCATGTGCATTTAACAAATTGGTTGTATGCAATAATGCATACTAATTTAGGACCTAGGCTGCTAATATTCACACCTGCAGACTTGGTCCTAAGTTAGCATTTGCCATTGCATATCACATCTGTAGATTTTATGTAATTAGGATGATTAATGGAGATGAGTGTTTGAAAATTCTCTCTCACAGCCTTTTCTATGTTAGTCAATTACTTGCTTGAGTGCTTTTCTTGAAGAAAGATCATATTTAAATCTTTTAGGTTGTGTGGTTTTGGTTTGTGGTTTTTTTGGTTTTTTTTTTAAATAGCTTACTTTACATCCTATGGGCTCCTCTTTCAGCTGCCTCTCAATGACCATGGGGGTGGGAAGTTAATAAATATAGGTACTCTGCTCTAAAAAACTAAAGCTGTTTCTTTCCTAATTTTGGGTTGGGGTTTTTTTTGAGATCATAGCAGCTATATCCCTTTCAAGTATTATAAAGCCCCAGAGAGCACAGGTTATCTTTTGAGCTCTTTTATGAACAAAATGCAGTGTCCATCTATAGCTCTGAACCATTAAAGAGCACGTTAAAAGACAGTATCTCTCATGATACTCAAACTATGTCACAGTGTATGATGTACTTTCATTGGCCTGGCTGCAGTTAATTCTTCATTGTATAGACTTTTTCTGCTGTCACCATAAGACTCGTCACTTTTTGCTGGAAAGATTGGTAATCAGCTACGTATACTTCCACAAAAACAGAGGAATGTGATTTACAACACAACATGTCTTTATCTGACATACTTTCATGCAATTGCATTTTTTGTGCCACAGTCAGTTTTAGGCACATACATAAGCATTAAATATAAAAACCTAACGGGATATTTAGCAATTTATGGGATTTCAGTGAAGTGCCCCTGTTTTGCTGTCAAAGTCTCTGAAAACCATGTCCTCACAGGAAAACTTTATGCACTGAAGGTATCTGAAATTAACTGCCAAAGTGATAGGGTATTCTAGTTTTAGGGGCCTATACAGTGATGCCAAGAAGGATCCTCTTAGGAAGTTTCTCCTCCCTAAAAGACACCAGGTTCTCAGTGTACAGAACGCTATGCCCCAGTAAATGCTATACAGCCACAGTGGTGCAACACAGCAGCAAAGGAACACAGGTTATGTGACAGATGTTAGCTAGATCAGGACAAGTGTTGGTAGGACTGAGGTTACGCTACAAGAATTCAGCAACCGTAGGAAGGAAGGAGATGAAGTGATACTAAGATAGCACTATTTTGGTCATGCCATCCAATATGCACTAATATGTGTTGAAAAAATAATGTTTTACATAGCAAAATAGTACTAAATATGATTCTTACAAAAAAATAATTACAAGACACTGACTCCAGAACATCAGAAATCATAAGCTGCATTATATTATATGAAATGTGCATCTCAGACAAACACTACACTTCTAATTATGGATCACTATTATGGTTACAGTGACAAACTGCACATAATTAAAGGACAATGAGTATATAGATAAAAAATCAATTTGTGAAAGCAAATAAATTAGACACAAATTTCACATATAAGTTTTCTTATTACTAAGTAATATCAGATATTTTAACAGTCTGTAAATAAGTGAAGGATGTAAGTATAAAGGAGGTGAAGAAATCATTTAGAAGAGTATATAAAAGTATAAATAAGAATAATGAGAACACATTAAGACACAACTTTCAGAACAGGTATCTAGAAAAAAACATCTTGTCATCAATACATATCATGTCGGGCAACAAGATCCTAAAAGAATTAGTGAAAATACACTACCTGGCCAACTTAAAACTATGTTGGAAAAAACAGTGCAACAACACTCTTCTTACGCTATCAGGGAATGAACTAGACAGCTCAGTGATTCATTTTGTTTCACAATTTTTACGAAGCCAGCTGTTAAGAACCACAATGCTGTCATTTACATTGGGGATAACTACGTCTCAAATGTTAAAAATCGCATTGCATTACAAAAGCAGAAAAAAACATGTATCAGTGTGGCCAAACATACTCTACCTATGTATCATCTTCTCTACATAAGATTTCATACCATGTTGTTGCAACATAATTGCCTTGCAAGGCACTTCCTAGAAGTTGCTTCTTTGCAATTGTTTATTAATTTATTGCTTATTAAATGAATTTCAAAAATGAGTGCAATAGTTGTCTCAAATTAAAGATGTCTTGGTTTATAACTGTATAGATTTTTTTATTAGGTAACTATATTCCTTTTTAACAAAATACAAAAATGCAAAAGCATATCCTGCAGTCATATCGTTAAATTTCAAATACCTGAATAATTAATGCAGTAAGTTGAGTTACTGATGCCTGGCATCTTTCAACACGATCCAGAAGAAAGCTAATAGTTGGATTCTGACATACACCCTCTTTATCTTGGAGCTGTCGTCTTCCTTCTTCATTCAAAAGGACAGAGAGGAACTGTAAACTAGCCATATATAAAGCAGGATATGTGGTTGACAGATGAATATAATCACAAATAGTATCTGAAAGGATAAACAGCAAAATAGAAATTTTTATATTTCATTCTGAATACAGCTTAAATGCTTCAGAAATCAGAAAGACTTATCAAAGAAAGAGTGTGAGCCAAGAAGCAGCTATAACTGTACATTGCACAAGGAATTCTACAAATTCTATGCATTTAACAAGTTTTTAAAAGTCTAAGAAAGAAAAGTCTGAGTTTTATAGGTTTGAATGAATTAATTGCTCTGCACTAATTTTACTATAAAACAAAAAAAAAGCAATTTTCATTTGCTAAATCACTCATTTGACAATTTTCTGAACTCTCCTCCCTTTATTCAACAGCTTACATTATAATACCAACAGTACCCATCAGCTGCTTTATGTGCAATTGGATTTGGATTCACCAGATCACTTAACATGCACCTAGCTGAAATCACAAGCTTGAGTGGACTATGCTCATGCTTCAGTATCGAAACATGTCAGAGAATCTTGGTGACCAAGAGCCTTGACTAATGAAGGAATAATTAAAAACCAAACAAAATCCTGTAAAATAATCTTGAATTCCCCTATCTCTTATCTCCCATCAAAACTTTGCTTTCCTTTTATGTAAGATATAAAAAAAAAAAGCAAAAAAATGAAGTGCTAAGGGATCATTTCAGGCTCTGCTCAAAGGTGTCATATTTGGTTAAGGTTTACAACTAGAATCACTAACACATATATGCAAACAAACCTTGTGAATTTATCTGGCAATTCAAAAGTTAATCTGATAAGAGTTATAAAATCCGATTAAGGGAAAAAGTCAGTCAAGCTCTGGACACATTTCGTTTCCATTCTGGATACGTCATTGGTAATTAATAGCATCTAAACAGGAATGCCCCTCTTTTCTATTTATTTATTTAACTTATTAGTTGCTAGGTTAAAACCCATCCAAGAATAGTTATTACCAATTATTGCTGTACAATGATTTGCAAGGGCTGCTGCCACAGATGGAAAAGATATTTGGCCACTCTTCCACAACAATGTAGTTAGAAAGTTGTAAAAGTCTACCCATGTCTCATGAAGTACAGTTGTTAACTCGGTATCTGAAAAGATAATACAAAAAAACCAACAACAAAAAAAACCAACATCAAGCCACATGTGCACAAACCTGGATAGCTAAGCCTGAGAACAAGTGTCAATTTAAATGAAAGCGGTATGTAAATGAAGACCTGCCTCTGGCTATAACTGGAAACAAAGCACCTCATTACCTAACCCATCTGTGGGGCGAATGGCGAGAATCATGAAGGTATTTCCCAAGAAAGGTTTCAACAGTTCATCCTGGAGTACAAGCTGAGAGTCCACCAATAAACATGATTTCAGAAGCCTGGACACAGATGACAAGTATTGAAGTAGTAATAGTACCTGTTAAATATTTTTAAAAAGATATGAAATCAAGCCATATATTTGCACCTTCCACTTTTTTTTTTTAATTTAAATACTCACATTACCTCAACTGATTCATAACATTTTGAATTAATATACACCACTTAAAAGAAGTAATAGGATATAAATAAAAAATTGTTCTCCTAATTTTTACTGTAGAAGATTAAACAAATTCCTAGTCTGGAAACACATGTGCATAATCAATTTTCTAGTGACAAAGAATAAAGTTCCTTGTGAGAAAGTCATGAATCTCATTGTATGTACAGCATTGTATTCTCTGGAAGCTCACAAAGAAAAACATGAAAATGGTCATTAATATTGACAAATATATGTGAATTTCCTGAGAACAGAAGCTCAATTTGAAGCTTTAGGGAAAAAAAAAAAAATATTCCTGACCTGGTTATTTATTTATTCTCACAAGATTTCTGAAGAAACACGCTGTCTTAATAACCTGTGTATCTTTCTTCAAAGTAAATCTGAATGCAGAGCAGCAGAAGCTTTAAAATGGTGCTGTGCCATGAACATAATGTGTTCTAAATGTTATAGACAGAGTTAAATTTGATACAAAAGTAGTCCCATTAGCACTAATCCTATATGCTTTGCACACATCAAAATTAGTTGAACTAATGAGAACTATGTAAGTGTCTGCAGGATTGGAGACTGCAAAGCAGCCAGGTTTGTTGCAGAAAATAAATATGAAACATGTCAGTAACTTCAATACCATACAGAGAAATGCTATTACATGATTTCTGTACCTGCTAAGCTCAATTTGTATTTTTAAAACACAGTTGGTTTTCAATTTGATGGTTGTAGATATAGTTTGAACACAGGAAGTAATTGTTCTGTGTTGAATATAACATGGTTTGTTTTCTCTTAAACCTTGTCAAAAGCACAGATTCACATGAATGTAGCCTATATCAGTGTGTCTGGACTATGTTAATGAACATTGATTATGCAAACATTATTAATTTCATAATTTAAAAAAGTTTGAAAGTAGCAAATGCTTCTCTAACCTGAGCTTTTACATGTTCTATATGACATGGATGACCCAATGGAGCTTTCAGTTCCAAGATACATCTCTCAACCAGATGCGCACTTACAAGACTAAAATAAAAGTTGGTTAGAGATATACTTAAATAATTAAACATTCTATTAACTTAACATTCCATACAAGAGAACATTTTAAATAAACAGAATAAAAACAAATTATGAAGAACTAGCTTAAAATATGGGGGTTTAGCAGTAACTCTAGTGCAATGGCAACTATAGCAGCAGTAAGTCGTTTCAAAATAGTTAGACTAACATAAATTCCAATGGCTGTTACTGCACTGGTAAAAATTGTTTGTTTATATTTGATTGCTTATTTTCTTTACCATAGAAGAATAAACAGCTCTTTAATAATATAAACTGTATTCAAACAAGGGCTGGGGTTTTTTTCCATTAATTGCAGTGTGAAGAGCAACTACAAAAGCTCTTGAAAACCTTAAAAAAAACCTGAACTAATTTTCATGCTTCACTTCACAACTTCCAAACACGTTCTACAGATGAAAGAATTTGTTACAATGCAAATGGAAACAAAGAATACAATCTGAAGACTATTTTGAAGTGGTTCCTTTTTTAAAAAAGAAACAAAACACTAGGGTCTATCATCCAACACTTTCCCAAATCTGGCAAGCATTATTTACTCTCTTTTAGCATGACAGCCGTTGGCTCATCCTCAAAATATTGCACACAATTCAAAGAAGAAAATCATAAAGTGAACTGAAATGATCTGCAATTCTGAATACCTGACTATATCATATACTGTTCTACTAAAGAAAAAAAAAAGTTAAAAAATTACACCTCCAAAAAGGATGACTAAATGGCCATTTAGACAAAAACCCTGAAACATTACGAGAGGGACACAGTAGTCACGTAGATGACAGACATCAAAAATGGAATCACCAATATGGCTACCTTTTCTGTGGAAAAAAGAAATAAACCAAATTCTTTTCTTTTGTTGACTGTATTTTTTTAAAAAAGGCACTTTTTAACACTTCAGAAGCAAGAAGTGATCAATATATTTAACAGTTTTGTAAGAAATGCTAGTAGATCTCATTTCACACTTTTCACCTCTATTGCTACACCTTGTTTGTAGTTCAGCAGTTATTGATCTCATACCTGCTGAGAGCTGTTAGCAAATGTGCTTGTTGAAGAGCAATTCCAGTATCTTTTGGTGTGACAACCAGCAGATTGTGCAGAAGACTGCAAACAGCTGACAAAAGGGCAGGTGTGACTACAGCATGCTGTTTAGACAGAGTAGCAGACATGGGAGAATCATGTTGACTTGGAGATTCTGTTGTGGTTGTATCACTTTGACCTAGAATGTGTTTAATAAAGAAAAAGAAAAGGAAAAATCTCAAAAGATTCATTATAGCAGTTACATAAAACAAGTTGCTTTTGCTTTTTCATAAAATATCCAAGTTCCCTCTACATTTAAAACAGTATATTCTGGAACGAGAGGGGAAAAAACAAAAAACAACCACCAAGAATACAGATACAGGAAAAGTGTTTTTAAAAACAGTTCTGAAATAAAATGTTCCTTCTGCAAGACACTAATAATTGTTAAAGATAAATGGTAAATTTGGAAAGATATAAGTTTTCATTTCTTTCCTTAACAGAAAAATATTTTAGATTTTTAGATCTTTCTACATACATAATTTTATAGGGTTTTTTACATTATATAAATTTTTATCTGTCTGCATATAAAGAGAATTATATATACACCTGTGCATGTGTGCGCATGCATGTGTGAGCATGTATGCATATGACGGCTTTACCAAAATTGAATGTTTTGAAAGGGCGACTAGATGACAGGAATAGAACCTAAGCCTTGAGTTACATTTCAAGCAGTATCAACCATTTTCACTTACTTCTGTCAAATGTATTTCATTTTAAAGGAAGTGTTTCATGTTTGTCTTCTAAAACAACCACTAGGAGCATCAATGGTGATTGTTCCAGCAATACACAACCTTTATATTCATGTAGAAATACTGGAATATGCGCAGGCTAATACATCGTATTTGTCATTATGTACACAAAGTTTGACCTACCTTGTGCCATAAGCCTATCTACTACAGTTTCGGGAATAAAACTGGTTGAATTTGTTGGCAGTATTGCCTGAAGCTCAGTAACACTCCCCAGTGATGGTGATGCAGACCGAATCTAAAAAGACACAAAAAGGAAACTAGTTGATTACAGCTTTTATAGAGCAGACTTGTATTGATATTTTGCTTGGGGAGGAACAACAACAACAATCAACCCACCAAAACCAACAAACCCAACACAAAACCAAAACGGATGCAAAAATTAATGTTCAAAACCAATTTGATTAAATTTTGCTCACTATATGTACATATATAATTTATAAACATCCAATAATTGAAACTATTGAAAGATGTGCAATATGAACAGCCTGAAATATTTCAGTTAAAAACTGATCGATGCCCATGTTACTGGAAATTCCTCCTTTTCATCCTTCTTTTTCAACCATATAACTGACTCAGTCTACATTTAGACTAAGATAGAAAGGCATTACTGAAGCATTTAATCTCAAATTTTTCATGGACTATTTGCTCCACTGAGAACATCAGCACTTGTCCATTTGTACCAGGACAGTCAGATAAAAATATCGTAAGTGCATTAGTCATCAGCCAAAGTTGAAGTTCCAGAGTCTTTCCAAGTCTAGGTACTTCTTCTTAACCTTAGTCCTGTGATCCTTACACGTATTCATTTCATGGTGAAGATATGAGATATTTACGTGACAGTAGATAATTTTACTGTTATACTAACATGCTCTATCTACCAATTCTACATTACCTACCACATTAATTTTGCGTGCTTTCAGAAGTTCTTGCTACTGTGTTCAAAAGCACAAGCTTGAGATCAGAAGACTCAGAGTGTCCAGCTTAATAATATACTTTTGTGACACAAAACGACCTGTGACCTGTTTCAGAGTATGGGATAAGCATCTCCCATGTCAGGTTACTTGTTCACTTCTGGTTTTTGTTTTCTAGCTGGACAATTCACATCAGATAAGTTTTCTTCAAATGTTACTATACAGTCTATAGATAACAGAAAGTTGGGTAATCCAATGAAATCTCAAGACAGTCACAGCTTGAAGAGGGACATTACTAGACTTTTCCTCACAGTAAGCTTTCTAAGGAAGACTGAAATATTTCAAAGGTTTTCTTTTTCAAGTTTTATTAGAATATCAGTTGGAATATCTTTTTTACCTAAGGAAAAGTCAAAAGTGACTTAATTGACAAAAAGGGTGGAGGGAAGGAAATCACAGAATACACCCTTCCTAGCTATTGTATCCTTGCAGTTAGGTCACTGCTTTCCAAGTTAGGCTTTGATTTACTCAGCAGCATTTTGAGCTACAGAAACTCTCTACTTAGTCTTTTCTCATCCCCTAGGAGGATTAACCCCACCTCCCACCCCCTATCACTTCCAAACATTGTTAGGCTTCCATCAGCACATCTTTACTTGAGACGAGGGTCCCTGAATGAGCTAAAGTTTGCTACCTCCGTGTTGTAACTCACTTCTCTCCCCTGTTTTCCTCTGGTCTCCCACTACTGTCCATCCCAGAGTCTTGAATCTTTCTCCTCAAGCATGCTCAGTTGTTCCTCAAAAAAAGCCAGAAGGTTTTGTAACACAGAAGAGAAGCTACAGTAAGATTTGGGGTGAGCGTCTGAAACCTAGGATTCACATGCAGTTTGGGTCACATAAACACTACGACATGCTGGGCGAAATAATTTTCTTGTTAGAAAAATGCAGTACCAAATTGTACTGATCAATTGAAATTCAAATTCTGTTTCGATTATACAAATAAAACCCATATTTGCCAACTAAAATAAATTATTTAAAGTTTCATAGCTTGATGATTTAAATAATTATTAAAATCCATTATTTATATTAAATAAATCCATCTTGACACATGGTAAATTCTGTATTTATTCAGCACTACACTTCAACTCCAAGTATGCTAATAAATGACAAAAACCATAACTCCTTCTTAAACGTACAAACCCAAAATGCAACTTCTAACAGTCTATGTGGTTGTTCTGCAAAAAGTAAAGCCCTAAAAGGAATTTTTACTATGCTGAGAGTGATCTTAAAGATATTATTATGAATTTATATAAGCTTTCACATATTAGTAAATATCTTCAACATCGCACAACAATTCTTTCTCCATCTTCTACAATTGTCTAAACACTTTGGGCAAAGAAATAAAAATAAGGTCTTAGATATGTTAAAAAAAAAAATCAATAAAAGCTGTATCTGGTTAGAAAAACATCAGCTTCTTGCACTGATGGAACATTTATTGGTAATTGCTTCACAGTGGGACATGGGTTAAAACCAGAAATTTTCTGCTATCTTAACAGAAAACATACAGTAACACAACGAAGTTGTTTCCACAATGTTCTGCCTTCCAGGAAAGAAAAGCTATTACTGCTTTTATAAGTGACCTTTGATAACGATGAACTGGGGGTCCAAGACATTGTATCTAGTCAAGGATATTTAGTACTGCCACCATATTCTTTCTGGGAGCAATGAAGTGTTCTGTTGCTTAACAGTGAAACAACAGACTTTGGAAGGGGGTTTAATTGGGGAAAAGGTTGTGTGTGGGGAGATGACGACTGCAGATTAGAACTAATACAAAAGAATACAAAAATTGTCTGAGTGGAAATACAGGAGAAATGTGAGGATTTTGCCGTTTATCTACTAGATATGAATAAAAGGTCTTTTCTTAACCTCTAGTATAAAAATCCCTCTGGCATTGCTTTAATAGGGTTGCAGTGATTAATTCTATTCAGTTCTCTTTTCAAAGGTTTAAATCACTTAACTGTATAGCACTTTGGTAACCATGGTTCCAGAAAATAAAGCACATATTTTTATAAAATAGCAAGAAGATTTCATAGGAAAGAATGGCCGTGACTTAAAGCTATCTGGGAAATGTCTGCAGATCTTTAACCTGCACCATTTTTAGATCAAGTTTTTAAATAACTGCTCATTTTCCTAAGCACAGAACAGCCCCAGTGTGTTCACGCAGTGTGAAGCAAGTTGGTATCTCCATGCTGACTGGTGTTCTCAATCATATGTACTAAACACAAACCAAACATGTGGGTTAAAATAAGAGTAAGAATTTGTTCTCTGTAAAGATAACCTGAGTTAATGTTTAAACTATGAATTCTACAAAAGACAAAGATTTTTAATCTTCTCAGAATTGGATATTTTTGCCCACATTCCAGTTTACAGATAAATTTGACAGAAACTCGTAATCCACTGAGATCCTAAAGACACTAAATACAGTGCGTACGAGTTAACAGAGTACAGACAATCCAGGTCTGCTGCTGTCTTTTACATGACCTTGAATCACTGACTTCATTCCCACATCACCATTTTTTACTCTATAAAATGGGCAAAATTGTACTCATGGCCTCTGCAAGACCTCTGACAGAGTGTTTTATATACTAAAGCAAAAAAAAAAAAAAGTAATTTCTCTTATTAATGTACTTTTTAATTTTCTCAATTTTACTGTATGCAAATTTGGGGAAAAATTTGTGGATGGGAAAAAAAAGATTAAGTCAAAAAGTAATTTAGATACTATTCTCACTTAAGGTTATATGAACCCTGTGTGAAATCAGTCTTTAATAGCAAATAGCTCAATTAAAGTATTGATTACATGAAATGTGAAAACAGAGCAAACTAGTAGTGTCTTTTTTTCTTTTGGTCAGAACTGTTTTCAAATATATAAAAAAAAAATAATCCAGTAGACCTTTTCTCTTTGCAGAAAAGAAATTCACATAATTCAGTAAAAAGACATCACTTTTGCTTCTGCAAAGATCTTCAGTATGTGGCTTACCAAAGCAAAAAGCAGTTTCAGCTTCCTAGGCTGACATTCATGAAATGAATGGAAATTGATATTTTAATAACTTTTTTAAAAAAAAAATTCTAAATATGTCTGAGAAGAGCTTCCGATTATTTTCTACTTGGTTTGATAGTTAGTAACTCTCAATTATTTGTGACTGTAGTCATCAAATCTGTACCATACACAAAAAAACCCAAACCCCACCCCCCCAAAATAACCTCACAAACCCCAAACCATTTTTCCCTTTAGTAAGACTCGCAGACTCCCTGACTCCCTGTCATCTGTGATGGGGAAAGCATGCCATCTAGTGGGCTTGGAATAACGACATCTTCCTGGTACCATCAATATATAAAATTTCGAGACAAACTTCTACAAACTTTTGGTAATGACTTCATAAGTTTATTTCTTTTTCTCATACATCAAAATGGAAAGCCTTGGGCCAAACTGTGGGAACATAAAATGTGAAGTTATACAGGAATAAATTGAAAATGCCTGATTTCAGGACACGTATGAGTTTTTGTAAGTACCAAATTTTACTAGATAGACACTTAGTAGCCATTAATTGCTCTCTGAAATACAGTTTTTATTCAGCTTCAGTTCCCTTCCTCTTTCTTCACCTAATTAATACTGGCATTGGAACATCAGACCTCTGCATCTTGCTTTCCAGCTTGGAAACTTACCATCTGCCATATCAATACTGGTGGTTTTTTAGAGGTAATAAACTTAGTTAATAAAGCCAAGAGATTACAGCTGCTAAAAAGGTCCATGAAGGACAAACAGAAATTAAATTAACTTCCATAAATGACAATCAAAGTTTTTGTGTGACATCTTCATATGTATCAGGGGAATAAGGAAAAACAAAATGAAACAAAACCCAAACTTGAATAAAACTCTTTACATTAGCTATAAGAGCACAATCTTAGCAAATATGAAGCCTACAACATCTGGAAGACTGATACAAATGAGCGTATCTTAGTATTACACTGTGCTTTCCACTTTAAAGAATGTTATCCATTTGTTAAATGGAATTGTAGAGCTATGTCTTTATGTTTAAACTATGATGCTACTTTAGTCATATAAATAAAAACATATGAATTTGATCTAGCAGCTTACAAATTATTTTTTCCTTTTTTCTTTTTTAAGCTACTGAAGCTGAAGCAATTTCATGTAATGAATTCTTCAACTCTTCATGAGAACTCAAACACAATTTTAAGTAGATTAGACACTCAATCCTGATAAGAATTGCTGAAATGTAACTTCTCCCTCAAGTAACATGAGCAAAACAAGATGAAATTTGTTCAACTTTTATTCCTATAAGAAAGTGGTACTCAATTTATTCAGTAAATTGCAATTTGGAAATAACTACTTTTAAACAACTTGAGATTCTTATGTAGTTTTTTTTAAGCCATATTCATGTTGGCACCTACTTCCTGATTTACATGCACTTTAGTGCATGTTTAGTTTCAAACACTCAGATTTGAATATTTGTATTTAAAATAACCCTAAGGGGTTTTTTGGGGTTTTGCTCTGGATAAATGAAAATCAAATTCATTAATAAAATTTCTGAAAAAGAGAAATTTTAGCTTAAAACTAGAGTATACTTTTTCCTCAATTATTAAAAGCATGCCAGATAACAGTAACAGTACTAGATAATACATCTTGCAATACATTTATAATAGAAAGTCAAAACAGTAAGGAAAAATTACAATTGTGAAATATTTTGAGACAATTTCAATACTGGCTTTTCTATTTATTTTTGTCACGACCCACAGCAAAACTGCAGATAACAATTTTAATCAGTAAAATAAAATAGTATCTTGTTGTGCTTTATCAGTCTTTGTCATTTCAGCACATCTGTTTAACAGAAAAGAAACTCTGAAACGTGATATTATGGCTTCCATATTACATTTGATGGTTATTCATAAATGAAAAATTTTTGAAGAAAATATAAAATTGTAAAAGTGGATTTCAGTGCAACATGTCAGAGTTTTCTAGGAGTTATGCTGCAGTCTTTGAAAATATATGATTTTTATCAGGTAACTAATGAACGTTATAAAAGCTTTCTCCACAGTCTGATCTGATATTGCAAATCTACTCTGAAACTGGAAGAACGTATTTCAATTTCTCTTCCTTTGCATTTGCCATCTTGGAAGACAGCATATATTTGCAGCTATTCATTGCAGTAATAATTCTAGCCAGAGACAAATTTTTCAAGCAGCCACCTGCTTTTTTTATATTTTTCATGTCTGTTTTGGGTCTTGCAAACACTTGTGCCACTTTTATATTTTATAAAAGCATTTTCAGAACCCAGAGTTTATTATGACAGAGAATATAATTTTAACCCAATGTACTTCTGTGGTTTTGACTGATCCAGTTCTGTAGCTGTGTAGTGTAAATATAGGTTCACTCTGAAAGGACAGTTTGGATGAAAGCAGAAGAAGTAACAACTATAGACGGAGATGACTGCATTTTGTCAATAAAGCCAATTACAAAGTAATCTCTAGAGAATACGTCTTGCTGTGAGAAGCTACAGAATTCAGCACTGCCTTATGCCTTTAACTAGTCAAGGTAAGCTATTTATTTTTGCTTCAGTAAATAATCATAAAATTTTTCTTTAGCATATTAAAGCTACTTTAGAGTAAATTTCAATTTAGTTTCAGTTTTTTAATTTTCAGTTTAATTTCAGGTTTGTTTTGTGTTTTGTTTTGTTGGGGGTTTTTTTAGCATTTGTAAGAGTGCTAATTTTCTTCCAAGCATTTAATGAAAAACTTTATATTTAAAATAAATATATTACTCTGCAAGTTACCAGAGTTTCAGATGTTAACTGAGAATGTGAAGATCGGCTTTGACTGGATGGAGCCTTCCAAAGATTAAGAGAATCATCAAAATCTGTAGGGGAAAAAAAAGAATAAAAATCAAATTAGAACAAAAAAAGTTTTCTTTTTCATTACTACAAGGCTAACAGAGACCATAACAAGCTTTTCAAATTGTTTCAGTGAAACAGAAAAGTAGCCAACCACAGTTATCCTTCTGAAGATCTCAGAATTTAAGTTTTCATTCTCATTGTTCCTATGAATTCGGATTTATCTGGCAAATCCTTTGAATAAACACAAATTAAATAAAATACAATTTTCAGCTGCAACATAAAATAGTCTGGGAAAAGCTACACTTAGCTCAAACTGCAATTGTATAGCCTTTAGTAATCTGAAATAGTTCAGATTTAGTTTTATTTAAGATGTAATAGTACAAAATTATTGAAGGTACTGGGGTCTCACAGCACGAACATAATGAACAGATGTCCTTGTCTTCAAAAACCTTCAATTTTGCATTTTAAGAGAAGCAGTTTCAAGAAAAACCATATTCACAAATATAATGAAGACAGAATTACTTGGTAAATCTGTTTCAGAATGAGAAGTGCCAGAAATTTTATAGGACAAACCTGTCAATAATAGGTTTTGAGGCTCTCATATATTTAGAAAACAATAAAGCACTAGATTACACAGATTCTGAGTGCGAAACCCACAAAAGTAGAAGTCCTATAGATATCTCAGCTAATTACTAAACTGAGCTAACTAATTCTATTTTTAACATAAATTTGTGGATGAGGGTATTTTATTCCTGAAAAATGTGAGGAAAATACATTGGGGAAAAAACCAACAGTTTCAGGAAGATAAACCAAAGCAAGATTTTCTATTAAGAGATGACAAGGGATCTATTAAAAAGCAGAAACAGGTCATTATAGATAAACAACACCATTCTGAACATATGAATGAAGGACTTACAAGCCTTTCAAGCACTATAGTTTTAGAAATGGAGCAAACATTGTCCTGTCCTCCCTTTTTTAAATAAACAAAAATTTTACTTCTTGTTCCTGAAATATCATAGATGACTCTTCCCCTCTTATTTCAGAGTGCCTGGAAAAACGGGGTTTTTTGGCTTTGTTTTTCAGTGACCTGATAAAACATATCTCAACTACTCACTGAAAATTTCTACAATCCTGGAGTTTGAATTGCTCTCAGATATGATATTGCATCAGCTAACAGAACTACCAAGAGGCACAAATAAGAGGACCATGACAGGAGTGAAAAGTTTTGGACTGAAAAAATTACACTTGTAGATAAATAAAGCAGCCACAGAAGAAAGTGAGGATTTTTAGAGCTGGACTTTTGTATAATGCTGAGGTACTTCTCTGATAACCCAGTGAGTTAACCAAGAATATTTCTTTTCCTTGGGTCTATCATAAAGTCATAACTTGATAGGGGAAATAGCATTCCTCTTCTGTTCATGCTTCTGTAACAGAAGTTTAACAGAAACAGAACTACAAGAACTGTTTAAATCTGAAAATGGAAATACAGAAACTTAGGCACACAAAAAAAAAGCAACCAAAAAGAAGGAACTTACTAATTTTCCCTCCCTTGAACAACTTTTACTACTGAGCTCTCTGAAGAATTTCCTAGCTTTCTAAACTAAAGATTATAATACATATTTGGACAAAAATGTGGATTCTCACAACGCATCATAGTAAGACTTAGAAATATTGTTCAGAAAATGATTAGTCAATATAAAATTAGATCTGAGATATTCCAAGTGTATACAGGTTAAAAAAAATAAATCAATTTGAGTATTAAATTTGATCAGTCTATGAACTAAATTATACCTGAATGTCTTAGAATGCAGCTAACTTCAGCATATTAGAGTCCACTTTTACTCATATATCTCTGAAGTTGAATACATCAAGAAACAGGAGTTTTAGAAACAGTTCATCTATTTCTTTTTCCTAAACTTTCATTGTACTGGGCAAAACTGTAAAAAGTATTTTATCCCCAGTATTTTGCAGGAAAATGTACTGCAGAACAAATTACATCTTTCCCATTTGTAACGTTCTGAAGATGTAAATAACAGCTCAGAGCTTTTTCTGAGATATGTTAAACTAGTGACTTACCAACTTAAATCCTCAGAGCAATATTTTGACTTAACAACATAATTACATTCATGGTTTATACATTCATTTTCAGTAAGAATTATTTGAGGTAAGTTACTGTGGTGGGTTTACCTTGGCTGGATGCCAGGTGCCCACCAAGCTGCTGTATCATGCCTCTCCTCGGCAGGTGGAGAAGAAGATGGAAAAAAACCTCACGGGTCAAGATAAAGGCAGTTTAATAAAGCAAAAAGCTGGGTGCAGAAGCAAAGGACAACAAAAGATATATTCTCTACTTCCCATCAGCAGGTGAGGTCCAGCTACTTCCTGGGAAGTAGGGCTTCCGCACACGTAACGGTTCCTCCAGAAAACAAGTGTCCTAAATAACAAATGCCCCCCCTCTCCTCCTCCTTTTTCTTAACTTCTATTGCTGAGCAGAAGGTATGGAATATCCCTTTGGGCAGCTTGGGTCAGCTGTTCTGGCGATGTCCCCTCCCAAGATCTTGCCCACCCCCAGCCTACTGGCAAGGAGAGAAATGTTGGAGAGACAGCCCTGGTGCTGTGCCAGCCCTGCTCAGCAGCAGCCAAAACCCTGGTGTGTTACCAACACCTTGCTGGCTGCCGATACACAGCACAGCACGGGGAGGGCTGCTGTGGGGACAAGTCGCTCCATCTCAGCCAGACCCAATACAGCTCTCTCAGAATTAGAAGTTATTTAAGTATGTTTAAAATACAACAAGTTTACATTAACATCACTTACCAGTTATATCACCTTTTTCTGTAATGAGGTTGTCTGCCTTGGAAGAATTCAAATCGAACATATAACACCCTAGGTAACAGTGTTTCACCATCTGATTCACATGTTCATAGAACTGGCAGTGATACAGAAGGGCCTTAAGTGCAGGTTTTCCTGTCTCAGAGAGGCCAGATTCTTCATCATGTACACAGGGACCCTGAAGATATGAAATTCACAAATATAATTCCTTTAAAGGAATGTTTTGCATAAAATAAACTGTCAAAAACCCCCAAATTAAGCCTAATACAGTGTATGTATGTGTATACAGCTTGTTTACAGGCTGTAACTAATAGATTCCAAAAATCAAATGTGGATTTGATATTAAGGCTGAGCTAAATCATTATTTTACAAAAAAATGTAACGATTTAGCAAAATGGAAGTAGCTATTTAGCTCCTGAGAAATCTGGTAACAGCTAAGTAGAAAGCCATGGAAAGCTGTAAATGGGTGGTTTTAAGACAGTATACGTATCAGGAGTCTTTACAATTTTAATTTCTCATTTATTTTTACCTACATATATCAACTAACGCAAAAGTTTTCTTTAGGAAAAGAGCACACTCATACTAAGATAAGAGTAAACATCCTGAAAAGGTCAGCCAGTATACTGCCATTGTACTACATCTAGCCATGTCAATCTAATATGATAAAATATTTATTTAGAAAACAAGACATAAAAGAAAAGAAATTATCTTTGAAGAATGGTTTTCAGTCATTTCTTTTTAAATACTGACTTTAGGGAAAACTTTCTCAAGCAGTGGATTTACACCTGAAAAGAAAGACTTCATAGTGTTATTTCAAATAAACTGCCTTTGTTACAGTATTTCTCCAGTATTTTCTATGGTAACATAGGAAAACAAGTTTTATAAGCTACAACATAACCTAGTTTAGACTGACCATAAAAATTAAAGGTGATAAGTGGCAAAAGAACCCAGACTGAAAAAATTCAAACCAATTACATTCTGCAAGGAAATTTTAGGAGGCATCTTGCAGTACTTCAAAAATAAACTACTTAAAATTACAGAAAGAAAATCCATCAATGCTAATTAGAAATTTTCTTTGGCAGTCAGCAGAGAGTAGAGGTAGATCTACTGCAAATAAGTAATTTGAAAACACTATTTGTCCCCAAGAGACTCTAGATCTCCCCCAACCCCTCCATTTACACAGAATACTAGCTTACTTTCCAAGAAAAACAAAACAAAACAGAAAATAGATCAAGTGGAATCAGTAAAACTATTTTGTGCTACAGGATAAGTTATAACCAGAGTTTTAGATGGCTACTGTTCATTCTGTTTGGTTTCAGTAATATATAAACAGTCTTTTTTCACTATTTGCCATTTACATCAATTAATGGAGAATCAGATATGAAATAGTTTCAAGAAGAATACAGTATTTCATGCAAACTGTTTATGATGAATTATAAAATTTTACTCATACACTGTCAGCAATATACTGAGACTGTATCAACTATGACAAATGTGTACTTTAGAAATGTTAAATTTAGTCAAAATTTTACCATCCAGAACTCTTTGCTAGCTTAAAAAGCTATGCCAGATACTTTATTGTACGAGGGCCCTGAAAGTTACTCATCAATTACATTCATAAAGTGTTCTGACTTCAGCAATCTTCATACAAGACCGTATGTTGCAGTCTTAGAGTACTTTGCACAAGTTGACTCTACTCATGACAAAAAGTTTCCTATGCCACTCTTTAAAGTAATATAGCAAAATGTATTTTTATAAAGCAGATCAACTAGATAACAGCAACACTATAGACATTCTCATGAAGATACTGGCCTAAAAACTCTACTCACAACCTTTCCTTTTCCATCCCTATTTGCCTAAGGGATAAAATTACAATACTCTACTTTGGGTATGGTACATTATTCCTACCATTCACCCAGATCCCCTTAATAGCTCTCCTTTTAACTTGCTTGCATTAAAGTCAACAGACAAACCATCTTATTCAGTGCAAGGGAAAACGGTAACTCTGAAATACAGAATTTGATCCTGACGGTATCTTACAATTTTAATTGTTGTTTGTATTTTCAACAGGTTTCATTTACCATTTACCATAAAGTGTTGTTTGATAATATCTTTCAGCACGAACACTTAGTAAGTGATGAGCAATTTCCATTAAATTACATTTCTTAACAAGAATCACATTGACTCAAAGGTTCTATTAATTGCAACTTTTAATAGAGTTTATATCAACAAGTTACAATGGCTGACCTTGTAAATGCCCTGCTATTATGAATTCAAAGAATTACAATTTATATTGATAAAATGTACGTAATAAGCAGTAAGACTGAAACAAGGGCCAGATTCGTAAAATTACTTGAACATCTTCCTTTATGATCAGATGCAAAAGAAAGATAAGATATACTGTAAAATGCAGGTCTGCAAGAAATAGCATGATTTTGGGCGTAGCTGAATCATAGATAGCTTATCCTAGTAAAATAGGAGGAATGTTTTTCAGCACTAACTTGATAACAGCATATGGTTGCACTTGCAAATTTCTTCAAAAAATAACATATACTGTTCTCATACAGGTACAAGCTCACATACTGGAAGGAGCAAGATAGACAGAAATAACAGGTATCAAGGCCACAAAAAATGTGAAAAATTAGGAACAAAGATCCAAAGATCTTTATGTACAATGAATGAGACTTGCTGAAAGTAACAGGGGATGACTGATTCAAGATCAGAACTGGCACAGTCTCCAGGGAATCTTATCAGTTTGTATAAACATCTGATAAAAGAAAGTAAAGGGAGACATATTCTTCTCAGTTGGCAACCAGTGACCGGACAAAAGGCAGTGAGCAAAAATTGAAATACAGGAAATTCTATTTAAACTTCAAAAAAAACTTTTTTCCCTGTGAGCATAGTCAAACATTAGAACAAGTTGCCCAGTGAAGCTGTACATCCTTGAACATATTCAAAACTCAACTGGACACAGCCCCAAGCAATCTGCTTGAGTTCACCCTGCTTTGAGCAAGGGGTTATGTTTTTAAGAAGCATTTAAATTTACTTAAGCAACAAGCTGTTTCATCTTTCTTTGGAAAGGACTGTGTCTCATCACTTACATATTTCTTTCAAAACATTTTATAAACATCACATCCTCATACTCCTCAAATCATGTTGCATTACAAGTGTGGGTAAAATAAATGATCAATTTCTATCCTAAAACATTAATGATACTATGTAAGTAAGCCAGGTTCCTAAGAGCCCAAAGATACTGTATTCATGAAATGCAACATATATACAAACTAGTTTTGGTTCTTTTCTTGAGCTTCTTGAACTTTGAAAGACGTTTGTCTATTCATAGATTTCTCTTTCCAAAATGTCACCTTAGACATGTAATTTAAGTTTATATTTTATACATATACTGACATAAGTTTTTTTTATACCAAATAACATGTCTCTGTGACATTATGACCTTTCTCATCAAATGTAACAGTAACTCACTCGCCAAATACAATCCTTCACATCTCCTGTAGGAATTGGAATCACAAGGAGATTTTGTAGAATAAAAGCAGCCTAAAAAAAAAAAAAAAAGAAAGCATCAATATTGCCATCTAGCCATCACAATTCGAAAAAACCACATCAGAACCAAACAGCATAGTCTACATATTATTCCATTGCTTTAGACTTATGTTGAAACACAAAGAATTTTCACATTCATGTTGGGAAAAAAAATTAGAAGGATATATCCTGAAACCTCTAAAACTTCACCTACAACGGATGTCAGTAGGACATGGCACAAGAGAAGGCTGGTAAGAAAAAAAGAAAAGGAAGAGATGGAATAAAAATCACTAGGAAACAAATTTATTTTTTTATCAAATACTTTTATCGCTGTTCCACTACAATCAATCCTGTTGAATAAGCATTACATAACAAGAAGTATTAAAATAAAAAAAAAACAAACAGAGGAGGAAAACTCAGTGAGTCCAGAGGAAGCCATGAAGATGATCAGAGGGCTGGAGCACCTCTCCTATGAGGACAGGCTGAGAGAGCTGGGGTTGCTCAGCCTGGAGAAAAGAAGGCTCCGGGGAGACCTTACTCCAGCCTTCCAGTATGTGAAGGGGGTCTGCATGAAAGCAGACCTTACAAGGGCATGGAGTGACAGAACAAGGGGCAACGGTTTTAAACTGAAAGAGGGTAGGTTTAGGTTAGATATAAGGAAGAAATTCTTTACTGTGAGGGTGGTGAGGCACTGGAACAGGTTGCCCAGAGAAGCTGTGGATGCCCCCTCCCTGGAAGTGTTCAAGGCCAGGTTGGATGGGGCTTTGGGCAACGTGGTCTAGTGGAGGGTGTCCCTGCCCATGGGAGGTCCTTTCCAACCCAAACCATTCTGTGATTCCAGGATTCTATGAAAACCTAGATAACTGTTTATGACCCTCTATTGTCCTCGTGTAATTTTTTTTAAATTATTATAAAATAATTGGGACAGTGTGGGGGATGCATTGGGACACACTGACACATATGTTCCAAATATTTTCCTTTCTAAATACATGGCATATGTGTTTTTCTAATTTATATTACACACACGAATGTGGGTGGATTGAAACTGCTTTTTTAATATTTTGTCAATCTTTTGTCAATAATTTGACTCTTAAGAGACTACTAAAGTTATTTGGAAGTTAAATTAAACAATGAAGCACACATTCTCAAAACCATTTTGGACAAAGAAATTCAAAATATTACTTTTGAATATGGAATTAGTTGAGCAACAGAGCAACAGAAGAAACTAACCCACTATTTGTCATAGTTGTTCCTTCTTAGTCATTGGAAAACAGGAAAAACCTTACAACTAGAGCTGATAAAAGTTGCAAAAACTGTGTACACAGTTTAAATACAGTATTATATAGTTCTGTGTGCTGTTCTGACAGAGTGCAAACTTTCAGTTCTCACAAATAAACCTTAGTGCCTAGGCACATTAGATTACTTCATGTCTGCAATGAAGAGATATTTACTACAAGTTGAGTGATGAGTTTGTACCAAAGTTTTCATAAATGGAACAAACCACCTATTAAAATCTGGGCTAATTTGTTATGCTTTATCAACCTATTTGCCTGAGTAAGCCTTAGGAGTTTTTATGGGTTCACTTGTATTGTCTAGATAATTTCTGCTTTTACACTAATCATCCATATTTGTTGCTTCTTGAATAATTCTAAATAAGAAGCTAAACATTTATTTTAGGTAGGTAATATTTAACTTACAAAGCAGTAGGTGTTGTGCAGCAGCAGAGAACAAATATATACAATAAAAATTAAAAAACCCCATTTCCTTAATGAAAAAAAACCTTGACAATCTAAGTTGGCAGAAGGACACAAGAAACATACCTCCCTGCGTACCATGCTACATTCAGACTGGTCCAGAAAGATGTTTATCACCGTTCCCCACAGCCCTCCTGAAATGTTCTGGCAACTTTCTGCTAAAGCAATACATCCTGTTTCAAGAGATGTAAGAGCTGATCCTATTCCAAGTGCTGTAAATCTGACCTAGTACATATAAGCACAACACAAAGTGATATTTCTTACAGTAATTAGTAACACATTTTCTTTAAATGATTAAGTTGTATCAACTGAATGTGGAACTTAAGGGAGTAATTTAAAGAGTAACAACTTCTTTTCTTATATTTCTCTAGCCCTATACTCATAATCACAACTATGTGTACGTAAAAATGA
Source organism: Grus americana (assembly GCF_028858705.1). Classification (NCBI taxonomy): domain Eukaryota; kingdom Metazoa; phylum Chordata; class Aves; order Gruiformes; family Gruidae; genus Grus; species Grus americana. The sequence continues at coordinate 62,009,517 of NC_072853.1, forward strand.
CAGAATTAATAACACAGCTTTTTGAATACTTAAAAATACTACGATAGTCTTCAATATTCTTCACATTTTACTGCTAAAAGTGCCATTTAGCAAACTCATATAATTTAAGAGATTTGCATCACATACATTTGCTCTAAATTTGTAGTTCATGTAAATGTTTCTGCTTTGTAGCTAGGTAACAGCAAGTAACTGCCTATGAAACATGATCATGAGTGACTAATGAAAGCACAGAAGACAGAAGATGTAGGGAAGGATTTCTCAGAAGATGTTTATATGGAAACATTCTCCCTACTTTATCATTACTGTTATTAGGATATAGTCAGTAACATTTTAAGTAATGCAAAGCAGTAGTTGCAATATTAAATAAATTAATGAAACAAAAATTTTGCAAATACTTAAGGGTCAAAATAAGATTCCAACTTAACATTGCATTAACTAACCTCAGGGTCTCTATCTACCCATAAAGGAACGAGCCATGCCAGACCTAGCTGAGAAAGAATTTGTTCTTCACTGCTGTCATAAGGCAAAGACCAAAGAGATATCCAGTCCTGATTAGAAAACAGAAAATAAATTAAGAAATTATTTTATAAATCTTTCAATGCCATGCCAGTCTACCAACAGCCTGAGCTACCAATTATACACTAAAACACTTCAAATGCACACAACATGGATATTCCAGAAAAAAGATTTTTTTTTAACCTGCTGACTTCACCTACTGAATAAAATTAAATTTGTGTCATCTTCATAGAATTAGGACAGCAGTACTAAAGACAGATTACATATTTTACTTGAAATACTGGGATAGTTATTTCCATTCAAAATTTAGTCCTTACATTTTTTTATTTTTGCTTATTATTAACATTATTTTTCTCTCTTATATTACACATCTGCAGAAAACTACCAAATAAGAACATGCAATTATTTCTTTGATCATAATTCATTCTTTTTCTTCATGCACCTGCCATATGATTAAATAGTCATGCAGACTACCACATACTACTTAGCTGCAGATTGCATGAAATCATACTCAACTTTTAATTTGTGTAATTCAGGTTAAAGAAACCCCATACTTGCAAAGTACTCTTTAACCATGGCACTGCACAAGCAATGCATTAAGTTTATAATGAATCATGATACCTAAAATTTTAGGTATGTGTCTTCCGGCCATCTCTGTATATTTTTTACACAATAGATGACTGATGTTTTATTTGGAGCAGTGTATTTTGCATGCATCTTCTCAATACATGCAATATTAATTACAAAAAGCACAGTATTTTATGACCTTTGAGTTTTGGGCAGGAGGGCATTAAAATAGAAAATTAAATACAAAACATAGGTCAGCAAAGCAAGACCAATGAAAATGATACCATAGCAAACAAACAAAACATTGCAGCAATTCTAGTACACCTTAAGTACATGCTCTATTTCTCACATACTCCTACAAACACCTGTAAGTAACTTCTGCCCATCAGTATGAGCTAAAGGATCTTATATCTGACTTCACAAGGTGGTTCTTTTAATAATGAAGAACCGTAATGGTTCATAATACTACTAATGAGTAAAAAATTTGCTTTAACTAGTGTTAATTTCAAGTCACTGGAATGTGCATTTTAAGTTAGCATTTATTTTATTTTTTAATTGTAGTTATCCAGTGTGTCTCTTGCACAGAGGAAGAAGGCTAATTTTGTATTTCTCTTTCGTAAGATTTGATACTAAATCACATGACTGTTAACAGCGGCCAGGATTTAAAATTTCTTTGAGATTATAAGCTATTAGCACAGTCTAACCAGTAACACTGTTGTATACACATGATGATTTCCAGCCACAAAAAAAATGCCACTGATCATTACGCTACTATACATATTACTCTATGAGACTGATATATTAAAAAAAAGTCTACTCCTTCATCCATGCATTTACGATCTAACTCTTTGGAGGCTGCAGTATTCCTACTGTGTACTTAATATTCTGTCCCCCTGCAATTTTAATAAACTTTGTCAGCATTTAATATCTTGAAGAAGGAGTAGAGACCTGAAAAAATAGACATCTGGAATTTGGAGAAGTAGCTATACTGCTATTTCTAATTACATGTGTACTTGATCATATTGAAAGATTTTCACTTGTGGCTATCACAGATATTAACAAGAGTGGATTTGCATTCTCCAAAATGATTACACTAAATTGTTGAATTTGCTTTAACTGCTTCAGGATGAAGGTCTACATATATGTATGTGTAAACATAAGTTAGAAAGCCTGTTATCTATACAAGACTGAAGAAATAATATTGTTATAAATCTTTAAATTTATTCATCCTATATAAAATCCCGATTTCTCATTTTTTATAAAAAGAAAATTATACCTTATTCTGAAAGAAGGCCTCTCTAAATCCACAAAATTATTTGCAGAATGATTTCAGTAAGGTCAAAATTGAATCTTCAACTTTCTTGTATATTATTCTCTACCATATTTTTTTATCTAACAATATATACCAAATGAGATTACCAGATATATTTTTTTTTTATTTTTACAATCTGTTGCCATGTAAGACATCTTCCCCCTCCACATATGAAAATCTATCATTTAACTTTAGGCAGTGAGAATATATCTGTGCATAGCCCTCACAAATGACAAGATAAGGACAACTGTAATGCACTCACCATATCCTTGGCTTGAGCCATCATTTCATGAGATAAATGAAGCAAGCAAAGAACTGTGCTTTTTGTAACACCTTTTCCCATGAAGGACATAGCGTTTCCTCCCCATTCAACATAGAAGGATGAGATGACCTAGGAGTGGGGGTACAAGTTCATGGTAGCTTTAGTGTAAGTAGTGTACAGGTACAGTACAAACTCCCCTATATGCTACTAACTCATAATTTAAGCTCATGAAAAGATGGCAGACTTTTAGCTGAATTTTAAGAATTTATTTATTTATGAGTCATCCGGTCATCATAGGATTAACCATATAGGAAACCATTGCAAGTGTAATGCTTTTTATTTGCTTCTTCAAATGAAGAATGCAGTGGAGCATGACATTGAGTAGAAACCTGAAAGTTTGATTTTGATGGAAATAGTCCATTTATTGTACGCATTTTTTTTATGCTATGTTTGGAATTAAAAAATATAATTTCTTTTCAAAATTCTGTGTTCAAGAAAAAGGGTCATTTATCTCTTTGATTGTGATTTGAATTGGAATAAATGCATCAGCTTTCTATATCAAATTGTAAGGAACAGAAATAAAGGTCACTGGATCATAACATAAAATAAGCTCTATCTGATCAAAGACCTATATGTTAAAATAAAAAACATGCTGCTTTCAACAAAACATGTCTGAAAATACTTTTTTAAAAAAATACATTATTTCAAGACTCATATTTTAGGATGTATTTTTCTCCCCAAAGCATAGCAATTTAAATCTCTCCATTTTTGCTGCTGTTCTTTCTCTCAGTGTCTCACTCCACAGGAATACTTTCAAACCCAATTTCTCCAATCCCTCCCAAAAGAAACCTACATTTACTTTCATATTTAGTCCAAATAAAACTACATAATTCCTCTGCACATGCAGCTTGTGTATTACCAGTTGATTTCATTCTGTAACATTTATTATGTTTTTTTTCCAGTAATAATCTTCCTTTCACATGACAACATCTGTAACCTTGGTGTCATTTTTAGTCTAGATTTCAAACTGCAGAGCTCATCTAATCAAACAGCTCTGAAATATTTATTTCTACTTGAGAAATCTTGGCAAGTTAAGATTTTCCCCTTAAAAGACTACATTTTTCCTGACACTTATCTGGTTACTATTCATATTGCTCAGAATCACAAATTAATTAAAACTACTTTAAGACTTTTTCAAGCCTCTATGAATGCAACAAATAGATTTTAGTATTTGAAACTAAAAAGAAAACTTGTAAATATATCTACCTTACTGAACACCCGTAAAACAATCAGAAAGTCAGATCTATGCTTTTCCTATAGTTTTTAAGATGACCGGAGTTTTCAGAAGGTGTAATTTTAGGAGCAAAAACTTACTGTCTATCACATCCAAGGACTTAGCAAACAACTAAGAACACTGAAAACAAGAATGAAATTTTGGCTTCCCAACAACTGCAGCATCTTGAATTGCCTCTTTTTTTGCTTTCTGTGTGTTAATAACCTGCCTAATGAGTTACTGTTCCCGCAGACCCCCTTTCACACATGGATTTTGCCTGTGGGAGAATATCTTGGATTTTTCCTCTTAGCTTTTCAGTTATTAAAAAGAATAGAAATAAAAAAAAAAATCTGTTTTTCATCTTGCTTAAACTACAGTCACTTTATATTGCCTCTTAAATAGGGGATGAAGGCACACACAATACAATCAATCATTGTAAGTACAGATACACATCTGCCCTGGTTTTGGCTGAGATAGAGTTAATTTTCTTTCTGGAAGCTGGTATAGCGCTGTTTTGGATTTAGTATGAGAATAATGTTGATAACACACTGATATTTTTAGTTGTTGCCAAGCAGCCAAGGACTTTTCAGCTTCTCATACTGACCTGCTAACAAGAAGGTGGGGGGCACCCAAGAGGCTGGGAGGGCACACAGCCAGGACAGCTGACCCAAACTGGCCACAGGGATATTCCATACCATATGACGTCATGCTCAGTATATAACTGGGTGGTGGGCCAGGAAGCAGGGCAGCTCAAGAACTAGCTGAGTATCGGCTTCAGTTGGTGAGCAATTGTGTTGTGCATCGCTTGTATATTCTTTGTTTTTTGTATTATCTTTCTTTCCTGTCCTATTAAACTGTCTTTATCTCAATCTGCAAGTTTTACCTTGTTTTTTTTCCTTTTGAGTCTCTCCCCCATCCCACTGAGGAGAGGGGGCAGGGAGTGAGCTAATGGCTGTGTGGTTGTTTTAGCTGCCTGTCAGGTTAAACTACAACAACATCACTCAACCTAGTCTCCATATTTTTGCTATTTACTTAGCAGAAAAAAAGCACCTTTGCCACACTTATTCCTAGTGATAATATTTATTAAAAGTACATCCTAAAATTTATAATGTTGTTAGCTATACCATTCTTTACAAGCATTCAACCCAAAAGCTAAGTTATAACATAAGCTACCCACCTCAAGAAGGCCTGTTAAATATTTCTTACAAATTGTGACAGGTTCAACTGCAGCAGAATAGGTACTCCAGTCTGGACGTGCAGTAACATGAACCATTCCTCGTAATGTTCTCTCCAGTGAAGGAAGTCCATAAAAATGTGGTGCATCTGTTAGCCTTAGGCATTGTAGCAGCTTCAGAGCCAGCTCAGTTCTGAAAGAGCCAGCAAGTTCCAAGCCCTCTCTGGTTTAATTGTAAAAAACAAACAAAAAAAAATCAACTGTTAACATGAAGCTATTATAATGCATCATTTTACAAGAGGCCGTTCTTCTTACTGTTAGTCAAGGAATCTCAGCATCTCAAGTAGTTACTACTGCCTTATGCACAGAATAACATGGAATTAAATTTGACATTTCTAGCTTCACCCAGGTTCTGAAAGCATAATATTGCTTCTGATTATAACAGGGTTGCTTAACCAAAAAAGGACAAATGAGATGTAACTCTAATTATTAAGGAGCACATTACATAAAAAGCAAGAGATTGAAAAAGCTGGATAACAAGAAGAGTTGAGAAGCTTAGTAACTACGCTTATGTTTGTTCTGGTTCAAGAGACAAGTTTAAAAATACTTCCTGCGAAATACTATCAATACAGAATTCAGGTAGACAGAAAATACAGGAGTGTGAGATATAACAAGCAGGGATTTCTATAATCCTCCCTTTTCCAGCTGTCAAAATTTTTAGAAAATTAATAACTGTGTGGGAAGAATGAAGAAGGTAACATTTTTAAAGTATCTTTACAAACAGTTATGTTGTGGCACTTAAACAAATATTATCTTAAACTGCAATTTCAGTATCACTTAGAATACACTTGGACAGAAAGATTTAGTGTGGGAAAATGTTATCTAAGAAACTTAGAGGGGGAAAAAAAACCCAACGCAACTGGGTTTGCTTGATTAACACAAAAATGTTGGAACTTCATGCTGGAAGTAGCTGTTCTAACTAATCAGTAATGTGCACTGATACTGTATTAGGCCAAAAAGGAGTTCAATGAAAATAAACATTTGTTGATATTTCAAATATTTCAATATTTTACTTTGCTATAAATAAATGCTAGAAAATCAACCAAGTTATCATTTGCTTGTGCAAATTTCTAGCAGTGAAAAAGAAATAGTCCCTCATCTCCCTGCAACCAGTTTAGTTATCATTTGCCAAAAAAATGACCACTAGTATATACTCTTCCAGGTTTCCCAGTTAATTTCCTAATTTTACTGTGAAAAGGCCTATCTAATGTTGATCTTTACTTCAATAGGAGTATATTCCATTTTTACAGTTTAAAATAATTGAGTCATGATGTAGTTCTATTCAAATTGTGACCAAGATACAGCAGCAGTAGGTACTATGATCCCCCATCAGAATTACATGGGCTGGTCCATTTACACTGTACCTGTCAGTCACTGACACAGAACAAAACAAGAGTGTGTTAAAAAGACGAATGAGTTCTTTATCCAGTTGCTGCCTGACAGCAGTCTGTATTTCATCTATTTCATCCCGCACTTGGGATTCTGGTCGCACCAGGAGGTCCAAAAGGGATTTTGGCTTCTAAAAGAAAAGAATAAAAATACAGTCACATAATGCATTGTTTAAATTCTATTTTAATACTCACACTAAAGCCATTTTTCTGTTGAGAACTTGCAAATCACACACATTATAAATCACAAATTCCGTGATCATTTTTACTAAGAAGTATTTCTGTAAAAAGCATAATAAAAAATTCCTATAACTACCAATTACTTGAATCTCCTAAACATCATAAAAGGATCTACTGTTAAGGCCTTAAAATCTCCTGGCATTAAGCTATAATACTGGATGTTTTGAAGCATGAAAGAGAAGTCAAAGTTATATACAGTAATAATCTGCATTAAAAGATTAGATCACAAAAACCAGAAAACACATAGTAGAAATACTAGTTCAAGATGTATCTTGTATGTCTCAGTTGCTTGAAAGACTTAGATCATTTTATATGAAGATTTTATATTAATATATTGAATGGGCCATATTTATAAAATTTTAGAGGATTCCCAGTTAGCCATATAAATTGAAGTACCTGAATTCTGTAAGTAATTGAAATGAAGTCTATCAGCATTTTTTTCCTAAATGTTTAGATTGTATTTTAAAATGGGAAAATGCAAGTGCATGGAGACTGTACTTCACATATGATCTCTCTTATATAAGATCATGAATGATCTTACATGCGGGGAGTATGCCCTTGCTTTGTGAAGAACAGTACTTTGCAAATTTCTAAAACTGCAGCCATCGCTTTTATCTTTGGCATTTAACTATTGGTTTTATACAGCAAGATTGAATTGTTATATTTTGACAAATATAATAAAAGTTGTTTATACTGCTTTATGTTTATTTCCTATTTGTTTTTATACTTTCCAATTTTACACACCTTAAATGAACAGTATTGGATAGAACGGATCTCAAATATAAAGCACAAGAGTGTAAAAAAATGGAAAGAAAAAAATTATATTTCAATATTATACATGCATTTTTAACTACAGCAACTGAACTGTACACTTATATAATGCCTTCCTTGCGTTTATAAAAATATTTTACTTAGACATGTTATAGCCATTTAAAATCAAAACTAGTGACAGACACACTGAAAGCAGAAACTTCTGTCCTAGCTTTCAATTCTTGTTCTTAATGCAAGACAGATAACGTTCATTTATATCACTTTGCCAAAATGAAGGCTCCAACACACCTGTTTGGAACTTCATCCTTTAAGTTACTGTGCTGGTTTTGTCCAGGATAGAGTTAATTTTCTTCACAGTAGCTAGTACAGGGCTGTGTTTTGGATTTGTGCTGGAAACAGTGTTGATAATACAGGGATGTTTTGGTTACTGCTGAGCAGTGCTGACACAGAGCCAAGGGCTTTGCTGCTTCTCACCCCACCCCACCAGGAGAAGGCTAGGGGTGCACAAGGAGTTGGGAGGGGACACAGCTGGGACAGCTGACCCCAACTGACCAAAGGGATATCCCATACCATATGATGTCATGCTCAGCATATAAAGGCTAGGGGAAGAGGGAAGAGAGGGACGTTCGGAGTGATAGCGTTCCTCTTCCAAGTAACCATTACACATGATAGAGCCCTGCTTTCCTGGAGGTGGCTGAACACCCGCCTGCTGATGGGAAGTGGGGAATGAATTCCTTGTCTTGCTTTGCTTGTGTGTGCGGCTTTTGCTTTACCTATTAAACTGTCTTTATCTCAACCCATGGGTTCTGTCACTTTTATGATTCTCTTCCCCATCCCACCATGGGGAGAGTGAGCAAGTGGTTGCGTGGGGCTGAGCTGCCGGCTGTGGTTAAACCACGACAGTTACATAGATAATACACATTGGGTTATGCAGGTAAGCATAGCTTATACAGCTGTATATGTATGCACACACATATGTATACACAGTTACATAGTTAACCATATAAGTATATATAGTTATATGTACATATAGAGCTATGTATAGCTAACTGTAGTTATGGCACTATACAACCATATTACCATAGTTAACTACACCACTGCAAGGCACACACAGGTAGATATTTGCTGCTGATAAATACAGTATTTGAGTTTAGAGAAACAATTCATATAACAAGTAAAGGAGAGAAGGAAATTTACTCTTGTCCAAAATTAACTTCCTCAAACACTAAAACCATAGCACTGACCACAAAGTAGCAGACATTAACACCGTAAGATCTGCTATTTCTTGCTTTTGTCAAGAGAAGTCATGTTCCTTGAGGAACGTACCAGAAACAAACCAGCTGGCCAGTCCACAGTTACATTATTTCTTACAGTCTACAGCTAACTTCTTAAGTATATTCTTACATTTTTAAGCAACGGTTTCAGGATCCACTTCAGATGATCTGACTCCAAACTTGATCTCTGCTCTTTAAGCAGTTTGTTTAAAAATCTTAAGACATCTACTAAAAGCTTCTCATCCTCCACAGAAGCTGGAAGCACTTGCAGAAACCTGCAATGCAAACAAAAATATCTTCTTTCATACTTGTAGCACATTAAAAGACAGTTTAAGATCTCAGTCTAACAGGACTCAAGTCACCTGCAAATGTGGAAATATATAAAGTATATATGTATATTACATATATTTACACACAGTAAATACGGAATTATATTGTTATAGATATATATTAAATTACATATATTTCATACTTTTACATAAAATATTGTCTATATTATTATACTTATATGCTATTAAACATTGTGTATTATTGTAATGTAAAATTGTTATGTATATTAAAAAGTGTATTTACATATAGTAAACATGGAATTGCATACATTAAAAGGTAAAAAAAAATCTGAAGAGGGCCACAGACAGGAAAGAAAAAAGGTAATTAGCTATTATTAATTGCTAGTATTTAATAATAGCAAAGCCTACCTATGCATTTTAAATAATCCTCATTTTAAATACAGCATTCTTATTTTTTGCCAGTTTTGTGTATGAAAAAATTCCAGTACCTGAAGGGGTCCTACAGGAAAGCTGGTGAGGGACTGTTTATGAGGGAGTGTAGTGACAGGACAAGGGGTAATGGGTTTAAGATGAAGGAGGGTCGATTTAGATTAGATGTTAGGAAGAAATTCTTTACTGTGAGAGTGGTGAGGCACTGGAACAGGTTGCTCAGAGAGGTTGTGGATGCCCCATCCCTGGAAGTGTTCAAGGCCAGGTTGGATGGGGCTTTGGGAAACGTGGTCTAGTGGAGGGTGTCCCTGCCCGCAGCAGGGGGGTTGGAACCAGATGGTCTTTGAGGTCCCTTCCAACCCAAACCATTCTATGATTCTATGTTTCTAAAATTACAGAATCAGATAATCATTGAGGTTGGAAGGGACTTCTGGAGGTCACCTGGTCCAGCTCCCCCTACTCATGCAGGGACACCTGGAGTCAGTTGCTCAGGACCATGTCCAGGTGGCTTTTGAATATCTCCAAGAATGAAGATGCCACAACCTCTCAGGGTAACCTGTGTCACTACTTGGTCACCTTCACAATAAAGTGTTTCCTGATGTTCAGAGGGAACTTCTGTGTTTCAGTGTGTGCTTATTGCCTCTGGTCCTGCCACTGGGCACCGCTGGAAAGAGTCTGGCCCCATCTTCCTTATACCCTCCCTTCAGGTATTTGTACATGTTGATAAGTTCCCTGCTCTGAGCCTCCTCTTTTCCAAACTAACCAGTCCCAGCTCTCTCAGCCTTTACTCATAGAAAAGATGCTCCAGTCCCTCATCATCTTTGCAGTGCTTTGTCGGACCAGTATGTCCATGTCTTTCTTGTAGTAGGGAGTCTGAAACTGGACACAGCAGTCCAGGTATGGCCTCACCCGTACCAAGTGGGGGGGAAGGATCACCTGTCTTGTCCTGCTGGCAGCTCTCCTCCTAATGCAGCCCACGATACCATTAGACTTCTCTGCTGCAAAGGCACACTACTGGGTCATGTTCAGCTTGGTGTCCCAGGATCCCCAGGTCCTTTTCAGTAAAGCTGTGTTCCAGCTTGGTGAGGCCCAGCATGTACTGATGCCTGGGGTTGTTTCTTCCCAGGTGCAGGACTTGGCACTTCCCCTTGTTGAACTTCATGGGGTTTCTGTCAGTCCACTTCTCCAGTCTGTTGAGGTCCCACTGGATAGCAGCATGACTCTCTAATGTATTAGCAACTCCTCCCAGTTTTGTAACAAACAAAATCGATGAAGGGGCATCCTGCCCCATGATCCCAATCATTAGTGAAGATGTTGAACAGGATTGGATCCAGTATTGATCCCTGGGGCACATTGCTAGTTACTGCCTTCCAACTGGACTTCCTATCACCCTCTGGGCCTGGCCATTCAACCAGTTTACCAGCCATGTCACTGTCTACTCATCCAGCCCATACCTCATCAGCTTCTCTACAAGGATCTTATGAGAGACAGTGTCAAAAAGTCTTCCTGGAGTCAAAGTACACAATATCCACTGCTTTCATCTACCAAGTCCTTTCGTCGTAGAAGGGTATCAGCAGGCTGGCCAATCACGACTTCCCCTTGGTGAATCCATACAGACTACTCCTGATGACCTTCTTGTCACTCAGGTGCATGGAAATGGCTTCCAGGATTGGCTGCTCCATCACCTTCCAGGGACTGAGGTGAGGCTGACTGGCCTGTATTGCCCTGGGTCCTCCTTCCTGATCTTGTTGAAGATAGGAGCAACATTTGGTTTACTCCCATTCTCAAGCACCTCTCCCGATCTCCATGATTGATCAAAATGGACTGAAGTTACACCAGCCAGGATACACTCATGGGTGCATCCCATCAGGGCCCATGGATTTACTTATGTCCAGTTTGCTTACGTATTCCCTAAGCTGATCCTCTTCCACCGGTGATATGTCTTTCTGGCTCCACATATCCCCCCTGGTCTCTGGGGCCTGGGATTCCTGAAGGCTGGTTTTGCTAATAAAGACTGAGACAAAGGCAGCATTCAGGATCTCAGCCTTTTCCGTATCCTGTGCCACTGGGACATCTGCCCCATTCAGCAGAAAGCTCACTTTTTCCCTAGCCTTCCTTTTGTCACCTACATACTTATAGAAGCCCTTCTTGTTGCCTTTAACGTTCCTCGCCAGATTCAATTCCAGATGGGCTTTCAGCTTTCCTAACTGCACCTCTGCATGGTCAGACAATGACTCTGTATTCTTCCCAGGCTATCTCTCCCTACTTCCACCCTCTGTAGACTTCCATTTTATCTCTGAGTTTTGCCAGGGGCTCCTGGTATTTTTGCCTGACTTCCTGCTCAATTGCATGGACCGCTCTTGAGCTTGATATTAACCAGCTTTCTTGGGCCTCTCTTCCCTCCAAGGCCTGATCCCATCAGACACTAACAATGAGATCTCTGAAGAGGTCAGTTTGCTCTCCTGAAAATCCAGCCCTGTGATCCTAATTTCTGCCCTCCTCCATCCTTTCAGGATCCTGAATTCAACCACCTCATGGTCAATACAGCCAAAGCTGCCTCAGACCTTCGCATCCCTAACAAGCCCTTGCTTGTTTGCAAGCACGAGGTCCAGCAAAGCACCTCTCCTCATTGGCTCTTCTGTCACCTGGATCAGGAAGTTGTCACTGATGCTCTCCAGGAACCTCCTGGATTGCTTATGAGCTGCTGTGTTGTTCTTCCAGCAGACAGAGGGAATAATATATATATATATATATAAAAAATCAGAATCAGAAGTACAGGGACAATCAATTTCATAAATTTGAAAACATGAAAACTGGGAAATTTACTCTTTAAGCATCATCATCTTTAATGGATTTCTGTATGCTTACCTGTTTATTGCTTTTTGCCAAACAAAGCTCTTCAAAGTGGTTCCACAAGACCCAGAACTGCATTTTAATGCAAGTCTGTCATTCAGAATGTAAAAACTAAGCCTAGTGACAGCAGCCCTAACATCCCTGTGTGATACTGCCTGAATGACTGAATTAAGACAATCCTGCAGTCCATATTTTGTGTGAGTTATTTTGAGTATAAGAATGTCTTCTGAGGATAGTTTTAGTGAGTCTAAAAATCTGAAAAGGTATAAGAGAAAAATGATTAACAGCCAGTATCTTTACAAACTATTTCAGTGAGTGTTGACTCCTTCACTTCCCAGTTCAAATGAGAAGACAAAACGTAAATTGCCTTAAAAATTTATTTTTGTTAACCAATCTTTTCTCCTCCTTCTCCCTCCCCCATCTCCTTCAAAAAAATCAAAAAACAACAACAACAACCAACTCCACTACATTCAAATTCTGAGCTGTTGGGGTTCTTGCACAAAATGGCACCTCTCAAAAAGTTACTTGAAAGGTGCTATTCACATTGTTTGTAATGAACTCTTCCTCCACACTATTGTAAATGTTGGCCACTTGGACCATCAATAAAAACTGGATCAAGCTCTAGACTTCACGTATAAATACAATTCAGGTAAAATTTAGCTGTGACAATATATCTACGGCCTCTTGGGACATGACCCTTTATGTTTAAAAAGACAACATTCTCAAACCAGTAAAAACCTGAACTGCTGTTTGAAGCTGAAAATCTATTTAAACTTGATGGAACGCTCATTTAATTGAAAGATACTGGGATTTAAAATCAAATAAAATGGCTCACGTTTCTGCTTCCCTCTCATAATTTATCAGTTGCAATAGGTTTTCAATCCCATGGTACCATGACATATTCCAAGCCATCTTAAGCATATCTGACACAGGTTTCATACTCAAGCACTCAGAAGACAATGGCACCACAACAGTATTAGGGCTAACGACATGATGAGCAGTGATCTTGACTGGGAGATGAAACCTAAGAGAAAGAAAGAAAAAAAAAAAAAAAGAGAGAAAAAAGCTGTTTGTTTTTTAAATTAAAGCTTTGAAAAATGCAAATAAAGTTTTTGAAACTCTTTTGAAGAGAAAAAACTCCATGTTTAAAAACACAGACAACTTTGGATTTAACATCAAATTCTCCCACCTCCATACTTCAGGAAGGACAGCAAATGAAAAGAAGAAAAGTTAACTGTAAAAACCAAACAAAAACCCCAAAACCACCCACACATACCTTCTAACAACAGCAACAGGTAAACTGAAGGCAAGTAGGCCAGTATCATTAACGGTTATGCCATCAGCCCTGCAAGAGATGGAGTTAGTTATTACTCCCTATTTTAAGCTTCGATTTTCTACTAATGCTATGCTTATTATTTCTTTATTATTCAGAAAGAGCTGTATTTTTTCCTCCATCTAGCTCTTTAGTAACCCACTGATGAATAATTTGTATTAAGAAATGTTTCTTCATGATTATGCACTATTAAGATAGTACTTAGATCACACATATACAGAATACTTGTTGCACATCTACTGCACATAAAAATGAAATTAAAGATTATATACTGCTTGTTTCCTTTTTTCTATTAGAGAAAAACATGCATTATAATTCTTTTCAGTATATTTCATGTGTGTGAATTCTAAAAGCTTATTTTTTCTGGAGTATATGCAAATTTCAAATAGTAAAATATCATAAGCTGAGGTCTGTTGTTTTAAAGACAACTGCTACACTTAAAAGCCAAAGTAAATAGGAGAACTCTAATCAAGTTAAAAACCCCATGCCTACAGCTAGCGATTTGATTTGTGTAGTTTCCATTTATGGAAAAGATGGATTACAGATCAATCAGGCTTTTTTGAAAATTAAAATAAAGTACACTTAAAATTAATAGTGAGGTAAAAAGTATTTATACTGCAAAAATATACCGTGTAGACCTATACAGCATGCAACACAAATATTGAAACAATTTGTTTGGCCTACAAATATGGAATTTCAGATATGTAAAAGTTTGGGGCATAATTTTTTTTTTGTGTGTGTGTATATATATATAAAAAAACCTTATTTTCATTAAAACCTTAAATTTTGACTACAGAATATGCCATTAAATAACTTTTTTCATACCATGTTTCTGTTCTTGCTACTTCATCAAACAACAGAAGACAAAGCAATACTGTAGTTTCAGTTAAAACACCGCAATCATTTTGGAATATCAGGGAAACTGAATAAAATAAAGATATTTAAAAATGTGTTAGGAAAACATTCATATTTAGTAATACATAGAAGAACACTAGTTAAAACCAACTGAGTTTCACATTTTGCCAACATCTTCAACAGATGCCACAGTATGGGTAACACTATCACACAATGATTTATCTTTTAAAGATTAGAGACTCTGAAGTGATCCAAGGTTCTTAAGAAGGCTTTTGGTTAAACATCTAACCATATTTCACACATTGCCTTTCCACGCATGTATTAAAGTCAAAATAGAATCTTTACCTCTGAATAGCAAAAGCAGTAAAGATGATTGCTGTGCTAGGGACAGACGAACAACTGGATCTGCATATACAAGTTTGCGTAAGACTGTTAGACATGGTAACATAATAGATTCCATAAGCTGCAGGAACAGAAGAAAAAAGTAAATACAAATAACAATTAGGACAATCTATTATAAGATGCTTAATACAAACTGTCATGCTATGAAGCAATACATTCCATCATTATAGTAGAGAAATCTAGAACTTTCTTGACAAGCACATTTTAGTTTTACCTGACCATCCACGTGTATACATTCATTAAGGTAAGCCAAAATCTTTTCTATTACACCCAATTTTTTCACGATGCCATGCATTTTGGTATCTGTAGGAAAAATAAAAGATTCTAAGAATCACTTGTTCTGCACCAATTTAATATTAAACTTCTTTCTACAAGTTCACAAACGCTTGCTGTTGAGAACAAGTTTCCAAAATTGCCAATCAACAGAACAAGTACAGCTCTAGCTCTACCAAGGCAAAACTCCACAAGTCTTGTTATCTGACTACAGTAGCCTCTTGAGCAGTAGACTCTTAAATACTTGAACTTCATGCAGTTCACATGGGCCCACCTCTCAAGCCTGTCAAGAGTCTGCCTCTTGATATTGAGAGAGGGTATAATCATGGAAGCTTTGCTTGAGTTTACTGAACCATCATTGACACAAATGACATTTCAATCCATTTTAACTGCAGCTACTACTTAGACTAACTCAAAATGGAGGATGAAATTCAGAATGATAGAAGAAATTCTTCACTAAGTATAATATCCCTTTAGCTAGCCTGTGCAATCTAGGAATTAACTTTCCTAATTAAAATACACCACCACCAAAAAATATATATATATTTTATATTGACTGTCATCTCCTTCACTCAAGACTGAGTATCTGAGTTAGTAATAGCAAAAAATTTGAAGCACCATTAGTTCTGAGACAGATCAACCAATTGATGAATATTAAAAAGGAAAAGCAGAAAAAAAAAGTTCTTACAAAGCTTACAGAATTCAGCTTACTCCTCTATTATCCAAAGGAGCTGTTTTTTAAATAGTGAGACCACTGTTTCTTATTCTTGAGAGCTACAACAAATAACCTTTTTTTTTATTTGAATTGGCAGATTATGCACAATAGTGTTAGAAGTTTGGCTCAAGAATATAGATAAAAATTACAGAGAGTACCCTTAGCAGAAACCTAGAGAAAACCTAGCAAGACTGCAAGCTCACACAATGATCAGTACATGAATACAAATTTTCTCATGAATTTTACCTTCTAAAATGATAGCTAGCTGCTCAGCTGCAGACTTCCGTAAAACTAGGTCAACAGCATCAGAAGTCAAGATGTCATATAGCTTTTCAACGGTTTCTGCCTAAAAGTAAAACTATATTAGATTTACATCCAGTATGCTATTATGAAACAAAGTAACCAGCCAAATTTCCTAACAGAAAGTACAGAATAAGAAGATCTAAATTCCTTATTAGGAGGTATTTGATTAGATTCCACATGCATGTAATAAGAAAGGAATAGGTTATAATCTCTTTGCAACAAATCTCTAATAATACCTGTGGAATATAACAAGACAATAGTTTCTAGTGCACAACAGAAGCAGACTTTTAACAAATAATGCTTAATGTATATAGGACTACAGAAAGCTCAACACCACACAGAAATGCCAGAATATGCTTCTAAGTCTGTGAAGGGGACTGACTTTTTAATGGCAATAGGGTTAGACAAATTTAAACCTACACATCCATACAAATTTCAAGTCCTAATGTTTTGAAGAATGTAGGGGAAGAGTATAAATCAAGTATACAATGAGTGGTCAGAACAATTTCTTTTCAGAAGGTAAGCATCTTAGCATTTATTTAACATATTGTTGTTAATCTGAAAGCATTGAGAGTAAAGAAAGGAGGAGAACGAAGTGGAGATGGTAAAAAAAGAAAAACAAGAGAGATACAAGTTTTCCCATAGGTCAAATACTTGTGATTTTTTACTTTGCAAAAGCAGCAATATTAAGAAAACACCAATATAAATTTGTAATCTGTTTTAAAATATTTCGTACTAAAAATTATTTGTGCCTGTTTCAGTAAAAATTGATTTTGTGGGGAAAAAAAAGCTCTCTGTGAGAAAAATGAGATTCTACCCATGCACAATGAAATTGTTGTAAACAAAGCCTGTGCTTCTGGTACTCAAGCCTTGCTGTTAACTTATTGGCATGGGGGAGGAGGGAAATAAAAAGAATTATTTTCTTATTGTTGCATATGGTAGCATAAAACTTACTGTTTAAGTTTACATGGAAAGAATATATCGATGGATTTTTTTTTATGAAGCAAGCCAATTTGTATGAAATATTGCAATGTTCAAAAAATGGTAACTTCAGTGACTGGGCAGGTAGAAAGGTAGAAGAGCTGATCAATGACACAATATTTAGACAGAGTTTACTCACCTTAAATATCGACTCTGTTTTATCATCCAATTTTAGCTCAATAGCTCTTTCTATAATAAGTAAGTTTGAAATGCTGGAAAGCACACTGCCGTGCAGATGTGGGCGTTTCAGGTTTGCCCCTTCTTCATTCAAAAGATGGAATGTTAAATGTTTAAGTGCTATAGAACGAACCCTAAAGTGGTAAACAATTAAAATAAATATATAAATTTCTTATACTGGAAAATGTTAGCTGTAGAGTTAAAAGTAATTCATTTATAAAATTAACACAGTGGGAGAGGAAGTACTTAACTCAATATTGATTAGTCTACCTTTCAAATCAACCCATTGCATAATAATCAATTGTTTCTTTTAGAGTAGACATTTTTGTCATAAACATTAGAAAACGTGCTGAAATGCTACAGGGAGTTACTTACAACTGCTTTTTTGAGAACAGAAGACGCAGAGCGGCCCGTAGTCTAGTAGCTGTAGGGAGAATACCCTCTCCTTTGTCAGAGGTTGTTTCACTCAAACTGAGGATACAGTTACCTAGTGTATCTTTTGTGTCAGCATAACCCTAAAACAAATAACAAACAAAAATTTCCGAAGTTAAAAAAGTCTGCTTACTAACTTAGCAAATGAGAAAAGGTATTTCCCCTTTTAGGGGCTAATGGAGGGTGGGGAAGGAGCAACACCCCTCAAAAAAAGCAATAACTTTTAAGAAAACATTTGATTTCTGCAGATTAATATTCTTCCATAAAAACTTTTTTTTTTAAATTAATAAATGATCCTATATACAAATGAAAATACAGATTTTTACATGGCCTAGAGGTACTTTGACCGGAAGCTTTACCCTTCAATTTGTTAACATGATGCTGCTCGGTCAGTTTCCATTTCAATAAATAAAATTCAATCCCTACAAGAAAATTACTTAAAAACATTAAATGTTATCTATTTTCAGATATGGATCAAAGTATTTTCACATACAACCACGACAAACCAGAATCAGTTATGTCAAGTAATGATACTGCAAATATTTAAACAGTAGAGTAAAATACAAGGCATTTAATATGCATTGGGTAAATACAGGCCTCTGGAATGCTCTTGCTCAAGTATTTATTGTACGTAGCCACTACAGACTATAGAATAGAGGAAAATTCCACTCACAAAAATGAGAGCAGGGATAAGTTCTTTCTCACATGTTTAGCCTACAGCTTAAACTCCTACCTATTTAATCTTGACTATGCATGGAAGTTACATACACATGTAACACAGACAAGCTGACTCTGAAGTAACCTTTCTCTCACCACTTTCAAGTTCTCAGTGTATTTCCTCTGCATGTTTTGCTGTCTGAGCCTTCTATTTCATGGCCTATCTTATTTGCAATTTCTCCCCCTTTATGCCTTGATTTTTGGGCAGTTTATGTAAGGTCTTAAGTTACATAAGCCTTTTTTTCAACTTATAGTAATACTGAGGTGCAGGCAACGAATTAATATATAGCAGTGAGTAGGTATAATTATCAAAAGTGACTATTTTTGGAGGAAAAAAAGACAAAAGTATACTTGGAGGTATTAGCTAAGTTAAATAAAAGACAGAAATAAGGCAAAAATGCAGACATCAGGAAAAACAAACATCAGATAGGTGCAGTAAAATATCTAATCTGGACGACTATAGGCAGATCATAGAAGGGAAAATTTTAGCACTAGAGAAAAAACAATAAAGAATGTGAATGGAGCAATTAGGCTGAAAATCAGACTGAGAAAGGCAAAAGTTCCCATTAGATGAAGCCAACAGCAAAGATAATGAAAAGAAAATGTGCACATTATTACAGACATGAAGACGAAGGTCTAAGGATAATACTGACTGTTAATACTTCTACAGCATTGGAAACAAACAAACCAAAAAACAAACATCAAAACATACAGAAAATACAGCTTATACGTATTGCTATTTATTGAGTGCATACTTGATCAGAAAACTTGATCACTAAGGAGTTACAATTTTCAGATTTAAGACAGAGGGGACATTCTAATTAACTAGCTTTAAAAGGTATGCCATGTTTTAAATTATACTGGGATTATCCACTCAAATCTTCAAACCATTTAAGTCCCAGTCAGTACTTGCAGATTTCTACTACAACATTTCAAAGTTTTACATTCTAGTAATACCAGACTAAAATTTGTCTACAAATTCAAAGTAGAACTTTGACTGGCATTAAGAACCCTATAAAACATGTCTCCATTTGACATCTGACAAAATAAGTCTGTAGGTATATTACTGTTAAGATATCTTCCACCTGCCACTTTGGTGAATGTTCTGTTTGTTAACATGACAGTGTTGCTCTTTACATTATTTCATACATCGAATTCAGATTAAAACACTTAGAAGTACCTGTAAAACAGGAATGACAGGATAGAGGGCCTCCATAAACTTGTTCCAAGTCAATACTGCCATTACTAATCGTCCCTGCAACAGATGCATCAGAATGGCCTTGGCTGTAGAGTTCACCTGCTCAATAACAAAAAAAAGAAGCTAATGCAACTGCCCATGTGTCTAGGTCAGTTTGTCAATGCTGTAATTGGAAATGTTATACTAAAACGTCTCAAAGAGAAAGGATCTACAGACAAAATATTGTCACTGCAGAATGCTACTTTTAAGTTGTCAGTCACACTAAATATCAAGTTGTTAGAAAAGCCACTCAGAGAGAACACAAATAGTTCTGCCTAAATAGCACCCAATCATTTTCCCTTTAGAACTCTGGTTTGTCTTCTCTGAAGTAAAATAATTACATCAACTTATACACCTATTGGTCCCTCTATCCTGCAGGGAAACAAATTCTGTTTCTTTTATTTCCTGACTCTACATTTCTGGGGCATTTCATTCCCAGTCTTTATGATATGCTTCTGAAGAAAAGGGCGAAAAGAGACTTAAAGCCTGTTACATGGCCACTTCACTTTCTTGAGGCAGTCAAACTAAGGTTACCAAATATTTCAAATTGTACATGAATTCATCTGAAGCTCCTTATCAAAAAGGAAAAAAGGCATATGATACAGCACTTACACTGTATTAATGTATCCTGTATACATGTAAGGTATACTATAGGCAATATGAAAGTATTTACAAGCTAATATTATTATTACAATGGGAATACAGGGAAAAAAAAATGCAGTTTCTCAGAATTCATTCTTCCTTACGTAGTGTAAAAACACCTACCGTTAGCAGCTAAAACCCTGCATTTTATGCCAGAGCTAAAAATCCTCTCTCCCCAGGCAACAAGAATATTCTTTAATAATATCACTCTAGCCTATCTTTAAGGGACTGGTTTTGTAAAATCACATGGCAAATCTTAAGCGCAACCTTGGAATACAAGGTTCTTCTCAAATTCTTCTCATTGTCACATGCTCAAAAGATTAAAGTGATGCTTTATGAAAACTTAAGTAGCAGATATACATCCAGGAAGAAAAAAAAAAAAAAAAAAAAAAGTGCTTGGATATGATCTTCATTATATACTTTGTTAGAGAAATAATAAGAATGCATTATAAGGTAAAAAGAACAAAATGAGATAATTTTGTAAAAACGCATTCTCTGTTTCAACAGTCTTTTTAAACTCAATATCAATTGAAGGCTATTTGTTATGCTTGACCAATCACTGAAAGAGAAAACTGACATGCTTTTTAATAAAGCATCCAAGGGAGCAGTCAAAGAAAATAAATGCTTTCCTTGGAAAAGACAAGGTACATACAAAATACAAATACATAGCACATTATCAAAGATATTTTACTTCTCCTTTTGAAATGCTAACATCTAAAAAAATCACTTCTAAATGGAATTGTTCACAGTAATGTGTTAAAAAAAAAATCTTGTTTCAGGAGACAAGCCGAAAAAAAAATAAAAATTTGTCAGTCAATGTTCTTTCCCCTCTGATTGTAGGGACATTGCAGATCAGCTATAAAGTAGTTACAGATCACATGAGTAATTTTTGCCCCTCTCAAAATTCCCTATTTAGCTTATATGTAAGCTAGGAAATAGTGGATATATGTTAAGCATTCATGCATGTAAACAAACACAATAGAAATTTGGACCTATTCTATACTACTATAAAATAATTCTGTAATACTCAGGTAATTAAACTTAAACACAGATGTGTTTGTAGTGATGAAATACATTTTTATAGCCAAGACACTGCAGATTTAAAATGTCTTTTTGCTCCTCAACCAATGTACATATTGCAGAGGTCAATACACCTTTACAAAGACTTCAGACTTCATGATTTCCATCATACATACTATTTCATAATGTGCACATTTTATTAGGGCTGAATATATTACAGGAAAGGATTAAAAAAACCAGCTTATTTCATTTTTCATTTTTTTTTACATTTAATAGCATCCCAAGCATAGAATGTTATTTTGTCTCTGAATTCATCATCATTAAAAAAAAAAAATCCTTCCATTTACTAAAACTTCACTGTTATCACGGCTTTTCTACATACAACAAACTGTATGTAGTCAAAACTTCAACTAAGCCTCAGACCACCATGAAGAATATCAACACCTACTTTGCATGCACATCAACTTATAAATACAGCTACTAAACACAGTACCTCTTTCTTATCTTCCTGAAGGCCAAACGTACAGATTTCATATAAAACTTTTGGATGAAGAAGAAAATGTACTCCGTGGCAGATTGAAGACACAGGCTTAGCAATATTATGAATACCTAAACAGTCCTTCAGTAAAAATAAAGTTGGTTAGTTTTAAAATTCAGGATAGTCTCCACTACTACATCTTGTTTTATAGACTGCCTGAAGTTGTCATCCAGTGAAAAGCTTTTTCCATGCAGTTTGGAAGACTACAGTTCTGAAAGCTAAACATTACAGTCCTCTAAGAAACATAATCTTTATTGATCACTGATTGAAAATTCCTGTTGCTACACAAAATACAAAATAGTTTTGTTTTTATTTTGAATAATAGTGAAATAAATTAGAAAAGCTTTATATGTTGTTTGTTATTACATTCAAATAAGCAAAACCTACAACAGGCAGGTAAAAATCTCACAAAAAGATACAAGTGTCATTCAGTGGAGACGAGATTTTTGGAGTTTTTACAAAAGTATCTTCATACATTAGTGAATTGTGCTATAAGCACAATAACTTTAGCTGATATCCATTATAGAAAATAAGAATTATGGCAAAGCATTATATCAAAATAGAAAAATTATTTTTATTTAGTGAGCCAATATTACTGAATACCTAAAATGACCTGATGAATATGATATTGCCATTCTTTATATAGAGTACAGTGACACTTTTAGGAAGTTCAGACTCCTTATCCCTTGGGCTATCTTTATAACAAACTAAGGCAGTGACAAAATATCCATATAAACCAAAATCAAAACAACAACAAGCAAATTCAGGTTTAAAAAAAAAAAACCACAACAAAAAAAAAACCACGAAGTGAGAAAAAGCTACGAAGGGAATAGAATCTGTCCTTGAAGAGTAGGCACACGTGAACTTCATGAGGTTCAACAAGGACAAGGACAAGGTTCTGTACATGGGTCAGGGCAACCCCCAGTATCAATACAGGCTGGGTGGAGAATGGATTGAAAGCAGCCCTGAGGAGAAGGACTTGGGGGTGTCAGTGGACAAGAAGCTCAACATGAGCCAGCAACGTGCGCTTGCAGCCCAGAAAGCCAACCGTGTCCTGGGCTGCATCAAAAGAAGGGTGACCAGCAGGTCGAGGAAGGTGATCCTGCCCCTCTGCTCTCATGAGACCCCACCTGGAGTACTGCGTCCAGCTCTGGGGTCGCCAGTACAAGAAGGACATGGAGCTGTTGGAGCGAGTCCAGAGGAGGGCCACAAAGATGATCAGAGGGCTGGAGCACCTCTCCTATGAAGACAGGCTGAAAGAAAGAGTTTGGCTTGTTCAGCCTGGAGAAGAGAAGGCTCCAAGGAGACCTTATTGCGGCCTTCCAGTACCTGCAGGGGGCTTACAAGAAAGATGGGGACAAACCTGTTATTATGGCCTTTTGCAATAGGACAGGGTGTAATGGTTTTAAACTAAAAGAGGGTAGATTCAGACTAGATGTAAGGAAGAAAGTTTTTACAATGGCTGTGGTGAAACACTGGAACAGGTTGCCCAGAGAGGTGGCAGATGCCTCATCCCTGGAAACATTTAAGGTCAGGTTGGATGGGGCTCTGAGCAACCTGATCTAGCAAAAGGGGGTATTGGACTAGATGATCTTTAGAAGTCCCCATACAAATGAGTCTGTGAGTCTATGAATCTCATTTTAGTAGACACGCAAAACCGAACACTTGGAGTTCTTTTCAAAAGTTAAATTAAACAGGAATATTTCTGCATAACAGCAGCAAAAAACCAAAGTGACCAGCATTATTAAGAATCCTTTTTAAAAAATAAAATAGTCAGCCACTATTTTTCCCCCCTCTAGAGATCCTATCATTCTGAAGTGCAGTACCTGAAGTTTCCTAACCAAGTACATTTAACACCAAAAATTACAGCCAACGACAAGCCCAGGCCTATACACATTTCACAGCATATAACACAGTAAACAGAATTTGCATTAAAAATGCTTTTACTGAGGAAATCTTATAATACACATTATTTAGAGCAACACCAAAAGCATTAAGCATTAGGTCTCACCTTAACCACTTCCAAACAGCAGTGATAGGCTTCAGTTTTTATATTTAGCAAAGGATGAGACAATAGACGGAGAAGTACCTTCTGACCCTCAGCCTGGAGCAATGAGTTTGCATCAGCAGACTTCCAACTAAAGAAGAAAAATAAATAATTTAACTATTATTTATTTTACAGTACCAAAAGATGTCTACAAAAATTTTTCTGTTAAATTTCAGGATAATCTCTGAAAAATACTTCCTGAAAAGGTATACATCCTGAAAAATGACTTGATTGACAAAAGTTCAGAGATCACAATATATTTGACAAAATCATAGTATCAATCTTCACATTTGATTACCTACACATATAAAAAAAATAGAAAGATCATTGTTTTTCAAAATTCTCTCATCAAAATTAGGAGCCTGAGAAGCGTTTATGTTCATCTGAAAACATAAGAGTCTACTGAGCTTCAATAGGCTCCTTAAATCATGGTATACAATCATAAAAAAATAATTCTATTCCTTCAGAATTTTTTTCTTGTAAAGTCCATCTCACTATCTCAAAGTAAGTTTATGGTAGTTAAAAATTGAATTTCCTGTTGCCTGAAACAGCAGTCAAATAATAATTAATTCCAAAACATTAGAACACTAAAAAGTGGTTTGATGTTTCATAATTTAAAAACACTTATTAGACAGCTCTTAAATATAGTTTCCTCTGAAAAAAAATCCCTAAAGTCAAATTCTGAATCAGTATAAAATTAAGATTTTGTGTTTCTAATTAAGTGTTCAATTCAGAACTTTTCCAGGCACCACAGGGTAACTTAAAATTCTCTAACTAGAGACATGGAAAAATCTAAAAAACAATAAAAACTGGCTGTTAAATAAATGAGATGCCTTGTTGTGATATGCAGCATCTACAATAAGTCCTTTACGATTTCTGAAAGTAAAATAAAAGTTACACAAATACACTTGGAACAAAGGAATTAAAAAAAAAAGTTTGAAGACAGGTCAAAGTGTTTTAAGACTATTTCTTTGTAAATCACATAGTAACTTTGTATACAAAATCGTAAAAGCTTATACATAGAAAAGAATAAAACATTAGTTTTTTAAGCACCTGAAATTCAATTTTCAGGAAATTCACTATAGAATGACACAAATTATTTAAAAAGACCTTTCAATGGCTAAAAGAAAACAATTGTTCAAATACAGGGAATAAACAAGTTGAGTTTCTACTTGGGAAAGTTTATCCATAAAAAAAGATTGTATTTTCTCAAGTAAGAGTTTTAAATAGTAATATACTCACATATTTGAGCATATGTGAATGCATTCATGAAGCAACGGAAAGTGTTGATGGTAGGATAGACTGCTCAAGGCCTGATCTGCCAATTCTACTAATTCAGAAAGATTCTTGTCCCCCTGAGAAGTAAAATGAAGAGAAAGAAACTATCAGAATTAATAATATTAAAAGTATGCAATGTTATAGCATAATCTTTCAGAATTTATCATCATTTAATACATCTACTAACTAGGGTTTGGTTCAGCCTTTCACACAGTTTATAATTAACCTGATTAACAAATTCAATAGATTTCAAACAAATAAATTTTAGAACCTACTCCTGGAAGCTGAAAACCCTTCAGCTGCTGAATCCAAATAAACTTCTATTAAACTCAGTGGGAATAACGTATGTCTAACATTTCATAGCATAAACGTTATAACTGTTCAAAACACTTTCTAAAATGTCCAAGAATAGACCCATGCTTGGCTACTTTATGCTTTTAATCAAATTATTATTTTTTAAATCAGTATGCATTTTATGTGAGAAGAGTATAATGAAATATTTAACTACTAAACTTTCAAAAAAAATCACTATTATTATTAACAAAGGAAGTTTTTTTAAATTTAAGTAAATATGTCTTCACATTTTTGGTCACCAAATACATTAAACATGAGCAATTTAAATCTGATGAAGTTAAAGTTAACTTTTTAAACAGTATTTTATGAGCAAAGTATTGCTTAAGTTCAGAAACTGTCTATATAAAAGATAGACTAACTCAGACTTAAGATAGTACTACATTTATATTGCTGTTTATTAATTTATTTTAGTATCTATGGAACAAGTATTTTGCAAAATTACTTGTCCATTTGGATAATGGCAAAGAATATTTCGGTACCATGCTAGAATCTCTTAATAAAGCAAAGTATATTGGTTGTCTTCATAACCAAGTGAACACACAAATCTCACACACCTAGAAGTAATTGTTTATTAAAGCTACAATTGCCAAGCAGTCAGGAATTGAAGTTTTCTGAACTATTTAAATACTGGACAACATACATACATACACACTATATACTTTTTTGTATAGAGTAAGAGTATTTGCTTCTTTTTTACTTATCTTCCTATAAAAGGTCTTGTGCCCACTTCCAATTTCCAAGTGTTTATTTCTTTGATTTTACTTAGGATAAGATTTTTACAACTATCATGAGTAGCATTAGTGAAAAAAATATAAATTAACGACATGGTGTATGCTATGGAATACTCATGGATTTTCTTCGGCTATGCTAGACTATAGTTTTTAGCACAGAGAAAGGGAAGTGGAAAAAAAGAAATTTGCCTACAGGAAATATTTTATATAGTAAAATTCCATACCTTCTTATGAACTTCAATCATAAAGCTACAAGTGCATTCAATTGAATACGCAGCTTCTGAAGCTTGTTTATAAATACTGTAGTTCTCAGTACTCATCTGCTCCAGATAGGCTGCAACGGATTCATGAATGCTTGGGTGTTCCAAGGAGAAGGGCACATCCAGAGAGAGAAGAAATAAAGCGTTCAGCAAACTCTTTTGTAAAACTTTACTCGCCTTCAAAAAAGAAAACAACTGTCAGAATAACAGCCTGAAAATACAGTAAAACCAACCAGTACAATCACTATTGCTGCTACTTAAAAATTAGAGAAAGAAACACGTATCAAATGAGTTCTGCATGAAGAATTTTTTTTTTTTTTTTTAAAGTGAGAGTTCATTACACGTCGGTCCTAATGGTAGACCTGCAAACAGTCACAAAAGTTGTGTATGATCCAGCCACAGCACCAACAACCAGACACACCACTGGCTAGCATCAATTTACTGTCTAAACCACTAGATGGCAGAGAATACACAGACCACAATTATTTCTGTATTTAATAAAAAGCTGTCAACAATTCCACATAGTAATATCACATACTAAGAACTCGGATTTCTGTTATTGTTGTTTAGAGTTTTTTTTACTGCAAGTGTTCAATATTACTTCAATTAAAATTTTGACCTCAAACAGAGTAACTTTTTTTCCATCTCCTGTCATACACAGAATTGGAATTTTGTACATAAGAACATAAAGACAAAACTTATAAAGAGTAATTAAATTAGTATGCATACACTTTTTTGCAGGTACAAGATACTATTTATATTAAAAGACTTAATATTTGTGACAAATGCCTACAACTGAAAAATCAAATCTCCTACTCTGGTTGAAGAATGTCTAAAAATGACACTGCAATAAAAACTGATCCAAAAAAATGTAAACCCCCACAGATTTAAACATCTTCTAACACTTTCCATCTCACAAAAACTTCCAAACATCAGACCCCCACATCTACAATAAACTGGAAAAAAAAAACACAACCAAACTGAAGAGCTACAACAGAACTGCTTTTGAAGAGCATTGGAAGCAAAGAATAATTAAAATCACAACGATATATGAAACATAACTGCTTACTATCTTCCATCAGATTAAGAGTGATGCTTTTAAACATTACGTAGTTCTAGTCTTACTTAGTCTTACTTGCACATATACTATAAACTAGCAGGGGGCAGCATAGCTTTGCAAACCATGCATCATACCAGAAAAAACACTATAGGAGGAGAAAGAACACTGAAATTCAAAAGCTCATTAAAAAAACTGTATTAAAAATATTTTTTGAAGACTTGAAATCTGCAGAAGATTCTGGAGAACGCACCAATAACTGAAGAACAAATTTGCTTTCTGTGATCATACATCAGCCAATGTAAATCAGATTAATTTCTCTGTCCAGAGGCTATTCTCCCAGTACTAATCACTGAGGAAGGCACCACTTTTTTCCCCCCTCTTAAAATGCAAAACCAAAAGACAATCACTTAAAATTAGTGATGGCATACCTTTTCTACAGGGAGAAGTATTTGCAGCAATCTAACAGTGAAGAGTGAAATACTAATAAATGCCATTCTGTGATGAACCAACATCACCTCGGGCTGCTCTGCACTTATATTGGTTTTGTGATATAATATGGTTTCTCCAAGCAAACCCAAGATCAGAAGCAATTTGTCTTTCTGAAAAGAAAATCAGAAATACAATCATTAGAAATAATTGAAGCACTACTGTACCTTTACAGTGTTTACATAGCACACGTATCATTAATACAATTATACCAAATGATTTAAAAATGCAGAAATGGTTAAAATACACAGCGTTTTGTCTGTCATCTGTCCAGAACTGTGCATTACTTCTAAACCTCACTCTACTTTCAATTGCAGTTCTGAACACTTTGGTCAGTAATTACCCGTTACTGGTTACTATCCCCCTTCCTCCTCCTCCTCCTCAACTCCTGCTCGCTACACTTTTGAACTTCTGGAATTTCAACTATTTTGAAGTTCACTTTTAATATGGAAAAATTGGGAGCTGGTTTGAACCTGCTAATAAAGCTTTACCTTAAAATTAAAATAATTTTTTTTAAAAAAACACAATCCAAACTTTGAGAACATCAAATGCTTTTTATGCCTTTTCATTCCCAAAGGAAACAGCAGCACATTTCTCAGATTATGTAAAATCTTACTCGAGAATCACTACCATTTGGATAAATCCAGCTCATCGACACTGGAGAAAACAAAATTAGTTTCTAGAATTTGGTCACCTGAAGCAGGCAGGTTTGTACTTAAGGATACTAGAACAAAGGTAGAATTAATTTCAGTTGCCAGTTTTGCAATGCCAAATAATGATTAAGAAGGCAACAGCACATGTGAGATTTAGCTTATTAATTCTAGAAATTGATAATCACTGTTAAGCAATTAAGCACTATTTATCTGACTCAACATAGCTGAAGTTGAAGAAAATGACAGGAAGAAATTGCTAAATCAAATGAGTCTTTTAAAGTAATTATCAACACAAGTTATTATTCAGCAAGATGAAAAGAATTCATAGTCATCTTCAGCGGTCCAAAAAAGTAAGTTTCTCTCTGCCCTGCTATAGTTTGTAGAGGCAGGGAGAGCTTCTGCTTCAAGACCACAGAGTCTCAAATCAACAGTAGATTCAAAAAGTTTATTCCTCCCCGAAAGAGGGATGACTGTCTCAAAGCTAGTGATCCAAAAAAGCTGCGGGGCTACAGCAATCTGCAGTATCTAACTTTTTGACATGGCAGAATAAAACTGCACTTAAGTACACATGACAAAACTGGAAAACAGTAAAAATTTTACTTGGGAGGAAGGAAGCATAAAAACATGGGTAAAATACATACAATTACAAACTTAAGTATTTTTGAATGGGATTTCCTAAATAGGTATTTTTCACAAAGATATTCCCGTGCAGAGTTTTAAATTGGATAAACAAAGAAACATAAAGCAATAAAGTTATGCAAGAAATGCTTTCAAGTTTCCTAGAAAGGAGACATATGACCTCCTTCCTTTGGAGATAATACAAAAACACTAAGAGGAAGTATGTTTTCTAAGCACTGAAGCCTAAAACTCTAAAACACAGTCTACTTCTTATAAAAGACATTTTATTTGATGTAGTACTAAATAATATAAAGGTAAGCTTAATGATTTTTTCCTAAAATTGTCCATTCAGTTATTTTTATTTACTCAAACACTAAGGACGATGAAGAGCTGGGTTTTATCTCCTGCCTTGCAATTGCTTTATCAACATTAGCTTTATTGGATTGCATTGCACAGTCCAGCTCTGCATCAGAAATTGATGGAGATCCATAACTTTCAATGGGAGGTGAATTTTATATCTGAAAAGTACTTTACTAATAAATGTCAAAGTTCTACCAATGGAATAAAGTTATTTCAGCAAAGATTGGAGGGTTTTTTTCCTTCTTTAAAATTCAATATAGTTGTATACATTTACCCAACTTATTCGCAGTTTTGCTCGTTAGTAGCCTGGAAACAAACGTTATCCTACTAACAGCAATCAATATGATGTACGTGTGATGCTGCTCACAGTTTCTACTGCAGTTTGACAGATTTATATGCAATGGAATATACAGATTCAGGTCATACAACAACTAGACAAATGATTGTATTAAGCTTCTTAGATGTGTGATCTTAGTGTTCTGCAAGGAATCTCCAGTACTGACTTGATGTTGATCAATTATAATAGATTTTGACAGATCAGTACACTAAATTCAAAGAAAAAAGTTCTCATTCACTGCTAGGTCCTATAATATAAATATTATTGTTTGTAAAATAGAGAATAGGGAAGCCTGCAGTAATATTTTAATTAATAATTATTGTGATACCATTGTTTCATATTCAGTGGTATTTTCATGAACTCTAACCTAGGTCATGTGCATTTAAGACTCCACAACTCAAATTTTTAGACAAGTTTCAGTCTGCAATTCTGGTATGTTTGTTACATGCATAAGCCATGCTGGCTTATGTCTTAGCTTTCGGTTGTCTTCAAAAAAGCAAGTTGCGCATTGTTACTTCATCTGTTATTCACTAATTTGATATTTCACATATGTAACAATGCTCAGGTATGTATTTCCAGCAATTTAAATTGTTTGGTCAACAGCACCTTAACACTTTGAATCTCTCCTGGGCCAAAAAGCTTCCTCCTTTCTTTCCCAGCTAAGCAACAGAGTTAAGGACAGCTGAAATTTGTGCAGGGATCTATAGATCCTGTGTAGGAAATGGATACCATGTATCTTACAATTTTGGTCTTGGACCTAAACAGTTATCTTCCCTAATGATAAACAGATAGTTTGCAAGGAGTAAAGAAAGTGAAAGTTGTCATTTACATCAAATTGGTCTCCAACATTTGTAGACAGTACTTTTCCCTCAGATCCCCTTCCCTACAAGTGTTTCTCTCAAAGGCTGCTTAACAGCTTTTCACTACAAGACAAAATTCATTACTTATTTTCTTGAGGTGAAATTTCAAGTGTCATCTGGTAAAAGAACTTATATTTAAAATAAAAAGAGTGTGCCAGTGACAGAACTAGTAATAAACTATTTAAGATTTTCAAAAGGGTAGCTCAGCAGAAGATTAGATATGTATATGAATCACTGCAGAAAATGTCAGAGGCTTATAGGAGCAGACTGTTAAATACTGCTGATCAAAGCCTAAAGAATCTTACCAATTCCAATGCAAAAAGACTATCATCTTCCCAAACATTTTCAGAAATAGCATCACCAATAAGGAACATATCTTCAACAAGCAATTCAAGAACTTCCATCGTCACTCTCCTACTGCCTAGGAATACAAATGAGATGATAAATTCATATATGGACAAAATATTGTATTATGACATTCAGAAAACACCATTTGGAACAAGGGATTATTCCAAATCTGAAATTCTGATGCTTTAATTTTCCTATACAGTTCTACTAATGAAATGCTGACTGCCCTCAACGACCAATAGATCTGAATCAAAAAAGACAACAACTAGCCAAAATCACAATAGAAGAGATTAAAGCAATCATATACTTGAAGACGGACTGCATTTCCTTAAATCCTACAGTACTACATAAACCATTACAGCTGTAAATCCGATTACTGGACTTCTTTGAAGTTCAGAATAAAGTCACTTATTTCTCCACCCAATAGGTAATATAATACCTATTCCTGCTAATCTGCATTTTTGGTATAGCAGGAGTGGCCTTCTTCCTGGATTATTTTGTTTGAGATCTTCTTTTGAAAGGTGAGGAGATGAATATCCACTTTATCCACTTGTACTTTTCTCCATAACAATCATCCCCCCTTGTTTTTAGGCTAATATTTATTCATCCTCATTGCTCCTTCTGACTCAGTATCTCTTAACAACAAGGCTAATCTGGTCTGTCTATTAGTGACTTTTAAACTTTGTACAGTTTTATGCTTGAACATGGGGCTGCAAAGAAACGTGGCCTGAGCTTAAACATTTTTACTACAAACATAAACCTCCCCCTAATGTCCCCAGATAATGAGGCAACAGAGTAGAAGTAGTCAAAGACTAGAAGGTTTCATGAAGAACAAGGCAGAATAGCTGGAGCCAGACCAAATATTTTCACCCTCATACAACAGAGGATGCCAAAACTGTCTGGCATCCTAGGGAACCATACGGTGACAGTTTCCCCCCAAATACTCAATTTAGTGCAACTGTTGGCTTAGTTACTTGTTGATGGTACGTTTCTATTTAAAGCCATGGATGGATTTCACAGAACACTCTTGAATTTCCAATTTATTTTTTAACTACCATAAAAATTTTGCACCTTCCAAAATCCATTTTAGAAAAAAAAAAAGCAAGCTCTACTGCCTGTTATGATTGAACATTATTTTTTTTTGTTGCTTTTTCTATCTTTTGTAGATTTTGTACACCGTAGAAGCCTTGTTGCTATACTTCAGGAAAAATATATATATATATTGTGTGAGTGCATATGTAGTGACAATGACCACAGCTCATGCAATTTGCAGCCTAAGTGATCTGCTCTGAGTGAGCATATGGCAGAGAATGGCGCAGGGCCTTTTTGAAAACTTCCTTTTTCTTATCTCACAGAAGTACCATTTTCCATCTATTTTAGGCAAGATGTGGCCAATTTGAAGAGTATACGCCTGAAAACTCCCAAAAGCACTTCTCTCTTCGTAATTATTTTGCAAATTCTTAATCAAATTTCTGTGCTTAAACATTTGAAGTGCGACTTAACAAATTTCTCCATTATAATGCAAATATTAAAAAATGGTGGTTTTCCTTTGAGTTATAGTTTCAGAAATATTTTTAAGTTAGTAACTAAACATCTGCAACAATGCTTTGCTGTAGCTGTCATGATCTACAGACGTGCAAGTTCATTCCACCATACTCTTACATGAATATATCAGCAAAATACTAATTTCCCAACACCTGTGGCAATTAACATGTGCTAAGAGTTCATTATTACTAAATGCACAGTAAGACAGCTACAATCAATGATTGTAAAACAAATATTTTGCTGTTCAAATTTAAATAATTGTCTAAGATATGCAGTATTAACACTGAACTTCAGACAAGTATAGTAGCTTAAAACTGATCACAAAAAAAACCCGAGAAAACCACAAACGACCCACACCATTGTTGATTTCTGAAATGTCTTCACTCACAAGACAGGTCAGC
Source organism: Grus americana (assembly GCF_028858705.1). NCBI lineage: Eukaryota > Metazoa > Chordata > Aves > Gruiformes > Gruidae > Grus > Grus americana. Next base: position 62,042,889 of record NC_072853.1, read on the forward strand.
ACAAAGGAAGAAAAATTCCAATGAACATCTCCACAAGGAACAGAATTTGAGCTTAACTGAAATATATGTTATGCTGTAAAATACAAGCAAATGAATTTTACCATAAGCTTACTGACTTTCCTTTACCCAGTAATTTAAACAGAAGAAAAAGAAATTCTACACTATACCATATCTATCATATAAGGTGATAATAATGTTAGTAAAAGTGTCTGTTGGTTTTACTGAAGAAAACAATTCAGAAAATATAATCACACAAGAAACAGCGTGTTACTGTGTGTCACTGTCTCACAGTATCACAGTGTGCCTTCAGATCACAGGATTTCACATCAATGGGAACAGAATAAAAATATTAGTTTGCTTACAACCTATGTCTCATTACAGCACAGTGGAAAAAAGAAGAAATGTAATCTAGTAGAGTTTAAAATGTGTAAAAAAACAAAAAAACAGGGTAAGAGAAACAAAGACAGATCAACTTCATCTGAAAATGAAACTATTTTAATTCTATCATAAGATGCAAAGAAAGAATCTTGGAAGATGAAAAATTCACTATATTTCAACTCTGCAGATTTGAAGTGGCATGCACCAGAAATAGAAAAGACAGAAAATACATTTTCTGCAGTTTTACATTATAAATAAAAGAGAAGATGCCAGAAGTCATGAATGTGCTTGTGAAGAATTAATATTTGAATATCACTATTCTGAAAGGGAAAACAAAACTTTTATTCATTTTAGTTTAGTTTATTACCAAAAAATGAGGATTGAATAATTTTCCTGTGGACACAGATTAATGCTGATGTTACTATGAAATACACAAGTAAATCAGTATTTTGTTACAGAATTAAAAGTCATAAAAAGTTAGAAACAATCATGAAAACAATAGTAAATGGAAGTTACATAAAAATTATATGAAATATGTATAAGCTATAGCCTCTACCCAGCTCAGGAAATGTTGACTGGTATATTAAAAAACAACTTTTCGTATTCTAGTCATAGACAGATACACATTTCCAGCTCCTATATTTGAAAATCTTACCACGTTTTTGTACTTGTTTTGAGTGACAACTAAATATTCTTTTAGACAACCTAAGAGCAAAAAGACTGTACTTCAAAAAGGCTTTGCAATTTAGAAGCTTTGTAAGTCAAAATAAAAATCATTAGTTACAATTAAACGATCGTTACTTATTTTTCTTAAAAAATAATTTGTTACTGCATTTATAAGAATAAAAACAAACCTTTTCCCAGTATTTTTGTTTATTATTTCTTGAACAGAAGGAAAACTCCATGCTCAAAGAGATCAGAACACACACTTTGTTAAGTGTGGTCATTCAAGAAGATTAAAAAATAACATTTTATTCAGCCACACCATTTTTCCACCACACATCCACTTCTCCCTACCACTACTTCCCACCTCCAGTAAAAAGCACTTGAAACTTCTGCAGCAATTCTGGAAATCAACCAGAAGATTCAAGCTTTATGACCTGTACAAAGTCCCTAGAAAAGAACTGTTATAATTAGCTATACTATATCAGTAATCATCCACACCTTATTTATTTGAGGTACTCATAATACCAACATCTTAAGATGTTTGTACTACAGATGGGAAGGATAAACAAGTAAAATACTTAATTCAAAATTTTTTCTTACCTGTTCTTAGAAGAGGTATTGCATTTTCCAAGACAGAAACACAGAACTGAGGAAGGCTAAGCTGCTTCATCTGTAATTCCAAAGTGTCCTCATTTTCAATACCTGGTAGGTCACTATGTCCTACATCAAGTGGGGAATGCAGAGATATTCTGGAGTTTGCATTTGCTTGAGTACTGTTTCCACTTAAAACAACAAACAAACAAAACAAAATAAACAAAAAAGAGACATAGTTAACTCTTGCAAAGAGAAACCCCATGTATGTATAGATGTTAAAAAATAGGATCAAGCATTTTAATGTCCTCCTTCCTTAATGCATATTCTTCCTTCCATCCCAATCTTTCCCTGTTACCCACCAGTGTTGCAGGAAAAGGGGGATTTGGTTTGGTTGTTTTTCTAAACTGTCAGAAGTGGTAGCATCACAAGTGATTGCCTACTGTTTTGGCAGTCATCTCCAAATGCACTTAGAAATATGTACTGGAAGAAATACACACGCAACAAATACGATATTGCAAGAGAACAATCAGCTGATTTAAAATGCTATTGTTGATGAACAGTCTATCAGTTGCTTGAAGCAAGGCCACTTAGTAAATCAAATTTCAGTCTAAACTTATACCTACTACATTGAAACCATTCTACGTGGCTAGCCACAAGAATCCTTAGATGGAAAATTAATGAAGTGTGCCCTATGTTTAAGCCTGTAGAACTTCTTTGTCCACTGTAAACCAGAAAATATTCCCTTGTCCATGAAAGCCTTAAGTGTAACCAAGTATATATGACAAAATATACATATAGTTGCTATATTATATATATAATATATACTGGTAATATTTTCCAACTGCTTTCAAAAAAAAGAATCTAATTCTATTGGTAGCATTATAACTAATACAACTCTGAAATGTTTCTTATCCTAAGCAACATTTAGCAATCTTGAATTGCTTTAAAAACCTGTATGACTTTTATAGTTGTTTTTTGTTTGGTTGCTTTTTTTATTATAAAACAAGCTGAAGAAATTGAATTGTGGCATGACTGTCTTACATTATGTTGTCTAACTAAATGTAAAAGATGTCTAAAGAATAACAATTAAAAATTTAAAAGCCAACTGATTTTAAGAGGTCAACAGAAGACTGTAAACAAAATAGAAGAGTTCACCAATACGTAGTGGTTCTGATTGCACTTACCAGAGGGTAAGGAAGGAGAGGCATCAATCATAAAAACAATTCAGAGGAGGAAAGGTTAAGTTTCCAGGCAGAATTTGAAACAGACAAACAGATAGATTGAAGAGTCTCAAGATTTAAGAACAAGGAAAAAGAAGAGTTAAATATAGAATGGCAATAAACAAATAATTTATATTACAATTGTGTAAAAAAAGACAAGATTCACTAAAAGAAGCTGTTCCATATCAAAACCAGCAATGTCAGCAACACTACAGTCATTTTCTATTCAACATCATGTTTTTCTGTATGCTGTCTCTGGGCTAAATTATATCTTTGTAAGAAATGGGATTCATGGGCAGTGAGCAGCTCTACCACAGCACACAGGATGCAAGAAGACAAAAGTGTACAGTCATGAACAGCTCATAATATGGCCTTATATTTTTAATAAATTACCACTCCCTGGTTTGTGGATGTCTCATCACAGCCTTAACTGCTGCTTACTCTTATGTAGATTTCCTTACTACAGTGATAGCCAGGCCATCCCTCTCTCTTATGCAATATACACCAGCTACTATTAAACTGTTAACTGTTCAACTGGGGAAAATGGTCAGGTCGTAGAACGCATAAAGCTGGAGTTCATTTACAGTGCTGTATTAGTTACATAATAAAAAAATGAATATATTAGATTTAAGATGAGTAAAAATAACCTTTTAATATAATGACTCTCAAGATGCATTTACAATTAACCACGTGAGCTATTCTCATCTGTAACACCACAGTCTATTTGAACACCTAGGAGTTAATCACTAAGCCAACATACCACAGAGACTCAAAAGAACTACCAACAACCACACAGTAAGGACTCACAAGAACTTTTAAATTCCCCACATATTAAAAGACCTTGGTTCTTGAACAGCAGCTTTAAGTCTGTTGTGTCAAGATGAGTAACAAAACCACACACTAACAACCACCTCAACATTTTGAGGGTATATAGACAATTCATAATTTCATATTGGAGTTGAATTTTTAAATGATATACAACTGAAATTTGTTGTCAGATTTAACAACAAAGTTTAAAGACTTTAAAGGAAATTTTTATACAGCATAGCTTTTTTGACAACACTGTACACTGTTACCTACGTGATGGCCATTCAACTTACAAGAACTTATGTGGTCATTTGCTGAAGAAAAAGAAAAATCCCTGAATAGTCTAAATAAATGCTTTTCTGCATCTTACAAATACATGCACAAGCAATAACAATTCATACTAAGAGATTTCAATAAAAATGTTGGTTGGGTACAGAACGCGGCAGGTAAAACTGATCTTATGTATTCTGAACACCACTTAAAGAACTGTTTAATTCATAAATATGGTTTGGGTTTTCATAGGTTAAGAAAACCCTCACATCATCCCACACACTGACAAGGAGCTGATGATATAATCCTATATTAATAATTTTTTCATTGAAGTGTAAGTTAGTTTTTATTTTAGTCACCTAGAAGATGCTGCATCCCAATCTTGACCATCTCCTCTAGGACGCTGAACTGTCCGTCCAATCACAGATGGCCGAGGGCTACTACTTCCAGGTGATGGATTCTGAGAACGAGCAGGACCTCTTGTTTCTTGACAGTAAGATATAGATGAATTCTGGGAAGCTGTGACTTTATGTAACACAAATCATATATTTTCTATTAGTGAAATCCATTATTCTGAAAGATACTACATAGTAAAGTAATGGTAAAAGTAACTGAGGTAGGATATGGAAAACACTAAGTAAATATTGGAGAGCTAGGGCAACCTATCACTGGCAAGTAGCAGAGTTTGGAAACTCAATTCCAAGGCAAAACCACTGAAGATTACAGTTGAATCATAAATCTTGAGTTTTAAAAATACATAGTGCCTGACTAAGGCTATTGGATTTGTTGACATTATAACTGAATTAGCCAAGAAACAGTTAATATAATTTATTAAGACACCAAATATAGTGGCAATCTTATGAAGAGAACCAGACTACCAATTTAGAGAAACAAAAGTTGATTAAATTCAGCTGACAAAATGGAAACAGGAAGATCATTTTAACTAATCTACACTACTAAATCTACAAAATTTAAGCATTAAGAACATTGTGACATAGCCCTAATGACTATAAAATCCAAACCAATGATTAAACTATTTTCACCCATCAGAATAAAAAAAAAGAAAATTAAAATAGCTTATGAAATTAGTAACTAAACTGTTAAACACTAATAGCTTGAAAACTTTCCGAAATCTGTAAAATAAAAGTGGGCAGAGTTTCATTTAGTTTTAATTAAAAATCCCTCTCCTGATGACATATACTGGGAAAAGCTGATGAATGGAGAATTACAGGGAACTGTAAAAATGAGTAAGTATTTCAAAAAAATGGAAGTACTACAAAAATATTTACTGACTTGAATAGTACTGAACACCATCATTTAACAAAATAATTTCACAAGATTACATTTGCTATAAAGCTGTGGGTTGCTTTCTTTTTTTTATCATTTTAGATAAATCTTACCTGTAGTAAAAACACAAAAGTATTTCAAATATTTAAAAACACCTACCTTGCTCTGTGGAAGAAAAACTTGGATCTCTGTGAAAGTTAAGCCTGCTTCTTAAGAAGATGCACAACTGTCGCAGGCACGACACAGCTTGCAAAGCTAACCGATGCCTTCCATCTCCTCCAAAGGCCAGGTTTAGCAGAGACAAAAGGCTCTGCAAATACAAAACCATCAACACTGGTAGCTGAACATTAATGCACCTTCACAAACAACCATGCCAACAAGAGTCTTGCACTAAATATAGTTCACAAATGTTTTTAAGTGTTTAAAAATCACAGCAAACAGTAAACAGGCCTACCTACTGTTTTCTTACTGAATGCAAGACTCTCAGTCCTAAGGAAAAACCTGAGTTCTATGTTATATTTCCAATAAAGTCACTACTTTCATCCTGGGAGCCCATTAGAGGGTGTGCATATGACAGTGACACAATTTTATCTTATTGAGAAGAAACAATGTATTACTTCACAACAAACTTCAATACTGACTAGCAATATACATTATTACAACCAAATAACTTTGTAAATACAATATATAGCTAATGTCCTCTTTTCTATGCACCTAGTTTACATAAAGAAATTTTTGTTTAGCTATTTTTTTTAGAAACAAATTATATAATTTACATCAATTCTTACTTGGCACAACTTATACCACAGAACAATAAAAACCTTAAACTTTATGTGAATTCTTGCCTGTACAATCTTTGGCCTTTGAAGGAAGATCTCAGCGGGAAAATCTTGCATAATCACGTCCTGAAGAAGCTCACACGTACTCCAAATTAAACTTTGGTTGTTACTTCTCAAAGAGCTAAAAACGCAGTTCATATTTAAATATGACACCCAACTAGTAATCATTAGCAAGTCATTGAACAAGAAAGTTATAATTACAACACTGAAGAATTGAAAGAAAAAATGCTGTAATTCTATTGTCATACCATTTTTAAATTTGAATTATTCCTTAGCTATGCTAATTCTGTATACAGTAAAGAACAAACTCAATTTGAGCTGTTATTAAACCACATGTAAAATTAAGTGCCCAGAAGAGAAATAAAGTTATTGATTCTGAATTTGAAATTCAGATAAGAAAGACTGGAAATTCCCTGTGAAGCTAGTGATTATCTCAGTGGTATACAGCCAGTAATCTAACTCCTACCAGTAGGTAAGTTTTTTTCATTACCAAGGTTCACGTATAACTTAAAAGCATTTGAATTACATATATGGGAAGTTAAATAAAGGAAGAAATGTATTAGCTATTCTCTAACACGTATATTATTAAATAATAAGAACCTTTTTGGTATTCTACTTCACTTTTTTCTGTTTTTATTGTTTCAGAAACCACTGTTTCTGAAACCGCTGTAAAAAAAAAAAAATTGAACACATCCAGTTATCTTTTTCTAGACTCAGGCATAAAGGAAATTAAATATTAAAGAGGTTTTCCAGTTTCAGAGATCTTTCAAAAGGGAAAAAAAAAAAAAAAAAAAAAAGCTATTACAGGAAAGCTTAACAAGTCTAACTGTAAATAGTCTGGTCCACGATATTGCATTGCTGGCTACGCTAGAAATCTGACATAGCTCTGTGTCAACTCCCAGCTACAGAACTTTTCTTTCTGCCACTTCAAACACTGTTTTTTTCTAAATGAAAGTTAAAAATAAACAAACAAACAAACAAAAAATCACTGCAGAAAGATGATCTGAATGACTCAATGCCTGGATAAGGCATTGTGCCTAAACTTATTGGCCTAAAGCTAGTTAAGCTACTACTGAAAGTATGGATTTCTATGCCAAGTGTCTGTGAAGGTAAAGTAAATAATGATTTTATTCCAGCTTGTTCTAAAATTAACTGAACAAAATCTTTGATCCACTTGAGAAATTTAGAAGACACACTGAAGTGTCATGAACAAAAAAAAATGTATGCTGAATTAAACACAAAGAATGGATAGTGACATTAACAGAAAATCAGCTTATTACAACACATTGTTTATCTGCTCTGCCCAACTGCAGCGCAGCTTTTATGATCATTTATCAAAAATTAACTGATTAGGTTATTTACAGGAACAGTCTCATGATGCAGAAAGACAGAAATTTAGAACCATTCTTACCCAAGAAAAATAAAAACTACAAGCAAACTGTAATGTTTCTATTACTGTACCTTTCATTTGATGAAAGAACATGTCTATCTGTTGAAGTCAGAGTTAACCAAGGAAATGTGGAAAATTTCAAGCATTTCACTGGAAAAAAAAAAAAAAGAGAGTAGATATTTTGGAGTATATTTTATAGAAGTATTACACTGTGCATTTCCATGGCTAAGTCAAAAACTTATGAACTATAGACTATCTGAAATAGAAATACCTTTTACTAAACAGACTCACACAAACTCAGGTGCTTCTAATGAGAGTTTTCAGCAATACCAAAAAAATATTAAGGTCAGCTTGAATCAAGATGAAATACATTTACTAAAGAAAGTTTTTGCAAATAGAAATCACAGCATTAGTGGAAAAGTACTCAATCCCCCAGATTGTGCTTTCAACCAAATTATAATTTTGTTCCAGTACTAAAGAATATTTATTAGCATGATCTCTAAAAATGGAAAATTGACCTAATGCTTTTACTCTTAAAGCAGTAGAAATTCTAGCTGTTAAAAAGTTATTATGTGTCATAATTTAGTAACTAGCATAACTCTAAAGCTATTTTTAACTTAAACTTTGTAATAATTATTGTGCAATTCTAAAGACAGTTGATACACTGCTAAAAAGAGTCATCTGGTGATTTACATACAGTAACTCCAAAGTCATATTTTAAAATCTAATTCTCAGCACTGTATTGTATGTTAAATATGACACTCTTGTGAACTGCTACTAGTATGTTGGTACAGGCAAAAACTTGCCAAAACAATACTGGTCTGGTGTTTGTCAGTGAAACATTTAATTTCATTTTGCTGACAAAAAAAAAAAAGCATAACACTGGTTTTCATTTAGATACAAGGTAAAGATTTTTAAAGCACCTAATCTAGTTTTCTGAAAAGTAGAAAGGTGCTTCATACTAGGTTTTGTTGAAATAAAAAAGGTGCTTAAACAGCCACTTTTGATTATAGAACACAGATCTTCTGAAAAGCATTAACAATTTAAATAATTTTTAATATTACAGTATATTTTAACATACTTTACATATTCCAAAGAGTTACACTACCTATTTACTAGAAAAGAAAAAGAACTATTAAGATGAAAGTCATTTTTATAAGCATTATAAATGTAGTTTCTGTGATACTAGATTTCACAGAATAACAACAGGAAAAAAAAATCATCAATAATATTTGTAATGGAATTCAATCTAAATTACAACTAAGCATTTTCTGTAATTAACATGTTCTTATTTTATAACTACACATACCAACTGTTCTTTTGGGAGGTATTTCTAAGTGCGATGGATGACTTCTACCTTGACAAAAATATCCAGTGAATAATTCCTCTTGAGGTAGAACTAAAACAAAAAAAGGGTAAGTTTAAAAAATGTACAGGGGGAAGAAAAAGAAGAAAAAAAAAGGGCAAAACCTCAATTTAACTTCATGCTTTTCCTGAACTGCCTCCCTTTTGCCCTTGAGTTTTAACTTATTAAGGACACCGATTTAAAATACTGTCAAATGATTAGGAAAGTGGAGTAAAAAAAGAGCGTGTCGATGTTTATTTTTTACAATCATATTCTGCAAAGTTTTTTTCCATTTTCTTACACCACTTCGCATGCCATACAAGCAATAGCAAAAACAATCACACAAAATGTATTACCTGATGGAGAACTTGCAGCCAAAAAAAAAATCTACCTACGTAGTAATAAAATTAACTTTTTAAATTAACTATTTCAAACCTTTTTCTACCAAAACTGTTGTCTTTTCAGGTCAGCTAAAAAGTTGTCCACCCTGTACTTAATAATACACGTTATATACATGTATTTAATACACAAACTGTATAACAAAATATATACAAGGTATGTAACATTAAAAGCAATCTCTCCACAACATAATATTTGGTTCAAAGGATAAAACTAGATAATGCTGATATTATTAGTTTACAATTTTTCCTAGTAACTTAAATTGAAGTAGAAAGAAAAATACAATATTCTTGTTACTATGCATTAACATTGAATCCACACATCTATACAATTTATAGCATAAGTAGGAAATATGTACAATACTTCAATTGAGTAGTTTCAAAAAGATGTAGTTTAAGAATGTATATGTAAAAGATTATTACATTATTCCCCATACAGTGATAATCTTAGGTAAAAATCTAACTATACCCTTACGTTGGCACAGGGAGGAAAAAAGAAAAAAAAATTAAACTGAAAAACACCAATCAATTAAAAGCCACCACATAGTTCTAACAAACTAAAATTCCAAGCATTAGACAGGCTGCAAAAACCACAGGAAAATTACTTTTATCTCTGAGATTGCACAGTGTAAGTGACAGAGGTGTGATCATTACTACATCATGCAGTAAAACAGCAGTGTCTTTCCCACAAGAACCAGAAAGATGAAGTAAGGACCTCCACAGTACATAATTTTCTCCTCTATACTTTGTGCTAAAATTTTTACGGCAGAAGAGGAGAATCACATGGGTTTACTTTAAGAGGCACTGTAAATCATTGTAACAGATAGATAATATGCTAGATAACAGAGGCAAGTAATAGCATTTCGCACATATGTGAAGCTGTTCACATAATATGAAATTTTAAACAAAGTTCACATATTTTTCTATGACAAATACTTATCTTTTTTTTTTTTTTTAAGATTTGAATTGCTCTCAAAGTTAAAGTCTACTATGCAAAGAAAAGTAGCAAAGCATGCTGGCTTAATCACAGTTCAAAGTTGCTACACTTGCTGCCATAAAGCTGTCTTTGGAAGTTCATGTCCTGTGTCATGCTCTTGTTACACTACAGTAAACAGGTATTACACACTGAAGAAATGGACAGAGAAGGTCTGAGTACAAACAACAGAATTGTTCTTGTGCAGAGAATCCCATTACAGAAATGGCACTATCTGATTTAGCTAGGATCATATTTTCTCTGGCAGAATCTGCTTACCATACACTTCACTGATCTCTCAGGAATAATTTGCCTCCTATGCCTGAAAAGCTCAACTTTTCATTGCCTAAAAGCTTTTCATGTGCTTTATTTTCATTTTAAATAAATCACACTTTGAAATATGTAATTTACCTGGTTGATGTACTGAAGACTGAGACTGAGTTTGATAATGTACTGATAAAGAACTAGAAGTAAGTCCAGAAGGAAGGAAGAACAATCCATCCACAATCCCATCAATTATAGCCTGCAAGTTTGGATCCACATTGGGACGAAGCTGAGAGAAGAATTCCACTGCACCAATTCCAATCAGTTTCTGGGCAGCAGGTGGATGCTACATCAGAACAAATAACCAACAAAGTTAGCCTGAAGAGTCTTGAGGGAGGGGGAGGAACAGAAAGAACCGTAATCAAAACTTAAGCTAGATTTTGCCTTTGTTTAGACCATCCATCAGTTTCAAGGATGGGGTTTTTAGTTCCTCTGCATAGCTTCTGTATAGTGAATAAAACATAAGAATGTATTATGAGATCTCTGAAATTTCTGCAATGTTTGCTCAACTTATTTTAAAATAAGTTGCACCACTATTCAAATCTTCACTTTTCAGGAACAGCGCAAGTGCTTAGCTGCAAATCATGTCCCAAAGAAGAAATGAAACACTAAATTAGAAACTGAAGCAGCAGAGGAACTAAAATAAGAAACCCAGAAAATAATTATCTTTTTCTGCTATCCCCATGACCAATTGCAAGTAACTCAAATTGTTTTCATTTCTGTCCATACAGAGTGGCTTTATTATTCATGTCTTTGCAAGACACTAAAATCTCATTACATGGAGCTACAGAACCAAATAATATCCAGTTTTATTTAGCTTTCACATTCTAAAGACATATAGTTTATGTATAATTGTTAGAATGTCATACCTTTATCAAATTGTTCACAAAATTTAGTACTTCCTCTTTCATCGATACGACTGGAAAATTGAACCACTCCAAAAGATTAAGGAAAAGCACTTTTTCATGGACCAGATCCGCATATGAAATCAAGTTATGATCTAATTTAAACAGAATAGTCTTCAGAGATCGTTCTCTTATCTCTGCCAGTTCATGACCTGCCCAAAAAGATGGGATTAAAAAAAACCCATAAAATTATCCAACATAACTTAATTCTTATTTGGACAACCAGAATGCTGTGAAAGATCTGTGAAATAAAGGTAGCTTTTATGCTGTCAGTATTATGCTTACTGGGAAGACAAATAGGATTGCACTCACTAGCAGTAAGCTAATTAAGTATGTCTGCATGGCGTAAAAGTGTGAAATATTAAAAAATACACTAATGGAATCGGGTGCCAAAGATAAAACAACACGATGGCCTTTTTCTTGAAGCACACAACTAAATTCTGAAAACCTCTACCAGAATAGGTTGTGGATACCAAAAGCTGCCTCACTCACAAATTGGACAAAAATCTACACAAGCCCACAGAATCGAAAGGCACCATATCTGAAGGGGAAAGCCTCTGGCATTTCCTGGGGAAGCATCACCGTGTTCCACTGTCCCGTCTACATCTGCGGCGAGGAAAAGAGAGCAGAAGGCAGAAAACTAGCGAGGGGTCCGGGGCGGGGGACGGACGGGGAAGGAGGGCGGCGGCCGTGTGAAAGCGGAGGCCGGAGAGGGGCAGCCGCGTTCCGCTTATGTCAAGGAAGCAGACACCCCCCCGCTTTCCCCCACCCTCACTCCATTAACACACACCCCCCTCCCCGGCTGGCAGCCGGCCGCTCCCACACACAACGGACGGGCCTGTTTCGCAGGTGAAACCCCCGCAGCGCTGTACGCAGGCGAGAGGCAAGGCCCCTCGCCGCCCCCCAGCACACAGCCCCGCGGAGAGGTCGGAACAGCCGCGGCACCTCTCGGCAGCCGGGCCCGGTGCCCCGGGAGGGAGGGGGGAACCGTTACCCAGCTTCCTGACGAGCGACGACAACTCCATCACGCCGACATTCAACCGCCGCGCCGGTTCTGCCGCCAGCCCGCCTCGCCTGGCCAACGGCGGCCGCGGTGCGCCTTGGGAAACGTAGTCCGCTTCCTCCCCCTTGGCCCGCCGCCTCCCCGGCCGCCCTTTGCTGCGCGCGAAGCACGCTGGGAGCTTTCATCCCCCGGCGGAACCCCGGAGCGAGTCCGCACCACAACTCCCGTGCAGCCCCGCTACGGGAGCTGACGGGGCTGGGTGCCTTGCGGTGCCCGCCGGGGCTGGGCGGGTGCGGAGGGATCTCACCTGGGCGCGACCTCAGCCCGGGGAGACAGCGATAAGGCGGTCGGTGCTCTCATGCTGGGCCGTTGCCTCCCTCTTCTTGGGGAGCTGTGGATGGAAGCCGTTTCCCGGTGCAGGCACCTGTGGAGACCCAGGGCCTGGCGCCGCCCGGGATCCTCTCCTCAGCGGTGGTGAAGCGGCTGGTGCGTCCTGCCTCCTTCAGGGCAGAGCGCTCCGCCGGGGAAGCCGTGCTGCTGGGAAGGGTCGTGGGGGATCCCGATGTTGAAGAAGCACGGTCGGGTTTAGTCAGGTTTTCTTGGCAGAAATAGATGTCCTCGGTGTCTTTTTTTTTTTTTCTTCAGGTTTCTCCAAGCGATTCCGGGGCGGGGGAAGAGCTTAATGAACCGAATGAGTAACTTAGAAGTCGCTGTGAAATTTCAAAAGTGTAGAGCAATGCTTTTCAGATAGAAAAGGCACAGTTACACTTGGGTTTGCGTTTCAGTAACCGCACCTGAGAGAATTAAATACATACAGTGGAAACAGGCATGTCGTTTCATCCTTCACAGTAATCGGAGAAGCTTCAGGTGGATACATGCAATTACTGGCGTGCTTTTTCCAGCTTGACGTTAATTACCCATGCCTTAGAAGTGCAAGCCCTTTCCATCGCTATTTTGTGCAGTGCAGGAACCCTGCCACACAATTTATCCGCGTATTCCCAGCCTTATGGCTCAGAATGCTGTACCCGGGTAATGCAGTGCTGGTCCTGAGGATTAGGCTACCAAACCCGAATGGGCCACCCGTCTAGCAGCATTCAGAATAGTAAGCATTTCAATAAGAACGGTTGTTCTATGTCCAGACAGATGTCACCTTGCTGTTCTGCTTGTAGCTTGAATATGAGCTTTGCATGTATCTGTAGGATGATGGCTTTTCATATCTTAAGTTCTGCCATGATTCTTTGATGCATATTTGCAACATTGACTTCTGCAAAGATCAAATTTTTTTGTTGTCTGAGTCCAGACCTGAAATTAAAAAGGAAAGGGTGTGTTTCTTCACCCTTTAGTACCCACATGGCCCCGATTTGGAAGCCAGAGAATGATTTATGATTATAGTAATAACTGAGTATTTGCTAATGTTTCTTTGATGTGTTTGACAGCACCCTGGAAATAGCTGTTGCTGACTCGTGTGAAGCAAACGATGAGGGGGTGAAGTAGGAGCTGAATCATTAGGGGGTTTGAGGTTTCTTTTGTATATAACCTAGACTCCAGAATCACATTGCTTTGTTTACAATGCAAGGCAAATTCACAAAGCAGTTTCTTAAACGTGTAGTAAAGACGCGTAGTACATCATAGGTTATCTGACCAGAGGGCTGATTGTATTTTTGAAAGATTGTGCTTGCCATCATAATTCGAAAAAATAAATTGATAATAGGTGGACAAGTGTTGGACATTGTCGTGGGTATATGCTTATGCAGTTTTTGCATGTAACTGCAGGTGCATAAGAGAAGACGGCCTTGTAATAGTCACAGTTTTCTTTTTGTATCACGTATTGCATGAGAAAGTACATTTTTATCAGCACCCAACAAAAATGCGAAAAGTGCAGTATGGTGTATGCAGATTATTTCCAAAAGGATGTACGTAACTGCCGTCTCAGTTTATGTCTAATTGTTTTTCCACCCTGGTCTCCATCACTGTGCTATTCTTTCGCTGTGAACTTACGTTAATGTCCTCCATACGCTGTATTAAGGTTGTACTAAATTCTTAATTGCAACTCAGAACTGTCCGTCATTTTGCAAGACAGTATTTCTATCTGTGGAGCAATAAAACAAAGTGGCTTTATTAAGCTAATTATAAATGTACTGTGATTGCTGCAATGAGGGGTTTTTTCCACAAGAGGCTGAACTCATATGGATCTATCAGTGTTTTTCAAGAGCAATAACAAAAGAAGCATTACTGACTGAGTAAAAATTCCTTTTAGCTGTGCACGATATGCTCCTGTAATGAAATACGAAGAGCTCTAATCAGATGGGCACAGGGCTGCTCACATTTTCCCAAATAGGACTGGTGGGTACTTTATGAGACCCCATATGAGACAATAATAATGAAATGGATTTGTATCTCATTTGTCCAGCAAGGAGAAGGAATTGCTGAAGCAGTCATTTCCCAAAATAGACTAAATAAAAACATTTCTTCAGGAGGAAGAGATATATCATTCACATCTAGGAGTGTTCTATCCAGGTTCTTCTTCACCTCTTTAAATATGGTCAATCTATATTGCATCAGAAAAACAAATGTTTTCTTACACTGTCTTCAGCGTCTGAATTAGTAGCTACACGAACAATTAATAGAGTTGTTGTTAATGCAAAGGTGACACGTGCACTCCCCATTGCTACTATACTCTGTGCTGCAAGCATGGGCATTTCATTCAGATTTTCTTAACTAGAGGAATAATTAACTTCAAGTAAAAAAATAACCTTGAAGAGCAGCTTCAATTTTGCTGCTCTTGTTTTAGACTAGAAAGGGGGTGGTTGTGTACCCAAAACAGTGATCTGGGAGCATGCTGTTATCAGCTGGTGCAATATGTTTTATGCTATCACGACTCAAGACTGGTGTTAAGGATGATCACCAGTAATCAAATTTTCATTGTTACAAATAGAGGAGTGACATGTTGATGGCAAAGTGTGAATCTCAAGAAAAAGGAGGGGAAAAAAAACAAAGCCAACAACCTATTACTGGTAATTAAAAATTTATAAAAAAAAAAGGTGGATGGATGGGTTCAATAATTGTTGGTATTGTGAGACCATCTAAATAGAAGACTAGTCTCTCATTGCTGGGAGTGCTGATTCCCCCCTGTTTTGGACTCCCACTAGTGCCTCCGCTTTCCCTTCTACCTGCTTGTTCCCATTAGCTTGCAGATTTGCTGCTGAAACCAGTTCAACTTTTCCCTCTCCACTGGCATTATTTAACATGAGTGTCTCTTCTACCATGTATATTCTTACTGATCTGCAGTCAAAGTGTGTAGGAGTTCCACCACTGGGGAAATTAGTCACTGAATCTCATTTACATTGTCCCATGTTGCTTCCTTACTGCACTGTATGTAAGATGAACTTTAAAGAGCTGCCTACTCCTGTCTCCTCACAAGCTTGGTTTCTATAATTCCAATAACTTTTTTAATCTCTTCTGCATCAGTTGGGTTCTATCACAATAAATTGATGATAGGAGGACAAGTAGTGGACGTTGTTGTGTGTCTGTGCTCGTGAAGTTTTTGCATGTAGCTGCAGTTGCACAAATGAAAATGGCCGCCTAATCTTCCCGAGTTTGTGAAGATATTTTGACAAAAGCCATCTTTTAGCACTTTTAATACAGGATGCTATATAACTTTTAAATTTCCCTTCAGTTAAATGTCAGAGAGAGATGACCTTGAAAAAACTTTTTCTGAGTCTTTTTTTTTAAAGTTTTCAGTCTCTTTTTATTTTTATTTATCATTTCCGTGATTCATTGATTGCAGGATGAAGTCTTACTATCTCTGCATTCTTTTTTCAAAGCCGTTTACTCACAACATTTTTTTCCTTTCGTTACTGTTTTTGAGTTCTGTCCTTTTACATTCCTAAAGTTCTCTGAAGATCAACATATTAAAGACACTATCTGACAGGGTCTTTATACCACATTTGATACTATTCTTACTGGACTTCTGAGCTTAACTGTTGCAACTTCTAATTCTCCATGAATTCCCTGCTGTCTAGCTCTTCACATATGTCAAAGAGCAGTAACCTTATGAAGAAATATCAGGGCATGTCAGATGCAAAAAACATGAATTCCAGGTGCCTCTCTGAAGGGAACACCAGAGAGGGACTGGGATGCCAAAACCACACTGACTGCTCCAGTTAAAATGAACCTTATGACTTGCCAGCTGAAAGTAAGTTGGAAAAAGGAAGGAGAGAAAGCAAAGAGAATGAGAACATTGGGAATGGAAGGAGGCAGAAATGGCCAAGAGAGTTTAGATGAGGAATTCCCCAGCTGAGAAAATTATCTCTGCGTATTAACCATGCTCTCAGTCTGTCTCTCAATCATTTCAGAGTCCACTTAAAAGTATCCTTTCCTGCCCTGAAGGCCTTCCTTGCTTGCTGTCACCCCCAGCTTTCTCATCCTTCTCTGTTCACCAGCTGCTATTGGTAAAAAAGTACACCGCTATCTAAATTAAAAAAAAAAAAAACCAACAAAAAAACCACTGTTGGTTATGTATTTTTATATATACCATACTGGACCTACTGCATATGCACGATAAAGACAACCTGGGCATATGCAGTAGCTGTGTGTTTATTGCTTTAACTGACTACCAGATTCCTGAAATTAGTATTCAAACTCAGTAGGATGATAGCAGGCTTGTAAAGGTTTTCTGTAAACATCAGTGGAGCTGCATGTATAAAAACCCTTTCCTTTGTGCTTTCTGCAGCCAGGAACAGCATTTTATTACTGCATTATCTTAAAGCTTGTGACAGGATCTCAACAGGTGCTTTAATGTAAATTCCTGAATTTTACGGCTTCCAAATCAGGTACATAATACCCAGCCTAAGTACATGATACAAACGTTTGTGTTTGCAGCAATGCAGATGCAAATTTGGAAGCTCAATTATGATATTATTAATTTATTGTTTATATTTTCTTCCCTAGTGAGACTTTCTAATTTCTCTGGTTTCCTTTTTTATTTTCGTTTAACTAGCTCTATCTTCTATGCTAAATTGCATATGCAGATATACAATTGACTTACAGAGCAGTGCAGAAAAAACACTTGCATCTAAATAATTGCTAGACAATTTAATTTCATACAGATTATTGTGTTTGGTGAGCCAGTCAATATCAATATAAATGTCTACCATGAAACTGCAAAACAAAAGGACTTTAAAAAACCTAAGTGAGAAAATCTTTCTTCATGGTGTTTGTTGAAAACATATAAAAGCACACTTTTACAGCACGGGTAATGAACTTAGGGAATTTGTTGACGCAGGAGGTTGTCAATGCAGATAGTAAACCCCCAAAAAAGATCATAGAATCAGAGAATGGTTTGGGTTGGAAAGGACCTCAAAGATCATCTAGTTCCAACCCCCCTGCTGCGGCCAGGGACACCCTCCACTAGACCAATATTAGGCAAAGATTAGCCAAATTAACAGCGAACAAGCCCATAGACACTAGAGGCACCGGCAGAGATGTGTCCGCTCACCTTCCCAGGCAGTGGTCGTGGTCTCTGGGCAGGACGGGGCAGATGGACCGTGGAAAGCAGCTCTCCCCCAGCAGTGTCCCGGATGAGACATTTCCTACTCTCATCTGAGGTGTGAATTTAGGTCCCATCAAAGGAAACCTGCCAGGAACAGAAAGGGCATACGACTTTGGGAATTTGGCAGATGAATAAGATTATTAGCCTTTACAACTCTGAAAAGAGCCTCCTGCTTTTAGCATTTGTCACATTCCAAACCCTTCAAAAGAGAGATACAGCCCACAGATTTTTAATGACCTTTTCACAGGTAGTAGGTATCTTCTTCACTCAGAAATGAAAAGCCATATCAAACTGAATGTTGGCATGGGTTTTTTTGCCAAAATGAAAAGGCTGGATAAAACTGCCGTAAATGGTATCTGCATCCACTTCACAGAAAGAGCTGGCAAGGCAGTGCCTAACGTACGTAACTAGTTGGTTTATTTGAGGGCACAGTGCATTACATGTTTTCTGGCTCAGGATGCATAATTACCACATGTATTTTCCCTTTCATAAACAAATTGTATCATTTAAAATTAATAAACCACTCTGCTAAAACCTTTGATGTTACTCAAATATCTAGCATTTTAGTTTGTATCAAGGCACTTCTTTACTGCTTTTAGATAATGTAGCACATTGTTTAGTGTGCTTACTTCATAAAGGCAGTTTATTCTAGAGGGAGCTGCTTCTGTAGTTTGCTTGGATAATATTAAACATCTCAGTATGGTCTATGATTCTAGAAAACTATATTCTTGAGAACTGTTAAATTGTCATGGGGGTTACTCTTTTCTGCTAATACTAATGCTATACATCATTGGAAAGGATAAAAACGTTTAAGTAATCAGTTCTTGGATTTGGAAGATATTCCCATTTTAGCCAGCATTATGACATTTTTGTTTTTATTCTGATGTAACTGTAATTAAATTACCAAGTCTAGGTCAAAACAGGAAATAATTCTTAAAATACTGATGGAGCAATCATTTTGTATCATATTAATTTATGGACTTGTAAAAACTTCACGGGACATTAATAGCACTGAATATAATTTTGAATATTATTACTGTTAATTAGTAATAATAGTATCTGCAAGCTATGTAATACTCTTTATTTGCTGCAGAAAGTGAGTTTTCAAAACTCATGTCTTTACCCTTATGCATCTCAGCCACATAGTCATATTCATAATCTGGCCACTAATTAACCGTTGCACTTACTTATGAGTCTCTAAGTTACAGAAGAAAAGAGAATCCAGTGTTGAGTGTCTCCCATTTACCACTTTTCTCCAGTGTTACCTTTCCCTTTGGTTATTAATAAATAACCAAAAAATTATGCCAAAGAAAGAGGAAATGAGATTCTGTTTCCATTCTGCCTTTTCAAGAATCCTCCAAGTTCCTCAAAATTATGGTTCTCATCACACAAATAAGAGGTGGCCTGCTGTTCACGCACAGGGCTTGCATCCTTCAAACACTGCAGATTCACATCAGGCAGAAAGGACAAGAGGAAGAAAATTACTGAGGCAAGTATTGTAGTGTAAATTGCATCCTGGCTTCACTAGGGCACAATTTCTAAAAATAAAGAGAGAGATACTTGTACAGCAGTGATTTGACTTGAGATGCAATTGGAATTGTGTATTTTCTCAACTTTTCTAGCTTTTGGAGAAACGTTGAAAATACAATAATCGTATGCTGAAATATTTACCAATGGAGTTAGATGCTCTGTCTCATGTTCAAGTGGAAGAAATATATTGGGAAAATTTTCTGTCATCAAAATCCTCAAAATTATAACAATATTTCTATTTCTATCTTGAACACAATTTCAAAGTGGTATATGCGTGAATTCCAGATTTAGACTTAATTTTTTATATAGATTGTCCCTAATGCAGATCTGATTTCTTGATTTCTCACATGACTTTCCTAGACTTTGAAACTAAGTCTTGGACTCCAGGTATCTTGTGATACCATTCCTTGTCCTCTAAATATTGCTGTTGCCGTTGCATTTGACACTGTGTGCTTTTCTATAGGCACAGTAACTCTTAGAGACTCTAATACTGCAAATTTCTCAGTTACTGTTTGTGAAGGCAGCAGAAAGTCACCTGGCTTGTCATTGCCCACAAATCTGACATCATGACATCTGCAGGAGCTGTAATTGCCTGAATGTTCTTGGACAGTAACATGAACAATGTGAGACTCTCAATTTCTGGCAAGCTTTCAGAGCTTGTTAAGACAATTAAACAGTCTTGGAATAATATGTATATTTTTATGGCTACAGATCTTAAAGATAAGGTGTTTGTTTCTGATAATTTGATCTAAACTGTTTTATATAATGGTCATTCAGTTGTATTCTTGACTGTGTTTTCCTACTCAGCCTCATATCTCCCTCTGAACTGCTAAAAATTGAAGACGGTCAGCTGGCATGTTTTGGATGGCAACTCTTTTTTTTTTTTTTTTTTGGATCCTGCAAGGACTTTTTTGAAAGCATCATACTCAAATTCACCTGTAGTACTTGTAAGAGATTCAGTGTATGCAGGAAACCTATTTTCTGTACAAAACTTCAGTTGTCTTTAAAAACAGGCATTTTTCCAAATATCCTGAGAACATTTTTCAGCAGTCAGTTTGAGAATGTAACCATATGTATGCCTTCACCTAGTCATATTTTCTTAGTGAACTGACAAAAATAAGTTTTAGCTAATGTCACCCTGCTAAGTCAGAGTAGCTGCCAAGCAGCAAGCTGGATGGACCATATTCTGCCTCCAGAATTAACCACAGGGCTGATTATTAGCAAGATTGAGTCTCTCCGGTCTTCAGTGGCGGTAGGCAATGAATGATTGGCAGAGGACAGGGGACATGGTTAATTTGCAGGTATCTGAATGCACTCTGTTCAAGTACTGGCATGTACAGCCTGAGAGAATAAATGAGACATTGGCAGAGAGACACCCAGTAGAGCTGCCAACTTGTCATTTTTACAATTTTTCCTGATCATAATTTCATTTGGTTAACATGCTAAATATAAAATGCAAAAGCTTCAGTCACACTCAGTGAAGAAGAGGTCATATGTGAAAACACAGAAGCTTAGATATCAGTGCTACTTAAAAAGGCAAAACAAGCCCAACACCTATGTTTCACCAGCACAAAAGGGTTATATACATATGTTTATTTATTTATTTAGATAAATGTGTACGTGTATATGTAAGTAACACAAGGAGAAGACTTCCACTAAGTGTCTCTTCATCTGTCTCTGATTTCCACCTTCTTTGCCTCTGATTTTGCCAGGGCTGCCTTAACAAGTGAATTATCCGATGGCATGCATTATCTGAGGACTTATTTTCAAATGCAGGCACTTTTAAGGGATGTTAATCTGAAGTATTCGTCAGCATGAAAATATGGAAAGCTTTCTGCTATTATCAATGAGTCAGTTTTAATTGGTTTTCAAAGTGTAAATGACAAAAATTTATATTTTTGCAATGCCTGGTAATCCCTTTTTCTGGTTTCATATAGGAAAACTTTATTAATAGCATCCTAAAGATAGGACATATATGACACATGCTGGGCTAAAAATACTTTTATTCAGTACTGAATTCTTTACCATCTTGGTTCGCACATTCATCTTAATCCAACTAGTAGCAAATTTCATACAAAATATGCATATTTGGATTTTCATTTCATAGAATCATAGAGTTGTTTAGGTTGGAAAAGACCTTTAAGATCATCAAGTCCAACTGTTAACCTAGCACTGCCAAGTCCACCGCTAAACCATGTCCTTAAGCACCACGTCTACATGTCTTTTAAATACCTCCAGGGGTGGTGACTCAACCACTTCCCTGGGCAGCCTGTCCCAAGGCTTGACAACCCTTTCAGTGAAGAAATTTTTCCTAATAGCCAATCTAAACCTTCCCTGGCACAACTTGAGGCCATTTCCTCTTGTCCTATTCGTTGATACTTGGGAGAAGAGACCAACACCCACCTGGCTACAACCTCCTTTCAGGTAGTTGTAGAGAGCGATAAGGTCTCCCCTCAGCCTCCTTTTCTCCAGGCTAAACAACCCCAGTTCCATCAGCTGCTCCTCTACTTTTTCATAGAAAAGTCATTCTGTTTACAGGCAGTATCTAAATATTCCAAACCCCTATATTTAGTGAAGGAAAATACACCGTTTTTTTAATTAATATAATGGTGGCCATTAGGACAGCTACGGCTGTTTCACTGAACAATGTTTCTATTCTTCAGTCTACAGGACAGAAATCTGTGTTTCCTAACATAATGATATTTTTGAAGGGTTTTTTTACAATTTTTTTTAATGATTTAAATTCTATATATTGAATGTAGGTCATAAGAAAAGGGCCACCTAGCCATATATACCTTCCAATTGCTAATGTCGGGCAGAGGAAATAGTAACGCAGTATGTATCTATTCCTTTGTTCACTGCCTGAAGGAAGCAGATGCATACCTATCTCTAAAAAATACATTTATTATAAAAACATTCCTTGACATTGTCTCTCTGTATGCAGTAAGCAAATTTTCTTCACAGATACTGACAGAAACCTGGATTAGACAGTTATAGCAGAGGTCCAGCCAGCCTAAAGTAGTTCAACAGCTCTTTGAATAAGAAGGCGCTAGCTGAAGAATGTGAAGACCATTTCCAGTGCCAATCTTTACAATTTAATTAGCTCTACAATTAGAAAATAACTAATTTCATTAAGAATCCATTTGAGCTGTGCGGCCTTTTCAGAAAGCAGCCTGTAGATTCTGTGTTACTAGTGCTAGATAATCATTTGTTCAATATGAAGCACAAATCACTTTGTTAGATCTCAGTCTTGTCGTTCTCTCAAGTCAGGGGTCTATTACTGGCTCACAGTTTAGGAGGAAGATGACATATCACCTCGCTATCTATGGATTAAAGAGCATTTGGCTGGTGATGTTTCAAAATGAGAGGTTTGGTCCCAGATTGTGCCTCCCCAGATTTCTCTTTTAGCTCCAAGCCACCCATTTAACTGTCTGAAAGCTGTATCACTGTGTAGACATCTCTCAGTGAAATGACAAGCTGCTGGCTAGCATTTCTCCATAAGTGTATGCATAGGAATGAGGATAAAGAATAGCATATTCTTCTGTTTCCCTATTTTGATCTTTTCAGAACTTCGTGTGTTTCATCAGGACCTGTCAAAAGCGATAACAGAAACCTTATTAGTGGTAGGCGGTAGCCTTGACACTCTTCAAGCGATGATGCTGTTTGTACACAGATGTCATCAGAGCT
Organism: Grus americana; assembly: GCF_028858705.1. Classification (NCBI taxonomy): domain Eukaryota; kingdom Metazoa; phylum Chordata; class Aves; order Gruiformes; family Gruidae; genus Grus; species Grus americana. Next base: position 62,066,056 of record NC_072853.1, read on the forward strand.
GGACTCCATGCGGGCAGCAGCAGCTGCCGTGTGTGCACTCCCAGCACAACAGGGAGCATCGCTGGGAACTGTTATTAGCGTACAGCTCATCTTCCTCACTGCTAGCGTGGAGTCAAAACTGCAGTCTAGCCCCAAATTACTGTTCGATAGGTTGTACGCTCTAAAATGACATGATCCTGCTCTGCTTCAGCTGCAGCGTATTTCTGTCTGAAGACCAGCTGCAGCCTCACTGCTATGTGTTTATAGACACCCACGACTTGACACGCTCCTTACAGTGCATGACAACTAATGAAAAAGGGTTTAATTAAATCTTTTTAATTTTTTGTCGGTTCTGTTTTTAAAGGAAATGTTCTAAAAATGGAGAGCTGCAGGGCACCCCTCTGGGCAACCTGAGCCACTGTACAAGGGACTGGTGATGCAGACAAGACTGCTTTTCTTTGCCTTGAGGATGGAAGTGCAGCAGAAGCACAACCTGGGAAAATGGGAAACTCTCTGAGACATGCTATAGATAGAAACATGATTTAGCAGTGACACTAAAGACACTCAGAAGCAGAGGAGTCTTCATCAATTTCTATTTGGCCACTAGGTATATTATCACAACGGAGTGTCTTCAGTGGGGAGGAAAAAAAAAACCACAAGCAAAACCGCTCATTATCACTTAAAGACATTTTTCAGATCTCATATATTAAGCCAGCAGTTATCATTAATTCATCCTTTCAAAATAGCATTTCAAAATACCCGATGAATGCTCTGGAACCTGTTGGATTCCTCCTTTTCTTTCTACACCCAGCCACCACTGATGCAAGCAGCAAAGCCTGGGACACCTGGTAAAGAGCAGAGTAGAATTTATTCACGTTCCGTAGGCACTCAGAAGGAAAACTGATTTCGTGCATGTCCCCTTGAAGAATATTAAGGGAAAATTTAATGAAGCAAATTACTTCATTGGTATAGTAACTGTCTTAAGACAAAGTACTAAAGCAAGCAATGCATGACCTGTAACACTAACAAAAGAGATGATAGAACCATCCTTTAGCTCCTCAAAGGCTGTAGAGTTTTTTACAAAATACCTTTTTCACCATGAAATGATGGATGAGGTCTCAGAGTTTTTATAAGCAGCTAGGAGAGCTAGATATCCCTTTCTTGTTAACAGTAAGGGAACTGGGCACTCAGTGTTGCTAGGCAGTTTTGCAACATCCACATCTAGAAATTACAAATGAAAGAAAGTCTAGAAAGTCTTCCAGCTCATTTTTGCATTAGAGGGAAGAATGTCATGTCTAGTATTTATGAAGGCTCTATTTAGCCTATTTTGACTGTTTCTAATGATTTCTTACTTTTGACTTATGTCATTATTCTGAACTCTTTTTACTGTATATATTTTTGACTAAAGATTAATCTTGTTTTTCTACATTCCATTTCGCATGCTTCCGTTTTCATTCCTAACAGACAACAGACTATTTATACCCCTCTGATTCTAACACCCTTTATATATTTATCAATGGGTAGCATGTTGTTTGTCTCAAACCTTCTTCCCCCATGCAATTTCTATACATACTCATTTTTTTTTTCATTTTCTTAATACATCACTTTCTACAAGCTTTTCCTTCTCCTTTCCAATGTGATTTACAAGCTGTAGTACATAAAAATGCAAGCCCACTGACACCATTACAAATTGCACACAAAAGTTGAAACCTTGGTCCAGTTAAGGCATGGGTGTTTTTTACTGACTTAGAATGTAGCCAAGTCAAATGTTTATTTTAAATTATTGGCAAATGACCAGTCTAAGGTGTACATATATATTGGTTATTTTTCAAAAAGAACCTAATTCTTTACTCTTAAGAACTTAGTTTTCCTCTTAAACATTTCGCTGGCCATTCAGAAACAAACAAACAAACAAACAAACAAACAAACAAAAAACTGTCAAATCCTAATATCAAAATACTATGACTCAGAACAGAGGGAGAGAAGTGTCCCTTAACAAGCCTCAACACTACTCAGTCCCAATATATTTCTATTTTAAATTTTATCCAGATCAAGTCAGAGATGATTTAAGCAATATTTTACAACTAATTTTTAAAATGTTTTCCATATCTGAGGCCTTACATGATAAATGTTCATGCTGAAATTGTTTGACAGTTACCAACTTCAAAAAACAGAGCTTAATAGGGTGACACTGAGATAACCCCAACTATTCTGCTGTTTCTAAGATAAAATGATATATTACAGTAAAATATACAGTCACAATTAAAATTCTTTCTGAGAAAATGAGCAGTAATTTACTACTAAAGAAATTCCACTGACTTCATAAGCTGTGAAGTTGTGAGTGCTCTGTGAAAGAATGCCACTAGAAATCCAAGAAGATCCTGTTACTTAAATATTTCATCACAAGTTATTTGTTATTGATGTGACAGCTTTCATAGTTAGCACAGCAAGCTATCTATCTCATCCAACAGCACTAAAACGTCCTTTTCTAGAAGGGACCCTGTCCTCATGTATGAAGGATATTTCAGTAAAACGTGCAGGCATGAAGGTGCACACGGACATACAGTCACAGGCGCTTTTTAGCAGCAACCCTCCACTTACCCTCCAGCCTTAAGTCTGGCTTTGCATTACACTGCCTGTCTCTAGTTTTCACTTTTTTAAGGAATTATTTTCACAGTTCCCATTGCTTTAAGTTGGTTGAGAAAAGTCAGATACAGGTGTCGACTGCGACCTGTATTTGACAGGGAGGAAGTACAGCGGGGAACGCCAGGAAGCCGGTCACCACGTGCCGGTTATGATCTCACAGAGTCCAGTGCATTACGGAAGCCTAGGGGCTCAGCTTAGTATTTGGACAATTTAGGAAGTAGTTGCATCTCCTCTCAACAGCATGACAGAATTATCTTGGTATTTGAGGGAGTAGCGAGACTTCCTCTTTAGATGAAGCATCCCACACTGGGCAAAGCTTTAAATAGATTACCAGGTTTAGATAGGATGTTAACTCGGATGTTGATCAGGTATGATAAATCCTGTCTTTGTATCTTTCCATGACACAAATAAAGCAAGTGTTTTTCTCTCTCTGTTACTTTGTTTAATCTGAGATGTTAACATTGCAAATTTTTTACTTTGAAAGATTCTAAACAGTTTTGAAGTTTCAGGCTGCAGTTGTAAAATAAAGTTTTCTAAAGACAACACTCATTCTTTTGATAACAGATGAGTCAGAGAAGAACGTAGACATCGGCTTCTTGCCTGTAAACTTATATTAATAGAACTTCCTTGTTTGAGAAAATTGTTCGTAACTTCAAAAAGAGATACTGGCCCAGTTGAAGTAAACACTCTTAAGTGCCCGGACATGACAAGTTTTGGAAAGAAAAGGTATTGATATTAGAGATAATTCAGCTCAGCAGTGTATCAGAACAGCTGCAATGAACTGTGCAGCACTTCAGGATGCTGAAGTGCACTTTAGTGCTTATTCCTGGCAAATGGCACGGAAACAGTTCTTGCAAAATGTGGAAAGATACAAGAAGGTACTCTGGATTGCCAGATATATGATCTTTATGGACTATAACTTTTAGTTTGGCTAGAACATTATGACAATGAAAGCAAAAATAAAATACCCTCTTAAGGAATTAAGAGCTATCTAATCATAACTAAAACAGATAGAAAATGTCTATGCTTAAATTGCTACTTTATTTGCATACAGAGGAGTAGGTCAAATTTTTAAAGACAGTCTGACTCTTGGCTGGGGTAGAGACCTTCAATGAAGGCAAAAAATACATCACTGTTATAGATTTATATTTTACCAAAGCACTGAGGTAGGTTTATAATTGTGTGGAGGGGTTTATCCCCGTCCATCACTGAAATCAATGGGACTGTGACTCAAAACACTAGAAGGGCTGGCTTGGCCTGGCCATTAAACCTAAGAAACAAGAAAATGAGATAAATATATGGTCCATTATTCTCAGAATTACACACTTCCTTATATTATTGGTTGTATATTATATAAAAAAATAAAATCTAACATCCCAGTATTTGTGCTTCCTTTTTCTATTTCTTTAATAGAAATTAATATTCCACTCTATGGCATTCCATGTGACTTCATGGCTTGTAAAATCTCTGCTGGAAATCCTAAACATATGGAAAGGTCCTAAACAGCAAATCCTAATGACTATATTTAACTACATTTATATAACTGACACAGGAAAATGTTCCCGGTGAATTTCAAATTAAACTTTTCAAGCCAAAGAAACGGGGACATAGAAACAGTGGTAGTAAGGAAACTGGTTATATGCCTTTCAGTGGAGACTTATTACCTGTCCTCGACTATGTATTACGTGCAATAATTCCCATACACACGTAGTGAAAAGGCAATAAAATATGGGAACTGGAAAAGCCAGGAATACAGAGGAAGTTATCTTCATTCATTACCTTACGGATCATGTAACTTATTTGTTATGCCAAAGTGCTGCGTGTCCCACATACATACATCAATGTACCATAAAATTTTGGAATTTTTTCCTTTATGATTAACAACATAAAATAGATTTTTTTTTTTCTTTTACATGGAAATGTCTGTAATTGAAAGTCAAACTCCAGGGGACAAATGCTACAAAGACGTTTGGCTCAGAGTTCATTAAGTTTTATATAATGCAAACCTATTTTATAAACAACCGCTGAGTCACAAAAAATTATGTAAATTATATACAGAACAAATTTATGAGATCAAACAGCCCATCTCTTGGCTGTTACAGGATTGTTCTTTACACTCTCCAGTACAGTCCACTTCATTATCATCAAAAAGAGCAGTCAATGTAGTCTGAATTCCCCCTGCTACAGATTTTGCATTTAAGTGGATCTAACTGTCATGCCTAAATATTTTGCTATTTTCTGTCAACTCCAAAGTGACTAGTGTCCTCCTCCCTGCTTCCCCCAATTTAATATAGCTTGAAGGGGCATCTTCAGGGGATAACACATACCTTTCTGAGGATCCTGACATTTGACAGCAACTGTCTGCAGAAAAAGTACTCTACGGAATACGCTACACTGAAATTAGTCAATGCTGTTAATTTAATCATATTTAATGCTCTTTAGATAGGCCTTGTGAGAAAATAAATGATGAATAAACATCTAAGAACACTTACGCATTGAAATAAACCTGTTTCTCAATGTAAACTTTCTTTTTTTTCTTTTTTAAATTTTTTCCCCTGGGGTTGTAACAGCTCTGAACCCTTTGACAAACTGAATCCACACCTTTTCTTCCTTTTTCCCTGCAGGCTTCTCTCCATTGTTTGTTGGGTGCAAGACCCTCATTCCTCTACTTAGGACTGCCTCATTATTTTTAGGTATTCCTGCTATTAATGCCAACAGATGTGGACAAGTGGGGAAAATCGATGTTAACTTCTTGTTTCTTTCTTTGTATCTCAGTCTACTGGTTATTTGCATGCATTGTCATGTAGCTGGGTTACAACAATGACTGTCCTAAATGGCACACTGCACCAGATTTGCATGAATAACAATGACAAGCAGTGAAAGCTCACAAATGGCTTTGTTTGCTAATTTGTAATGTGGAGGTCAGATATAATGGAATCTGACCTTTGAGGGTAAGAGGAATTGCCCATATGCTGTTCCCAGATCCAGAAACAAAAGCTCTACACATAAAGTGAAACTATTGTTAAACCGCTGTTGCATGGGGAACACTTGATTCTTTATTTCTTTGTTTATTCTGTAAGCTGTTTTCTCAAAACTTGGTTACATTGGTGCAAATTGAAACCAAGATCTGCTCTAACTTGGAAGCTGCGTCTCAGCCGAGAGAAAAAAAAAAAGACGACCAAATTGTTATAGGAAATTCCAATTATTTTTTCAGAAGCCAGAAGTAGTCAAGAATGCGAAATTTCATTTATCCGAGATAAAATTAAAGCATTACAAAAGGTATTAATGTGTTGTTTGTTTTCTTCAAGGAATATTATTAAGTACCATTTGACTAGATGAGTGTACTTTTATTGGTACAGTTTCATTATTGGAGTAAAGGCAAGATTGGCCTTTGAAAGAAGTAACAAATGCATTAACAGTACAGCTGCATAGGATTGTCCAGTGTCTACAGACAGGCTTTGTGAAAGTATTTTTTAGTTTGAATTGACATTAACTGGAACCCTGAAACTCAAATCAAAGCCAACTAGTTGCAGTTTATAGAATTGTGGAGGACCACAATGTCAGAGGACATTATGGTCAGTGAATTAACTATAATTATCCAACTGTATTAATACTGAGGAAAAGACAAATGCAAAAAGTTTTACAAAGCTAGCTTTAAGCTAGTTAACACCAAAGTTGACTGAGAGTCACTTAAAATTCAGGACAAATCTAATAAAGATTTAGATTTCCAAATATTTGTGAACTTGTTGGCAAAGTACACTGAAGTTATAGTTCCTGATTTTGTGACATAAGTAAGAAATTGCATCTTTTTGTTACATTGCCTTTAATGTATCCTGAAATAGGCAAATTGTTTTTTAATAACTTTTAAAAATTGTTACAATTGCAGACTCCTAAACATTATACAGACTATCATTCTGATTGTTAGATAGGAATCATTGGTTATAAAAAAATGGAGTTTGAATACCAAGGCTTGTAAAATTGCATATTTAAATTTTAACAGTTTATTTAGTCTTTATTTTTTCTGTATAAGTGACATGTAGTACCATTTAGCTTATCATCTGTATTATTATATAGATTAGATTTTGGATTTAAGGTAATAAATTCAGATGTCTCTGTTTCATATGGATAGTACTGGACTTTATTTTGTACATTTCTAGTACAGAGATTTTGCCATTGTCTTTGACTTAGCTTTTCGCATTATGTATGTTGGGGTATGTGGATGTTCCTCTCCTTAGTCTATTTTCTACAGGCAATATAGACTGGACAAGCAGAGAAAAAGAGAAAACTTGTCAAGTCTGTCCAGCATGTGGATTCCTTGATATGAAAGCTGCTTTTTCCAAGAAGCTTTTACATTTACTTTAAATTTATGGAGGATAACAATAGGAAAGTCCTACCTCAGCCTAATGTGCTAAATATGACTGGGCAAATTTTGACTATTAGCAGCCCATTTGATAGTGACATTAAATAAATCAGTGTTAAACAATGGAAACGTTACCTGGACCATGTGGTGACCAACCCTCCTCTCCCCTTTTCTTAGAACAGCACAGCAGCTGTGAGAGAGAGGAGAGAGAAAATGGGAGAGAAAAAGCCCTGAAGACACCCAGGCCAGAGAAGAAGGAGGGGGAGGAGGTGCTTCAGGCACCCGAGCAGAGACTCCCTGAAGTCCAATAAGACCATGGCGAGGCAGGTTGTCCCCCTGCAGCCCATGGAGAACCCCACACTGCGGAAAGTGGACATGCCCCAAAGGAAGCTGCAGCCCGTGGAAAGCCCACACAGGAGAAGGCTCCTGGCAGGAGCTGCAGCCTGTGGGGAACCCACGCTGAAGCAATCTGTTCCTGAAGGGTTGTACTGCATGGAGAAGACCCATGCTGGAGCAATTCATGAAGGACTGCATCTCATGGGAGGGACCTCACGCTGGAGCAGGGAAAGACAGTGAGGAAGAAGGAGCAGCAGAGGAGCTGTTATGGACTGACCTCCCCTCTGGCAACCGGAGGACATAGAGGACTCGGGAGTGAAGGAGTGAAGTTGAGCATGGGAAGAGGGAGGAAGGGGTAGGGGAAGATGTTTTTAGTTTTGTCTTTGTTTCTCACCATCCTACTCTGTTCTTAACAGGCAATAAATTAAATTAATCATGCCCAAGTCGAGTCTGTTTTGCCCATGACAGTAATTGGTGAGCAATCTCCCTGTCTTTATCTCAGTCCATGAGCTTTTCCATCTTATATTCTGCTCCTGTTCTGTTCAGGAGAGGGAGCGAGAAAGCAGCTGGGTGGGCACCTAGCAGCCAGCCAAGGTCAACCCATCACAGGCAGTCAAAGAAGGTTGTGTCCATGGTAACTCGTTTGATTAATTTCCCTTTAAGAACTATTTCTTGCAGGAGTGCTGGGTATTACTTTGCCATTGTAGGTTCCTTTTTGGGAGTGTCATAGTGCTAGAGCTCTCCTGCAGATCTTGTACATTCAGCTCACATAGATCCAGGAATGGCTTAGGATTTCTCGAGATAAGGTAACTTCTGTGCTAAGATACATGTCTTCCGAGGAAATATGCAATTTCTAGATGCACATATATCTGATTTTTTCAACATTACATGAAAATGGTGTATGTTTCCAAAATATGAGCATTATTTCAGTAACTTACATCTTTTATAATGTTTAGAGCTTCTTAATCCAGTCCTAAAATGCCAGCTAAAGTAGCATGCACAGCTTAAATGGGATTTTAGATATCACAAAATGCAGAAAACTTTGTACTAGCTTCCAAACATCAATGTCATTATCAAAAGAATACTTGGATGTAACTGTGGGCTTTCTGAATGGGGGGAATTGCAAATTCTGTTAAAGACCTAACTTCCATGTATATGTGATCCTAAGAAACAGAAAAGAGAATTACTGTATTTGTTTCAGTGTTTATTGTCATCCAATTTATATAAAGAAAAGCATAGCTGAAGGGCACTGAAAGTATCAGCTTGTGGCAGTAATTTTCAATAAAATGGGTGATGATGCGAGTAGAAGTATCTTTGATAAAGGAAAAACATAGATAAATAAGATCATAACTTATACCAATTTTCAGAAGAAAAAAGCATGGTGGTGTATTACCAATATTGAAAGACACTGTTCAGAGGTACAGGATTTCTCCTCTGTCTGGCTGACAGCTCCTCTCTTTGGATTATTCCAAAGCTTTATCCTCAGTTTATGTCTTAGGCACTTCATCAGTGTGGCAAACAAGAAATTAAGAAAGCTTTTGAAAGCTAATATCCTGACACTAAAAAATACTTTTTCAAGTATTTTTTAATGACAGAGTAGATACATAAGAGTGTCTGAAGCTTCTGCTTTCTGGAAGCACTCAGCCTGACCTGGTGGCCAAATATCAGCCTATAGCAGATTGTTGTTAAATACCTTCCCAAACACTATGCTTTTACAAGATAAGGGTATCAGAAGATGTGATAGCTGCTAACTCCCAACTGGAATTTACCTGAGTGACGACATGCAGTTTCATTTTGCAAGCTCAGCATCACACATCCTTTATTACATTAGGTGATACGGCAACCAGAAGAACTCTACAATTCATGGTTTTGTTTTGTTTTGTTTTTTTCCCAATATGGAAGAACAGCAAACATTTCTGCCATTTCTTAAATCTAGCAAAAGCTTTTAGATATCCAAAGAAATTTAGTAAGTTCTTTAATACTGGATGGCCAGACAATACGTCTCTTCAGTAGAAGGAGAATTTTCGCTGGCAATTTGAGAAGCCATAAGAAGTTTTGTTAAGAAAAAAAAGCTATGAAATGGTCTGCTGATGAGAATAGAATGCAGATGATCTCTGAGTAACTGGAGATTGCCAACTCAGCCAAGACTTCTTTCCTGTTTTGTGATACCGCCGCTTTCATACTCGTGCCTGTTGCCATTGCTAATGTTCCTCGTGACTTTTCTTTTTACACTGATGTGCTTTCTCCAGATGCCACTCCCCACCACAATGCTTAATGCAAAATGATCATCTCTGAAATGAAAAACTGCTCTGTGGTGATCATTGCCATGCAATGAGAAAATACTTTGACAAACCCTCCTGAGACTGAACAAAGCAACTCACTCTATAACACAGTGTCACCTAACAGAATGCCAGAAAGCAAGTCTGAGGATGGTGGTTTCTCTTCTTTTTATTACTATCTTGACAGCAGGTGGAAGAAAGGATATTTATGATTCGAACTACAAATATGGTCTTGAACCTGGTCAGGTAGCAATGCACTTAATTCTTAATATTTACACTTTAGCAATTAAATCAGCATCCTTTTCAAATGGATAGCAAAAGTGCATAATTTTGCAAAAAGTTTCCTGGCTACAAAATTTTGCAATAATATACTTGACAAATTCGCAGCATCAGCTTTCTTTTGCTGTACATTTCTTCAAGATGGATGATATCAATTAATTGGGAACATAAAGTAGACTTCCTGTAAGCTTTAAGAACTGGTCCCCACGAAAAGCCCCCAACCACTTAGTTTCTTTGCCTAAGACCTAACTTCAACTCTTGAAAGAATCTGTCTTGAGGCAAGCAGTTTTAGCTATTTAGAGACAAAAGAGCTGAGTAGCTTGTATCTATATTTGATTCTGTGCTTCTAGACAGTTAAAAAAAATCCAAACCTGATGCTTACACTGTCAAACTTTTCCCACAGTTTTACAAGAACCGACAAGGTCACAGCCTGAGGTAGTATGGTTGCCAGATGTCACACCATTAGTTACAATCTTAGACAGAATAGGTGTAAGTAGGGAGAAGCAAGACTTAAAATAACTCTCCATGCAATGTTTTTCCTGCCAATGCTCTTCTAACAATGTGAGCACTATTTCTCGTTTCATAGTATTAGGTGGATCTCAATATTTTTATTTAATAGAAGCTAAATATTTAACTCAAATTATAATTAAGTGGAATTAACTGTAGCTATTTATCCTGTACAAACTGTGGTTTTAATTAGCAAGCTTTTCATAAGAAAAAAGCCCTTGAACACATCAGATTCTACCAATGACCTATGATTTCTTTGAACTGAACATTTGTGCAATCACTTTCAGATATATTTGTTATCCATTTCACTTTAATATATTGTGTTCAATAGAAAGCATAGTTGTTTTTTTTCAAGTAGAGGCAATATTTTTTTCAAAACACCTCTCTTACCTTTGAAAGTCACTTTCTTATACTGGAATGCACATAAATAAATCATTGCCTCACTTCATTGGCTTTTGATGCAAGTTTTCTACAGGTCATTCTTCACTGAATGAAAGCTATATATCTTTAGCAGCAAGCTTGGTAATGTCAAGCTGATGCTGGTTAGCTGTTCTGAAACTTCCAGAGAGAAACTGGAAAATTGCAAGTCATTTTCTACACTTTTGCTTTTGTTCAGCCTGTCCCTCCTGGGCTGTGTATTCTTACTTCTCAAGTAAGGTTTACTACGGTGAACTATTTCACCTGCTGAAAGTTTTCTAGAAGTTATTCTTATTAAAAAAAAGTTATTCTTATTAAAACAAGTAGATTAAATTTTCTATTAGAAAATTAGTGATGCAGAAAGAAGAAAATAACTTGCACAAAGAAATGAGTATATGTGGAAATATATGTGTGTGTGTATATATATATGTCCGTACCTGTATTCTGTTTGCAAAAAAATGCTATTCTTTGTAGCACTGTATTCAACTCATTGTATGCACCTGCATAGATACATAAAGGGATAAAAAACATTTAACAGTATCCTGCCATACAGGTACTATTTCCCTCCGTTTTGCAGCAGAATGATGGAGGCCAAGGTCTGACACATTTCACAGCGTGGCTAGTCCTGTTATGCCAGTGGACTCAGGAAAATATATACTGCCTGGTATGGATCTGATGCAGCGGGGAATGCTAGACTGGTAAGCAAGTCTGTAACTCGTCGTACCTGATTACCAAACTCACATCTAACTGTAGATGTTTAATCCAGGAAGGTCTATAAAAATATCCATTCCTCTTCTAACATGCTCTCCAAATCATCCTAAACCAGGCAAATGAGAAACTTCCAGCACTGGCAACAATAAAAATTGTGGTATTATTAAACAGTAAATCTGAACTTTGAAATAAGGAAATGAGCAAGACTGACTTCATAACGTTTAAAACTACCAAATATTATTGCTCTTTGATGTGTTTAAGTCTGGCAAACTATATACCATTCACCCTTACACAGAGGACCATCGTTAAAAATACAGGTCAAGATAATATAGAAATTATTGCATTGCAAAAAAAAAAAAAAAAAAAAAAAGGAAAGAAGTCTTGTAAAGAGACTGACTAATGTAACATGTTCAGCATGTTCAGTGCAGTGTCATGGCAAAGGAAGCAGTCCATGTATGAGACCCTAGCAGACCACTGCATGTAAGTAAATAGTTGTTCTATGCCTCTTTTCATATGGTGTTCATTAGAAAAATAAAAGAAGTGCCTCCAGCAGTTTTTCCTTAGAAACAGACAATGTAGCTTTTGTCTTTTGAATCTGCATAAGAAAGTCACAGACTGGAGAGACATCTAAGTTTCCCCTGTGAATTAATGGTAGCTAAAAATAACAAGAATGAAATATGTTTTGATTATTAGATGAATGCTAAAGTGTAAGTAATGCTCTATTAAATTTCATTCCTAGAGAAAAATGACCCTTTTCAGATGCATTGCCTATTTGCTTAGGGCAATCTTGCTAAGAAATGTAACAGTAAATTATCATATACAAATTAAACTTTGATATGAAGGGGGTCCTTAGAGAGCTGGTGAGAACTACCTGCATATAAATAGTCACAGTGTGGTATGGAGGAATCTAGTGACTTACAGGGTGGTGATCAGTAAAGCAGTATAAATTACTACAGAGAAATAAAGTCACCATAGCAATTATATGCCAGTAACATGAAAGTTTTCACGGCAAGGCTTACATTCACTTTCAATTGCATCAGTGACTGATTAGTAAATGATTGGCTAGAAACCAACCCTCCACTAGTATCAATTAGTGTAATTTCACTGTAATGAATTGATTTTCATCAAACATCAGCCACTTAGCATACCTCCACAAGCAGACTGGAAAAATCTGAAATCACTGAGCATTCCCAGAAGAGTCCTCTCCTGGCATAAAGTGAGTAGTTAAAGTTATTTTGATGTTTATGAATGAGGTTCCTTCTAGAATCCTTCACAGGAATTGTCCTATAAATGCTTTAGAGCTCTTACCTGGTAGAGAAGATAAATTCAGGAACCAAAGCAGCAGTAAGTCAGCTGAAAAAACGCTCTGAGAAGCCATGTGTCTGCTGCTGCTGCCGAAGTGCTGTTGCACTTGGTCAAAACATGCCCTCCACTCATCCTTAGTTGTCTTGCCTACGTACATTGTAATATCCGTAAATCAGAGATTTCTTGCACTCAAGGCCCAAGAGACCGAGATCTTAATCTCAGTTAGAGCTTCTGGGAATCAGCTCCTTACCAGGAATGGCAGAGCACAGGTACAAGGACAGCAATTCTCAGAACTGATGGTGTCAATAGTTTGAGTCACCTCACACAGGCATGAAGCACTTGTGATACATTTATTCTGCCCATACCATAACAATGTAATTCTCTAGAAATTTCTAGAAGGATTTCTAGAATGGTCAAAAATGTCATTCTGCTTTGTGGAAAATATAGAGAAAATTATGTTGTTCAGTTTTCATCAGTGTGCTTCATGAAAAGTATATTTTCCCATTTATGTTTGTGGATGTGCTTTTTGCAGAGGAAATCCTACTTCATAGACTTGCAGAAGTGGATTTTTTTTCTTCCCACTGTATAAAGTGATACTTTATTAAGTGATTTATTAAATTATTTATGAAGTGATTAAAAAGTGCCAACATTTAGTAATGTTGCCATTCTTTTTAATAAAGTGCCATTCTTCAGTAAAAAAAGTTTAAAATTAATTCTTTAAAAAAAATCATTACTGTTTAAAACCCATTTTAAGATGTTTGACCAGGTCTAGCTTTGTTAGCAAAAAAAAAAAAAAAAATCCCACAATGGTGTTAGGAGACATGGTGCAGTTTGCAGCTGATGACCTGAATTTCATTATCCCAAGCAGCAGGTGCTGTTCCCTCTCCCACTTCTCCCCAGCAGCATCTGTAACAGCAGCAATTGTCTCTGTCTATTCCTTCTTGTTTTAGCCCATCTCCATCCTGCTCCTCCTCCTTCTGCCACTGGAATATGGCCTTCTGGGACAGGCAGAGAAAGACAAGTCCAATAATGGACAAGGAGAAGACAGGCAGAACAGACAGACATTTGCCCATAGAATTGGGGTAAGTTGCAGCCCACGTCAAAGATGAAGAAGGGCGAAGTAATGGCAACTGGTCTTTACACTGCTGCAAGGTGAGTGGAGGTGGTAAGAGGAAGTGGCTAGCAGGCTGCGAAGTCCTAAACCCCCAATTCTTATCATTGCAGAGATCAGCTTACCTGTAATACACGTAAGACTGTGTTTTACGGAGCAGCTCCCTCTCACGCGCGCCCTGTGTCACCTCCTACACTGCGAGCAGTACAGCTGCACTGGGAACCAGGCTGACAAAGGGATGTGCAGGAGACAGGTCTTCTGCAAAAAAATAAAGCGTTTCTTAATTTTATTTTTTCACCATATTATTTCCTCAACTGGTTCCCCGTAAAGCTCCATAAACCATTGCCCTAGAAGAGCCGCGAGGTTGTGTGGGGCTGGGAGGGAGCAGCCCCAGGAGAAGGTGCGGAGCTGCTCGGCCGGGCAGTGGGCAGAATTGCCAACTGAGAAACCTCAGCCTAGGGCTGTCGTTTCACCTCACACCTCATCTGGCATGACTGTGGGCTGCTGATAAAAGGGTGATGCTGCTTTTCCCCTTTCCCGCTCGGCCTTGTATGAGATCTAGCAATCACATATCACCGTGAGTTGGATCAGTGTGTTGATCTGTCAGAAAACTAACCCACCTCCTTCCCTGGCAGACCCTGTGTATGGTTAAGGGTTGAGTTGATTCTCCCCTGCAGCAGCACAACCTCCAGGCTCAGTTCACGGAAGCATCAGGGACACTTTCCGGGGAGCGGGGAACGAAGAAACGTTTGCAGGTTAGACCAGTTGAAATGTAATATGACACATCACATCACACACAGCATTGTAACTGGTTTCAAAATCACAGTCCTGCTGATGGGTGTTGGTTTTGCATTACTGAGAGTACAGATTGGGCAGGAAGTTAAATTAGCCACATCTCCTGACGGGTGCCCTCCTCCCAGCCTGACGTGCGCAGCAGGCGCAGTGAGGAGCTCCAGACCTCGCGTCACAGAGATCATGCAGGCACGACGACAGTACTATCTTTGCCAAATATAAAAAAATATGTTTGGTTTTACTTAAACAGATAATCGTAAAATGCTGCCTTCATCACTAACTAAAGTCCAAAAAGTTTCCTCCTACCACACTCCCACATACATGTTCAGTATAATCAGCCACAAAGTTTCTCTAGGTGTTCAGTAAGACTGGAAAAAGGTCTAGAAAATTACTAGCCTGACACAGTTTTTGATAAAGAAGGCTTAAAAGAGAGAAATATAATTAATTGCCAGCATCGTAAGTTTATGAGAAATGGGTCTGGTCAAACTAACCAAACTTTTTGTGAGACTAAAGTTTGTCTGCTGAGTGAAATAGTATTAATGTAATAGGCTGACACTTACCTTAGTATTGAGTAAGTCTTTGATGAAGATGTAATACAGATAAAGGAAAATGTTGTAATGATGAGTACATTAAATCTCATTGAAATGATATATTCGAGGACAGTTTTTCACTTACAATGTAGTTCAGCGCTTTTATGTTTTTTTCAAGAACACAGGGTAAACAAGATTTCTTATGAACCCGATTGCTCTGGACAAAGGAGCTGACCTATACAACAATCAGTATTTATTGATACTAATTCAACTAAGAATGGATAACAGCCAGCAATAATGTGATGTAATGATCAATAACAGTAAGATAGTTCTCAAAGAATTTTAGAGCATTAATTAAACAGAACATTTTCACAAGAGCAATTGCCTCTTCTAACACAACAAAAATAGCCACTTCTGTTTACGTTAATTTGCTTTTGATGTTCCATTTAGCTAATTCTGGTTTTAATGAAAAAAAAAAGTAGTTTGACTTCCTCTGAATCTGAAGCAGGAAGGTTTTAAATTTATATTCCATTTAGATTATTACAGGGAGGGTTTAATATTCAGTACTATAAATAATACCAGCCATTCTAGTTAGTATTTAAGCAAGAGTGAGGAAACCACAGTCCTCCTGAAGTGACTGGCAATTTTGCTAAGGATTTAAATGGAATAAAGACTTTGCTTCGAACTGCCCACTATACAAAATTAAATGTTCATTGATATTTAAGCATCTACCTTTATTTGTCCACATATAAAAATTGCTCCCACTAGGTATATACTTACATATTGCAAGATTTGTAAGCATTTTCTTCTTTTTATCAAACATGGCTATCATTATGAAAAAAGTAGTATTCTGTATTTGACAATGTCAACTACTTTAATATTAGTGTTACATAATATGTTTTTTAATAACTTTGTTTCACTATCTTTTTGTTTCAGATTAGACAAATGGAGATTTTTTTTCATGTATGACAAAATAGCCTTTTTGGTGTGATCATAGTGAGATTGCATAGATTTTTTTGTAGCTGTTAAGTACTATTTAAATCAACATTCCTCAAGTCACGCTCTTCACTTTTGCTAAGTATCCTTCAGCGTTACAGTGATTAATGTTTTCCATGCTGCCTATCAACATATTTATAAAACCAAGAGAATGTTTTATTTACAGCAAAGACGTGATAAAAATGAGTCATAAAAGAAAAGAAATTCTGTGTTAAGAAAATCCTAACAGAGCAAGGGAGGATCTTTTTTCAAAGGCACCATGAGGCACCTAGCTATGTATCTAAGTGCCCTTCATGTCTTTGAAAATCTGTCCTGAATGCATGCTACTTAGTAGAATGACATTGCTTCCATCAAAGGAAGCATTTTCTTTTCTGGAGGAAATTTTTAAATGCAGCTAAAGACTGATTTTTACCCACAGAAGAGACTGTGGTTGTGTATTCACTATGTGAGCACATTTTGAAACACACCAACCTCCTTTTTCAAAAAGAATAGCCTTATTTATCAGTTTCAGCTGAAAGTTCTGGGGTTTAAGGTTATTTCATTCTTAGTGTTGTCTTTACCAGTATAGATTTTAGTGGTATACTGGGGAGCACATTCAAACCCACTGCATTTGCAGTGGGAAAAAGATGCTGCAATGTTATTTTACATCAGTAATTCCCAGCTTTGGAACAATACATTACATGTTCGGCACTGCTGTTTTCTTTGATAAAGTTCCTGGATGAAATGAATGAGAGCTGTGATATGATCTTCAGTGCGTCTAGGTTGTAGTCATCGAGTCTTTCTTTCATTTTTCTTCTGAAAGATGCCTTCAGTCACTTCTGTCCAGAGCAGAGTAGAATGACTAAAAAGAGTTTTGCTACACTATAATCACAGTGACAAAATGTACTGTTTCATAAATAAAAAGCAGAGAAATGTTTAAGGGAGCTGCAAAGCTTTTGTGGAAGAAGGCTTATACAAAAGATCATTCACTTACTACTGCAACTCTGTCTCTGGTCATCAAGTAGCAGACAGAGAAGCCGACATAATATTTCCTGGCTGTTTTGCATACTGAAAACAATCTACAAACCCAATCATAATCTGAAACTTTTTCACCTTTTTTGCTTCTGAAGCTGTAAAACACCATCTTGTCCTCTTACATCATATTTTCAAATGTTCAAGGTACTTTTTGTGATTTGACAAACTTCCTTCTGAAGAACAACCCAAATTTAATGAACTGATTGTATAGCCTCCTCACATTTAAATGTAGACTGTATTTCAGTGTGGCTCTACATTTGCATAGATGTCTTCATAAATATTCTCAGGATGTTTTTGAAAATTATATGTAGGCTATTTCCTAATGAATGCAATGCCATTTCAGGGTCTTACAGTGATCTGACTTGTGACGGAGGTCTATTGAAAACAGATAGTGCAGGCAACAGGGGCTTTTCCACCCTGCCTTCCAGTCAGCTTCACCTCTACTGAGAGATCAGCACATATGTCAAGAACCGTAGTTGAAAGCTCCGACTTCAATGAGAAAGTAGGTTTCGGGTACAACAGAGCTGCTAATGTCAATATTTTATTACTTGTTGAGACAACAGTAATAAAAAAGTGTTTTGCAAAATTATAGAATTTGGTATTGTTGACTTCTTTTTGATAGACAAGACTTTTCATTTTTGGGAAGCAGCATATTTAAATGTGCATATTTAGAGTATATTTAGAAACAAGTTCACCGATTATGTCTTCTGTGCTATCCACTTTAGAAAACAGCTTATTTTATATTGGCTATTTAACAGATGTCAGTTATTGATAGTTTTAATTTGGAGGTAATGAAGACCATATTTGAACTTGTGACCTAAATGTGAAAAGTTCCATATGTACCTCTGTGAGCCATCTAGATTTAAATACTGTTTCTTCAACAATAGGGAATTTTATTCCAGAAGGTTGTGAACTGTATTGCTTGACTAATATAGCCTGAAGTAATTTTTGGGTTTTTTTATTTGAGCTCTGTAAGTACAATAAATAGGAGTTAAAATTATTTATAAAATTCTGTTCAATTAAAAAATAGCAGCCACAGGTACACCCTCCAATGATAAGCTCTTGAGAAACAAGAGTATTGGGGCAACTCTTGATCTAGGTGGAAGTACATTGCGTAATGCTAAGCCCCTGAGAAATGAGAATACTGGAGCAGCCCTGGATCTAGCTGACGTCAGTGGGAGTTCTGGAACCAAGAGAAATTGCTTGTGGCATTACAGGCACAGCCTTACGGTGGTGAAGTAAATGTGGATCTTTTCTGTGAACTGGAAGGAAAGGACGATGAAGGCCGGAAAAGAACTACTCAGTTGGCATTGCGAAATCTGCTGACTTCCTGCAACCAGACTTCCATTTTAAGGGGCGGGGGCGATGTTTTTGTTTTTTAAATATGTTTCTGCTTTTACACATTAGTTTAAAAGCATATTCTTAAGAGGACAACTGAAAAGAACCACTTGACCTTCTTTTTCATAACTAAGGAAATGGCTGCAACAGTTAAAGCCAAAAGGAACAAGTAGTCGTTACACAGAAAGTAGAACAACATTAATTTCTAGGCACACCTGCTATTACTGTTTTTAGACATTTTTTAATTTAATATAATCCTTTGTAGTGAACATTCTGACTTGATATCTACACTTTGCTCTCTTTTATGTAGTCTGATGAACTAGGTATGATTCTTGATGTCTAACCAACTTTTATTTTTAGTTAGTTTAAGAGAATCCTAGCTACAGCTGTGTGCTTAGTCCTCATATAACTGACAGGAGCTGGCTGAAGAAAAAATGCAAAAATAATATTACCTCTTGAGTTTTCAAAAATATTATTCCTTGTGAAAAAGTAAAGAGTAAGACATCTTCTAACTCCTTTTCACTTTTTTATTCCATCCTCTATTCCCCCTTAAAGATGAGAAAATAAACTACTGCTGCTTTTCCTTTTAAGCAGTCCTGCTTAAGAACAATAAACTTCTAACAAATAGAATTGTTTATTTTAAAATAATCAGGTTTATATTTGAAAAGTTTGGGGAGTATTTTTGTCATGAAATCTATCCTGAAAAAACAGTTCAAGTGCAACATTTTCCTGACCAGTTTCACCCTCCAGACAGGGAAACCAGGAAACAGAGACACTGAGCAACACATGCCCTTGCCACAATCTCAGTCAAATCACGCAAGTCTCATTGATCCTCCAGACCTATGGCAAACACATAATTAAAAGTTCAGAATGTTTAAGTATTGCAAAGTGACATCTGGAGTTGTTTTGGTTTGTCTTCAGCACTTGCTCTCCAAAATGACTGCCTCATTGTGAGCTCTGTACTCCTTGGGCCAGTTGTGAGTACTTAAGGGTTACAAAGCCAAATCCATGAGCCGCATTGTAAAGAACAATAAAGAATTTAAATAGAATTAATTTGGCTACAGAGGAGAATATAATGTTCCAAATAAAAATATATGTATATTTTTTTTAAAAAAGGGTCTGACACCAGTACCCATAAAAATTCTTGCTGGGCATTTATTTTCACCTTTTAAGGGCATAAACTTTACAAGTTGAAGAAGGAAGAGTCTCTGAGGTTTCTGCTCTTCTGTTACAGAAAAATACATGACAGTTGCCTTCTATATATATTATTCTGATGAACTAATATAGAGAACCAGATGAAACAAGCCTATACATACTCCAGTGCACTGGCTTTGAGAGTACAGACACTATATACATCGTCTTTGTTAGCTTCATCCTACACCAGGTTAAAATCCATTGTGCCAAGAAATTCAGACTGGTTGTGTCAACAGTGCTTGTACAGATGAGATCTGAGCTGAGACAAGTTCTCCACCATGACTATCTTTCTGCATCTCCAAATCTACATGACTCACTGCAGACCTGAGCTAGTTTACAAGCGAGTGTACAGGTAATATGGACAATCAATGAATAAGATGTACAGGCTAACCTAACAGTATAGAGCTACTCACAGCAACTATTGTCATGATTTATTGTGTGTCTCTGACAACAAGAAAAGTGATATATTATTTCCCTGATTTTAATAGAAATCCATTTGTGAGGCCCAATTTACCCTGACTTTATTCAGCTTTTGGTCCACAGACAATTAAAATGACTCCTCCCTTTCCCCATTACTCAGCAGGTTAGAAGTTGGTCTTCTTGTGCTGTCATTTTGCTATACTCTGTTGTCTATCATAATATAATTGTTAGAGAACTTTGATCTAAGAAAACATTGAGCTGTGTTCTTGCTAAAAAATGAGCACTCCTATCATCAACAGAAAACTTTGTAATGGATTTAAAAATCTTAATTTCAAAAGTGCTCATTGATCGTTTTTAAGTAAGTTTCCTCTTGAAATGAAATGCAACACATGAAAGTGGCACTCAAAACCAGATGTAAATTAGAAAAAAATTAAGTAAGCAAGCACTGTTTTCTAGGCATAAGCATAACAGATAAACATACAGAATATCACAACATAACCAGAGTATGTAGAAGCATTAGCACTACTCAATTACAACGTCACATGATTTATATGTATGCATTATGGACAGTTTATCCTTGGTAGCTATAATGAGGTCTTAACACCATTTATACCTTAATCTGCTTTCAACAGTGCCAGTAAACAATGCAAATTTAACCCCACTCTGAGACAAAAGGGGATGTGAAAGAACTTCCTGCATACTTCACATTGTTTTGATGGGTTTTTTTTACGCTACCATTAAACTGGGTGGAAGGAAGGCCCTCCAAAAGAAAAGAAAAAAACCAACCCAAACTTTGAAAATACTTACATAAATTAATTGCTGTAATGGAAATGCAATTTACTAACAGAAAATGTTAGCAATGGAAGGATCTATGATAAAACAAAGTAGAATAATCAACATACAGTGTCTAAGAACTATATGTGATGATGTGATATATAAACATTGCTAATATATATTGTAATATAGGAATATAAATATACAATATTATCTAAAAATACAGGAATAAATAAAATACATATAATAAAAAGGACTAAAAGAATTAGAAAATCAGAAAATTTGGCCATAGTTATAAAAAATGACCAGCAATCTACAATGACTTTGTGTATATTGCTTTCCTTAAAAGTCTATGATTTTCCAAGGCTGTCTGAACATTTACCATCTAAAAGATCAAGTTCCTGTAGAGTTACAATAATTTGAAAATTTCAGTAAAATGACAACAAATGCATTTACTGAATTATACTTAACAGAAGTGGAAGAGAAGGCATTGTGGACTTCAAATACAATCACATGCAGTTACATGCCATGGTGACAGTTTCTAAATGATTGGAGTGAAAAATAAGGCACTTATTCTACTTTATGTCATAATTTGTTGTTAGGTAAATGAACTTCAAGAGATTTAGCTACCTGAGCTGGCTTAGGGAGGTCCACTGAGCACTGGAGCCACTATAAAGAAAATGAAAGGAGTGTGTGGGCAGGAGGAGGGAAGGAGACACAGAGTCAAGATGAGGACATCTTGTAGTAGTGACAAAGGTCACCACTTTTAGTAGTGATACTAATTTAAGCCATATTTAGTTAGCATCATCCCTCATGAGAAAAAAGTTAAGGTACGGAAGACAAACTGGGGGACAATAAACTAGCAAGGTTTTTGGATTTTTTTCCTTCAACTCTGTAGGGTCGTCTACCAGTGCCATTTCTGCAAGAAGCTAAGCCTTTTGATTCCTAACAGAGTGATGAGGGGACAGTTTCAGACACATGAAAACCTTTGGTTGACATGCAGGCTGGAAAACTTCATCATCCAAAAACAATGGGGTTTTTAAATAGTGTAGGAAGCTGTACAATAAGATTCCTAAGACAAAATTTTTATTTTGTCTCACATGCAGTATAGTCTACTGCAAAAGTTGCCTATGGTACAAACTGGCTGAAGGCAGAAAAACATTTTTAGCTCAGCTGGCTTCTTCACATATGGCTGCTCTTGTCCTGCAGCTGCTGCTGAAGACACTGCTTAAGTTAATGCTATGTACATGTGTCAAGCAAAAATATCAGCTGGATCCTGAAAATAATTACTTGCTCAAATGCTTGTATCCAAAGGAAAAGGAAGCTTGAGAAGAAGGTAAGAATGCACAGAAAACCCAAACCAACAACTTGTTTGAGAAACCGACAGAACTCTATGAGAATTAAACCAAAACTTTCCCAGTCATGGCATTCTTTTCTTACATGGCTCTTTTGGTCCCCTTTTGGATTAGGTTGCTAACCTCCCAATGATTTATCTAGGAAAGGAGAAACCTACCATGTTGAGAATAATGTTAGTCTTTTGTTATTCATTGCATTTTTTTTCTTTCTTTGAACACCACTGCCAACCTAGAAAGTGACTTGTATTTTTTGTACCAACAGTATTAGTTTTACAAGCAAGAGCTACACTCCATAAGGTTTCCGAAATGATCCACTTGGAGCTATTCTTAGCTTTGCTTGTTATACCACTGATAACAGGTAATCATAATTGTAAACCAAACAGTTTTGATATAAAACCCTTAACAAAAACATACATCATTCTAAATATGTGATACATGAAAAAGCCAAACTCTGTATTTGAAAAATATAATTTCTTTTTGCAACTCTTCTTAGAGTCATCGTCTCCTGAAACGGTCCTGGCCTGCCAGCAACTGAGGTCGATCAGACACATAAAGAAGCATATGACTTTTGGATGAGACTCAAGAAAAGCCTTTAACTCTCAATAAATGCCTGAGATATAAAAATGTAAATGCAGTCAGGACACATTCTGACCTCAAATAACTTTGGCAATTAAGCAATTCACCGACCTCAACCCACAAATACCTTTGATCTCAGTAGAAGAATTCAGGCAGAATGTACATGAATATTCTCAAAACCTTGTGAGTTTTATCAATTTAAACTTAAAATCAGTTAAGCAGTTGCATAACAAGCCATACCAATAGTCTGACTCTCATGCGATTACATAGGTAAGCAAATTATGCATATCTTTGCAAATCAGGTTCTTGATTTGCATCAGTTATATACCACAAGCAGGAAACTAAGCTAGCATTTCACTAGCTCCACATCAGTCAGCAAATGACTTGCGACAACTTGTAAGACCCATATTGTCCCCAGATTTTAATTCCTTGCCCCCTGCTAGTCGCTTCCGTCTCACACATCCTAAATTAAGAATCGTTTTGTTGCTCTTGATTTAGCATTTTATTTTTAAAAGAGCGACCGGCAAGCAAGCAAACAGCCTGCTTGGCTGAAGCTGTAGCGCAGCTGATGTGGCTGAAGTTTAGCGGCACTATTCTCGTGGCGATCTGCGAAGAAAAGTTAAACACAAAAATGACGCCTTTTCTCGCACATCGGGTTCACGCCAAAGGACATGTAAGCGAAGATGAACCGGAGGAGAGGGGAGGGGGAACCAGACCACCCCCCTCCCCAGCGCGGCCCGGGCCTGCAGGGGAGCGCCCACCGCCGGCGCCTCCCGGCGGGGCAGCAACAGGCCCGACCCGCCACCCCTGCTCGGGGCGGGGAGCGGCTAGGGGGGACTGCGGCGGTACGGTACCAGGCAGGCGATGCCCCTCGCCGAAACAAACGGGGGGGCAATAGCTTCCTGTGAACTTTATTTAACAGAGCTTCTGTAGCCAAGGGGAGCGGAAAAAAAACGGAGCGGGGTCGGGCTTTGTTAGCCCCTGGCCCAT
The DNA here is from genome assembly GCF_028858705.1 of Grus americana. Classification (NCBI taxonomy): domain Eukaryota; kingdom Metazoa; phylum Chordata; class Aves; order Gruiformes; family Gruidae; genus Grus; species Grus americana. The sequence continues at coordinate 62,089,965 of NC_072853.1, forward strand.
TCCTCCCTCCCAGCGCGAATCCCGGCTGCCCCCCGCGAGTTTCCCGCGGCCGCCAAGCGGGGACGAGCTGGGGGAAAGGCGCCCAGACCCGGAGAAGCGAAGGGGCCCGGCCGCCTCGGCCGAGCGCTGCGGGGCAGGCGGGCCGCGGAGAGCTGGTGGCGGCCGCCGGCGGGGCAAGCAGGAAAGCGAAGGGACGGAGCAGGGGTGTCCCGGGCCCTGCTGCCCCCGCGGGCTGTGCGCGGGCGCCGCAGCCGTGCCTGTGGCAGGCGGCGGCCATCGCTGGCTCGCCACCCCCGTGCGCCCCTCCGAGGACGGAGGGGTGGGGGCAGAGAGGGCGGAGGAAGCGGCGGCGGCGCCAGGAACAGGGAGGCGGCGGCACGGCGAGGGAGGGAGCCGGGCCGGGCCCCGCAAGAGCAACAGCAGCGCCAGCTCCTCCTCCTCCTCGGTGAGTCCCGCTCCGCCGCCCCGGGAGGCTGCTCGCCGCCGAGCCCGGATGCCGGCGCAGGCCGGGCCGCGCCGCCGAGGTGCCCGGAGAGAGGCCCGCGCCGGGAGCGGGACACCGCGGCCTCTGCTGGGTGAGCGTCCCCGCGGCAACGGGCGCGCCGCGGCCCGTCTCACCACCTCCCTTCCCCCGGTGGCCGCGGAGGGCTGGTGGGGCGGAGGAAGAGCCGGGGGATGAGGACGGCGCGGTTCGCGGCTTGCCCGCCGCCCTCCTCCCGAGCCGCAGCCCTGGCCTCCTCTCCCTTTGTTTGCTCGGCTCCCCGAGCCTGCGGCGGCGCCAGGCCCTGCGGAGGCACCGGGGCCGCGGCGCGGCCTGCAAGGCGGGCAGGCAGGCGGGGAACAGCCGCCGGGCCCGGGCCGCCGAGGGGCTGCCCAGCCCCCGCCGTGACAGGAGGGGAGCGGGGCTGGCCTCTCGCCCCCGCCAGTCGCGGCGGTGGGGCCTGCCGGCCTCCCTCCCCCTCCTCACCTGGGCCGTTGCCCAAACGCACCCCGCTCCTACCGGTGCCATTATCGGGGGCGGCCGAATTAAGCTGATTCCCCCCCACTCGCCTTCAGTTTTGGGCAGGGCGGGGGGCTGTCCCCGTCTCCAGCAGGACGGGTGTCCGGAGGTGGCGGTTTGGGCAGCAGCTGCGGGGGCTTGCGCGGCGGCGGAGCCCCGGGGCGGCGGGTGTCGCGTAGCTGTGAGGTGAGGGTGCGCCAAGGGCTCCCGAAGGGGCGAACGAGAGGAAGGCTGCTTTCTGTGACAGGCGGCACTTAAAAACTTGACTTTAACAAAAAACCAACACCGACCCCCCCAAACTTTACTGGTTTTCATTGTTCTTCAAGCTGTTTCTTATATTCCCTTTTCCCTCACTTCTCTCAGAAAACAACTGGTCCTGGCCCATGCCTACCTGTTTGCTTAAGAAAAAAGCCTTTCCAAAACACTGAGGTTTTAGGAGGTGCAGAAGATGCTTCTGTGATGTGAGGTGCTTTGACTGTGTCCTTCTTTTTTATTCTTTTGTCTTTGCTCCCCATGTTTTCAAAATCATGTTGTTTCGGAATGCAGTTTTTTCTGTGGAGTAGGTAGGTTAGAGAGAGTTGGTTGCAGAATACACTTCAGACAGGGAAAGCTTCTCTTCCAGTTAATAAATTCTTGGGTCCCAACCCCTCTTTCCTACCTGCCAGGAATGCTTGCGCCATGTCCAGCCTCTTAATACACCTGTAGTTCAAAAATGCCTGCTGCAGGCCTTCTGTCTTAGAGAGCTGCTGTCTGCACAAGTGCTTGAGGAATAATGCATCTGCATTTCTGCTCTGGGTGGAAAAAATACCGCTATTTTTTCATGTTAATAAACACATCCTTAGATTGCAGAAAATATGTAAGCTTCAGTAGAGTTATAAAATAAATTACTTGGCTGGAAGACTTTAAACCACTGGAGAATGTGTAGGTATTTTTGGAGTCTTCTGCAGTAAGGCAGTAATTGTAGCTCACAGTTTTATGTGTAACTTAATAAAAGGCAAATTTCAGCTTTTTCAAAATGCTTATTTTCATGAAGCGTTAAGCAATACTTGAAGGGAGTCTTCACTTCCTTTTATATATTTCTTGGTTTTGTGGCATTGCGCTGTGTTTGGGACTGAGATTTTATTTAAAACATGTTCACCTGTTGTATGCTTAATCAGGCACGTATTCCCTATATGCTGAGTTTTGAGATTTAAGTAGATCTTTTTTTTTTTTTTTTGAAGTTAAAATTCAATGAAATGAAGCCTTAATACTTAAAAGTATGAGTGGAAATTGCAAGGCTATAGAGTATTAAGGAAGAAGCACTCTTGTTTCCAGAGCTTTTGTGAGCGTCGCTTTGTTGCACTGTGGTACGTGCACCATCAAAGTGTTCGTGTGGTTTCAGGAGACATGATGGATAATCCTAAACTTCCTGATAACTTGACATACTGAAATCTAAAAAAGATGTATATTAATTTATACTACGCTGTTAACTTCTTTGATCCTAGATTGTGAAGTCAATCTGTCAAACACCTTGGGTTAATCTTAGAGAGGGACGGTTTGAAGAAATGATAACTGGTCCTCATTGTTTTGCAGGTAGATTATGCATCCTAAGTCTCCTTAGTGCAGTGAAGTGTTAGAGTGAGAGAGTGAACTCTTAATCAAGACTTCTTCTTTGGAAGCCAGTTAATTATTTCTGTTGTTATGAAATCTTCTATAGTCATACAGTAACTTGAACATAAACATTTGAAAGACTTCATCTAGTAGCGTTGCCTTGACTTCACTACATTTTTGCTACCTATTGTTGGCAAAACTGAGGCCGCAGTCCAGGCTAATCCCTTACTCAAGTGCCTTGTTTGCTATTGCTTTACTGCCCTGCTGGGCCTACGCAGCACTATTTTGGTAGTGTTTGGGTAGTACAATGTGTTTTAGGGAGGTGAGTGATAACATAAAGTAGATAGAAAGGAGACTGTTCTCTGCTGATGTGTGTCTCAGCGTTTTGTTCATAGTGCTTTAATATGTGTTAGCAACAAATTAGAGGGAGTTGCTGAAGCAGTTGTGATGCTCCAAGGAGGAAAATAAGGTACAAGTAGTATGAAAGCAAATGTAATCTAATTTAGGAATGCAAATGCTAAAATGTATTGAGTATAAATTGATAGGATTGGGATTGAAAAGCAGAATAGAGATTTCTTATACAATTTAACTATATATTTTTATAGTGTAAAGTATCAAACTGAAAAGAAATACAGAACTTCAAGTTTCTTCCTTTTAACTTTTTTTTTTGAGAGAAATAAACAATATGTGGTGATATGCCTTATCCTTATGTTTGTATGAAAATCTAATTTCATTCCATTTTAGTGTATGCTTACTTTTCTGGAAATACATATCAGTCTTAAACAATAGATGTACTTCATGAAAAGCTCCCAAATTCTTACAGCCTCTGTCCCAATGCCTCTCAATAAATTTGTGGTAGTAGTAGACAAGGAAGTGGCCTTTTAAAAAAAACTGTCCTGAAAATTTTCCTTGACAATTTCAGATGGCAAGTTACATACAGCTCTATGGTGTTTTTTTCTGGAAAGCAAGATTGTGCTTGTAATGGAATATTTATTGTCCATATTTAAAAAGCAGCTTCTTACCACAGCAGAGGATAAAGATTCATGACACACAGTAGATTCCTTCTTTTAGTGTTGTTTTTGCTTTTTCCGCTAAGAATAATTGATTTCTGAATTAAAATTCTGTACTATGTAAGTTGGATAAATTTCTCTGTTAAAAATAGCTACATTAGTTCTGAAACAAACATTTAAATAACTTGTAGCTTTGGGGTTTTTGTTGCAGTAGGTTTTTTTTCCCCACTGTAGCTGAATGATCTTAAGCTATTGAAACAAAACCATGTCACCTACTTCAGCCTCTCCTGGTGGTTAAAACCAAAACAAGCTGGCCTTGAATGAAAATGGAAGGCTGACTGTAACGTGTTGTCTAATACATCAAATATATAAAAAAGATTACACTAACTTCGCTAGAGTCTACACAGACCGAATTTGAAAAAGCAACATGATGCAGAATCTGACTTAGTCTATTTATTGTGAGAATTAAAATTTTTGTATCAAAGTGTAAGAAATTTAGTTCTCTGATTTCTTAAGCTTACTTGTAGAAAAAGTTTGGAGCAACTTTTATTTTACCAGTTTTCATGGTCTTCTGACTCCTGCTTTTGTCATGTACAGGCATGTAAACAATAAGCATCTGCAACTCAAGGTAATTTCAGCAAGTTTTGAGGTGTATGGCTTTGCAAATCTGACTGCTATTCATTAGAGTCTGTAATGTAGATTTAAGGACCCATCTTTAGATATTAGTAAAAAAAATAAACTATTATCTGTCATGAAATTTTCTTCTGGAAAATATTAAGATAAAATACTCTGGAAATTATTAGCCCTTTTTTGTGTCTCTAACCATTCACTTAACGCTTTGGACTCTGAGGGACTCAGTTGGCTTCATTTATGACAAGGATGTAAGCAACATGTTACCAAAAAAAAAAGGTAGTAAATTGTTCTTTGATTGCTACATCACCAAGAAAACTATGCAAGTTAAATGTAAGTCTTTATTTGTTTAGCATGGATGCAGATACATTGGCTGATTTGTTCTGCCTCCAACTTTGAAACTCTGTTGAAAAAAATCTCCTTGCTTGCAGGTAACCCCAACCTAAGGATGCTGTATATAGGCATTTCTCTCTAGGTGCTGCTCTCCAAACGTTGCTTCCTATTGTGTATATAGAGGGCACATAGAGCATGAGAGGCTTCCTGTCTTCTCTGAAACATTGTTGTAGGTTGGCAGTTTTGAAAAATCTCAGGTTTGTAAAGTATGTGGGGTTTTTTGTTATAAACACCAAATAATTTTGCTGTAAATTGCTGTAAAACGGTTTTGGATGAGAGCCATTTTCACTGGCAGTGAAGGTATAAATAGTAGATGTTCGTGTTTTTTTTCAGAGTTCGTTAAGTAGTCTCTAGGTAAAAAATTTAAACAATGAAAATGAACCTATGTGTATTGTTAGGTAAATCATACGGATATGCGGTATTTTTCTTTGCTTCCCAGTGCAGTGTATAATCAGCAACTATATTTTTGTATTATACTTGCGATGGTATATGATACTGATCTGTAAGAGCACTTGTGTAAGGTTTCGAAGTTTTCAAGTTAATGTGGTGAATGCAGCTAGCAGATGAATAGATTAATTTTTAGTATTTGAGATTGCAGACTTAATACCTTTGGCATTGTTCCTCAAGGATATTCCATATTACTTAAAACAATGCATAGAGTATTACTCTTAATGACAAAATTGTTGAAAATTAGATTCCAGTCAGGCTCAGTTTTACAGTGTGTGATCTCTGTTTTTCTTGAGTAGTTTTATTCTTAATTAATCTTGACGTTCTCTGGTAAATGTGCTAAAACAGCAGTTTGTAGGAGTCTTGAGTAGGTGATTGTTTTTCCTTCTCTAAAGCAGTCTACATTCCTCAAATAGGTTGTGAACAAATTAGTAGGCTACTCCAAATGTTTCCGAAGCATGTTTATTTGATCCCAAGATATCTCTGATACAGTGGTCAAGCTTACTTTCTTTTTTGTTCCTTCTGATTTAGGGAGTCCCATCTCCCCTGACTTTGCTTCAGTAAGTGCTACAAGTCTGGGCAGTTACAAGCTATAATGTTGACTGTGTTTTTGGCATCAATAATGGGCTTTAGTAGGAATCCCTTTTGGTTGGTAACAAGGCATCAGAATAGGAGGTTTAATAATTGAAATAGAGAAATGAAGGCAAGTGGCATCAGGGCAAAGTCTTTTGATTACAGAAGGTGTGCCCTCTAGGATGAGATTTGTGGAAGCTGTAGTCCAAAAACAAGGTAGGCAACTTTTCAGGTCGAGTCTCTTCGTTCAGGACCTGGTGGGAACTGGGTGAGTGAGGAATTCTCGCCGGATTCACTGAACAGAAGCTGTTTGTACAGGCATACTGGTTTGGGTGAAACCTGTGCTGGGGAAGTTTTCCAGGCTGGAATTTTGGCCAGCCCGTGGAGACTGACTCCAGAATAGTTGGTTTGTGCATTCAGTGGTATGAGTTGCTAGGTTATGTGTGAAAGTCTGGGTCTCTAAGGTAGGTGCCTGGTGGCTTTTTTTTCTTTTTTTCTTCCCCTCCCTGTTCTCTCTTCAGTGGAAAACAGAAGCAAAGTGAATGCTGATCCAGTGCTCTCTGAAACATTGACTTTTCTGCTCTTCTTGACTTTTGGAAGGAAGGGAGCTGTTGGGTAGTAGTAAGTAATGTTGAGAAGTAATAAAGGATTAGTCATAGGCCTTTGGCATGACTTTGTGCAAAAAATTGCATTACTTGGTAAAATACAAGTAAGTGTAAATATTTCACAGCCCTTTACTGAAGGGATAAAAGAGAGACAAGTGCATCGGTCAGTATAGACTTATTTGCAGTATAATCCAGTGATGGTCAAAAGAAATGAAGTTGTTACATCAGTTCTGACTCAGATGTCCTATATATTACAAAAAGAAGTGGGTTTTGGAATCTGTAGTGTGTTAGATGTTGTTTGACATGGAAAACAGGAACAGAAATTCTGTGTATCAGCATTGAAAAGTGTATCCTCATTTTTTTATTTAACTTGGGCTAATATTTTTTTTCATTTTATTCATACTGTGTGTAAATTTAAATATATGTCAGAGAGAACAGGATTAAAAAACAATCTGTGTGCATGTACATGACTCTCTCTTTTTTCATGCTTGAACTTTCAAGCTTAGCTAGCTTTTGCAGCCAGGCTTCTGTATTCCTGGCTCTGCAGAAATTTGACCCTGCTCTAGAGATAGCTATCTTAAGGGCTTTTGAGTTTGTGTAAATCTCGTAGAGCATATTACTTCATATAGACAGTGAAAATTTTATTGTCGACCCTGCAGGCAAGAATTTATACCCCAATGTGAAGTTGCTCAGTGTAAGGCCCCGATTCTTCATGTGCAACCTAAACATAATGTACGATGAGCAGTCTCATTGATTTAAATGTTTACTTGCAGTTAAATAATCTTGGCTGGATTGGGACTGAATATTAGTAACATCAGATTGTTTAGGGCTGTGCGGAAAAGTATTTTCTGCTTCTGTGGAACATTTTTTAAAAAAAACCCACCACCACCAAAAAAAATACCCACCCAAACTGAAAAGTCTTCCAGCGTGCATCAGAACAGCATAGTGTCTGTCTAAAAACTTTAATTAAAATATTTTCCATCAGATTTGCTGGTTGGGGTAGTGAGACGTTTTTGTGTGCAGGTGATTAGAGTGTAGGTGTAGGAGGAAAAAAGAGCTTCCTGATCTTAATCATGAATAATTAAAAGTCAGTAGAGTTTTGACCCAAAATTAGAAAATTTGCATGTAGAATAAGCTTCGTCAGAACTGGTATAGTTCTTTAAAAAGGTTTTATTCTGACAAACCAGGACTTCATAAAAAACATGGCTAAACAGCTTTGCCCATGCAGTCAAAATTCTGTTCCCGTTCTGGTCAGTGTGCTAGTTGTGCAGCGTTAATGTACGTACTGTCTTAAAAGCACCCCTTGGACTTAAAAGGACTGTCAATTTAGAAAACCTATTTAATGTTTCACCTTCTGTTTTAAGGGAAACAAAGTAATTCCGTGAGATTAGATGGAGATAATACTCTCTGTACAGGTGTGTTTACCCTGTGTATTTGACAGCACTTTGAGCACAGCCATGTCTCCTGTTTCCCATATATGGATAGGCTCTAAGCATAAAGAAGATAATTAGTTTACTCTGTTCTTATTGGGCCTCCTGCCAGTGAAAATGGAAGGGGAAATATTTTAAATAAGCCGTGTTTTACAGTCTCACTTTCGCAAATGCAGAGCTTGGATTACTCTCTGCAGTGAGTCCTAAGACCTTGGAGGAGCAGCCAGGCCGGGTGTGACTTCTGCTCTGCTGATCCAGGTTCTGCTGCCGGAGTGCGTTCTAAGAGCCGCCGCTTAATTACGAGAGGTACTCTGTGGGGAAGAAACTTTCCTCTTGGGCACTCACCTGACTCAAGATCCCCCAATCTTTAAACAGAAAGAAGGAAGTCCTCTTTCTTTCTTTTTTTTTTTCTTTTCTTTCTTTTCTTTCTTTTTTTTTTTTTTTCTTTTCCCTTCTGGTTTGTTGTATTATACTGGCTTGTCTGTAAAACCCTGCTTTCTGTTTCACTGATTGAATCTGTGTTGCTGACCATGAAAGACTGATCTTCAGTAGCCAATACTGTTTGACATTCTATGTATAAAATTGGTTGGATTTGAGGTTGACAGTGATCCTAACCTAATCTTCCTGTTGTATGTGGTTTGATACAGGTACCAACTTTCTTTAAGTGAGGAAAATTCACTTAAAAGAATCATGGCAGTTTAGAAGCGTAGTTTTCAAATGTCTCGTTCTTAAGGATTTATCCCTTTATAAAGCTTTAAAACTGCCTTAACTTTGTTTAGCATTTGACAGGCTAGCTTATGAATCGCATAGAGTCCAAGGGGGGGGAAATAAAATGCTAGAGATACTGGAATTAGAATATATTGTAATAAGGATTGCAATAAAAATAATTTGGAATCATAATAGTGGAAAAGAGAGCAGAATTATGAGCCTTCTTCAGTCATGTTTTTGTGTGCTGTGCTTCTAAGAAACCTGATAGTACATGACCCTTCTGTAGCTGTCTTGTATGAAACATTTTCTGATTCTGAAGTTTCTGAAACTCATTTCAGTGAAGCTTCTAATATTGTATTATTATTTTACTTGGGTATTGGTTCATCAAGGTGAACATGTGAGTGGCTCTGTTTAAAATAATCTGTCTTTCAGTGCTTAGAGTTTTGGAAGAGACTTCTACCCATGCATTGCTTCTCCCCCCTCCCCCCCGCCCCGCCAAATTTGATTGTATTTAGAGGAGCTTAAAATAATGATTGGAGTACTTACAAAATGAAGATACAGGCAGTAGGGAGCGTGTGTACTTATCAAATATTATCAGAGCTGGTAGTTTTGTAAGCACTTCATTTAAATACAAATAGTGAGGAAATAGACTTTTCAAACAAAAGGAATACTTGGATTTATTTTCAGATTAATTGTTGAAAGGCAGTTTAAATTCTGTCTTGTATCCCTCAGAAGTGATTTTTTTTTCCTCGCTTCAGAATACACCAAATAAATACAGCCTAATGAATCACTTTCCATGTACTATTAGTTTTTCAGAAAATTGGATTTAAATGATTTTTTTTAACTTTGCAGATTAAGTTGCTTCTGTGTTGTACTAACTTTTGACTGCCACTGTTTGAAAGACTCTTTTAGTGTTTATTACTTTGTCTCTTTAAAAATGAAATTGTTTTATGCAGTAGTAATGGGAAATGTTATGCTTTCCTCATCAGTACGAGGTACTAAGTTACTTGAAGTTTTAAGTTGTATTTCAGAAAAAAAATAAATTTGACTTTGGTTAAAAAAAGACAGAAAATGTTATTCAAACCTCCTTTTAGAATACTTACTGCTAGTGTTATGATTCGCATATATCCAACAAGATTGTGTAAGGTAGTTAAGCAGTGCAGAACATGTTTATTTTTTTACCCGAGGTGGTTCTCTGAGGCTTAAACTATAGGTGCTTAAAGGCATGATGAAGATGGAGTTATGAATCTATTTGATTATTATTATTTACGGATAAACCCTTTCTACTAACAGTGACAGAGAGAGAAGTATATTCACTGGGAAAGAAGTTATTCGTAACATTTTTCCGATAACATTATTTATGCAAACTTTATACTTTGGAGTGAGTTTTTCCTTCTATTAAGTAGTAACAGAGCCTAGACCAAACCAGTACTAATCTCAATTGAATTGCATCTTGTTAAAGAGCATAGGTGTTCCAGAATAGCAATGAGATACAAATATCTAAGAGTGAGTTCCTTACACTTGATGTATTAAATGCTCTTTTGCCTTTAAAATGGATTCCCAAGTATGTATGAATGAAGTATATTGTTGTCACTATGACTTATTGGGGACCATGTAATAGGTGGACATTGGGCCTAGCATCCACACGATGGACAAAACTTATCTGCAATGAAGTATATGATTAAATATAAACGTATTTAGCTGAAAATTCCCTTGTCGTTTGCACATAAAGGTTTTACAGACTGCAAGCAGTACAGGCTGCGTTTCCCAGTGATGTAAAATACAGCACGTGACAGCTCGGTAGCTAGAGCCCTCATTCAGAATGTAAGATAGCCAAGTTAATGCTCCACTTTTATCCTTTCTGTATGAGGACAACCCTGAACACCAGCCTTTTCTGTAGTGCAGAAAGTTTTCTATTCCTTCTTTTAAAGCTGTTCTGCAGAAGATTAAGAGTTGAAAAAGAAAGGACTAAAGATGGTATGTTTTCCTGTCCCAGTGGAGTAAGAAACTGCCTTGAGGAGGGGAAACCTGGGCCTGATTTTCTGGCCCAATTAAGGTATCTTAATCAAGAATAAGTGAGAATTTCCTTTCCATGATGACTAGGACCACTATCCAAGTTGCTAGAATATGTAGATTGATTTCCATCAGTGCAAGCTCCTTATGTGATGCGGGGGAATACTATTGATTGTTCATCCACTTCTCATGATGTCTGGAAAAATAAACGGTTGTCACAGTATTGTATTCAGCATGATTCTGTGAGGTAATGATGGACATTTTTAGAACATACCTAAGGAGGTAGGTGAAGGCATAGCCATGAGGTAGGCATTGATACAGTTCTGCTAACACTAAGTACTTCTGCTTTTTTATGCAAAAATAAGGCTAGGGGCTACTGAGGAGTTTTTAACTAAAAAAAAAAAAAATCCCTTTGAAATTTTGGTGCTGCCTAGATTAAGCAGGTCTCTGTGTGAAGGAGACAAGGGTTTTGATGAACAACATTCTGAGTATAAGATCCTCATATCTGTGGAATCTTAAGGAACCTGACTCTCCTAGTATGCTTTGAGTACTCGTAACTCCTGTTGATTTTTGGAGGAGTTGCTGATGCTTAGGTACTGAAAAAAAAATCTGAACTTGGACAAATATCACATGTTTTATCTCTATTTTAGGTAAGATTGGTTGTAGTTTTGACCTTTGCAGTTTGTCAAAATGTACTTTGCTTTGAATTGTATTTTTGGAAAGCAGGCCATCAGCCTCAGATCTGTTGTGTTGCAAGCAGAATGTGGTAGGGGTTGTGAGAATACTCCATGCCTCGCTGGAGGCAGCAGTTTAGCACACTCAGAGTTTGTGTCATATAAAGCTTAAACTCTGGACAGAATAATGTTAGCCTATTTGTTAGTCTGAATTTACTTTCTTTGCGAGCTGAACTTTCATTAATGGTTTAGAACTAACCTTGAAGGGTGTTTGGGTTTTCTTTTTGAGGGGGAGGAATTTTTTTTTATGTTGTTTTTTTTGGTTTTTTTATTCCTCTCCTCTGTATCTTTAGTATCTTGCTCTTTGGTGGTGGTTTTTTTCTTTTTTCTGCATCTTTTTAACTCCTCTGGATATATACCACTGATGGATCTTCTGCTCATCACTTGGCATACCTCTTTGTACTGTAAGATGGGTGATTCACTTGCTTACTGCTTTGATAAACGAAGCAGTTGGGCTGAAAAGACTTTGTAAAATATCTGCTGAATTGTAAAGTTTTAAAGAAAGTCAGGAAGTTGAATCATGACTAAATAAGGGACAGTGATAGAAGGTGTCCTGAAAGGTTGGGTATGTCTCCACAGTGTGATGAAGCCTAAGGTCTTGTGTTTGGCTTATTCCTCCATTGTCAGCAAACCCCTGAAAGGGACCACCAGCTTCATGTGATCCCGTTCAGGAGGTGACAATTTGCTGTTGCAGTCCACTACTGGAGTCACGCTCCTTTGGTTCTGTTGCCATCTTATACTTACATGGAGAGATGGGGAAGCTTTGAGATTTAGGTGGGTATTTACTCAAAACCACAATAAGTCAACCCCCTCATCCTCTTCCCCCCAACACTCCACATCGTGAAAATTCAGAATTCAGGTTTCAGAATTAAATGACCTTACTTTGGTCTGATGGTGCATATTATTCAGCTTATGAATCCATCTAAAGAAGTAGAAGTTAAGCTCTTGGTGTTATGGATCATGAAGTGTTGAATACAGCATTGAATGCCTGTGCATTAACATTTAAGTGTCAGATATCGACACAGCAAAAATTTCCGTAATGAAGCCTATGATTCTGTCTGTGAGCTCTGGAATTTGGAGTTTAATTAGTATACTGTAAGTAAATGATGGGACCATACATTTTAAAGGGTAGTGGAGAGTAGAATTAATGTAAACATTTTTGTCCTGTATGTGAAGCAAGAATGAGAATTACTCAGGCAACTCTTCTGGCTTTTCTCAACTTTTGAGTTCTTGAACTTTGAACCTTAATGAAATTATCTACTATGTTTCCTATATAAATAGCTCAGTTAAAGGATATGAAATGATTTTTCTCAGTATGCTGTTGTTCAAGAGGGAAATACAAAGGATTTTACTCACTGATAGAAGTTGTCAGCGATGTTTATGTTATTTTAGTGGTTATATTTTAAATTTTCAAAGAAGTAAAATTGCTAGTGGAACTTACTGATCACTTTGGGAATAAGAGTTCACATTTTGACTTTAATATTATACATAGAAAATGGTTTTAATTTTTAATATTTTTTGCTAGTGATTTCTTACCACAGTGATATACAAAGTATCACCTAAGTCTTTCTCTTTTTGCCTGCTAATCAGAAATTAAAACCAAATCACAGTAACAAACCACTTTTGCTTCTAATGAACTTAGGTGGTATCTTGACGATTGGAGGTAAATGTTTTTTCCTGTTTCATTGTAACAGTTTTGTGAAATGTATATGTGAGGAATGGAGTTGTTTCATGCCACTTTCCTCCTTGGTTTTGGAGATACTTTTGAGCTCCGGAGAAAACTTTTCCTGTATTTAGAAATATCTATGCCTTGGATTTTTTATATATAATAATAGATGAATTTTTGCTATGGCTGCTCCCTCAATTGAAACATATCTGCCAAACTTTGTTGGACAGCCCTGAAGGGGCTGCAGGGCATACAGACAGAAGGAGCCTTGCTTGGTTGAGCTTTGTTTCTAGAGGAAGTAATGCTAAACCAAACTATAGTCTTTAAATGTGAGTTTAACTCTGAACTTCTCAGAAGTGGCTAGGGAACTTGGTTTCTTGAGTAGTAGCCTGTACTTTGTCTGAGGAGATAGTAGATTACAGTGTTTTATCTAGTTGTCATTATTTCAAGGATTGGAAAGTCCTTGATTGACTTTATTATTATTTAAACATAGCCAATGCCTTTTCATCCCAGGTACTTCATATTTCACCAAATGTCTATTTCTCTTTCAATGTGTTATACTGAATGGGTGCATATACTTTCATATTATACGTGTATTTGTGTTAATGGTGTGCATTTGTAGTAAACCAATTGGTTACTACTTTGGAAAAATGTCACTGTAATAAAATAAATGAACAAAATCTATGTGAATTTCACAAAAATGAGACTTCTTTCACATTGTACACCTGGGGAATGAGGATAATATCAGTTGTCAGTGTTTGTATTCTGTCAGAATTTTCCACTGTTAGAAATTAAAGGTACCTGCTGATTTAATGTGCATTAAAAAAGCAAAGCTGTGGAAGTAGGAGTCCCTGCAGGTTTGAAACTTACTAAATCTTTGAGTTGTGTGGCAACCGAATGCCTCACTGCAAGGCAAGTATTATGCAGTACTGACATTGAACCTTTTTGTATGGTCTGGAGGAGAACGGTGGGATCTTTGTGGCATTCATGTAGCAAATACATTGTATTTCTCTCTCTGATAATTTGGTGAGGTAAGTCCCAAACCAGAGACCAGTCCCTTCCTCTTCGTGATTCTGAGGAGTGTCCTTATTAACTGCTTCTTCCTCCTTGGCACACTTGGAGATTTTTCTCCACGTGCGAACACTGTACAGATGCTGTGGGAAAGATTTTTCCGCTTTTATTTCGCCTTAATAAGTCACTGTGCTCTCTTTCCCCTCAGACCATAAATGGGTCCACTTAATCCTTCCATTTATGTAGAGGGTTAACTGCATTATAAAGGATTGCTGTGTCTTAGCTTAAATTGAGAGAATTGATTGTTATCTTCTAATGAAAGAAAGCTTTTATTGTTATTGAAAATGGCATGGTGGGGGTGATAGCTGCAAAGAACTTGGAGATCCTACCTGGACATATGAATAGGAAGGGTAGTTCAGCCCCAGTCAGGAACTAACTCAGCTCAGGTTCATTTGAAGCCACAGGTGCAGCCATCATCGGTTGTGAGATCCAAGGCAGAAGGGTAGGTACAAGAGCAGTGTATTGCTGTTCATTCAGACCTTCTAGACAAGCTGAAAATTAGGAAAATTAATCTTATTTCAAGCACAGGTCCCCCAGTTGACATGACTGTGCTTGATATGGTGGAAAAGCGGAATCCTCTTTTTCTGTATAGTGAATTTTCAAATTAATCTCTATTTGTTTTAAAAACTTGTTTTAGCTGCTTTTGTTTCATCTTGTCTACACGTTAGACAAATCTGTGTGGAATAAATGTCTCTTTTAGAGTTTAACAATATTTGTTTTCTTACTAATGGAATAGATTGGGTAGCTAAATTTGGATTATTGCTTGAAGAGAAGCATGTTCTTAATCTAATGAATAAGTTTTGGGGGGTATTTCTACAAAGATTTTTTTTTTCCTCTGGATATTTTGAAAGTAATTGTACTATCTTGAAATAATTTGTGCATAACTTTTTTTTTTCTGTTTTTGCATATCTGATGCCAGGTGAACATTACTTGCAGGACCAAAGGACAATTGCATATGTTTATGGTTGTCTATCAGGTAACCATAAATGGAAGTGGGAAGGTGAGCGGTTTACAACTTGCTGGTCAAGATACCAGTTTTACAAATATGTGCCATGAAGCCGTCTGTTGGCTAGTGAAAGGTTTAAAATAACAGTTAGGTTTAACTTTTTAAAATATTTTTTTCTATGAATGTGACTTTATTGCTCTCCTGATAGGTTGCTTAGGTTTTTCATTTCTCGTCCTGAAGAAGAGAGTATCCTGTGTTGCACCTTAAGGAAAGCATAATAATAGTTATCAGTTGTACTTGCTTGGTGCTACAGTGTGTAAATGCTGTCTTTCATTTTCACATCAGATGAAATGGACAGGCAGTAGCAAACATGATGATTATCACAAATTAACAGCTCCTAATGTAGGGAGAATGGCAACATTAAAAAAAAAAAAAGTGTTTGTGCCAGCAGCTAGTGTAGTGAAGTATGTGGTGATCCTGTGTAAACTTTTGTAATTTTCAGCAGAAATATGGTACGAGGCTTTTCTTTCTGTTACTTTTCCTGTATTTTCCTCCTTCCACTCACAGTGTTTTCCTTTCTCTTCTAGCATTATTTCCTTGGATGCAGACAAGCACATACACATGTTAACTGAGTGGTGTATTTCTGAATTGCCTGTTCGGTACATGCCCCATGTACTGCAGGGTTGATCGTCGGCAGAGGCTTAGCCTGAGAAGCTGAATGTCTGTTCCGATAGCACTGTAGGAAAGATCGTTCGTGGTACCTGTTTTATGTCTGCTCATCAAAATATCTGTCGGCAGCAGGCTTCGTCTGTGTGTTGGAAGTTGCACACAGTGACAGTGTGTCTCTGCTTGCTGTAGAAATATTAGCCTGAAGTAGCCCAGCGTAAACTTTGAAAGCGAAACCAACATCAATGCAAGTCAATATGAAGCGGTAATATTCAGCTGTTGCATGTCTGCTAAGTGTTTTCTTTCCTTTTTTGGGAAGGGCTGGAAAACTGTTTCTCACAATTATGTTATTTAGTCACTAATATTAAAAGAACGGACAGATTATTGCTGACCACAAAAATCACTTTGAGAGAATGGTCTGGTTTATTATTTCTGTCTTTCTGGCGTATGCTTTAAATGGATGGATAGCATTTCTAAAATTACGTTTTGAAATGCATCAGGATTTAGAAACAAGCTGCATTTAGAATTGGGTTTTGTGCCTGCATCCATACAATCAGATGGGTTTTATTCTTTTCAACATATGTTCAAGGATTTAAGCATTTGTGCATACTTCTTCATAAAGAAGTAGAGACATGCAAATTTTTTGTTTTTACTGAATATCATTCCCATTCTTCCTTTTGTTTTCACTATATTAATTTCAAACGCTTTTGTTCTCAAGTAAGTAAGCACAGAGTCTGTTCCTTGCCAAAGGCAGTTAATTATTGTAAATTGTATACTGGTTTCTACAGGTAAGTACAAAAATCTTATAGCAAAATTGTTTTAAGAATTATTCCTTTTTACAGAACATGATGTTGATCCTTATTGCTAAATGAGAAGCTGGTTTGTAGAGCGCTGTAGTCTTACAACTTTTCAGACTCCTAACATAACTATATTAAGGTTTAAGAAGGTTGCATAAATATGTTAGATAAGCATAAAGTCCTCCTTGTTATCGTACTGAGGGTACCACCGCACCTTACAATGGAGGAGAAACATTTTGGTGTATCCACCCTCTGTCGGGATGGACCCTTACTCGGAAAGGAATTCTCATACACCATCTCCCAGGAAATGTAACCTTTGCTTATGAAGCTAAACTTAATTTTGGTGACAGACAGCCTGCTGCAAGACTGGCTGCTGCAGTCTTGTAAAATAGCAAAAAATGAAAACTGAGCCTGACTGAGCGTTATTCTCATTCTTTGTCTGCTTCTGCGCAGCTGTGTGGAAAAACAGAGGTTTATTTGCACTCAATGAATGTGATTTCCTGTAATGAAACACATGCACATGGACTACACACATCAGGTTTCTTTAGTGACTTCTCTCATTTGATGCAGCAAAAATGTTTCACTTTTTCAGTAACTTGGCATATATTGATCTGCTGGGTTATTTTTGTTTGCTTGTTTTCCTCTCACTGTTAGTTCATCGGGGTCTTGGAGCCAAGTTGTGGCTTTCTTTTTCCCTGTAGTTTTTCAGCATGCCTGAAGAATTTTGTTAGTAGTATACTTTATCAGATGTCTGCTTAAAAGAAAGTAGTTGTGCCAGTCTTTTAGTAAGTGTATAAAAAGTACAGTCTGCTTTGTTCCCTGTTTGGGTGTTGATTCCCCAGTTGGTGAGAGATGTCTCAGGAGTGGCTGAAGTGGTTACTGTTCTGGCTGTCATCCACCCAGCTCCCCCAGAGCTTCCTACTCCAGCAGCAACTGTGGTCTCATGATGCTGTGTGTGCTCTTGAACTGATACCAGCTGATACCAACCGGTGCTGATTTCAGTTCAGTATACCAGGTTAGAGTGTATGTGGTAGCTCGGGAGCAGACATGCATCCCAATCAGCCATCCTTGCGTAAGGGAGATGTAACCTTGGGTGAGGACTGTTAGTGTTAGTAACTGCGTTTGACTATTGTAGTGATGAGATTATTGTAGTTACAAGACTGTATATACACAGATGAACTGTAATACAAAGATGCCATTTAACACTCTTCAGTTCCTCCCCAGAGGAAAACTACCAATCAGATAGAAATATTCTGTCCTGCAACCAAATATGGGAAAGAAGAACAGGGCTTACTGCAAGCAGCCATGGATTAGTGTTTAAAGAAAAAAAAAAAAAGTCAGGGAAATCCAGATGTTAAGGGGCATCCTTTTTCAACGGCAGGCCAGAGATGAGCAGTCAAGGTATTTGGACTTCTTCGATGGTTCTGTTCCTGGTTTTGCACACAGTTAATTCCACTAGTGGTGGAAATCCCTTTGCATGAAGTTTTCATTATTATGTTACTCCACTTCTCTGCTTATTACTAAAGGCATACCTTGCTTATTCTCTGCTAAAGGTTGCTAATAGTGGTTAGGATTACTCTGTATGGTGTTAGAACATTAGTGCCCATGGACTGTTTTCCCTTTAAACTTTGTAAAAGGAGGAAAAATAATAAATAGTAGAAATGACATGATTTACTGTTGTGAGTTTTTTGTTTGTTTTAAATTGTAGTCTGCGTAATACCTGTCAAATTATATGGGTCTCTAGATAGTACTTTCCTCAGCCGTTCAAATCTTACAGGGTGGAAGTTTAAATTTGTGGTGAATAACATCTAATCGGTGTCCAGGTCTTTGATTAGTTAGCTTAAAAATAGGAGGCATTAAGTACTCTTGAATTGTTAAGAGTACAGAGTACTGTCAGATGAGCTTCTCTTCATTTTTTTTTTTTTTACCACCTTGTTCCAATTTTATATGAAGGCGTGCATCTGAGTTCTTCTGCACTCACTAGAAAAGCAGGTATGCAGGAAAGGATGGACTTTTATAAAATTCACAATCTTATATTAAAACAATGTTCATCCATTACCAAGCAAGCCACTAGTAAAACCATCTATGTGTTTTGTTGTTTTGAAGATACAAGAGTATGCAATAGAATTTAGATTACTTCGTTCAAAGATTCTTCATGTTACAGTGTAATACACTGTAGAAATTTACCTGAAGTTCAGGGAAGGAAAAAACCTCAGCATCTTCAGTATGCTAGTGGCAAGTGTAGTGAGAAAGCTGAAAGCTTCCATGTAGTGTATATGTTCTATCAGAAACTGATGGTGTTTGAAATAGGTATTTAATCTCTCTTTACTTACTTAGTGGTTTATGTGTAGTTTCTGTGCTCACATAGACTGAAACTACAAGTACATAGAAGGAAATATCTTGAGTCAATATTTTCTGTTACTGGTTTGAAGAAATAACTTCTAGTGATACAGTCTTCATTATTACAGAAAAATTAATGGAAACAAGTATGAAGAACAACTTCTTAGTAATTTATATTGATAGATTTAGGAATTCTGTAATAAATTTGGATATTTAGGAATTTCCAAAATATAGCACTTGAAAGCTGTGTTATCTTCAGATGCTGTTGCTGAAACACCCAAGTAATGTATGAATATATTTCAGTGAGAGTTTGGGGGCAGCAGAGGAACACCACCTCATACTTTTGCAGATAATTAGACTAGACTTCATTGTCTGACTCTAATGAAAACCTGGTGCTTGTCATGCCCCAGGAATGCAGAAACTTTTTTCAGTTTCAAGGTATTTTTAGTTATTTTCTTAATATAGAGAATTATATTAAAAATATGATACATTTAAAGTATATGTGCTATAATTCTGTGGAAGAAAAACACTCTGTAGTACAACATTTGCAGTTAATTCTAGCTTTTACATTTTCTTTATAAGCTGAATGTTCTTCTGCTCAACAGTAGAAATAGTCAACAAATCTGTAGTCCTGCACTGAAGTTGGAAATTAAGTTCCTAGATATTTTTCAAACACAATTTTTTATTAAAATAAATCTAAAAAATATTAAGTTTAAATTTAAGATAGGTCACAATTTTTAAAGTCATAGAATTGTACAATAATTGAGTTTGAAAAGGACCTCAGGATGTTTCAAGTCCAACCTTCTGTCAGCCCTGAGATCAGATAAGGTTTCTTTGGGCCTTACGTGGCTGGATCTTAGAAACCTAGAAGGATAGAGACTACACAAGTTCTCTGGAGAATGTCTTCTACTGCCCAACTGTCCTCGTGGTGAAAAAGCTTTTTCTTTTTGTCAAGTTGGAACTTCAAAATCTCCAGATATATATTTTTCATGTTTGTTCCTCAACTGTGTATGGTTTTCTCTTCAGTTTAGCTCCATGCACAGTTGTGTCAAATGTTCTAAAGCAAGATCTGCTTAACTTGAAGTTGTAAATGATTTAAGTCTTACTATGATTCAGTATAAGAGTAAAGATTATATATTTCTAATGGATAGCCAGACTTCTCAGGAATAATGCAGCTGTGGGTTCAAAAAAATAAAGTTTAATGCTCCATGGTTTCACTTAGTGGAAATAAATGAGCAGATTAACATTTATTTTAGGAAAGTCTAAGTTATCTGAAGCAGCATTGATTAATAGTTCCAAGCCATTTTTGTGATCATGATTTTACTAAAAATTTTTAAACACTAATTCTTTGTTCAACCATGAGTTACATTTTGCTCTGTTTCCAGTATGATGGTTTCTGTCCTCACTCTTAAATGCTGTTTTATTTCTGGAGTAGTGTGTTCTGGCAACATCGTTTATAGTAATAGCCTCTGGAAATGAGTGCACCTAACCCAAGAGGTGTGTGTGTGTGTTGGGGGGGGGAGCGGGACGGGATGGAAGACACGACAAATAAAGGCCATATAAATAATAGAACTTCTTGTTGGTGTACTTTTGCGAACACTGCATTGAGATGGCTATGTGATTATAGTCCACTGAAACCATTTTGTAGCATCAAACTGAAACTACTCTGAAGTGTTGAAAATTCAAACTAGATTTGCAGAAACTTTTTAAAGCTTTTGTAGTTTTTCATAAATCAGTGCTGTCTACCATAATAACAATTAATATATGATTGCATGACCTGCTTTTCTGATTTCTGAGAAGCAGCCTGTAAAGTTTTAGCTTTAAATCTCTTCACTAATAATTTCACATTTGTATGTGATTAATACATGTCGTTCTTCACCTCAAAACGAGGCATGCAAATTTAGTTTTGATTCTTTTTTATAAACACAAAGAGATTAATGGTGTTTGCTGGGGAGTAATCTGGTAGTCCAGGTAATTTTTGTGAGGAGGCCTGTGTTTTGTCAACCTGCATAATTTTAAAGATTCTAAGATGCAGAATTTGTGATGAAAGTTCGTAAGTCAGAATTTCGTTCTGACTCTTTGTTTTATCTGTTAACATCTCATTCTCTTTCTGGGTCTGGCTAATCTCACATTTTCAATCTGTGTGTTCCAGGTATTTCTGCATACATAGCTAGCAGGCTCTGGGAGTACGTTGGCATAGTTCAGAGTCTGTTTATAGTTGCAAATACCTGCCAGCAAAATTTCTAGAGGTGTCTCTAGTTAGGCTGTCTAAATTTGCTGTACAGCAGATGGCACTGGAAGAGCACATCAGTGGGAGACTTCGGTGATGCCGTAATTAGTACAAAATACTAGCAAAGCTGTTGCAGTGCTGAGGATTGTGAAGAAGTTGAGTAGTTCATTTTAATGTATTCCAGGAAGGGGTGCATGCTGGGCTCTTCTGTTTCAGCTCTTCTAGATGTAGACAGTAGAAAATTCTACACTCACAAGTGTATGAGTGTATCTTTTATTGAGGACTGTTTATACAGTGCTTTTAAACATGTTAATGTGCAATCCAGAATTACTGGTATTTTTAAAGTATGTGCAAAGAAGGAAGAATATCTGGATCAATTAGGGTATTTGACTTCAAGGTATATTTGCTTTCTCCTGTCTTGGATAAAATATGTGTAAGAGATGTCATAAAGTAGAGTGATTCTCATATGCAAGACTTGTTTAGAGGCTTGCTTTCATCTGTGCGTTGTGTTCACTTCAGGGAGCTTTGATCTGGACTGTCATTCACTAGATTTTATTGTCTTTTCCTGGATGAATGAGCTGGACTTCTGGATGTATGCATATTCTTTATGTGGTTTATATTTGAACTTCAAACCTTTGTTGTTTCTTTATATGAAATGTTACAATGATAGAAGTAATGAATCATACATTTGGACAATCATGCATTTTGCTTGATAAAGATACTGTCTACTAAGGTAGTCTGACAGATGTAAAACACTTTTTTGCTCAAGCAGGCTTAGTAATCACTTGACTTCTCTATATGCTGTCATAGAGATTTATCTGTTGAGATTATTTTTAGATTTCGGATTTTCATTTGTGAAAAAAAACCCAAAAACCCACAACCCCACATTTTGATACTGAAAGACTAGATGTGATAAGAATCTGTTCTTTCAAGTGACTTGTTTAGCTTTCTAGTTATGGAGAAGCTGAAGAAACATACTTCATTCAGTCAAATTTTAGGTAACTAATTCTTTTAAACCCACCAGTAAAAAGATTGGTGAACCAGACAGTTTTGGGCTCTATACATGTTCTCTCCCCAATCAGCAACGTGATAATGTTCTTTTATTTTTCTCCCTAGTTTAGAAGGCAGATTTTATTTCATGCTTGCTTTTTTTAGGGTTAGGAATTGCAAACAGTGTGATGTACTTGCCACAAGGATGGGGAAATGTATCTGGTAAAGTGGAAATAGTATCAGCTTGTGGATGTCAGAAGCAGTTGGAGGACATTGTGGATTTCACAAGAGGGGCTAATGTAAGGGTTTCCAGGCTTCTGGTACTACGTACACAGAGGCACAGTTAAATTTATCAAATGAGCAAACACTCTGACTTTGTCAGTTAAGGAGCAGCATAGAATCCTGAAGTTATGTTTTCAACTCATTTTGTAGGTTCATTTAGTTACATATGATGAAAAGAGTGCTGTAAATTGGTAAGATGCCAAAATCCAAATGGTTTAGGAATAGAAGGTCAACAAGGCATTTTAAGTCTACTTTTAATTGACATGTTACTCTCCCTTTATCTGTATCTAGCTTTTTCTTAATTACTGTACTTTGTCAGTTATTCTGATATACCAGATTTCTAAATATATTCTACTCATGTTTGGTTTTCAGTACTTCCATATTTTCCAACTATTCCAAACATACAGAGCTCATATTAAATATCAGTATTTTAAACCATGAAATTTTATGGTTCTGCATGTTTCTGTCATAAGAAAAGGAAAATAAAAGTAGTGTCTTAACCCTTGAAAATGCATATCTCAGTATCATCCTCAAATTGTGTTAAGTGGAATATGTTTTTTTAAAGTGTCGGGACTCCTTAAGTTATGTTAAAAGTGGAAAATAAGTAGGGAACTTCTAATAAAATACTGGTTCTGTTTTTCAGGGGTTTAATATTCATTCATAGCAAGAGTTGGTTCTTAATAGTTTGTTTGTTTAGGAAACAAGGTTTTTTGGCATGTTTGTTTTTTGCTGATGGCAAGTAAATCAGTTTATAGGCAGAAGAGAAACCTTGTAGTTTCTCCCCATTGAGAGAAAGGAAAGTGCTGTTTGGTAATTAAGAAGGCGACATGGGAAGAGCTGAAGATACTCTAAAGATGGACGTGGGAAATGATGGAGGTTATGGCAAAGACAGAACAGGTCTTCAAGGTAGGGTGATACAGATAGTGTAGAAAATTTGAAGATAGGACTAGAGTACAAATCCAAGTAAATCAAACTTTAGTGCTTCTGCTGTTTATGAGGACAGTGTTCAACCCCCTGGCAGCAGAGCTTTGCTTAAAAATTTTCAAGGTATTTTGAAGTTCGGAATGCTTAGATGCCTTGCATTGTCTTTTGGTTTGCTTTGGGTAAGATCCTTTAGCCTTTGTGTACTTGAGGACCACAAAAGTTGGCCTGGACAAGAGTAATAGTCAGTTGACCGCTGTTTGATTATAGTAATCATTCTCTTTACATGCTTTTATGCATTTTTTTAACGGTTATTTAAGAAAATCATATTGTTTAGTTGATAAAACTTATTTCAGTTCATTGTACTATTTTTATCAGTTGCTTGTATTGTGAAACCATGGGAGAAAAGTGGGAAGTGCATACATAAGGACTGTTTTACTTTCCCCTCAGTGTCCTAAACTTGGAAGATTTCTGGAAAGATTCTTACACTCCTCCAGCTTGCCATGGTTGGCCTGGAGCCCCCCTCTGGTTCTTCCCCTTTCTGTAGAGCTGCTTGCTTCGGAAGGTCTAACTGACATTAAAAATTAAAAAAACCTCAACAAACCCAACCCCCCAAAAAACCCTAAACAAAACAAATAAAAAGCTGAAAAGTCAGATTTATGGAGGAGGTGGCTACATGACTGGAAGATGTCAAGTGGGAGGAGTTGAGTGGGTCTTGAGCAGATGTGTCGACTTAGTCTTGGCAGAAGTAGTGGAGGAAGAAAAGCTCTGATAGCATTAGGCAAAGAGAGCCTGTGATGTGACCTCCTCTATACCTAAAACAGAGTTTAGAAATCACTTTTCTTTCAGAGAAGTTCAGGAGGGGACCTCTATAGTTTGCTCTAAACAGATGTTGCTTTGCTGCTAACTTCTATTTTTTGATTAGAGTTAGTTTCCCTGTAATTATGTAACTATTTGAATATTGCTCAACTTTCCTGTGTAAAGAAAGTATGACCTTGTAAGACCATGTTTTTAGGACAGTTTAACCTGTATGTAGGAATCCTGTCAGAGTATCTTCTATAGTTTTATCTTCTATAGTTATTGTTGTGGGGATTTTTTGGGAGCCTTCTGAAAGAGGGGGGTGTTTCTGTGCTTGAAAATTTTATATACATACATTAAATATGTATGCCAATGAGTGTGATGTAATGTGTGTGTATATTTAAAAAATAGCATGCTAAAAGCAGAAAAAAGTTGTGGAAATATCAAAGGCAGATGTAGCAGATTCATTTTTTGTGCCTGATTGGTTTCCAAATCAGCTCTATTTACTTTTATTTGATGCCCATTACTTAAGTACTACAATTTCTGTTTTGTTTGGAGAGGGGGAAATCCTTATGGATAATTTTTAAAATATTTCTTTTGTGAAGTTAATTGTTTTTTATTTGTTTCCAGGAAATGGCTCTTGAAGTTAAATGAGGCTGGATAAAACACATAAATGAAGCAGAAGCTGCTCTGCATGTGTTAGGGCTATATCACCACAAGCACTGCTGATCAGCCAGACTTGGTAACTTGTCATAATGAAGAAAATTAGTCTCAAAACAATTCGCAAGTCCTTTAACTTAAATAAAAGTAAAGATGAAAGCGACTTTGTAGTGGTTCAGCAGCCATCGTTAAGTGAATTTGGAAAAGATGACTCCTTGTTTGGCAGCTGCTATGGTAAAGATTTGGCTAGCTGTGAAGTCAATAGTGAAGATGAAAAAGGAGGCAAAAATAGATCAAAAAGTGAAAGCTTAATGGGTACGTTAAAAAGGAGGCTTTCAGCAAAGCAAAAACAGAAAGGCAAAGGCAGCACACCATCTGTGAGCTCTGCAGATGATGACACCTTTTCTTCCTCATCTGCTCCAATAACCTTCAAAGATGTACGAGCTCAAAGACCTCTGAGATCCACTTCCCTCCGTAATCACCATTACAGTCCAACTCCGTGGCCCCTTCGACCTACAAATTCAGAAGAGACTTGCATCAAAATGGAAGTGAAAGTCAAGGCCTTGGTCCATTCCTCTAATCCAAGCCCAGCACTGAATGGTGTTCGAAAGGACTTCCATGACTTGCAGTCAGAAAACGTGTTCCAGGAACAAAACAATGCATTAAAAAATACAGAATCTCAGAATGGAGACTTGCATCTTCATATTGATGAACATGTGCCTGTAGTTATTGGATTAATGCCTCAGGACTACATTCAGTATACTGTGCCTTTAGATGAGGGAATGTATCCTTTGGAAGGATCACGTAGTTACTGTCTGGATAGTTCCTCACCCATGGAAGTTTCAACTGTTTCTTCTCAAGTAGGTGGAAACGCTTTCCACGAAGAAGAGAGTCAGGTGGATCAGGATGTAGTCGTTGCACCAGATATCTTTGTGGACCAGACAGTGAATGGTTTGTTGATTGGTACCACAGGAGTCATGTTGCAAAGCCCAAGAGTTAATCACAGCGATGTCCCTCCACTCTCACCTTTGCTACCTCCAATGCAGAATAATCAAATCCAAAGGAACTTCAATGGATTGAATGGAACAGATGCTCACGTGGCTGAAAGTATGCGCTGCCATTTGAATTTTGATCCTAACACTGCCCCTGGAGTTGGAAGAGTTTATGATTCTGTACAGAACAGTGGTCCTATGGTTGTGACAAGTCTCACAGAAGAACTGAAAAAGCTTGCGAAACAAGGATGGTACTGGGGCCCCATTACACGTTGGGAGGCAGAGGGAAAATTAGCTAATGTGCCTGATGGCTCGTTTCTCGTTCGAGATAGTTCTGATGATCGTTATCTTTTAAGTTTGAGTTTTCGTTCCCATGGAAAAACTCTTCACACTAGAATTGAACACTCAAATGGTAGGTTTAGCTTTTATGAACAACCAGATGTGGAGGGACATACATCTATAGTTGACTTAATTGAACATTCAATCAGGGACTCTGAAAATGGAGCTTTCTGCTATTCGAGATCCCGACTGCCTGGATCTGCAACTTACCCAGTGAGACTGACAAATCCAGTGTCTCGGTTTATGCAGGTGCGTTCTTTACAATACCTGTGTCGTTTTGTAATACGTCAGTACACCAGAATAGACCTGATTCAGAAACTGCCTTTGCCAAACAAAATGAAGGATTATTTACAGGAAAAGCACTACTGAAAGCTTATGGGAATCTTGCATCTTGCACTTTGGGAACAACAACAACAAAAAGAGATTGAATTACAGTTTACAGACTTTCATTATTATCAAAATCTTTTGCTGCCATAAAAATATTTCATTTTTGTGTGTAAAAGAAAAGTAATGCATTTGGATTTATGTTTGTTTTGGGGGGTTTGTGTATTTTGGGGGGCTTTTATTTTTGGAAAGAATGATCTCAAGTTTATTTTTAGAAGTGTGAAATAGCTATCTTTCATCAATGTGCAGATTAATCACAATGTGAATGATCAAATTCTCCTTAATTTCCCCCAAGTCCTTTGCTGCTATCCACTGTGATTTTTATGCATTGAAAGCACATTTCATGTGTATTCAACCATAAGTAAAAGTCAAATGAAACTTGTTGAATGGAATTTTTTTTTTCCTTTCAAATAGCCTGTTTAAAAAAAAAAAAGATCGTGGATAAAAAACATGTTGGTATTCTAAATTACAGAATATACATCTATGTTAAAAACAATTTCCTAGTATCTTAATTATAAATTTCTATAGAGATATGCCCTAATGTAGAACTTATAGACAGAGCTGTGTGATAAGAACATGGTTATGCAGCATATCTTTGGGAAAAAACCCACCACCCTGTCTCCTAAGCCTTGTATTGTCTGTACATTATTTTGTATTTGAGAAGGTTGGTTCAGCTTTCTTCTTGTCTCAGTATTTTGTCCTTCTAAAAATGGCCTTTTTAAAAAAAAAAGTCTGTGAAAGTCGATGTGTAGTACCTATAAGGAAATTATGGTATTGGGGGCCTTGTCAAATATTACCTTTTAAAATCATGACATCAGTTAAATAAATGAACACCTACCAGGTCCCCTCTTTCTGTCCTTTTCCCTCCTGCCTCCTCTTGGGAAGGGAATTTCCTGGATTTGTAGGAAGACTCTAGGAATTATTATTATTATGGGAACATAAATTCATAAGCCATTTTAGGGATGGGGTAAAAAATCTGATAGGATGATTCTACAATATATATTCAAACTACTTGAAATTTTACAATTTTCTGCATTATTTTTCACTTCAGAAATGCAGTAATACACTACTGTCCTTGGGATTGTTTTCCCCGTTTTTGGGATATGTTTTGTGGAGGAAGGAACAGGACTGATAACATTTTGGATGGAAGATGATTAAAATGTATCTCTAAAGCTCTGTTCTCATAGCCTTTGAAAATATGGGGAAAAGAGGTTTGGATATACATTGACCTCAGAAAATGTTTCAGTTTATTGTCATGAAATATGTTTTGACGTATGAAATATTGAATCAATTAAGTAAATGTTTATGACATCTGTCAAAGATTCTGGCATTTGAAAAGCTTACAGTTATTCTAACCTTCTGTAGGGAAAAAAAGACTTTCAATGGGGAGTACAGGTTCTACACTATAATATTTTCATCATGCAATTTTCCATGGCATTTTCCTTTTTTGTTTCAGGTTTTTTTCCCCTCATGATTCTGTCACTTTTATTTGTTAAAGGAGTCTTGGCTCACTTGGGACAGAAGCTTGCTTTGCCTGCATCTGCCCCCGTTTTGTATTCTAGAATGTCATCTTCCCTATCTCTGGTAGGAGTTGCTAGTTTGCTAGTCAGTAAACATCAGTTTAGGAAAGGTTATTCATCTTTGATACAACTTTCTTGTTTAGGTCATTTTCTTCTTGTTTGATCTAGCCTTTTGTCCCCTGAAATGAGTCTTTAGTAATGAATACAGTATTGCTGCAAGGTGGTGCAATAGCACTACATCTTGGGTTGCCTGAATTGATAGACTAAATTTATATTTTTTTAATTTATTTTTTGACCATAATGTTTAACTAAAAAATAAAAAAAGAAAATCAAAGGTAGATAAAGGTTACCTTTGCTTTTAAGGGACGGAGAATAAGGATTTCTTCTTTAGTCTGATAAAGTTTTAAACTTAAGAAAAAAATCTAGAGCAGTCTATATGCGTAATTTGTTGGCTCTGCCATTGAGATATATGTATGCAAGTGTGAATTCTGTTTTCTTTTTTTCCTCTACTGACTTCCCTCCCCCTCCCTCGAATCAGGATTTCTAACTTTATTCAAAAAGGCACAATAACCTATTGTATGGTACAGTGTTCTGATTCTGTCTGTGGGGAGGAAAAAGAAAATCATTTTTTTGGATTTCAGACGCATACTTTTGGAAGAAAACCTCTGGCATTTTCTTCACTTTAAAAATTCTTTCCCCGGACAAGCTAGAGGACCTATGCATTCTACAGAATCTTTGAAAGATTATAGTATATTAAATATTTTCTTTGCCATTTAATACCACTATTGAATGCATTAAACATATGTTTATACTACACCACATGCATTAATTTAGCAGTCATTGCATTGAAACTTAAATAGTTGAAGCTATAATATCCTGGTCTTATTGCTGAACTGAAAAACGTGCAGGAACGCACATGCTAAATTTCTTGCCCATGCCTTTATAAATTTCAGGTTGTTCATTCATACGTGTTGATGCTTTTTTTTAAACTTTGGTTCAGCTATCCAGTTTTTGAATTGCCTTCCTTGCTGTGTTCTTCATCTGCGAACTTAATCAGGTCAAGTTAACTTTGTCATCTCCCCTCCCTCCAGTAAAGCTTCTACAAAAGGAACACTGTAAAATGGTTGAGATCTAGGATGTGAGAACCATATAGCACTTTGTTTCTAAATAAAAAATGGTGGTGATATTTCTACTAAGCTCAAAATACTTTAAATCAGTAGTAAGTAGACACAAATACTTACTTTTACATGTTTCATTAATCAGAACCTTGCAGTACTTTTTTTCACGCTGAGGTAACTGGCCAGCCAGCAGAAGGAACCCAGAAAAATTACTTTGAAAACATTAAAGATACTTATAATTTCTTATAATAAAGATTAATATTAAAGAAACACAGTAACATTTAGTTATGAGACAATTTAGAAGTACTTGGAGTAACTACAAAAATTATGTTGACTTCTGCTTCATGAAAATTAGAGGAACAAAGCGTCCTTGACAAATAAAAGGAATATGAGGATATTTTGGGGACCTTTGGAAGTAGATACACTAGGAATAAAAGCTAACTGACTATAATCTTTACAGAGTAAAAATATGGCTATTTATTCAGCACAACAGTTTAAGGGTTCAAAAGGTATGCTTTTATGCAGTTGAATTGTGGAAAAATGTTTGAGCATCTGAAGTGATTGACAATATTGATAACATTGTCCGTTTTACGAATTAGAAGAGTAAAACAACACCTTGTATTTGGAAATAGAAAAATAAATTTGCACAATTTTCTCTGTGGGTTTGATTATTTTTTTTGTAGGCCAGTGTTATAAACAACTGAAAGTGATTTGTATTCTTTGATCTGTTTGAAGGATATAGCACTTATCCTGCTGTTGGCAGAGTGAATGCCATCTTTTTATCAAAATGTTTTTCTGTCAGAAGGATCAGAAATGCAATTATTAATTAAACTCTTTGTTCTCAGATGATCTGACTTTTCATTTTGTTAAAGCCAATTTCTTTCTGTGAATTTTGACTGCTGGGCTAAGTGAAATCTGTGCAGGTTTTGTTTTGATGCATTTCATCTATGTAAATTCTGGAATTATAAATTTAAAACACCATACCAGCAATATATGAGCTATGGTTCTGATGAGAATTATTTCTCTGTTACTGAACTTTCAAATTCCGAGCTAAGCTATGGATAAATTAATGATTGCCAATTTAATTTCTTAAACTCTTTTTACGACTGCAAAGAATAAAAATTGCGAGCATTCTTTATAAATAAAAAATGGGCTAGATTGTAGTTCATAATATGGGAAATACGGCATTGTATCTGGAGAGTGTTCTAAATTCTACATAGATAACGAAAAATTCTTAAAGAATTTTGTATGAATACATGTTGGGTTAAAGAATTTTTATAGTGATGATGGAGTGCCATGAAGTTAATACTTGCAATCCAGATTGCTGTAGTTTACACTTTTCTCTGTTTCAGACCTGGTGTGCACTATTTGTACTAAGCACGCCACAGAGTGAATTATCCAAAGTCCATTGATTTTAATGTGTTTTGGTTTGTAAACAAAATTATAGTAATTTCTTGCACATTTTTGAAAAATAATTGTATAAGGATTTATGTATCTGCTTCTGGATACAGTGTGTAAATAAAAATTTCATTCACAAAAAGATTTGTGGAGTGTTCTATACGTTAATGATGTTCTAAAACAAAACAGTTAAAAGGCATTGTAAAATTTGGGCATCTGACATTTAAATTTTAATGGCTACAATTAAAACTGTTCTTTTTTTTTTTACCTCTGTTAGTTGACTTTTCAAAACATTTCTATACACCGACTATATTAATTCCTGCTTTTCAAAGCAAGAAGAAAAATTGCTAGAACATAACTGGAATGTGATTTGTAAAGGTCTGTATGTGTACCGTAAGTTAACTTTTTTACATTTTTTTGTCATTTTCTTCCTTAAAAAAATTACAGAATTCATAACAAAAGTCTCCATTTCAACGGTCATATACCATCTCTTGGCTTCCAAGCAAGCAAATAGTTCTTATTTAGTTAAGAAAAAAAAAAAATTATATATGGTGTTAATTTTTATCTATTCACTTGATGCTGTCCTAGGTTCACTTTAAAAAGGGAATGTCATTTTAATCCTTGGGAAATTACATAAATAAACCAGAAGATCAAGGATAAACAATTTCTATCTTACAAAAGATATGCACAATTGTTCATGTTTTCATGTAGTTGTCAGACTCCTCAAATTCAAGAAAATACCACCTGCACCTTAGGTCTTCGTTATAACTGTTTGGGTTTGTGTTATTTTTAAAACAAATAAATGAAAATTAGCCTTGGTAGCAAGTAATTATTGTTCATATTATCCACAGCTGATACATACTTTTCTATGTATTCTGTAACTTAATCCCTAAAACAGTAACCAGAAATAATTTATAGTTTTTGCCATTTCAGAGAAAACTGCCTTCTGCTCCCTACTGCTGGGGCTGGTATTGCACACTCAGTGTGGCGTGTGGTTCACAGGGGAGCTTGCTGGGGTTTTTCTCGTTAAGTTTGCATGATGCTCTTCTCTACCTTTCGTTCTATTCGCTCCAGAAAATTTGGTGAGAAATAAACTTATCCTCAAATGTTTTTTTGGTAAGTGGTGAAAGGTAAGTTAATTTTACAGCCGTCTAGCATGATCCAGGCAGGGCTGAAATGTTTATAGTCAAGATGCCTGTAATCCTAATTATTTCGACCTCATGTTCAGTCAGCTTCATAGCTGTGAGAGTGGAAGAGAAATGCTAAGACGCTGCCAGATACAGAAATCTTGCTGTACATCTGATAACATAACCCTTGTACCAAGACACAAAGGCTGGGCTTGGCAGCAGGGAGGTGAATTCAGTCATAGAATTATAGAATACTAGCTTAGAAGGGACCTCAAGGGTCATCTGGTCCAACCTTTCTTGGCAAAAGCATGGTTAGACAACATGGTCCGGCACCTTGTCCAGCCGAATCTTCAAAGGGTCCAATCTTGGGGAATCCACCACTTCCCTGGGGAGATTATTCCAATGGCTGATTATTCTCATTGTGAAAAATTGTCCTCTTTTATCCAGTCAGAGTCTCCCCAGGAGTAACTTGCACCCATTTACCCCTCATCTTTTCCGTATGACTCCTTGTGAAAATGGAGTATCCATCTTCTTTGTAGCCACCATTTAAGTACTGGAACATGGTGATAAGGTCTCCCCTAATCCTTCCTTTTTCAAGGCTGAACAAACCCAGTTTTCTCACCCTTTCCTCATCTTGCAAGCTTTCCAGTCCTTTGATCATCCTGGTGGCCCTCCTCTGGATCTTCTCCAGCCTGGCCACATCATTTTTTGTGTAGTGGGGACTGAAACAACACAGTATTCCAGGTGTGACCTGACAAGTGCTGAGTAGAGTGGGATGATGACTTCTTTATCTCTGCTGGTGATGCCCTCATTGATGCAAGCCAGCATCCTGCTGGTTTGCTTCGTTTGCTCATATTGAGCTTATTGTCTATCAGGACCCCCAGGTCCCTTTCCTCAGAGCTGTTCCCCAGATGGGTACACCCCAGCCTGTGCTGCACTCCTGGATTATGTTTTCCCAGGTGCAAGACCTTACACTTGTCTTTGTTGAACTCAAAATCAGCTTCTGCAATTAAGAGAAGACCTCAAAGATTACAAACTTGTAAGATCTAGTAGAAATCCTTAATATTTAGGAAACAATGTTTGATCACTTCCCTCCAGCAAGTGCAATTTGCCCCCAGTCTCTGATTTTCTGTTTTGTTGTTTTGGGTGGGGTTCATTTTGTTTTGCTTTTCCTTTTCAAAGGCTAAAGTTGAGCTGAGTGTTTTACCATCCCTTGTGACATTAGTGTGCACATCTTTGACTTCTCTGGTAAGGTAATACCTACTGTTTCTTGTCAAAGCTATGTAAAATAGGAATAGAATATTGTAGGGAGTGGAGACAATGGTTATTTGTTTGTTTTTAAGGAATGACTCAGAAATAGGAGATGTTCTACCTCCTGAGCCAGGAGTCTGCAACTCTCCGAGGCCAGCTTGCCACATACTGTCAGTAGACTACTGAATCTCTTCAAGTGCGAACTTTGACGATAGCACTGCTGAGGGTTGGGGTAGGCAGGGCACCAGCGCTCACGAAACAGGCTTAAAAAAGAAAGGAATGTTTTATTGCATAGAATGAGGAAGGAGTGTTTCACTTTCAGTGGTGAGAGCGAGTAAATTTGAATGCATAGGCAGGAAGAATGACAGGAGTCTGGACCACTCCTGACACTAACAGCTCAACTGCCATTTGGGCAATTCTGTGTTGTGGAGGGAAGAGTCAACATACCATGAAACGAAGAGGAGCTGTAGCAAAGGTAACACAAGTTTTGTAAAACTTAGGAGCAACTGTGCCTGATGTTAAATGTGTGTTGTGTCGTCTTCTGTTCTTCAAAATGTCTCATTTTCTTGACTTTGATTTGCAAAACCCTTTAGCTGCAGTTCCAGTTTTCTGTGATGGGGCGTCGCATTGTTCTTGGCTGAGCCTGCTGCAGTAAGAAGGGCAGTTTTTTAAAGGCAATCCCTGTTGGTTTCAGCTATTCAAATATAAATATTTGGAGGAAGTAATTCAAATTTATTTTCCACAAAATTCTTCATGAAATTACTAGGGCATCTATCATCATGTGACCAACATCTTATCTATTTCTTAATAACACGTCTTTTCAGTTACACACCTTCCAACTAAGAAAGAAAACACACCTCCTGAATTTCTCTGGCTGTCACTGGATGCTTCTGTGTTTGACCACATCACATCAGCCAAGGGGGTATTGGGGCTGAAGAGGTTTTTGGCAGAGTTGCTTTCCCACAGCCCACGTTCAACATACGAGCTCTGCCCCAGCCCTCCGCTTCCATCAGGAGACAGCAGCTGTCTTGTTCAGTTTCTGGTTGGAGTTTGTTTGGATTGTCCACCCTTACAAACTCAGGTTTCCACTGAAAAGCGTACTTTATACTTTCTTTCAGAACAGCTTTCTTCCCTGGATGTCTGCCCTGTATCACTCTGAGAAGAAAATAAATGCACTTGTGACCGTTCTAACCTTCCTCAAATCTGATCTTGTCTGAAGTGAAACTGTTTCTGGTTTAAACAAGTCAAGCTAATGGAAAAGTTACCGGAAGTATTTTGTGTGAGTAGTGTTTTTAGTCAGTCTTATGATGCCAAAACCTCTAAAAGTCTCTTTTTCAAGACTTTATTGTGCAACAACTTCTAAGATACTCTCTAGTTCTCATGAGTGTAAAGTTTGGAAAATGTTTAGAGTGGAAAAATCAAATGTCTGTGAAATTAATCCCATTAGCTTTTCATACATATTTTTTTAACTTCTGCATGGGAACACCAAAGGGTGGGGACACCAGCAAAATCAAAACCATTTCTGTTGAGGCAGTGTACCTTGTCACAATGAAAACTTCTGCTTAGCTCTGCTGAATGGAGAAGGTGTTAGGGAAATTCCCAAATCCCAGACAGAAGAACGTAACTCCTGTTGTTTCTGGAAGTGAAGGGGGGGTTGGTGCGCAGGGTAGGTGGCATGGCAGGTGCCACTCCTGATGTGTTTTCTGCCTGTGTTGAGAGCGTCCACAGGCAATAAGACCTCTCATCAGTTTTCAGTTTTTTACTTCTTTTTTCAATCTTGTCACTAGTGATAATGTGCTGGTGGTTGGCAATGTTCTGAGAAACTCCCATCTTTCGAGGCTGTATTGAGGGTGAAAGATTCCGAAGTGCAGGTCGGTGGCAGACTTGTTCCTTTTTGTCACCCATCTATGACAATCAATGACCAATTTCAAGTTTTACAACCTCTCCTTATGTTTTCTTTCTCTTCATGTATCTTTTCAGTTTCAATGGATCAATCCAAACCAAAGAAATGATAGAAAGATGGAAATTGTTAATATCGCTGTATTATTAGTGGGAAATTTTTTTTGGTCTGATTAAAGGCTGTTACTTGAAATTTAATACTGGCATCGTTAACATCTTCACACCAGTTAGATGTTAGGAAATGTTCATCAAAAAATCATTTTAGTTGGGATCTAATTAACTACTCGTGTGGGTTAATACAATGCTGAAAGTGAAGATAACCTCACCATCATTTTTTGGTACTTAATTTACTGTATATCCAAGTTTCTCATAAAGATAATTGAATACTTAGAATGAAAGTCGTTGCATCTCATAATTAGATTGTTACCTTTTCTCCCATTAGCTGTGGTATTTGGGGAAAAATTATTTAAATTCTATTTTTCTTCAACCTGTTAATTTTGGAAAGCATTTCCTTACATATAAGAAAAAAATTAAATAAATTTTGGCACTGTCACTTCTTGAAATGAATACTGACCTCAATAAAATGTCAAGTACAATTAATTTTAAACAGATTCATAGAACAGAGAGTTTCCTATGGATAGTGAAGAAGCAGAATGTTAAACTCAAATACTTCTGTTTCAGAAACAGTAATTGCCGTCATAGTCATTAAAGACTACTCTCTATCTCTAAAAATCCAGTAATATATTAATTTAGTATATTGCTTTATTCTAATATCATAAAAAAGGCTTTCCAACTGTAATGCGATACAAGAACTAAATATTACTTTCACTGGCATTGTCCTACTGAAATGCTGAGACATCAGGTGGAAACTTCCTAGTATCATGGCGAATGTCATAGTTCAATGACAAAAAAAGCCTCTCTCAAGAAAATCCCTGTCTCTAGCTACCCCAGAATCCCAAATCCTTCCTTTTGTGCATGAACACCATGCACAACTGTGAAGGTAAAAGTTTTATGAAAGAACTGCAACAAAATAATCAGCACTTAAGATTTGTTCAAATATGGCTAATCTAGTCAGAGTTCAATGGCATATATACTAATAAATCACTGCTCAAAATAAAAAAATATTCTAGGGCATCATTGTTAAATACACAAAGAAATGACACTGTCATCTAAAATTGACATATGAAAATATAAAAAATAATTTTTAATGAATTTGCATTTCAAGTAACTTTTCAGTGAATTAGTTATACCTCCAAGAACCAATAACAATCTTCCTCAAAAAAGACTAATTTTTAGATAAGTTATATGTCCTAGTTAATAGCCAAATTATTTGGTTACTTTATATAAATTTAATTATATCAGAATTAAACTTGTGGTGGGGTCTAAGAGGTTTTTTTGTGGGAGTGGGGGTTGATTTCTTTCCCAATGTTGTCAGCTCTGCTGCTTCAGAAATGTGAAAGTTACATTTTGCACAGGCTCAGTTTGGAAATTGAGGTTTGTTTGGTAGAGATTTGCTTTTTCAAAATTGTAGGTAGTGTGTTCAGTCATTGGAACAATATTTGGCTTGTAAATCTGTCAATATTTTGTAGTATAGAATATGTGATGTACAATGCAATACAAGGGAACAAAACAGCACAAAAATAATATCTCTGAGCTCCTAGAAGAAAACCTTGTAGAAATGGCTTTACAATTTGTCTTTAAAAAAAGAGATTATATTGTTATGTATTTTTGTTTTCTGTCAGAAAATAGGATTTGTAAATGTAAGGAAATATATTTGAAGAGTAACAATGTTTTAAAAATCATTATTTTTTTTTAAAAAAGCAATAATTATGCCCTATGGTGTTGACACTTCTTCATGTGCGTACCTGCCTTGAAAAATGTGAGTGTGTGGCGGTGGCAGTTCACTTCAGCACTGTAACTCTTAGTTCTGAGACTTCTCCCCCACCAGGCTTTACCCATCCTGATCATTTACATCTCGATATCTCCCAAAGCTTTAGTCACTCATTTTGGTGTCGT
Organism: Grus americana; assembly: GCF_028858705.1. Taxonomy (NCBI): domain Eukaryota; kingdom Metazoa; phylum Chordata; class Aves; order Gruiformes; family Gruidae; genus Grus; species Grus americana. Next base: position 62,126,509 of record NC_072853.1, read on the forward strand.
TTTCCCCAGCTGCCCTTGCAGCATTGCTGACGCGCTTCTTGTATGAGATACTCGTATTAAAACCTGCAGTGTGACTTACAGATATACTCTGTCCCTTCATGTTGGAGAGAGGGAGGAAATAACAACGTGAACATCATTCAGTTGGCTGGTGCTGTACGTGCCATCAGCTGCAACGGGATTCATACAGCCCTGTGAAGGGGCTCCGTGCAAGACCTTGGGGTTTAATCTTTGTCTAGTTTCAGCAATGTGGTAATGACTGTTGCTTGACAGCTTGAAGGAAGTTATCCTGAAGTTAGAGTAGATCAAGTATTTGTTTCTAGAAGTCTCTGTAGAAATCTTCCACATATGTATTAGTGCCTGAGGCTTTTCATGATTTAAGACAGGCGTTCTCAAGAGTTCTCATAACAAGAATAAGAATAACACGGCAGAGAAATGAGCTTCCATTTATAGCTGATGCTGCTAATCACGTTCTGCCTGTCCCAAGTATGACCTGCAGCTACTCAGGGTCACTGTAACCAGCCCACTGTTGAAGTAACATGCAGGTTGCTGGCCAGGGGCAATGAAATTATTTTAGGTAGTTGGTGTACTGAGTGTGAACTTGGGATCAATGAGTCATTGTCTTTCCCAAAACAAGATCTAGGGAGAAAACAGTGAAAGTAGGAGGGCCTGGTTCAAAAGAAAGAAGAGGAGGTTCTTCATAGAGCCAATCTTAAGGTGTGAAGCTACTTTTCATAGGATGTTGTAGGTGCTAAGAATGTGTGTGGGCAAGAACATGGTAAGTTCATGTGTTAGAAATACTTACAATTCTGCTGAATGCAAAGACGGCGCAGGATGGCGAGGAAGGCATCTGAAGGGCAGATCGTTTATGCCTTTTCTATTCTGGTTGTCTTTTTCAGAATTGGGTTCAAACTGGACAACCACAATATTGAGTTGTGAGGGTCTTTGGTCTGATTCTGTATCTATGCTTACATTTTTACATTGGGTGACAAATCGTAAATCTTGAAATCCTGTCTAACAGTTCTTGTTTCTGTATTTTGAGGTCACTAGGAAATTTAAGGATGAGTACATTCTTGATCACTGTGGAAACTGTTACTTTTTTTTAAGGAAACATTAAACAGAACAGTAAATAATTTGGCATTTGCAAGGCAAAGCATTTCTCCCAGCCGAAGCATCTAACAGATTTTTCATGAAGTTCTTCTGTACTTTTTTTAGTGCAAAGACAATGTTAAAATTAATTCAAGATCTGCTTCAGATTCATTATAGCACTGAAAGCTTTGAAAAACATCATCTCTGAGAGAGATTTGTATTTGAACCAACATAAAATCTGTGTAGTATAAATATTTCAGCACATAAGAACAAGAGCAAATCTGAAATTATGCTCTTTCTCCTGTGCTTGCCAAAGCAGTTCTTCCATGAGCATATTTAGCTGCACAGAAAATGATTGAAATCTCTGTGTATCAGTTTCTGAGAGAAGCAAATCTGACCTGCCTATCCTTATGATTGATTGGAAGCATACTGACATTTATTTCATGTTGTAGAATCACAGAATGGTTTGGGTTGGAAGGGACCTCAAAGGCCATCTAGTTCCAATCCCCCTGCCATGGGCAGGGACACCCTCCACTAGACCAGCTTGCCCAAAGCCCCATCCAACCTGGCCTTGAACACTTCCAGGGAGGGGGCAGCCACAGCTTCTCTGGGCAACCTGTTCCAGTGCCTCACCACCCTCACAGTGAAGAAGTTCTTCGTAATCTAATCTAAATTCTAATCTAAATCTACCCTCTTTCAGTTTAAGGCCATTACCTCTTGTTCTATCAATATGTGCCCTTGTAAACTGTACCTCTCCAGCTTTCTCGTCATATTGTAATTGTTATATTGTAGGTTGGTTGGTTTATTTTAAGTTCCAGAGGTGATGAACTAGCTAGGGGGAAATGAAGGAAAAATTGGGGGAAATGAGGAAAAAAAATCATTCATCCTTATGTTTTTGTATGCACGTAAAAAAGAGAAGAAATACCACTAGAAGCATTGGAGGCATCATGGATAAAGATGACTATCAACACTACATTGCAGAGGTTTTGCGTTATTTTTTCTTGTGTGTGGCTCAGTTTGATGATTGTACCAACCATGTAAATAATGTCTAAGCTTCATAAGTTGACGCCTGTATATCTATTTCTTCTCTATGAGGCATTTTGTAGCTTGCTTCTGGAGACTTTTCAGAGATTACATTTTCAAAGACCTATCAGAAAATAGCTTTTTTTTTTTTTTTTGCTTATTTTTTCTCTTAAGGATCACATTGCTGTAGGAAAAAAAATAGTGAAGTCTAATTTTTCTGTCCTGGATAGTCTTGGAAAAGATCAAATACTCAGCTAATGAATGGATTAATGCTTTTTCTTATTGCTTTATGAGTCTCAGATATTTCCCAATGGAAATATATAAATAGATTTCGATAACGAACAAAGGGAAGATGTATTTTAGTCCAAAAGTACTAAAGCTGAAGGACATGTCAAATATTGTAAGTTTTTTTCTGTAGGACAGAAATTGAAAACCACCAGGGATTTTGACCAAAGATTTTTTTTAAATGATGGGAAGTAATTAAAAGAAGTAAGTGCATAATGAGTAATTTCCTAACTCTAAAAGTATATTAGAAGGATCTGCAACACTGGGACGTATAAGAAAATTTGGGGCCTCATACCTGTAGAACCATAAAAGCTTGTGCATTACCTGTTCCCTTTCAAGGCTGAAATTGAAAATGTTCCATATTTAGAACTGAGCCTGTCAATAGTACTCTAAGAAGAAAAATCAGGTATCTTTTATATAGTAAAAGAAAGATTTTTTTAAAAAACCCTCAAATTCTAATTTGAGAGGGCGGATATTATGAAAATGTGGCAATCAACTGAAATTATTGCCTTTCTCTAGGGATCTGTTGGAAACATGCTTATTCTTTTGATAGGAGATGATAGTGTTTCAGTTTAAACACAAATTATTTTGGGGGGCTGGGGAAATTTAGGGTAGATTTAGATTAGATATTAGGAAGAACTTCTTCACTGTTAGAGTGGTGAGGCACTGGAACAGGTTGCCCAGAGAAGCTGTGGATGCCCCCTCCCTGGAAGTGTTTAAGACCAGGTTGGATGGGGCTTTGGGCAACCTGGTCTAGTGGAGGGTGTCCCTGCCCATGGCAGGGGGGTTGGAACTAGATGGCCTTTGAGGTCCCTTCCAACCCAAACCATTCTATGATTCTATGAAATACAGAAGAAAAAGGATGAACTCAAAGTTTTCTCCTCTGCAGACCTTTTACAAGTTTCAAATCTTAGACTTAAAAACATACATACTTTAAATAATCATGATGCTGTTGGCACGCAACTGGGAGGATGACAAGAACTAAAAACCTTCATGTAATATATAGAAGTTGTATATTATTAAAATCTCATCTATCCTTAGTAGTAAGATAGTATATTGTTATATTGTAATACATTCTTAATAGTAATGCATACTTTATTTTGGAACTATATCTTAACACCTTTTGAATCAACCTGAAGCTTTTCCATGCTTCGCACACTGATCCTACTTGCATTTTTTCAAATCTATTACTTCTTTTCTTAGGCAAACAGTAATATTAATACAGACAACATTTCATTACCTCATAAAATCCTTTGTCTTGTTATTATATGTCACACAATTCTCTTAAATGAAGTTATTTGCAATCATAAAACATGAACGTTTAAAAATCAGGACAGAAAAAAGAGCTAATCTTTAAAGGATTAGCACCCTGTTTTCCTCTCAGATTCCAGGAAAGAAAATGACAAATAGTGGGTCTCTGTTGTCTAGCAAAGGGTTTCATGTAGCTACCAGCAGCTATGTATGCCTTTCCTGTTTTAAAAGGATACAGCATTGCCTGTTTCTATGCTCTGTCCCTCAGGGGTGGTACAAGAGAAGAAAAACTCTCATAAACCTTGCTCTTTCTGTGTGAAAAGATAGTTGTATGGCACAATCAAGGATCTACTAGGAGGAACGAGAGAAGAGAACCTCTTCTTGATAGGACCAAAATTTACCTAAACTTATCTGTAGCAAAAACCCCCAACAAACCAACTATCGAAGTTACGAAGTTTCACCTTTTTCTCCTTATTTTGTATGCATTTATATATCTGTTTTTAACTCTTGATTCTGATTCTGGCTGAGCTGAGACTTTGTGACCTTGCACCAGTTGTTTAATTTCTCTAAGCCTCAGTAAATTTGGCAGAACAACTGGACAAGAACAGAAGATCACTGGATAAAATAGATTGCAAAGGAAAATAAATTTTACACAAAGCACTATGCTTTGAGCTGAGGAATTTGAGGGGAGGAGATGAAGCAAGGAATAGACTGGATGTAGACTCCGAAGAGATCATATAATCTTCTCAAGTGGTTAACCTGCTCAAAGGAACAATCCCACAGAGTTACTTGCGTGAACATATAATGTGTCTGTTCCTTTCTGTTGCATGTATGTTTGTGTACATACACATGACTGAGAGAGGACACCAAAGAAGTTCAGACAGTTCAAAGGAGCATTTAAGGCCTTGTGAATGCACTTATGAATTACTCTCATGCCATCACAAGCAACATGGTAACATGTAGACAAAGGTTTACCTTGCATGGAAATGTCTGTAATGACATATATATAGGAATAAATAGCTTGAAAGCATAGTATGGAGCAGTAACGATGAGTGCATGCAGTGATTTCTGCATTGTGCATGTTGATGAAGAGTTACTTGGAAATAAACGAAGGGACTTATTTCAGTTTTGTTTTGTTCTAAGCTCCAAAGGACCTCTCTTGTGTTAAGTAGAGTAAGAAACTGAAGTTTGACATACCCTCGACTGGCAGCTGCATTTGGGGCTGGCGTACTACCAAAGTTAAAGTTTTAGCTGAATGACATGAAATGCACATTGCTTAGCCAATAGTATCTTCTGGGCCTGTGTTTCATGTTCTAACATTAAGGAAAAAAAAGTATTCATGAATTCATGATCAGTGACCAAAGCGTACTCTTATTCTTTTGCATTATATAAATACCATTAAAATTAATTTGAACCATAAACGTAGACAAGCGGTTCCACTTGATCTTTCTGGCTAGAAAATCAGGAGCAATTCATGTCATGAGAAATGTTCTTACTAAAAACTACAACGTTGCTTTAGCAAGCCAATATAAGCTGCCAAACATGGATGAGGAACTGAGGCAGAGTTCAGAGGCTGTTGTTAGTCAAGATTTTGGGGACAATTATGCTTCTGTGGGTGTTGACAGTAGCTCATCTGTATATTCTACCCAAGGGAGAAATTTGTTCAGCCATGGACGTCAAACTGTAATGGAGATATTTCTAGGAAATGAATCAAGCCAAATGGTTTTGCCAACCAAACAGAAGTGCTAATTTGTCAGAGGGTATAAGAAACTACTTGTGTCTGTGTTGTGCAGTGTTTTTGGTTTTTTTTAATAACATTTCCAGGCTGGTAGGTATTGACTTGTTTTAGGGAACTTGGATTTACCAAGAACTTTAAATATCAAATTACCCTTTTCTTCAGATTGCTACACTTACTTCTTTCTTAGGTTCTGTCAGCTCTGATTTCTCAAAGTATCTTGATAATTATTTTAGTGGTGACCAGGAGGTGAAAAGAAAAGCAATGAACAACTCATTTGTATATTTTAAAGTATTAAAATTATGTCTATCATTTTTGCTTTTCCTGCTTGTTGAACAGAAAACTTAAGAAGTAGCCTAAAACCAAAAAAAGTCTGAGACAGTCTTGTCCCTTACTACAGGTTTCAAAGTTTGTCATGGTGCAGACAGTAAATGAAACTATGGTTTAGAAATTCTCTAATAAACAGATTATTTTGTAGCTGAATTGATGACTTTACCATGTCGTAAGTTTTGTGTGTTTGTGGAAAGCAATATGTAGAGAACTGACCTTCTGTTTGCATTGAAATCAAAAGCATGTTGCTTTCGGAGGCATTAGAACATCACAGAGTATTTTTTCAAATTTCACAATACAGTCAATTTTATTTTTATTATGTAATTTAGCAGCTGTAATAGCTCTGGCAGCAAAGGAGGCAGTATCATATGGGCAGGTACTTTAACAGATTATCAGATTGCTATTGATCAGTAGATATATCAAATCACTCATGCAATTTGGAATTAAACTATTAATACAAAGCTGCTGCCCTCCCGAGGATATCAGTCTTTTATGTGGCTGTGGACTGCTCTGCTCAGCCTTTGTAGAGAAATCTCTGTTCAACAACATGGTGTTGCTTTATTTATTTATCTATTTATTTATTTTATTAAACGTAATGAAACCCAATCACACTAGACGTCAGCTCTGTCTTCTATTTCTCTGAGGCAAGTGATACCTCAAGTGGTGATTCTTTCAGTCTTAGAAGTTGCTAAAAGTGTGAAAATGTCATATTTGTGTAGCACTGATATACATGTCAGTGGGACTGCTTTGCGAAGCTGGTTGGCAGTCAGCCAAATGCTGATTCCACAGCTTAGGATCTTAAAGATAATATCTTTTTAAAGCAAAACCTTTCACCCAACCTTGGGTGCTCTGTGCAGGAAGGTAGGGACATTTTAAAAATCAATTTTAAAAGTATTCTAACCATTAAAAGTTGCTGGCTGAGAAGTCTGGTTTCCACTACTGACACTTGGTTTTGGTGTAGCTAATATCCAAGGGGTATCCATGAAACCCCAACAAGAGGTTCAGACTGGATTCTACAGTGAGACAAAGGTGCTGTTGTGGGGCATCCATCATCTTTTGACCCAAAGCCTCGAGGCTAGTTACTATAAGGGGTTATTGTCAGGTGAACGAATATTTTTATCATCATCATTTTACGATAGTAAGGAATTTATGGGATAATCACTTCGATTTTAGTAATACTGCAATAATTCTAGCATTTAAAAAATCTTGATTTAATAATCTTTTGCAAATACTGTAGAGCCTGACAGCAGTGTACAATGACCAGTTAGTAGAAAGAGCAAAGCAAGATTATCCATTTAAATATATTAAAGATAGATGTAGTTACTAGCATTAGCAGATTTTGCTGATATACACTCAGTAGATTGTCATTTGTTATGTTTCCTTATGAGAATGTGAAAACGAGACCTTCCTCGTTTGACTTATTCACTTTGTGGCTTTCAAATGAGTGATGTCAGGCATACCTGCTTCTTTACATTATCTGAGTCTTGAGTTTTCAGCAGGATTAATATATACTCTTTCAGCTTTCACGCTGTTGTCCTGAGACTCATAAAGCAAGAGGGATTGATAGGTTCAGCATTTTGCTCATGTAACATGGAGAAATAATTTAAAAGAGTGATTTATGGTGTTGCAGTGAAACAGTTCATAAAGGATAATGTCTCTCTACTTAGAATTCACATGCTATTACATAGGAAAAGCTTTGGCATTTGAAGGAAAAGTCAGCTGTGGTATCATCCATTTATAACAGGCTATTTGAATGTGAGATGGAGGGAAACACCCCATCAAATAATTTATTTCTGAGAATGTTAGCTTCCCTGATAGTTAAACTTAATTACTCATGGAGGATACCATTTGACAATTAGCTGTAGATTTGTGATTATGGTGAAGAATGGTTGGAAGAGAAAAAGAGAGAGAGAGGAACCCACACAGCATTTCTGTATGTGTAGAAGAGGTAATTTATTCAAGGACAAGCCTTTAATTCTTCTGTCTTTGACATATTAAGATGACAGAAAATGGGAAGGTTGAGACAGGCTTACCTAGTTTATTCCCACTTTAATATTCAGCAACAATAATTAGATTAGAATATATTTTCTTGTTATCAGCTGACCTGATACTTTTCAATACACACTAGAATGAAAGCTATTACAGTGATCCCCAGATATTTGAGTCTATTCCCATCCCCCTTTGATCTTCCACATTTTTTATTACTGATTCTGATTTAAATCTCAACTCAGTTCTTCACTTTCGGTTTAAAACCAGCCAAACCAGATGCTAACCATCAGCTTGACTGCTCATTGATTTTTGGAGCCACTCTGCCTGTGGCTACTCCTGCCCTGGTGATCGTGGGAAGCAAGCGAGTACCTGCTGACACACCAATAACATAACCAGTGCTCCCTGATGAATAAGAATTTTTTTTTTTTTAAAGTTCACAAATATATCTTAAAAAACACCTGAGGTACTGTGCTGGCATGGGCTGTGGAAGGAAGAGGAATATCACCAGGCAGGAAGTCAGCTGAAGTGACAGCTAAGAGGGATTTGTTAAATTTTTAATGAAACGTGTAAGTTCTTCACACACTGAGCACAGAAGTAGAATAACCAGGCTTAGGGGACACACCTAAAGCTTTGTGAAGGGTAGTTGGGACTAGTCATGGCATTAAGTGCCTGAACAAGAAAATGTCTCACTTGCAAAGTTAAGTACAATGGAAAATCAGAATAAAACATCCTTTATATCAAAGAGAATATTAAACCCACCTCCTTTAGCCGCCTTCTCTTAACTGTTAACTTCTGTGCATGCTGGCAGAACAAAGTATGGGACTGTGATATTCTGACTATTTATTGGCATCATATGGAAAAGGTTTGGCAAAGATGCAACATAAACTTCTGTTTATTCTTAAATTGTCCCTATAAAGTTTAGGGGAAAATGTGACATGCGTTCCTAATGTGACTGTATGCAAATACCAAAAATCTGGCAGAAACAAAGAGAGAGAAGGTAGGTTGATGTTATTCTTTATAAGAAAATAATATTATTATAGCTTAATGAAGTATACAAAAATAAAAAATTTCACTAGCAATAAGATTAATGGCACTAAAATGAAGATTACATAGTGGATTATAATTTAGACACATATAAAGACTGTCTATAGTAGACCGAGCTAGATCCACAGTGAAAGCAGCATTGCAGTACCTACTAGCTGGAGAATTTACTGGTGGCTGGTGGTGAAACTTAAGTGAATTTTATATACTTATTTACCTGAGTAGGCAAATAAGAGCCGTTTTGCCCTTTTTGTAGAGGAATGCCTGAATTTTAGTTTTCCACGTACGTTTTTTATGATGCATCCATAAAAATAATCAGCTTTGTGTTATGTGTCCGTTAAAAAAAAAAAAAAAAGTGAAAATGTTCTGTGACAGTTTGGAGGGTTCTCAAGTATTCACTCCCATGTCGGTCAAACACATATAAAAATCTACTGAATGCCATTAAGAATACAGGCAAGTGCTTTTTTCTCTCCTGATATCTAGGATACTGATTTGATGTGTCACTATTTTGTAGAGACATTTTTTCATTTTTGATCATTTTTAATCACTGGGATGTGGATACCTGTCTCTCATATATTAGGCCACTATCCAATGACTAAACCCTAGAGAAATTGACGTCTCTGGTTTCTAAACTAGTACTGAAATTAAAATAATATATTTAGAAGGCGTAAAGTCCTTTTACAATGGGACATCACTGGGTTTAACAATTTAGTTTTGCTGAAACAATATAATTTGTCAGTGTTTACATTTCAGAAAAAAATAGCTTTGCTGAGATTCTTAACGTTTGTTGAACACTGACAGCGTTTTCAAGAGTGAGTATGTCCTGTGCAAAGAAAAGAAAATACCTGAGAATGTTGTGTACTTACAGTACAAAATAACGAGAGCTGTTTTGAGAACTGCAGGAGCTGCACAGGCAGCCTTTGGGACAGTCTTATAAGGAGGAGCGTGAAGGTAGGACAGCAGCTGTTTGACCTGCTGAGGTTCAAATCAGGCAAGCAGCACAAAAGGTAACTTTATATTTGCCCGACGGAACCATTTCTCACTTCTTTTTGGAAGAAATATTGTCATTGTTACTGTTTGGATCAGTTTTCCCAGATTTTTTCATAAGTAGGCCTTTAGCTAACCCTAAATGTGTATGGGTTGCTCTCTCCCTCTGATGTCCTTAATGAAAACATCAAATGAAATAGGACCTTAATAATGACCTTGTTGGTATTCTGCTGTGATTGTGTGCATAAAACCTTCAAATCTAGACTACTTCATAATTATTCATTATAATTCATAACTGCATCCATCAAAGACTGTGACTAGTGTCTCTTGGGGTTTTTAAATAGCTTTTATTCACAGGGAACACAGAAAGGTAAGAGGAGAACTGCAAAACTAGCAGGAAAGTTACTTTCAGTGTTGCCTCCATACCTGCAGTAGCTGGGTTTTGGGATCACTCAGACCTTGTCTGTGCTACTATGGACATGTGGTAGTACAGCTGTGAATTTCCTTCAGCATTGTGAGAGATGTGAAATGATCCAAATGTGCAAGAAGTTGCAGCACTGAGATCAAATTTATAAGTTGCTTTGGGATGAAAAAGTTTAGGTAAATTGATGCTTAGTTAAGGTTCCTGGGATGTGAGGGTCAGAGGAGATGAAGGCTCTGGGAGACGAAGGCAGCGCTCTGCCACTGGTGTGCCTGTGAGCTTGAAAACCAAATCTCCTTTGAGAACCAATTGTAATTAACTCTCAGTTTTCTGCGTAATGGAGGATTTTGGTGCCCAAGAGAAAACCACAGATAATACAAACCTATGTAAATGAAGTTTAGAAAATACAAGGTCTGCGCAAAGCCCATGCAGGCCACTGCCATGTACATAAAATCTTACTGCTCTCAGTCCTGAGCTGAATTGTGCTAGCTGTAACCTGAAACACTGAGAATGTCTGCTTCCACAGATGGGCGTATTTTCACTGTAGCATAGTGGATCTGAGAGACATTCTATGATTTTTCAAACATGCGATATGATGATATCACTGGATGCCAAAAAACAAGTCCTGGAAGAATGTCCAGATTCCTGGAATTCCATATGGACAGAAGAAGAGGACACATCTGAGGAAACCCAAATAGGTAGTAGTAGCCTGGCATCCTCTGAATGAAAGAGAAAATCAGCGAAGTTTTGTTGTACCCATGCACACATAACTGAAAGAAGGATCTTGTCTGGGAGCTCAAAGAAAGTTAAACCACTTGAAAACTCCAGTGCCATGCTTTAGGACACTTTTAGAATTTTAAAGTTATGAGCAAAATGTCTGTGCATGAAAATGAACAGAAAGCGCTCAGCAAAATTCAAATGAAACCTCCTAGTCTTTCTTCAGCAAAAACTGATGCTGAACAATGCAATAAATTCAGATGCCCTCTAAGCTAAGAATTCATATTCAAGTACCTTCTTTTAGATACTATTGTGTTAAGGATTACCGAGCTTAAGTCTTGAATTACAAAATTAATCACTTATTAATTACTTCTGTGAAGCATGTTACACACAGTTCCTGCTGAAATCATGTAGCCTTAAGGCAAGAGATACTTATGCATCTAGTGATAAGCCCTAGAGATAATAGTTTTCAGTCAATAACAAGTTTCCTGAAATCATGAACAATTGGTAGGAAAGCTTGGAATTTATTTTTGTTATTTAAAATATATCTAAGATACAAACACAGTGAAACTTTTGGTGTGAACTTAATTAAAGGTTATTTTACTAAAAATGTCATTCTATCACTCTGTTATTTTCTTCCCCTGCAATTATTCTTTAGAAACCTTACTTATATGAGGAAATATACAGCTCATAATGTGATATGCCTGACACCAAGTCAGTGGAACTCCACAATAGTGCACCCAAGGGACGTTGCCATGCTAGGGTTTTTATATATATATATCTGGAGAGCTCAAATCCAACCTACCTCTTTTAATTTAAATCTTGTGCTTATTCCTAAATTTTTTAAGGATTAATATCTCTGAAAAATTAACTTTTATATTTTTCAGCATTTGTCTTAACACCATCTTTGCAGACATAAATCTGCATAAAGTATGATACCTTAGCAGAGGGGCAAAAACCAGATGGTACAAGAGTTCTGGCTGTATTTTCAGGAATTCTGAATCAGGCATGTAGTTTTATCTGAAAAACAATGAGGCAGAGGGGAAGGAATTCAGAATATAAAAATATTTTATGTCACTCTTCTCTAAATTAAATTTTTCACCATCTCATTTTGAAATTTATTTTGATACTATTTTGAAAATAGAGCAAATAACACAGTCAGTGAAATGTGTAGGGAAGTATTCTTTTTTTCAATCATCCTGAAATAATGGGATGAATAGGTACTTTGGATTAATGTGAAATGAAATATACGCATCAATAATATTAATTATTGGCAGTTACTCTTGTTGTACAAGTAATTGATATTTTCAGAAAGCTTCTGGATGCTTCTGGATAAGACGTTAGGTTATCAAGAACACAAATCAGAAATGGTGGTTAACTTTCTTACAACCTATTCTTCCCATTTCTTTGGATAAATCCTCCAGATTTATTCTTGTGAGTTTTGTTTTGAAGGCTACTAGCATAGGGGAATTAGAAGAGATGTAGCTATGTTTCTCATATTTACTGTAAGTAATCATGGATCTTTTATAAGTACTTCATTGTTTTATGCCATTTACAGGGACTACCTTGGATATAGTGCTCTTCATCTTATTTGCTGTATGTACTAATTTAGTGCTGTAGAGCTCACAAAGATGGTGTCGTAGATAACCCCTCTTTTAATATGCATATATATTTACAATATGTTTTCTGTGGATCTTCCACACATGATTTTAAATACTTGATATTTAGAACATGGCCTATCTCACTTCTGCTATTGGTTCTCTATTTTTCATGTGCAAAAGACATGTTTAGAATCTCCTAGAATTCATGGTCTCATTTATGTTCACAGTTCACTACTGCACCCTTTCTCATCATACTTTCTTTTATAATGCAATAAAGTGAGTCATTGTCACTGAAAATGCAGTGACAGAGTAGTAATGAATCACTAATTCTGCAGCTTTCATGCCGTTAAACTATGTGTAACTAAGCAGTGGAGAGAGTTAGGGGTGGAGTAGAATCTGGCACATATTCAGGAAAATGCATTTCCTTTTTCAAAGTGAAACGCTGGGTGGCTTCACTCGTACTAATGGTGAGAGGATCCGCCTAGTTGATGGGAGCACTGTAAGCCCTGCACCATCAGGGGAAGAGCTGGGGTGTGGAGGAAGTTGGTTTGGAGATTTGTCAATGCCTGGACCTAAATACACTATGAAAGAAGTGACACAGTGCTTGACTAAGAAACAATGGTAACGCTTTGCATTTTCTGCCGAATGTCTCAAAACCCTTGCAAATACCGTTAGACTTGTAAGCGTTCATTAACAGGAATATACAGTATTTAATAAATGCGGAACACGCAGTGAAAGAAGTAATCCTACTTTCCATTTTAATTCACTTTCTGAAATTCTCAGTAAAGTCATGATAGCGTTTTTTAGATAGGTTTTAACAGAGTGTATGGCTCAAAAGAGGCTTGGTTAATGTTACATAGGAAGTCTGCTGTAAAACTGGGAACAGAACCCAGATTTCCTGTTTTGTGGGTCTGTTATAACAAAACAATCCTCCCTCCTTCATACAATGAATGATTTGGTCCTGCAGCCCATCCACTGTTTCATTATGTTAAGACAGAGTGAGCGTGTTCCAATGCACAAGCACGTCTCTGAAGTAAAGTGCAAGGCTCTAGCATGAACAAGGAATGGTTACACCAAGGCAACCATCTAGCTCCTCCTTAAGTGGCCTCTGTCCAGGGTCTTGTAAGGCCATTTTGTATAAAACATGGTTGCTTTCACTGCATATACCCCTAGGATGTGGGCATTTGTGGCATTGTATCTCAGCTGCTGATGTATTCCTTTTCCTGTGGTCAGTGTTGCTGCACCAGTGCTCACCCAGAATCCCATCAAAAGGACAGCACGCTCTTTTGGTCTGAGGCAACCACCCTTTCTGCTACCAGGGCTGCATTATACAGTATATCTCAGAAGTGGGTCTCAGCTGGGAGATGATAATGGCTCACAGAAAGCTTCATTGCTTCAACTGTGGCTAGTTTTGTTGGATTAAAGGGTGGCTTCATAGGAATGACTAGTGTGGGTCTCGTCATTCTTGGCTGGTTCATTCCCTCCCACAGCTGGGGACTTGGACTGCCCAGCAGCTCCTGCCCAGGGACAGCCTGCTGCTGTCAGTGTTGCAAACCATCAATGTGATCATATGCTTTCACAAGTCACAGGCAGTTAAAGAGCCATAATTGTCCATTTTTAATTTTTTTTATTTAGTCATGTCATTCTAGTCTCATAGGGATTGATGGGACAAAGTCCATCTGGCAGACGCTTGCTAGCTGTGTCCTTTGGGGGTCAGTTCTAAGGCCGATTTTGTGTAATATGGTTTTAATGAACTGAATGCTGGGGCAGAGACAGGACATTTGTTGTGCTCTCAGCAGATGATAGTGGGCAGGGCTGCTGTTCAGAAGGATCTTGGTAGGCTGGAGAAATGGGCTTGCAAGTACTGCACGAAGTCAAACACAGTCAGGTGCAGTGTCCTGCATGTGCGATGGAATAACCCTGTGCACCAATGCAGTTTGAGACTGACTGCCTTGAATACAGCTTTGGAGGAAAGGCCCTGGGAATCATGGTGAACAACAAATTGACCATCAGCTGGCAGTGTGTCTTCGTACTGAAGAAGGCCAGCTGCATCCTGGGCTGCATTAGCATGATTGTAGCCAGCAAATCAAAGGATGTGGCTCTTTCCCCCTGTCAGGCACTTGTGAAATCAATTCTGTAGTACTGCATCCCATTTTGGGGCTCACCAGTGAGGTGCTCAAGGGGCTGGAGCACCAGATGTATGAGGAAAAGCTGAGAGGCTGGGCTTGAACAAATCCAGCTTTGAGCTGAAAGCTTTGAGAAGAAAATGCTGAGGGACATCTTGATGCTGTCCAGAGGTATCTAGTGTAAGACTGTAGAGAAGATGGACTGAGACTCCTCTTGGAGATGCGTGGTTATGAGAGGCACAAGTTGGTACATGAGAAATTTCTTCCAGATGTAAGAAATTTATTTATTTTTAATCACGAGGGTAGTCAAACACTGGAACAAGTTGCCCATGAACAAGTTGCCAAGAACATGAGCAACCTACTTTAAGTGGACTTTTGAGCAGTGAGTTGAACTAGATGACTTTCAGAGGTCCCTTCCAACCTGAATGATTCTGTGATTCCTCTCATGTTTGCTTAATCTGATCTCATGAACACTACTGTACCCTTACAAGCTTTGGAATGGAATGTTAGAAGCTGCTTATCTTGAAAGTTATTGGTTTGGACCTTAAAAATGAGTATTATATGGTAACTGAGCAATTATGACCATACAGTACGGCTATAGTATCTCTAAGGTTCTCATCCCCTCCCTGGTTGTTTTAAATTGCAGTCCATACAAAAAAAAAAACAAACCCCAACCAACCAACCAACCAAACAAACAAAAAATTATTGATTCTATTGTAGAGCTGATTGATGGCAGATGACACCAATCCCATTTGCTTTCCTCCCTCCCTGATGTAATTTGGACTATATCAGTCTTCATTACAGGAGCTCCTATTTTTACAGTTATGACAACTTTCCTGCAAGATTTCTCATGCTGGTTTGATTCTGTCCTGTTGAACTGACAAAATGACCTCAGTGCCGCAAAGCACATCATTCTTCTGTTCACATCAGTGGATTTTCTTCCTGTCTCCACCTATTCATGCTTTTTTCTACTGTCCTCTATAAATGACTGGCTCTGTGGTACTCGCTCCAGGATG
The DNA here is from genome assembly GCF_028858705.1 of Grus americana. Lineage (NCBI taxonomy): Eukaryota > Metazoa > Chordata > Aves > Gruiformes > Gruidae > Grus > Grus americana. Next base: position 62,142,117 of record NC_072853.1, read on the forward strand.
CTGGAGCTTCCCAGCTTCATTTGTCATTTGCATTCAACATATATCGAGCAGAATACACTTCAAATCTTACAGTTTAACACTTGTACCTGCCACTTCCTAATGTTCTGATTATGAATCACACATATTGAAAATAAATCGTTATACATTTAGGTTTCTTCATTGTTTCAAAAATGTTTGATCTGTGTTATCACAGCAGACACAGCTCTGCTTTTACAAGACAGGAAGCAAGAAACATTAAACAAATGAGAGGGGCAAAAGTAGCAGCTCCACTGAGGTAGAATTGCACTTTGCAGTAGAAACTACCACAAGATGGACTAACAGTCTCAGTATATTCATCAAATAGCCGGTAGGTTTATGTCCCAAAGAACACCATTTTTAATCCGTAATCCAATTCCCCAGGGCATGAGAGATGTGTCGGTGTTAACTGATGCAGTATATTTACAGGTGTCTGAATCCAAATAGAAAACCTATCTGTGAAAACATGTTCCAACTGTGCTCATGCAAGAGAGGATGAAAGACTGAAAGCAACCAGTGGGAAAGTCAAGTCTTTTGAATGTTTCATGGTTTATTTCTGCCTTCCCCATACTTGGCAAAATTCAAATATCTTATTGAGCTATATTTAATATTGTCACAGTAAAATAAAACCAGACTGAGGTTTAGTTAGGTGTTCTTGGACTATTGCTGTGGGGTTGTCTAGGTTGGGAGAATGATGTTTTACACTGTTAATACAAGTTAACAAACACCGTGTAGTGGAAAACTGTGCGCTGATGTGTAAAGAACATGCTAGCTTGAGGGTAGATAACCCTAGGACTGGCTAGAAGAAGACAGCATTAAAGCAAGAGTCATACTTAAAATGTGGTGACACACTTCTTAAGTACAACCTATATTTACACCCAATAAGGGTAGAAAATGAAAGTAGAAAAGCTGAAAATCTGTTCAGTGTGGAAATGCAGCACTGCCCCAGAACCACGTATAGGATCAGGAGAAGGGTGTGTCCTTTCTTTGTTCTATTATGCAAACCAGACAATACATTCGGTAATTCAATCTAATCAGACTTTCACAATCAGGTGCTGGCATAGAACTATAGCAAATATTTCCTGAATCCTTAACCAGCCACATTTATACCAATTGGGAAAAAACATCTCAAGGTAACCCCTTCATTGCCTACGTTCCTCGCATAAGAAGCAGCAGTCCTATGGACTCTCTTTAGGTACTTTGGTCTGACAAGCCATTGTGACTTCCCACGGGAGAAGAAAAATTGCTGCTTATATTTTTACTTCTCTGTCAAGGTTATTCCTTAGTTTCCCAGGAGGATTTCTGCTTCACACGCTAACCAGAGTGCAGCCTGGTGAGGACCATCCGAGGTCACTGTCAACGACCTCTGAATGTTCCTTCTTAAGGTTCATAGATAAAAGATTTCCCCTGGGAGTCATAAGGATATTTATTAGGTATTTTCAGGTACCCACCCTGTCTTATTGTCAGCTGCAAATCAGTCATCTAAATTACAAATAAATTAGGGATTTTAGAAAGCGTATTTGAAAAATATCTGAGGATTCATGCGAGTTGTCTAAAACTGCTAGAAATATCAGGCAATAATGCAACATCATAGCTTTATAAAATAGTCTGTTAAAATGTTATGGTATAGGCAGAGTCAAACTAATTAATTAATGAACAGAAATACATTGTAGAAAGTTCTAATAATAAAATATCTTAAAATGTCTATGCAAACTGCAAAGTGGAACAGCATTGATTGATTCACTTTTTAAGTGACTGAAGATGATATTCAGGAACACAAAGAACGTTTCAGTGAATGACAGACTTTATGGCATTTGTGCAAGAAATGATCAGAATAGCAAAACAGTCCCTGTGCCAGAACCTTTAAACAGTAGAAGTTAAAATTTTTTGTGACTGTGACATGAAAAAATCCATTTCAGTAATCAAATTCTGGATGCAGCTATGTATACATGCAAATTTAAAGTGGATACAGCTTCCTAGGAAGGTCTTTATTACCCCCAAAACACTCAGAAATGTAAATTTACTATAATTCCCTAGTACTGCTTTTCTTTTCCTGAGAGATTCCCAGTCCCAGCTGCTTCCCTCAACACTTTGATGACGGGAGCCACTTAAAGGGGAGAAAAAATATTCATGACCCTCTGCAATTAAAAAGATCTCAGGTTTCAAACATTAAATCTAAAATTCTTGCAGCAAAATGTGTGTGGGTGTGCAGCCTAGAGATTAAATGAAATAATTCTTGCCAACTTCTGTTGAGTAAATTAAAGTAATAAATACCTTTAATTAAATGAATATGTTCAAGGATATTAACTGCTTACAGAAGCTGTATTAACAAAAGGAAGTTAAATTCATTATTGGAAATACTTCTTTATTTTCTTGTCACTCTCTGTAAAGAGCTAGCAAGAATAAGGACCAAGAAAAAAAAAAAAAAAAAAGAAAAAGATTTGGGATATTTTGCATCCTTGGCTGCTGCAAAAAATTCTCCATTAATTTCAAAAGCATTTCATCAGAAAGCAATTTACGCCTTTTTTATTCTCAGTTACATTTTTTCTTCATTTTCAGTTTCAAAAATTTTCTGTGTGGATGAGTATCTAGTCTGTTTTCACCAGTTTAGCCACGGGACTAAAACTCTGGGAGACTGCCGCTTAGATGCAGCCTGGACCGGTGGCTGAGGACATTATTTCACGCTTGAGAACACTCTTTATACGAATGTGCCTCGCTGCCTCTGGCAAGGTAGAGCCATGAGGAATAAATCTATTCACATACTACAAGTGGATTTTATTCACTTAAATCTCCAGATATGAGGGTTTAATAAGATACCTGAATTTGGGGTACATTTAGCAAGTTGGAGAAGGATGAAAGTTGTATTGGAGTAGGTATAATTTAGGTGTAGTATCCTGAAGCTGTCAGACAGTCAAGGTAAGATTTCTTTGATTCAAAAATCAAAGAGCTCCTCTTACAAGACCATCATGTACGAACAGTAGTTCAAGTGAAAGAGACTACCTTTTAGGTAAGATTTAGTGATTTTGTTGTGAAATTCCACGTGTTTGCAAGGTCTGGCAGCTATTACCAGTACAATTTTTCTCACTCTTTCATTTTTCCTTCATTTCTGTTAGGATCTTTAGGTTTCACACATGTGACCTTTCCATCTTTAATTCTTTCTCACAGTTCATCTTAAAACTCTGTCCCTAAAAAGATCTTTAATTGTTTAATTAGGCTCACATTAACAATTTCAGGTGAAAACTTCTCAGGACATGTCTTAATTTTCTTGTTCTGGCAGACAGTTAAGGATTATGCTCCCCCCTCAGTAAGACTAACTACAAAACCTGGTCCTAATCAGAAGGATCTAGAAGTCCTTCTGAGACTGGGGCTATGCAGGGATCTCAACTCCATGTTTTCATAAGAAAGAATTCAGTTTCAGAATCTGGAGGCATCTGTAGTGTGCAGGTGTGACTGGGGAACCAGCCTATGTGTATGAACCCCAATATGGCCACCTAGACCATGTTGGTCACAACCGAGGCCCCAGTCAAAATTCTTTCTTGGGCTGGTTTTGGGTTTTTGGGTTTGTGTGTTTGGTTAGTTGGTGTTTCTTTTTTGTTTTTTAATAAATGTTTCTCTTTCAGGGTTACTGATTTGCTTGTCTCAAGATGTCTTTCTGACTTGTCCCTCTAAGGTAGTTATGGATAATTCAGGTGGGCTGGATCAGGATGATGCTGTGGTTTGGAAGTAGTTTTGCAGTTGTCCTCTATACTTTCTCAAGAGTGGTATGGAAGTGCACAGAACATAAATTTTATACGTAGAAATGTATTGGAATGAGAAAAAAGGGTGATTTGAATTTCTGGATTTCCTCATGTGTGGTTATATACAACTACATTATTCTGTTGATGCTCAGTATCTAGTTTCACTGTTCCCCATGCAGATTATACTGATGAGATGCCAGTGTCTCATCCACATGGCATTGCAAAACCCTGTATGTTTTTGCTTCTGTCCAGTGTCCCCTTCTTCCCTTTTCCTCATCCCTGATGGCTGCTGGAGCTGCAGTGTGGAGGAGAGAGATGTGGGGCTCTATTCCCCTTTGTCTCCTCTTTGGACGACACACTCCTACGCCTTCCCGAGAAAACCCTGGAGCAGGGTGGAACAGAACCACAGCCCATGTAAGGCTACTGGGAGCCTCCAAATCCCAGTACAGGGCTGGGCAGTGGAAGGCACTGTGCCATCGTAAGAGATCCCGAAACCTAGAATGATCATGGAGATAGTTTGTAGCCCTTGTAATACCCCCGTAATGGGGGCAGAATGGAAAGGGCATGTTGGAAGAGGAGAGGAAGGGAAGTTCTCTGTTTCCACACATATCAGCTGTGAAAAGGTACATAAGGAATCATTATACTGTTCTGTTATCAGTACTATGAGAAATTCAGGTGGTGTTGCCCATCAATACACCACCTGAGTTACAGGCTATATGTTTAGTTTTGATGCACACATATAAATAAGAGTATGAGTATGTGCATATGTATATTCTGTATCCTTCTGCATATAAGAATATCAGATTCATTACTATTTTCCATCCTGCTAGCTGCCATCAAAATTTTGTAGCTTTGTTTTGAGCAGTCTGAAATCTTGACTAAGTTGTGAATAGCAACTTCTCAATGACTGCTGATCTCTCTGGGCTGTTAATTCAATCAGCTAAATTGTTCTTAGTCAAGAGAACCAGTCTGATGCAAATTTATGTGAATACGACACATATATAAGAATATGATACAAACATCAGTGTGGAATGGTAGCTATAGCAAGATGCAATATTTTAGATATAGCTCTAGAGTCTGAAGTTCTCTTTCCATAGGAAGTTACAAACATACGGGAGAGAAAGACTAGCCCAATCTAACTTGCATACCTTTCATCCTTAAAAGCAACTGTCAGGGAACTCCCGGCAGGGGCTTTGGGTTCACAGGGCTTATGGAACTGGACTCTTTCTACAGACAGTGCAGTGGCCAGATATGTGATATTTGCCAGTGTGTGACTGTACCCCTCAGGATCTGACCTATAGACTATAAATGTCACATCCAAACTGTACTGCAGCAGGGAAGAGAAATGACTTTAATATTTTAAAAATCTTCTTAGTGATTTCCATCCAATGCTATCAAATCATAATAAAAATGGCCAGAACGGCCAAACTAATCCATTTCCACACACCCAAATAATTCAGATCATATATATTCATATAACCCTCATGCCAGTTATTAATAAATCCTACCTGCCTCCCTCTCCTTTTCCCAAGAAAGTATTACTCCCATTTCAGCAGGTGGTGTACCAAGTGAAACAGGGTAAAGGACATGCCCAGTGTGATACAAAGCTGTAAATCCTAAACCACCACAGTGCTGTCTTTACCTGTCTCTGGAAGGGTTTCTATATAATTTGAACTTTGGCTAGCTGCTGTGTCTTGCGTAATTTTGAAACGCTTTTGTCTTGTTAATCTTATTTTTGGCTGTGTCTCACCACACCGTTGTTTCCTTCCGCACACCAGCGCCAGGCAGGAGAGCTAACCGTCGGGTCAGCTGTGAGCTCTGCTTTCACCGTACCATACGATGCTCATTCAATTTCAATGGACAGCTTTCATGTTTGCTAGGTGAAAGCATTAATTTACAGTTAGAAGTTTAAAGTTACTTTCTCTCCTTTTTTTTAAGAGGCCATGGAAACATGTAAATTGGCCAAATAGTGAGGACTTGCTAGTTCCAGTATCAACTCAGCACTTTTCATGACCTCGCTCTGAAGACTATAAACTCCAAGCGAAAACAGCATTACAGCAGCAAAGATAAATGACTCCAATACTTTAAGATAAATGGGATATAGGTGAATTATTTTTTTTATGCCAAGAAAAATATCTTAATGATAAAACTGGAAAAAACCTCTGTCTCCTTCATCAAGGAATAGCCTTTTGAAATATTTGTTCTTTCCTGAACTCAACACAAATGTGCAAGCTATAAAACCACACTGGTAATTAAACAGAAATTATTTAGATTTCTGATATTCACTTTACATCTTGATTCTTGTGGATGAGTTTTTGTGTTAACAATAAAACAGTATCTTAACTTTATCTTCTTCAGTTTATTTAGGTTTTGACCTAATTTTAGTATTGAAGTGCTTCCAAAACTAAAACTGCCAGGAGAAATTAAGTTCAATTTTTCATTTTTTTCCCCAAACTATTTCTGCATTTTTCTTCCTCCTCTGTACATCCCACTCACCAAGAACCTAGAATTAATGGAAGACCTTTTTTATTTTTTTCAGATGACTATGTAAATGTAAATCTGAATTTATGAGAAACAGTGCTAAATGCATTGTACTATACCAGCACTTAAGAAACTTCTGGGCTGTTATTTGCATATCTTTTTGTTTCTCCTAAATGCAAATGTACAGAATATTTTAATAATTTTTCCTCAGGACTTCACTGACCAAATTTGACCAAATGCCTCTGGCCTGTTGTCTTTTGGGATAAAGTTCTAATCTGAAACTGAAGGTTTTACACAGAAAATAGTAAGATGAAGACACTGGTATCAGGTAAAAAAGTTCTGTTGGTTTGCTATCAGCATCCCCTAGCGGTGATATTTATTATTTTCTTATCAGACTTTTACAGAAGAAGTAATTTGATAGATTTGCTTATATGGATTAGAAGATCAAGAAACTAATGATGCCTTGAAAAAGATACAGTCTGTGGAAAAAAAAATAAAGGTTTAACCTGTTAAATTTTAAAAATTATTTTAGAGGTGAAAAAAATGAGGAAATGGACAAAACCCCATTTCTTGAATCATCTTTGCTTAATGAATGTTGTTTGGGAAAATAAGACATAAAGATGGGAATTTTAAAACAGCCTCAGACATGAACGCTTTACTATTATTATTTGTTTTCATGACATTGCAGCAGAAAGTTAAACACAAAAAAAAAGAGTTAAATTGAAAATCCGTGCCAAGCATTAACATTTTCAAAGGTATATTGAGATTGTGCTGCTGCACGTTTACATTTTACTTCATTTAAATTTTAGCAAAATCAAACATTTTTGGCAGTGAAGTCTAAAACAATTGATAATTTAATCTTAATTTGTTAGCCAACACATATAAGCACTTAAAAAGAGACTTGAATGGCTCAGGAGGCTGAATTCCACCATTTTTCACTGATATTCAGGCTTCTTTGCTGAACTTATTTAATTTTCAATCAAAATGGATTCATGTGTTGAAATCAGACAGTACATGCTTAAACCTGCAACATAAATTAGACAGTCCAAAATTAAAACCAGTATGAATCTCTGTTTCTTTCATCTCACCAAAGGAAGATGTCAAAAAAAAAAAAAAGAAAAGAAAAAAAATAAAAGAAAAGAAAAAAAAAGAAAAAAAAAAGAAAGGAAAATTATTCTATGAATTGGGGGAAATGAAAAGTTACAATAGTTGCTCTCTATGGCTACTGTGTATGCCATATTACAGTTTGGCAGTGTCTATACAGCCAACCATGGGTCTTCTCCTCTCCACCAGAAGATCTGTGGCTATGTGTACCAGCTTTGATGGGTACCAGAGTAGCTGTGGGCCTCGTGTGTTCCCTGACACATCCGATTTTCAGCTATGTGGCTTTTTGTATACTTCCCACAGAGAACTAAAGGCCTGTATGGGAAGGACTACACATTTGGGTGTCCTGTGAAGTCTCTGTGTCTGCCACAAGATAAAGCTCAAAACAGCAGTCCAATGTCAGCAAGGGTGTACCCTGTGGTCTCATTATAGTCTCAAAGTTCTGCTATTCTCACCTCATTCCATGTGCTTTCCTCCTCTACTCTAAGCAAATTATTTTTAAACATTACTAAGGCGATGGGCGTAGTTGCAATGGAGCTGGTGTATATAAGAGTTTCTAGACTAGTGTAGAAGAGACTGAATTTGCAAAGGCTGTGTTTATGGCTCTGTCTTTGGGACTCTGAATAGCTCCCGTTTCTTTCCACTTTGCTGACATCTCTTCTGGGGATGAAATGTTCAGATTTTGTCAGCTTCAGTATGGTGTGGTGCACTTAAACACTTCCTGACAATTTGGAGTTGAGCAAATGCCAACCCATTTACTGACATCTATTTTACTCTTCTGAGTTAAGATGGATTGACAACCTTATTGTGTGCTCTTGTCCTTTATATGAATATTTTTCAAAGAGTTTTTTATTTCCTGTTTTATTAGTAGTAGATCAAAAACTATCAGTCTTAAAGCAGTCAAGAAGGCATTTCAGGGTACGTATAACTAGTGTCAAAATGGAGACAGATGCCACTAGACAGTTGATGAAGAAAAGGAATGGGATGGGAAGGAGGAATTTGTATCACAACTTTTGACAAGTGTCTTATATCTGTTGGTTGATTAATACTGTGCAATCTGCCTTTAAGACCCTAAAAGATTAGATATATTTCATATTTCTTTTACTTTGCACAGCAAAAAGTAGACTCTGTCACTTTTAGCATGCACTGCCCTTTTACTGTCCCAGCATCCCCAGTCATTGTATTAGGAATGTTAGAAGGCACATCCCTGACCTCTCTTTTTAGTATGGTCTTGTGGTCCATGAATCTGTCTACCCATTTGTGTGTGTGCTGATACTATCTCTTTCCCCTGTCTCCTGTCTTCCATAAGTTTAATACCCACTGGGTGAAGAAGTCTTTTGTTTGTTTTCAGTCAGTTTCCTACCAATGTTTCAACAAGCACTACCTAGTTCTCTGATTGCAGGATTTGGTGAACCACAGTTCTGTGCTCAGCTTTTCCATGGCCTTCATGATTCTTTTAGGCCTCTTCAGCCCCATACTGAAGAGTCTCAGCCTTTCTCGTCTCTCCTCATGAGGCATCTCTCTAGTCCCTTGATCATCTAGTTGCTCTTCTCTGCACCTTCTCTAGCTCTATCTCCTTCCTCAGATACTGAGACCAGAACTGGGCACAGCAGTCCCAATGCAGACATGCCAAAGTTTCTTAAAATGGCACAGTGATGGCTTCTGTTCCACTCTCAACATCCTTCTGTTGATGTCCGACATTTTACTGGCTTTTTTTGGCTACTGCTGCACAATGATCTCAGACAACTGCAAGCAGTGACTCTAAAATCCTTCCTAATTGTAACTGCATTTTTACAAGTTCAGCACTGCATATGCAGGGTTTAGGGCAGTTTTCCCTAACTGTAGCCTTCTCTGCTAGCTCGCCTGATACCTTTTTACCCACTTACAAAGTTTGTCAAGACCTTTTGGCATTCCTGGCCAATGACTTGGTTTTTGACCACCTGGAAGAGTGGAACTGGTTGGAGGCTCGCTGGTTTCACAGCACAGTGGTTTCTTCAGATCATTGATAAAGAAGCTGGATGAAGCTGTAATCAGCATCAGTCCCTGGGGAACATGACTGCTGACTCCGCTTGATCCTGAAAAGTGTTCATTAAGCCCTGTGTTTTGATTCATATTGTTTAAGCTGTGAAAGAAATGTTTTTCCCTCCAGTCCTGTGGCAACTGTTTTCTTTAATAATGAAAGGCTTTTTAAAAATCTGTACAAAGTATGTCTGCTGGTTTTCTTTTATCCACATGCCTGTTGATACACTCAAAGAACTCCAGAAGGCCAACAAGACAGGGTTTCCCTGCGCAAAATCCATGCTGGCTTTCCCCAGAAACTGTTTATTTACATGCTTGTCACTGTTTAAGAACAAATGACAGTATGAAGGTGTGGTGGGTTGACCCTGGCTGGAGGCCAGGTGCCCACCAGAGCCACTCTGTCACTCCCCTCCTTCACTAGACAGGGGAGAAAAGGTATAACAAAATGCTTGTGGGTCGAGATAAGGACAGGGAGAGATCACTCACTAATTATCGTCATGAGCAAAACAGACTGAACTGAGAGAGAGGGAATTCATCTAATTTATTACTAAGCAAAACAGAGTAGAGGAATGAGAAACAAAATCAAATCCTAAAACACCTCCCCCCACCCCTCCCATCTTCCCGGGCTCAACTTCACTCCTGGCTTCAACCTCCTCCCCCCTCAGCGGCACAGGGGGACGGGGAGTGGGGGTTACAGTCAGTTCATCTCACGGTGTTTCTGCCGCTCCTTCATCCTCAGGGGGAGGACTCCTCTCATCGTTCCCCTGCTCCAGCATGGAGTCCCTCCCACGGGAGACAGTCCTTCATGAACTGCTCCAGCGTGGTCTCTTCCATGGGGTGCAGACCTTCAGGAGTAAACTGCTCCAGTGTGGGGTCCCCCATGGGGCCACAGGTCCTGCCAGGAGCTTGCTCCAGTGTGGGCTTCCCACGGGCCACAGCCTCCTTCAGGTGCCTCCACCTGCTCCGGCGTGGGGTCCTCCACGGGCTGCAGGTGGAATCGCTACACCCCCTCATCCTTCCTCCATGGGCTGCAGGGGGACAGCCTGCTTCACCATGGCCTTCACCACGGGCTGCAGGGGGATCTCTGCTCTGGCGCCTGGAGCACCTCCTCCCCCTCCATCTGCACTGACCTTGGTGTCTGCAGAGTTTCTTATATCTTCTCACTCCTCTCTCCGGCTGCAAAAACTTTCTCTAAGTGTTTTTTTCCTTCTTAAATATGTTATCACAGAGGCGCTGATTGGCTTGGCCTTGGCCAGTGGCGGGTCCGTCTTGGAGCCGGCTGGCATTGGCTCTGTCAGACACAGGGGGAGCTTCTAGCAGCTTCTCACAGAAGCCACCCCTGTAGCCCCCCCGCCCCCTGCTACCAAAACCTTGCCATACAAACCCAATACAGAAGGTTAAATGGATTTGGATACCAAAATGCCTTAATCACAGATAAATGAAATTTTATGAGTTACATGACTTTCCTGAGTTTTGGGCAAAATGGTACAGTCCAGAAAAAGAGTCAAGCAGGTCAATGCAGCAGTCCCAGCCACGTGATGCACAGTCCAGGAGGGGGCACTGGGTGTTTCTCTGATTCCCTCTCAGAATCCTCCCCATATAACCAAATAGCCTCTCCCCTCATATAACACTGGGATCTCTCCCCACATACGCCTGGGGTCTCTGCCCCATGTACCATGAGTGACCCTGACCCCACCAGTTACTGGATCCTCAGGCAATACCCAACTGCGATTGCCTGTTCAAATTCACTCTGTATCCTGCACTTGCCCGTGGCCACGGCCATGGATGCTTGGGGCACGGTGGCTGATAGCACGTGAGGTGCTTTTTGCAGTTCTAGTAATGGGACTGCTCCCCTCTACAGAGGGTCTAACTGGGGTTCACATCCGAGCACTGCTGCCAGCCAGGCACTGCCATGCCAGCTGCCCCTTTATCTATACACAGTCCTATAGCTGTTCAGACAGATCAGTTCTTTGTATTGCTATTTACCTGCCATACCAGTTTCAGTGCTGGAGGCGCTAGGGTCAAGTACAGCATACTGGGGTCAACATTCGGGCTTCAGCACAAGACACTGCTAGCCATTTAGTGTTCGCCTGTAGGGTGTTATACATACATCATTATACTTCCACCACAATCCAAATTCTTCCCATGGTCATTTTCTGGCAATTTGAAGGTAGTCGGCACGTATAGGCCCTACACATGATACGTAGATGAATTAAACCAAGTTCTGTTATGCTCCCAGTCTAAGCCTCTAGTTGCAGCCAGGATTGCACTGTTCCCCTTGGCACACTGACCAGCCCTGTGTTCTGCTGTTCTCCTGCAGCTCTGTTGTTCAGGATGGGTGCATTCATATGATGAACTTGCATAGGTCTTCATTGTATCTGATGAGCTCCCTGTTGCCATACCTCAGCTGCCCTGATGTGTTTATCCTAATGCTCCCACCTTTGCTGTTTTCCAGTTTTATCCATTCTCATACAGCCTTGTGGTTACCATTCAGGAATAGGTATAGACATGCCCTGTGGGCCGCTTTTCCCCTTCATTCCCTTCTGACACTATCTGCATAGCTCTGGCTTCTGCAAACTGACTGGCCTCTTCTACTCAATTTAGCTATGCAGCGAGTGAGGGGACTCCACAATGCTGCTTTCCGCAGCCTCTGCCCCCTTTGGAGTCTGCAGGAACTGTCAGTGAAGAAGGTATACTTTTGAACATTATATGAGATTCCATTGTACAGTAGTGCTTTGGTGGCTGTGTTTTGGCCAGGGGTTTGGTTCATAGTTCTTCCTCCTCAAAACAATTAATTGTTTATTCTACCAGTGCTGGGTGTACTTTGCTTCCCAGAAGAATTCACTGGTCAATCAGTGCAGTCCACTTGCTCCATGTAGGGGTGGTGGTGCAATGGCTGGGTGGCACCCGTCTCTGGATACCCAGTGTGGTATTGGCAATCAGGGCACAAACATAAATGGTTGAACTGTTCTAGTAATTCAAGTGCTGCTTAGACTCCTCCATAGGTGGTAAGGATCTCTTTCTCTTGGGAGATGGGATCAGATATGCTGGGCCAATGCACCCAAACTGTGTGATAAATATGGGAATGAGTCAATTTGCCACAGCTAGGTTACTTTTTAATTGTGCAGAGTGTGGGGGTTTAAGTACTGGTCTCATTTAATATAGCTGTAATAGTCCATCAAGTCCTTCCTTCTCATCTTCCCAAATATGAAGGGGAAATATCAAGTCGCTCAGAAATAGAGAACTCTTGACTATGTGGCTTTGACAGGTGTTGCTAGGAAAGAGGTGGCCAAGTTGGGAAAGCAGAATATGAAAACACTAAGACAGAAGGACATCCCAAAATATGTCAGTTATCACTCTTAATTACTTTTGATTGATGGTAGCTAAAAGAAGCTCATAGCTGTGAGCAAGAAAACAATCTATTCTAGACTGATGTCTGTTACATTTAAGAATTTTCTGAGATGTGGGAAGGGTAAATTCAAGTGCTGTTGCATTCAATATCTAATACCAATTTCTCTTTTGAACTGAAATTATCTACAAGACTCTAAATTTTGTGTAGCAATGTAGATTAGAAAAATGTTAGAACTAAACTGAAAATAGCTGTTCTCACTGAACGTTGTTTATATCAGAATTAAGCATCAGAGACTCAGATTGAAGAAAAAAATCAATTGAAGATAGGGCAGAAGACATGGAATGCAAGCCTAAAGTGGAAAAAAAGAGTTGTTTCTAGATTCTTTTTCCAAAACATCTGAATTTAGGAAATAGAAGTTGTTAGAAATTTATCTAGTGGTATGGTGAAGGAGTACATCTCGCTTCTAGGCGTTACCTGGTGTTTCAGTCTCTGCCGTCACCAAGTGGCAGTTAGACTTAGCTGATCATTCACTGGCACCTGTGTAAAATTAAAAAAGATCTCGCTATCAAGAATACTTTCATTTTCCCATGCTGAACTGCTTATAACTGGACTACCTCATGCACTGTGTTACAAAGAATTGTGGACATGCTAGAACAGAATTGGACATTTAATTTGGATTTTGTTTTGATGTGACTACAGAGAGTTACTGTCACTAGATTGGCCTGTGTGAATAACACATTTCTCCATCTGGTTGCCAAACAGAAAATAAAGTAAAACAAAGCCCAAACATTAGTTTAGTTCAGATTGCTTTAAATTGGATTTACAATTATTTTATCTTGCTGAAATAACCTTTTTATTTACTTCATGCAAAACATGCCATACAAATCTAAGAATTTCATTTGGCTGCCTTAGTGTCCTAGGTATCGGTTTACTTCAGCATAATCTCAGATATAATACAGAGCTGTAAGAATACTGAGCATTAAAACCCTTGCTTACATGGCCGGCAAATGGCAGAGAAAGGTTTAAAGCTTATCCCTGGAAAAAAGTTCCAAAGAAGCACCAATACCTACTTTTGTGTCTTATTTTACTTACATATTTATATCCTCAGAAGTTCTCAAATTAATTCTAAAATGTTTACTATATTAGCATATCAAGATTGTTTGCTTTATAAATTATTTTAAAATATGTCAGTTCTACTTTAACAGTGATAGGTTATCCTTTTATTGCAACTGAATCAGGTGGCTTATTAAAAATATTTGATTTTAAACCAGTTCTAGGTCTATATATTGATGTCAAACATGTTATTACATTTCTTACCCATTTCTCAATTAACTAAATCTTTCTCCTAACAAAGAAATGATAGCATAATTCAGTCACTTATATGCCTTCTAATTAAGTGGACCTCTCAAGGGTCTAATTTTCTGCAAAGTTAAAAATCCCATTCGTGTGAATACAGTGAAAGAAAGTCAACAGCAGGAACTGAGAACATTTTATTTCAGAGTACTTGATAACACGGACATCTCTGCGTTTCCCTCTAATGTAGTTTAACTCTCTCTAGTAGAGATGAGATTTCAGCTGGGGTTCCCCTGTGTAAGGAATGATTCAGAGGCTGTATCCTTCAGCCAGAAAGATTCATTTCACTAACCTTAAACAGAATCCTAGAAAATGTATTCAACTACAATTATTTGTTAAATTGCCAAATAACTCTGAAATAACCACAGCTTCATTTGCCAACAAGTGTAGTTTCTTCCCTTGAACCCAGATAAAATACATGTTGAATTCATGGCTCCAGGCATGAAGAACTTTCAAAACAAGCCTCCTCTGGGTGACACCAGTGCAGACTGGTCCTCTGCACCAGAACTAACTGGCTTGCTCCAGAAACATCATGTTAGTTGTACTTGGTGACAAAAACTGTAGGACTTGCAACCTATAGTTGCAACTTTCAACTACAGAGAACTCTAAAGACTTAACTCTCCTCTCTTTTCCTGTAATGCCATGTAGTTTCAAAGGTCCTCAGTCTGTCAGAAGGTACTGGGGAGATTGTGGCTCATGGTAAACAGGGCCTGTGGAGCAGCCACATGGTTCCCTGATTTTGAAAGGGAACTATACAGTCATTTGCAGTCTAAGCACTCTCAGTTTCTTCAAACCCGAGTGCTCAACTTCATAAAACTTTCTAAACCCATCTTTACCATAAAGTAAAAAAGCGATGAAGAGCAATGTTTGTATCAGTGGTAGTATTTCTTTGAACAGAAGAGCTCCTCTAGCAATGAGATGGCAGAGTCATGCATAAAGTGTCTTTTAGCAAGTAATGATTGCAGATTGCTAAAATCCTTGTTGAATATTTTAAAATAATGCTGTTACTGCAGGAAATTACAAATTGAGAACTCTGTCCTTGGAAACATAGGAAATCAAGCTGGTAAACCAATGGGTTTTAGTTCCGTAATGAAAGAGCTCCAACCTCAAATTTTGAATTTAAATCAATGTAACCTTAACCTGCGGAAATAGAAAACTGTAAAGAACAAGCATTGTACCAACTTTGAAAGTAGGACAGAAACTAAATGTAGAATTCAGCATGATATGATGTTTCTTAAAGGTAAAATTGTGGTCATGCTGAGATGTATGATTGACAGTGGAAAATCTCTTTGGACTACTCAAAGATCAATTTTAATTGGAAGTTAGGTCAGATGTAGGAAAGTAACTTTTGGTAACCAAAAATTTATGCCTGAAACTAACTCAAAATAATGATCAAAATTACAGGATTTGAAGGCTCAAACTGACCTTAAAAAGTCTTATAATCCATGTGACTACTCTTAGGCAGGATCAACTATAGCTAACCCATTTCTGGTATGTCTAAACTGTTCTTGGACCTTCAGTTACAGAAAATTCAGTTTGCCATTGCTAAATACTTTCCAAATATTATTCTTAACTTTAAAAAGCTATGACATTCTTTTCTTTCCTTACTTGCAACTGAAATGTACTTATTCTTGTTCTATCTTTCCCAGATATGGAGAACAATTCATCCCCTTTCTTTGCAGTTACTTTATCAAGAATTCAAAACTGTTGTTGTTAACTTGCTTTGTTTTCCCCTCTACAAACTTGAACAATTTCAATTTAGTCTTTTTTTTTATATAAGAAATGCTTTCTAGACATTACTGTTAGACTATTTTCAATTGGTTTATATTTTTATTGTAATATTGTACTTAAACTGAATGCAGTACCTCAGGAGAGGTTTTGTTATTTATGAACAGAGCAGAAATTTTACTTCTTGTGTCTTATAAAAGGTTATGGTTTTTTGGGTGGTGGTTTTTTGGGGTTTTTTGGGGTTTTGTTTTTTTTTTTTTGAGTATGCTATTGTGTATATTTAGATTTACTGCTTCAGAAAATTGCTTGTTACTCTGTCTCCTCATTTCTCTAGATACAGCCTCTGCTGTAGCTTGCTACAGCTCTCATCTGGTTTGTATATGTAGCTTTTATACTACATTTCAGCCAGGCAACATACAGCAACTGGGAATGCTGAGAGAGTCCCTCAGCTGCGGCGACATAGGTCCTGCAACAAATTCCTTGTTCTTATAGGACTCTCAACCAGGTAGTTTAATTTTCAGAAGAGCACACTGCCCACAGATCCTTCTGATTTCATTACCTCAGCACTCTAAAAATCAAGACATAAGGTGAATCAAACATGGGTCATTAACCACAGGTCTCTAGAAGCTGCAGTGTTACTGAGCATAACTCCTATTGAAAACTCCTCTAAAATCTCACACTTAGGACTACCAGTCATTGCTAGAGCAAAACTAAGAACTGTTTTCATTTTTCTCTTTTCCAGTTAGCGTCAATTTGATTCTTATGAAATTGAGGTATTCACAGGTGACTTCATGATTTGTAAAAGCACAAGTGTCTCAAAACTTCCGAATTTGTGACCACTCCATCTATTACTTACCTACTCCCCTCCTGAACCATCCTGGCTACACCCCAGCTGAGAGTGAGAGGTTCTTTTTGTGACAGTATGGGCAAATATGCATTGAAATAAAGATCTATCAAAGAAGTAATTTTCATAAGATGTTTTGGACAGTAGAGAAAATGTGAGAGGCTCTAAGTATACTCTTAGGTAAAGAACTCAGATTCTAGAATAAGCACTACATCACTACTGGTCTTGATTTTTTTTTAGTAATTGGAAATTGTGTTAAGAGAGAAAGAGATTATATTCTTCAAAGATTTCTGAAGTCCTTGAAAGAAAAACCTTGCTGGGATGCCTATGAGAACAGCGCCTTATAAACCTGTGCAAAGCGTTATCCTCACTCAAATATCTTGTAATAAGTTTAAGTTGCACTGATATCTACAAAAAAAAATTAACAACAGGTCAAACTCCCAGGCTGCTGTGATTCTTGCCTGTTGTGCTGGCCAATACTGTCTCACAGTTGTTCCCTAATCTGTATGTATTCATCTGCTGTGTCTTGTCTTATATGCAAATGCTAGGCTCTGTGGGACAGGAATTAAGTTTTTATACTATGTTTGTGCTTAGGATGTCCCATGAAAAAAGATCAGTAGGTGCTACAGCAATATGAATTATAGCAATCCTGTTGCTTGTTTTCTGTACTTCTGCTTTGTAGCCAATGTACTGCCAAATCGATCTCAGTCAAAAATGCTTTCAGCATGAGAGATTTGTTCTGTTGTGTAGGAACATATGATCATTCACAATTATCTTGTCTGCATCTACTGCAATTTGTTGCAAGTGAGCAAGGCAGTTCATTACCAAGACCCTGAGCATCTCAGTATAACTCTGAGTTTGAACCTGTTTCAGCTGAGGGAGGGACCAGGAAACCTCAGGAGGACCCTTCCATCCCAAATGATGTAAAAGTCTATGATTGCCTTTTTTTCTTTTAAAATTATTTTTCATTTTTGTTCAGAGAAATTTTACTCAGTGGGTTGATATGTTTTTCTTTTCTAGGAAAAGATGTTGTGCTGGTGGTTGGAAGGGTCGCTTCACTGTTTTGTCTCTTTTCTGCTCAAAGGAGTGGCACAGTCATCTAAACTTATGGTTTCAAAGACATTAGGCTCCCTAATGCCAGATCTTCAGATTCTTTCACGGCTGACTCAGCCCTTCACTCTTTTGAGAAAATTAAACTGCAGCTTTCTGTGCATATATTTTTCAGCTGTCATCTTAAAAACCCGATGCCTTAACCATTTGGTCACTACACCCCTTTTTCACTCCATCCTACTACTGCATGGCTTTCTGTGCACAGGTTTTAGTTAAGTGTCAGCACTGGCCCAGCAATACGTGCTTCTCAGAACACATAGAAAAAACCGTAACCCTCTTGAATGGGTAAATTTGGTAGAATGCTTGAGTAAATGGGATAAATAAAAAAAAATGCTAGTATATTATTGGAAGCTTTAGAAGAAAGGTAAGAAGCAACAGTGACTGACCTTAAAATAATCCATTTTATTAACAAACATTTATCAGGCAAAATGTCAGAAAAGATTAAAATAAAGAACTTTGATGCCTCTGTGCAGAATTTTTTAGGCTCTTAAAGTCCAAGCTTATTCTGCCTGACAGGAGTACAACTAATGAAGGGCTTTCTGAGGACTTTTGCTGTGATCCTTGGGATTATAAAAGAAGAGTGAAAAATGAATATTCTGCTTGCTCCAATAGTGATCTTCAGACATTCCTAAAATGCCTTGGCTCAAGCTGTTTTGCAGCAGTTGCACAAATTTGACTTGGCAAGACCATTAATGATGTGACCTTCATTTCAAGTTTACTTTGTGCTTGCAAAGAGCAGTGGGTAGTGATGAGGAATATTATTTTGTTCCTAGTGGCAATTAGGTTGTTCAGCAACCATAGTGCTACTTACAAGGGGAAAATCCTGTCTAACCATCAGTACACTTCTCAGAACATTTACGGCATTTATGGATTGTAATTCTTGCTCCCTCTGTGGTCCTCCCCTTGTTCTTGGCAAGTGTTTTAAGTGTTCCAAACTACCACTGAGTCCAAAATCTCCATTATTTGTAGCAGTAAATAACAAATCTAACATTCTCATTGTGCAAACTAAGCTAAAAATGTACATAGAATAAGACTGTCTATACTGCAGTACTAAACAGTCACATAGTCACCTCATGGCAGCACAATTATCCTTTAGAAGAATGTGCATGTTCCTCCAAATCCCTTAGGACTAACCGCTGTGAAAGAAGAAGAAACGAAAACTAAAAGAAACCAGAATAAAGAGAATGGTGTTTTAAAATGGTCTGGCAATTTCTAATTCTCAAAATAAAAAAAATCTCTCAAAGTGAGAACATCTTACCCTGTATTTTCTGCACACTAGCAGAAAAGGCAAAGGAAGAGGCAGAGCATCTCATCTGAGTTACTATAAAAGATTCTGCGCCTGCCATTTTTCATTCCTTTGTAGAATTTAATTTAAAAAAAGACATCTTCCTACTGTCTGTTACCTACAGCTGATCAGCTTGCTTGGGTAGCAACAGTGTGAATGGAACGGGTTGCTGTGAGGAGCACTTATGTGTGTCGGGCTCTTGCCATAGCTGAACCCCCTCTCTCAAGCTGTGTCTTATCAGTATGTGGCGTTCCTACATAAAGACGTTTGGCAGTTTCTCTTGCTGCAGGGTACAGAATATACTGGTGAAATATCTAATTCTTCTCTTTGTTTTATAATATGTGTATGCACACACATATCTATATAGCCGTATCCATATCTATATGGATATAACTATACCTGCATATATCCATATATATACACATATGCATGTATATGTATGCATGTACTTTTATATATATATTCATACATGTACACTGCAGACACACATGTATAGATATATATTTAAAGGTTTTAGAGGTTTGGGGTTTTTTGGGAGTTTTTGGGGTTTGGGTTTTTTTGCCTGGGTTTTTTATTCTACTGTAGAGATCTAGCTTGTTTTGGAAAATTCTTCCATAATATTGCTCTGCTTTGAAAATAACAGTATGTTACCACATTGCAAAACTTAGAGAAAATGGACTCTGAAATACAAAGTCAGGAGAGGCAGATGGAATTTTAATCTGCTCTGTGAGAACATAAGGATGTTTCAGGTTAGAAAAATAATTTGATTTTCCTGTGCTGATGCCTGCCTTTCAAACAAGAATTTTGTAATGATTTCTCTCTGCTTTATATAAGCTTGGTCCCTGGTTAAAATTTACAGTTCCTCTACTGTATCTAATATATACCTCAGTCCTTTTCTGGATCTGGAGCACTGTGTGATGGTACTCAGGAGAACTTTCTTTGATCTCCAAACTTCTGCCCTAGAGCTTCCCACTCGGCCTTTTTGGAAACTGGTTTCAGATGACCTCCTTATCCTGAAGGTGTTCGTGATTATTCTTTAATTTTTAATATCTCTCTCCTGTCTTCAAATTAACCATTTTAATTTGATCTCCCTTTTACAGAGGATTAGCATTTACTTTTCCATTTTGTCTGAGCGACACAGTGAAAGAAGACATAACTATTACAGTTTATATGACTAAAAATAATATCATATGGGCATTGAGGAATGTGAAATGCAGATAGTACAGTATATAACTGCAGATGAGCTGTGTAACTATTTTGTTTGTGTAGAAGGAAAGGTTTAATTTAGTTAGATTTCATTTCCTTATCTTTAGCTCATATTTTTCAAGGAGAGGTCATGAATCTGACAACAAATGTGGTACATGAGGAAAAATGCCTGTTTCACATCTTAACAACTTCCAAATTATCTAACTTCTACTGTATAAGACACTGTGCATCCGTCTGTGCTATAATGGCTTCCAGTAAGTCCCTGTCACACAGTGGATGCTTTAATTTACAGTACAGTCCTACCCAGAGTATGGCCTCCAAACAAGCATGCTGCAGTTGATGCTGCAGTTGCTGGGAGTACGGTCCAAGAAACTAGGTTCTCCGTCTCCTTAGATGGACAAGTGTTATTCCTGGCTCACGTCTGTTTCCTGTCCCGTTTGCTTGCTCCCGCCCCTGTGATCTGTCACTGTCTTTGACTCTCCCGAGCCTGGTTTCCAGCTCCAGCCATGCCAACGCTGCAGGTGGTACTGATCCTCCATGGAGAGGCACATCTGCCAGTGGTTCTTCCTGAGCCACCGAGGCTTCCTTCCATCAGTCTTAACATTTTGCAGTGAATGCTTTATTTCACGATCCAGTGGAAGTCCATGGTGAGAGAAACTATGGAAATACTCTGAGGAGTGAGGTACCGACACTATGACAAGAGACCATGTGGTGGGGGCCAAGTAGAGGCAGGAACCTGAAATGTGCCAGATATTCTTGGCAGCATCATCTTGGGAGATTTTTCTCTTCATCTTAACAAAAAAATTATCTACAGTATTGATAAGTGATTTCTAGTGTTTTTATAGCCTTTTTGAATATTTGAGAAAGAAAAGTGCGGGGGCCCCCCCGGCAAAAAAAAAAAAAAAAAAAAAAAAGAAAAACACGTCCTGAAACCAAACCCCCAAATCCTAAACCACCAAACTTGAGCAAACCAAGTATAAAGAGGGAAAAAAGACCACTCCGCATTCTGTGGCATACTTTTCTGACAAGTATGTTTTGTGTGTTGTCTGCTGTTTCCAAATATTTTGGTGGTATCATATTGCACTGTTTGAATTGCAAGGCCAAATGAAATGTAGGGGAAATCCTGTACTTTCTGAAGAGGTTTTTTAGATCAGTTCTCTCCTTAAATAAACATGTATCTACCACACATCATGGTGTAGACCCAGAGCGAGGCATTCTTGACCTTGAAAGTTCTCCTCCACTTCCCATGCTTCCAAGTACCAAAAACTCCCTCAGCTTTCCCTTAACACTTGCACCTTTTCCTGCCTGTCAACAGTTTTCAGGCATATATTTTCCCATGAAAGAGTGCAAAAGGGTGGCTGTGACCTGTGGTCTTTCTGGAATTTTTACAGTAGTGTTGAGGACTTCAAAAATGTACACATGATCCATAGCAAATCAGTATATCAGGCAATGGCTTCATTGCTAGTGAGGAAAAAACCTAAAGTAACGGCTGAAATGTACCATAAATATAGCTACTATGTCATATATATATGTCAGGTATTGCCACATGCACCCAATATGTCTGCCTAAACACATTGGAAAACTGCTTCTGAGACCTCGGTAGCCAAAGTTGTGACATATGTGCCCATCCTTAGTAATTGAACATATCTACAGTGTTTATTTCAAATACAGAACATTAGCAAAAAAATGGTCATGAATGATCCCCATACCAAAATTTTGCAACAGAATCATTTAACCCGTGAAGAAACGAAAAATAAAGTACAACTTTTAAAGCCAAACTCCTGCAAAATTCCCTAAGCCTCCCCACCTGCCCAAGTTTCCTTTTTTCCTTCTCAATGCTAAACGAATTATAGATCTGGTTTGTGATCACTGAAATGAAAGTTTGTTTTTTAAACACCTGGGGGACTGTAGCAACTTGATCTGAAATTCTTGTCACTTTTTAATGATTAGGTGAATTCCAGTATACGAGTTCTGTAAAGTTATTCTAATCAATGTCTATTTTTCCATGGAGTGGCAGAGAATTTACTTAAATTAATCAGGAAATGTCAGCTTGCTGCTATGAAATAAAATATTCTTTAATGAACAGAGAGCTATCTGTCTGCAGTGAGTAAACAATATAAGTATTTTTCTGTATTAACAATAGTTTCTCCTTTTAAAAATAATAAATTTGAGAAAATGGAAAATACTGAGAAAATAAGACTTCTTTCTCACAAACATAAACATCTAGATATTTAGGATGTAATTAGATGATACAAATCACTTGATCCCTGATATTTTTCACAGTGACAGTTTTTCTTTAAATCAGAAGGTGAAAGAGCTAATTTTAATGAGTTTGTATTTGTAAAAGTCTGCACACACACGAAAAATCTCCAACTGTCACAGCAGCCAGTAATTGGCAGAGAGGCGCTTTGATAAAGGCAGGAAGAAATCCCTGCTGGTTCAAGACAGGTGGACATCAACTTGAATCCAATTTACATCTTAAAATGCACAATAGAAAAGATTTGCATTACATTGCCTAGATGAAAGGGAGCTCTTAGTCTGAGCTCCTCATTTACTTTCCCCTCTTCCTTTTTTTTCTTGCCCAAGCACTCAAACTATTTGTAGCTAAGTTTTAATGAAGATACCTTTTTCAGCTGCTGTTTGAAGCAGCTATTTACTTGACTAAGACTCAAATCTGAACTCATGCTGGGCTAAAAAAGAAAATCCAAACTGATAATTGGACAGACCTGAAATCGGATAGCCTGCTTCACCCACAGCTTGAATCAAGTGAGTGGATATCTTCAATGCCAAGTTATTTTTATTTGGTTGTCTGGTTGAGGTCCCTTGGAAATCTTTCTGGGGCTTCACAAGAGAGCTGCAGTGGAATGTGCCTGCTCTGAAAGGTACACGAAAGGGCTCCTGGTGGGCATCTTTGGAATATCTAAGTGATCCTAGCTACATGTTCAACTGGTTGATCCATATTTAAACTGTTAATTCAGATCCAAACTTCTATAGCATCCTAAAGTTTTCTGATTAAAAGTCCAACACTGTATTGAGTTTAAGTGAAGGAAAAGTAGGCTTATTCTTGTTTCAGAACGGATGCTGAAGACAGACAGGTTGGGAGTAAGTAGGTAGCCTCAATTTTTGTTCCTCTGTAGTTTCTTCCCCCATGTTTGAGTCAGGACTGATGGTAACCAAAAGCTTGCTTACAGAAGCCTAGGAATTTTTTGTGTGCACGTTTTCAGGTACAAATTCCAATCTTGCAATCAGCAGTGTGAAGTCTGTGAAGCCTCTTCCAAATTTATACGTATACCTGAAGTTAGACTTAGACTGACATTCCATTATTTGTTAAATAATTAATTGAGTTGGCATTCTTTTTTAAATAATTCTTCCTTTACAGCTAAGACTCAGTCTCTTTTCAAGGACAAAGCAGTAGATCACAAATGTAAATACAGTGTTGATTTTAAATGTAATTTTCCTTCTTACATGATGCATGTGATTTCATATTTTGTAAATTTCCTTGAAGTGTGGCTATGTACGATATCAGAAAAATAATCTAATAATATGCATTACTGCATGTTTTATCTCTTTCAAATTTTAGGGAACTTTTATCTAACTTCAGCATGCATGTGAAATTGAGAGTTTAAATGAATGGATCTACAGAGTACTTTGGGTGAAATAGTAGGCCACTGAGTACAGGCTATTTTTGTAAATCTTTCAGAATCCTTTGTTTCTCAGGTGAGAATGTCTTCAACAGAAAATGTTGGCAAATGTACTTTGTTTCACATACTTGTGTATTGGTACAGCCTAAGATTTATTCAACATTTTCTTATCTTTAAACATTGAAATATACTTTTAAATAATTTCAGGGCCCCCAACATGAGAAGGACATGGAACTGTTGGAGTGAGTCCAGAGGAGAATGACAAAGATGATCAGAGGGCTGGAGCACCTCTCCTATGAGGACAGGCTGAGAGAGTTGGGGTTGTTCAGCCTGGAGAAGACAAGGCTCCAGGGAGACCTTACAGCAGCCTTCCAGTACCTGAAGGGGCCTACAGGAAAGCTGGGGAGGGACTGTTTACAAGGGCATGGAGTAATATGACAAGGGGTAATGGACTTAAGCTGAAAGAGGATAGATTTAGATTAGATATTAGGATGACATTTTTCACTGTGAGGGTGGTGAGGCACCAGAACAGGTTGCCCAGAGAAGCTGTGGATGCCCCATCCCTGGAAGTGTTCAAGGCCAGGTTGGATGGGGCTTTGGGCAACCTGGTCTAGTGGAGGGTGTTCCTGCCCATGGCAGGGAGTTGGGACTAGATGATTTTTAAGGTGTCTTCCAATCCAAACCATCTTATGATTCTATGAAATGTTCCCATCAGGTAACTGAATCAAGCTACCTAGAAAGACTGACAGGAGTGCCTGGCTCCATCCAGCCTATCCACATGGATTTTCCTTCAGTGGAATCTAGACTTTGAAGGCAAAGGTGTACGGGGCATTTTTAAAGTTGTCTTAATGAAGACACTACAGGAAGACACTTCTGAAGATGGGAGCATGGTCACAATTCAAGTATTTGAGTTTGGCCTCTGACAAACAAGTGAAGAATCATGCAGCCACTGAAACTGGATATAGGGTACCTAGTTACGGAGCACCCTGCATAACCCATGGCCACCCCCTTTTTCAAGTGCTGAGAGGAAGGACCTGGTCCATGTGGATCTGGAAGAAAGTGCCTCTTTTCTAAGACCATAGCTTTTATTCTTGTATTTCCTGCAGTGGACATGCTTTGAGGCACAGCTCAAAGTCACTGCTCTCCTATCAAATGTTTTACCTGTGAGAACTTGCTCATAACTTCTTATCCAGAGAAGAATGATCAAGATCCAGGATAATGGAGCTGCCTCCCATGGCCCAATCTGAGCCTTATCAATGATGCAGAAAGAGGGCAGAGTAGCAAAGATAAATTACCTTCTTTCTTCCCCAGGGTTCCTCATACATTCTGTATGTGAAAATCACATATGGCCTTGTATGAATGTGGTGGGCTGGCCCTGGCTGGACACCAGGTGCCCACCACAGCCACTCTATCACCCCCCCTCTTTTACAGGATGAAGGAGAGAAAATTTAACAAAAGGGTCATAGGTTGAGATAAGGACAGGGAGAGATCACTCACCAACTACTGTCAGGGGCAAAACAGACGCAGAGGAAATTAATTTATTACCAATCAAAATAAGAGTAGGGTAACAAGAAATAAATCCAAATCATCTTTCCCCCACCCCTCCCTTCCTTCTGGGCTCAACTTCATCCCCGATTTTTCTCTACCATCTTCCTCTGAGCTGCATGGGGGGACGGGGAATGGGGGTTGCGGTCAGTTCATCACACGTTGTCTCTGCCGCTCCTTCCTCCTCAGGGGGAGGACTCCTCACACTCTTCCCCTGCTCCAGCGTGGGGTGCCTCTCACGGGAGACAGTCCTCCATGAACTTCTCCAATGTGAGTCCTTCCCACGGGCTGCAGTTCTTCACAAAGTGCTCCAGCGTGGATCCCTTCCACGAGGGGCAGTCATTCAGGAGCAGACTGCTCCAGCGTGGGTCCCCCATGGGGTCACAAGTCCTGCCAGCAAATCTGCTCTGGCGTGGGCTCCTCTCTCCATGGGTTTAAGGGACTGCATGTGGATATCTGTTCCACCATCATCCTCCATGGGCTGCAGGGCAACAGCCTGCCTCACCATGGTCTTCTCCAGGGGCTGCAGGGGAATCTCTGCTCCAGCGTCTGGAGCACCTCCTGCCCCTTCTTTCTTCACTGACCTTGGTGTTTGCAGAGTTCTTTCTCTCACATATTTTCACTCCTCTCTTCTGACTGCTGCTGGTATTGCTGCAGGTTTTTTCTTCCCTTCTTAACTCTGTTATCCCAGAGACGCTACCACTATTGCTGATGGGCTTGGCCTTGGCCAGGGGCGGGTCCGTCTTGGAGCCGGCTGGCATTGGCTCTATCAGACACGGGGGAAGCTTCTAGCAGCTTCTCACAGAAGCCACCTCTGTAGCCCCTCTGCTGCCAAAATCTTGCTATGCAAACTGTATACAATGAACTTGTAGTTGAACAATTCAGTTACACTTCCCATATGTTCTTTCACTGTGTTTGCATAATTTTTCAGGTGAACCTGAGTAATGAAACGTTAATGACTGGGTAAAGCATGAATACATGCCAAAATTATCTTGTCTTGTTAATTTTTTATATTTGATTTAGTCCTAAATTTACCTGAGTGTTAGACTAACAGGCTGTGCATTTCTGTGTTGGATAGAGATAAAGAAACAAATTGAAAGTATTTTCTACTATCTTTGCAGTAGCTCTGAATGGTAATATATCGATGAGTGCAGTACTCCCTGCTCTGGAATACAATCTCTGAAGTGAAAAAAAAAAAAAAAAAAGGGTTACTGCTGTCATTTCTGATTTTATAAGGTTACAGGCTACAACCTTGGGAGATTTTACTCTAAATTTGATTTTTATTGTTTCACAAAATGGGACCTGTTTTCTGACAGTCAATAAAACTGCAGGTGATATTCCTCTTATAATAGATGTGAATGGACTATTACTGTTTGCTATAGCAGTTTAACTGCAGGGCAAGCTTATAACGGCTTTTGTTGGAAAAAACACACAATCTTTTTTTAGCCACAGGACTACTTCTTTATTTTCATCAAGTTCCCTGGTAATATCAGTATGTACTCAACTGAGGAGGTCTGAAATAAGCAGAAAGTTTTCTGCTTCTGAACTTCAAAACAAACTGAAAACTGAAAATCAGTATTGGTAGGCTAAAATGAAAGTGGTTTCAACAGAGTATCAATAGGTAATCCTAAGATTTAAAACAATTATCGTAGGAAATGTTGTATAAGTATTATGTAAGTATCAGATACCAGTTTTCAATTCCCCTCATTGTCCACTGTCTAATCTATAATTCCTGTAAAGCTTGCCAGTCCTAATGCAAACCTTCATGTTTTTTGCTGAGGGTAGACTGTGCCCCATCCTTTAGATCATTAATTGAACAGGATTGGACCCAGTATTGGAATCATTAGAGAGGAGCAATTGAGAAAAGAAAAAAAATAAGAAAAGATGAAAGACATAAAGTGTGTGAAAGAATCAGATTTTGTAGTCCAAGATCAGAAAGCTCAGTAAATCATGTAAATACCAGTAAATGTCACCTGGCATTGGCTTATATTTGTGAATCTCATATGATGAGCTCATCATCACAAATGTTTAACATCTCTCTGGCAGCTTGGTCTTCACTTGCAGCTTTCTGATGTTTTACCTCCTTTATCGTTCCTTTAATTTTTTTGTAGACTTTTTGTTCATCGTGTGGGATATTATGGTATCTTACTTTGGGCGTAACGTGAGGATCTGAGCTTTAAACTGCAGCCACAGCACTCCTCTGCCTGCAAGCTACCCTGATTTCTATCCCCCTGTAGCACACTTTGTCCTGTCTGATAATTACGGAGGACAGGGAACTCTGTAATCCCTCCACCCTTGATGTCTCATTTCTTTATCAAACTCAGTAACTTCTTGTGGTGTTGATCTGGCAATCACCTCTTGAAAATTCTCTTTATTCTTTTTCTGCTACTAAGTACTTGCCATGTTTTAATAGAACAGGCCCTCTGGCTGGGGAAAAGTTGCCAGTTAAAACTTGTAAGACTGATCCACTCTTTTATTATTATTTCTTTCAGCAGCTCTTCAGTGTCTTTGATGTTACCCATGCATTTGCATTAAAAGCTGTCAGTGATTTATTTTAACAAAATCCAATTATCCTTTTTAGTTCCTTGTGAAAAATTAATGGATGTTTCCAGTTTAATTGTGAATATAAGCTCATGGATGGAAACACACAAGTCACTAACGGAAATGTGGCATTAATAGTGCCAGCAGTGGCAATGAGGGTTAACAAATATCTAATGCTGTGCAGACTTCAGTAACTTGTGTAGAACTATTTGGGTCCAAGGAGAAAAGCAGCTGTTTTCAAGGAGCTATGCTAGGATAATGCTAAAATATCACGTTTCTCACACAGTTCAGTATCTCCACGTGGTTCTTATGCTGTGTAGATATGGGAAAAAGAAATGACACTTCCAGGAGGTGGCCTCTTCTGCTTTCTAGGGTGTTTTTGTTGAACCTGATCTCTTCCAACTTCAGTTTTTCTGTAGGTTCACAAAGAACAAAAATGGGAACTTCAGTTTCCTGAAGTATTAAATCATCACGCTCTCAGCTGTGTATTTTTAAAGCAAGCTTCCTCTCCTCCAGCAAATCCTTGATTTCCCCATACTGCTAACAGCAGGAGGCTATGCCTCCACTACTATCAGCTTTTCTTTATCTGAAATATAGGATTGGTTTCTTGGTACTACTGAAATTTTTCTGTTGGTGCAATCAAAGAGAAAGGAAGGGGTGAGTATCTCTCTTTTGCCTTAAATTTGGGCTGGTGTGGACCTCAATGTCATTATAAAGTTATTATTTGCACCAGCCAACCACCTTTCCAGGTTGGTTGTATTCTCTATAAATTAAAGCAATCTGGTTGGCTTAATGCCGAAAAAGGCTGGTTATAAACAGCCATGAGATGACACCAGTTTTATTTGGGACACTTTATAACTGAAAGTTGAGATCATTCAGTGATTGTCACATATCCCAGCTGAGACTCGTTTGTGTCCCCATTTGAACACAGTAGGGGTAATGAAGTACCAAATATATGTGTAATGTCATAGAATCATAGAATGGTTTGGGTTGGAAGGGACCTTAAAGATCATCTAGTTCCAACCCCCCTGCTGCTGTTAATCTGTTATGTCTCAGTGGTACAGATGACAACCCTCTCCCCCACTCTTTGCACCCCCACTGTTTAATTTTTGCAAAGAAGAACCCTGTGGTGGACCTCAGCATTTTTTCATTGGCTTCTCTCCCCTGAAACCAGCACACAACCTGATAACTAATTTGTACAAAAAGTCTCTATTCTTATTTCAAGATATCAATAACATCTCAAAATGGAAAAGAGTACTCAATGATTATCACTTAGGAAGTACACTAATGATGGACCGAGGAATGGTCTTCAGCATCACAGGAATAAAGACGCGTGGGAAAAGAGACCTTAATTAAATATTTATAGAGAACCTAACACACAAGATCTATTTGACTTTCATTTCATATCTGGGTAAGATAATACTCTCCTTTATCAGATTTCTAATGGGATTGGTCCATGTTATTGTCTATCCATCATACAATTTGATATAGAATCATAGAATCATAGCATGGTTTGGGTTGGAAGGGACCTTTAAAGGTCACCTAGTTCAATTCCTCTGCAATGAGCAGGGACATCTTCAATTAGATCAGGTTGGTCAGAGCTCTGTCCAACCTGACCTTGAACATACCCTCATTTATCTCATTGCATAATTAAAAAACTGAGGGTTCTGTTCAACATCTCTCCTGTATTCATTCAGATAAATTATCTCTTCTACCTTACCAGTTTCTCTCTTCTTATCCTTATTTTTGCTACTTACTGTTTTCATACGGGTCTGGTTGCCTTTGTATCAATACCTTTGCAGGAATATTTAAATGTTAATTATAGATGATGATATACAAAATGTTATTTAAGTTTGCTCTTTTCTTCCATTCTAATAATAAGAACTTTTTACAGAGCTGACCCCAGATGGATAATGCTTAATATCAGTTTAGTGAAAGGATCCTACTGAAAATACAGTAAACATTTCATAAAATCCAATTTCCTTATTAAACAATGTCAAGAACTTAATCAGTGATTTGACTGATGGTACATGTCAAACCAAGCTCCTGGGAATACATATTGAATACAGAGTTCAAAAGATTCAAGGTTTCAAGACAACAAATTTGATCCATGTTTTTAAGATGTCAGGATATACACCTGCCCTTTAGCTACAAATTAGCAACAGAAACCTTCCTTTGTGTTTACAGTGGTAGTGTAAAAATCTTTGCTAACTAAATGATAAAGTACATAAAAGTAGCTTTGTACTTGATAATCAATAGTTGGGATCCAAAGCATTTTCTCAAATAGTAGGCCTTTTTCAGGGTCAGTAAGACTTCAAAATGGCATAAAATCTCAGTGAGAAAATATTCACAGAAAATGAATTTTCAAAACCCTGGATAGCTTTATTAGCTTTTTTCTTCCTCCTTAGCTAAACTTTGTTTTGCAATTGTTATTGCAAACTTACATGTTTGCAAATCTTGCAGCCCTGTTCAGTTAGCCACTGCAGAGAAAACCTGCGGAGATGCTGTGGGGGAGCAACTGAGTTTTGGGTGCTGCTGTGAGCCTTTACATTTGCGCCAGCATCCCCACAGCCCACCTGGATATGACTGCTCTGAACCCAGGGAGATTCCCAACTTCTGCAGCCTTGTCTGAAGTAGGCAAAATATGTCAGTAGAAGTTTAAAATTAACTATTATTAGAAAATAATAAAAAAGGTATTTATTGGTAGGTGGGCTTAAGCAGAACTGCTGACAGTATGCATCAGTTTACAGCATAGTTCTAAAGACTGGCTATGATCCAGCTTTATATTAGGTGTGTTAAACTATTTATCATTTATATTGAGGCCTATGGCAATGATCATTCTGAAGATATGCAAACCTAATGTACTTTGGAAAGTTCAGATAAAACTCTGTTAACTTCTAAAGTATATACAGGAATAATTGAAACAACAAAAGTGAGCAGGAGGTTGGACATAGGCATATAATAATTAATATTTATCATTTATATGAGAGAAAACATACATGTGGATTAATCAGAACAATGCATATTGCAATACACTGATGTATTAAGGTTATGTTCTTGCAAAGTAGGCAATCAGTATCCTTGTAAGATATTTCAGACTGTTTTTTAAGATACCTACAAAGTCAGTATATAAGAGCATAACACCACCTGTGATATAGTATTATGAATGATGTAAGTATAATCCTAATTAAATTAATTGAATTATTTATGGCAAAGCAATTAAAGAACGGACACTTAGCATATTTTAGTGCCAGAGTAAGTAGGTCAAAGGAATACACTGTACTTGAACAAAATAGATGTAACTATGCATTGTGCAGTAAAAAAGATTAGATACATCTCAGACATCAGGCACATAACAATTTCAGTTGTTTAGAATAAGCATTGCTAACTTTACTGCATGGATTTCTCCAAAATGTTAATCAGTCGTTACAGGTAAAAGTTGTTAGTGGAAAATCCCATTGGTCACTGGATTGTTAACTTTCAATTAAACAGTTTGGTGACGCAGACATTTCACATATTCTTCAGAGATCCACATATTCTGGGCTACAAAGGAATTGAATTTTGCCTGTACTAATGGATGTGATGCAAGCAAGTTGGAAACTGGCATTTGTCCTTCAATGTTTTGCTTATAAAGCAAAGGAAAAGACACTCAATTAACACAATCTGAAAATGAAGCCAAAATATTTCCAAATTATTTGGAAAAGAATGGATATAAGATTGAGAAGTATCTATTTTTTCTCCACCTGAAAATGATACAAATATTCATATTTCCTTTAATAATACAGCCAGAAAGATATAACTTTGTAATAAAACTACTGCACACTTTGGAGTTACGTTTTGGTAGTGCTTAAGTAGTGGTGCCAACCTCAGACCACATCTAAGTCGGACCACATGGAAGTGAAAAGCGATGTCCCTTCCACCTGTTCTGCAGGACAGATTGCACGTTGCTGGGTTTCAGGTGTTCTCACGGTGTCGTCTCTCTTTTACAACAGGAGTCCGAGCTCTCAGAAAACTGTTTTGCATCATAGGTCCTTTATGTTGTCTAATGAAGGTGGCCTATTTTTTCAGCACTTTAGACTGCATTTTCCTCTTCTCTCACTTCATTGTAAATGCTTCTTGCTGTACATTGATAATGATTTCGCTCCTCTGTGAGAGGTTTAAAACTTCAAACTCAGTGCTAAGTGTGAGTATTTTTATTTGGCTCATCACAGTTTTTCCTCACGGAGGCAGGTGCTACAATGCCTGAGAAGACAAGGAATCCACAAAAAGTCTCTGGCATTCTTTCAGTGAAGTAAAAATAACATAATATAAAATGAATAATCAAAATTAGCAGGAAATAAAATGGGTGAGTCATGAAGAAAAACCATGATTAAAAAACCATAATGAATTAGCATTTGGAAGATTGAGCTTACTAATATAAATGCCAAAGCCAAATAAATATCAAAGCCAAATAAGTGCCAAGTACCTCAGAGAATATTTGACTTACTTCATCAGTCTGTTGTAAATAACAAACACACACTTCAGTGTTAGTAGCATAGTGAGTGTTGAAGGAATGGCTAAGATAACTAGTGGGATTATGCGCAATGAACACTCAAATTTGCTGCCTATGATCAGCTGCTTGAAACTGGCTCACCAGTGCTCGTGTAGTCATGGCTTCGGTTGCAGACGAAGGGCTGACATTTGGCTTTAGTGGCTAAAATGCAGTCGATACAGCAGCATCACATTCTGAAATTTCTGATGAAATGTATTATGACAAATCCCATTATCTGTAGTGCTTAAAATGACTTTAAGCACCATTGCCTCTGTGCCATTATATACTGCTATGAGTGTGACAGGCAGTGACCCACCTTCGCGTGCATCTCTGATTGATGTCTTTGTAACCCTGTTCTGTACAACCGTGCTCACTTGTGATTTTCTACCTCCTGAAGGGTGTTCAGATGAATGTCTGAATCATCAGTGTGAATGTCCGAATCGGCAGCAAATGAGATATAATTTAAATAGCAGTGCTGGTATGGAACACTATGCATCGAAAGAAGTCACAGTCGTAAGCAACACTTGAGCATCACACCTAAAATACCTAAGCAAGCTGTGAAGGAAAAAAGGTGTTGTATTATTTTCTCCCCAGGTTGCTTCTGAAGATGCTGAAAGGAGCTACTTTTCTAACAGGAAGGAATAACATTTCTTTCCTGAAAAAAAGAGAGTAGGGACTGAAAGCATTTAATCACTGCATTGGCTTGAAAATGATTTGGAGATAAAATGACATTTGAGTGAATCAAACTACTACCTGATCCAGTGTCTAAACCAAGATACTTCCCTTCACGGGAATGATGGAAGGGTTTTTTCCCCCATTATCATGAGAAAAGGCTAATCAACAGAGTTGTCAGAACTAAGAGGTCTTTGTTCATATAAATGTGTACATGGGCTGTGATCCAGTAGGTAGAGAAGTATGCTGCAATGTGCCAAAAGTACAGGTGATTATCAGCAATAACATTTCTGCAACTTCTGATTGACACATCTTTGAAATGTAACAGCAGGTAGTCTCATAAATCTTTGCTACATAGAACTAATCTTTTGTCAAATGATCTAGTCTATTTAATTTTATCTTTTCTCCCACACATTTTTAGTAATTTCTAAAAATATAGCACAGCACCCATCTGACTCTCCTATGTGGAAACCTACCAGACTGAATTATACTTATCAGTACCTTAGAAATCATGTTGACTTCAGAATTTGACCAATAATATCCCAAGAAAATGTAATTTTCACAGCTGAGAAAAAAGGAAGCAGAAAGCAAATGGTATTATTTGCTGTATTTCTGTTTGGAAAGTCACAGATCTTTGCGAATTTATCCAGTACATCTATGCTGACACCAAGTATCAACTGCAATAGACCAGAATTATAACCCTTTTACAGAATTAGCCTGGTCAGAAATTTTTCTATGGTACTAAAAAGAGCATTTTAAAAGAAATTAACCGTCTGCCTTAAGATGAATGATTTTGAGTTGACCATAATTCTTTTTGTCTCTCATACCATAATTCTCTTTTATCTGTTGTTGTATTATTTTTTTTTTCCTAGCAGGAAAAAAATCCCTCTGAAAAAAAACTTTCTGGAGTGGCATTCCAAGTAAAAAGAGATGGAGAAGAAAGCACTTGAGACCTGACTGTATGCTAATGGTCTCACCAAACTGCATGCAGGAGTGCAATACTCCTGGGATCATCACGGGCATAATCTGTTAAATTATTTTTATATTATCTCTTCTGTTTGCATAGGCTAAAGGTGTCTGATGATGCTGTACTCTTGACACACTCATGGCAAAGTGGCAACAGATTTGGCTTACTGATGGGAAGCTGCCCAAGCCCAAATATGTAGGTATCATCTGTGCCTTCCTCTCCACACACTGCTCAGACTCAGGCTGCACTTCTTTTTGCGACTTTTAAACTCTTTTAAGTTTAGACAGTTCGGCGTTTTGGCTAGATTTCTGTTAGCTTTTGGAAACAATGAGAAAAAGCAGAAGCGTCAGATGACACATTTTGCTTCTGATAGTTTAGTGGTATGGCAGAGGTTTCTGTGAAAATTTGACCACTCCAACCATGCTCACCATGTTCAACACTGTTAGAATGATCATTCTCTCTTCTCTCTAGGGTACTCTGGGCCAGTCTCCTCACGCTTCTGTGTTTAGAGAGTCTTTGTTTTACTAATGATAGAAATATCTGTGTTTTATTAACAATCTCACATAGAGCATACAGTTGTATACTTCCAGAGAAATGACAGTTCACATTAAATAAGATATTTATTCTGTATGGTCTTCTAATACACAGATGTGAAAAAAAAAATCTCCATTTTTATGTATCTTAACTATTTTCTGTGATGGGTGAAAGACAAAATATGGTCTAACTGCTTGGAAAGGACAGTATTTACAACAGGGTCAGGATTCCACCTGATGGACTAGACCTCTGGAATCCACTGTATGCCTGTGCAACTGCAATGATACAGAAAATAATCAGTTCTGATTCAGAATTTTTGAAGCCTACAGAGGGTGGAAGCAAGGGCAGGTAGCCTGGGAAGAATACAGAGAAACTGTCCGAGCAGCCAGGGAGCAGGTTAGGAAAGCCAAAGCCCTGATAGAATTTAGTCTGGCCAGGGATGTCAAGGACAACAAGAAAAGCTTCTATAGGTATGTCAGTGATAAGAGGAGGATGAGGGAAAATGTGGGTCCCCTCCAGAATGAAATGGGTGACCTGGTTACCCAGGCTATGGAGAAGGCTGAGGTACTCAATGACTTCTTTGCCTCAGTCTTCACTGGCAAATGCTTGAGCCACACTGCCCAGGTCACAGAAGGCAGGGGCTGGGAGAATGCAGAACCACCCCCTGTAGGAGAAGATCAGGTTTGAGAATATCTAAGGAACCTGAAGGTGCAGAAGTCCATGGGATCCGATGCCTTGCATCCGCAGGTCTTGAGGGAACTGGCGGATGAAGTGGCCAGGCCACTCGCCATCATATTTGAGAAGTCCTGGCAGTCCGGTGAAGTTCCTGCCGACTGGAAGAGGGGGAACATAACCCCCATTTTTAAGAAGGGTAAAAAGGAAGACCCAGGGAACTACAGGCCGGTCAGTCTCACCTCTGTGCCTGGCAAGATTATGGAGCAGACCCTCCTGGAGACTATGCTCAGGCACATGGAAAACAAGGAGGTGATTGGTGACAGCCATCACGGCTTCACTAAGGGCAAATCGTGCCTGACAAACTTGGTGACCTTCTATGATGGGGTTACAGCGTCCGTGGATAAGGGAAGGGCAACTGATGTCATCTACCTGGACTTGTGCAAGGCATTTGACACTGTCCCGCACGACATCCTTGTCTCTAAATTGGAGAGACATGGATTCGATGGATGGACCACTCGGTGGATAAGGAATTGGCTGGATGGTCACACTCAAAGAGTTGTGGTCAACGGCTCAATGTCCAAGTGGAGATCACTGACGAGTGGCGTTCCTCAGGGGTCGGTACTGGGACCGGCACTGTTCAACCTCTTTGTCGGCGACATGGACAGTGGGATCAAGTGCACCCTCAGCAAGTTTGCCAACGACACCAAGCTGTGTGGTGTGGTCGACACGCTGGAGGGAAGGGATGCCATCCAGAGGGACCTTGACAGGCTGGAGAGGTGGGCCCATGCAAACCGCATGAAGTTCAACAAGGCCAAGTGCAAGGTCCTGCATGTGGGTCAGGGCAATCCCAAGCACAGCTACAGGCTGGGTGAAGAATGGATTGAAAGCAGCCCCGAGGAGAAGGACTTGGGGGTGTTGATTGATGAGAAGCTCAGCATGAGCTGGCAGTGTGCGCTTGCAGCCCAGAAAGCCAACCGTGTCCTGGGCTGCATCAAAAGAGGTGTGACCAGCAGGTCGAAGGAGGTGATCCTGCCCCTCTACTCCGCTCTTGTGAGACCCCACCTGGAGTACTGCGTCCAGCTCTGGGGGCCCCAGTACAGGAGAGACATGGAGCTGTTGGAGTGAGTCCAGAGGAGGGCCACGAAGCTGATCAGAGGGCTGGAGCACCTCTCCTATGAGGACAGGCTGAGAGAGTTGGGGTTGTTCAGCCTGGAGAAAAGGCGGCTCCAGGGAGATCTAATTGTGGCCTTCCAGTACCTGAAGGGGCCTACAGGAAAGATGTTTATCAGGGAGTGTAGTGACAGGACCAGGGGTAATGAGTTCAAGCTGAAGGAGGGTCGATTTAGATGAGATGTTAGGAAGAAATTCTTTCCTGTGAGAGTGGTGAGGCACTGGAACAGGTTGCCCAGAGAGGTTGTGGATGCCCCCTCCCTGGAAGTGTTTAAGACCAGGTTGGATGGGGCTTTGGGCAACGTGGTCTAGTGGAGGGTGTCCCTGCCTGCAGCAGGGGGGTTGGAACTAGATGATCTTTGAAGTCCCTTCCAACCCAAACCATTCTATGATTCTATGATTCTATGGTATTTTCTCATCAAATATGCTGATTTTTTTGAATAATTTCCCCCCCCCCCAAAAAAAAAAAATTTCCATGTTATTAAACACTTCTTCCAGAAGACTTTTCAGATCTGAGAGTGAATTTCTGTTCAGACATGAGGGGTAGCCTGTGCAATGTAACCAGTTACAGAGGAGTTAAGCCAGTAGTGGGAATAAAAAATGGTTTAATCAGAGCAAGATTTTGAATCACATATTATACTGCAAATTAATGGCCTTAAAGATGCATAACAAAACATGACACATTCCTGTTCCTTTGCTTACTTTCCCCTAAAAATAATTGCCTGTCAGATTTTGAACTTGTTTGGCATCAGATTGAAAAAAAATTTCCAAAGCATTCTTCTACTCTGTTTTGCTATAACATAAAGCAGAAATAAACAAAAATCATCATCTTATCACTGTGATAAGTTTAAACACAAACTAGGCCCATGCCAGAGCATGCAAGAACTCATTTGCTTCATCTGATTCTGCAGCACAGGATGTGAGTTTTCACAGGGGAACAGTGGCAAGAAGCAGGGACTGCAACTCCGTAAATTGTCTTATCAAGAATCTTTTGAGATCTTTTGAGGGCTCCTCCCCAGTCTCAGAGCTCAGTCACTTGCATGTGTTTTCAGTGTGAAAGTTGTAATTAATATAAGCATCTCCTTTTCTGGCAGTCCATTGATTAACAAAGAGAAGCAGACAGCTTTTTTCAGGAAATATAACCAGGTGTCTTGCCTTCTTCAGACAGAAGTTATCTGTAAGGCCCATGCTTGATCATCTTCCTTAGCAGAACCTGTTGGGGGTGAAGAAATGTCATTTTACAGTGGTCTCCTTTCTTTGCTAGCGCATGTATCACTGGGATGAATACTAGTTTTGAGAAGGTCAGTGAAAAGAAATGTTTCTTTATATTCATTGCAAACATATATGTAAAATACAGATCGCACAGAAAATATTTCTGGTGGTTAGGGGAATATGGAGAAGCCTTTGATAGTTTTTCCTGCTTTCAACCAGCTTCTTGTGACCTAAGGGTTTTGCATCTGATCTCTTGATGATTTCCTGGGTTGCGGTCACTCCCTTTTTGAGAACGATCAGTTCTTAGGCAAAGCAACATACATAGTTAGCAAATCTGTGTAGCTGCTGAAATCCATCTCAGGAGGTAACGAGTATTTACTATTACATCTGACATCTCCAGGGTTTTGCAAGGGAAATGGACATCCATACCTCATTAATAGTTGTGATAATCAACACTGGCACTTATAAACTAAAGCTTTACTGTTTTAGTTATAAGCGGAATAGTCTTTTAAGAGTTCAGTATCTTTGTCATGCTGTGCAATGTATTACCTTTTTGGTCATTTGTTGAATAAACTCACCGTTCCCACCTGCCCAAGTCTCCAGAGGAAACTGCAGGAGGACCTTCCTCTTTAAGCACCTTCCTAGAGAAAGCAGTGGTATAAGGGAAAATCACACATCAAAGATTACAAATACTTACTCATCATAAACATAACAGGACTGAACTTGTATTTACACTCAGCTTAATTGTGAAAATTTTAAGATGACTGGAAAAGATGCATGAATGAGAATGGTGCAATGTGTACCAAAATTATGAGCCATATTTGTAGAGCTAGACTTCTCATCTTTAAATTTAAATAAGCCTAAAAATGTGTTCTAGGAAGTGAAGTATATAGAATGATTTCAGGATGCTTCTTCAGTTCTGGGGATTATGATATACTGGTCTTTACAAGTTTGTTAATTCATATATTGTATTACTTTTATCTTTAAAAATATATGTCATGCTAAAGAAAAATGTTGTAAAATATTTGTAGAATCTGTTATGCATATTTTGAAAGGATAAACATATTATCCAGATGGATTGCTTGGATGCATTTTCTATTACAGTTAAGCAATCATAAGTATGAAATTTCCTCTTTGTCCTGTAACAGCAGTGTAAATACTAAGTTTCATAAACTTGTCCTTATTATAAACCTTCACATATACTCTTTCTCTAAATTATTCAGTGGTTGATACAACATGACACTATGTAGAATTTGTGTTTTCTGAGGATACTGCACTGGTTTATATGTGTAATAAATGTGACAACAAAGTGAGGAATGAAGGAGAAATTTACTTTTTCAAACAGGCATTTTATCTGTTCTATAAAACGTTACTATTGAAAACAGCCATGAATTGTGTCTGATTTTGGTGCTACTGGTATTTCACTTCATACAGCCTCTAGGAAAATTGAGGCTAGCCTTATAATCTGCATGAAGCAGCAGTCTCCAGATCAATGCAATTTGAGAAGTGCTGGTGACCTCTGCGGGTGTAGCAATGGGCAAAACTCATGGGTTTCTCCTCACTTACATACCAGAACTGCTTGGCTTCATGGAGATGAGCAGGTGCCTGAATTCTGCTAGCACGAGTGGATCTCACCATAGCGGTGGGGTGACAAAGCCTGCCTGTGGCAACTGACAGCACGGCTTTTCCAAAGAGGCCACGCAGAACTCTGGGATGTCCTACACAGCTCTGTTTCCTTCCTCTCTCCTAAAATGAGTGCCTAATTTACACTTCTGTACTGCTTTGCGCTAGTAATTAAGGGCAAAGTGTGTGTAGTAAGCACAGAGAAAGCAGGAGAAACAGGCGGTGTGGACCAGCAAAACATGCAGAAAAGGGACTCAGTGGGGCTTTTCAGGCAGGCTGTTCATTTTTTCTTTTTTTTTTTTTTTAATTCTGTACACCC
Organism: Grus americana; assembly: GCF_028858705.1. NCBI lineage: Eukaryota > Metazoa > Chordata > Aves > Gruiformes > Gruidae > Grus > Grus americana. Next base: position 62,181,781 of record NC_072853.1, read on the forward strand.
AGTGAAGGATGAATTTGTTTGTTTGTTTGTTTGTTTGTTTGTTTCTATTTTTTCTTTTCTTCCCATGGCAGAGAGATCTGAGTCCCTTTGAAAACCTGAGCATATTTTCCATTTGTTTGCTGTTTTGCTCACGTCAGCATGAAGGCAGACAGACAGTGTCGTTATTGGAGTTGAATCCCTTCAGAGTTCATCACTGATGTCACCGAACAAAGTAGATCTAAATACAGCTGGACCAGAAATAAGCTCCTCTCACCACAGTAAAAGGAAGAGCATGGTTAGTGTGAGAGTCTTGAAAACTGGAATGGTCTTGTCTTTTTTGTCCCTGACTGAGACTGATTTCAAGAGGTCCTTCCACAGCTGAGGATGTGATGTGTCCTGAGTACACCCTCTCCTCCCCAGTCAGGGAGCCTGCAGCTGACCTGTAAGTAGAGTCTTACCAGGATTTGATTTAAATTGATGTATTAGTTTGAAATAAAAAGGGCCCTTTTGTGGTTTTATGCATTTCTAAGTTGTGGGGCTGTCTCATTAATTCAAGTAGTGATCCAGAGCTGTGACTGAACCTGTTTTCTCTGTGGCACAGCAAAGGAAGGCCAAAGAAGAGCTTGTGAGGAACCACAAAACGCGAGCAATGTCCTGACCAGCTGCCTGACTGCAGCCACCACGCAGTGTGCCCTTGCCTCGCCTATCCCTCCCTGAAAGTAGCCTTGCCCTGCTGATCCCGATCAGTGCATGAAGCTTTTTCCTCTAACTTTCCCCTAAAATAGCATGCTCCATGTATTATTTCTTAGTAAAAAGCCTTTTCTTGTTACAATAAACATGAGAATTGAGAATGTTTCTGTCATCTGTTGTGGCTGTTAATCAGATTTATCAAGAAGAATGATTATTAAGACATAAAAAAGCAATATTTTGGCAGGTTTGGATGACTAGAGACAGTTTGCATTTTGTACTAATATATATTTAAATAACATACAAATCTGGTACTAGTAGGCATTAAGGTCTATGTTTTCAGCGCTTCCTTCTTGTATTAATGTTTCTTTAAGGATAGGAAAAACAGAGGTTTGACTTTATAGGCTAGTGGCTGATGTTACCAGAGGTGTTTTGCCATTACTGTTTTCTGGTACATGGTCTGAATTCTCTAATTTCTTTGTGTTTATCTGCTTTCTTCCCCCCCCCCCCCCCCGTGCTTTGGAATGGAATGGTGTGGTGTCTAAAAGTAGAATTGCCGACTCTTGTAAATCATCACTGCCACCATTATTTTTTCTTCTCTCTCTCTCTGTCTTTTGCTAAGTATCAAGAAATGTAGAGTAAGAAAAGCAATATGTACTGTTTCTACCATTTCACGGCGATGGTCACTAGAGGGCACTGCATACTGACAGTAACTTCATTTCCAATTTTCAAAGCTATGTGAGCATACAGCTCATTTCAAAATCTGCTCTGATTTCAGACTGGAGACTATTAGCTCTATTTACCCTATCTATAGCAAGATATATTGGATTAGAATAGGAGAAAGAGTGAAAAAAACCCCAATCACTGAGTAATAAGAAGAGCACACTCTATTATAATAGTGACTACAGATATAAACAAAACTAAAAATCATTTAGTAGAACGCTCTATAGCAAATTAAGGCATATCATTTTTATTCACAGGATAGCCTAATACACACCATAACCTTGCAGCTGTATACTTCTGTAATGCTGATACACATCTAAAAGCCGTTATTTGCTGCTTGCTTGCTCCATTGCTCCCTGCCCCCCCGTCCCTCCCCCCCCGCCCCCGATCCAAACCTCCTAATTGGTGTTAATAACGAAATCTCTTGGAAACTTCTGTGGACCTGCTAAAGTGTTTTGTAGTCTTACCTCACAGAGGTGGGAATATGTGCTTTTACTCACACAGATTTGCTTGCCTTTTGTCAAGAAAAATGTGAGTTCAGAGTGCTTAGCAGCAGACAGATTGCCTAGGAAGTGTAAAAGCTCCACATTTACCAGGAGAGGATTACAGACAGAACAGATCAGGAATGAAATATTACCAGGTAAAGTAATTCACTATTTATCAACTTTGCCCCATGGGACACCCTCTGCAACCATCCTTACATGCTCAGTTTGCCCTAACCTGTAGCATAGGTTCTCCGAACATGTACTGAGGAGGGAGAGATGCTGTTCAGCGTAACTGGATGGTGTGCCCAGTGTCATCTTGCAGCTACAAGCTTTCAGTTAGACAGAGTTGCCTTTCTGGGGACTTATATAGCTTCAATTTAAGTAAGTAAATGCAATAATTTTAAATAAGTAATTTATCTCACTGGTCATTAGAATTCTTAAAATGTAGCACTTCATAGGAATTGTTAACAAAGGGATGCGGATAAATGGAGGACATATCCTCCATCATTAGTAGGATGCTATAATAATGAATTAGCATTGTGATAATTAAAAAAAAAAAAGAAAAAAGTCTTTCAGATGCATGCAATTTTAAATGCCATTTCAACGAGAATATCTAGAACATTTCTAGAACTTGAATCATGGAACAGTAGGCAATCTTTGTGCTTGCACTTTTTTTCTATTACCATTCATTCTTCTGCAAGTACAACTTTATTTTGTCCTTAAAAGTCATAAAATGTCATTCCTTGTGTCACCTGATGTCCATTTATTACTAACAGCCAGGAAAAAAAAATTCTGAGTGCTGAAAAAATATTTTTATAATATTTATAAAATTTTATATTACTCTAATTACGGGAGTTGCTGTTTGTCTTATTACAGTATTTTTCCACTGTGACTTAAAAAACAGTGAGTTTATTTTTTCCTTCTTCTTTTCTTTGTCGTCTTCTTTCTTCTCACACACACAAACAAGGATATTGAGGTCTATAGGTAAAGATTTTATAAAAAGCCTCAGGTGTGTGGTGTTGGTTTGCATGTCTCATGAAAAACTGCCCATCTTGAATGATTTCACAGAATCACAGAATCATAGGAGTTGTCAAGGTGGGAAAGGACCTCTGGAGGTCATCTGGTCCAATCCCCCTGCTTAAGCAGGGTCACCTAGAGCTGGTTGTCCAAGACCACGTCCAGACGGCTTTTGAATATCTCTGAGGTGGGAGACACAACGACCCCCCTGGACAACCTGTGCCAGCCAGCGCTTGGTTACTTTCACAGTGAAAAAGCATTTTCTGATGTTCAAAGGGAACCTCCTGTGTTTCAGTCCTGTCACTGAGCCCCATTAAGAGCCTGGCTCCATCCTCTTCACACCCTCTCTTCAGATGTTTGTGCACATGGATCAGACACCCTCCAGCTTTCTCTTCCTCAGGCTGAGCAGTCCCAGCGCTCTCAGCCTTTCCTCCCAGGAGACATGATTTGGTTTAACCCAGACGGCAGCTAAAACAACCACACAGCCGTTTGCTCACTTCCCATCTCCCAGTGGGGAGAGAATCGAAAATGAAAAAAAAAGTAAAACTTGTGAGTTGAGATAAAGACAGTTTAATAGGACAGAAAAGGATAACAACAACAAAACAACAACAATAATAACAGTAATAGACAAAACAAGTGATGAACAGCACAATTTCTCACCACCCAAAGCCAATGCTCAGCAAGTTCATGAGCTGCCCTGCCTCCCAGCCAACCCCTCAGAGGGGGGTATGACATCATACGATATGCAATACCCTGTTGGCCAGTTTGGGTCAGCTGTCCTGGCTGTGTCCCCTCCCAGCTTCTTGGCACCCCCCGCCTTCTCATTGGCAGGTCAGTATGAGAAGCTGAAAAGTCCTTGACTGCTTGGCAACAACTAAAACCATCAGTGTGTTATCAACATTATTCTCATCCTAAATCCAAAACACAGCTGCTAGGAAGAAAATTAACTCTATCTCTTCCAAAACCCGGACGGTACAGATGCTTCCAGAAATAATGCAACGCCAATGTCTCTGCAGCTACTGCTGCTTGATTCAGGGGACGGTGACAAGAACTAGGAAAAGCACTTGCAAACAATAAGTAAAATCTGTATTTTTCTAAAATTTCTTGACCAAAAAAAAAAGCTTGGTTGAGGAGAGTCTGGCTGAACTGGGAGAAAATCCGTTTATTATTTTATTCCTGATCCCCTGCTAGACCAAGGTAAATGTCATACAAGGTATTGACATTTCAATTTATATTAGACTATGATCTAGTTCAGAGAAAAAGTAGAACACACACTGAACTGTGTCAGAATGCAGTCTCCAGTTGAATCCTTTGTGTACGTATTTTGAAAATGTCTGCCAGCTTGTGGATTTTTAGTACACAGTGAGTAAAGTCTAAAGAACAGTTCATATGCCACAATAAGAACTACGACTGACTACTTTCTGGATTTGACATGCAAAGCTGGCATGAAGATGGTGAAAGTTGTATCTGCCAACACATTAAATCTGTCAGAGATAAATCAGCAAATAGTATCACATGACTATTAAAGGTTTCAGCTTACTGCCAGTAAAATTGTAATTACAATTGTAATTGTAATTACACAGTATGTGCCTGAGACCTACTGTGTATCCAGATATGTTTTAAAAGGTGATGCACTACTCTTTTGAGCATCGCTGTTATATTGCTGGTACTGTGTTACCTGGACACATTTTTCCGCAGGACATAAAACTGAGACTGGGAGGAATGTGCAAAAATATATAATTTTCCCCAACAGATTGCTTTTTTAGGATTATCATTGATAATAAATACCATATTGCTTCTAATAATTTTTTTGCTGGACAAGAGTATATATATATACACACACATATATATATACACTCTAGGCTGTACATTCTGCACTCTATTTCTGGGAAGCAAGCACGTAACTATTATTGTTACTCATTACTCTGCTTTATTGAGTTGTATCAAGGATGAGGCTAATGAGCAATACTAACAATTAGAAAAATAAAATTGTTTTATAATTACAACCTGTAAAAATGTTCTGGTTAGATGATAGATAGGCCCAAATTTTGTAGGGTATTGAAGTGTGGGTCCATTATTGCTGCTGATTTTGATGTTCTTATACAGCTTTAAATGAATAGGCGTAGACTTAACTAAATACATTAATAAGCCAGGAACTTTGTGGATAAACCTTTTTTCCCTCTGTAGGCAGGGACTAGAGTCCTATTTTTTCACAATATATGAGTGCAGGTGCAGACCACATCAACATACTCAGCTTTTTTGGGCTGTGCAGTTGGCTGGTACAGTTGTTCCCCTCTCCTTGGGGATATATAACTATAAAACACAATGTCAGCTTTTGTTTTAAACAAGAAGCTCTAATCTTTTTCTTTATGAAAAATAATCTTTAACCAGTAAAATGTTGTAAGCCCGGTTACTAGGGTTACTCTGATGTATCATTCTCTGAAGTTCAAGGCTTAATCATGCTCTCAGAGACTCTTTAGAGCTCTTTTTGGGACACTATCAAACTTTCACAGCATCTATTGATGTTGGAAAGGAGCATCAATTAACTTCACAGTTACAGGGAGTTCACAGGATCTGGCAATAAGCCCACAAAAGTCTTTTTGTTCACTAGCAGACTAATTTTTGATTGATTTTAAGCTTTACTGCAATCTATTCATGACTTGATATTCTCTCTGTATGTTATATCAGTAATTTTACTGTTTTTATTTCTCCCACTGTAAAGTGAGCAGAAAATCCTGTCTGATGTCCTGGGCAGGATACTGAACAATCACTGTCACAGTAGCTTAAGTGAAGTCATTTTACTTTGTAGTTGGGACAGGCTAAGAAATCATGAGCCATACCGTTGGCTTTGATCTCATATCCTTTAAAATACATCAGAATTTATTTCCAGTTCTATGGACAGAACAGATGCAACTATTTGATATCCATTGCAGGAAATTAAGCATTACAGTTGCACAAATCGAAGAAAATTCCTGACTTGATCAGATTCCTGTGTATAATGAAGGATGTGGGATATCTTAAAAAAATCATATCGACACACATTTCAGAAGGGGAAGGCAGCCCTTTGAATGGCCTTGAACAGCTGTATTAGCAAAGATGACAGAAGTGAAAAATTTTCATTGAGGTCGGAGTTCATGTGACAAATATCTGTTTGTTATGAAACAGTAAAGGTAGATTAACAGAGACATTGAAAGCTTTACCTTCAGCTCCTTTCTTAAAAAGAAGTAACATTTGATGTAATATAATAGATTTTTTTAAAAGTATTTTGGAACAAAATTTTGCTGTGATATTATTCCTATGTGCACCTACAAAATTAAGTTTCCACTCACATCCAAAATTCGATGCAATTAGTGTAATAGACATAACAATCACATTGTTAGTTTGCGAGTCATCATATTCATACTTGTATTAAATCTTTTCTTTTACATAGCTGTTTTTGACGACTTCTACCTATCTTCTTTTTCCCTTTCTGACCTTCCTATATTACTGTCTCTTTCAATGCTTTATTGTTGTCACTGGCCCTCTTGTTTTCCTTTTCTATTTTTGGTGTATCGTTTCAGGTCCTTCTAATGCTTTCTTTTCAAAATATATCACACGCAGCTTTTAATTTAGCACAGGGAACTACTCAGAAGCCTGATGAAATGCTTGCTAATGCTTAGGATATGGCACACAAATACTACCAAACTCCATTTAGTTCTGCAAGGCTGTACTTAACAAATTCCCTTTTGTGAATTCTTTTTGAGACATTCGAATGTGTGAAGGTATAGCGGTCAGCAGGGACAAGGGCCAGGCTAAGTTAGCGCAGAATAACACCCTTCACATTTTTTTGACAAATCAAACAGAAATTGAATAGCTCTAACTGTCCTTCATTCCCTTCTGTTTCTCTCCTTCAAGAATCAAACTAAAATTTGAAGCTGGGAAATGGCATCTGATATTTGGTTAATCATATAGTGTTACCAGGCAGTCATCCTTTCTTACAGTGAATAAAGCTAAGGTATAGAAACCAGTTCTGTAATGAATAAATGACAAACATACAGAGGCATTGCAGATAATCTGGATCTTGAAGATTGTTTATCCATACTGGTTGATTTTAGAAATATGTAGCAATGCTAGGCTGGTTTTAATGGCATCTAAATTGCCATGCAATTTCTAAAGTACAGAAATTAAGGTGATATCAACAAAGCCCCTATGTGCACTACATATAGATAATTCAGGTGTGATAAACAAGAAAACATTAGCAAGACCACGCTGCTGATGGCAAAAGATGGATGATGATATTGGCAGCCATTTAAATAGCTGTAAAATGTGCCTATCAAACAGAATTGTTCCAGCCCTGGGACCATTTTACCTGCAAAACTGGGCAAGTAAATCACGTGAGACAGATTCCATTGACTTTGCAGGAAAAGGAAAGACAAGCCTTTTTTATTGCTATTGATGTTTGCTCTTATTGACTAAGCGTTTGCCACGGACTCAAGTACCACTAGACACATAAATACAAGGAGAACCTTGTGCGTGTCCTTTATCTGACTGGGGGAAACAATTTGCAATTTACATCCAAGGGATCTGCAGTGTTCCTCCAACACGCAGAACGGTTTGAGAAGAGTGTGCTGAAAATTGGTTCAAATAATCCTCCTGTCCTACAAAGTCCTTGCTGAGTTCAAAGAGAATGTTTTCCTTTATAGTGCAGAAGAAAACATTTGACACTCTATCACTGTGATTTCACTGCCTGAATTATCTCTGAACTTTGCTAAGTCACAGCCTGGCTTAGTTTGTTAATGCTATATTTTGTGAAGACGTTAGGGCATGGGGTCACCTTAAAAAAGACTGATGCAGGAATTCCCTTCCTCATATCTTTTTGTGGGAAAACCAGCCCTAATGAAAAGTGTGCAACAGGAGAAGAAAATGAAAAAAAAAAGTAACAGCCTGGGTGATTAAGAGGAGGAATCTTTCTGAATTATCAAGATACAAGTCAAAATCCATTAAAATAATACAACTCTCAGCTGTCACATCCCTCTCTAGAAACCACGGAGGAGCTCATGGTTCCAGAAGGGATAACAGACTTCAGCTGTTACATCTAACCAAGTTACTAATATAGCTCTGGAGGCAGAAATCTATAATTTGTTACCAGAGGTTCCCTGTCCAGACCTCTCAGGAGGGTCATTACAGTGAGACTAATTGGGGATTGACTAATAGCCAACAGAGAATACAGGCTTTCGGCCAGGACCACAGTTGAAGATCTGGGAATAGAAAGTGTGTTCTTGAAATTAATAGCCAATCATTATTTTACACAGGCCTCAGCTTAATTCAAAAGAGATTTACAAGTATAAACTTTTCCTGTGCTATCTGTAGCAAAGCAGTTCTTGTATATTGCATGATACACATAGATAATGTGGGAACTCACATATAGTTTACATGAAAAGCTAAATTTTTTTACTTTTTTTGATTTATTCATTGTCAAAGCTTAAGCACTTGAAAAAATTAAAACTGAAAAGAGATTCTAAGTCTACTTTCATATGCTGATGAAATATTGTACGCTTTATGATGCAATATAGTGAATCATTACAAAGCACAACATGAGTCAAGATTTGTTAGCGCTGTTAGGAAACCAGTGCATATCTTTTGAGTAACTAAAAATAAGATAACATCAGCTACAACAGTGCAATAAATGTGAGTAGATGACTTCCCTCTTTTTATTTTTTTTTTTTTTTTTTTAATTTGCACTGTTGATGTAATAGAGATAATAGTATAGCAAGAATAACTAGTCCAGTCAGGTCCAATTTCGTTAGTATCAGTAAAAACCATCAGCTACTGTGAGAAAAAGATTATGCAGGTTTAGAGCTAGGTGAGTTACCTGGGCTAAAGTGGTCTTCTCTTCTGCAGGGATACCTGGCAAGCATGCCTTTGTGCTTAAAAAGAGAATGGGTAAACTTCAGAGGGAAAGTGATTTTGTTGCTGCAAGAATTACAAACACTGAAATATGGATCTGTATCTACTCCTGCAAGGTGACACTCCATTGACTTCACTTGATACTTGCTTTACTGAGAGTTGGTCTAACAGATTTTAATGCAGACTGTGTAACAGAATAAAAATTGCTTTCTGCAAAGCCGACGATATAATGTTGTGATTTTAAACAGATAGAATGAATTGAAACAATTTCTCTCTCCTTCCCTCTCTCTCTTTCTCTTTCCCTTTCCCTGAAAAGGTTTAAATGACACTGGTCTTTGAAGTATTTGATCAGCTCATAGTTGCAAGTTAATGGCTATTCTTAAGTTGCTTTTATTTTTGTGAACCTGTTTGCTTGACTATTGCTGGTAGGAGAGCTTTCTAATCATGCCATTCCAATCTGAAGAAAATCTACAAGAGGCATAAATAAGACATGGCTCAAATCACCTTGTAGCTAGTGTTTGTCCCAAATAGAACAGTCTCTGAGGCATTTGTCATTATAACTAGAAGAGGTTTATGGCCCTAAGAGCAAAGGTCAGAGACTGTATATACTTCTGCATTGCACATAACCGTCATTTACAATCGCACTGGAGCGTGAAATGGTAGTCAGATTTTGTTGGATTTGTTTTACTTGGCTTCTTCTCATTTAGTAAAGTTTATGTACCAATAAAAGACTGTGATGAAATGTTCAGATTTCTCTTTTAAGTGATGGGTCACTACACTGTTCTGCAAGGGTGGAATGCTCAATGATTTGCACTGTTCTGCCTTGGGGGGGGGGGGGGGGGGGGGGCTGGGAAGGGGCAGGGTGAGGGCAGTGAAATAATAAAAATCTCAGGTTGTTAGACTGAGGTTTTGTGAGCTTCCAGGTATGTCAACGTTTCACATTTAGCACACAGTTCCCAAAGAAATATCTGTTAAATGTTCACCTGATAAAGTCAAAGAGGAGTAGATACTGATTGAGCAAATGAGTTAGAGCAGCCTGGGGCTTGGGATTTCAGTGTTGCCATTCTGTGAGCTGTTTAAGCTAATGATGTTTGTGCAGGTAATTCTGCGCTTGACTCAGTATCCACTGAAGACAGTAGGAGCTCTTCTGTCAGCTTTAGTGGCACTTCAAATAGGCTCATAACTGAGATAGGGAAAGAAACCAATTGGAGAGAAATAGTCTCCCCAGATGTCTTCATTGATAACATATCTCTGTGTGTTTATGTATGTAGAAATATGAAAAAATAAATAAACCTGTCTTTATTGCTTGTATGGAATCAGTTGCCTGATCCCCAAAAGATTATATATTCTTTCTTGCCTCTCCATACTTTTTTGGGGATATAGGATTTTCAGTTATCATAGCAACAGCAAGTCTTAACACACTGAAACCAAATACATCCATGATTTTATTGCAATGTTTTCAGCATCACAGCAATGAGGATTTGTGGCTCTTTATGCGTATACATATTTGACAACTCATAAAGGGGTTTCTTGGACCACTCCATTCTCACATAGGTTAATTAGGAGTCTGAATACATACGTAGAGATGATACTTCCTGAAAGTTATTTTCTCAATCACATAACCACCTTTAGAAGACTTGTAACTGTACAGTACCTATTGCTTGGCAATTGAAAAACTTGGCATAAATATTTGCATTTTAGACCTTAGCCAATATTTGAATTTTACAGCCTCGCTTATCACACCAGCAGAGCCATGGACTGAAATTAGCATAACCTTGAATGCTCCAGCTGGGCTTGTAACAGAGATTTACAAATACCATTTCAGCAAGCAGCAGCTAGAATCTCACCAAAGTTTTTCTAAAAAATCAAAAAGCTTAAATCCACCCCCTTCCCCCAGTAACTCAGAAGATACATAGTGAAATGACCTAAAAACTCCCTTGAGAAGTGTGTTGAAAGGGAAAATTTTGTAGTCTGATCAGGATGGATACAAACCAAACAAATATTCCATGGGAGAAAAAAAAAAAAAAACCAACAAAACTAATTAGGAATTTTGCAGCAGAAGAGCTACAGTACCTGGCAGACCCCTGCTATTGAACTGCATGATGCTTTGCCACATAGATCTTCCCCCTAATTGTGATGATTTATTTTTATTCAAGAGCAGTTAAACCTCATTGTTATGCTGCCTGCTCAGCACTGCCCTTGCCTGGAGACTGCTATGGCTTAAACCTCAAATATGTTACACAAGAAATTATAAATAGTGGCGTGAAACCTTAGAAAAACTAATGGGAATGTAAAAGAAGCATTATAGTTTAAAAGTGGAAACTGTAAACATGAGTACAGGTAACCTCTGCAACAGAAAAGTGTGTGGCAGAACAGAATACATGGGGTCAATTTGCTACCCCTTATAGTATAATGGTGAAACCCAGAAAATCATATCCATTTGGAAAACTCTTTATTCCCTGAATACCTCATTCTCCCTTGATAGAATATAATTTTTTCTGTGAGGCAAAAGAGGCCTCCTCTGCCCTCTCCCCAAAGCCACCTCAGGGAATAAATACAGCAAAACCTTCTTCCAAGTCCTACAAAGCCCTGACAAGCTTTGTGTGTGCCTTGACTTTGCAAAGGGGTCAGTCAGTTATGCCTGCCGTGGATTACGGCTCAATTAGTGCATGCAGATTTGTTGATGGTTTATCAAATTTCCCATCACTGCAACGACTTCATAATCAAAAAGATTACACAGAGGACACCTTATCAAAATTAGGTATAATCTAACCTGGAATGTCAGCTCATCTGGAGTGAGAAGGGATGACTAAATGTTTATTCATGAGGGATGGTGCCAACGCAGGGTAGCCGTTACACGCGAGGTACATTAGGACTAATCAAACCTCACTTCATATGTCAGAGTTGTCTCAACCTTTCTCAGGACTACCTAATGTAGCTGGAGGGCAACGCTGTGGCATTCTGTGAGAGCCAAAGGAGAATGGTCTTCCAGGAGGGCAGACTGCCGCTCTGGCTGGTGCTCTAGCCTCCGTGTGTGACACGATGCAGCTGAAGAAAGCAGGTGGGTTCTTGATGCTGTCCTGACTCTAGGTGGCTGCAGAAAAGACCATTGTTACTTCTCCCCTGTCCTACCTTGTTAGTTTGTAGCTTGGATTTGAGGAAGGATGAGTTTGTGACACACATGGAAAAGTTAACCTGAGATTGTGATGCCAAAAAATTGCCTACAAAGCTATAGCTTTCTATTGTCGCAGGATTGTTGTAATGAGATACAACTGTTAGGCATAAACTGTGATCTCTTATGTGTAAAGACTGATTCAAAATTATACTGTGAATGTAATAAATGTAATAAAATACAAATATATTTTACCCAAAGTATTGCAAACTACAGAAACAAGCAGTTCTTAGTTTAACACTGATCAACACAGAAATCAGCCTCAGTAATGCTGAAACAGGAAATAACCCCATGACATAGGTATGGGGGACCCAAATCTGCTTATATATGACATTAAAATTTGGGATAGCCACCTAGAAGGAAAAGTAAAGATAGTAAATATCAAAAGAAGAACTGTTAACCTACACAAGAAGCAGGAAAAACAACACACACACAAAAAAGAAAGTGGCCACAATGTTAAGTAAGCATGTGCTTGAGAGATTGAAAACAGTACTCAAAAATAAATAGAGAAGAATTTAAAAGACCAATTTTAATGCATCAAGGGAAAAAATAGAAATAATCTGTGGTCAAGAGGAAGCTTAGAAAAGTTTTAGGATAAGAAGAGGACTGTTGAGACTAGGCAATGGAACAGAGAAGCAAAGGTGAAGACATACTAAAATTTCACACGAGATTAGTACTATAGTTAGGCATTTTTTAATTATGTGAGGTACAAGAAATTGTGAGACAACAAATATTTAATAAATGTCCAGCATTATTTATTCATAGGGGACAGAGCCAATGGAAAAAGGAGAAAATATTAATTAATTTTTCACTTCAGGATTCCCAGTAGAGTATGTAGAACAGATGCTAAAGGCAAACAAATCTCTTACATTGCAATTGGATATTACCATACACAATTATAGTCATTGAAGAGGAGTAATATAAAAACCTGGGTAGAAGTCATACAAACTCATGCTCTAGACCACAAAGCAATCTGTAATTCTAATTTTCCCTGCAAAGTAGGGAATTTTTTATCAGTATTTATTTTGTAATAGTCTCATGTACGAACTTCTGAACACATATTTGAGGTCTTTGTCCAAATACCTTATTATCTTAGGATGTGTGATGTGTCTGTGAGCCAGTGTTTCTGAACCTTTCAGGAATGAACCTTGATTCCACCATATCTTCTCCCCACCTCCTCCCACTGGGTGCTGTTCCCTGATCTCTTCTCCAACCTCAACTTTTATCCCTCCCTCTCTCCCTCCTGGCGTTCTGCTGCTTCTTTCTTGCTTACCTTCATCCAGAAGAAAAAGCACACAGAGGTTAAATAAAATCCACAAACAATCTGCACCAGATGCTGCTATATATCATGCCTCACCTGTAATCTACCTTTACCAACCTGTGTAGTGACATTGGCCAGAAACTTAATTCAGTAGGACAATATCATTGACTAATTTAAACTGGAAGCTGAAAAAAATTGTGAGAAACAAAACTATAGGCCTGTATATTTATCACTGTCTTGTCTAGAATTGAAAGTAAGAAAAAGATTGGACAAATATTTTAGCATTTTTTAGGAATGATTTTCAGAAGTTTTAGAAGCTTCTGAAAATTAAAAAGGAAAATGTCATTATTTAAATAAATACCGAGCTGCAAGATAGCCATCTGAAAACAACAGGAGCTGGTGGAAGTACTGGAAGCTTAGGATCAAGTCCCAAGTATCATATGTCAAATATAGCACAGGATTCCTCTCTAGGAATCAACTTTTCAGAAAATAGGAACTGCTTAATATTCAAACCTTTTGGATCCTGCTGTAGAGGACAAACAACAAAGATGTTAGATTTTTCACTTGCAGACTGCTTCCTGATGAATAGGAAGTACTTACATATGAACTACTGCTGAAAAGTGTTTTAGAAATGATTCCCGTGATAGCAACGATTTGAGTGCTCATGAAAATTATGAGATAATAAATCAAAATAACTTCTGCTACACAGAAAATCAGCGAATCAACTGAAGCTCGGACAAACAGACATCAGCCACATTTCCAGAGTAGATGATAGATCCCACCTATTTCAAAATTGTACCTTCTGCTCTGTGTTTGGGTTCATTCCACTTGGTGGCATTCCACAAATGTCAGCTGTGCCTAAAAACAGAGAGTTTGGGATGTTCACGGAGTCTTTAATTGCGCAGACATCATCAATTACTGACTATTCTCAAGCACAGGAGAAGTTAGATGTTCCACAAATTCTGATTTCAAATGACCAAAGCATCTTTTGTGCTGTTCTTAACTAAATAGTACCCATTTTATCTAGAACAATAAATGAAGCATTCACAATAATTCATTCATTCTCAAAACCACTAAAGCACTCTATCTAGTATGTGGAGATTTTTCTGGAATAATGGGAATGAAAAATTCACAAATTTGCGGTCATAGGTAAACTTCCACACTTTGGAAGAGAAAGGAAAAATAGCTTTAAATAGCACATACTGTGTCATTTGAAAACTAAAACTTCACAGAGAAAGAAGTCCATAAGACAGGGTTTTATATAAGTTTTAGAAACTTGTTGAAGTTCCTAATTTAACTGTAGCCTTTCTTCAGCAGTGAAATCAAGTTCAAAGAGGACCTTAGAAACCCAGCTCAATTTTGTTCCCAGCAAAACCTGGAGGAGGTCGAAGAAACATTTTTCTTTAGTCAGATCTTTAAGGACGAATCAGAGTATAATGGAAAGATGTTTAACAGGCAAGGGAATTCACTAAAACTTTACACGTATCTTAAATATAATAAAAAGAATAACATTTTAACAGGAATGTGTCATATTTTGCACCTCTGAGGGGACAATGACAGACAGCAGACCAATTTTGAAGGTACCATAAAACAAAGACTTTCAAAGTGATCTAGGTATTTTAGACTCAGTTTTGTCAGAGGGTCCATCCATCTAGCTCCATGCCTCTTTTTACAGATCTGTGAGTCCTAGAATATGATCAAATTTCTAAGGAAAAATAAAATTTAAAAAAAAAGTATGCTGCTCATTATCTTTTTATCCTTTATTATACTGTATTTTGGTTTTGGTTATCTTTTTCTCCTTTCCCTCAGAGTAACTTCTTCTCATCAGTTACAAGATAAAATGGGAGCAAGTAGATCTAGCAAGCATAAATACATTTTAAAATTGTCAAACAACCTCCTTGTTACCTTTCAGTTTACTCTTCAACACCAACTTTTTGATATATGCTTATTACTAAACTATTAACTTAACTGACTAAACTGAAATTATCGGTAAGATACTATTTAGTTTATGTGTAAAGTATGCTCACTTCTTAACAATTCCTTTATTTCTCTTCCAATTTTCAGTTGCTCCATGAAATAGTGTTTTGGCTATTTGTTCTTCAAATTTCCTTTCAGCCTCTGTAATTCCTCTATTACTTATCACACAGTATACTGTTTCTGCCATCTTCATTTTTGGTAGGATATCTGAACATATGTTTGTTTCAAGAAAATTAAGAGGGCTGTTGTGTTTTGAATGTATGAATGTTTTTATTGTTTTGAAAGAAAAAAGGTGACACTTTCCCCCCCCCCCCCCATAATTTCTGTTGTTATAAGTGAGGTTTAAAAAAGTAAATTCATACTGTGGAAAACAGCAGTTCTTACTTGTGTGGGCATGCTTGTTTGAATGAATTCCTACATAGTTCTCATCAGGAATGGTCAGACCTGAACGGCACTATCGGAATGATAGTAGCAGAGGTAGTTGACTGTCAATGACCAGACATCAACTTTTTCCAGCTGACAGCTGAAAGAAGAACTACTAGGTAGAAAGACATGTACAACTAACTTGAAATGGAGGTCTGATGTGCCAGACAAGATTTTGAAAACTGACTACTGAATGAGGATGAAAATTCTGGAATATAGAGAAACAAATAATGCTGCTAACATACAAGGGTTGTTTTTCTATGATAGCTCTTAAAAGTTTATAGCTGAAGCTCTAGCTGAGTTCTGAAAAGATGTCCAGTAATGATGCAAATGCCATTAATTTGATTACTTGCCTGGGAGGCATATCTCTTTCTTAATTCTACTCAGCGATAGCTTACTTGCTGGGGTGGATCTATTTTTGATTTTTTAAATTGATGTTTTGTACAGCTCTCACCATGTACAGTAGCATTGCAACCATACTTTTCATCTCAGAGAAATGGGGTTGAAGGTAGGACTGGTACCCTAGAGGTAAGACAGCCAGCCCTCTCAGAAAGATTGTGTCAAGTACTAGTTTCTTCAGTCCTCGAGGTCTGCAAAGAATATCAACTCTCTCAAGGCAAGATTCTTAGACAGTTATACAGAATATGAACCAAGTATTTCATTTATGTACAGAAAACTGCTAAATGATTTTAGTAAAAGGAATTTGATGTGATTTTGGAATTCACAACATCAGACCATAGAGACACTTTCGTATAAGACAGAGGCTGCAGGAACTGCTATGTATAGTTTCAAGGACACCAGCTGTGCCCTACATAGATAGAACTCATGTCACCAGGCTACTCAGGGACACTGTAATGTGCTCACAAATGTCTGTATTTGGGGGCTAGTGAAAATCTACAGACTGACAGGTTGCTGAAGATGACCAGAATTTATTCAGTATGACAGAAGCCCAGGATTTCCCGTGTCAGCTGACACGATACCTTCCAGAGCCCGTGTTGGCTCGCTTGGAGTGAAGCGTCAGCATGTCCAAATCCCATTTGCTATTGAGTGAGCAGCAGAGCAGCCAGGTGCTCTCCATCAGCTGCTCCTGAGACACACTGCAGAATGCAAATGCCACCTCTGCGGGTGCCGGCACTTCATAAGCCCTCTCTCATCAACAGCGTGGAGATACGGCCGCTGTGTATGACAGCACGTCAGAGCTGTTCTGGTCTAAACAGGCACGAGTCTTGCCACCTGACCAGACAAAAATCCATCTGTTGTTCAAGCAAGCAGAAGGTGCTCAGTGCTTAGCAATGAGAAGATAGCAGAAATCCTTACACAAACAGTGTATGTTTTACCTTTGTGAGCCTTCCAAAAGGTCACCCCACCACCTCCGACGGTAGCCTTCGCTCATGATTTTCTGTAGACTGCCCGTTATCCAGGTCTGTCTCCACCTAATTGTCAAACCTTTTTTAGTGGTATGCGTGTCATCAGCGGTGTCCGTGTGCATCTGAGGGGAGGGGGCAGACAAAGACGGGAAGCGCCCAAGGAACAGGCCATCAGCTTGCAGCAGTCTGATAACCTCAGGACGATCTCTTGGGGAACCAGGTCAATGAAAAACATTTCCCAGCCACCATTCACCTGAGAGGCTGTCCACGCCTGCCCCACTCCTGCTGCTCTTCACACTCTACTTTTGCAAGCAGCGGGCAGCCCCAAGACGCATTCCTTTGTGGAGGTCTTTTGAAAGGACTCATCCTTTCCAACGCGGCGGCGTGTTGTTTATTTATGGTGCTGCTGCAGCAGCAGGCGTGGGGCCTCTGCAAAAGAACACATGGTTGTGTAAGATAATAAAACAGCCAGAAGGCTTTCTGCGTGTTCGTGTCACAAAAGGCTCTTCAGAGAGAAACAGTTTTAGTGTCTGAAGAATGAAGTGCTATTTCAGAATCTGGAGGCTGCAGGTTTTTTTAACTCTACAATTGAATGATTTGTCCATATTTTTTATGTAATATACAGAGCAGCACAATATGCCTCTTTGCTTCCTTAGAGACCATTTGAAATTTTTAATACTTAAACCAGAAAGATTACATGGAGCTCATTGCCACACTGACATGAACACAGAGATTTTTTTTTTTTTTTCCACTTAGCTGGGGACTGAAAGGGGCAATGGAAAAAACTTTCAAAAGGAGTGTGAGAAGGAGGATGAACTGGGAGGTTGATAGTCAAGGTCTAACTTAAGGGTGGGTTGCAATTTTAGACACCAGATTACCATGGCATGGTTTTGCCTCCTACCTGACTACTTCAGTTTAAAGTTGTTTAAGATTTCATTCCTAAATCTAAGAAATTAATTTTAAATACTGGTCTTTTTAAAAACTAATTACTTTTGTCCAAACTTTCTTTTGTAGCAGCCAGCTGAGATTCCTAATTTTAAAGAAAAAGTGATGCAAATTTTTGTATCACAATATTGCAAAATCTTTTATTAAGATATTTTGAAGTGACTGTGGAGCAACTGCTATCATGAAGTCAGCTTGAACATAGGGTTTACCTCCCAAAAATTGTAGAGCAAGCAAGTCAAGTGTTGAGCACACAGTAGAGAATTTCCCACAGAACAGAAATTATGCATGTTTAGAAATTATTTATTTTTTTTTAATGAGCTGAAAGCACAATCAAAAAACTTTTTTGCGGAAGAAAAATACTTCCTGAAACTGTATTTAGAAACATTGAATCTTTACTGAAATATAATACAAAAGTTGAAACAGTATTCAGTTTCAATCAAGACATTGCAAATCACTTGTAGGCAGAGTTGTGTTTATAGTGGCAGATCCTTATAAAAGACCATGATGTAAATAGACGTCATTTTTCAACAGTAAATTGTTCTATTACTTTTAACAGTTAATATTAATAATTTTTAACGGTTAATTATTGGTATTTACTAATTGCCAGTAAACTAATTTCCAGGTCGAATGCTCATCCTGCTGTTTACTGGATGTTGGACAGGTTTCTGTGTAAATGCTGGCCAGTGGAGCTCACCCATTCTGCAGAGACTCTCACATTTCCCGTTTCTAAATCAATTCACATGGCGGGTCAGAGAGGCTCTGATACATTTTGGTAAATAGGGTGATTGGTGCTGCTTAGCAACGTCCTGGGTTTAATGCTTGCTGTACATTGTGAACAAAACACATTTATTTCCATTTACAGAGTTAGCTCTATCACTAGTGCTAAAAAATAAATTTATATGAAAGCATATGTTTTGCAATAATGGATCAAATGTACAAAAACAGATTAAAAAGCCAGTATAAGTTATTACAGTTATAGTCATGTATGAGGATTTTCCTTACCTACAGTAACCTCTGAGCTGATAAGGTACAGTGCTGAGCCTCCACACCCTGTGTCATTAGTAGCAAATCCTAGAGCGGAGTACGTCTTTTCACCTCCAGCTGTCCAGAGCCACACAGAGCAGATGCCTAGAGGACTTCGATCCTCTCAAGATGGCTTAACCTCTTCTTTCCTTTCTCTTTATATGACCCAAATTTGTTATGATTTGATGCTAGGGCATCACTTGGTTTGGTGAGGTATTACATTACTTCTCTCACCTTTACTTTGAATATTAACATTACTATTTGATACCTTAATGAGTTAATTGCTGGCTGCAGACTGCTTTCTACTGATTACTGCCTCTGCCTGAAGTGCATAACTCTATGAATCGTATGTGAGAAAAAATATTCATGTACTACCTCATTATAAAATGTGTGCTTTTTCTCTTGATACATACTTTTCTAAAATATTTGTATTTCTTAGTTATTATGTATCTGAGATATTTGTGTTTCAATCATTTTCAAAAGGATTTTTTTTTCCTAAAGATTTACGAGAATATTCCATTTACAATTATAATTTTGAAGAGGAGGTGCTCTTTGGGAAGTTAATAGCCATGTGTTTGATCAATTTATTTATTTTATGTATAAAATTGGGGACTCAATTTTTAATAAGCTTCCTGGTGAAACTATCACAATAGCTAGAAGGGCATAAGTCACTTTTATTTTGCCAAAATAAGCTACTAATTTTATTAAACCTCTGTATTATAAAAACATCAAGTAATGTGAAATAAGAAAAGACTAAGAGAAAAAAAATATTTCTGTGTTAAAAACATTATTATTACTATTTCAAATCATGTACTGGAGGGAGAAAGGCAGTTCTTCTTTTTGAATGTAGTGCTAAGGAGGAGATACTGTATTGATAATGCAGGTGAATGGAGTCCAGTGCTATACAGGTGATGATTGTCCAAGTCTCTGCAGCTTCCTCTCAACTGTGTTTGTGTCACCTCAGGCTGTGAAGTTTTAGCTTTGAATAGTTTATTCACTTCGACACCTATTCAGTTTATGGAATACCTGGGGCAACTGGTCACGTTATTTCCAGTGAGTAATAGTGGATATGAATTTTCTCTGCTTTGTGAATCAGTCCTGCTTTCCTTTATGGAAAAGATCTTTAAATGGTCATGTAACGTGCATTTGAGGCACCCTGTTTCTCTTCTCTTTCTGTTATATAGCATATAGGTCTTATATATAAACAATGCAAAATGTTATTATATGCTCTTTTATTCTACAAAATCCTGATTTACTTCATCACCAACATATCTGCTTCATCACTTCCATTATATACAAATTTTCCACAGGGCAATGTTATACCCTACTAGTATGCATTCACAAAAATGTGGAAAAATAATTTCCCAAACAAGCTTTTTACTGTACAGTTAGTCACCTAAGGCATATGAAAATGTTTTTGTTCCCTGAAGTGAGTCATTAAAAAGTTTAATGAAGAGAAGTATGAACTGCTGTTAGAACTATAATGATTAATATGTAATTAAGAGGAATAATATCATGTAAAAGAAATATTTTTAACAGACTTTTTAGGTCTAAAAGTTTCCAGCTATGCAAGTATTTAGAAGATTTAGAACATCTGAGATGGACAGAATGGCTGTCTTTTGAATCTCAGCGAGCTGAGTTTATACCTTATCGAAGTGTTTCTATGATGTGTCATATTTTTTAGATTGTTTGTTCTGCTCTATCAATAACATTAACAAATTTGGTAGTGTCCTTTATCTGGGAAATGAGCAGTGACTCATTTTAATAAAAGCATAAAAGCATTGGAGAGGCACTAGATAAAAACCTATGTAAGGACAAGGAGGAAGTCATCATCCACATCACAGGTCTAATGGAGAGGCACACTCCTCCTTATCCATTTGCAGCATTGAAATATTTTCTCCATAAATGTAACGTTTTTACTTGAACCACTGGTAGATGAACTATTGAAAAAATACCTGAAATGACCCAAGATGCAATCTGCGTGGTTTGGCTGTGAATGCCTAGCAGACTGCCTGGCAATTGCAAAGGCAGGCTTGAAAAGAAAAGACATTGCAGTCTTAGGCTGGAGCACGATGGTTTTCTAATATTGATTCAGAAGCTATGTTGTGCATCATAAATTGTATCCCGTTCCCTTCGCCTCTCAGAAACATTATGAAATCCTGATAATTTTATTTACTAATTGTTGTATTTGCAGTCTTTGAGACCAGTTCCCAGAGAGGAGGAGCTGGTCAGCTAGCTGTAAGGCAAAGAGTTTAAAGAGACAACTGCAAAAGTTTTCATATAGTAGACCTTTAGGGAATGTTATCTGGATTTTAGGGTAACCAGAGACACTATAAAATATTTTCCACACAAGCGTTGCCAAAACTGTAGAAATATAAAGAAACCCCAGTTTCTCTGAGTAGCAAAGCTCTTCACCAAGTCTCTGAATAAAGAAACTCTTTACCAATGTTTGACTCATGCTGTGAGATAGTAAAAAATAGGCTTTTAAAGTTAAGTTTAAAGAATTCCTAGAAGTGACCATATTTTATTTTTTTTAAATGATATGCAAAATTCTATTATAATGTCCATCTCTGATTTATTGTAACAAGATATAAAGCAAATAAAATATAGGTATAGGGGGTTTACACAGAATTTACATCCTTCATTTGTAAAACTGACACCAATTGAACAAAATTTAATCCAGCAAGCCAAATCTGCTTATAGCACAGACTAACTTCTTCATGTATTTCACTGCTGCAGAGATCAACAGCCCGTGGCTGTGAAAGCAAAAGAGAAGCTCTGTTAATTCATTAGCAGGTCTAAGTAACATGCTTAAAATGTGGTCAGTCTACATTAATACTCCCTGGACGATGAATCAGAAGAGTATTCTCTGTAGTACACCAGATTGTAGCTGGCAGAGAAAGAGATGCTTTGGTTTTGGGATAAACATCTTAATTGCATCTCTCACAGAGTCTGTGTCTGGAAGAAGCAGGAGCTGAAGAATTCAAAAGGAATGCTTCTCCACTCTAAAACTCGTCTTACCAGGTACAGCTTTTCTTCTTGACAGAGCACTAAGAACATTTCCTCCTGTTTCAATGTACCTTAACATGCATCGAAACCTAAGGGAGGTCCTTCATAGTTCTCCTCTCTCCCTGCACCTTTCCCAAATCTGCAAATGAAAATTGTGTGTGTAAAGTATTCATTTCCTGCTGTTTGTTATTGGCATTTTTTTTTCTATAGTAAGTAACTATACCGAAGTGTGGATTTTTCCTGAAGCGCCAGCTCTGGGAAATTATACATTATGATTCAGCTGATAATTCCCAGGTTGGTGGTCAGCATGGAAGGAAATGCAACCTCAGTATAATGACAGTTGGTCTATTTTTGGTCAGCAGATGTAATTTATCTTGCTGAAAATCTACGACCAGGCAATGGGATTCCTTATTTTCAGTTTCTTTTCATGTTTCAAAGACTCAATGTTAAAAAAACCCAAACAAACAAACAGAAAAACCCACCTTAAAATCAATTATTATTTTTAAATAGAAATGTTCCCCAATTAAAATATGAGGAAATTATGCAATTCACATATGATGATATAGTTCAATATGGACCTTGATTTTAAGTAGCTATAAGTGGTACTTCTTAGAGTACTTCAGATGATATGCATATTCTGAAGCAAAAGTCAAATCCCTGGTCAAAAAACTCTCTGGCCAGAAATTTTATTTCTTTACAGTATGCTATCATCACAGTCCCAGTCATTTTCTAAATAGCATTGTGGTGAAAGTTTGACTTCTTACATCCTCCTAAGGGGCCCATCAACCTGGCTGCTGTGATGGGTACGACTATGACAGCATGTAGCCATGTCCAGGCACATCTCTCTCAGGCATTGCTTTGACACTGCTATTTAGTCTGCTTTGCATTTATGTAAAACTCAGAATCAGTATTTGCCCGACTGCTTCTAGCCCAGTAAAGTGAAAAAATTACATAGTCTCACATAGATCTCTACAGCAATATTGACTGCTTTCTAAAATATAGGTCTGCATTCCTTTTAGATGTGAACAGGTCCGGATATAAAAATTTCTTAGATATTGCATATATAAATGCATAATCATTTTTCATCTTTAAGTAAAGCCATGAAATATTGTTAAGTCTATTAACATTTGTTTGGTTATATATATTACGAATACTTTGTAGATTTTGCTCTTTTGATCACAAAATACCTAGCGCTGCTTGTTGACTAACTCTGTACAGGTATATATGGCTTTATCACATATTATTACTCTTAAATTATGAAAATTCTGATCTAGAACAAGGAAGCTCCCTTACTTGTGTAAGATGTGCTTAGGTCTACCAGCTGCTGTCTTTAGACTTACTGCTTTGTCATGGATTTGCATTGCTCTTCTGTTGGAAAGCACTACTGTCTTCTCAATTTGAGTTATATTTTTCCCCATTCACCTCATGACTAGCTGCACAACAGTTGATTTGGCACTGACTACAATGGGCTGCAGAAATGGAAATAAATTGTGGCAAAGGAACTTCTCAAAGTGGCAAATGATTACAACAAAAATAAATATTAAGCAAGTGTATATCAGATCCCAGACTACCTCATCCATCTTCAATAGTGTGCTGCACGGTTCTTTGGAGAATTTATCACCCATAGTTGGACTACTTACAGGTCTTTCCATTTTTGTTGTATTTCAGCCCAATCTTTGTATTGGAATAACAATGTATTGTGTCATTATCAGTTCTGATGGTACGGTACTCTAACACTTTAAATTCTATTTCTATGCATCTGATTTTGGTATCTTATACTGAATAAATCAATATTATTTCCAATAGTAACAGAAAATTAAAAGATGGAAATAAGATGAAACTTTTTTTTTAATAAGGGAAATTCTCTGGTTACTCATAGGAAGGCATTTGTAAAGATATAGTTTTGTATTTGCTTCTCTAATTTTTCTTGCTATCCTGCAGAGAAAAATTTGGTCAAAGTCAGATTTATTTTTATTAAGATCATATTTACCTCTAAGCATAATGAATAGCTACGCACGGCTTATTGTTAAAAAATGCCATTTGTTCTGTGGCAATCCTAGAATGACTATCAGTTTGATATTCAAGTGCTTTTTGCTGAAGAGAAGAAATAAATGCATATGAGTCTATAGCAGTAGGTATGAAACTTGAGGACAGAGAGAAACAATATAAACAGCAACTTAAGAGCAATTTAAGTTTGCGAAGATGAATAATTTCTCAGCCTTGAGCAGTATTTTATCAGTCAAAATCCAACTCTTCAACAATTAAACATTACTTGGCAGATAATTTCACAAAATAATCATTGCAAACTAAGACCTCAGTAATTTTTTTTCATATTTTGGTTGTCAAACTTACAAAAAAGAATGTCTAAACATATTTAGCCTGAAAAGAATATGGCCTAGCAATAAGGAAGCAGCCTCAGCCTCAGAGTGATGTACATGTCTGTTTGCACACATTTAATTCCTCTCAGTTACGTATCATTCACGAAAGAAAATATCTAGAATGACAGATTTGATAAATAAAAGCTTTCAAATGAATTGGTACGCAACAGTTTTCAAAACCCTGTATTATACCTTCATTTAAAATTAGTTGTTCTACAAGTCCTCTCCTCACGCACAGTCCTTTGAATTTCTCAGTAAACAAGGATGTACCTGACAAAAGGACGTGGCTGGAGGTGTGTCTTGTATTGGTAACATTACTGCAGAAAGATATGAAGAATATAATAGCTGAAAAAGGTTACACAGGCATGTATAATTGACTACGGCAATAAAAATATTGCCTACTCTTTTCTAACAAAGTAGATATTGCTTTAGATTAAAAAAAAATAATCCTTTAGACTCAAAAAGAAACAAAATGAAGCTGAAATATCTTTGCTGCTAACTTGCCAAGTTAAAAGCAGAAAATTGTGAAGTGCCTCTTCTATGGCTGTGTGTAGTATTCGCCATACCATGCAGATTAAAATAAAATACCCTCTTATCTTTGGGCTTCAAGTAGTTTGCAATTGCTTCTCCTAATTATGAAAGGAAAATTAGTGTTGTAAAAAAAAAAAAGCCCACAAAAAAAAAAAGATAGTGCAGATATGGGGAAAAAACCCCCAAGTTTTGAAGGTTTGTTAGCTTCATATTGATATTCATATTCTTCACACACATTTTCCAAAGCAGTCATCTGAATTATTTGCTCAAAATGAACACTAACATGGGAAATACAAAGAGAACCACTGGATGGAGCTGTTTGTTGTCACTTTTGTTTTACTCAGGGATATTAGAGATCTGTAGGTACAAACAAACTAACAAAAAGAAAAAAAAAAGAGAATGAGGTATAAATGGTATGGGAAATATACAGAAACTTCATCAGAATCCAGGACCTTATTGAATCAAGAGAACTTTTCTGAATGGGACAGGACAGAGTTTCTGAGTATTCTGCAAATAAAGACGAGGAGAAGTAAAATAGGAACAGGGGGGAAAAAAAATCACTGCAAAAAATTGCCTCAATTATTGCAGTAATGCACTATTCAGGTCTCTAACTGGATGTATGGAGCTTAAGTGGTTAGGTGTTTGCATGTGTTTCTTTCCCTTTACCTTCTTTTAAATTTTAACACTTGCAACATAGTGGAACAGCCCCTTTTTATTGACAAGAAATGAATGATAGGAAAAATAAAGAATGATACATTTTCAAAACAACACTAAAATCCTCTTCACTAGCCTTGCCCAAGTTTTCTTTAGATGCAAGTTTACTAACTGCAATGTGAGTTTAAAATAAAAAGGCAAAATCTGTGCAATGCAGCAATAAACTCTTAATCATATGCTCATTAGTACTCAGGGAAGTTTGCTTTTTTGTGAGGCAAATGATTTCTAAGTTCAGGAAGGTGGTGGTGGTGGGAGAGTTAATTCCTTTATTCATTTGTTTCATCTGGCTCAGAGCAAAATGTGGGAAGGTAATTGTGAAAAATAAAGGGAAAACCCTAGTAGAACCTCTAGACAAATTCAGTTTATTGAGTCTCTGCTAGAGTTGTTCAAATAAGACAAGAATTTAATGAGGAATTTAACAGAATCATTCTTAAAGTGGTATGTTAATTCCCACCACAATCACTACTGCAGCCTTAAAAAATATGTGAAAAAGCAAGTCTTGAATAATAAAACTATTAGAGGGATCGTTCAGAGAGGTGTTAATGGTAATTAAGGGCAGGCAAAAATAAACTTTAGAAGGAGAAAGCTTTAAACTGAAAAGATTTGATTGCTTTTTTCAGGAAAAATAAAAATAAAATAAAAGGAACCTTGTTAAGGGGTTAGCGTCAAGCTACAGAACCCCCCAAAAAATCCTCAAAAATATGATAGTCATTGTCCATATGACTATTGTACCCTTTGATAAAAGGTGGGGGGTGTGAGTTTATAAAACACAAGATGGCAAAAGTGAAAGAGATAAGCCTTTGAAGAGATCCATAAAATATTTATTGAAATCTCTTCTGTGTACTCAAGAAGCACACTGGGCTAGTGACGGAGATTAAATGTTCAGCATCTACATTGGGATATGCTGAGGTTTTAATGTACTGAATATTGATTGTATGATGAATCCTAGCAGTTTGTTTCCTGTAGTTGCTCACAAGAGGAGGGAGAAACTAAAACGCCGCGGAGGATTCATGTACACAAAATAGGGTGTTAATGGCTTTGCTGAAAGGAGAACCTTCTCTTCCGTCTGTGCATGTCACTAAAAATGTCTAAAAGCCTGTCAGACTTGCTGAACTTTTTTTTACTCATGAGGGTTCAAAAACTTGAATATTCAATTTATGGTTACTTTTAGGATGGAAGCTTCCAAATAAAATACTGGGCTCTAAAGATGTCTCTTAAGACACGGCTTTTTCTTTTAAGTCATCTTTCAGCACTTGGGTAATAAAATTCTGTTTCAGTAAGAATATACAGTTCAACAAAATTAATCATTGGCATGGTTTTGCAAATAAGAAAAATATAAGAATGTAAGAAAATCATAGTTCATATTTTCAGGCAGATATTCCTGGTACCATCTCAGAGCTTTACCAACACAATTCCCTTGCACTATGAAGCTTTCAAATACAAAAATCTCCCAGATCCTCAGTCTTCCTGACATTTTCTCAAGGCTAACAATAGAAATGAATTGAGAAAAGATGGCCAGCCTCTTTGGTTTCAAGAAATATTTATATCTGGTAAATCCATTGGCAAAGAACTCTGTCCAGCAAGCTGTCGCTCTCAAAAGCTGCAAGTTGAATTTGGCCTGCGTGAGTGCTTCAGGACACCTGCACTTTCTACACACTGAATCTTATCTTATCTTCCAGTAATCACTGGGGCTCTGCAAAGTAGGCTTTTATGGTTGGATAGACATTAGGTCCCACAGCAGTAGTACTGTCAGAGCTAGGAAATAAAGGAGGCAGCTCTGGGTGGCAGGTCAGGAAGCTCCCTTGTAATGGTCACCCGTTGTTGTTCCTCATCCACAGGATCCTGTTGTTCCCTCCTGCAGCAGAGATAGATGCTTCTATAGGACAGGGACTTCGGAAAATGATCCTATGTACTTCTGGGTGGTGTAAAAGACAGTAAATCTTACTCCCTTGCACAGCTGGAGGGAGCAATCCTATGAACAAAAATGAGACTTAGAAAATATCTGTTAACTAATTCAAAGTAGGGACCTTACACAGATCATAAGCAGGCTTACTGGAGCTCCACTATCTGTTGTTTTTTACTGGAAAAAGTGGAATCCTTTATATTTTTCAATTAAAAAATTTAAAATTATTCCAAATGTTGATATGTGCCAATAATGACACTTATACAGTAACATGCTTGTAAATATGAACAGTCCTTCCTGTGCTGACATGAGCAATGTTTTGGGAGGTAGGAATGTGGTCTTTTCACTTACACGTCTGTTTTAAAATACCATTTTGAAAACTCATGGTACTATTGAAAACCTGTTTTTGTAAGCAAATGAATAATCATGGTGATGGGAAGGGAACGTTCTGAGCAGAGCGGTATGGCGATGGTTGGGCGATTGTGTTTCGTTTGTGGTTGCTAATCAATTTGTGGCTGCTGATTATGTCCATTGTGTAGCCCTAACCTGACATGAACAATAGAATAGATAAAGAATATAGTTGGCAGTGTGTGCAAGTAATATTTTATTTTCTGTCAAAATCATGTCCTTTGACAACTTTGTTCATTATAATCTAATTATAATACCAAAACATACCTCCATTCTAAAAGCTACCCACCTTCGACGTATGACCACCACTCACTGGGCATGTTCTTTGAATTTTTCTAAGTACATAGCTTTAAATCAAAGTGATAAAACTTTTTACCAATCATAATGAGGTAACTATGTGATGTAAATGTAATTTTGGAGTGATTTTGTAACCTAAGGGTATAAATGTATAAGGGATTAAAGGCTGGGTGTGCATGTTAGGAGGAGAGATCCCCCATGCCCCCAGCGCTGAATAAACCAGTGTTGGCTTTCTAAACTGTATTTCTGTTTGGAAAGTTTTTATTGCCGTTTGAGTGGTAACATTTTCAATATGAAAATCAACTGAAAAAAAAGTCTGATAAAAATACTTTTACAGTGAATAATTTTTAGTGCTTCTAACAATGAATGACATCACTAGGCCCCCTGTTTGTTTTCACCAGCTAAAGTTCAACTGGGACAGCGATTCCAGTAAGTCCTGCTGATTTTTCTACAGAAAATGCCTTAACCAATTTCAACTGAGATTCTGGTGAGTAATAGTCAAAAAAAGGCAAAGAAATAACGAAAAGGTTCTTACAAACATCACAGGAAAAATATATGCATGTAGATTTTGTGGCAGAATATTTCTATATGCTGACCTATCACAGTCTACACAGTCTGTAAGGATGTGCTCACAAGCCCTCTTCATGGGTGAAGGGGCTTCCAAAGCTGAAGTTCTAACACACTTAATGATCTTCTCACTGGAGCTATCTATGCAGCCTCGTCTACCAGCTGAGCTGTTCTTTTATCCATTTCAACCACAATGAGCTGGCCGATCAGCTTAAACAGTATGTCTTTGTCCAGCCGGCTTATTTTGACTAAGTGGCTGATGAGCTATTACGTAAACAGTTGAGCTTTCAGACCTTCAAACCAAATTGAATACTGTGACCAGCAAAAATACCTTCAGTCCCTTTCCCTGAGAGATGCATTCATTTATGCCGGGAGTTGAATGCAGTTCTCGGTAAAACAATAAAGTGGTGTAAAGTTACAAGACTCCATCAGTCACACCTGCACTGAAATGGCCCATTGCTTACCCATCCAGATATCTAAATACCTACTATTACTGTCACTCATTTTTTGAAAAATCCTCCTGGCAACCAGGAAAAGGTCATGTTTATAGATCATTTCTTTCTTCCACAGGCTACAATTTACTCTTCTTTATCAGCAGGAAAATGGGACAAACAAGCAGTAACCTGCTCATGTCGGCTGTTGAAGACTTGAAATATTGGTGCTTTCTTTACTCGAGATGATAAATCCGCAAAAAGAGAAAACTTGGGTGTTTTACTCACTTTCTTATGTTCAACTGCTCTGTGATGCTCATTATTAAAAAAAAAAAAAAAAGAAAAAAGAAAAAAGAAAAGAAAGAAAGAAAAAAGGAAGTTGATGAATATAAAAAAATAAAATGCAGCAGCCAGAAATCATAGTTTTTAATCACGTTTCTGTAGGCATACATAAAGCATGGAATAAATACCATGGAGGTATTTAAAAGACATGTAGATGTGGTGCTTAGGGACATGGTTTAGTGGTGGACTTGGCAGTGTTAGGTTTACAGTTGGACTTGATCTTAAAGGTCTTTTCCAACCTAAACCATTCTATGATTCTATGAAATGTAAAAAAAACCAAGGAGATTTCCTTCTGTCTCATTTCATGTCACCTAGAAAGCTACTTAACCTAGACTTTTTTTCATTTCTTTTCTGCTGACTTTTATGTTCTACAGCATTGTTTAAAACAAAACTTTATACTTTTATTATTTCTTTACCAGTCAAGACATTTATTTTATAAGTAGTATGCAGAATATCAGACGCTATTAAGGCCAAATCCAAATGATATATATTCTTTTTTCATAGACTGAGGATTTTTCAAAAATGTCTATGATCATATATACCATAAAAACCTACAGCATAAAGTTAAGAGTCACCTCACACTGGACAAATAGAATGGATTAAACCCCATTTTTTTTCTGGCTCTGTGTGACACAGTTGAGCAAATGTTGTAGCCATTTCCTGAGCTACATAACTTCAATCTTTATTTACAAGAGAATGTATACACATTCATAAATGATCTGGAAAAAAAAGTGAACAGCTATGTGACACAATTTATTGATGATACTAAGCTATTCAGAATAGCACTCATATTCAGTAAAGCTGAGAAGGATTACAGAAGTATTCTACAACTAAGTGACTGGGTAGTAGTATGGAATATAAAAGTCAACATATATAAAGGTAAAATAATACAGATAGGGAAACCTGCCCCCCTCTCCCTCCCTCCCAATTCTACCTTGATGCATGCAATGATGATCTTGCTGTTTTTCCTCTGCAAAGAGATCCTGGTGTTATTACATATAGTTTCATATAAGCACTGGCTCAAGAATGGTTATAAGTAAAACCAAGTTAGAGTGATTCAGAAAGCAATAGGTAACAAAGCAGAAAGCCTGTCTCAGTATAAATACTCAGCGGGGCTTCATCCTGGAAATTGTGTGCTATTTGTTTCCCTTTTCTTAAAAGACATATACCAGCTCTTAAAAAGGCGCTGAAAAGAGCACCAAGGTTGACCCTGTACTGTTACTATCAATTGTGAAATGAGAAAATTCTTTCTTACAATTCATCCTTTGGAAAAGGACATCTGACATTTAAATTTCTGGGAAAAGTTTTACTTATTTTCTGATAGCACTTGCTGAGTTAACTCTTAGAGAAAGATTTTGATTTGGAAGTTCTTATTTCTTTCTCTTTTAAAGAAAGTAGAAGACAAGATGATTCATATTGCTGAGTCTTAGCTAAGGTCCTTTGTATAAGCTTGTTAAAAGCTAACATGACATTCCTGATATTTTTGAAGTAAAAGTGAGTAGAAAAGATTTAAATAAGATTAACTCAAATACTAGAGGTTTCAAGAATCAATTAAAAATATTCTAGTAAATTTTCACTGGTGTGAGCTATACCACCCATTTATATTTCAGAAAGGACAGTGTCAAACACTAAGGATTCTGGAAATATAGACTGAACCCTCCCTGCCTCAAAAAAAAAAAAAAGGTAAAAAAAGCACGCAACCATTACTTTTACACTTACAGAGATATCTCCTTAGAGAATACAGGCCTGTTTTCCGTTTTACCATTATATAAAAAAACCCAAAAACATAAAAACCAACCGAAAACCAAACAAAAAACCCCACAACAACAAAACAACAAAAAACCCACAAACAAACCCCACCACCAACACACACACAAAAAAAAAAGAAAAAAAGTGAAAAATGGAGTTCTTACCTTTCTGCTTTTCCCTGTAGTTGTATTAAAAATTTGTTAACCATTCGGGTGCCATCAAACACACCTTGATTCTAGCTTTATTAAGAGTATCAGACAAATACGTAAGGTATACTCTGGAAACTGCATGACAACAAAATCTGTAATTTAAAGTTCCACAAGTGAGAGCCATTTTACATTTTAATTCTTACATATGAAAAAGAAAAATCTTTATAGGAATTTTAATTTACTTTAGTATTTAAAACATGACTGTATTAATGTAATTTTTTTTTTTTTTGAACACTTGGTGAGAAAACTTGACATTAATGTAAAAAGAATAGGAAAATTCTGCCTTGGATATGAATATGTGTCTTCTGGTGATGTGAAAAGCTCTAACTGCACATCTAAAGATAGAATTTGTCTTATAGTGTTTAAATCAAAGTAAAATAACCAGTTGTGTTATTCTGTAATGTATTTGGGTTACTAAAATTATATATAAGGAAGAGTAAATAATGTCAAATCATTTTTGTTCTCAAATACAATAGCTATCCCAGAAGTATCCATCAAACTAAAAATGCACTGATATGAAGGTAAAGTACAACAAAGTTTTTGCAACATCAACAGTTGCGGCTCAACCCAGCAGGCAGCTAAAGGAACCACACAGCTGTTTGCTCATTCCCCCCACCCAGTGGGATAAGGGAGAGGATAGAAAAACAAAAAAAAAAAAGAAAAGAAAAAGAAAACTCATGGGTTGAGATAAAGACAGTTTAATAGGACAGAAAAGGATGATAACAACAATAATAATATTAATAATAATATAGGATACACAAAACAAGTGATGCACAGCATGCTCACCACCCGCTGACCACCGATATCCAGCTAGTTCCCGAGCTGCAGTCATGCCCCTGGACAGTTTCCACCAAACTATATATTGAACACAATGTCATATGGTATGGAATATCTCTTTGGCCAGTTGGGGTCAGCTGTCCCGGCTGTGTCCCCTCCCAGCTCCTTGTGCACCCCCAGCCTACTCACTGGTGGGGTGGGGTGAGAAACTGAAAAGTCCTTGACTTGGTGTAAACATTGCCTAGCAACAAACAAAATATCAGTGTGTTATCAACATCATTCTCATCCTAAATACAAAACACAGCACTATACCCACTACTAGGAAGAAAATTAACTCTGCCCCAGCTGAAACCAGGACAACAGTCCAAGGACAGAGAGGTTCAGATGAGATAAGAGTAAAAATGATTAAAAAATACTGATGCTTTAATATAAATTTTAATATATTATAAAAAATATAATAATGAAGATACAATCACAACTTCGAAATGTAAGAGATTGACTATTTGTACAATCACATTTTTGTACTTGTCAATTTAATCTTAATTCACATTTTTGTAATTGTTTTAATCTTTGTCATGAAAATAGGTTAATTTTATGTCATCTTTGTTTCTTGCATGGAAATAAGGCATTAATTTCTTCTAATTTTTATATGTGAAAAGGTTATTTTGACATTTCTAAGTGATGACCAGGAGCTTCACACAGAGCAGTTCTAATTCCTCTGCTGAAATTATCTATTCAGAGTCTCTTCCAGCTACTTGGCACTGCTACAAAGGGAACATGCTGTTTCTTTCTTGTCTGGACAGCTGTGGATATTGCTGATGGTCTCCAGTCTTTCTGCCCATTTGTCATAACAATATACATACTTAAATAACTACATGTTCATAAGTAACAGCCAAAATTCCTGTTTAAATTTAAGAGTTTTATGAATGTGAAATATTTGTTAATACAGAGAAACTAAAATTATATACAAATTTACATAGAGTGTTTTTCTTCAGAATATCACCTGGTCCCATTTCATGTTTATTGTTTTCCTCTTGACAAGTCTGTACTTTAAAAACTTGTAGTAATTTGAATTCTTAATTCCTGGGTACAGCGTGGAGTTAGAAATGCCATTTCGTCTGTCATTTGGCATGTTTATCTTAGTGCTGGTTTATTCATTAGCTAATCCATTGTGTGCATTTCTATGTAACATCATTACTTTGAGCTAAAACAATGTTTTTAGAGTTTGAAAATAACCAGGATATATATTGATTGAACAAGTGAACCCTTCCTATTTTCTGTATGTTGGCAGTGAATGAATAGTGGTTTTAGCTGTGGTTTGTTACTTCTGCGTAGTATTGTTACTGTGCTGTTTCTGAGCCTCACTTAGCAGGAAATCTTCCCACCAGCAACTTAAAAGACTTTCAAGGTCCTGAAATAAAGGTTAGTTTCCTCCTTCAAAGGCTAGGCACACACAGTAAGTCCAGATTTTCAATACTCTTCTGGCATACTTTTTTTCTTTTTCTGTAAGACCCTTGTCGTAAATCTAAATCCTTGATTTTTTTTTTTATGTTTTGTTCTGGGTTTTGTTGTTGGTGGTGTGTGGGGGGTTTTTGGTTGTGGGTTTTTTGTTTGTTTGCTTGCTTTTTTTCCTTCCCTGAATAGGTATCATAAACATTTATTTATTTTTATTGTGTCTTATAGCCATCTTCAGAGTTCATGGGCCAGAGTGATTAGTGTCCAGACACAGGATTGGAATGACCTTGTCTACCAAGCGTTTTCCATCTGCAGAGCTGACTGAGAGAAATGGCTACGACTGAGGACCACTTACAGATCATGACAATCGAACATGTGAGCTGTCACAAGGACCTCCCGAGGCTAAGAGAAGGAATTCCTGAGAAATTTGCCTTGGGGTGATTAAAATACAATGTTTGCAGACAATTACTTGCGGAGTGAAAATGTAGGTTTTTCTGGTAAGAGACCCTGACGGACACTTGCTTTGCCAGTGATCATGAACCTGCAGTATATGGGCAGGTACATTATCTTTGCATTTACTTGCAACGATGACTGAAAAATTAATTTTGGACTTGAAAGACCTGCAAGTGACAGCTTTCTAATGATGAGTGATGTGGTTACAGCAATTTGTCTAAAATATTTTCTTAAATTCCAGACTTCTGCTTTGTGTCTTTATATTGACTTTCAAATTTATTTTTGTCTCTCTTTAAACTTGACTGAAATATTGCTGTTTGCAATGTCATTCTGTATATTCCTGTTCACAGAAGCTGTGTTGTTATGCTTATAATTAATATAAGTTGTATTATACTGGAATTCACACAGGGGTGACTGACAACAATGTATTTTGATAATGATACTTAGTATTTAATCAGTCCACAGCAAAAGTATGCAGAGAACTTTATTCCCTAATTTTACAAACCAGTTGATAATCACCAAAGCTATTAATTCTTCATTATTCATTCATGTTGCTCAAAAATATCTTTTAATATTTCCACTTATTTCTTATTTTAGTTCTATTTCTCTCGGCGAAGAAAACAGTGAATATGATCTAAGGATCTTATTGCAGTCACAATGGTCTTGAAAAGTCATAGTTACTACAGGTGCTATTGATGGCCTATGCAAGACCTGGGAATTTTATTATTTTTGTCATTGACTCTTGCTTGGAGTAAGACAGCTTGACGTGTTGAATTGAAAATAAATAAACAAACATGAATACTGTCTATACTTCAACCATAATGGATAGTTGTCATGCTCTGCTAGTGGAAAATGAAGAATTTTCCTGACATGAATGCATCTAGTGAGGTAAGATGCATATCCTGATTTTTTATACTGAGAAGGCAAGGTACCACTGTAGCATCAGTGTCTCCTGCCCCGGGTTCCCTAGGCAGCTACTGAAGAGTTATGCCATCCCTGAATGATGCGAAGAAGGGCAGCAGCACGTTAGGAATCCACTCTTCAGAAAAGGGTAGTGGGGCTGAAATGGATGGCGAGCTAGAGCCTGCGTCAATATGACAGTGTTGCAGAAAAGGGAAAACACCTCCCTGGAATGCGTAATCCTCTGGTCTAGGAAGCACTGGCAACACCTGAGCCGCAGTGCTTTGTCCTGTTCAGCCGGTGAGAAAGGTCAGAGACCTAAGAAATGTGATGTACAAAGAGAGATCAAATAAATTGGGGTTGTTAGGTTTGAAGCAGGAAGGATTAATACAGTTTCCTGAAACCAGGAATCTCCAGAAATCCAGCATTACTATACTACTTTTCACCCAAGTTCCTCACTTTTCTCTGTCTTTTGGTATGCCCTAATGGATGTAAAACATGCATACCTATACAGTAGCTTACTGGTAAGCCCAAAGATTTTGTTATGTGTGCACATATCTGTGAATGTATTCTTGCCTCTTGAAAAAAATATTCCTTTGTGTCAACTCATCAAAAAGTGAGACCACTACATTTGTACAGACATCCTAGTCCCCTACTTTTCTGACTGTAAGCAACTCCAAATACCATGCAGTTGTAAACTGAAGCTACTAATAAAGATTAAAGTTGGTAAAAATATTTTGGCTGTGCACTGGAAATTAGACAGTCATTATGAAAGTGAATGTGGGAAGACAGAGAAGGAGAGAATATGTGAGGTTCAGCAGTGTTCCAACAAGAAAGTGATTGTGTAAGTAGACTTCCAAAGACCTGTCTGAATAATACCTGTGCAGTGGGCTCCTGATGGGAATGACAGAATTCAGTTCAGTGTCTATCATAAGAAGGGTAAGGAAAAAAATAATGAGAGGAGAAAAAAAAAAAGAAAAAGGCTTCTTTCATTAATCAACTTGTTAAACTAGAGGAACTGGTCTACAATGGGCTGTCTATGAGACCTACGGAGAAAAGTAGAAATAGAATTTTATTAGAGAAGACTGATAGCTTAAAGTAAAATACAACACACTGGGCATTTTTTTGCTAAGATGTAATGACCAGATTTTGGTGGGTACTAGTAATAACGAGATTTTTTTTGTGTGTGTGTGTGCTATATTGTTGTATAAAAAAGTCATAATACAGCCGATTATTTCAGAAAGCAACTAGTAGAATTAAACAGGAGGTGATTTGTTCACTGCTTAAGTCTATCCTTCACACTCTTGAGAAGTTAGAGGTGAAGGTATGTACACTCTCCCTTACGTGCACCTATTCTGAGCTCTGAGTTACTCTGTTGGGATACATACACAGTCTTAGACATAAAGACTGGAAGAATCTGAAGTTTGCTCTGTAAAACTGAAAATTTGATGTAATCATATATATATATGTAGAGTCTCATAAAAGTTACCCACATGACAAAGAGTACTTTTTTGATAACTGAAAATGCACAAAGATTTTTCATTACAAAGACTAACAATAAATTTTTTTTCAATTATGTTTTCTTTTTTGTTTTTAAATTTTTATTAATAACATATACTGTATAATTTGAACGGATCTTTGTCACTAAGGAGGTATGATTATATGATTTTGGATCTTTCTGGTGTACAAGCAAATTCCTATTCCAGTATTCATGAGCAAAGTTAAATGTGAGAGGATAAAAGAGATTTTTCAATGCAACTAGTAAATATGAAAAGCACTGCTTTGATTTAGATGGAGTGGAATTATAAATACTGAAAGGCACTGAAGGGTTGCATTTTACTTAAGGTAGAAGCAGATTGTTTGAGCAAATACTGACACATCTTATCACAGAAAATTTATTTTGTGGGGTACATCCATTTGATCTAAACAACTTTTTCAGGTGTGTTAATGAGGGAACTGCAGCAGTGTCTATGTCTATGTCTTCCCAGTTACAGGTTTCTCTCTTATGCCGCACTGAAATTTTATATATTACACATTAAGTATCATTCTTATTTAAAAAAAAAGTTTCACGTACACAGATAAAGCTATTAACACATGATTTAACTATACACTGAGAGCAAAAATTTACATTTTCGATAAAACCCTCTTGAAACACTTCCATGCCATGAGAGGGTCATTTGTAGACACACCCTTTTTCATTATTAAATACCAGAGCTACATTAATGGAATGTTTATTCTCCCCCCTCCCCTTATGCATTGCTATATTGCCTTTTTCTTCCCCTCACTAGCTTTTTAACAAATTTCAACTTTCAATGAAGAAGTATGGAACTTTAAATGATGAGAACAGTGAGAGAAATTTGTACTTTTCTTGATTGCTTTTTTATCATTACTTGTATGACTCTTTTTTCTTGTTTTAACTTCACATGTACCCACACAAAAGTTCATCTTACCACTGACAGACTCTTTAACCTTGGCTGGTTGAATTTTATGGCAAAGTAATGGAGCATATGGAATCAGTTCTTATAATAAGAAATACTAATTAAGATTACAGTAAGTGGAATCACTATCACTGATTAAAACAAAGCAAGTTAATTTCTGACAATTGTTTGTTTGAAATTTTTTAATGAATATTTGTCTGGAAAAAAAATTCTGTATATAGGTGACAAAGAAGGTGATACAATTGCTCTACAAATTCTGACTGGTTTATGAGAGTATTCCCATAAGACAAATGTCATGAGGAATTTAAAAAATGTAACGCTACTCGCCATATGACTGAAATCAGCTTACTGCATAAAGATAAGTAGTATGCCAATGTTGGAACACACTTCTAACTAGAAATTAACCTCCCTTGTTTTAGGTGACATTTGAAAGGAGAGCTCTAAGAATGCTTTCAATTTAAAAAAAAAAAAAAGGACTTTTTTCCATAATGTTATTAGATAATTCAGATTGTAATTATCATTGACATGATTCCTTTCAGTTATCCTTACAAATTGAAATAGAATAGAAAGACTGACAAGTGTCAGTCTCAGTTCCAACAGAGATGGAAATCATATGGTGTTGTAAGAGGCTGTTGAGTTCAAGTGCTTAGTTGTTTCCCATTTAATTTCTCTTTACATTTATTTATATGGATACAAATATTACAATATTCCAAATAAAGCTCCAAAATATTTTTTTCTTATAAAAGAAATACACTAATATTTGCCGTTATCACCTTGGTAAACCTTAGTACTTGAAGTAATTACATTATGTGTGATTTGTTTTGTTAACAGTTTTGTGCAGGCAGAACAGAGTTCTACCTAATTCTGACATTTATTAATTTTTCAGTCTTTCCTTTTCCTTTATCCCACATATAAATGCTACCATCTACTTCTATTATGTGAGAATTAATACGAGTGTTCAGAAAGCATGAACTTTCTTTCGTACTAGAAATAGTCTACACACTTCTCTGAGCTGCATCTTTATCCTGCTGTGTCCAGGCTCACAGACCACTGGCAGACTCGAGCTATTTCAATGTGTTCACCTCAGAACACCAAGAAAAACAATTCAAGGACATCAGACTGCATTCACACAGAGAGTAGTCTCATGCTTTCCAGAACATATTTGTTTTCACTCTGCTTTAGCCTTGTCAGGCTTGAGCTGCTTGTACCTACCACTCCACTTTGGGTGCTATGGACAAGAGGGTGTTGGCACAGAGGTTTAGGAGCATACAGAGACCATCAGGCCTCTGTGAACCATGGGAAGCATGAAGAAAAAGTTACAAAAGAGGATCACATAGAGTCAGCCTCATGTTTAGTAGGACTTCTTCCTAATCAGCTTAGTGGCAGGCGCTCTGCATGACACTGGCTGAAGGCCATGTGTGCTGTGTATTCCACATCGCATTTCATCATCCTGGAGCCCACTATCCCAGCTGAGAGAGTAGCAGTCGGTGGAGAGGTGACTGCAGTGCAAGTCTGATGTTTTAAACCATTATTGCATCCTTCTGCCTGTAGCTGTAGCACTGCCCTGCCAGTCAATCTGTAGGATACCGTCACTGTGATAAACCTTATTGGACAGCTGTCTCTCAGTGTGAAAGTGTTTCTTGAAAGAAGACAATCTTTTTTTTTTTTTTTTTTTTTTTACAAAAGAGAGACTTCCTGAATGTAAACCTTTGCTGTTCAGCAATACATAACAGAATAAACTGATGGCAAAGGGGTTTCGTATCTGGTGACTGTATGCAGCAGCGCTGGGTTAGGGTGATCCCACGCTGCCTTCATACTGGTGTGGTTTAGTGCCCACAAGTGGGACTGCTTCCTAAAGGCAAAGCATGGTTCTCTTGTGTGGAAGTATCAACCACGTCTTACCATCTATTGATCTTATCATTAGATCAGTCTGTGAAGAGGACTATTTTTAGTATGGCTTATAGAAACTTGAAAAGTTAGGTACAGAGCAATTATTCTGCCAAACCTAAAATTTGACTTCCAATAAAAAACTTGCCACTTGAACTGTAAGGAACCTGGAAAATTACTTTTTGTAATTTTTTGTTTCTACAATTCCCTATTTTCTGCTCTTCTAAGGAAGACATATAACCCCACTTTTAATTCTTTGGATTGTTTTAATATCTTGTCAAGTGAAGGTACAAGATAAACATATTGCTAAGTACTAGTAAAATCAATTTTATTTATATTGGAAGTGGAACAAACCTGTATTGGTTCAGTTTTGGCTGGAATGAGGTTTACTTCTGTAAAACAGAACACTGGCATGGCAAATACAAGAAAAACATTCACCTGCTCCACTTACACAGGAAAAAAGTATATGGAGTTCAGTGCATGTTGATATAAATTATACTAATTCATCCTTGAGCGGGATAATTTGTTTATATGACCATGTTTTCAAAACTTCAGCTAATGTATCATCCAAAGATGCATAAATATACTATTATGTACTGCAGATGTCCCTTGTGTCTGACAGTGGTGTAAAAACTAACAAATAGCAATTATCTAAGCAGATGCATTTTATGAATACAGTGTAGGCCCTCAATTTTGAATCCATAATGAAATCCTCAGTAGTTTTCACAGTGTTTTCCTAATCTTCTTTTGACAGCAACGTGGTCAGAAATGCTAAATTCTATACCACGGTCACTAATTACACATCAGAAACACAGCATTGCACATATTATTTTAAGCTTTGCTTTGCAGGGGACACCTGTTTGGAAACATAGGCTAAACTATAAAAATCTTAATACCCACTGAGATGAGGAGAGCAGTTTCAAAGATAATCCACATTTGAATAAGATAGTGTACAACATTCTGACACCATTATTAGAAATCCCTCTAAGGCTTAAGGACATACAGGAAAGACAGAACTTAACTGGAAATCCAGTCAGACTGAATAGTAAGTGAAATATGTAAATCCCTTTTTACTAATCCACTTTTCTAATTTACTCTCTTGAGTCTAGGTCCTTAAATTGACATATAAAAATATAGCTATAATCAGTAAAATAT
The DNA here is from genome assembly GCF_028858705.1 of Grus americana. NCBI lineage: Eukaryota > Metazoa > Chordata > Aves > Gruiformes > Gruidae > Grus > Grus americana. Next base: position 62,222,329 of record NC_072853.1, read on the forward strand.
TAATATACATATTTAACACTAAGTATGAGTTCCTAGAAGCAACCTTAGCATAAATGCCTCCAGTAAGCATGTAATTTAAATTTAGGAAGACAGCTCCTCTGCTAATTATAAATGAATAGATTGGTGAAAGTGTAGGTATCAAACATTAGTATAGCACTTACAAATGACGAGTTCAGCTGCCATGTAATCAAAGTTATACAAACAGTAAATGTAAGAGATCATGTCCTGAAGGATTTAGTCAAATTTCTTTATATTTATGTACTGGTGTTTTCTGTGACAGTTTCTGCAAAGCTTGAGGACCATGTATTAAACAGTGGAAGAACATAAAAAGCAAAGGTTTGCCTACTCATCCTTAAATCTATTAGTATTTGGAAAAAGGCAGCACAATATATGGCATGTACCTAATGTACAACAATTAATCGTTAGTACCTTTATGTTTCATTTAACACATTACTCTGGGATCTACTCATTCAACACATTAATATGCTCCTTAATCTTGGATCATTAGTTTATATCTTTTTTTTTTGGTGTGCTACTTTAGGTCCAACTTCACTTTCTCGTTTTGCTTGTTACGTACATACCTTGTTCTTTCATATATTTCCAGTGAAACAGTTCAGCAAAGCCCTAAGCTTCATCAAAACAAAAAACAAAAACCAAAAGCATAATATGAGACGCTGTCATAGGAAACAGAGAGATATCTGCTCCTCATTTCCCATCATTTTCCTGTTGGAAGACAGCATACGTGTGGGAGACAATAACATGTTAAAACTGACTCCCATGCATGCTGTGTTACAGACTGCAGTTGAATTCAGCATGGGTTAACATAGAATCACAGAATCACAGAATGGTTTGGGTTGGAAGGGACCTCAAAGACCATCTAGTTCCAACCCCCCTGCCGTGGGCAGGGACACCCTCCACTAGACCACGTTGCCCAAAGCCCCATCCAACCCGGCCTTGGACGCTTCCAGGGATGGGGCAGCCACAACCTCTCTGGGCAACCTGTTCCAGTGCCTCACCACCCTCACAGTAAAGAATTTCTTCCTAACATCTAATCTAAATCGACCCTCCTTCATCTTAAACCCATTACCCCTTGTCCTGTCACTACACTCCCTGATAAACAGTCCCTCTCCAGCTTTCTTGTAGGCCCCCTTCAGGCATTGGAACAAGCACCGAATTTGTGTGTATGTATATGCATAGATACAAATAGATTTTCTGAGGCAGGGCATGGTTTAGTGGCAAATGCAATACACCTGTGGAAGGCAGTAATGATAGTGTTTGCAAATAACTTTCCTTTAAGGGAGAGATCCATAATGTGTTTTGCAAAGTCCATAATGAGAAAAGACGACTCAGTTGCAATCAGCATTAACCTTCCAAATGCAGTTACATCTCATGATTATACAGGGAATATGCCAGACGTGTGCATAGGCATACATATATATATATATATATACATATGGGGGTTGGGGAAGCCCTAGGATTACTGGACAGGGACACTCAGGCCTGGTGCTGCCCTCTGGGCCATGGCAATATGTCTGTCTGAATATCTTAAAGAATATCTTAAATGTAAGACTTAATTTTAGATTGCACACAGTTGAGTAATTCCATCTGAAATAACATATTCATTTGTTTATATTCCAGTACTTCCTGCTTGGTTTTAGGTACACTGTAAAGCATTGCTTTCCTGATCATAAATAGAACTGAATTATTCTTGAAGCGTAATTTAACCTTGAATATTTTTTTTTCTCCTAAAACTTTCAGCAGAAGGGTTTGAACTGGTAGTGAAATATACAAAAGGTGACTATTGTTAAATTTGCACTTGGTAGCATCCTGAAGTTAGTCCAGTTCTGAATGTTGACTTTACTGAAAGAGAAAACTTATACATTCCTTTTCATTTCCCAATAACAGCACTGATAACAGCTAAAGGAGGATTTGCAAGGAAATGAGATGCCTGTGACTTGTTTAGATCATTTTTGAGAAACAAAGCAGGCAGAAAAAAGATTTTTATTTTGTTTCCTTCCATTTTCTCCACACTGGGCAGCACTGCTCAACTAGTAAAGGAGTAGTAATGAAGTATGCTAAAGCAGATTTTGCTACAGCTTGTTCCCTTACAGAAGAAAAGAAAACAGGGACAGAACTGAGTATCTCAATCTTCTGGTCCCACGACTGTGAAATTATGACCAATGTTTTAGTCGTCGTCGTCGTCGTCGTCGTCGTCATCATCATCATCATCATCATCATCATCATAATGTTTATAATCTGCATTTTAACATTTGATTATAAAATGATTGTATAACCAGAGGGACCTTCCTGAGCTTTTTATGAGCTTGTGATCTTAAAACACATTGCCTGTTTTTATTGCCTTTGACCCAGCTAGGACACACTGTTTGATCTTTGGAGATTTATGCAACATGGGTATTTTAACCCAGTTTTTTAGGTGAGGTAGAATATTGTTTGGACCCATTTTCTTCATCAATTAATTTATTTTCCCTCACAGATCATCCAGAGGCTTATTTTTTTCTTAGGTAGTTATGATTTGCACACATAGAAAAGTATAAATAAACTGTATCCCTAAAATATTAGAGGTAATTGTGGATGTTTTCTTTGCAACAACTAGTGAATACAAAACCAATCAGACTGTGTTATGATACTTCCCATGGGAACACCAAATGGTGTTTTATGAATGTCATTAATATAATATGCAAATGATCTGTTTGGCTTTTGCTCCTCTGTTTGGGTTAACCTAGTCAATCAGTCAGATGTTACTAATGAGAAAGTTGATGAAAGCTTATCCAGCTGCTGAGAAGGTCAACAAAATGGTAGACCCCTCTCTCTTTTCACTTGCCCTACATCTAGAATACGGCATGTAGTGGTGTTTTGACTGATTAACTGAAGTCACCCGTGTATTAATAAGGGAATATGAAGCAAGTTGTTATAACTTTTTAAAAACATACATTTATCATAATATCAGCTATTATAAAAGGATTTAATTTTACTATATTTGTATTATTATGAAATTTTCAAAATAGAATAAAGATAAATTGTGACAGATTCTTACAATCGGAAAATGTATTTAAACATAAAGACTGCTTTCTAGGGGGAAAAGAAAAAAGAAATATCAGACAGTCTCTTCAAGGTAGAGTTGTTTGCTTTTCAGTCGTCTTTTTCAATTATACAGTTTTCTCCCAATATTTTTTTCCAATTACTTTTTTCAAAGGAATAGAGTGAAATTTAAGTTCTCCTCTTCCTAATTAAACTCTATACTGCTGTGTGGACACAGACAGAGTGTTAAATCTCCCTCTTTTTTTTTTTTTTTTTTTTTTTGATCTTTGCATAAGACAATGCTCACACAGAAGATCAAATCTCTCGAAAAGAATGGTTGGTTGCTGTCTGGATAGTAATAGAAATTGGCTGCAAAGGTCCTTGTAACAGCATCTTCAGCTGAATCAGGATAGACTCCCTGTATCACTTTTCTACTTGGTTCTTGTACTCCAGCTGCCCATGGTCCCATCTAACCTCTCCAGCAACACATTCATTGTCAATTGTCTTAATCCACATACAAAATATCTCCTAATCATCTTACCTATGTACAAAATACTATCTCATTTTATGATTTCTGCATCCACAATAACAGTTTGTACTTAAAATTATGTACAATTTGGTAAGCTGTACAATTCTGAACCACCTGAGGTTCCCTGGGGCACTCCAAGTCTCCACCCAGGGCATTAATATGCATATTTAAACATACAAATTTGTTTATGTACAGCAGAAGCTGCCTTGGGAAATCTCTAGACCTTTCCAAAATTCCCAGCTGGAGACTTCCTGTAGCAATTAGTCAAATATTTTGTTGTGAAGGAGGCTGGGAGGTAAGTCAATCACCTTGTCTCAAGTGGGTCCCTTATCTCAAGCCAGTCCATTACATCTCTGCAGTCTCTGTGCATAAACCATCTGAGGAGCTCCTGGACCAGAGAAACAATGACTTAGTGCACTGAGTGTGTACACAGACCCCACTCTGATACCCAGTTACACCAGAATTATATCCATAGGGCAAATCTGATTTTGAACCTTATTTTTCCTTTGTGACTTAAATTCCAAAGTTCTTGTCTTCGTATGCTTTCCACTTAAATTTATGGCTTGACACAAAAATTCTTTAAGGGAGAAATTACAAAACAATACTATAAGTTTGCTTGGAATCATTGAGAAAAAAAAAAAGGAGTTTTAAATGTTGAAACTAAGAAAAAAACGTCGCACACTAAAAGAAATTAGATTTGATCAGTGTTTCTTTTCAATGAGAATGTAGCTGGTAACGCAGGAGCATCATGTTGTTTCTGAACTTTGGATTGCAAGAGAATTTTATACCAAAAATTCATCTTAGATTATTGCATTATACAATATATTTATTGCATTATACAAGATATTAAACAGAAATATCACCAAATGATGAATGCTTTTTAGAAGCTTTTGTTCCAGGAAAGCTTGAGTATTATGACTTTAGTCAAAGGTAGATGGCTTAAGGATAGCTCAGCTGAGGAGAGAACTAGAACCAAGAAAGTCTGTGTGGGTCTGAAAGCGTCATTTTTTTGCTTAAATAACATTCCTGTGAAATAATTTAATATTTTTAATATTAAATTTCAGTATTATATTTTAGTGGCTTTTTATGGGAGCTCTACTTCTCCTGGAGGCCTGAACCTTTGGACTGAAGTATGCCTCCTTGTCTGCACAGCACCTCCAAATTTATCTTAACTTCTGTAAAGAATTTCTGGAACAAACCCAGCCTTGAATGTACTGTCTGAAATTTCCTTTACTGTTCAAGGAAAATATAGCAACCGTGATAACCTTTTATATGAAGCAATCATCTATTGATCAGTCAGTGCAATGCAGCTGTTGTGGTTTAACCCTAGTAGGCATCTAAGTGTGACACAGTTGCTTGTTCACTCCCCCATCCCACCGGGTGGGGGAGAGAATCAGAAGAGTAAAAGCGAGAAAACACATAGGTTGAGATAAAGACAGTGTAATAATTAAAAAAGCCCCTAACAACACCAAAACCCACAAAAATTATAAAGAGGAAAATAAAATTAAAAAAAAAAAAAGAAAAAAAAAGAATGATGCAGAACACTGCCAGTTACTCACCGCCACGTGACTGATGCTCAACCAGTCCCGAGCAATGGCAGCCCCAGCCACCTTCCCTCACCTGTCAGTTTTATTGCGTAGCAGGACATCATATGGTATGAGATATCCCTTTGATCAGTCAGAGTCACCTGTCCTTACTGTGTTCCCTCCCAAGTTCTTGTGCATTCCCAGCAGCCTACTCACTGGTGGGGCAGTATGAGAAGCAGAAAAAGCCTCGACCCAGTGTAAGCACTGCTCAACAATAACTAAAAGATTCCTGTGTTATCAACATTGTTCTGGTCACAAATCCAAAACATAGCCCATACAATCTACTATGATGAAAATTAACAATACAGCAGCTTATCAAATTCCTTATCAAGTTAAGTTTAAGATGGAGGGCACTTCAGTAAGGGACCTGACCCAGCATGACTCTCTGGAATCTCTACTTCTCATGTGCAGCTGTAGTAAAACCTTTCTAAACTACCTGAAATCTCAGTAGCCTATTTTCTCCAAGGCCTTTTACTCCTGTTTCTAAAAAGTGAGTAGGCATTCCAGTTTTTGTTGTACCTTTCAAATTGCTATGAAGGCCCAATTCCAAGTGGCTCATTGTGCACAAACTGGTGTTTTATTTCTTCATAGACAAGAGATTAACCCATTCAGCCTTATGGGGCCATAAAAATGGGACTTACTGCGAGTGTGGAGTTATAGAACATTGCTATTCATAGATGCTTAACAACTGCATCACAAAGTTCCCACGTTGTCTAAGTCACCTGATGATGTCTGGACTAAATATTATGAGCTTATGTAGTAGTAGACTTCAGGGCAGTATCGCATCCACCCTTTAAAGTAAGCAAAATTTGTTTTAAAATCAACTGAAGTCATTGCAAAATATGTTCCTTAGATTTCTATGGCCTTTGTGTTATGCCTCAAAAAGAACAGATGAAAAGATGATTATTTATTTTATGAACATTACTATTTATTTGATTTATTAAGTGACTTACCATGAGGAATATTAATTTTATGTTTCACAAAGCTTTAAAAAATAATCTAAATAAAAATATTTCTCCAAATATCTGTATTTTAGGTAGATTTGAAATGTTAGCACATATGCTGCTGATTTCAAACAATAGAATTTTTATGTTATTGGAGAAACAGAAAATTAAATGATTTTAAAAACAACATTACAGAGATAGTCTGCTTGTGCTGTCAAAAATGACATAAAGGTATTTAAGGCGGTAGATGTTAAGCCCCATTTTGATATGACAGAGGAAATCAATAGGCATAAAAGAAGCCTGATTTTGTTTTGACAGCTTTTTTATTTTTATTTTTTTTTATTCTTTTGTGCACTAGTGTCCTTCCGAATTTCTGCTGTTCCTTAATACCGTTGCTATTATTTTTGAAACAAAAAAAAACCAAAAAACAAACAAACAAAAAAAAACCAAAAAAAAACAAAAAAAAAAGAGGAGCAATGCGCCGGTCTGCGTTCCTCGGGCTGGTGACGTTGAGGAGGGCCGATAGCAGGAGCTGTCCTCAGCGCTGTGGTGCTGATATTCCCTCTCTTCTCTTCTGCTCTAACACTTATCTATTCCAGGAAAAGAGCCAAAAAAAAGATTTACCTTGAAAAGGCTGAATATCTTGTGTAATGATGAGTGGCTTCTTGGCTGACACTGTCTGCCAATAAATGATGAGTGCTGCCCTTACAAGTAGGTGCCACTGCTGAAGTCTTCAGGTAACATGAAACTAGCTCTCAGCAATTCAAAAAATAATTGTCACTTCCTTCTTCTTCACAAAAAAAAAAAAAAAAAAAAAGCAGAGGGAAAAAAGAAAGCCTCACAAGGAAAAAGGCAAAAAAAAAAAAAAATAAAATAGTGATAGGCTGATTTAGCAAGAACACAGTGCAATAATAATCTTTTCATTGAGACTGATTTCATGTCCAATTAATTCAAGGTCAATATTCACATATCCACTTTGGATAAACCCAACTTTTCTAGGAAAAAATGGTAGATATTCTGCCTTCCATTTAAGTGAATAATGCTAAGTTTCTTCTCTGTTGACAAATTATGGTTATATTGATGTGTCATGCCATGTAATTGACAGTGAAATAATGTCACATGATTTCATAAAAAGCATAATTGAAAGACGTGTAGCTTGTTTATGGCATCACAACTGAATTCAAACCTAGGTGTTTATTGAAAGTCTAGTCCAGACTGTAACCTCATTTCCAAGGAGAATGAAAATTGCTGTGCTATGGCTACTGGAACAAACTTGGTTGTGAGTTCTTTAATGTAAAACTTATTATTAGTTTCTATTTTCTGATTTTTTTTTTGGTGTATCATAAAACACTCAAGCTATATATAGAAGCTAGCTCTTGGAAATGTCAAAAATCCATATCCTTGGAGAGAGAGGAAGGGGACACATGCTGTGTGAGCACGAGCAGTTTTAGGCACAGACAGGGAATTTTCACCATGGAGACAGCATGTACATGCAGCCTCAGGTGCAGTATGGGAGGCATCTGTGGCCAGCATGTATTTCAATGCTGCCACCATGCTGGGCAGAACCATGTAGGCAGTGCCTGACAGAGTGCAGTACCTCACTGTGGCAAGCAGTCCAGAAAGTGAGTCTTCTGATTGAGAGTGGGTCTGCTGGGCATTCCCTTCTTTCATAAAAGCCACAGATGTGTAATCATCACATATTCTCTAACAGTGCTCCCACGTTGTTCATGCTCCATAGTCAGCTTATTCTGGTCTTGGCAAAATAAATACATCGCTAGAAAACTGTAGAGGGAAGATCTACCTGGTCAGAATCCAGATATGGGATGAGTTGGGAATCCCTCAATTCCTCTGAATCTCGAGACCTAAGGATTCAGAGAGGGGAAGTGAGGGCTCTACACCAGATGCACAGCAGAGACTGGCCTTCTCTAAGGCTCCGTCCATCCTTGGGTAACTCCTGAAATGCTTGATCCCCTCTGAGCAGACTCAAAAGGCAGCAGGGAAGCAGCTGCCTTTCCTGTCACTTTTTCACAAAGTTCAGTCTTTTCCTGTCTTTCCTCTCCTTGCCCACCTGTAGTTTCTCTTGCCTTTTGTGCAGGATCAGCAGGGATTTTTTGCGGAGATTCACACATCTTGAGTCATAAGCGCAGCACATTCTCATACACATTGTTTTGAGGGACGCTATTTGCCTATTTGGTAGACCACTTTCTTCAGAGATCCTCTGTATGATGCCCTTGAAGATCAGAGGCTAAAAGAAGTGATGGTAAATTAGCCTTCTTCAAGAAGTACCACAATCTGTGGCTGTAGGGTTCAGGTGTCTCTGAGGATGATATATATAGGCAACAATAAACTATAGTAATGGTCTTGTACTTCTGATTTTCTGTCTCTATACAATGCCAATGACCAGGATGTATCCCTGATTAATTTTTACTCCCCATATACTTCTGAAAGGAGAGCAATAGTTGGAATAGCTATAGCTAAATCATCATCCATTCTGATAGTCTCATGAACCAAACACAGAGACCATGCACATAAAGAATACCTTCACTTTGTGCCGGTTCAGACACATGTAGCAGTCTGCAGGGTCAGTCTTTGTAGGGATATATGAGACTGGTCCCTGTATGGGAAGTCAATGGAGTGAAGCAAGGAATCAGGTCTAAGTGTGGGGGATGGACCTAGTATTAGTAGCAACCAAGTTGAAAACTGGAGAGAGACTGTTTACAAGAGTATGTAGTGATAGGACAAGGGGAAATGCCCATAAACTGAAGGAGGGTACACTTAGATATAAGGAAGAAATTCTTCACTATGAGAGTGGTGAGGCACCGAAACAGGTTGCCCAGAGAAGCTGTGGATGCCCCCTCCCTGGAAGTGTTCAAGGCCAGGTTGGATGGGGTCTTAGGAAACCTGTTCTAGTGGAGGGTGTCCCTGCCCATGGCAGGGGGATGGGAACTAGATGGTCTTTCAGGTCCCTTCCAACCCAAACCATTCTATGGTTCTATGATACTATGATTCTATGATTCTATGATTCTGTGATTCTAAGTTCCAGGGCAAAGTAATACATGTTTTGCCCTATAGGTGCCTAGACTCATGCAGATGAATGTGACTGTATCAGCACGTATACAACTTGTGTGATGGGCTTTGTTGCCATAAGCAGAGGTTATCTGTGTAGAGATGTGGATGCCCCCTCCCTGGAAGTATTCAAGGCCAGGTTGGATGGGGCCTTAGAAACCTGGTCTAGTGGAGGGTGTCCCTGCCCACAGCAGGGGGGTTGGAACTAGATGATCTTTAAGGTCCCTTCCAACCCAATTCATTCTATGATCCTATGATTCTATGATACAGATGTTTTCTCACATTTTGTTGTTTTCTTTGGATGTAGGTACAATGGCAGTGGTTATATCAGGCAAGACGGTGGAAAAAGTGGAGATCCGATTCTGATGCAACATTTCTGCACTGTACAGTCCAGTAATGTCCAGGGTGTGCAATGCTGCATTTGTCAGCCAAATGCACACTCCAGGAAGACCCTGTGGGTGTTAAAAACTCAGTGGAGGCATCTTTGTGGCCTGAGGTCAACTCACAGTGGCTGCATTCAGAGCAGATAATTCTCATTTGCTCCAAACTAAGGTAGCGCTCAGAATTCCTTCAAGCTGACTCTGTGGCTGAGAAGTTACACATTGACATAAAGATTATGCTTCCGAATGCTACACACTGTGAAAATTACTTCTGTACTAGATGAGACTTGCTGGAAGCATCTTATTCTCCACCAGATGACCCTGCATGTGAGGTTCTTTCCCCATAGTGACCGGATATAGAAGGGTCAGGTGTGGCCTGTGATGGGTAGGTGTAAGCTGAAAAGCAATATGTGGTGGTTTTGACTGAAATACACACATTCATGACCAGCTCATTTATAGAACTCATGCAGAAGCATTTACATCAAAATTATAATTTGTTTTCTCCATCTTCTTTTCATCTCTCCTAAGAAGTGGGAATAATATTAAACCAGACATCAAAGAGAATTTTTCCAGGAAAGACTTACAATGCCAGAAAGAGACATTTCATTTTAGTAGGGGAAAAAAAAAATCCCATTATTTTCTGCATTAATATTAATTCCATTAGTCCATTATGATATCCTCTCTCATCTATATATAACATGGGTCATAGCACATGCTTTTATTGAGATTGAACCTTGTATTTGAGATCCTGTATACTATAGGAAGCAACTTTGTTTTGATTAAGGTCTTTAGGCAAGGACAAGTTTACTATTTGAATTACAGTTTACTTCTTATATTCCTCAGCCTTTAAAATTGTAAGTAGTAATTTCTATAATTAAGATGTACTTCATCTCTTAAGAATTCCAAATAATAGAGCTTCCACTATATGAAAATTATTTTTAATTGAGTCTTTAATATTTATTTTTTAACTTAAATATTTCTCCTTTCTAGATTTCAGCTGCTAACAAGCCTAGTTAAAAGCTAGGTGTTCTATTTATTGTCCGGTACAATCTGCTGCTTTTTCTTTACTGAAAAATATCCTGACATTCATATTTTTAACCATCTGTATAACGTACTTAAGATCCGGTGTTCTTTGCCTATTTCCCCATTCTTTCCTTCACTTTCCCTTAAATAATTACTTTTTTATTGTTTAAACCTTACTGAATAATAGATGCTACTAATCTTGTAATTATTTTTTATTATTTAATTCTATGTAAAACCTGGATTGAAAAATTCTTTATTGTAATGACACATAAAACTGCCTTCATAATTCTTGGTGCACATGAATGCCAGAATAGCAAATCCATTTTAATGACTTACAAAAGTGTATTGTAGGTTCAAGATTAACATCTTATTTTTTATTGTGATAATGTAATTTTAAGATAGTGGTGGCTATTCATGTACTAAATAACCAAAGTTATTTGTATTATTTAATGCTATTTATCTTATGGAACCCAACATTATCATTCTTTGCATGTATCAGTTGCCTAAATGTTGGAATTACATCAGCAGTACTTTTTTTGATGTTACTTTTTGTTCCAGTATCAGAGTTCTTATGTTATTCATCTTTTCTCATGAAAGATGGAACCCATCCTGCTCATATTTCTCTTGAAATCTAGCAGATTTAAATCAGTGGTATGTATATGCAGCAAAAGCTAATAAACCAGCAATAAAGACAATACTGCAATTTTTGAACCAAGTCCTAGATCCACAGCTACAGATAGCTGCCACACACCAAGAGACAAATCATGGCTTAATATCATTATATTTACCAAAACACCCTCAGAAGAGGTTTGATCTTTTTCAGCATTAAAATGATGGGTATATTCGCAAATTGTGGTTTACTCATTCATTTAAATGCCTGCTGCTCTACCAGGAAATACTTGATTCTTAACTCTTAGAAAGGTTATATTTTCAAACTCTTATTGATTCCAGTGTGACTTGTAACAGCTTGTACTGGAATTTTAAAACTTCTTTAAACCTGGCAAACAAATTCGTACTCTGTCAAGCAGCTGGGGCCAGGGCAGCCGGAGGGCTGCTTGAGGTCTGCACTGTCTGTGGTGTTGAGGCTCATCCTCTTTCCCTCATTTCTTCCTCTCCTGATGCAGAACACTTATACTGTATGGGGCATCTTTCGATGAGGTCCCTCTCCGAGCTGAAAGCTTCTATGCTGCTAGTACCCCACAGGGACACCACAGTTTCAGCCTTATTTCTTCCAGGAAAAAACTCTGATGGAAAGTTATGTTTCCCCTGACTCCTTCACCCCCTCATTGGCTAAGCAGTCACAGGAAGTCCTCTTCTGCAGCCCTGTCTTATGTCTATATTTTCCTGCTCTCTTCTGCTGCCATGATCCTTCTTTTATCCAGTCCCCTACCAACCATAAAAGACCACAACCCATTTAACTGCAAACACAGTAGCTACTTGCTTGCACCAACGAGCAAAATAAATATTCCATCTGATCTCAGCTCTAACGATGAGAAAAACTAGTGGCCCACTCAGTATTCCTGCTCCCTTAGGTCTTCCTCTGACCAGCCATGCCCCGTCCCCCACTTCAGCACAAGGTCGTTGATGTTCCTCGTGCTTTTTTCTTTCTTTTCTTTTTTTCCCCCCTTTTGTTTTCCTTTTCCTTTCTCTGTATTTAAAATCCTTCTATCAGATTTCTATGGTGACAAGTACTACTGCAGATTTGATACTCCATGCTGCAAACAGTACTGGGAACTGGGTATGACCCATGTCTCTTCAAGTCAGCTGAAAGGCACTTATATGCCTCATAGAAGTTTGGTCAGTAAGTCAAATCGCATTTAAGGAAATCAATGTTATTATTATTTAAATCATATACTACATGCTATTTATATTAATATAATTTTAGTTTATGCTTAAAATTAAACATGTGAGTCTGGTCTATTGAATTATGACTCTAGAACAGTCATGATATCTAAGACTTGTGAGTCTGTTATTTTTGATTTATAAAGCATTTGGTGTAGCAACAAAAGCAGCCAAAAAAAAGTGAAATTGGTACACCTCAGATGTCATGACTGAGAGAAGAAAAAGTGTTTTTGTCTAAATAGCTTACAACAGATAAAAATTTTTATATGTCTTCTTTCAGCTAGAAAGGGAAATCTTGAATCAACCCATGCACACTAATAGGTAGTGCTAGTGAAATGGAAAACAGAGATCATACAATAGGTTTAAATGGCAATGTCTTAGAAACACATTTCTTTACTGTTTCTGAAAGAAGGTTTGGCTCCATTACCCTAATGTTTAAGAGTGAGAACTACATTTTCTTCTGCTTAACTCACATAACCCTTTAACATCTATAAAGATGCAGGGTTTTGAAGGAAGATCTTGGTTCTAGTTTTATCCAGAAATAATAAAGACATAAATAATGAAAGCTCTATTTATTGTGCTCACTCTGTCTCAGCTAATGAGGAAATGAAAGCTGTGATGCAGAACAGTAAGCTCTTTTTGAATGAGAGTAGTTTGCACTGTACTTGTTCATGGATGACCTGAGATTTCCATGTGCTGATGTAGAAAATACACAGAGCAAAGATGTATGTTAGACTGTTTCCACATATTTTGCAGTTCATTTCAAGGATAATTAGCACTGTTTGATTTAAATACAATCAATACTTTAGGTCTATATTTTCACTGTAACATTTATAATAGTTATTTGTATTTGTGATAATAAAGATTCACTCCAAGGAATGCTTTTGTAAAGTCCTTTTTTTTCCAGGTAAAATAGGCTTTTCCTATTATTCATAAAACATAACCAAAAGATTAATTAAAATGTAATTAATCATATCTACTTTGGTGATACAAAATTCTCCCATAATTCAGAGTTCTTTCCTGAAGTTAAATACCCCAAATTTCTCACCCCAAATGGAAGTAAACATGTATCACAAGATGAAGAAAAGAGAATTAATCTGAACTTGATGAACTTCATATCCTCCTACAAATATGTCTTTGCCTTCAACTCTGCCTAAATGGACCACTTGATGAAGAGCAGGTTGTGACCTGTAGTTATTACCCTATTACAAATGACCCTACTATTATTATGCTTTTACCTGCCTATTTGGTGTGTCTGTTATTTTTCTCCTGGTACCTAACTCAGTAGACCTAGGACTGTCTTTTTATCCAGCATGTTAAAGTCTTTGTCCTTACTTTAATTTTTTAAATTATATTATTTTGTAAAATTATGTAAATTCAACTGGTTACCTGAATTTCAATTAATATGAAATAGAAGTATTGTCTCACCTTATGCTGGTAAAAGAACCATAAAGGCAGATTGTCCATGAGTAAACAAACAAAATATGTCTCTGGGAAAACTTTTTACTGAAGTAAATTGTCAAAAGTGAAGTGGAAACTTCAATAGGACTTAGATGACTATCTACTCTTTATGTTTTTGACCATTTGCCTCAATGAAACTAGTTTCTGTGCAATTAAACAAGATGTCTTCAAGAGGCAAAACATTCAAAGCAGAACAGCAAAAGAAATTTAAAACTTGCTGGCAATAAGAATTAACATTTCCTTTTAAATTTTCATCACTAGGGTCACATGCTAAGGCCTTCTTACAGTTTTCCTATTCTGACTTTGAGGTGGTCCAATTTATAACATATATAGATTATTTTCCGCCTTCCAAATAAGTATTCATGAAATGTATTTTCCCCTTTATAATTCCATATGGATGGGATGTGTACACTCTTGGGGACAAAGAAATAATTCTAAATAAGGTGGCTGATTATCCTTCTATGTTCTGTACATAACTAAATTGACCATAGCTAATTTTGTTTTCACATGGTTGGCAAGAGGGTAGGTGTTTTGAACCAATACGTTAAATGTTCCACTTCATAAACTGGAAAAAAGCCTGGTGCAGCTGATTGTGCCAGCTGGCTGATCTTCAGTATAGGGCATGTGTTCACTCTTTGTCTCATGGCATTGAATTAGCCAACTGTCTGTTGTCCCCTTTCGAGGCAAAACTAATAAGTGTGATTAAAGGGACTACTTTATTTCACTGCTCTTCACCTCAAAAGCAGACAGAAGTCCCATGCCAAAGGAAAAATTTCTGCACTTGGTTACCCTGTAGGTTATCAATTCAATTAAAACCTGAATTATGAAGAAATGTTAGAAGTTTTGGTGACCCAATGCATTTGTTTTTCATTTCTGCAAGTGAGAATTTGAATCTCACATATGTCACAAATGAAAATGAGTACCATAATTTGAATCCTCTACTATTTATTTAATAATACTATTAACTAATGGTGGCTCTGTTCTGAAATCAGTAAGCCAGCTGAGAGGTGGCTGCATCAATGAAATTATATATAGACATAAGGCTTGAGGTACAAATCAGGCCTATTTAGTTCTTGGTCTTTCCTAGCTATTGAGTTGACTCCAGTTCAGAGAGAAGAATTGAAAGCTTACAAAAATGATATTGGATAATGTGTTTGTTGAGAATTCTGTCTCTGGAGCAGCTTTTCTCCCTTTGAGAAGGCAGATGTGTGGTGAGGTTATTTCTGTTCAATCAGGATAGTTTGCATTTGAGACAGGAAAATGTTTTAGGAACCACTTTTTACTTTTAAAAATCACAATTTTTTACCCTTGCTGCAAGGAAAGCCAACAGAATCCTGGGCTCCTAGCAGGTTGAGAAACATGATCCTTCTTCTCTACTCATCCCTGGAAAGATACATCTGCAGTGCTTGCTCCAGTTCTGGGCTCCCCAGTAAGACAGACATGCACATACCAGTGTGAGTCCAGTGAAGGGCCAAGAAAATGCTTAAAGTCTTGGAGCACCTAACATACAAGGAGAGGCTGAGAGCTGGAACTGTTGAACTTGCAGAAGAGAAGACTCAGGAGAATTCATTCATGTCTATAAACACCTGAAGGTCTGGAAAAGTGAAGAAGGAACCAGACTTGTCTTGGTGGTGCCTGGGGACAGGAGAAGAGGCAATTGACACTAACTGAAATACAGGAAATTCCACTTTAAGATTGGTTTGCGGTGTGGTTTGTTGTTGTTGTTGGGGTTTTTTGTTGTTTTTTTCTTTTTTTTTTTTAAGTGAGAGAGTGTCCAAATACTGTAATAGATTTCTCAGAGAAGTTGTGGAGTCTCCAACCTGGAAGATACTCAAAACCCAACTGGACATGACCTTGAGCAACCTGCTATAGTTGACCTTGCTTGAGCAGAGGTCTTGAACTGAACAATATCCAGAGGTCTCTTCCAGTCTCAACTCTTCTGTGCTTATGTGGCACTGTGATATTGAACAAGGAGCAAGGGAAAGTTATCAAGTTTAATTGGCATTTCAACTATTTTTTGTGGAGGTGTGGGAAGACTGGCCTATGAGAAGTAGGATAATTGAGTTCCCCAGAGGATTGTTTTGTATCTTAAAAGCCACTTCTAATTGTGTTTTGTTTGTATCAAAGTTTTCAAACTGGCTGAAAGAAGTGTCTGTGCCCATACAGAAATGGCAAAAGATAAAAATGAGGTGAGAAAACAGTGAGTGCTCAAGTAGGCATGAATAATAGTTATCGAGAGACTAAGTGGCATCATCAGATATGTGCATGTATGAGGCACCAACTGTTAAACAGCGTGCTCTGATTAGGTGCTGTCATCCCAAGCTCTTGCACAAATAGATGCTAGAGAGAGTGAAATCACTTGGCAGTCCTGCCCTTGGTGTTAGCCAGCAATGACAGAACCAGTGCTCCAGCTGCTGGTGCAGGCTGTTTCTTAAAGGCCTGAAGCTAGGGTTAGAGAGGTAGGGCAGCTGGCACGGTTACTTCTGTAATTATTCTGATCCACAAATGAGACTCTCCAGTCATAATTGCAAGAGTGACACAACTTTTGGTTCTGGACTGGCTCTGGTGAAAGATGCCTATGCTAGGGTAGAAGAACCTGTCTTCATAGCAGGCACCCTGTTGCTGCTGCCCACCATTAGTGTCATTAATGTAAAACTAACAATGCAAAACTTTGTCAGCTTTATGGTGTTGAGGACTAGCAGAAGGACACAATTTGTGGATGTGTAGAGTCTACGGGTCATGACCTGAAGCAGCTGCAGAGTGCCAGGATGCCTTCTGAGATATGTACTGGTAAAATGAATCAGCCCCTGGTTTGGAGATGGTCCTGGATTGCTACAAAAATTAAGGACTTATAAATTTTTCCTTTTTGCTGTTGTTTGCAGGTCATCTGTGAGTTAGCTCTGGGGCCATAGTGCAGTCATTCAGGAAATTAGGATGTGAAAGGTCCTGGAACTGTGCATGGACCCACTTTACAGTGACTTCCTCCTACAAAACATTCACTGTGTTCTTTTGAACATTGCAATCTAGGCAATGCTGATAATATTGAAGCAGCTTTAACAGGTAATTTCAGAGCTCATTTTTAATATTGTTTAAAGATGAGAAGAGCTGCACAAGAAGAATATATTACCAGTCATTTGTCCCCCTATTTTCAAGAGATTGTAGTTGGATATTTTGGGAGTCTGATGATGAAATATCCCTCATTTCATGAAAAAAATGAATTCATGCTTTTGAATTACAAGATCTCAGAGTAAAAAAAGGAACATTAAGACTGTATTTCTGAAGTTAAAATTCAAGATATTCCTAGGAAACCACTCCATATGTTTCTTTCCTATATTAATGGAGGAAGGACGATTGCTAGCAGTCAGCTTACACATAAGCTGATCCTATACAAGTGTTGATGCCAACAAATCACACGACTGTAATATTTCACTGACTAGATGATTAGCATGTTGCTTGTTTTGCTTGCTGCAGATTTATTGGAGAGAGACAGAGGAAGAGAGATTCACTCTGAAAAATCAGTACACCAGTTTTGAGGAGGAACATTAAACAATTTAAACCAGCACTGCCTTCTAGCAATTTAGTTGCTTCCCTGCTGCAATATCTCCCAGTACTTTCTAAATATTGTATGAGGTACTTAAAGGTGAGGACACAGCTGTTGTGAATATCCATATCCATGAATCATTATTAATGACATTGCTTACTGACAGAGTTCTCTGGGTGACTATTGCGCCTGCCTCAAATGGGACTGACAATCCCTTTAAAAATGCATCAGCTCTTTTCACTCTTTATATTGTGTAGGCTTATCAAACATTATTAACCCTGTTATTTCTTGGACAGACTGCAATAAATGCTCTAGCACTTTTTCTTTCTCCTGAGGCTGCTGCAAAATTTGCTTTTGCAAAGACTGACTGAAACATATCTTTCAAATTAGAAGGCTAGGAAAGTAAGAAAGATAGCTGCAAATTTAGCTTGTCCTGAGCTTCAAAGTAATCACCTTTATAGCACCCTTTACAGTTGGTAATGCTCTATAGTACCTTTACATTTACTTCTTGATATCCTCATAAGCCACATAGTGCTGTCATGGACTAGATTTCTCAAGGAAAGATGTCATAAGACTGACACTAAGAACATAATATGTCTCACCAAGCTTGTGGAAGCTAACAGAATCTGGATATTTTCCAGGAAAGACTTCCCAGATAGATTATATTGAAGATACCCAAGAAAAAGAAAAAAAAATCATAAGAAATATTTCCCCTCTGTTACTGAAATTTCATTTCTTTGGAGATTTTCAGGCCTGCTTTTATTAGATTATATAGAATAAAATATTTGATGTTTTATTGTCTGCTTTCTAGACTAGTGTTATGGCTGTCATAGGTCACAATACATTCACGTAGCTCACTGCTGTTTGTTGTTTGGTTTAGGTTATTGCATGTTCATATATGTTTCCTTTTCTTTTTCTCAATTTTTTTTTTTTATTCAAAGAATAAAGGTGACATTTTATTAAACCAAATTAAGCTCTTATTGCTGTTTCTATTTCAAGTTCCAGTTGATATTGAAAGACTACGGTCCTTCATTTTGTATGGTGCCCAAAAAGGGTTTTACCATGAAAATGATTTTCTGTAATACTGGGAAGTACAGAGAATTGATTTGATGCCAGAGAAATCATTGCAGGCAAAGCAAAGGATTTTTGGGTTGATATTGAGGAAACTCCAATTATTGATATTTCATCTTCCATCATTTTCAGTTTCCCTTGAACTCCTACCTTGTAATTAATATTTAGCATGTTTAGAATCTTGCTCAGACTGTTAGACAGTTTAAGGCTTAGGTATGCACCACTTTTATATTTTGAAGTTACTCTGCTGTTTTTCAAATGTGATCTTTGTGATATTGGCTTGAGTAGCTTTGTATCTTGTGATTTTACAAAGAATTGAACTCCTTTCCCAGAGCTAGTCATTTCTTTTCATTTCTCTTCTAGAGGAGAATAAAAGCTCTTCATGCAATTAGTTAATTGTTCACATCATTACAAAATGTGGTCCCAAGGGTTATTTACTGAGCAAGAAGAGTTTATCTCTCAGTCTCACAAAGATACTCTGCCATGGACATTTTAAACTAGATTAACCCATTGGAACATACTTTTTCTTCTCAGGAAGGATTTGAAAGAGTAAGTATTGATAACAGTAATGTCAAAATTTCATGGTGAAATAAGGCATGATCTAATTAATTACTAGTACCTAGAATCACACAAAAACAAACACAGATTAATTATTTGTAGAAACAGAGGACTCTCTGTATCACTTATTAAATATACTAAGTAGGTATTCAAAGTGAAATACTGAACTGAAAAGGCAGATACCCACTGAAATCTCTACAGTGGAATAGGAGGTTGATAGAAAGTCTTTTGACACTGGCAGAGAAAGCATAAAGATCTGAGTATGGATATGAGTACCATAAGTACTCTATGTCCCTCATAATAGCCAGGAAAAAAAAAAAATCAAAAACAACCAAACCAAACCAAACCAAAAAACCCCAAACCCACCACAAAACCAAAATTAAAAAAAAAACACAATAAAACAAAGAAAAAAAACTCGCCAAACCCTTGTTTTTCAATCTGTTTCCAAATAATTGCTCTCATGATCAAGGAGCTGGGTTCTCAAGAATATTGTCTCCTTCTACCCAGCAATTGCCCTGTCTTCTCTTCCAAAAGTACTAGTCAATTCTCTTAAAAAATAATAGTAAAAAAAAGCTTAGTTTTAACAAATTAGTATTTTCAAACAAAGTTTTCACAAGTCTTGATTCTGGTGGAATATTATAGAAGTAAATTGGAAGGAGATAGGGAAGCATTAATCCAAATATCAAATTTTTTAAAGACTGCTATTTTTATAAATAATGGATTTAGAACTTTGTAGAAGACCAAGTTATAACATAACATAACATAACATAACATAACATAACATAACATAACATACTAAATGCAGATGCTTTGCATTTAAAGGCAGCTACCAAAAATAGCTGGATTTGACTGAAAAAGGAAATCACATTTTTTATGTTTTACTTATAGATATTTTAGATTTATAGGTTTTTTTAAAAAAATAAAAAATACAGGTATTATACTTTGAACTGGAGGAAAAGAACTCAAATTCTTCCCTTGACAATATGCATATAAAACAAGGACATGTTATGCCATTTATGCAACTTTATGCAGTATCATATATATTTTGATATTTTTAAAAACTAAGCAGTACCTCCTGTTGTTACAACACCTATAAGATTATTAATAGATTAAAAATAAAAAAGTGTTGCTGTATATATTGTTCTGTCCTCTTTAAAGATCTTTTTTCCTTTTGTGTATTGACAAACAATGTTTCTCATTTTTCTACTGGAGCAATATTTTTCTCAGAAAGTTGAATTCTGAATTTTACTAACGCTGCGATGTACAGAAAAATAGTTTTAATTGGAAACTTAAATACTCCTACTATCAATAGTTTTTCTCCTATAGAACATGAACAAAATATTCACCTTTTCATTAAAGATATTTTTGATGCATTGAATGCTTCAGTTATGAGGAAGTTTCTGCTATCTTTAAACTTTTTAATTTGAAATGGGAACTGAAATCCATTGATTCTGCTGATAATATATGATGGATATGTGCATGCAGGCCAAATTTCAGACTTACCATGTTCTGACAGATTTCTATGCTGGATGACCCAACATATCTGAAGACTCCATGAGATCTGTGTATGGTCATGCACAGTCAAAGAAAAGAAGTTTATGTTTTCAGACGTTCTACAGGTTTTTTAGAAAGGGAGAACCCAACTTATCAACAATTTTGTGAGCTAAGCAGTTTCCACAGACATGCAGGAAGCTTTTCATTACAGAGCTTGTCTTTCAGATGTTTTGGCATGCTACAGACAGAAAGAAAGTTCACTTGCTATGATTCCAAAAGTGGTGAATAGAGTTTATGATCCCAAGGTCCATGAGAACTTTGAAACCCTTCTCTATTGAATTAAATAGGTGTATTTACAAATTTTGCCTGTACAGGTTTGGGGGTTTTGGGTTGTTGGGTTGTTGGGTTGGTTTTTCTTTTTTTTCTTTTTTTTTTCTCCCCCCCCCCCCTCTTTTTATATGCTTGTGGCTCTCCTCTTGTCCCCAAACATACATACACAAGCTGGCACAAGTGAAACTTTTTAAAAACTGCTTTTTTTTTACAAGTGTTGTATTATACAATCTCACTGTTTTGATTGAGGACCGTGTTATGACCAAACAGGTTCTGGTTAACACAAAGAGGTCCTAATTAATTCTATTAGTTTGGAAATATAATAGAAATTAAAGAGGTTGGAAACTTTTTTCAGTTTTTGATTTTTAATCCTTTTCAGGTGAAAGGTTATAAATCAAAGTCAGAGTGCAAGGTTTCTTGAGAGCTGTAAAGTAAAATTATAACCTGCTCTGTGTATGGTTTTCCCAAATAGCTAATAAATGTATGATTGCTTAATGGTTGGAAGAAATTCAGATTTAATGCTTTAACCTTTTACCTGTAGCAGAATTTAAAACACTCCATGAATTCCTATGGAAGGGAGCACCATCAGTTTAGAAATCATATTTTTGGGATATTTCTATTCATTTGACTCCGTACTGGCATTTGTTCCCACATTTGTGTTATCTGCATGAAATTTAAGAAAATAACTCTCTGTATTAGAGGTGTCCATCTGGAAAAGGATGTAGCAGTACCTCTGGTAGACAACAAGGACGGACTATAGAGAGAACTGAGTGTAGCTACTGCTGATGGTATAGGACTGCAAAAGCCATTTCCCAGTCTCCCACTGGGTACTTATGCTTGCCACATTTTCAAAGTGTCAAAAATTCTTCTTCCTGCCTGTCTCAAATTGTAACTTTTAAAAGTGGATTTTACAGAAAAGACCACATTATAGCAAAGAAACCATGCAATTAATTGCGTTTTCTCGTGTCTGCTCAGATGTTTTTCTGTAACTGCGGATGTCAGTTAGTGCAGGGCACCAGCTGTTCCAGAAATCTGGAAGCCCTGGTGCCCGTGACCCCAAGCTGTCCAACTGGCAGCTCTTTCCAGAGCAGCGGTTTCTGAAAGCGCCAGGTCCTCATCCCCAAGGCAGTGTACATGCGGGGCCAAGCTCAGACCAGCAGACCTGGGGAGGCCGGGCACTGTGTAAGCTGGCACAAAAACTGGTATCAGACCATCTGAGCTTTTCCTGTTCGTCAAGAGAGACGGCAGCGATGAAACTGCTGATTCAGCATTTTGTGGTGAAAAACTGCTTTGTTCAAAACTTCCCAACTAACTTACCTTCAGCTTTCCTAGTGTACTTCAGTTTTAGACCAGTATTTTAGCCTGATCTCTACTTTTTTTTGTGTGGATGGTCAATGTTAGTATGTTTGTATTAGGGATTGGAAACAATCTAATGAACTTTTTAAGGCCATTTCTTTCCTAGTCTTATTTTAATCAGGGTAACCTGAATTCCTCCACTTCTTCCCATTTGTATGTTATTTTCTCTAATCATTATTCTTTTTTTTTTTTCTTAGTAAACATTATCAACTAAGATTACAAGTCTTGACAGTAATTTTTCTTCTTTTCTATATTACATTATGAAGGCTTTCACAGAACAGGGAAAAAAAATGATTCTATGAAAAAAAAAAAAGTGAATAGTATTTGCACAGGTTCCCACATCCCTGTCAGAAGTGATTATTAATCTCAGCGGGTATAAGGACTGTCCATATCCCTCCTGTCAGTAAATTGTTTATCTGTTTTTGATGACTTTTTTACCACTTAGCATGGGATTATTGGTTGATTATATTACTTCTCTTTTCATGAAGGGGCATGTTAAAGCTTGTGCATCCATCTCACCCCAATGTGTCAATAATAATGCCTGAATAACATAAACTTGTATTTTTTTCCACATTTTTTTTTTTTTATCATGACTCAGTTTCCTTCTTTTGTCTGATTCAGGATCGTGCATTTTGTTTTTAAGAGAGAAAACGATTTTATTTCAGACATTATTATGATTCTGTGTATATGTAGAAAATATTTTCCATTCCTAAACTGTGTGGTATTCAGACTTTTGTGGTTTGTGGGCCCTGTTATAATTGGCAGTGGAGCATATGACAACGTTTTGAACGTAAGGTGTCTGATAAACAGGCTTGTTCTTTTAGATTAAAAAATATCTAGAAGAGTCCCTTTGAAAAGGCTCTCAGAAATCTGTGGGCCACTGAACTGCTATGTTAGAAGCAATATAGCCATATTAACCCACCAAAGAATTCATATTATTCCCTGGAATCCTGTAAAAGACAAACTGTCTTTTGGGTTCCCATCCTGGCCCTAGGTAAAAGAAAGGAATCAATTAAAATAAAACTTTTTTAGGAAGGCAACACAGAATTGAGAGTTGAAATGATATACACTAAAGTGGGAATATTAAGTTTCTCATGGTATGGATGAGGAGAAAGATGACTTAATAATTAAGGAGTAGGTAGAAGAAGGGAGAGTTGTCAACTGATTTGATTTTAACATGTCTTAGATGGACTCAAATAATTTAATTATACGAAAATCTGTGTTATTATATTGTAAGATGTCCATGCAGAGAAAAGGAAGCCCTGAAGGTCCAAACATAAAAATGAATGACTATTTTTACTTTTAATATGTCATAGTTCTGAGGCCAACTCTTTGATATTAGGAGGCAAAAACTGGCCAACCTTAGTGGACTAATGGCTTTGGAAGCCCTCGGACTGACTAGACAGATGTAGAGACTTGCTTCTGTAGTTTGTTCTGTATTCAAAAAATCCTGCTTATCTTGGTGCGACGGCCTTATGTGAAGCTTAACTCTTTTTTAGCTGAAGAAAGTCTGTTTCCCTATGGCAATCTTGGAGGATCACTTGACCAGGCATATTTTCACTTCTTACCCAGAGCAAGGTGAGCCTGCAGGATATGAGGAGCAGCACAGGAGAGCAGCAGGCGGACTGAAAAGCAGACAGACAGTGCAAAGACTGCTCAGTCATCCTCAGAAAATAACAGGTAAGGCAATGACAAAAATTTGAAGAGATAAAATGTGGTTTGGTGACTAGAACTAACAAAACCAAAATCAAAGTATGGCAGTTTCCTACCAAAATAATCGTGAAAAGAAGGACAGCTGAAAGAAACAATGAATAGAACAGAACCCATAAAGCTGAATTACCTTCAAAACAGAGAAAATGGAAGAAAAATGTTAGTTAAAAATGCTCAACAATTGAGAATCAGAACATGAAGTGCATCCTTAATAACATTAATAATAACAGCAACAACATCTATTTTCCAAAGGGAGATTACTTACATGAATGTATGTGAGTATATATAAATATTCACATACCTCACTTTCACCCATAAACACATTTCAAACAAGACACAGAATTTTTAAATATTAGAGACCCTTTGTGTCCCACATGAAATATTTCTTTCATCTAGTCAAGTCTTTTCATTTTTCTAGGATGAATTTGTTCATTGCAAAGAGAGGAGCTGTTCCCTAAGTACTTAAAAAGCTAGTTGCCCCTCTTAAATGTTATGTTCTGCTGAATTTTGTTCTCTTGGTTCATATTAGAAACATATCCATATTGATCTAGTCTTGGAAAAGGATCAGTATTTCACAGAAAAAGAAGAATTCCTTAAAATTCAACTTCTAACTCAGTTCAATTAAAATGATCCAACATGATTTAAGTGGCAGAATATTTTCAGTTACTTCGGCACAAAAGGATATCTCTGAATCAATCTCATGGCAGAACTTGAACAAGTTATCTTTGTGAAAATGTGATAGCCTCAAGCAAAAAGGCTTCAGAGACATCAGAGTATAGTTTTAGAGAACATTTATTAAAAAGCCAAATTCCTGTTTAGTTTAACATAAATATACAGAAATATATGGTAAATCCACTCATTCAGTATGAAACCAAGAATAGAATCTGGCTGGTAACATTAACATTGTCTCACTGCAAATGAAATATTTAAACATAGAGTAACCATTGCACAAACTTAAAATCTGATCTGGACCTAAGACTAAAAAGAAAATCTTAATTCCACTTAATACCACTAAGAATTTCACAATGATTGTCCTGAATGTAGAATCTTATTATGAGCTTAATCTCCTTGTCTTTAAAAAGGGGAATATTACAAACACAATTTTAAAAGTTTTATGCTTTTACAGAGAAAGATTAATGTTGACCCATAAGAGTTTCCCATGCAGAGGCTTTTCCTTTGATGTGGAGTCACAAACTCATCACCTTACTATCACAATGAGAATACATTTCCTAGTCCCTATCTTTTGGGGTACTCAGGAGTTTATTTGTATAGACCTGATTCTCATGCTAAGTGCTCAGCACTTTTAGAGTTAAAGCAATAATGGCTTTACTCATTTACAGCTTTTGAAAATTAATGCAAGATCCTTAAACATTCTGATTGTATAATTTCTCATGTTTAATACGTGCTGTAGAGCAGGTTGTACAGATGCAGCCAGGATGAATGTTAGGTGTGCCCTCAGGCTGACTAGTTAATCTAGTTAAGAACCTGTTTCAAAAGATGTGTCTGAATCCTGATGTATACAGCAGGAAAATACTTCTTTTTTATTATGCTGCTCTTGGGTATATCATATTGGGAAGACTCTGGGTGATATGTTGAGACCAGTGTTTGATGAATCATAAAAATTGGGCTGAAATGCTTTAGAAAAATGGTGCATTCAATATATTTTATCTCTTTTTATAACTCACACACTATCTGCAGGCATATTTCCACATTAAACTAACATTTAATGACCCTGGAAGCAGAAGTCCTGATTTGTTTCAGTAAATAACTGTTTTAATATACCTGACAGCTACTCTCTACATTCTTTTCTTCTCTCCTCTCCCTCAACTTTCTGCTGCAATGGACCTTCAAAGTAGAAAGGCCCTTGCTGAGTAACTTTGATAATTCGCCCAATATCCCACGCTCAGTGCAAATCAGTGCAGGGCACTTTCACAAAATAGATTTATTACCTCATGGATAGAGGCAGCTCTACTCCCATTAATTTAAATACAGTCTTTAGATTCCACCTTTTGATTTTAAAAAGATTAAGTTTAGTTTTTATCTGTTTTGTCATACAGTGGATAATTTAATACTCTCTTCCAGTTAATGTGTCTGAATGGTGTTCAATGGATTAAGAAGCAATGAGCTGAATATCTGAGTATTGTTCATGTTGAAACCAGCTTTCTGCCCCTGGTTTCAATTTAAATCATTGCCAATAAGGTTAGGTGGCATGATCCCATGTGGGTTTTATCTGAATGAGCTTCAGAGATGTTCAGCTAAATGTATTTCTGACAATTAAAATAAAACCCATTAGCATAGTTCCATGGTAGACTGTTAAAATTATTACAGAATCACTAATGTCTGAAACCCTTTTTTCCACTTTCAGCCCCTAGTAATTCATACCAAGGCTGTGCAAAGTACCACACGCTTAGGAAAAAGGAAAAAGAAGAAAAAAGCTTGTTAAATATGAGAGGTCTGGGTAGTCAAATACTAGTTTGGAGTATTTCATGTCAATGACATTTTATGCTTCCAGACTGGCACACTATGACAACAGCTTAAATGAGAAGCTTGACAGTTTTCAAAGGATAAAGATGCTGCCATCTTTCAAAAATTATTTTAGATCACTTACATTATATAAGAATATATGTATATGGGAACATCAGTGTTCTCTCTGTACTACAAGATGAGAACTATAAAAAAAAATCCTAACAGTCATATCTTTTGAGAATTAAATATTCAAGACTTTATTTGGTATTGTCAGATGATAGAGTAATTGGAATATTTTACTCCATGCAGAATTATAGTTAAATATAAAGTACTTCAACTTTGTTCTTCATATTAATATTAAGGATAGAGAATCCTCAGTGTAATTTTTGTTAACATATACAAATGATCTGGTGATACGCCCTGTTTTTTTAAAAAAATCTAAAGTATACTAATTTGTAATAGGTTTTCCTAGTCCTAGTTATTTTTAAAAAGTTTCATATAGCTGGGATACAAGCCATACATCATAAACAAACAAATAAACAAACAAAAACCCCCAAACCCCAAACACACCCACCCCCCCCCCAAGGAAAAAAACCCCAACAACAAAATATCTAAACAAGTCCAACCCCTGAAACTCAAAACAGCTCTCATAAACCAGATTTAATTCCAGAGCCGTTGGCAGTCCAAATAGTCCACACCTGTATCAAAGGGATTTAACATCATTCTGAAACAAATCTTTGGGAGTAGTTGGGTATATCTTGCAGAAAACATAAACGGTTTCCTGAAAACGTAGCACTTGAAACTCAAATTCATGGCAGGAAGAAATCCAAATTCTACTAACTAAAATAATATTGAAATTGTTTAAAAAATATGGGTGCTTCTATAGAATCATAGAATAGTTTGTGTTGGAAGGGACCTTTAAAGGTCATCTAGGACAAGCCCCCCCAACCCGCAATGAGCAGGGACATCTTCAACTAGATCAGATTGCTCAGAGCCCATCCAGCCTGACCTTAAATGTTTCCAGGGATGGGGCAACTACCACGTCTCTGGGCAACCTGTTCCAGTGTTTCACCACCCCCATCATAAAAAAGTTCTTCCTTACATCTACTTGGAATCTACCCTCTTTTAGTTTAAAGCCATTACCCCTGGTCCTATCACAACAGGCCCTTCTAAAATGTTTGTCCCCATCTTTCTTATAAGCCCCCTTTAAACATTGAAAGGCCACAATAAGGTCTCCTTGGAACCTTCTGTTCTGCAGGCTGAACAGCCCCAATTCTCTCAGTCTTTCCTCACAGGAGGGGTGCTCCAGCCCTCTGATCATTTTTGTTCTTAGAAGTTCTTCTTTAAGGTGTTAAGATTCAATTTGATTCAGTAATCTGAAATTTAAGCAATTTGATCCACTAAGTTATTTGAACTTTTTTGATTGAGAGATGACAAAAAATTTCCTGTCAAGTTTCAATGATTCACCACTTTTACAAGGCAAAATAACTATAATGAACATCTAGACCAAGTTTTTAATGGGACTCCAAAAACAGCACATCTCTCAAATATGATAATTCACAGTTGAACTGGAACATGATTTTATAAAGACATGTAAACTTGTTTTAAATTTTTACTACATATGGGTTATCTTTGGCTTAGATATTTTTCAGGATCTCTTCATATATTACTCTATTTATCTCTATAAAAACTAACATAATCAGTGAAACACAGTGATCACAATCAAATGAAAACTAGGAGTTACATTCTTAATGCTAACACTGGTATTGGAAATTCAGCTCTCTTGTTCAGAAGACTATATATAATCTCACATGATCATTTTAAGAAAGGCCTTTAGGAATCATTATTTTATAGCATATACCTGTTAGTCTTATATATTATTTACTCTCTGGCAATAAGTCATGTATTACTGATAAATGGCTTAGTGCATGTGAAATTTTCATGAGTAAAGAAAGATAACTTGGACATGCTTTAATTTTTCCATATAGACAGTGTTTGTAACTGAACTTCATCTTTTTCACCATACTCATTATTACACTTTTGAAGAAGCCAATTATGAAAATGTTAGTATTTAAAACATAATAAGATATTTTCTACCAATATATATACACCAAATATAATTGTCATAAATCATGTGCCAAATATTTTTATATGCCAGAATTAAGGTAGCCCATGCAACTTTAATTTTGACATCTTATTGTATACATTATTACAATATTTTATAGGTTTTGATACTACTCTTGCTGCTTTCAGAGCTAGGAGGAAATATAGCTCAACAAATGAATTAGGACAGGTCCTTTTACCTTAATGTGGCAAAACTGCAAAGAGGATTGTAAAATTATTAAGATTTTCAAGCCCTTTTGTGATATTTACCAACTTGTTGGTTATCTTAAATACTGGTATTGTGGAACATTTGTAAAATAATATCCCCATTTTACTTTAAGAGAAACAGACACAGCTATAAGAAGGGCAAGTTTTGCAAAATCTCAGTTGCTTCTGAAAAAAATGTGAATTTTGTTTTTCAAAACAGTTATTTCTATATGCATATTTTTATGCTGAAATGCAAAAAAATCTTTGCCCAAACAATGTGCCATATTACCTTTTGTATGTAAACTTTCTTATGCTCATTTTCAGCTAAGACAAATATAACCCAGAAGATCTAGTGAAGTTCCAATTGAACAAAAGAAGAGGCATTTTGGCTATAACAAGACTATGCCACAAGACATTTAGCTATTACAAATATTTTTGACTCAGTTGTCCAAGCAAAATTTTTGTTATGCCCCACTCAAATATATTTACTTAGAAGAGGTTTATTAGACAATCTAATATAAAGTGAAAAAAATATGGACAATTTATAACTCCTTTTTCCCTAAAGTTTTTGGTAAAAACTCGATCAATTGATGAAGTTTGATTGAAACTTTTTTATGACTAAGATGGGTCCAAACTTTAAAAAAAGCTTTTATGGATAATGAATATATTATAATTTTTATATAGCATCCGTATGTCACACATTAAAACTAATCACTTGGGAAACTAACTTGTTCTTGCAGGAAACAGAAGTGAATAGAAATGTTTCAAGGAAATGTAGATTTTTTTTTTTCATTTGTTATTTTTGTTTCTGAGTTTTGATTATCTTATATAATATTCCTGGCTTTTAAAAATGTGAATATGTTGCAAAATCCTCAAAAATTCTCAAAACTGTTTTGTTTATTTATATATTTCATACTTTTATGTATTAAAAAATAGTTCTGCAATCCTAGATGTACTTTGAATATATTTACTTATTTAAAAACAGGTACTCTATTTCTGTTCAGATCTCTTCTGGTATTATAATATTTTGATGTCAAAAAAATGTTTTGTTTTATACATTGGTAGCTAATTCTTGTCATAAATTATATGCCAAAAGTGAAGACAGCACAAAATCATACTAAAGCAACTTTTCCCAGTTCAGTTTGTGTGATATAACATCACATTTCTTGTAGCTTTTGCAACACATAAAAGATGTATGATTTACAGTGTGGGTGGGATTTGCTAAGCAAGGTAGATATTGACATAGATATAATCATTTTAATTTTTGAAAGCAATAATTCATATGTTTCTCAGTTAATTCCCAGGTTGAGACATGATACCAAGATTATCCAAGATGCCAAACCAAAAGTCTTGAAAGAAAAAAAAATAGAGAAAATAACAAGGTTGATATTAAATACATTAAATGCATAAGCTACAATTTCATTTCAGTTCTTCATGTAAATATTTCTAGCAAGGGCTTTTTGTAATAAAGGTCTGCAGTCCCTGATTTTAATTCACTCAAAAAAAAATATGATTCTTTAATAGAAATGATTATATTATAAAAATTAGGAGAACCTAAATACCTTCTTTGGCATTCAGATGAATGGCACTATGCTATGTATCTCGTGCTGCAGGAACGAAAGGCACAATGAGTGCTAAGCGCGGACCTTAACTTCCCATGAACATTAATAATACATGAAGGAGAGTGCTTAGCCAGACATTCAAAGAGAATTGCAGTCATGGCCTTGCGCTGCTCTTACAGACTAATGTATCAGAATGACAGCTGCTACCTATTCCCTGCAGCATGGTCTTTATTCATGTTGTAACCATGCAACAAGGGTAGGATCTCTGCTTTCCTAGTCTACCTTAGGGAGAAAATTCATTCTTGGAGAATGTTTTTTAGTTCTGATTTTGATTTAAAAAGTGCAGGTTTTCATGGCAAGAAAAACATAATTATGGAGGGATTTCATTGTAATAATCACTATTGTGCTTTATTTTACGAATTGTTTATGTATTCTTTTTGTATGGATGCAAAACAAAATATGAACTACATTATGAAAGATTTATGAAAAATAAAGTTTTTTAAAAAAGCCCTGAACTTTAAAGGATTTATAGGATAAAGCTGACTGTTTGGGTTTCTGGTAATCAATTCTATTATTAATAATGAAACAACTACCATGACTCTAGTTTTCAATAATTATTACGAACAAGTGAATGTGCTTGTATGAATTCAGGATGTTCCTGGACATATCCATTGGTATTTAAGGGAGACAGAATGCACACGGCAAAGTGTTCCACTCTGATTGCCCAAGACGTTGAAAAACTGCAACTTTCTATTGAATTAATGGCATTGGTTGTTTTAGTACCCAAATCCATGTCATAATGGAAAAAAAAAGTCCTTTAATTTTTCAAGAGATGTACAAAAGGAGATATTACTTCTAGTTTCCATGAGGTTTTCTAATTTTACATAAGAAGTAAGGCAGTAATATTTTAAAATATTAATTCACTGCTGTTTCCAGTTGCCCTTATTTTTGTGTCTGTTTTGAAAAAGACCACAGTAAACAGTAATATATAAAATCAAGAAATATAATAAAGTATAATGGACATGAATGGAATAACATGACTCAGTCTAGCATGACATGCTTGGTATCATTGTCAAAGAGAAAACTCCATTTTATGCTAATACTCCAGTGATTTGACACTAGACTTTAATATAGAATGTATAAAAACTCTGTGTGAAAAATGAAAATGTTTAATGAATACATAAATGCTGGTGGATTTTGTTTAAAAGCATTGATGCTTTTTACATAATAAAATCATAATGTAATTTGCATTTTGCAATCATCAAATTGGTTCACAAATTACATTGTTGTTGCCCCATTACACTTAAGAATCAGAGCTCTTATCTGGGGGAATAAAACATTTCTAACCCTTATTAATGTAACAGTTAAATTAAAAATGTGTCTTAGAAGCTCAGTAGTGTGCAAAGAGCCTGTGAGACATAAACCGCCTCACACTATTTCATTCATAGGTATTGATGGCATTGTCATGGAATTTGATATTACTCAGTATTTCAAAAGATGCAGAAAAATTTGCTGTAAGAGACACTCATTCCACCTTATTTATGCCCATTATGAGAAGCAGACTTTTCATTCAGATAGAATGAAATCTGTACTGTCAGTCTTCATTGTCCACTGACAATTTCAAACAAATACTTAGATCTGTTCTTCAACTGTGTCGCTCATGTCCTGGAAGAGGTTCCAGTGAATGTTCACAAAGTTACAGCTTCATCCTCTTCAAAATCTGTCATTAGAACATGCTTTTGCCATCACATCTACAGGAAGAAGAGATTCCTGGAAGGAAGGCGGGAGACCCTTTCTGTTCCATGGGTACTTTCTATCATAAAGCCCTAGGGTGTTTGGGTTCATGAGTGTAAGCCCCTAACCCCTCATTTTCACAGACTTTGCCTGAACCTGCCCATTGCTCTGCATTTTTCTTCAAGGAAGGGATTTTCTTGGACTACTTTGCAGATGCCTTCAGTATTTATGGAAATAAACAGTAGAGAAGACAAAGAGCAAGGATCCATGTCACAGCCACAAAGTTCGGGAAAATAAAGACTATGTCTGTAGAGAACAGCAGCAGAGGGATTGAGAAGGTGGACTGAGGACTGGACGAGTGCTGCATTTCTCAAGCACTCTTGAAAAGAGGTAAGGAGATGCTGAATTGTCTGGTTGGAGTCCCTCTATTTTAACTGATGAATTCCAGACAAAGCAATCCACAAGAAGTAATTGTGCTAAAACTATACAGCAATCTGTGTCTTCAACTATAAGTCACAATAATGCAGATATGAGAGAGACATGTGGAAGAGGTTCTTGGAGACAAAGTAAGCATTGCCACAGAATGTAGGGGAGTTTCCTTGAGTTTTTGTGTTATGGAAGGCATAAAGCCATTCTCATACTAACCTGTGAATTCTGTCAGAGGAAAACGCTTAAACCAGAAGTCATTACAATGGGATTTAGATAGGTAATGTAATTTCACATTTTACTTTCTGCAAGGATTGCCTACTCTACTTTTCTCTCAGCAATTCAGGTCTTAAAAACATATTTTTAACGTATGAATTCATTTTCTTTGTAGACTTGTGTTTTTTAGTGTGTTAAATATGTAAAATTAAATAAGGAAAAGACAGCAGTTGTTCACAAGCTTAGCCTTCCTGGCCTCCTGTGTGTCTTTCAGCTAACTGCCTTCTTGTTTCCCAGCAGCAGCAGCCGTGTTATGTTCCATATGTTTCTTCATGGTGCAGACAAGTTGCACACTCTATATTCAGAATAATACCCTTTTGAAGGCTGAAGGCTTTGCCCATTTGCAGCAGCTGTGTCCCATCTCTGTTTCCTCAGATGGCTGTTTGACTGTTCCCTGCCTATCACTTTTTCATGTACTGCTACTTCATGCCAGGCCAATTTGCTGATTATACGCTTCTTTCTTTCCTTTTGCCTTTATGTACACTTGGTTTTGCATGTTGGGGTTTTGTTTGGTTGGTTGGTTTGGTTTTTGTTTTAATGTCTATTTTCCACATGACCCCCTTCATTCCATTGCTTTTGCTCTCTGTCTTCAGCTGTACCATTCCAGATGAACCCTTCAGATGATGACATCAAGAAAAATGTTCTGATCTAATACTCATATTACAGATCTTACTGATTAGCCTTCAGAACGATAAGTCAGCAGTTACTTAATCCTATGCTGTGCCAGTGTTTTTAACAGCTAAATGATCCTGAAAAGCTAAATGTTTGGTTTCTGGAGAATTAACACCTTGGGAACAACCCTTTCTGCATCAACTGAAATCAAGTTGTAGTGGTGCATATCTGATCTGGCAATCAGGTATAAATCAAAATGTCAAGACATTTTGGTTTCAGAAGCTGAAAACAAAGTGCATTGAATTCTGCTTCTAGAATAATTCATAATTCTTACTAACCACAAAATATGAAAAAACATATTCCTATGGTACTAATGGTACT
Organism: Grus americana; assembly: GCF_028858705.1. Lineage (NCBI taxonomy): Eukaryota > Metazoa > Chordata > Aves > Gruiformes > Gruidae > Grus > Grus americana. Next base: position 62,256,026 of record NC_072853.1, read on the forward strand.
AATTAGTGCACTTTCCCCTGTGGTAGCTGGTTTTGGCCCATTTTAATACAGTCTTTAAGATGGGTTTGCCTTTGTGATGTTTATTAATAGCACTGTTTAAAAAAAAGACTAATTTTCCTTTACTGCAAGAAGGATAAATTGTAAGTAGGAAGGTGTGAAGTTCTTTATTTTCAGTTTTTGAAACAAAGGTTGTGTATGTTTGAAATTTATCAGTGTGGCAATCAGTGTACTGAAAGCAGTAGAGGAGTCTTCAGGGAACGGAAATGAAGTCATTGCTACAGGCAATTTGAAGAAGTTGAAGAAAAGCAGAAAACAAGTATAAAGAATAGAATTGAGAAAAGTGGAATGCAAAAGCTAGTTTTGCATAGCAATTGTTTTATGATGCAAAGGTGTTGCTTTGAAATTAAACTAGAGAGTGCAACTTCAGTAAGTGATCTATTCGTCACCAGAAGAGTTTCTTTGGCCAACATATATTAATTATATGATTGTTGCAAGACAGTTGCTTTACGATGAGAAATGAGATGGTATTGAGGAGGCTTTAAAAACAACTATTTTAGCTAAAATAACAATGTATGTACAACTAACCACTTGTGCAGAATTTCAACAAGGAATTTCAAAAGTAAGAGTTTAAAAAGAAGAGATTCTGAAAGGGTGGATTGCTAATTTACTTTGCAGGATTTGTAAACTGATTTATTTCATTAACCCACCTCCTGTGGAAGGCATTCACTAAACAATTAATTTTGACTTTGAAGAACAAAAGCATAACATTAATGGCTTATAAATGAGAAGCCTCACCATGGCAACCTAGAACAGAACCAGTTCTTCAGAACTGTCAGAACTCCCACAGCTGCTGCTGTTGCTCAAGAGAAACCTGCTGTCTCAACTTACTGTGCTTTTGGACTTATTTCTGAAGGTCAGACCACAGTTTTGAGGGTCACAGTCAAGGTTCTTTCCTCTAAAGAAGAAGGGAATTAATTACTACCCCAGGGAGGAGGTTAAAAAAAATTTCCAATATTTCTTGCTCGTATTGGGGTTGGAGTTATAATGTGAAAAATAATTAGAGTATAGCATTCAATACCTTGGGAGATGACAAATATCTGGCAAAATTTCAACAAGTACTTGGAAAAATTAAACCTTTTGGTCATACCTTGCTTCTTTGCAACAGAAACAATTTACCAGCTGTGGTTTAGCAGAGAGGTATCATTGATAGGTTTAAATACAAGAAAAGAGGAGTCTGGGTTCATTAATAAACTGTATGGGTATGTGATGTATTACCATGCGTACTGGATGGTGGATGAAGCTTGTAGAACTCAAAACAGAACATGTTGTTGAATGACAAGAAAAACATAAGAAGAGTTATTTAACTTTTTTTTTTTTTAATGGATCTTGGTAGTGGTCATTGAGCCTTAGAAGAAAATGGACTACAGAGATCTCACCTTAAATCTTTGCTCAAAAAAGAACCTAAGATAGTCACCATCAAACAAAAATAATTGCATTTTCCCAAATGAAGTATTACATGAGTTTTTTTCTACAAGTACAGCACAGAGAGTGCTCATACACAGGACATCAAGATTACCCAATCAGGTAACAGCATATCTGAATCACATCAATCAAGTGAGTGGGAGTCAGCTTGACAAAAGGACGTATTTGGGAAAAAACCCAAACAAATAAATGACCTCCCAAAAAATGTTGTTTGGATGGTTTATCATTGAGTGTAGAGATCCCAGGTGATAGTCAAGAAATAAATCTGTAAATAAAAAACCCAAGAGTAAATGGAAAATTATTTTCCTCATTTTATTTATAGGTAGCTGAAATATCTACTTGTGTAAAAAAAAAAAAAAAAAAAAAAAGGCTTGCTCAGTGTTAGAAATGAAACCTGTGGCATTTCCAGAGATGGAATCTTGATTTTTATGTCACATCAGAGCTTTAAAAAAGGATCTGTAAAGTTCTGTAAATATGGGATCTCTCTAATACCCAAAGGACTTTCAGGTTTCAGCATTTTTAAAGACACATAGGCTTAGAAACAGGAAAAAGAACTTCATTGTTAACAAGGTCAGTTGCAAAAATCAGCTGATTTACACTTTTCTTTAGGAACAGCCAAGAGTGTACACTGTAAAAGAAGTCCAAGTTACAACAGTCTACAGACACGTTTCTTCACGTCACTCAAACACCTCTCACACCACCTCCACACTCCTCACCCCCATCTTCTTTTTATTTTGCTTTACATCTTGCAATAGCAGCCAGGGAGCCAGGAAGGGAAATGAACTTCCAAGTTTACATGGCTTTGTAGTTACACTAGATTCAAGTGACGCCAGTGATTTGACGTGGTGCGTTGATTACAATCACATCAAAAAGAGAATGAGACTCAGAGGGAAAAATGTTTTTTTCACAGACTCTAGGCAACTAAAATAGTTTATAAGTCAGAAATAGACATACGGAAGTTGGTTGCAGTGTTAGCTATTGCTTGTGTAATTGTATTAGATGTTTGACAAAGGCTGGAAATAGACTGGGATCATACAAAATAGTTTCAGTGAAATAACAATAGCAACTATATCCTTATTTCACCATTTCTGAAATAGAATGAACTCTGAGGGTAGTACAGCTGCAATCCACGATTCTTTGGGAGTATCAGAATAACTTGCCCAGCTGGAGCTCAGAGATCCCACTTTTTTACATCTTTCCTTTTGCAATATTGTAGAGAAGAGATAAATGTATTTATTGCCTACAAAATTTGTATAGGCATCTTGGAACACACAAGTAGCTTACCAAGCAAGTCAAACAACAAGAGTTTTAATATGGTAAGAATTTTTTCTTAGTTATTTAACACTGTCTGGTTGTATGATACTTTTGAGAATGGAGAGAAGAGGTGATACAGTGTGGTGCATGCAAACTGCTTTGTGTAGTGGGTTGACTTAGATGCCAGACACCCACCAGGGCCACTCTATGACTCCTCCTCCTCGGCTGGACAGGGGAGAGAAAATATAACAAAAGGTTTGTGGGTTGAGATAAGGACAGGGAGAGATCACTCACCAATTACCATCACAGGCAAAACAGACACAACTTGGGAAAATTAGTTTAATTTATTACCAATTAAATCACAGTAGGAAAATCAGAAACAAAATCAAATCTTAAACCACCTTTCCCCCACCCCTCCCTTCTTCCTGGGATTAACTTCACTCCTAATTTCACTGCCTAGTCCCCTGCCCAGCGGCGCAGGGGGACGAGTAATGGGGGTTGTGGTCAGTTCATCACACGTTGTCTCTGTCACTCCTTCCTCCTCAGGGGGAGGACTCCTCACACTCTTCCCCTGCCCAGCGTGGGGTCCCTCCCATGGGATACAGTCCCCCACAAACTTCTCCAATGTTGATCCTTCCCATGGGCTACAGTTCTTCACAAACTTCTCCAACATGAGTCTCTCCCACGAGGAGCAGACCTTCAGGAGCAGACTGCTCCAGCATGGGTCTTCCATGGGTCACAAGTCCTGCCAGCAAACCTGCTCTGGTGCGGGCTCCTCTCTCCACGGGTCCCGCCAGGAACTTGCTCCAGTGTGGGCTTCCCACAGGGTCACAGCCTCCTTCAGGTGCCTCCACCTGCTCCGGCGTGGGGTCCTCCACGGGCTGCAGGTGGAATCTCTACACCCCCTCATCCTTCCTCCATGGGCTGCAGGGGGACAGCCTGCTTCACCATGGCCTTCACCACGGGCTGCAGGGGGATCTCTGCTCCGGCGCCTGGAGCTCCTCCTCCCCCTCCTTCTGCACTGACCTGGGTGTCTGCAGAGTTTCTTACATCTTCTCACTCCTCTCTCTAGCTGCAAAAACTGCCACTTATTTGTTTGGGTTTTTTTCCTTCTTAAATATGTTATCACAAAGGTGGGGATTGGCTCGGCCTTGGCCAGTGGCGGGTCCGTCTTGACACTTCTAGATTTTGGGAAGCTGCTGTTCAAGGCTAGATGCCTCCCCTCCATATTTAAACTTTGTTACAACAGTAACTCATGACCAGTTAATAACCTACTCTGTAAGGCTTTATAACTGAAGAGGTGAAGACAAATCTTGGTGAATTTCCAAGACATCTTGAAATTTACTGGGTACAAACCCTTTTTTGTTTACAGTTTTGAATTACAAGATGTTGCAAACCAAGAATTATGAGCTTTATTCTCAAAAAGTGCATGAAGAAATGTATGCCTGGCATATCTACATGAATATGCTTGACTTCATCAAGATAAGTTACATTTTTATAATTATCAAATAGCTCAAAAGATGGTGTTAATGCATATTTCATTGAAAATTGGTTCTTTAACCGCCTCTTTAAATCCTTAGTGAATTGATAGCACAAGCAGAGCTGCCCTGTCCAAATATCATAGCATGGTATGCCATGCCATGCTTGGTATATCATATATTCTAAGTTTGTACATCTCTTATTATGACAATATAATAAATAAATAATATATATATAAAAAATATAATGAGTGTAGAAGAGATGTGTAACTGCATTTTGTTTTTGTGTATGAAGAGAAAATTGGTTCCCATAACTGTGGACATGACACAAGTCTTCCATTGTATTTGTTTATGTCCATTCCCCTTTCAGTTTTACGCCCCTCTTGCTTTGTGTGTGTATACATATGTATGTATGTATATGTACATATATATATACATATGAAGAAATAATTATATCTGCCCCCCCTTCCCCCTCCGTTGCTCCTCTCCCAAAATATCTAGGAATTATTTTAGTTTGGATTCATACAAGCCTTGCTTTATTCAATCAACTTCTAACTTTGTATTCCAGGATGAGTATACTTTGTGACTTGGGGTAATTTCTCTCTCTACCTCTTGAAAGTTATCTACCTTCAAGACTGATCTTGACACCACAGTTATGCTTGATATGAATGCTTATGCAGTAAATCTTAATTATTACAGTGCCACAAATATGAAAATGAAATACGGATATTATGAGAAAAGACAATATTGTGGCAATCCCAAGGATCTTGTTATATGACTGTATGATCTTGTTTATTCACCAGAACACATAGATAATTTATGTAGTTTCCAGATGTGAGATAGGTTCTAAATCAGTGCTATTAAGTCTGCAAAATTTGACACAGATTGTTAGGAAGATATAAAATATTTCTGTCCTAAAAGAGCAATAACAGCATTTAATACGTAATGAGACAATCTTCACTGTTTTCGTAGTATTAATACTCATTCCACCCATGCTCCCCCCTTTACCATTTTCTGTTTAGTTAGGGGCCGGTATATGAACAAGAGTGGGTATGAAAACATGCATAAGTGATAATGAGATGTCCCATGGCAGTAGCTGGTTTTAATTCAGCTTCATTCTCTGCATAAATTCATACCTGATGGTATATATATTCAATTCCACTTTAAAAACACAGGACAGGGTAATGGATCCATGAACAAACCTTTCAATAGCTATTTTGCCTCACCAAAAAAAGAGAAGCTTCTCAGAGTTCCACAACACCCATTCCCTGAAAATTCATAGTTCTTTGAAAGAGAAGATTTTTTCATACATGGGCAGACCTGGTCTTACCATTTCTATGTTTTATATTATGAAATATGAATTCTTTATTCACCAAATCTGGACTTCAGGGATCTTGACATCATCGTGCTGATAATTTCCTTTTAGTTTCCTTTTAACAGCTCTAACTAAGTTGAGTTTCTAGACAGGGTTGACAACATGTCTTGGAGGCATCTCCTTACCTGCTTCTCCTCATTGGCAAACAGAAAGTACCTGCAGTCTTGTTTATTCATTCTTGAAGAAATAATATCACTTCAAAAGATGGCTATTAAGGGTCTATGGTGAATGAATGAACTGCAAGTATTCTGTTCTCAGGGGGTCCAGGCGCTTCAGGCCCTTTGAGTTACTCCTTATGTCATATAATCCTTGTATCCCATAGTTCTGGGGTAAAGAAGCTCCCCAATCCTTATTGAATTATGAATAATATACGATACTTCAGCATGCAAATCATGTTCCATGGTCTTACTGCAGCACTTTCAATGCATTACGTTTCAGACCTTCCTCTGTGGCAGGGGACTTCAGGCAGGAATGTGAACTTGTTCCACCACAAGTCAGATGTCACTGTCGTCACACAGCTGGATCCTCTCCTGATCTCAACACATTGCTGCATAGTTTATTTGAAGTACATTTGAATGACAGAGGTCACCTTCAGGCCCACACCAAGGGGGCAAAAACCCAGCATGGGATGGGGCCCACACTGTTCTGCTGGCCATGATAGTTAGGCAAATATTTTAAATCCATTTCCACTTGTGTCACCTGGGCTGTGCTTCTTCCCTTGCTCTTGCTCGGCTATAAATTTGCTTGGCGTGTCTAAAGCTTGCTCACAGGAAATGTGGACAGAGGTGGCTGGGGTTCCCCTCCTCTCCTCACATCCATCAGAGGGTGCAGGCACAGGGCAGTTGCAGGGCTAGAGGCTGCTGTCTGAATTAACTCTACTGAGCCTCAGTTTTTAACAGCATCACTTAAGAGGAACAAGCTTTTACTGGCACTTTGATAACAGTTTTCTATCAGTGTTTTCAATGTGGGAAAGTGCTGTGCTGTGGGGAAGCAGTTTGTACTGGCTTGCCACAGCATCATGGTTTTCCAAGTTACAGTTCACTGACTTTCCCAGATGATGGCTGAAAAAGGCTACAACACTCATTATCAGGCTTTCAGTTCAGGGAAAAATACAAAAAAATACTTCGTTCCACTGCTTTTTCTTTGCAACCTTGCACTAGTGCTCATCTTAGTCTTCCTCTTTTCCTTTTCCTCCTTCTTTCCACTTATTAAACATAAAACATCTTTATTAGTAAAGTTGGTTCTAAGAACAATTTTTTGTTAAAATCTGACCACGTCACTGTCAACTCCTGAAAACACACAATGTGATGCTGCCACTGTATCTGACCCAGTCCCAACTGTGAAGTAGAAAATCTGTGTGCCTGTGTGTGTTTGTATAAGTGCACTGTGTGCATAGATAGATAGATATGCATATATATGTTTTTCATGGCTGTAAACTTACTGATTCATGATGAAAACTGTACATAGTGATAAATGCAATTTTAAATATTTACATTTCACGAGAAAGTAGACTATTAATTTTGCACCTTTAAATTTCTTACACTTGTTTTTGTCTAAGCATCTTGAGTTTCATACAGCTTATACACAAAACAGATTTTTTTTTCTCAAGTGTTTTAAATAATTTTATCAAAAAGCCAGCCTTAACTTTTAAGAATTTAGAAATCAGCAGTTTTGCTAAATTGCTTTAAGTTCTCTAGAGATACTCCAGCTCTACCTTTTCCCCCTCTTTCTTCTTGCTGTCTTTGTTATCTCCCATTTAACTGAGTGATAGCTTTAATAAACACTGAACTCAGTCATAGGTTGAAATTGCACATGGAAAGGAAAAGGCATTAGTGAACTTAATTTTAAATGCCAGCCTTCAAATTGTGGGTCGCACAAGTTCCTTTAATATTTCAATGCCTTGCTATATCTAAATATCTATCAGTCTGCACTTTGCTGCCAATGACCTTCTGTCAAATAGTGATTTGTCAAGTAAGCCTTCCACAGAATCCTGTAAAAGCTCTTCCAGAGGTATGTACAATCCTCTGAAATACAGACCAGGCGATGACTTCATGACAGAAGGAGTGGTTTTACACAGAAAAAAAATCAAGAACTGATTTAAGAAGATGAAGATTAATTCTGTGAAACGTAGTCAAAATGGCCACGGTACTTAGACAAAGAGAATACACATATAGAAGAGGAAATATTTCACCAAGGAAAATTCCTTTCTTTTAAGTTTTTTTTTGTCTCAATTACCATACAAATTATATTTATGGAATAAGGCACGCAAGCACTAGCATTAAGAGCCCATGAAGCAGATTGCAACCAAATGGAGCACATTTTCTCTGTTAGCTGTATTAGCTAAGATATTAGCAAGATCAGAACAAAAGTAAATTTTTTTTAATTTTAAATTTTTGTAAATTTCAAAAATTTCCTCTAAAAGAGACTAATACTTTCTTTGAACAAAATAAGTCAGATGTGCAAAAACATTGCTTTACTGGGACATTTAAACATGCAGTGTTTGTGTCTTAATTGTGGTATTTCTGAACAGTTTTCCACTTTTGTCATTAACTTCCCATCAAAATGAAACTGAAGTGTGAACCATCCCTCCACCTGCCACTGTACTTCTTGCCATAGAAAGGACCTGTATCTTTTTCTGTTTCAATAAAAAAGCAGCTTAGTTACATAGGAAGGGAAAGAAGTGTGCTAGGTCAGGTTCTCAGTTTGGTTAATTGGTAAAGCAGGACTGAGAGCTGTGTGGTGCAGAACATTTGCCCCGTCACTTTAGTATATAGCAAGTGTATCTATCCTTTGCAAATCATACTTTTAAAATTCAACATCTAATCGACTATTAACAAATAGTACTTATGTATGTATTACAAATACCAAAAAAGTACTTTTGTATCCAGCACACTAAGGCACCATGAACTTTTGCATCTATTTTTCATTAGTAATTCAGATCAATAAAACTTCTTTTAGCTGTTTTTCTACATTTTTCCACATGGATCTATGACTGTTTTGTTGCATAATTTGTTGCACATATATCAACAGGTTTTTTTCTAAACTTGCAAACTAATTGATGGCTTCTCTGAATTAGTGTTACCTCTCTCATACCTACTGAGAGTTTTCCTGCGATATTAGCCTTTTTTTATGTGTAACTGATGGATTAAGGAGATGCTATAACTGTAAAAATTATATTCCCTGTCACATGAATTTCATCACCCTGATGGCACATATAAGTGCACAGAAAGTAAAATGATGAAACTGTGAAACTTTATTATATATTACAGCAGAAAATGTTGATATCTTGTTCTCGTTATAATCAGTTTAGGAAAGTCTACAAATTTACAGTTTCCCTCACTTTTGTGGAGAAAGTAAAAAGTGAAAAGAAAGTGACATTTAAACGTGAAATTTTCCCAAGTGTCATTTTTTTTCCTAGGGCACCACATAACTGCTTCTTAAACACATGATCTATTTCAAAAACAATTTCTCACTCACCAAGTGAGTTGTTGCATTTCAGTGAGTTAAAAAACCAACACAGTCTCCCCACACGGGTGTTTAATCAATTTAACCAGTCAGCACTCTTGCTCGACCAGCAGGTGTTTGGCAGGCAAAAGCACAAAACAAGTCCCATTAATGCAGGGCATAGTTTATCTTATTTGAGTGCACAGGGGTTTTCATTAGCACATGGAATTGTTCCGACTTTTACAGTCGAACAATCTAATTATTACTGGTACCATTTTGTTTTCTTTACAGGTAGAAATAATATTTGTGCTTTTGTTAAAACAATGTACTGTATTTGGATCAGGTTACAAATGGTACAAAACCCGCAGAAGAGTTGTTTCTTGTTGGCTTAAAAATAATTTTTCTCAGTAGAATTCTTCTGTTGTGACAATATTTGCAGTTTTCAAATACTCAGAGCTATTTTTCTAATCAGAACCTAAATTTCTAGTACAAAAAGAAACTTCCCCCCGATGTTAACTATTTATCAAGAACAATTTTAAGAATATTTTTAGTAATTATTTATTTTTCTTTGTTGGGTGAATTTAGGATATAAACCAAATGAAGAAAGTGCAGCATTTTATTTTTAAACAGCAATTGAGCATTAATGATAGATCAAGATGCAATGCTTCTCAAAGCTAAGATTGCACATATACACAGAATTTTCCATCCTTTTCTAAGAATAGTGATACAGCCCTGCATATTTGCATTAGTCAGATGATTATCAACAGTGCATTCTGGTCTGCAATCATTTCCTGTGGCATATGTACTTGTAATTTTGAACACTCAAGTCTACTTTTTATTTTCATTCATTCCTACTCTATGCAATGAGTAAGAGAAAAATTTCACTGTCAACATATATGTGCAGAGAGTGTAGATTTGGTCTTATCTACACAACAAAGTTTCTTCAATACCACATAAGATTTGGATATGCTTAGATGTAAAGATATTGACATATGGATATCTACTGTGCAGGGTGTATTTGAATGGAGGAGATTTGGGGAGAAGTGGTTGGTTCAAGATGTTTTTGAAAATTTTATTCAGCGCTAGAAAACTGTAACTAAACTAACACATCTAGAAAATCTTTTCTATGTAAACAAATTTTCCTCAAAGAAACCTTATGAACACATATTTAGAAAGCCTTAGGTACCGTAGAAATTGTTTCAGATGTCTTCTGTTGCCCCACTTTATTGTGTCACTCCACAGTATACTGGCTCATGTCTTCCGCATTCTTTGTGTCTGTCTCACATGGGAGGACACTGTGGTTCTTTTATTTTATATGCTATGCCCGTATAATGACCTTGTGTTTTTCAGTGTTGATGGTTAGTTTTACAGAATTTTGCAGCTAATTTTAAGCTACAAGTACTCACAGATCAAATAGGGTAACAACTCCTCCATATCCCTTAAAATCCCCAATTGACTTTTCAGGTTGTCCTTTGCAAACAGCTTAAGTTCTCTTTCAACTTCAGAAAAAACTAAAGCTTTCCTAAAGCTCGTAAAGTTAATTTATTTGAAATTTTACAGTAGGCTGAGGAAATCCTACTGCTATTTGTACAGGTTGTCTGCTATCTTTGCCTACTTCATAAAATCTTGTCTACTTTTTCATCATAACCCCTGGTAAATATTCTGAGCCTGAAAATCTTCCTAAAACACTAGCTCCTATTGCCAATAACACCGAACAGTTTCTATTCTGGGTGCCTTTATTGTTATTATATCCGGTCACATCTGCCTCTAGGTGTTTCAGTCTTCCTCTACAGCAGTAAAATAACTTCTGAAAACACAATTCCTCTTTTATCTGCAGCAATCTATGCCTGTCTGCTTCCCACATTTCCCATTTTGTGGACATACCCAAGCCTCAAAGACAGACAGCTGATCTCCTGTGTCAGATGCAATGACAGTAGAACAGAATAGGTTGGCTTTCATGGTTGTGGCAGATAAAGAAATGATATCTAGGTTTTTGCTTGCAATAATCAATACAAATAGCACAGGAAACTTCAAACAGCTTATGAGATGGATATTTCAGTCCTGCAGGGACCATGTTGTCAGTCAGGGTACATTTCAGTATGATTTTGCGGTCTGTCCCCTCTGCTTCACTTAGAAAGAAAGGAATGGTCTGACCACACTCTTGCTGCTACCATGGTCCCTCCGTTTGCCAGGACATGGAAAAATTTTGACCTGAAGACATTCCAGCAACATGAGATCCAGTTAGAGACCGCTGTTCCTAGGAGTCCATTTTGGTTTTGTACTGCCAAAGCAACATGTAGTCTTTGTAGTCAAGCTAATATGTTTTGCAAGGAATGAGGAATTAAACACATAATTTCTCCTTTGTCTTTATCTTAAACCTAAATTCATTGGAAATATAATACTTTTAGCATCAATTGATCATTTCAAATCATCGTTTTGTTTCTGGAGCTATCCAATCTTTTGAGTTGCTGCTTACGGCCTTAGGTTCTCCCTCCTTTCCCCATGGTATCTCCTCCCCTTTCCCATTGTTTAATTGTATACTTCTAGGCAATTTATTTGGTGCTTAGGAAGTGTGACTATTTTGCTACTTGAACATCTGCTAATTAGTCAATCTATCTGGAAGCCAAGATAAATTAACCATACACTAGAAATAGCCTGAATATAAAGTACAATATTATAAAATTTATGCTGGCTGAAAGATTCTAAGCTTGCCTACCAGTCTCACAGGCATCTCAGGAATGTGGATCATACTGCTCACTCTCAATAGTGTACGCACATATCTGGAGCTCTAAGTGTGGTACTTTCCTGCAGGAAAGGAATATATTTTATACAGAAACTTATAATTTTGGAGGCACTCAAGTGTGCCAGAAATTAATCTCTCTCCATTATTAGTTGAGAAGAAATTTCACTCATGAATATTTTTTCTTACTTAATGCTAAAATAAATCTGAAATATCCCGATGCAGAGCAGACTTGGAACTAATTATTCCCTTTGAGAGCTGTAGGGAAAACATTCTTTGGTCAGGCTCAGTCCTATTGTAACCTGGTGCAAATTATTTATTATTAATATATAGTTTTATTTACTGTAAATAGATAATCTATCTCAGAGATTTTTCTTTTAGGTGTGATCTGGCTGGTATTAAAATAGTGTTATGATCATTGTGTCTGAACAGCAAAAACATACAAAATAAATTAATCACTCTCGCTATGTATTTCCATATGCCTCTTGGTTCTTCTCTATTTCTTCATGATTGGCAGAAATTATTTGTTTTGACTGTTGTGTATCTGAAAAAATATTTGAAGAAAATGAAATCAACGCTTATGCAATATATTTGATTTGAAAAGAAAGTTCTGTTTTTTTCTTGAGCTTAACTTGTTTTTTAAGTTTGTCTTGTGCTTCAGTGTAATTAATTTTTTCCATTTAAGAGATGCAATAAGTATGCCTAAAGGGCAGCCAGCAAATACTTGGACCGTAGTAGCACTTTTTTAAAAACAAGCTCAATGTGGACCATATTAAAAACTAAATGTAAATTTTTTGATATATTCCCTGATAAGAGATAGGAATACCCGGGATTTTCTTTTGTACATGTGACTATTTACTGATGATCAAAATCAATATCAAACTCCAATAGTTGTAAACTAGATTATCCTAATGTCCTGGTTTCAGCTGAGAGGGTTAATTTTCTTCATAGTAGCTAGTGTGGGGCTATGTTTTGGATTTGTGCTGGAGACAGCGTTGATAACACAGAGAGGTGTTTGTTCTGTGGACCTGTTGTTGCTGAGCAGTGCTCACACACAGCCAAGGCCTTTTCTGCTTCTCGCACTGCCCTGCCAGCGGGATGGCTGGGGGTGCACGAGGAGTTGGGAGGGGACACAGACAGGACAGGTGACCCAAACTGACCAAAGGGGGTATTCCATGCCATGTGACATCACGCTCAGTATAAAAGGGGGGTTAGTCGGGGAGGGGCGGCAGCAGCTCCAGGACCCGTGGCTCGGGTATAGTCTGGTTTCGGGATGGGTCTGAGTGTGCTGTTTGAGTTGTACGGTCCTTGGGTGAGAAACTGTCCTTATACCAACCCATAAGGTTTTGCCTTTTCCTTCCCATTCTATTCCCCATCCCACCGGGGGGGAGGAGGTTAGGGGGAGGGGGGAGTGAGCGAGCAGCTGCATGGTGGTCAGCTGCCAGCTGGGGCTGAACTGTGACATCTAATAATGGTAAATTGTTCAGAGGACAACTGAATACATATTATATTTACCACAAGGTGAATGGTACCACAGGCTACAATTTAAATATTTCAATTTATCCTTGGATAACTGTTCATTCTCCTCTTATACTGGCATGAACTGCAGTAATAGTGAACTTCTTTTTCACTTTGTGACAGAATTAACAGTTTATAGTGTTAATTGTAATACTAATTTTTGTAGCAAAAAATTATTCCTAAAAGGGACTTAAATTTTTATGCTTTCCAAATGCCAGCCATCTACATTCTCTTCTTTTTGCTTCTCTCCTATTCCAATTTCCTTGCCTGCCTTCTTTATTTATTCTGATCAAGACAACAGCCTGATGGATAAAAACCAGAGATGTAGTATGATATCCATTCCATTCTTAACATTCTAAACCATATAGGCTATGTCTAACAACAATTTTGTTTTGGGCAGCAGTGTGCTTTTCAATCAAATCCCCTGATGGTCTTCATTTTGCACATACTGCTTTGGTCTCAAAGTAGATTTAGTGCACACAAACTAGACTCTTTTTGGGGAAGCTCTTCCTCAGACACAATCCAACATTTGGCAGGGGCATTAGAATCTGAACGAGGGAATGACCACACCAACAAAATGTCCTCTGGCAGATATTTAAACATGTATACAGTAATAGATGCCTCTTGAAACAAAAAGAACTCCTTGAAAGCTTGTTATCCTGTGAAAAAGAATGAGCTATCATATACTGCACCAACAAGTCATCTATCTGGACTTCTGTAAAGCTTTTGACACAGTCCTCCCCAACCTTTAAATTGGCAAGATATGGATTTGATGGAGGGAATATTTGGTAGATGAGGAATTGGTTGGATGGTCACATCCAGAGGGTAGTGGTCAACGGCTCAATGTCCAGACGAAGGTCAGTGACAAATGATGTCCCTCATGGGTCTGCACTGGGACGAGTACTGTTCAGTATTTTCATCAATGACATAGCGGGATTGAGTGTACCCTCAGTAAACTTGCAGATGACAACAGAGTGGTGTGGTTGACACACCTGAGGGACGGGATGCCATTCAGAGGGATCTGGACAAGCTTGAGAAGTGGACCTCATGAAGCTCAACAAGGCCAAGGCCATATGCAAGGGATTGAGAGTAGCCCTGTGGGGAAGGACTTGGGGGTACTGGTGGATGAAAAGTTGGACATGAGCAGGCAAGGTGTACTTGCAGCCCAGAAAGCCAATTGTATCCTGGGTTACATAAAAAGAAATGTGGTCAGCAGGTTGAGGAAGGTGATTCTGCCCCTCTACTCTGCTCTTGTGAGACCACACCTGGAATACTGCATCCAGCTCTGGAGTCCTCACTGGCGGGTGTCCCTGGCCATGTCAGGGGGGTCGTCCTAGATGACCTTTGAAGGTCCCTTCTAACCCAAACTATTCTATGATTCTATGTCTTCTACTGTACTCAACTTTTTACAAGTTTGGAGCATCTAGCCAGATTCTCACTTGGCTGTTGGGGAAGCATTTCCTCTATGTCCAGCTTGAGTGCTCTTTCACTGATGCACAAATGCTTTGAAGAACAGAGGGCAGAAATTACAGGCTTGAATGCCCACTGGTGTTCTCTTGTTGCACTTCTAAGTTCATGAACTGAACTGAACTTTCCAGATGGCTTATTTTCCTGAAGTCTGCCAGTAGTTTATCTCAAGGATGGACATTGTCACTCAGGCTAACGGCAATTCCACTTTGTGCAAGCTGAGTCTGCCATTTCTGTCGAAGTGAAAAAGAGATGACAATTCTGGTGATACTGGACAGCCCTCATTACTTTCTGATCTCCTTCATTATCTTGATAGGTTGCACTGTGAAGTCTTACACTGCACTAAATTCATAGAGAGTTGATTCCAAGAAAAATGCAGAAATGCGGAATCCTGTGTTTTCTTTAGTCATTAAATCACTCTGGATTTTTTTAATAACCTGTGTTATGTTTTGTCACAATTTCTTCCGTAAGGAAGCCCATCAGATAGAGACACTGTGGCCTATTTTCATGTCCAAGTAATTTACTTCATTCTCAAGAAGTGGTTCCCAGAAATCTGGGAATAATTAAAAGGATCACTTCACTATTATTTTGTCTATAGAGATTATCTTTTTTCCATAAGACAACATTTTTAATTTCCTTTTTTTTTTCCCCCAACAAAAATAGGGCTTTCTGTTTGAATAATATATCATAGGAAATTCAATATCAGAACAAAAAATTAATTCTTATTAACATCAAATCTCTTTACCAAAATAAATTTGTGCTTTTCCTTTTCTTGGAGAATCTCATATTTCACTTAGATTTTTTTCCTATGTTTTATGCAACAAAATTTCTAAAATTGTTTATGGAAAGGTATTTATTTTCAACTAAGCATGCAGCAGACATTCTTGACTGATATGGTGAAAATAAATCTAGTATCGTGGACACGCAGACATTTATATATTGTTTTTTGAATGCCATTTGAAGTGTTTTCAAACCAGCTGGTTTCGTTCACTTTTTTGAAGTAAAAACATACTACACCAGAATAAATAGGCACAAACTCTTCAAAGAGAGTTGGCTCCGGACAGGCTGAGCGTCCGGTCGGTCGGTGGGTCAATCGTCGGATCGGTAAATTGTTCTTTGTTATCACCCATTGTGAATATCTGTTATCAGTACTGTTGTTGATTGTTTCCCTCTCCCTTGCTGTCCCAGTAAACTGCCCTTATCCCAACCCTCGAGGCTTTGCCGTTGTTTTTCCGTTCTCCTCCCCAGCCCACCGGGGGAGGGGTGAGTGAGCAGCGCGTGGCACCCAGCTACCGGCTGGGGCTAAGCCACGTCACTGGCTTAAATGTATCAAGTTCCTTGATCTAGCTACTTTTCTAGATCTGACATTAGGACCCAGAGTTTTATCTTTCTGGATGTGTTTGTACACTTTAATCAAGCCATGTTTCAGTTCTGATTTTTGATCCACTAAACAGATTGAAAACTCTAGCAACTCACACTGATATATTGTCTTCTCTAAAATTATGTGATTACTAAAGGACTGGACTGTAAAATGGCTCTAGCAATAACTTTATATAATGTAGAAAAAGTTCTCTAGGCAAATTGAATGGTACATTTTCTGTTGTCATTAGATCTGACAGAGTAATTTCACTAATTTATGTTATCAGTCCTTGAGATATCAATGTTGAGTGTGGTGGTAGTTACAAATCAATATCAATTAACCTGAGTATAGCTTTCGGTCCTTAAATTCAGTAAATCCTTCTTTATATCTGCTTTAATATTAGATCTGAACAAATGTATCTGTAACATACAAAATGCAAGTGTAAGGCTTTAATAGTAATACAGACTGATATGGTTAGTTGAGTGATATATTCCCTGCATTATTCAATTTTAGCGCAGTTTAGAATCACATGTATACTCCTATTTCTTAGATAAGGTAAATGGCTACCAAGATCCTTTGAGATACATAGAAACATAATTATCATTACAGAAGTCTAAACTTGCCCAGAAGCTGTTCTACATCACATAGAATCAATATTGTAGAGGTAGGGTACTTAATTCAGTAAACTTGTAGACAGTGTTAAATTAAGACAGAAACCCAAATGTTCAAAGGTATATTTCCCATCATGCAGTGTGAAAAAAACAGACCTTTCCCTTCCAGTTATTCTGATTTTCTATTTCCTAAATGGAAAGTTACATTTAAGAAGTTTGCATTAATTCCCAAATACCTTTAAGCAATTCTTTCTTGGCTAATGTGCTTAGGACATTGCAATACAGTAATTCTGAAATACTTTTATGTGCATTGTCTATGAGCACTGCAAACAGGAATGAGGAAGCTTTGCCTGAGCCAACTTCAGGTCCTGTTAAAGATTGTGTCCTTTATTTTTTTCCTGATTCATTAAAGATATTTACCTGTGTCATAAGTTTGAGAAAAAAAGACTTAATTTGTAGGTTGTAGGGAATGCAGAGTATAGGAAAAGTTCACTGGCTCCTGCATACTGAGTAGTATGGTTCAATACTCGTGGTTATTATGCACCTGTGTGAACATCTGTGGTGGGTTGACCTTGGCTGGATGCCAGGTGCCCCCCCAAAGTTGCTCTATCACATCCCTCTTCAGCTGGACAGGGGAGAGAAAATATAAAAAAAGGCTCATGGGTTGAGATAAGGACAGGGAGAGATCACTCACCAATTACTGTCATGTGCAAAACAGACTTGACTTGGGGAAAAATGTTTAATTTATTACCAATTAAGTCCAAGCAGGATAATGAGAAATAAACCCAAATCTTAAAACACCTTCCCCCCACCCCTCCCTTCTTCCTAGGATTAACTTCACTCCTGATTTTCCCTACTTCTTTCCCTCCAGCAGCACAAGGGGACGGGGAATGGGGGTTGCGGTCAGTTCATCACACGTCATCTCTGTCGCTCCTTCCTCCTCAGGGGGAGGACTCCTCACACTCTTCTCCTGCTCCCGCGTGGGGTCCCTCTCACGGGAGACAGTCCTCCACAAACTTCTCCAACGTGAGTCCTTCCCACAGGCTGCAGTTCTTCACAAGCTGCTCCAATATGAGTCTCTCCCACAGGGTGCAGCCCTTCAGGAGCAGACTGCTCCAATGTGGGTCCCCCACGGGGTCACAAATCCCGCCAGCAAACCTGCTCCAGTGCGGGCTTCCCACAGCGTCACAGTCTCCTTCGTGTGCATCCACCTGTCCCTCCACAGGCTGCAGGTGGATATCTGTTCCACCATTAACTTCCATGGGCTGCAGTGGGACAGCCTGCCTCACTATGGTCTTCTCCACGGGCTGCAGGGGGATCTCTGCTCTGGTGCCTGGACCACCTCCTCCCCCTCCTTCTGCACTGACCTTGGTGTCTGCAGAGTTGTTCCTCTCACATATTCTCACTCTTCTCTTCCAACTGCTGCTGGTGCTGCTGCAGCTCTTTTTTCCCCTTTCTTAACTATGTTATCCCAGAGGTGCTACTGCCATTGCTGAATGGGCTTGGCCTTGGCCAGCAGCAGGTCCATCTTGGAGCTGCCTGGCATTGGCTCTATTGGACATGGGGGAAGCTTCTAGCAGCTTCTTGCAGAAGTCACTCCTGTAGCCCCCCCATTACCAAAACCTTGCCATGCAAACCCAATACAGCAGCTTATTGTGCTGTCCTCTTGTAAGAGGTTCAGTAATGGGTGTCAATATAGGAATTTGTTTTATGTCAGTGGTAGATTAATCAACAATGCTGGTTAGTTTAGTTTATTTCCTTCCCTTTCTTTATTTTTATTGTTTTCCTTTCAGAAGCCTGGAAATATTATGGCTAGGTCCCATAAGGTCTTGCTACTGCAGACTGGTAACTGATCAGTGTTAGAGAGGTATGGGAACCATACTGGAGGAAAGACTTCCTTCAAGAAGGTAGGAATTCCTTATTTCTGATATGGCTAGGAAACAGGGTTTTCCAATTTACAGCTACAAGAGATGGACAAGGCTGAGTGGAAATGAATAGCTCTAAGGGAAGTTTGATGATGGTACAGGATACAGGTGGATGAGTAAATTAAACTGGGTGAGCTTCCTTACATTGAAACCAGATATTTTCATTTTGTCCAGTCAAGGCCTATCTTGACTATGTTTTAACCATTTTATCTTTTCTTCTGGGGAATAAGAACAAACTTTTCTTAAAAAAAATCTGTTTTAATCTTCTGTCTGTGTACACACTGACCAGTAAGCAAGCGCTCAGAATTGTCTCATGCCTATGCCCCAGTAAGAATCTATCTATATAGGACATTTCCTAGATAGCAGGATCTATCTTATTTATTATTTTATTCAAAATGTGCGAACTAGGAGTTTCTCTGACTGTTTTCCCCAATAAATTTAAACTAGTAGTCTGTCTTCCTGTAAGCTTGAATCTCTCCCAGCTGCAAATGTACCTGAGTCTAGATCTCCCCTTTCATTGTTAAATTTGAGGCTTCATTTTAAGAGGCCCATGCCCTTAGTCCTTATGAAGAATTCTAAAGTGAATTGTGATCTGCCACTGGTCTGCATGGAAGTACATGGCCTGAAGACTCAGGGTGGGAGGGAGTAAAGATGCAACCTCTCTCTTCATTAATTCCCACTGAATTTGGGTATAATTACTGAACTGTTTGTGTACTAGCAGTCATGAATTTTATCATCAGACACTTAACTCTTTCCATGTAAGGTATAGGGAGTTTTGTTCTCTGACTCAGGTCTCCTGTAGGAACAGGGGATGTAAAAACTACTTTCTGTGATGATCAGTGGGTTAACTTAAGCCTGTTCTGAGTCGGTCCTAATTTGTTAAGTTCACTGTCTGCCTTGTCTTCACCAAGATTTTATTTCATATTAACCTACTCAAGATACAAGCCTTTCTTTCAAATGGGCCCAGAGCCCTTTGGAACACAAGAAAATAGACCTATGCAATCGAAGCTTTTTAGAGTATCAGATAACATGTTCTCTAGGACTTGTCATTTTTTAACACAGAAATAAACTAGAAAGGCAAACTGGAAAGGACAGAGTGTCAATTAGGTTTAAGGTTCAATGACAGGATGTAATATAAGTCACTTTGTGTACAAATGTTGCCATTGATTTTCTGTTTAACAGTATTGTCTTCATCCTCCAGCAATTACTGTGCCTGCTGCTAAGATTTTTCCCTTTAATGCCATCTATAGATACAACTTTTCTTCAAAGTTCTGTCTTTCTGTGCTTATATGCCTGATTTTCATACAGAAGTATTGTGATCTGTCACCTCACTTTAGATTAACTTTCTAAATTCCTTATATGTCAATAAATTAAAAGGGCTAAAGTCATAAATCAAGGATGTCACTAGACCACATCTTTGTATTTCAGGAAAGTAGCTAACTTGCAGTACAGTGAAAGAGAATCTTCAGTGTCACAAATAAAATGTTACACTTTATTCCAGTGTTTACATGGACAGTTATTAAAACAATCTACCAGACATAATTTTTATTTAGACTTCTTAATGATCTTTGCCAGGAAATATCTCTGTTCCTTTTTCCCACACAAATGCAATCTGTTTGTTTTATCACAAATACTTGGAAGCAAATGGAAAGTTTAACACACATAAAAAGTATTTGAAAGTAAAGTGGGTTTGCTGTGTTCAGTCATATTTTAAATTTTTATTTAATTCATTTCTAAAAAGTTTCTCCTACATAAAACTGTACAAATTTCACCTTGTAATGAGGAAATGTGCATGCATTAGATACTGTGTGCTGAAGAACTTTTGTGCATAAAACTCAGAGAAACACAGATGACTGTAGGATTGATGGAGGTACCCTAGAGACTGAAATAACCATTCTTGTGAACCTTGAATTCTAAGCTCAAGAAGTTTTATCATGAAAAAATATTCAAAATTTGCACTCCTTGCACTCTACAAATTTCAGTCATGAAGTGGTAATTTCATCAAATTTATCTTCCTGCTCTAAAATAAAATTCAAAGACAAAACTACAAGAGTGGCTTCACTTTTTTCTCCTTTCTCTTTTCCTTTTTAATATATGCCATTGTTAAACACCAAACTGTTTTCGCAGGTTTTATGTTTTGAAGCTCTATAAGGTTCAAGAGATCCACAGTGTGCTCAGTGGTCTTCTGATGCTTCCTGGAAATATTTTAATTATGTACAGTTGTCTTCATGTCATGTAGGCAGGACAGTAACCAATAATACCCTGTGTCCCCGTTGAGCTTTAAAATTGAAACCACGCTTTCAGAACACTGCCCTAAATTAGCTTTCACACCAGTCAAATTGCACCACACAGGCGACCTCAGGTCTGCTGCCTGAGCTACATCTAATAATGCATACATCATAAAATGCCCATAATTGTCCACAATCTGCTTTTCAGCTAACACACATCTGAAAAATCAGCAACCTTCATAAAACTTAAATGTTATTTATGTCTGAGCTTTTGTTGCTTGCTAAGCTCAATGAAAATGTCATTAGTCATTTGAGATTAATGTGTATAATTTAAAATTAATTTTTACCATTGGTGTGTGATTCTGAGATGAAATTAAAATTGTACATATGTACAATGTGACAGTTACAGTAGAGTTAGAGCTTAAAAGCTATAATGAAAGAGTTTCCTAACAGTTTCTACAGATGTATTCACATCTTCACTTCACTTGTTTTAAAACCACTGTGATTAAGGAGCCTTAAAATATTATTTCCTCCATGAATATATTTCTGTCCTTGAAGTATTTTCTATTAAATATTTTTTGTTTTGAGTCATGGAATCACAAACCTTTATGTTCCTACCCTTTCCCCTTCTCCCTCTTTCTGCCTGTCTGTCTCCCCTGTGCTCCCCACTTCACTCTTTCCATTCTGTAAGGGGGTTTCTATTCAGCCACTTGTCTTCAGAGAAATTTGAAATGATGGTAATATAGATGGGATATATTAGTCTGACATTACATGCTGCTGTGTCTCAAGAAGAAGGAGCCACATACTCATTGTCTCACCTTGCTTTCTTCACCAGGTCATCTGAAATCTGTTCTTCCCTGGAATTTCCCGTGTGATTCAAATCTTCTGCTTCTTTGAGACTATCCTTTTATCTGGTTTCTTCATCCACATCCCCTCTGCCTGCAATGTAGATGTCCAAGCTATTGCCTTAGGAGTGTCCCGTTTTCTCATGTTGTCCTCTCAAGAGAAGAAGCCAGAGCAGTTCCTTCAAAGCCCAGCTATACCTTTCAAGGCAGATCCAACCTGTCCCTATTCCTGGCTTCTTCGATCTCCCTCAGTCTTGTGAAAGGCAGAAAAATATCCTGGTTTCAGGAAAGAAACATATCCTCCTTAAGAAATTATTAAGAAAAAAAAATTGAAAAATATCCAAACATTATATATTTTTTTTTTATTTCATGCTTCTTCATTAGTGATGAAGGATACATTTTTAAGTTTCTGAGCCACAGGAGTGCTTTTGAAAATGAGGGAGTCTTGTGTTCTTAAATGATTATTTCCTTTGAGAATTTCATCTGTTGGGAGGATCTATGCCCAGTGTCATTAATAAAAACTCATTTAAGATTATTTATCACCAATGGAATTAAAATCTTGATTTTTTTGACAGATATTAAGTATTTCTTAGTTTTCAATGTCAGCTTGAAAACAAAGTGGAGAGAAGGAAGATGCTACAATCTTGTTAGTGTATTTCATATTTGGGAAAGCTGCTCAAAGTTCATGGATATTTTCCTGTAATTAGTTCTTTCATATTTTCTTGGAGTTATTTGTGGAAGCACATTTTCCTTTTATAACCCATGACTAAACTTTCCGTGGATGGTCTTTTATTTCCTTTGTTTATCTGATGCTATATTACATACTCACCACTCCATGAAATCACAACATGAAAACAATTGATGAACTTGCATTCCCTGCATGTTGCATTTGTTATCCAGACAGGAAAGATATAAGTCATGCTGTCAGCAGGTGATGAGAGTCTTTCTTTCTATCTGCAGATTCCACAGCAGTACTTTAGTCATGTTTTGTACCCTAGCAATTCTTTACATGAGACATCTTTCCTTTCACGGTTCCCTTCTCTCCCATTCTTTGCTACCCAAAATAGCTATTGAAATTTTAAATTAATAAGAAAATAGAGTTACAACTTATCCACTCAGAAGCACAACAATGGCTGTAAATGACAAACCTTGCTTTGATGTATTATTTAAAAGCGTAGCGTTGCTGCCATGCAGCTATTCTCTGGAGAACTTTAAACATACTGTCTGCTGAGAAGCTTTTGTGTGTGTTTTTTAGATGCTGAAACAAAAGATCACCAGCATGACTTATAATCATTAGCTCTGCTCTTGCTAATTATAGCTAGTTGGAGAGAGACAGTTAATTATTGCTTTGTCTATTTGTCAGAAAGATTTCACTTTGTGTTTGTTAGCCTTTTTCCAGTCTTTGGACCAGTGTTTTACCACAGTTCAGTTTTAATGGTCTACTGCCATTTCACTCAGATTACAAACACACAAATAATCGGTTCTGCTATCAAGAAGAATTCAGGATCAAGAGTAGTAGATGGACTAAAAGATACAGAAGTAATTGCCTCACTAGAATTTATGAAATGAGAGCCTACAGAAGGAACATGTTATCTGTGGTCTGCTAAATTAATAATTAAAGGGCAAATCTAATTGATTTTGTCGCTGAAGTTGAACTTCTGTATCATGAGAGAGGGTTCAGCTGAATGTGCAGCTGGAATTGAGCGTGGTTTGAATGGAAGCACCACCAAGCGAGTCTTCAATCCACAGACTTCACCAAGCCAGGCCGAACTCCTGAGGAGATTGGGCTAAATCTACATAAGGAGCAGAAGGCTGGTTTCTGAGAAGAACAGGAACGGTGGAGTTGCAAAACCTGGGCTGTCCTCCAGAAATCTTTTTTACGGTTTTAGGCAGATCATTTAATCTTGGTTAAATCACAGAAGTCAATGAGGTGGAGACATACCCTTTAGAAGAGAAAGGGAAAAGCTGCTATCTGAAGACAAATGAATCATTCCCTTCAGTCTTTGTGTTGGATAATTGTGAATCAGATACTGAAGGTTTTTTGCCATCTAATAACCATGTTCAACATGCACATTAATAAATTAGATTAGTAGGTAATTTAGATTATTGCATTTATCAGTACATTAGATTAAGACAAAGATGTCCTGAGCCTGTATCCTCTAATTCATCTTACAGCAAGAAAATAATTCAGTTCTTGAGTCCACTGATCTGAAGTTTCAGGAAATAATTATGACATAGCTTCTAATACTTTGGTTGGTTACTTAAAAACTGATGATATATTCAGCTGCTGGTTCTCTGCATAAGACTAGGCCCTATTTTCTTCCCTGTTTTGCTTATACAGGAATTTAGCTTTTTTTCAAACCCCTCAAAATGCCTACAAAGTAGTTTTTGTTTTGCTCTATCCAGGCATAAACCAACTCCAAACCAGAAGCCATATTTGCATTTGTTACATGGAGCCGACTAGCACACCTAGCAAAGTTTAGTAGGTAAGGGTCAAAGTTGCATTAGCAATAGTTATGTGATTTCTTATTTCTAGTTCACGTGTCCAGCGCAGAGCTTTGTCACAGTCCACCGCCCCTGCCTCCAAATTTCATGTTTTCATATCTTAACTTACATAACCACTGATGAGCATTAAACAGTTGATGAGCATTAAAGAGTTATAAAAAATTACCAAAAGGAAGATTGCAGGCAAAAACCTGAAAAAAAAGAGAAACTGGCACAACTGCAGACATTGATTGTCTGGATGACAAATGAGCGAAGTGGTGGAGGAGCATAGCAGCTGCCTGATGCTCCCTCTCCCGTCTCCTCTTTAGTGGTATCTTCTGCTGGAACTACGAGTTGTTACGCACAAACTGTGTTACACAGTAATGGACTCTGACCAACCTGGTCTGAGACGAAGAAGGTAAGCTGTACCAGATTCGTTGGCTATGAATAGTATCAAGGTATGTCCAATATGAACTATATAAATCTTTATACTATTAATAACATGTATACTATTAATATGTGCAGAAATATAATATTACATGCAATATGTATATTAATAACTTTTATATTTTACAGGCTCCAACCTAGAAAAAGATGATGTCAGCACTGCGAAATCACCTAATGCAACATACTTTTTCTGGAACATTTCCATCGGAGTATTTATACATATGCACACATATATACGCATATACATGTGATGTATGTGATCTATATACACATATATACACGTACACACACACACAAAAAAAAGGAAAGCAGAGGTATAGTGTAATGCAAGCAGAAATTTCTTCTGTTTCAGGCCCTCACCAGATGTGTTACAGACTTGACAGGAAGAAAGGCAGTGCACTACCGCTTTATGGCAGTCTTTGGATGGGCTGCTAGACTGATGAGAACTCTCTCAGACAGTTTCTTCAACAACATCGAAGCTGATATAGAAGTACATATGGAGTCCATAAGGACTAACAATTCTTATGCAATGTGAAAAGAGGATGGTTCTTTTCCTCTGCTATATATAGCTGGCATAAAATTAAACTGAATTCACCAGCTTAGAAATGAAGTATAGATTAACACCCTCAAATATCACAGAGAGGTTTATTCACAGGTTTGGGGGTTTTATCAGATTTGACTACTCTAATAGGATATGCTAATGTTGTCTGGGAAGTGGGATGCTGTGAACTTAGTAATACTGAGTCTTCAAATGGAGAAATAAAATAAAAGAGTTTCTTGTGAAAACACTATTGGATATATCAATTTCTATAGCAAGAAAGGGGGCAAATTCAATTAGAGTCAAAAACTTCTGCTTGACAATGAAAAAGTGAATATTTGATATTGCGTTGATACTATAAGAGTAATCACTACTAAGTTACTATGTGATCCTTGAGTTATGTCCAATTTTGGCTTTTTGATTCCATAAATATCTCAGCAAACATTTGCCCCCCCCCCCCCCATAGAAAAGTGTATGGCAAGAAGGTATCTTAACTGAGTGTTTAGTTATAATCGCAAAATGTTAAACAAAAATCTAAATTTGTGCACGTAACATTCCAGTAGAGACAATGTCTATGCTTTCTAACCAATGCCGGTTTTAAACTCTGTATTTAAGATTTATATCAGTGCATCAGCTGAGTATGACACACCACTTGACATACAGCGCTGTTCAATAATAGAGAGATTGCTGTTCCACTTTTCCTGTACTGAGAGATAATGCCTTTTTCATATAATTATAGAATGAGAAGAGAAGTGAAAGCTCTCAGCCAGAGAGCTGTGCTAATGCAGCAAAAAAACCTATGAGATTGATTTAGAAAATTAATTTATTTTAATTGTGTTTACACTAATTTTGTGTTTGCTTTCTGATATGAATAAATACTCCATAAAAGTCTTTATGTAATGTAAATCAGTGATGCAGACTCATTTAGAATCCTGCTTGCAATATACGTTACCTTGCTTTGAAAAGGATACTGAAAAATTAGACAAGTTTAGGGACGATGAGCATTTAAAAAAAAAATAATTGTATGAAGAGAGTTTTTTAAATTATTTGGATTACTTAATTTAAAAAGGAAAAGGCATAAAGATGACAAGCATATTTCAAGATATGAAAAGATGAGAAGAATAGAGTATTATAACTGTAAAAAATAACAGACAATTTATCAAAGATTTGCCATCCAAGCTCAACATAAGAAATTGTCCTATGAAATGAAAAGTTAAGGAATTCAATAATAAATACCTCTTCATAGCATATATGTAATTGGATCAATTAGATATAACACTTGGGAAAGATGAGCATTAATTGTTTCAGAGGGATGATACTGTACTAGATGGATCTACAGTCTGATTTTTGCATAGCAATGCTTAATCCTCAGACTAAAATAAAATTATTAAATGGCAGTACAATTTAAGTGAAAAGCAAAATTAATATTAAATATATAAACCCCTCATATGCCACAATACTTAAAAAGATACCTGTTCAACTGAAATAAAATAATAATGTCTAGATTGCTGAAGATTTTCTTTTTTAACAGAAGCTTAAATGTTCATATCTACTACACCTAAGAAGATATAAATAATCTAGAGAAGTGACTGCCACTGTATTCAGAACCAGATTCTTAACCCCTATGAATTTTCTTCACTTTTTTCTTTAACAAATGTTGCAAAAAAGACATTTATGATATCTATCTAATCACAGGATTTTTTCGATTAGTATTAAAATATATTCACAAAAATACAAATTTAATTTTAGGTCAACCTTTGCAAAGGCTATCCAGATTAACTTTTTATT
Source organism: Grus americana (assembly GCF_028858705.1). Taxonomy (NCBI): domain Eukaryota; kingdom Metazoa; phylum Chordata; class Aves; order Gruiformes; family Gruidae; genus Grus; species Grus americana. The sequence continues at coordinate 62,283,010 of NC_072853.1, forward strand.
TAAAATTTTGGCATATGTCCATTTCTTTCCTGCATTTCATGGCTACCTAAATTTTGCTAGACTCTGACAGATCTCAACAGCCTTTTGCCTTCAACAAGAGATCTGACATCCAGGTCCTAAACCAGCCAAGCTTGCTGGTTCTTCTAGGGGAGAGCTTGTGATGTAGCAATGGCGACTGCAAGTTGAAGGAGGAAGTGACCCGTAAGAGCATCAACACAAGCAAAAAGCCAGATAGTGTAGGTTTCTCTCTGGCGTCTCTCTTTTCACTCATACACCTACTTTATCTCCTGCAACAGGAACAACTCAATTCCACTCTCCCATCCTGGGCCAGCAACATTTCATTTTGCGTATGCTGATGGGAATGTTGGAGTTGGCTCTGACAGCTCTTGTAGATGGAAGAGTAATACAGAGCAGATGATAGAAATTTTTAGTTTGTTGCAAATCGCAACCAATGTCTTTTCTGGATATTTAAGTGTCTATTAAGGTGAAATATCCAGTAAAAGAGATCTCAAATTTTGTTGATGGGCACAATATTTATGTGAAACATAAAGACATAGGAAAGTTCTCATTTTGATGCTATCTTACCATTTCAGCATTCACTAAGATTGAACTAAGATGACTGATCTGAATCTTTGAATAGACTAAAGAAAATTATATATTTAAATTTTTTTTCCCCCCATGTTATTCCTAAATTTAAGATTGAGTTGCATCTCTCTAGATTAAGCAATATATTGAAATATCCCACTAGGAATTACATTTTTGTCACAATGACAGAATTATTTATCCCTGGGAATAAAAAATTCCCATGGAAACTTCTTATTCGTATGAGGATACAATTTTCAGCACTGAAGCTCTTTGCTTGAAGAATATTGAGTAGTTTTAATGTTATAAAATATTTTAAAGAGAGGGAAAAAAAAGTCATGACTTTACTCTCACATTAAGTTTTTGCAGCTTTTTTTGTCCTTTAAGATGTAAGCAGTCTCCAACACTGAGGAAAACTTTTAATTGATAGTTGGGGATTACTCATTTTAAATAAGATATTAACACTTGTCATATAATTAATTTACTCATTTTGCTTTGTGAGCAGTCCTCACAGTTTGCTGTCTGTAATGAGTTGAAGGTACACCCATGAGAAAACTATATCCAGTTTTCTGAAGTGTTTGTGAAACGTGAGCAGTACCATGCTGAGGGCAATTTCTTGTTTCTTTTGCAGCTCTCTGGCAGAATTCTGCAAGGAATTTCAAAGGTCAGATTTTGATGCTGCTGCACCAGAAAGGAACAATCTTCTTCTTTTTTTTCTTTTTCTTCTTTTTTTGTTGTTCCCCTTCCCTTTCCTTCCCAGGTGAAACTGAATTAATATATTTGGAGCTTCTGTTAGAAGGAAAGAGTTTGGGGAAATCCTGCTGACAGGAGAATTAATTCTTTTCATTTGAGAAGGTACTAGGAACTCAGTGAAATAAAATTCTACAGATTTAGTAAGGTCAAAAGCATGGAACCAATCTGTACTTTCTACTTTTTTATTTTTATATTTTTTAAACTGTACTAAGACCTCATTATTTGGAAATTAATTCACAAATACAACTCTGTTTTGTTTTATAGATGGATGCTTAACAGTAGCAGAGAAGATTGTTTCACCAACTTGTTCCTTATCAGTGAATAACTATTTAAAGAATCAAAACCATCTGTAATTAGAATAATATTCCTTTTTAAATTTCAAAATCCCCAATTACAGTGATGAAGACCAAACACTATCCTTAGTTGGATTGAACCACCATTCTGGGCATCACTGCCTAGCACCATAATTTCCACAGAAACCTTCACACCACATGCCACAAGTCACCTTTCCCTTTAATAGGGAAATGCATATATGGGCCCATACCAAACACCTTGTCTTGGTGTGCTAATTTTCTGGTAGTTTTATGTTAGTATCTCACTTTTTTTTCTTCTGAGTGTAAGAAGATCATAAAGCAGACTATTTCGTGGCTGGAATATGAAGAAAGGGTTCGGGTTCATGGCTTAATGATCTAATCCAGTTGCATTAAGTATGTTGGTTTCACAAAATACAAAACTAGGTGCTCTAATACCAGTGGAATTACCACAGGAGTCTACAGTAGCAGCTTAAGAAAACTGTTTCAAAGTGTGCTTGTTTGATACAATGTCATATGTTGTTCAGTTTCAAATTTTCTTCTGTACTTCTTTATGTAAGACTAAACGAAAGTTCTTAGCTAAAAGCTTGCTACATACACATACACACATGCATAAGTTTGATACAATATCATATGTTGTTCAATTTCAAATTTTCTTCTGTACTTCTTTATGTAAGACTAAACGAAAGTTCTTAGCTAAAAGCTTGCTACATACACATACACACATGAATAAGTGTGATACATGTAGCACAAGCATTTATCAAAACTTCTGCTAAGAACTTGCAGAACTCATACCATCATCAGCTTGATTTAATTTTGTGGTATAAGAGCTTATGCTGCTACAACTGCTCCCGATATTTTCCAGCTGGTGAAAAACTATAGAAACTAATGGGGGCATATGGATATTTACAACAAGACCATCTACAATACAGTGGAAGTACAATCCGATTTTGCAATACAAGGTCAAGTTGAGTGATCAGTTTGCAGTTGTGAATCTGTTGCATATCAACTCTCACCTTATTCAGGGAAGCACTTATGATACTTCCATGAGATGTATTTTATGAAATATTTGTTGAAATTTATTCTCTGATTAAGTGGAAATCTATTCATTGAGGAAACAAGAAAATAACTGTACCAAATAAACCCTACTGCTGTCAAAATTTGTGTATTTTAAGGCTCTTATTCTGACTAGAATACAAAAAAAAAAAAAACCCCAATATATTTTCAAAATGACTCCAACATGAATATAAAAGATTATCACTTGATGTCTGGAAAATTATGATTTAGTCGTCTTTTATTCCAACTCTGTGTTTTGTTTGCAAAGAAATTATGCAGGAGGGATTTATTTTTTTCCCAACTAATTCAGACTGCAAATGATAGAAACTTAGAATATTATTTGTTTCTTCATTCAATACACACAATTTCTAAGACAACCCACCTCCCACCCAAGTATCAAACAACTGCTGAAGAAACTCAAAATGGGCTTTGATATGAGGTCTGGAGTACCTGTAAAAACAACTTATTGTTTTGCTTAGGTTATTCCCATTGCGATTTGTTCCTGATCAGAACCACAAACACTGAAGCTACTTCCCACAACTGCAGAATGGCGAGTTACCTTACCGCCTGTATCTTTCCCTCCTTACAACTTTTGGCCCTGACACGCTTGTTCAGAGTTTGCAACAGCGTGTACAGAGAGTACCAATTAGGTGCTTTTATAGTACCGAGCAGCCATGCGGAGTAATTACACATTGTGCAATGTGAGAAGAGTTTCACTCTCCACGTGTGAGCCCAGACAGCTAGAAAGGTAAATAGGCTTTTTGAGGAAATATAACAAAAGGTTTTAGCCATTCTGGTTTGTTTCACCCTATACAAACGTGACTAATGCGAGTTTTTATGGAGCCAGGAGGTAAACAGCGTCAGGGAACTGATCCAGCCAAAAGTAATTTTCTGGGTAACTTTTCGACTGGATTGATTTCTCTTATCTGATAGTCTGTTTGCACTGCTCCATGATGCTTGGGCCAATTGGCAATATAAGGGCAGAAACAAGTGGGCAGGGTATTTTGGAAGCAGGTGGCCATTAATAGAAGTAGATTAAAACCTGCTGATACTGACTGAATTACTACGACCTTGGCAGTCAGCAAAGTCTTAACATTCACTATCTTTTGTCTACCCAGGGTAGCTACCCCACTGCTTATTTTCAGATACCTGCTAAACCTTAATTTCAAACTAAAAAAAGACTTTGAGTTTTTGATTTCTATAGCTTGCCATTTAATTTCTCCCAAAGCAGTAAGAGAGTGAGGGTGAGTTGAGATATGGGCGTTGGACAAACGCAAGTTTTCCTAGGGTAAGATGCAGGGACAGTCTGCATCAAAGGAAACCTTGAATAACCAGAGAATGCTCCTACATGAAATAAACTAGTCTTTAAGCTGCTCAAGTGATGCACAATTAATGTGATTTACAAGCTCCCGTTCTCTGCCCCTGAGTTTTTTCATCCCTCTTTTTTCTCACTTTTCTTCCTGTCCTCTCCTACTCCTGTTTTGGTGGTTTTGTCACCTTTCTTGTGGTGCTTGTTAGACCTTAAAACTCATGAAGTGAGAAGTCCATTATCTACTATTTGCCTTCTGGCTTGTTTCTATAAAATTCATGCTTGTTTCCATTGATGGCCAGAGGTACTACTGATAAGTTAGTTAGACGAGAGCATTCAGCCAGGACTAAAGGGAAATGGAAAGGATTCAATCTTTTGGGGACCAGTAAACTGTTAGGGCAGCTCACTGAATCTATTGAAAACTTATCAAGAGGTCAGAACAATCTTTGCACAAAATACACCAACACAAGCGCACCACGACATGCTGACACGCTCCTGACCATACATGAGAGAGTAGATTGTGCATCATACCTTGGTGTAAGCATTTGAGGAGGACAAGTGATCCTGGGACTAGGGTTTAAACCACAGATTTTGAGCTGGGTTGCGCACAGTAGGATATTGAACATGTGCTCAATGGCCTTGCTTGGAGTCACTGTGCAGGAAACTGCTCGAGCAGCAATGCTTTGTGTTGTGGGACAAACAGCAGCATTTCTGGACACCTCGCACTGTAAGATGCCTGATATTTGCAATAGCCCTCCATTGCTGTGGAAAAGGCACAAAATGTATCCTTCAGGAATATCTAACTATATCACTGAATTGACTATCAAATCCTGTGTTACTGCAGTCTACTGTATCTTGAAAGGACTTTAAAACTCAGAACAGCACTGACAATTAAGCCCTGTACTCAGAGGCTACACAGGAAAAAACATAGCAGTCTTGCTTCCAAGTTACCTGTGTACTATCCATCTAAAGAAATGAATTACTTTAACTCCACTGAGGTAGAGAGGAAGAGGAGTACCATGACCTGTGATGGTCTTTGTGCTTCATTCTACCTCACAACATGCAAATCAAAGGAAAAACTCTTGCCTCGACTACAGTAAAAGGGAAAAATATAGGTATTTTTGTACTACATTCTAAAGGTCCTATGCTCCAGGAAGACTGTAGTTTTGGTGGAATTCTCTGTTGGCTGAATGAGACTTAAGTGCCTTATTTTTCGTTGATGTCAATATCCTCATTTAGCTGACCTACCGTTGTGAGAATTTTTGCTCCAACTTCTATATCTTCACCACAGGTGTATTTTCTGGATGCACCGCTGTGCTTGAAGCAGATACATGATTCTGCTGGCATCAATAGATCAGGCAAATGCATAAAGTGTGGTTTGTCCAAGAAAACCATCCCTCCGTATCAGCTCCAGTTCCTACTACATTATTCATTCTTTGAAACTTTTCTGTAGTCTGCTATTTTCTAACTGTGGAAATTTCCAAACAATATTTTCTACATGTCAAGTATTTCCTTAGCTCTATTAGTTATCAACTGTTTGCGATAAATATTCTTTTTATTCTTATCTCTCCCCCATGTGGGTCAGAAACTGAAGGGACCTGGAAGGATGTCTGAGTTAACATCAAATGGTATTTATCATAGATGGAGAGGAATAGCAGCTTCTGGTTAATTCATATGACCTATTTAAACATCCATCTTCAGATGAGGTGAAGTGGTTCATGGTATCTCTGAAGTGCAATATTTCTGAGAGCTGTAATCTGGAAAGGGAAAAAATAAATATTCAGAAATGGATTCTTTTTTCACCCAGGTAGAATACAAGGGAGATAAAATAATTTTTCTTGAAAGTTACATTTCAATTTATGGTTACAAGTAGTTAGTCAGTGTAAGAGTCATAGGAAAGCCTTTACAGAGAAAGAGAGAAAAGAGCAACAATCTTTTTTAGGCAAGCCAAAATCAATTTTATCTTGTGAAAGCCTCCAATAAATGTTGTTGATTGATGCTGATGTTAATAAACACAATGTTAATTTCTCCTTGCTTTTTAAAATGCTTTTGCTCAGAGTTTTTATCTCACTTGGAATAGACAGATTTTTCTTCAAGTCCACACGTTAGGAGCTCAGTTGCCTGAAGAGGGAAGAGGAGGCTGAAGGGTTTGCACTGTGGTCCTCTGAGTTTAAATGTTTTCCCAAATGTTTAATCTATTTTGGTTTTAGGACTTGCTGTCCTTAACACTCCACACTGCAATATGATTAATTTTGTTTTTAATGTTTGATCCATGTCTGTGAAGAGACCCTTCTTATTCCAAAATAAGCAGGAGCTAGCTGTATCAGAGAGACTTGACTGGATTTGTACAAAACATTCAATAGTGGGAAATATTTCAGTAAAGAAACTGTCTTATGACAGTTCTTTCTTCTCCAATACCAGCTGTAAGAATTACATTCTCTTTCATGATTATCCAGAGAACTTTATGAGCAGTTTATCTATAAAACTCATGAAAGTAAAATATTTGATGTATATCACCTTCTTTAAAAGAGCATGTGGAAATGAGGAAAAGAATGCAAAGTACAATAAAAAAATTCTTCATGGTTTAAAATATATTGTGTTAAAATATGTCATTTGAACTGACCACAAACAAAATCTCTTGGCTTTCTATAGCAGAAAGGTTTCCCTCATGCAGAAGTAACGTATTGATTGCAATCTCAGCATTAGTCTTTCTCACTGTGGAAAAAAAAAAAAAAAAAATCAGCTTATTAAAAACTGTTCTCTTAATCACAATATTGATTGTAAAATGTTATTTATCTCATGAATAGTTATCACCCTTATTGTTAAAAAAAATACATCAAGACTTGTGTTTATTGACCAACTAGCTAAGTAAGAGTTTCCCAGGTTATAAACTTATGGAAATTTATCCAGAGCCTGTTTACAGCCTTAGAAAAACACCAAAGCAAGGAAAAATCATATACTTTGCCACATTAATATTTCTGAGCAGGAGTGGATTGATATATTCAAAGGAAGTAGTGAACACTGAAGATGCTTCAGCATTCAGCAGCCTTTCTCATTTCTGCATTTGATAGTGTTCATCACTGGCCATCCCTGTTTCTGCTTTATCCATCATTGTTTAAAGCAAACAAGCAAACACGAAACAGTTTCTGAAAGGCTAACTTAGCTCACACTTTGTTGGAAAGCATGATGATATGCAAAGCAGATATAGGCCTGTAAGGAGATATATAGCAGTTATAGCCCTGTCAGGATATCAAGTAACAAAACTCAAATGATTTTTTTACTGCATGGAGGTAGATAAGTAGAAATAATTCACAAATTACAGGAGGTAATGTGGAGAGAAATTGTGTTTTCAATTTACTTCTCCATTCTATGTCATGGGCAATTTTTTTGCCCCCTACAGTCTATTTTCAGGTATATTTCCCATTCTTTGCTTATGAATGACCTGATCATTGAAACTTCTATCATTTCTTTTGGGATAACATTTAATATTACAATCATCTTGTTTTTACAGAGTACTTCAAATCCTTTTCTTTACTTAATTTCTTTCCGTTATTTTATTATACTTTACTTACATTTCAAGAAGTTTTTATACAAGTTTAATATATATTCTTTAATGTAGCATTCATAATATTTCTTAAACTCTTATGAGCACTTATTTTTTTTTTTTTAGGAAAGAAAAACAGTAATGCAGCAAAAATGAATACCCTGTGTTGTGAGAGACAGGGAGTCACTGTCACGGGAGGGAAGAGTTTGTAATGAATAATTTATTTGGTGATTTTTGTCTGTTTTTCAGGTATTTCTGAAAATAGATAAATTGCATTTTCTCAAATTAATTATTTGAAGCTATTTGCTGAATAATCCTTGTGCAGAAACGTAACATTCATAAATACGTTGTTGTAAATATTTAGTAACCAAAATTTGAATTTCAAGCTTTTTTTGATAGGCTATTGCACCTGGCGCACTGATTGCTGAAATCAATAGGAACCATTTCACTGGCATTTGTGGGTAGGTTGTATGACTTATTCCTTCTTTTAGGTAAAGTGAGATTTCAGTGTCAAGTTTCTGATACATATGTCTCATTTGTCACCTTATACAAACACTTACACAAAGCTCTGGTGTGTTTGCTTTACTGGGAGAAATACTGCTGTTAATACTGTTAATTCTTCTTAATTCCATGTCCTAGACTTGCTGAAGTTTGACCACATAATGAGGTAGGTTTGCTTTAAATGAATATTCATAAATAGTTTGTTTGGGGGTTTTTATGGGTTTTTTGTTGTTTTGCCTTTGTTTTGGTTTTATTGGGTTGTTGTGTTTTGTGGGGTTTTTTTTGTGGGGTTTTTTTTTTGTTTGTTTTGGTTTGGTTTGGGTTTTTTGTGTTTGGTTGGTTTGTTTTGTTTTTTTTTTTTTAAACAATGTATTTTTTACTTACCTAGCCATACTTATAAAGATCAGCGTTTCACTTGTGCTATGAGGATACTACTGAGAAAATTATTGGAATCAGTTTGCCATCATTGTGTGAAGCCTGTGCTGCTATTGCAGTTCATCACCACCTAGGGATGTTGCTGTATTTAATGGGATAAATTGACAAAAATGTTAATAAACCTCTGCAGAGAAATTCATCCATCAGCTGAATTTACCTTTCTAAAATGCCCTTTGTGAAAATACCTGGGGGCATTCCACACAATTAACATAAAACATAGGCACCAATAAAACTTTAAAAGGCTTAATCCCACAGAACAGTTTTTTAAATGAAGTCTTAAACATGGACTGCCCTCTATTGCAAAGTGCATAAATAAATTGGGCTCCAGTGCCAAAGTCTGAAAAGGCACAGCCTCTAAGAAAATTTTTTGCACACATTTATAAGCGTATTTATAAACTACATTTTGACGAATGAATGGAATACGGAAAATTAAAATCCTTAAATCACTGTTTGATTGAAGTGGTTAAAAACTTTGATTAGGAGAAGGATGTCCTAACTGCAATTTAAACGCAGTTGCAGAACTGTTTGAGGCACAACATGTGTCTTCGCAGTTGAATTGCACACCAACAAGAATTAGCTTGAGAAACCAGGAACAGAAAATTGCAGCGTACAAGTTAAGGCAGGGAAAAATAGACACCCCCCCCTCTGCCCCGAACAGTATGAGCTAATATCTCTGTAGCTGCCCTCAGGAGCCCAGATCCCAAGTGCTCCATTTCAGAGGTGGTAACAAGGCACCTTGATTATTTGACTGCTCTGAACTTCTAAATAAATCTCCGAACTGCTCCAGCTTCAAGGTTAGAGAGTTACCTCAAGGACAAAGAAAACTTCCACTAAGATACGAAGTGGAAATATCTGACAGTATTTTCTTACTATATCTTTGGTGAGCTTCTGAGGTGGAGGCCAGGTCATTTAGCTACAACGTCAATTAAAGATGCTTCCTGATTTCAACCCCAAAACAATTAAGAAAAGGGCAGTTTATTGCTTAGCATGTTGTAGAAAAGGATTGCAATGATGGCACTATAAGTAAGCCTTCTGCAGCTGGAGGAAACCCCCTCGGTTTCAGGACCAGTGCTGTGAACAACAGTGTTCCCTTCTGAGGTCCTAGAGCAGTACTCAAAAGAAGTGGTGCCCCAAGCTCTTCTGTGTGAGGATGGGGAGGGATTGCTTTCCCCAAACTATTGTAGCTTGGTTTCACCCCGAAAATGCAATCTTACTGTATTGGAAAATTCTTGCATAACTATGGCATTTGGTTACATAAAATATCCACAAGGAAATTTTATAAAGGAAAAATAAGGCTATTCTGAATGGCAATGAAAGCTGAAAAATGGCCAAAGAATAGCATTTATTTTCACATTTGTAAACAAACAAGAAAATTATGATCTGACAATACAGCAGTATGATAGACCTGAAACATGCATGCAGAATCACATCTAATAAGCCAAATAAATCCAAAGAGAGAAATATTCATAGCCACTGAGCTGGCAGGGACCGATGTGATCCACCTGCTCCCCTGTCAATGCATGTGAATACATCATGAACACAGAAGCACCTTAAATGTGTTCAAATGAAACACAGAAATATATCTAATTAGCCAATCATTATGCTGAAAACATTCAAAAGACACAACTAGGGAGGAGGAATGCTTTTACATTCACTCAGATGAGAGAGAGGAGGAAGTTCATCGTGATTTTATTTTACTATGTCTGTTTTCCTTCTAAGCAAATGGCAAGGTTTTGAGGAATTATTTCAGTAGATTGCTTTAAACACAGAGATTCAGCTTGCTAATTACAGTCCTAACAGCAGAAGCTCCCTCTTCTGAAGGGATTTCTTCCCTAGTTCTGGGACAGGAGAACGAAGGCCAGGAGCTGATCTAAGCTCTGCCAGCTGGCTAAAGGCATTGCCACCACATGGAGAGGATTTTTTGGGCAGGTAGATGGGGCAGAGTCACAGCCCATTGTGATCATCTCCCGAGTGCAATGAACAGTTAGCAGCACAAAACAAATTTCAAGTTTTGTATTTTAAAATGGATTTTGAAAATGAGTTTTAATAAAAGTAATAAAAATATGGGAATGGAAGAAAACTGACCCAGCACAGCATTTCTGTATTACTCATTTTGTCCCTTTGCTCTTAAATCTTACAGGAGACAGCTTTTAGACTGAAGCCTTATGTAAGAGTCCCTCAGGCTCAAACCAGTGAGTTATTTCTATTTCTAATCTGGCAGAACAACAAATACCTCCTCAGCGCTCTGTGATGCCCATGTGCTTTCTGTGTCATTGTCAGTCTCGGGAAGAACATAAGGTTCTTTCCTCTTTCTCTCCCGCTTCTATTCTTTCTCTTGTCTGTTACATCTCCCATACTTTACACATTTTTTCCCTACTAACCATTTCCTCCTTTTTTATAGGAACACCATGAATGTGTTTGCTCTCTGCCTTCCACCTTGCCCTAGATAGTGGAAAAACCCCCAAATCTGATTGCCAGATTCAAGATAATGCAATTTGTATTACTGTCACGCATTTTCCTCACAGTACATTTTTTTTTTTGCTAAATCCAAACATATCTAAATTTTACTTGATGTTTGAAGTAGGAAGTTGCATGTGTCTATGAGGTGAGACTTTCAAAGGTGGCCAGTCAGTGAGTTTTAGTGGACTATAAACTCATTGCAGTATTAGTAGTATATAGATCAAACCTGGAGGGAAAAAACCCCTTTACCCTCTCTTTCTTGATGAATGCCTGTAAAGTATACTTCTTTTCAGCATTTGGATCCCTGAATACATTTTTATTTTAATTCATCCTATCTTCTTCAGAAATACCATATACATGCAGTATATCATTAATCTCTCTGTGGGTAGATGTTTGTCCTTCTTAACAGTTTCAGAGGAAATACTTCAGCATATACTGTAAGTTTACCAGCTGATGAGAATCTGGAACAGATCTAGAACAGGATGGTATATAATGTTTACTTTCAGTGAAATTTAATTTTAGACTATTTATATAGCATGACATAAATGCTTCATAGACCTGTGAGATCCAGACTGTGTTTGATGATCACTTGATATCATAAATATTAAATATTGGTATTTATTTCCAATTCTACAAGGAAAAAAAGACAACATAATTAAAATCTCAAAAGATAAAATGCTCAGAATGTTAAAAATAGTATAAAGAAAAACACTGGGATTTTTTTCTTTCTTTTTCTTTCTCATGTATTGCACGTAAACTGCTTTTTTTTTTTCAGGGAACGTTTTTTTTTTTCTGGCTGTAGCTATTTACTTGTTTTAATGTATTTTTCAGATAGCTGGAAAGCTGAATCCCTAAATATTTGGACAAGTGAATAGCTTTCCTAGTATGAACAGTTTCACTGAAAACTCCATCATCTATTTTCAGTGAACAAGGTTATCCATGCACATAAAATTACTCAGATACATAAATACTTACAGGCTTGAACATCACATTTCACATTTGGCAAATAGCAAAAAGTACAAATTATAAAGGTCTTCATAAAATAATAATTTTTGGAATCTGAACAGGGGATACTGTAAATTCAGACCTACACTGAAATGAAAGCAATTATTACACTTGTGTTAAAATCAGGAAGGATCTAAAAATATATGCTGCCTTCCTGCTTTTTCTTCTTTTAGGTAGTTTACTTTCTGTATGTGTTGATGTGTCGTCCCAGGAGAAAAGATTAGAGGTAGAGTGAAAATATTTTTTACTTTGTACTGTTTTTGGTAATATTTTTGGACTCCTAGTACTCAGTTCTGATTGTTTTCTGACTTCTTTTCTGGTGATTGTCTTTGACAGACGTCTGCTTACCTCAGGAGAAAAGAATGAAAAAAACCCCAAACACCCAAACAAAATCATCCACCCTACCACTATAGTAGGGGGAAATAAACAGACATGAGAGTTTATCCTTCTTCCCCCTCTCCATCCAGATCACCTATATTGTTTGTCAATTAGACAGTGGCCATGTTAGCACCTCCCTTGCAGCTCTGTGCACTTTGAGTTACTATATCAAAGACATGGAAAATTGTTCTATAATTCAGTTTACAGTTTCTGCAAAGCCTGCACAAAAAATGGCTTAATGTCTTGAGGAAGGCAAGCATTTATCATGTAAAGTTATTAACATCTTTGTTTGCAGAGGAAAATTTTTTTTTTACCCTTTATGAAACAAAGTTTTTGCTGAGACTGATAAAAATGTTTAGAGTAAATTGTGCTCCCTCTGTGCTCAACACCTGATTTCATCTGCTGCCCTGCAAGAGATGGCATCTCCTAGGCTGTCTTGCAAGAACTGCAAGGCTCAGCCAAAACAGAGCTCAGCTGCTTTGACAACAAACATCTGGCAAGGGACCCATTTCTTCTATTGCTCTTTTAAATAAAATTAAAATAGCACAAAGTCAGTAAAATTTGTTTTCAAGCTATTAATGACTGAGGTGTCTTTAATAATCTATTCACTGTATCATGCCATAATATGTTATTTTGTAAGTTGTTACAAGAGAGGAAAGACATTGCTTAGATCATTTGAAATATCATTTGACATAACTGTACCTTGACATTTGCCTGGCTTATTTCACAATCAAAACACTTCACTGCTAATAGGGAGTGGAGTTCTGATATCTGGGTCGAAATGCACGCTCCTTACGATAGATTGGGTTTGCATACACTTTTTTTTTTCTTTTTTTTTTTTTTAATAACAGCCTGTAGGGGATTAATACCTGATAGTCTTAATTTAATTTAGTCTTCTAGTGATTTCTATAAAGTTCACTTATCTTACTCTTGCTATAAAGAGTGGTTTTGAGCTACCAAATGCCGTGCCAGTGTCTCTAAAGGAAAAGGAAAGGTTAACTGAGGATTGTAGCACCCAGAACTGGAGATGTGGTTCTGCAGGCTCCAAGAGAAAAAAACATTTAAACATATGCTCGAAGTCTCTCTGCTCAGAATAGGACTCTGCAGATCTCAGTGTCTCATGCACTGTGGCTACGCATAAGTTCTGCTCCACCTGAATATGTGCTCTCTTGAACCGTGTGGAAAAAACATTCAAGTGGAATGTACATTTTCCTGAAAGGAGTGAAAGAAAGTGTGATACTGGGACTTAGAAGTTGCACTAATAAACTTTACATGTATTATTTGACAAAACATAATTTTTGTCACCACATGAAAACTAGCAAATATTTGTACTTTTTCTTCACTGATGACAACGCTAAATTGTTTTTAGGTTTGGGGTATAAGTTCTTCCCTTTCAAAATTACTTTTGAATTCATTTAAATGTATTTATAACTGAAACTATTACAAAGAACAATCTTTTATCCTTCAGGAAGCTCATTTAATAAAGGTTTCAGTGACATAAGAGGAAGGGAAATGGGAAAATGACGACTCTTTGGAGGTGGGTTAATCCTGAGAAATTGAGTTAGGGAAGAGAATGTGAACTATAATGTAATTAGTGTGATACTAATGTGGTTCATATCAAGTACCATGAAGAAAATCAGAGGTGTTATGCAAAAGGAACACGTATCACCTTCTCTTCTCTAATGTACCAGGACAAAAATGCTTTGAAACTACTGTTTGATCTTGTTGCATCATGGGCTTGTTCTTTTGCAGGTGCTGAAATCCAGGTTCAGTTCCCTGTACATCAGAGCAGTGTTTGCTCAAAGAGATGTACTGGTCTCATGTTGGGACAACAGTTTCTAAGTTCAGGTCTTAAAGTCATGTACATCAACCATTACACCTGAGATTTCATAGGTTTCATCACAAATTTAATTTCTTATCGGCTGCAGTTTAGAGGAGACTTTGACCCCACTCTCCTGGGGAGTCTACTTTTATTTTTCTAGCTACATCCAACCACCCTCAACTAAGATCACATTTCCTTGGCAGAATGATTCTGTTTGGTAAAAAAGAAAACAAAATTTTAGTTCTTAGGAGAAATGTTTATTAAACAAAGGGTTGATAATAATGGATTATTGTTGTTGTTATGCCATTGTATACATGTATCAAATCTATCCTTTTGTTTACAATAAAGGATATTACCTTTTCTGTTATAAGCTTTTTTTTGCCTTTTTTTTTTTTTTCCCATATAAATTGTCTCAGTCAATGTACCTGTACTTGTTTAAAACCACTTCAAGACCTATTATGCATCTTATAGAAAAAGAGCCAGGCTTTGCTGGGTGTCTGTTGGTTTAGTCGAAGATACCTTTTTCACCATTGTGAAAGTTTGCTACCTTTACAGTTATGTCATAAGAATTAAGATGACTTGTGATCTTTCTTGTTTGTTTCTTTTTTTCTTTTTTCTTTTTTCCCCCTTTCCTTTGGGACTAAAGTCAAATAAAATTCAGATTGCTATGATCGAGAAAAAAAATATGATAAATTCTGTTACATTTGGTTTTGGTTTTAAGTAATCGGCAGTTTCTTTCATGATGCTTTCATGAAGGCATCATGTGTGCACACAAGATGTACCATTGCAAAGGATGATGTGATAAAGACTAATTATTATCTAACGTTTAACTATGTGATTTGAAAGTTGTTTATAGTTTACTGGAGCTTGATTAACCTCAGTTTGTCAGCTTATATATATACTTTGAGGAATATATTGTTACTGCTGAAGCCAAGAAAACTCAAGCTTTTTTTGATTCTTTTCTTCTTTTTGTTGAATTGAAAATTCCTTGTTTTAAAATGTATGAACAAGCCATGACCATGTAACTAGTGTCACTACGTTAGATGACACATAACACACAGAGCAAAAACAGCAAATCACACAAGACTGTTAAGGAGAAACCTGTGTATATTTTAGATCAAATCAATAACAATGAAAGAAGAAAATGCATGGGACCTGCTAATACATTTACGTATGGGGATACATGTATGTTTAATTATAGTAACCTCTTAGTGGCTTGTTTTCTAGGATTTTCTTCCAAGACAAATAGAGGCAGTAAAAAATTACTCTTGATAATCCTGTAAGGGAATCTGTAGTTCTTTTTTTAGGGTTAAATTCATTATTACAGTATGTATCAGAATGCTTTCTGTTTGTACAAAAATCCCCCCTAGTTTAATCCAAAGATGATTTGTCTTGTATTACTGGTGAAATGGGCAGTTTTCATATAAACCAACTTATACAGAAAAAACCCTTTGCTTTCTTCATTTACTCATCCTCTTTCAATCATACTTTTCCATGTGACAGTATCTATTATGCACAATTGCTATAGAAAATATCTTTCAGCCTGTCATTCTCCCAAGCAGTTGGCAATGGTTTGGTTTATCACGCAAGAATACTTTATAAATCACTTGGGTACACGGTGACAACAAGGCATTCTGAAGGCTTCCATTGGCAGATACAATGTCATTATTATTATATACTTGCTAATGCTGTCAGGGAACAATGTTATTGAAATATAAAGGAAAACTCAACAAAATTAGTGGGAAGTTTTGCTTAAACTTCAGTGGTGTAAAATAATCCCAAGTGATTTTTTTTTTTTTTAAACTGAATTCTGGTTTAAATGACAGAAAAAAGAATTCAGTTCTGCCTGTAAAGACAAAAGCTTTATGTTTATATTATAATAGCAGATCAACTTTCTTATCACATAGCATAATATAATAGCCGAGTGATAGTAATTATTTTTTGCAAAATTGCAAAGAAATCCCTCAAATAATTAAGAAATTATAAGAAATTAAAATGAGAAATTTATCAGAAGAGTGTCAGAGTTGGAAAATATATCAAATGCTTAATTACAGATTTCATCATCATCCTTCCCTCACATAACGTAAGAACATTTTATGTAGGTTATTCCTCACCATATCCCATATGGGGAAACTGAGGCATAGATCAGTGAATTAATTAACTTTGTAGTTGTTAAAGGCTAGTAACAGCCATACGAGCAGAAACTCCTTCTCAGTGTCAGTGACTATTCCAATAAGCTTCTCTGCCTTTTCAGCTGTGGCTTATCAAGAAAAATGAAACAGTGAGGCAGAGTAGTGTACTGGAAAAGGAAATCCTTTTATCATGTTCGTTCAAAGTAAGCATCACATTCATTAAAAAGCCTGGCATGTGTCCAGGTATATACCGGGGACATGTCTGAGTACTTTCCATAGGATTCAGTCATTGAGTACTTTGCTCTAGTGGTCAGATGCACACTAGGCAGAAATAAGCCGAGGAAAAACAAAATTCCGATTTAGATAGCCCACAGATTATATTAATGGGTGTCAAAGATAATTCAACAGACTGGAATTAAGCTTGTTGAAAAATATAAATTGTCAATGAAGGATGAAAATTCAGACAGGCATAAGACCTATCAGTTCCTAAGGATGGAACTTTTCTTAACTTCATATAAAAATTTGCACTACACTTAATATGTACCTACAAAATAAGAATGATTAAGGTTTGTATTAAGTAAGATTTTGGACTAGATCACCATAATACATTGCCTCATAAAATCTGCAAATACAGGAAATGTCAGATAAGCATGCAACTCTTGTTCATTCAGATGAGGTGTTCTGACCTCACATTACCTTGATCTAAACTGTTGTTACAGCAGTCTCTGAAATGCTTTGTGTATTTCACAAAACTCAGAAAGAAGTCTGTCACTGATTGTTTCTAGACACTTAGCTGTTTTGTAGAGTTCGGTATTGTTATTCCTAGATATAGATAGATAAGCTAACACGACCTTCTTTATGTGGAAGCTTATCTGAACGTAAAAAAATTATGGTCTTAACACTCTAACTCAAGGTAAAAGTAAATATTTTAGCTACTATAAAGGCATAACTGCAATGCTAATAATACCAAAACTACAAATCTAACTTTTTTCCACTTGAAAAGTATTTGTACAAATTTCCTCAGATGTATTTCCTGCATAGCAAAACCTGTTTACAAATGAAAAAGGAGAGAAACTGGAGGATTATATTTGTTCTGAACAGTCGGATCTGTGTTAAACTTGTCAGGTTGTTTTATTTATGTATGTGTATCTACATATATACATATTTATAGTTTGTTCATATTGCTTCTCTGTGAAATATTTAACCATATGTTATACGCAATGTATCTCCTTATTTCTCATAGTGTATGAATTAAAGTCAGTGAAGAATTCACAGAAAACACTATTTCAGCCATATTCTGGTGATGTGAATGTAGCAGTTTAGGAATTTAAACTGCTGCTGGATCCGAAAGTAAATGCTAGTGGTAAAGAATAATTTACTTCCAGGTAGTTCCTGATTATTAAATTCAACAACTGTTTTGCTTGAAGGCTCAATGACCTCCCTCAATTATTTCTTGTATCTCTAGGCAGTTTAAGATTTTTTAAAAATTTTTTAATTTTTTGCATATCCTAAGATTCTTGCTGGCTAAATAAGGGGATCAATTAGCCCCTTTATGGAGGAGAAACAGGAGAACCCACTGGCCCAGGTCCTGAACAATTTGGCTGGGGCTGTTCAAGAACAAACCTAGATTGTCTGCGATCATCTAATGAGTTTTCTGGAGGCTGGCTCCTGCTGTGTTCATTTTTCTGCTGCAGTTTAACTTCAATGGTATCAAAAAAGCTTTGTCATTTTACCCACTGATACTCTGCCTCATTTTTGAAAATGAACCGATGCAGCCAAAATCTATAATTTCTTAAAAAATAAATTAACAAGCAAATGTTGTAATGACCAAACATTTCTTATCTGAAAAATAGTTCTGCACTTTCAGAAACAACAAAAAATATTTACGGTAGTTGTCTGTAAGGTTTACTGTATGATTTTTTTCAATGCCTTACTGTGAGATTGTACTGTAAATGCTCACCTTGAATCACGTTACAAGTTAAAAAAGTCAGCTGCAATAGATTCTAAATAATGGATATAACGCACATAATGGAAACAAAGAATGAAATCCTGAACTCCTGAAGACTAATGACGGTTCTGCCACTGACATCAAGGGAATTAGTATTTCACTCAAAGATTTTCTTTTGCACCATTTAGGGACTTTCTAATTTGGTGAAAACTAATCTGCATCTAGGGTTCTTAATAGGTGTATTTAAGTGCAAATTAATCTATTATTTTTTAAGTCAGAGTTTGAAATGGGGCTACAAATGCATTTGATGCAAGTAAGTGAGCATGTATACATTCAAACAAGAACTTTCCTTCAAAATTATAGGGTTTTACTATATATATATTTCATTTATATTTATCATAATATGTATAAGATTCTCTCAAAAGCTATACACATCTCTGCTTGAAGAACTAAATAATGATTTTCCAGTTTAAAATGCTAGATGAAATATCAGTTAGGAAGCTAGTAGAGCAAGGTCTTTCTCAGTAATTCTGGAGGAATATGTGTGAGAGACAGCACATCTCATTCTGGAAGGGAAAACACGGATGACCTCATTTTAATGATCTACACTCAAAACAACAACAACAAAGAAGTTTTCAAACTTAGCTGCATTTTGAAAAGGAGAAGGACAAAATACTCTCTGCACAGTAGGAAGTTCCTCTGCCGTTCATATTTCTAATTCCAGGCAGCATGCTGTCTGCTCCAAAGAGCAAGAAAACAAATGCCAAGCTTTAATCAGAATTATATTGGCTGTGTAGGGACTTTCAGATCATTTGCCCATTCCTAACAATGTCATGCAGATTCCCTTCAGAATATCAATGCACAGGCCTTTGCCCTTGCTGTGAAGAAAAGGTTGCAAAGTACTGAAGATGAGCAGCAGGTCCTTTTGAGGTTAACATTCCTTTTTGTGATGGAGGGAGGAGGAAAGGGTAAAAGTTTGGCTCTAATTTAATTCCTTAATGAAACTAAGAATTCGAATCCCTGCAGCGTAGTGCTAACCTTTTCTCTAGTGTCAAGCAATTTTTTTCTTCAAATACATCTTGGATAATGTTGTAGGCTTATGCCTTTCTGAGGATTGGCTTACGGGCCGTTAATAAGACATACTGTACTGAATTTGACAGACCTTACGCAGCTACCTTAAACAAAAAATCTTTGTTCCTGAAAATGCAGAACTGTTTTTCAAATAAGTAATGTTTGATCATTACTACATTTCATTCTTTCATTAGAGAAAATGATAGATTTTGTCTACATCAATTCATTTTTAAAAATGGGGCAGAGTAGCAGTGGGTAAAATGGCAAAGCTTCTCTGATATCAGTGAAGTTATCTGTTCAAAACAGTATTTGTAATGCTAACTGTGCTCAGGTAAAGCACTGAAACCAATTAGGTGTATTTTAAAACAGAAGATATTTCAATGTTTGCTGTGTCTTTTCAAATGATGATCAATTGATTAATCTTTTTGGTTAAATTTCTTTAATAATGGAGAACACCTTGCTTTTAGCCATTCATGGGTTTTACTGCAAAATGAAAACTAGTACTTATGTTTACAGTCATGTATTTGGCACAAAATCCTCCAGTCTTCCTTTTTATGAGGAATAAAACTGGATTCAAAGTAAAATAGCTTTAGAGCAACATTAGCCCAACTTAATGAACTGAATTCCAAACTTGTAAAGTCAGATGTTCCTGTCTACTTCCTTTTCCCTCAGTGTCCCTAAAATCCCCAGGCCTTACCCCTCTGCGCAAGAAAACAGGTCAAGGAAGAGATAGTCCTCAATGTGGGTGAGATACACTTAGCCCATCATAGTATTTGGACAGTAAGACAGCTGGAGAAAACATGACAAGGAAGCTAGCTCTACATTGCCTAATCAATGGTGAGGAACTGATATACCACAGCAGAAAAAAGTATAGAGGTACTCAAGGAACCACCAAGGCTAGAAGTGATGCACGCTAGCTCTGTCTATCAGCCTTCTCCACCACTTGCAGTGAAGTAAATTTACAGGAGAGAGAAAGGTGTACCACTGTGAGAGACAGTGAGATAATTCTTCTGAAACTGCCTAGAAATTCCATATTGGAGACTCTTCCTCCCTTCCGAGGTCAGTGTAACATAGGTCAGGGGTTGAAAGCTAAAGCTGTATTATGTCTGTCTCCTTCCTGCTGAATGATTGTTTGATAGAAGACTCTTTTACAGTTGTGCTACCTTCTTTATTTCTTTTATTTCTACTCTTAGTTATTTTCTAAGTTGCCCTACATTTACATGTTCCTATTAGTATCCCTAACACCCCCTAAAATAATAGATCAGTATGCAGTGTGTATCTGTGTCAACTTAACCGACCTCTAGGTATTATTTTCTCAGTATTTCTGTGCACAGGGCAGAGAAGGAAATCAGAATAACTCCAGCTGCACACAGGGACCTTCCAAAAATCCATTTTTATAACCAGGTCTACAAAGTAATTTGAATGAGAATGTAGACAGATATGTGTGATGGATGGCTCAAAGGACATGATAGTCATTAAAGTCCTGAAAGACTGTGCAGAAAACTAGTCTACAACTTCAAGGTTCCAAATAACAGGTGAATTTTGATGTTTAGCAGAATTGTATTTCAGAGTCATTATAGATATTGCTCTTAACTTTCAGAAAAAAGCTTGAAAAACAAAGTAAATTTCCTTTTCAGTGTTTAAAAATTAAAAACATAGGTAAAATACAGTGGGTAGTTGTGGAAATATGTATGCGGACTCTTCATCTAAAATACTGGGACATGAAATACTTACAACATTAGTAAGAGAGAAGAATGTAGCACTACTCTTTTGGAAGAGGTATCAGTTCCTTAATTCATCCAACATCTAATTTTTCAGTTTTCCTCTGAATCACAACTTATATACATCTGTGTTTCTCAAATCACAGAATCACAGAATGGTTTGGGTTGGAAGGGACCTTAAAGATCATCTAGTTCCAACCCCCCTGCCATGGGCAGGGACACCCTCCACTAGACCACGTTGCCCAAAGCCCCATCCAACCTGGTCTTGAACACTTCCAGGGAGGGGGCATCCACAACTTCTCTGGGCAACCTGTTCCAGTGTTTCACCACTCTCCAATAGGTCCATGACCTTCTTATGTTGGGGGCCCCAGAGCTGAACACAGTACTCCAGGTGGGGTCTCACAAGAGCAGAGTAGAGGGTGAGAATCACCTCCCTTGACCTGCTGGTCACATTTCTTTTGATGCAGCCCAGGATATGGTCGGCTTTTTGGGCTGTAAGTGCACACTGCTGGCTCATGTTGAGTTTCTCATTCACCAACACCCCCAAGTCCTTCTCTTCAGGGCTGCTCTCCATCCAGTCTCCACTAAGCCTATAGTCATGCTTGGGATTGCACCAACCCACGTGCAGGACCTTGCACTTGGCCTTGTTGAACTTCATGTGGTTTGCAGGGGCCCACCTCTCCAGCCTGTCAAGGTCCCTCTGGATGGCATCCCTTCCCTCCAGCGTGTCGACCACACCACACAGCTTGGTGTCATCGGCAAACTTGCTAAGGGTGCACTCAAACCCTATTTATGATTGATGAAAAAAGTGAAGTCTTTCAAAATGCAAAAGTATTTTCTTATTTCTATCAAATAACACATAATCAGTTTCATTGAGCTATTCAGAACATTTGAAGTATGGATTTTATACTTATTCTGCTTTCTGCTCTTTTCTTAGCTTGTGATATTAGGATTTTCTCTAATGCATAGTATGTGGCACAGATATGTCTTAGCAGTGACCAAGCTATTTTGGGAAAATGTAAAGCCATGTTGGAGAAAGGGTTTTGTGTGAACTAACAGGCTTTAGCTTTGCTGTGCTGCGCTGAGATGGCTAGACTTTTCGTAGAAATATTTACATCAGACACCATTGTACTACAGAGACCTTATCATGTATCTATTGAAAATAAAAGAGGCAAGGCTCGTGGCAATCATGTCCGAGTACTTCTCAAGGGGAATCAGGCATTTAAATAAGAACTTACGTGCCTAAATATCTTTGTGGACTTGGACCTTGGCCTCCTAAATTAGTTTTCTAATTACAGTTTCACTGAGGATACTTGGCATGAGACATAAACAGATTAAGTATTATGTTTGTCAGAGGCCTCCTAAACATACTTCTGATTGATCAGTTGAGAAATTAAAGGAGTTGTAAGAAAATCAGACAATGCCTCATGCTAGAATACATAATGTTCCTGATAATATATTCTTCAAAGTCATCTGGCTGGGTGGTCTTCACACACATTTTCCTTCCCTCCCCATTGCCCCCTTTTTTTTCCCTTTCAGATGCAGTAAAATGAAGGTTATTATAAAAAAAGAAAAGAGAAAAAAAATGCTTATGATTAGTTAGATTTTATTGTTTTATGAGAGAAGAGCTTTCCTGTGTCTCACCTCATACAAAGCTTAAACCTGCAAGTATTTACTACTCACCATGGGTGATTCCATTATTTTGAAAATAAAAAAAGAAAAAGAAAAAAAAGTGAAGTTACTCATGTGTTAAAGAACTTACAGGTACAAAAGCCTATGTGTTGGATCGTGTCAATTTCTTTTTCCTTCACTTATAATTGAAATTATTGTTTTTTCAATTGGTGCACAACATACTCTTTTTTTTTTTTTTTGGTCTCAACAACTTTTCTGTTGCCCTTAGACATTAGGAGCACATCTCAATAAATTCATTGCTATTTGTTATTTTATTGGAGTAGACCATAGTGACCACCACATGTTGCATTCTGTCTTGTTTTGCTTGTGTTTCCTGATAGAGCATTGCTAGATGCCTACCACAAATAGGTCCTATATTGTCTTTCCCTCATCTGCACAGTCTATTTTTTATTCTGTAGCTGTCTATCAGGCCAAAGAGCATAGTTTCTATCAAAGGAACATACTTCATCTGGCACAAGCTTCCATACTGTTGGAGTCCTCTCTGTCACATCAGTGAGAGATGATGGAGCTTTCTTTTCTTTCTTCTTCCTTACCTAATCTCTTTGGATGCTTGTTGTATTTCAGAAATCATCTTATCAATGGATTGCATGCAGCTGGTGTAGTAAGTGGTGATGACAGCCTGAAAGGCTAGCCTTCAGTTGTTTTTCCATCTTTGTTCTCTGAAATCACAGGATTCTCGTCTCTCACAAGTCTGCTGCAGATCTGTGAATATTGCATACACAGGGCCTGTTAGGGTTATTCATCAGAGGTCCATCCAGCGTTTCCTTGGCTCTAGCAGGTCTCTGCTATCCAGCAGAAAACTTCCCTGTGATTCAGTGAAAACCTTCTCTAAAACTGAGAAGATTTACTGTGTAGGCCATTGAAGATTGCTCCTGGATCTGGAACTACACAGAATTTGTGTTAAAGACTATGTTAATTGAATAAAGAATTTTTTTATACAGTAAGGGAAGATCCAAGCACTTGGGAAGGATAGGCTTTGAATTAAAAGTTAATTTTATAAATGATCATATGGTTTGAAATTAACATGAAGAAATTCAAGGAGGGTAAGCACTATATTTTTTAAGTCAACCTGGCCTCCTGTCCCCAGCAAATATAAAATTTAAAATGGGAAGACAAATCCTGCTAGGAGGGAGAAATAACTGATCTGGGACTCTTATCTGTTCAAATATGGTATTTAAGCCAAAATGACATAGTTTCAGAGATGCCAAACACCATCTGGGATCTGACCAGTGCCATATTTAAGAAAAGAGAAATAATTATTCTATTAGTATTTGTCTGCCTTAAAAGTACCATGTTAACACCTTTAAAAGACATGTTTACAAGGTAATCTTCCTAGGATGACAGAACAGGAGAAATAGCAAAGGTGAGAGGAAACACAATGTTAAACTTCACACAGTAAACTGTTATTGTGTTACAAAGTATTTCTCTTATCATCAAGAAATAATTAACTTGATTTGCTGTAGAAATTATTAATTTTGGAAATTGAGGGGAAAAAACCTTCCTGCAAGGATAGCTAAACAATAGAACAGATTACTTTGAGAGGTTTCAAAAGACAGACTAGATGACCATCAGATAGACCTAGTTTGTATAGATTAGAACAGAGGACTGGCTGGATTGCTTTGTAAGGTCTCCTCAAACCCTATGAAATACAGTTTCTATAAATGGTCCAGTCACTAATGACAATGGTAGTTTCATCACAAGTTTCAAAGATAAATTAATCTAAATTAAAAAACTCCTCTGCATGCCAGTGAGATACATACAGCAGCTATGTATCATTATCTTCCTTTACAGATGAAGAAATCAAAGTAAAGGATGCAGGACCATAAATGTCTGCAAGACAGCAAAATATGATTTTCCAGAACTCAGAATTTAGTGGCATTATTTTCTTCTATGTATGATTGAGTCACTGCTTAACAATGCAATTCAAAGGACTTGTTGCCATAACCATTGATTTAAACATAAACTGTCTTAACCATAGAGTTGGTTAAAAGATATGAAGGTAATGAGCTAATAGTACTGATTTGATTAAATCTCTGTGGAGCTATTGTTCTGACTTGTCTGGGGCTTTTGAAAATCCCACCTAATAATAACTGAAGATGGCAACAATGTGTTTTAAGAAAATAGGATGAAAAATGACCTGCATTTGTGGCACTAAAAGTCCTTATTTTTGAAAGCTGTTGTGTATAGGAAAGAACAGCTGGAAAGACATCTCTTGTCCATGTTTGGAAGCACAGATGTAAAATATACCGCTTTGCCGAAGACAGTGTTTAACAGAAAATGATTTGTTTACTGCTTGGAAAACTGATGATTTGATCAACAAGATGCCCGAATGATACCTCCACAATTTGCACCTGCTTGTCTTGTTTTGACAAATGTGAAACTATGCAGATTAAGCATTACCAGGTGTAGTGCACATATACTCAAGCACTCTGTTTTTCTTATTCTTCTTTCCTCCCTCCCTCCCTTCTTAAACCAGATTTCACAAGAAGGTTGGGGTTTTTTTGAAGAAACCTGACAGAAGAGTTCACAGCCCGTCTCTTTCGCTCCGATAATTGTTCATCATTGTAAGTTCTGCAGCCGTCTTTCTTTCATTTTACTGCTCTAAATTACTTGTTCAAAATACTACTTTTTCTATGTGACTGCAAAGAACACGATACTTCCTTTCCTCTCTGCTGAAGAGCTAATAATGAGAAAATATTATGTCTGTCTTTGGCAACTAGAAGCCCCTAGAGAAATCTGAAGAGCTGTTTCCAAAAGCATCTCATTACTAGTGGGAAACTTTATCATTTTTAACTTACTCTAGGGTTTTTATTTCTCTTGTGTATGTTTGTATGTGTGTGCGTGGCTTTTCTTTTTGAAGTCCAAATTAAGTTTGAAACATTTGTCATTAATACAGCACTAAGGAAAGTCCCAGAACCAGTACCTCCAGCAGAAATCAACAATCCTTGTCTTCCCAGTTTTAAAAATAATTTTTCCTTATGGAGTCAACAACCTGTGACTGTGGGAAGTGTTTTCTCTCCACGCTTTCAGTCTTCACTAATAAATTAATTAAGAAACTGATCTTCTCTACAATAGGCATATAGGTACTACTTCCAGCTCATTGATGAACTGGAGTTGATCTGAGTGTTGAGGAACAAGATTAATCTCTAGATCTGTATTGATTTCTGTTGAGATACACATAGGAATTGGTGTATATGTGTGGAATGCAGTCTTCGGGAAAAAGAAATTTCAAGGAAAGGAGTGCATCCATACTTTTTATACTTTTTTGAGGAAAAAGGATGTTGTTAAAACAAGTGAAAGAAATAATTAATTTATCACTGAAATTTGAAATCAGCACTAAAATTTAGCTCTGTCACATCACTGGAAGGAAGGGGATGGGAATGTCTCTATCACAAGAATTCCATTTTCATGGAAATGCAATATACTAAACATGCAGCCACAGGGAAAAATGTGGGACAAAACCTTATCACAAAATAATTCCTATCCATTAATAAATGCATAAATGCACAGATGCTTAGTACATTTACAATGGTCTCTGCACAAGCAGAGGTTGCTGACCACAAAAAATGGAAGGGCAGTCTATTTAGTACTTATGCCAAGCAAGAATAACATGCAAATATGCAAACTTCCATCAGTGAGACAAGAAATTTGGTGCTTATAACTTGAGAAACCCTGACAATAGCATGAAGGTTATATGGACTCTAAGGACTTAAGTTGATTCTGTATCTCATCAAAACAACAGGAATGTCTCCTTTTGCGACAAAAGTAATCAAAGTCATTCAGAATTGACATTTACAAGGGATGTCAAAGGCAAGAACAAGAGCTTCTACTGGTACACCAGAAGGAAAAGGTTGAACAATGAAAATGAAGATCTGTTATAGAAGGCAGTTTTAGTAACAGTGGCCACACAAAAGGCTGAGGTACTAAGTGCCTGCTTCGTCTGAGCTTTTGCTGGCAAGGTCTTCCAGGCATCTGTGGTTGGGGACAGGGCTTAAGGAGAAGAACGATCAGCAATGGATCAAGTCAGGGATTACTGGAAAGATTTTGACCCACATAAATTAAAAGCTGCATTGAGGATGCTGAGAGAGCTGCTTGATGTCATAACAATCATTGAAACCAGGAGATGTACTCAGCAGCTGGAGAAAAACAAGGGTTGCAGGCATCTTCAAAAAAATGCCAAAAGGATGATTCGAGGAACTACAGACTGGTCAATCCTACTTTGTTTCTTGGGAAAGTCAGGGACTGAGTCCTCTTGGAACAAGTTTATGGGCACAAACAGGAGAAGAAAGTCATTGCGAAGGGTCGGGAAGGATTTACTGAGAATAAATCATGCCTGAAAACTTATTGCCTCTTATGATAAAATAACTTGATTTGGGGGTGAGTGATGGATGTAATTTACCTCAACTTTAGCAAGGCTTTTGACAGTCTCCCACAAATTCTTATATTCAGGTTGGGACATTACGATCTAGATGGCTAGACATCTAGATGGTAAAAAGGTGATTGGATAGACATATCCAGAAGGTCATGGTCAGTGGATTGTGCTCTATCTGGATGTCAGTAACAAGCGGAGAATTGCAGGGGGCCGTACTGGGACCTGCCTTGGTTAACATCTTTATCAATGACTTGGCAGAGGATACAGAGCATATGCTTATCAAGTGTGTAGATGAAACTAAACTCAGGGGAGACTAGTTGATATGCTTGGAGGTCCCATCCAGAGAGACATGGACAAGTTAGAGGAGTGGGCAGATAGGAATCTTGTGAAACTGAGCAAGTACAAATGCCAAGGGCTGCTCCTGGGCCAGCAGAGCTTCTGCAATGGTAACAGGTTGCAGACAGACAGGCTGGGAGCAGCTCGG
The DNA here is from genome assembly GCF_028858705.1 of Grus americana. Lineage (NCBI taxonomy): Eukaryota > Metazoa > Chordata > Aves > Gruiformes > Gruidae > Grus > Grus americana. Next base: position 62,310,586 of record NC_072853.1, read on the forward strand.
TGCAAGCATCCACGTGGAAAAGGCCATGGGGCATAGTGAGCAGTAAGGTGAGCCTGAGCCAGCAAAGGTGGCCAGCAGCTCCCTGGTCTATATGAATAGGAGCATGGCCAGCAGCTACAGGGAGTGTTTATCCTCTACTCAGCACTCATTAGGCCACATCCACAATACTTTGTCCAGTTTTAGACATCTGATACAAGAAAGATGTCAACAAATTGGATTTTATTCTGCAGAGGGGTCTCAGGATGGAGGTAGTGGGAGCACTTGCCCTGTGGGGAGATGCTGAGAAATGGGGACTGTTTCAACCTGGATCAGGGATGGCTTTGGGTGCACCTAACAGCAGCCTCCCAAATGCCTGCAGGGAGGTTATCAAGGAGATGGAGCCTGGCCCTTCACAACTGTGTGTGGTGGGAAGAAGAGGGACAATGTGTGTAAATTGAGACAAGAGATGTTCATGCTGGATACAAGGGGAAATTTCTTCACCCTGAGGACAGCCCAGCAGTGGGACAAGCTGCCCAGAGAGGCTGTGTAGTTTTCATCATTGAGACTTTCAACACCCGATAGGACAAAGCCCTGAGCAACCAGGTCTGACCTCAGAGTTGACCCTGCTGTGAGCAGGAGGTTGGACTGGAGACCTCCTGAACTCTTTTACAGCCTGAATTTTCTGTGATTCCTCAACTCTATGAAAATCCTGTTTACTGACCAGAACAATACAGATGCTACAAATAAATGCAAAAGCCATGTTTGTGTGTGATTTTGTCCAGTAAGATGCACAAGGTTTGAGAATTAAACCTTGAAAGAATTCCTTTTTCAGCTTTGCAGGAAAAAACCCCACAACCCTATCTCCTATAAAGAGCATTACACAATCTGCTAAAGACATTTAAGAAGAGATCTTTTTGTTTGTTTGTTTGTTTGTTTTTCTATTCTGGAATATAAAAACCAGGAAATCAGCCTATAGCTGCTCTGCTGTGGACAAGTTTCTGCTGTTATTTTTCTTAAGGATCAGAAGTAGGAGGTAACAACACTAAGGATCAAAGGTACAGTTAACTATTACAAAGCAAAAATCCCAAGGAAAGATTGCTAACATGGCTAAACCTTAAGAGAACTGACTTCAGCCTTAATTGTTGTAATGCATAATAATAAAAACCTCCTTTATTTCTTTCTTTATACTAAAATAATATCTTTATTTAGTATCTCTTCTCTTTTGTAGTTTCAAAATCCCTTACAAGTTTTTCCAGAGAGAGATTGCTCCTCACTGAGGTCTCATCACCTTTCTTTATGTGCTCTTTTTCAGAATTTTTATTCCAGAAGTCTGAGAACTATGCCTAGAGGTGAAAACACTAATGGTGACTGTAAAGGCCCTTAGCTGGTCAGAGAGACATTGTAGGCTTTTGTTTTGGCAAGTACATTCCTGTAACCTAATTATCTTTTTTCTCTATTGTTTAACCAACCGCAGCGAAGTCTCTTAGGAGGTATCATTGAGTCTGATACTGGATAAGTGTCTGTTTTATTTTCTTTTATGCTGGTAGACACTGTAGGCAGCCTGTGTCTGACAGAACCGAACACACAGAGGCCTGACAGCTCTCCTCCATCTTTTCTTCTTTTCCTGAGGGCAACAAGGCTCATTGTGGATCCCCTGCCCTAAGCTGTCCACTGAACATTGTCCATCTGCACTGAAATAGAAGGCAAATAAATACTGTAACTCAGAGATTTCATTTAACATTTATTTAAAAAATCACTTTACAGATCTATTCTTGCTTTGAGGTTTGTTTTTCTGAAATGCGGGTGAGTTCCAAATTCCTATCTATCACAGTTTCTGTTGACTACAGGAAAAAAATTATGTACTTCTCTTTCACTCACATTCTAATTAATCCCCAGTACATTTGCTCTCTTTCTCAGTCTCGGTTTGGTTGAAAGTGGGTTAGTCAGTTCATGGACCATTTTACATGCAAATCATAGACCAACGTATTCATAGGTTTTGTGCAGGTTGCAATCTTTGACTTGTGAGTCAGATGTTTTGGCAACATGCTTGCAAAACTGCTAAACTAGCAAGCAGATTTCTAAAAATAGAAGTTGAAATAATAATGATTTATTAGTATGATCACCTTCTTGAGGATTTCTTTATCTTGCAGAAATATATAGCACAAAAAATTTGTCTCAGATATTTATATTGACATAACTGTATTGAATTTTAAATGTAATCATACTCTGAAAAGTTATTGTATGGTGATCAAAAAATGATAAAAGAGACATTCCTTTTTCATTAGCTTAGCCCATACAAGTTCCTTTTTAGAGGTGCTAGTAGCCATGTGAAAAGTTAAGTTCCAATAATAATACAATCAGTGTAATAATCTGATGTGACTTTGGTGGAAATATTAGTGATTATGTAGCTAGCAAGAATTATAAATGAGGTTTTAATATAATTCAATCAAAAAAGTGTCAGGACAACCCTGAGAAATTGATATGTAAAATAGATACAATAAAACATAAAAGATATGTTTTGATTTGTTCTGAAGTTGTATCTTCTGTCAGCCGTTTCATCCCTATTGATCACATTGAAGGTAAACATGGTAAATAAGGTAAAATGCTAGATTTTTGATTGAAAGTAACATTTTGATTCCAGAAATACCTTTTTTTAATCTTTATTAAGTATATTTTTGGTTTCCTGTGATAGTTTCATAGTAGTTACTTGGAGATTAACAAAAATAAATTCTAACTGGAGGCTCAATATAATCTGATGGTCAATAGTGGGCTTTGGATATTATCTTGCCAGTCTTAAAGCCAGAGCTTTTTTTTTTTTTTTTTTTTCTTCTTAATCAGCTTATTGAGTCTGCAGGAAGTCTAAACCTTAATATGCTGATCTGTCCTATAACCACAGCCTAAATACTCTGCTCTTCTGTGATTTATGTGTTGACAGTGCTTTCTCCCCCAGGAACAAACATAGGCTACATCAGAATACAAAGCGCCTTCTGTATACCCAAGATGCGTTTTTCACTGTCTTTCCATATATGTCCACATGGAATTTAATATGGAAAAGGTAGTTAATGATGCAAAGTCCCCAGAGCTGGTAGGGTTTCTCAGTACTGCCACTGTTATGTCTACCTTGCTGTAACAGCAAGCTGGGAAAACATGCCTGAGTTAGCTTAAAGCAGTAAGTTAAAATCTGAGCCATTACCCATCTTCTTGGGCAGGCTGTGAAGCCCGCTCTGAACTCCAGGCAGTTAGGGTTCAGGCACACCCGTTCAATCTGCAGAAGAGATGTGTCCACTGCAGTTTTTGTCAAACACTTTAATGACACTTGTGAAAGCCCCACCTTGGGAATCTAGGGTCTTTGTACCATGAACAATGTACTAGCCCTGACACTGAAAGATACATTGCATCCTATTTCCATTCATTTGTTGCTATACACATATATAAGAGTATAGGTTGAGATGACTTTCAGGCACCCAGTAGGCTTTTAGATTTGTACTCCGGTGAATTTACTGTCCTAAGTCCTTTGGGAGAGAAATCAATACAAATCACAGCAGTGTAGACATTTTAGTTTACAAATAAAAGTCAGAGTAGAATATCAGGTTTTATGAAACCTTCAGATAGAAACACTTTGATTTGATGAAGAAAAAACCCAAACCCTTACCTTTTTTTCTCAGGACTCAGAAAATTATGTATACTTGTTACTAGTAAATCTTTATTAATTTAAACCATATTGTCTGGAGATTGCAGGATGAAATTTATTTAATCATAAGTACCTATAAATTTTTCATGTCCAGTAGACAACATAATGCTTATAGAGTAAATAAAAAAAATGTTAATGAGGCAGTAGCCATCTATCCACCCCACACACTGACTTTATTAAGCTGCAAAATAGGTAATAAAAAGTTATTCTATTTCAAGTACCATTTCTGGAGGAAAACCATGTAAATGTTGATGCATGGTGAATTAAAGTAAATTAATCTGATAATATGAGTGAATTGAACAAGCTGTGCAATATAAATATTTTAATCACTTCTTGATCCAGAAGTACCTCATCTACAAATGAGCAATTACTTTCTACCTCATGGGAGTTGCGTCTAATTATGAGGCAGTCTAGTTGGTGCTATACAAAAAGTACATGTAAATATCAAGCATCAGATCCTTGAATTTGTAGTACGAAAAGCATTTTATATCCTTTTTTGCAACCATGTTTGTGTTTTACACTAGTCATTTTGTTTGTTGGTGTTTTTAACCTTAGCAGTCCAGTCATTATCAATCTTTCATTTAATCTGTAGACATGGAAATACTTCCCAGTGGAAGTTCGAATGTACACCTCTTAAATTTAAGTATAGGCTTGTTTTGCTCAGTTCCTTACAGACTACTCAAAATCAGCCTGACAATGCCTTAGGCCTGAGGACTATAGGTGAAAAACAAAGCTCTAGATATAAAACTGAATTGCTATAGGTTGTTTGTCATACGTGGCATATTTATGCCGCTGGTCTTACCGAAAGCTTAATCAGCATACTGTGCGCTTAGTTCCTGTAACTATAGCAAAGAATATTGGAATCTGCGAATGGGATGGTGTGTGTAAAAGGAGGCTAAATAGTTTTGTGCAGCACGGATGTTTGTGGTGGTGTACTATGCTGAACGCTCCTTATCTGTGGGGAAGGAAGTCATGTCATGTAGCAGCAACAGCCTAGGCAGTTTCAGTAGGGGTCATTTATGCATTGCTTTTGTTGTCTTACTGATGCAAATTAAGGACTTGTGTTCACTTGCTGCTCTTTGTCTCACTTCTGTGCAGCCTGCCCCGGAAACACAAAAAATGGTTTGAGAAACTTGGAGACATAATTGTTTGTGTCCCAATTACTAATGTCTCCTTAAAGAAGACAATCAGACTTTCTAGTGTGATGCATATAAAACATTGATTTTATATAACCTAAGAGGGAAACTCATACGTGCTTTTGAAGAAAAGCCTTAATCTTCATCCCGTTTCAATTTCATATAAGATATATTTGAGTAGACTAACTCATATTAAAAAGTGTGCATGTTTTAGAGGAAAAAAAAAAAAAGAAAAAAAAAAGGAAAAAAAAGGTTCCATGGGTCATTTCAGGGAAGTGCTATTCATCCTATGGCTCATTGTTGTAATAAAAAAATGAAACAGAAGAAACTGATTGATCTGTTAAAAGATATGAGACGCTGTGAAATATGTGTTCTGATTTTGCTGTCTTTCCAGCAAATGTCAATTAAACATAAAAAATCATTGTTTCCAAATATCACCAGAGATGGTAATTACCACAAATCTATCTTCCTCGCAACTCTAAATTTCCATAATGTACCCTTACTGACAGTGACAGGAGGAAGAGTGCCATTATTTGTATCAATGGATGAGGAACAGTTCTTAGAATTACTTCACATGTACTTTGCTGAATTTACTGCTTCTCCTACAAAAAACCCAATTGTTTCCTGAGATATTTATTTCCAAGATCCTGACTTTGATTTTACTCTAGTGATATCCTATGAGGAATCTTCTTCATTTTCTTCTTTCGATTTCAATCTAGACTATTGAAGCAATACTGCTTTTTTGGAGCACATGGTTCTTTTGAGATGCAGATGAGTGACAAATGGTAGTTTCTAAGTTGATCTCTGTATCTTGTTTGGCTGGGGCCTGTTCAAAGACTTCCATCATGCTGTAATATTGTTTTGCAGAAACGAGACATGAAAACCTCCGAAATATGAATCAAGGTGTCAAAATGCCCTCTGGGAGCTATTCTGTGAGTGGAGTACGTTTTCGTACAAGGGATTAACCAAAGTGCAAGAGAATGGGCGGTGTTACATAGAGATAGGAATGGAAAATGCAGAATGGGCACAGGTTCACTGTCACACATCTTGCTTACTTGTAAGCATGATTTGTTTACAAACACTAATGATATTTCCAATAAAAATAATCTGAAAAGATTTCAACTCGTTAATGGGAAAAAGCTGGCACTCAAAATTGTAAACAAATGAGTTTCCAGCTGAACATTTTGTATTCCTAAATGAATGCCTTTGAAAAGCCTGCCTCTATTTCCTTGTGTGAAATAAATACACTTGGAATACAGACTTAATAGTCCAAAAGACAATGCAATTCATAGATTATGATTATTAACATTAATAGATTTAAAATCAGTATGGTTGTCTTTAGTTTAATCTTTTGAAATTAAATTTATTCTTATTAAGTATGAAATGATTTTATTTTTCCTTTTGCTTGCAACATCATCAATGGGTCTTACCAGTATTATCTATTAAGCTACAATTTAAAACTTTGAAACTATCTGTAATTAGAACTTACCTAATTGATGCATTGGGAAATTAGTTATAATAATGAAGCAATTTAACTGAGTATCCCGTGTTTGCAATGTCATTCACTGATCTGTTAATAACAGACATGCTAGTAACACAATAAATAATTTAGGGTTTGTATGTTAAGTGACAAAAGACTTAATTATAAGATATCCTACTGCTCCAAGTTTCATATACAATGCCAGGTCTGATTAAGCAATATAAACATATGACTAACTTAAGAGAGTTTTGAGACATCCAAATATTTATAGTTAAACACATAGTCTTTACCTTCTCAGCACAGAGCTTTGATAGCTAAATTCCATTCAGTCTACTGGTTTTCTTCTAGTAAATCTAAAGTTTTGGCTTTAATTTTTATATTGTCGTATTCTCTTACATCCTGTCTTTCCACGTGATGAGTGATGGAAGTGAAATATGAAAAGCATCTATCCGTTCAGTCTGTCCAGTGGACGCTTTGTGCCAGTGGAAAAAGGCCAGCCTGTTAGGACTCTCTGTAGTTCATTAAAATAATAAGAAGTGAGAGGTCTTCTGTCTTTTTTTGGAGAGGTTATTGGATGATAAGGCTGAAAAGATGGTTGTTTCTTTTATTATTAAATAATCAATGCCAATACCTGGTTAACTATATCTACACCCATATCTATATTTATATCAATGTCTCTATATAGACATACATAAAAGATTTAACCTTCTGTCGTGGTTTAACTCCAGCTGGCAACTAAGCACCACGCAGCTGCTTGCTCACTCCCCCCATGGCGGGATGGGGGAGAGAATCAGAAGGGGAAAAGTGAGAAAACTCGTGGGTTGAGCTAAAGACAGTTTAATAGGTAAAGCAAAAGCCGTGCGCACAAGCAAAGCAAAACAAGGAATTCATTCCCCACTTCCCATGGGCAGGCAGGAGTTCAGCCATCTCCAGGAAAGCAGGGCTCTGTCACACATAACGGTGACTTGGGAAGACAAACACCATCACTCTGAATGTCCCACCCTTCCTTCTTCTTCCCCCAGCTTTATATGCTGAGCATGACGTCATATGGTATGGAATATCCCTTTGGTCAGTTGGGGTCAGCTGTCCCGGCTGTGTCCCCTCCCAACTCCTTGTGCACCCCTAGCCTTCTCCTGGTGGGGTGGGGTGAGAAGCAGCAAAGCCCTTGGCTCTGTGTCAGCACTGCTCAGCAGTAACCAAAACATCCCTGTGTTAGCAACACTGTTTTCAGCACAAATCCAAACCATAGCCCCATACGAGCTACTGTGAAGAAAATTAACTCTAGCCCAGCCCAAACCAGCACATCTTCTTTTCCCCAGCGTCTGGCCACAGAAACCAGAGAATGCTACATCCATTAAAGTGTCTGTTCAGGACTTTGTGCTTTCTTTTTCCAAAGTCTTCTATGAAGTATGCTACCTCTTGACACTTACAGAGCGTGCTCTGCACTCTCAAAATTCAGGCACTAGTGTAGTGTATCTGTTAACTTTCATTTAACATTAATCATTGTAATGAGTTTAATTTAGTGTAGCTGCATACACTTATATGGAAATCTAGGCAAGGTATTAATGTATAAACAAGTGGTTCCTGTTGTCAGGCTCATAGGAACATATTGTTCCCTAACAATATGAAGGTTACCTGGTTTTCCTTTGTAACTCTGAGGCACGTTCACCACGTTAGGAATTGCGACTTCTGATTCAGGCTTAGCTCGTCAGTGCTTTCTGGAAGGAACTATTATGCTGCATTATGCATGTTCCTGGCGCAATGGACTGCCAGTCCATCCACAGTGCTCCTGGGGCCTTCTGCCGCATTCCTGAAGCAACCTCTCCTACTAGCACTGTACTGGCTCTGGCTGGGGTGGAGTTAATTTTCTTCATAGCAGTCCATATGGTGCTGTGTTTTAGACTCTTGACTCTTGTTATTGGTGTTCTAAATAGATAACTCTTGCGTCTTTGCAGTTTTCATGGTGCAGAAAGGCATTCTTCCATAAATATATTATCTCTGCATGATCAATCCACAATCAGAAACTGGAGGAAATGAGTTTGGTTTTGTCTTTATTACTGGGTAAAATCCTTACCCTGGAAAAAAGGGTTAGTAAGTTACTTCAATTTATAATTAGTGATAAAACTGCATTGATAAGTGTCCCCATACTGGAGTGCACCCATAATTCAAATAAACAGGAGTTTTAAAGAACAAATAAGTGGCTTTAAAAAAAAAAAATCCTCTGTGTCTTTTTCTCAATGTCGAAAATTATTATATTTCTTCTTGCTGGAAAGATAACTGTCATATAAACTTAGAGGAAAAAAGAGCCAAATTCTGCCTTTTTTGACAATGTCATTTTTTGTCTCTGCAATTTTCTATGTCATTCATCATGGTTTTTTATGACTTTGTTTCTCTGTTTTTATCATGGATATGTACGGGAAAATTCAAGGCAGTTGAAATATCTTTGTCTACAGGAGAAAATTGCAGCTAATGATTTGTACTCTGTAAACAACAAGAGGCAAGATGACGGCGATGCAGAGTAGCATCACCTTTTCCCTGGGCTGTATGAGCCTGTGGCACCATCCTGTGAATAGTGTGGTGTATTTCTTGTCACACTTGAAAAATCCACGTCAGAATTGGTACACTAAGATATTATTATGCAATATCGTCCTCCGTATTTTTTTTAGAAAATTTGTTTTCTACAGGTTTTAGGATGGAGATGAACTCATATTTATTATCCACTGTCTATTGAAAAATACATTGTGCAAAGAGTAGGTTTATTATTTATTTCTCTATGCATGCTTACCTTCTGATTACATAAAATCCAGCAAATGTCCATAAATAGGAATTACTCATGTCTCTTTTTATCTATTTTATAATGAGTTTTTTATTCCGTTGTTCGATTAGTAACCTCTCACCTTCTGCCTGAATACCCTGATTTTCCCTTTTTTTGTTGTTATTCCTCTTGATAAATGACAGACACCTTTGAGACTAAAGCACTGTGTATGGCACATGGGAAGAGAAAGTAGGAACTGGCAAAGCAAGGTATCTAAGACTCCTACTTAGAACAGAGATGTTACCATCAAATGGTAGAACAGGGAGGAAGGGACGCTTTCTTTTTGGTCTTTTTTATTTGCAAGACACTCTTGGAAAAACAAGACTATAAGGTTGGCAGAGTCCTTAGGCTACAGAGGCAGAAATGCTAAGGTAATTTAAATTTCCTTTCATGATCCAGCTGCTATTGCTACATGGAGTTACATGTGTTCTATGTTATGAGCTAATATGGACATATCTGTAAATCCTAAATATTTGTGTTGATTCATGTAATAATTGCTTCTACTTTGTAGACCATTGGCTAATAAAAGTGATATCGCATTGTTTCTAATAATCTATTAATTACTTTCTTGACAAACTGGAGAAGTTGAATATTAGATACCTGTTCATGCGGGCACCATGAGCAAAAAATAGTCTGATCATATTCAAAGATAATATTACAGAAATTAAAGTTGCAAAAAAAACCCCAAAACTTTGGATTTACTTGCCAAGCCTTTTTGTCTCCTATAATGTAACTTATAAGAAAAGAGGAAATTCTGTAATCCTTATTTGTCACAGCGGAACTAACTTCCTAGGGAAAGACAGACAGTTAAGCCTTTGTATCTCATCAGTGAGATAAAGCTACATATGGTGATAACTGTTTTTCTGTAGAACAGTGAGAAGTCAGTGTGACCTGGTGGCAAACAGGAATCTCAAAAAAAAAAAAAAAGCATTTTGTCTTCTGTACTGAGAACAATATTTTTTTAATGTTTTCTCCCCAATAAAATGAAAACGCAGAAAGAAAATTTCAAACAATTTCTGCATTTTTGTATGTTCAAATGAGTGAAAAATGTTTAAATGAGTGAAAAATAACCACAAATAGACAACCTTTACAGTTGCTTTAAATGGGGGGATTTAAACTGCATCGCATTTCATCTTTATTTTAAGAACAAGTATTTTCCAGCACCACTAGGTGTCATCATACCTATTATTAATTCTTGTACAATACATCTTCCCAGTACCTAGCAGACAAAGTTGACGACTTAATCAGCGTCATCAAAACTTCCGTTTAAAAGAAACAAAAGTGAAAATATAAGAGGTTGTAAAATGGGAGAAGTTAACCTCAGTTACACAGAAGAATTCTATAAAATCGGAGACTTGAAGTCTAAACCTAGTACTCTTGTTTCAATAACTTCAGTACAGATTTTCCTCTTGAATACAGAGGTGCCTTCTTTTAATCTTCATCTGATATCTCCCATTAGTGCATATTACATCACCCAGATTCACAAAAGCACACGGGCACGTAGCAAGAATGAGTTTTACATTCTTGATTATAAAGCTGTGAGCTGAAAGTAGCTTCTCATAGCAGGCAAATCCCCTTTGCTCTAAACATCTGCAATATACATGCAGATGCGACTTCTGTAAGCATTTGTTTCCAAGCTGTGCTCTTTAGCATTCCAGAGATACAATACAGCCGTGCCCAAGTGCTTGGATGACCTCAAGCAACTAAGTGTATTTAGCACCTATCTAACGTGCTAACAAGACTTGGTTACTGAGCTGTATGAAGAAATACTTTTATGCTGGTTTTCTTTCTCTGTAGAGAAAAGTGGTGTTGAGGTGGTATTTCTGCTTTTTGTATGATAGAGGACATGTTAGGTTCATGTTTGAAAGCTGAGTCAGGACATTGCAGGCCCTTCTCCAACTACAGAAACTCACAACACGCTGGTTTCATTGTCTGAAACATTTCCTAGCTATCTGACTCTATGCTAGGTGAGCTGGGAATAATTTCCATCTTTTGTATGGGTGACTAAAGAATTCAAGGGCTATAAGGGAAAGCGGAAATCAGTTAAGCATCTTCAATTGGTTAGAATATCTATTTAATCCTGGTCTCCAGGCTCTGTGCTTCAGGAGTATCTAGGTATTTTTACCAGCTGTTAGCTGAAAATCCAGAATCTGTCTTGGTCATGTTCTCCCATAGACACCTTCTCACTCAAAAACTCCTCATTAAGTTTTCCCCGAAAAATCTTTCTCTCCGAGGCCTGTTCTCTTTTGTAAGAGCCTTACACTAGAACGTCTTGGCCAATTACATAAATATGCCTTACAGGGTGAACAGAGACCTCAGACACTACAGAATCTGGGATTACTTATGTAAAATTCAGCAGGATTTTAAAGTTGGCCACTGGGAAAGTGAAACAGTCAAATATTGAACTTGTTCAGAGAAATCAAAACACAGTTCACCCCCTCCCCACTGCCGTCCAGTTATTTGTCTCTCTTCTGCAATGATTCTACCTTTAAGTGAATTTAACTAAGTGTACTAATTATGTTATCTTAAGTTTTTCTTTTCAAAAGCTGAAGCTATCTAAACTCCTAGTGTGAGGAACTTAGAAGGTGACATTTCACTAATGACTGCTCTGAGAAACTGACAGAGATTGATAGAGCGGTTTTTAAAGATGTCCCCATGAGAAGCATCTCATATAAAATGAAAATGACACTGAAACTTTTAAAAACTAACTCTGTGTTGTGTGAGTGCTTTTATTTACAAGAAAGAACTGGGATAGAGAAGCACTTTAAGGTATTTTTCCAAATGCATGACGCATATTTTTTGTTTAGAAATGTCTTCAAAGAGTGTTTTTTAAACAGCAGTTTAATGCTCGCTAAAAACTCACTGAAAACTGCTTTTCACTGCCCTGCATACGAGAAAGAGGTACGTTATGGGCCAGGCTGTGCATTGTCAACTCAAAGAACGAGCACTGAATGAAAAACTCGCTGTGCAGAAACCTTCAAACCTCAGTGTGAGCAGGTTCATACAGCACACCCGTCTCTTGGTGTGTTTTGGGAAGGTAGAGCCTTACCTCTTCGTCTGTTGTTCTTAATTGCATTATCTTGCTATAGATACTAGAAAGCTCAAGGTTTCATTTGCACCGGGATTGCATTTAGGCTTTGCTCTTCTGCAGGAAATATAAGGGCCAGGAAGCTTTTTAAGTTCTCCCCGTTGCCCACCTTCCTCAGTCCGGCAGGCACAGTGACCCAAGGTTGCTGCGCTGCAGCCTGCATTTCAGGGCCATGCATCTACATTGCTGGCATCCCATCATAACAGCGTCTCTCCATAGACAGTGACCACACAGATGAAGAGACTGGTCCGTCCTTTCTTCATGTAGAGAGCAGGAACAGTTCTGAGGATCTGGGAACAGCCCAGTCCAGACCTGTTCAGTAGTTAGAATACGCACTCTTATGATACAGTGAAAAAAGTGTCTAACCTTTGGGATTCAGTGTGATTTTTATATCCAACTGCGAATGCAAGCAAATGCGTATTCAACAATAATACTCGGGACCTCTAGGTACAGTAAGTGTGCTTCATGGGTGTACTCACCTAAATAGAGTAGGAAACCTGACATTATGTAAGTTTGGTTCAAGTGTACAGTTCCCTGCTTTGACACCACCTGTCTCTCTGCATAGAAATCAATTTTCCACCGAACACTACTTGACTTTCATCACAGAAAAACATCTTTTATCTTAATCTTTTATATCACTTGAGAAATAAACCTACACCCCTCCAAATTTAACAGTAAAAGTAAAATTAAGCAGGATATAAGTACTGATGGAAAAGCTACTATTGTACAGCATGAAAGAATTAAGTCTAACAGCCCCATTATTAATTCAGAAGAAATTGTCTTCAGAAGAAATAAAGAAAAAGGAGATATTTTATTCTCCCTTGACTTAGATATGTCTTTCAGATCTCTAGTGGTCTACTCTCTCTTTTAGAAACAGAAGTGTGTGAGTATAAGTAGAAATGCCACCTTCACTGATTCCCCTGCATCCTCTCTGTTCTTGAAAAAATAATTAAAACCAGAAATAGATGAGAGTGTTTGAATTGGGAATTGCCATCTATTGAGCACGTGGTCATTAGATTAGTTGTACAGTTCTGTACAGTTTTATACAGTTCATAAAAATCTATTTCATTCACATGATTTCATGTGGGGGATACACAGTGAAAAGTGGCTTAGAGAGATGTTAATCATTGCTGCTATCTATTTCTTAAATTGTCATCCCAGCAGGTGCAATGCAGGCTTAAAAAATGCAATATTCTTTTCTTATGGGTATATCCATGCATTAAACTTTTCTTGATGAGAAACATTGCCAGATCAATAAGACATTTTATCCACATTTTCATGGTCATCCCTTGAGCCTCCATTTTCCATCCTAGCTATTAATTGAATCAAATGACAGAAGGTATAAAAAAGATTTCCAACTCCAAATCTTTTTCCTAGTCCTACATTGAAACCTTTCTAGCACTCTCCAGATATTATTCATATGCTCAGGTTGAGGGTTTTTTTTTTGCTTTATTTCTTTTGGACAATATCCTACCCCTTGCATACACATCTTATTTATTTATTTATTTATTTTTATTATTTTTTTCCTCCTGTGAAGCAACCATTACAACAACAGAGACTTTTTAGGGCCAATGCCTAAGTCTGAAGGCATGCATTCTGAATGCATCAGAAGTCTTTTTTCTTTGGCAATTTAGTGTGGGTTTCCAATGATGTGAGACTTCCTAGGATTTACCTTTATCTTATTATGAGATATCAATGTAGTGATGTATATCAATGTGACTGTCTATCACTCGAAAGTTCATCTTTTGAATCTCCTTGTCAGCTAGGCTTTGCGATGACATACCCAGGATCTCTAGTTCCCATGCATCACTGGTTTCACGTACCTACCTTCCAGGCTTCCTAGCCTTGGGCAAGTAAATTAGTTCTGTGGTCCTGCTGATGAGCCCAGCTTTCAGATTAATCTCCCTCTAAAGGATACAAATATACTTGAACACTAGTTTATAAGAAATAAATTAAATGTAAAAGCAAAAGCCAAAAGACTTAGTGCATATTACCAGTAAGGAAGGAAATTTGCCTTTTCAAGTTTACAGCTTGTTACTGTCAAGGGATTATATGTGAGACACTATGATAGGGAGCACTGCTTCTTGTGGCTACCAGGCAGAAAGATACAGAGGAACACATTTATCACAAGAACTACTCAGATCATTTGTTTCTGAGCATTACAGACAGCTACATTTAGATCTAGCATGACTCACCTGTGCTGCATGTTTGCCAACATTATACCTGTTCTGCGTATTGACATGGAATGGATTAAACAAGGTAAAAAAAAAAAAAAAAAAGGTAAAAAGCAAAAATCAAGTGGCTCAGCTTTCCTGGAAATTAGTTAAAGAATAGAAATAACAGACAAGAAGCAGTTCTGGAATGAGAGAAGATACTGGTGCTGCAGCACAAGAGGACCACAGCTCTGTATGACGTGGCATATGGGCAAGGTGTATGTAGACAGATGGCTCAGGAGAAAGGAGGCAGAATAAATGGGCAAAAACTCCAACTCCACAGTTCAGCAGAAGAGCTACCATCAGTCAGAAAGGATCTGGAAGAGGGTCTGTGTGACAGAGCACTGGAGCACAGAGCAGGTTGATGAAAGGACTCAGTTTATCTGACAAGAATAGGCTAATCTGCACTGGTCCTCTTTGCTCGGGCTAGTGTGGTTCACCCAGTGCTAAACACCAAAGAAATGAAATGCTTGAATCCAGGAGCAACACTCACTCCCACAGCTCTGAAAGCAGAGCAAGGAGGTCGCTATGGCTTGGCCTCTAGACTTTGAAGTGCACTTGCTGGGTACAAAGGCTGCAGGCAGCTGAGGCTCCAGTCAGCCCAGGTTCTTGGCTGAGGTGACAGCACCACAATATCTCTGAGCCCATGTGTCAGTCCTTCCCTCATGGTCCTCTGACAGACAAGTAGCTTTAGATTATAGCTACAAAAGCCTGAATGTTTCTAGCTGTTCAGCAGACGTGCTGGTTCAACATACTATACTGTCAATTTTCTCAGTAATTTTGATGTTTTTTCTATAACCTCCCATCCACAAGCATTCTGTGATGACAATTTCATCTCTCTTCAGTAATAAAGAAAAAAAGACTGCACAGTCTTTCTGTGTGGTGTAAGTGTGACAATGCTTGAGCAGAAACACACACACACAAAAAAAAAAAAAAAGAGAAATGCAAAAATAAATCCAGCTGCCCATCATTTTAAGTCAGTGTTAGGGCTTGACTTGAGTTTTGTTTTTTTTATTTTTTCAGTGCTTAGGTTCGGTGGTGTTATTAAACTGTATTTTTTATTCTTCATGATGCCAAACTGGAAAAGATAACCAGCCCTAGCTTCTGACAAAAGGGAACACAGTAGTATGAATTCTTTAAATGACTGTTAATGATCTTCACTTCGTTAAATTTGGGTATTTTACTAATATTTGAAGACCAAAAGATGTTAAAAATTGGTTTTGGTTTTAAATCTCAATTGTAAAAATATTTAGGTATTATTATTACCATTACTATTATTACTACCTACTACTATCACTACTATAAATTTTACTGTCCCATTGGCAATAGTCACAAATCCACAGCATTTAAAGTTTCAAGGAAACTTACAGTTAAATTTAGAGCAAAGATGAAATTTCAAAGAAAAATTTTAAGTAACATCAAGGAAAGTTTAGTTGTGTAAAAGTACATTCAAAAAACCTCTTTATTTTATATGGTAAATTACTATTGGAGAGTTGATTACTTTCTCATTCCTGTTTTTTACACCTTTTAGTTAACAAAGAAGGAAATTACATTCCTTTCAAAGTCTACATGCTGTTAGTTTGTAGATGGTACAGTAAATTCTTTGTCTTTAACAAGGTGGCTGATTTCCTGAGTGAAGTGCAAAACGGGATTCAGCTTTACCTGTAAATGCACAGCTGGTACTTCCATAACTGAGAAGCCCTACAGGTCTCACCATAAGCTTCAAGACAGTACAAAAGAGTCTTCTGAAAGAATCATACTACACTTTGTGCTCTATCCTAGCAATATGCCATACTACTTTTTTCTCTACATCTTCATTTCTGGTTGTGTGTTCCCCCCCCACCCCATCCCATCCTTTTTCATTTGTCTCTAGGCTTAGCCTTTCAATGCTTCCTTAACTTTGGGTTTTTACTTTTGCTTCTCTTTGATTTATTCTTTGTGACTTTTCCCCTTAACTATCCATATTCTCTAGGGGCATAATTCAGAACTGCATGATCAGAATGACTAGAATGACCTTCTAATACCATTAGGTTCATTATAAACTTTGTCAATAGCAGCTTTTAAGCTTTTGCTATAGATTTATCCATATAAATAATAATATGACTCCAGGATTTATGAAAACTAAGCCCATTTCAACAACAACAACAATGATGACATCAAAAAATAGCTACATATTAACATAGGAAATTGACTCTGAAACACAAAATTAGTCTGATAACCTGGCTAGAAACAATACTGCTAAATCTAGCTAGACATTTAAATGTTTTAAAATGCTTTCTTGAAAACTATGAAATCAACCTAAAATAATTAGATTTTTTTAAAAAACAAAAAATGAGTTGAACTTCTCTTTATTTGACTCTGTGACCTTCTTGGGCAAGCAGGAGGTTCAATAATTGCTGTTTCAAGAAGTGAAAACTTACATTATCATGAATTTATCCAACTCCAGGATTGGGGAATAGGAAGAAAAGCATCAAACAACAACAAGCTATGGAAAAATTACAAAATGGGGTTTACATTAAATTTTCATGAGACTGATGGGCCAGTTCGTCTGTGTGACATACGCAGTGCAGTAAAAATAGTTGGAAAAAGCCCAACTCCAGTGCTGGAGCAGTGGACAAATGTTAACATGGCACTCTTCCCAGGCTGATATTTGCTATCTCTCATGATTGTACATGCCCTGGTTATTAGTTTTGTTCAGCACTGGCTGTGTCAGACAGACATACCCCCCAAAATGCTAACTCATGAATGACTGCCTTCACATTTAAACTTGCCAAACTGGGCTGTAAAACAAGTGAAAAACTATTTCTTTCTGAAGTTTTCAGTGCTGCTGTTCCTGCTAGTGCCAGTTAGTCTAAAAATAACTTCAGGGCAGCCTGACGCTTCAGTTCCACCTGGCAGAAAGTACAACAGTATGAAAAATTATTATAAGATAAATGTGAAGTGTTTTGCTTAGATTTCAGATAAATGAAACTTTGGGTCATTTGTCTACAGCTGTTTTCTTGTCTCCATTTATAACTCCCTTTCTTCATTATAAGGAAGTTGGTATAGACCTCTGTAACAAGCTTGTCTCTTGTTTTCCACCCTAAAGGATTCACTCAACCTTTTTGTATGACAAGCAGCAGCTTTCTTTGTAGTATGACTTTGGCTACTGAGCTGTTCTTTTGTCCTAAGAAATAGCGCATAGATCTGAGTTGAAAAATTTTAGAGATGACCATTTTCCTCACTTGTGATCTTCAGCAAAAATGCTGATATCGTCCTGAAAGGTGGCACCAGTGGTGGAAGTCAAGGCTAGGTTAAGGATAGTTCCAAAGTGTAAGCTGGAGATATTTCACTGAGGTCAAGCAAACTCAGCTACTCATAAACTGTCTAAAGCATGTGGGTTAAAAGAAAGATTGGCTATGCTGCTCCAGGTCCCAGTGTATTATTTGTTTTCCTTCACTACATAGACATCCAAGTTTGGAAAAAAGCATCTCATGGTACCCTTTCCTCTACCCTTGAATCTGTTTCCTATTGTTCTGAAAATCCTTGGGCAAGAATTGCTAACACAGGCGGGAGAAACCACTGGATGCCTTTAATAAACATTACTATTTAAGTTGAACTTCACCTAGGAAATGCCAGATTCGCGATTGTCAATATAACCCTAAATGAATTCTTGTGTAAGTAAGTACTCTCTCGCATCCTTTCCTTGGATGGTCACCTAGTCTGTGTTTCACAGAATCACAGTTTTATCAGAGTACTTGTTGGAAGCTCTGAGACTGGATTTGTGGAGTCTCTAATGATCATTTTCCCATGCTGGCTCTTTCAGTATCTGCAGATCAAACTGTAGCTCATTTCCAGATCTCCCTGGTTTCCTCCATCTTCCAGCTGTATAGGGTGCAGGGTACTTAGGTATCCTATGTGGCTTTGCTACAGGCTACAGTAAGCCCTCTTAGTTCGCCAAGAATGTTCTGAATCATGCTAATTCACACTGTATATTACTAATTTTCAAATTGGCCTTACTGCCAGGATATATTGTCCAGGCAGCAAGACTCAGATTTTTGAGAACAGACTGAGTTTTGGTTGCTTCCTCTATGCCAAATGGATTGGCATCATTTCAGCTTACTTTGCACTATGCCCACACTCTGATGCCTACAGCAGCTGTTCCTCAGAGGTGGTGTCTCAGAGTATTCATTCAATGGCACCTGGGATACAAGTCCAAATGTCCTGCTTCAGGCTTATATATTGCCATGTGTACCTGGATCTATCAGTTCTCCATTGGACGGACCCTTCCACCTTCAGTATTTTCTGCTCAACTTTACTCAACACTTTTTTTTATAGACAAAACATTCAGGCACATGTCATCTCATATACTGAAAACAGCCTGACAGCAATTTTTTCTTCCTTTCATTCAAGCCACTGCAAGAAGATATTCTGTTGCAGACCATAGTCCTAAAACTCAACTATCTTTCCATTTATGGGAGTAGATTATAAGAACTTGATAGAGATGCTAGTGACCTCTGCCCAAACTATAATGTCATTTCCTCCTTGTTTATGTGTTATCTTTTCACTTTGGATGACAAGATAATCACCCATGGGCCCAGCTCATCCTGATATCAACCTTTCCTGTGCTCTACAAATGCTCTTCATGTTTGTCTTCTGGTGTTCCAGGGGCACAGCATGTCCAGGCTCCCCTGCATCCCTCCTCCCTCGAATGTAGGATCCTTTTCACTTTGCAACACCTTCTGTGCTTCCAGGGCTGTGTGTGCACCGATGACCTGTAAGCATGCTTCCTGCCTGCTTCAATGGGCTGGCCTCAGCCTAATCAAGCCTGGGGAAGTTATAGAAGTCAAGGGATCATAAAACGAACAAGTTACAGTAGACAGATTAGTCAGAGCATGCATTTTTATAACATTTATTAAACAGCACACCACCTGCTGTTGCACTTGTCCTATCTTGTAGCTATTTCTGAGGAGTTCTACCTGTGCCTGAACAATATTTCCACTAAAAAAGTGGTATTAACTGTAAATCCAGGCTTGAGACGTGCACGGACATCTGATAAACTGAGTCTTGCACACAGTGAAGTGAAGACACATTATAAGGTTGATTTCGGGCAACTATGAACCCTTATCAGAAATTTAATAATGCTTCTTAAAAATAATTGCTAGTATGTAATGAAATAAAAATTGAAGAACAAACAGTAGGAAACACTAATCACATTTATATCTCATTTCCATTTATATTAGTAGCGAGCTTTTAGACTCAATACTGAATTGAACATTTTCTCCTATTTAATAAACAGATTGCTTGTGTTCAAGGATCTTGTCTAAGGGGTAATTTTTGTTTCATTTATTTTTTCTTTTCTTTTTTTCTGTGCTGTTCCCTTATCTGTGAGAAATAACAAGTAGCACAGGAAAATATAAGATGCTTTATTTAAAAAGAGAATTTTGCTCTCTGACGTAAATTATGTTTGATATGGCCCTTAAGTTAAAGTTTGCACTGCTTCAGTTGCTCTTCTTTTAAGTATGAAGCTATTTTTTGAAAGTGATTCATGCAGGGAGATTGTATATTTCTTTACCTCATAGGATATGGACAAAAAGTGCTCTGTAGTGAAAAGTCCACTTGTTTCTGCTATGACTATTTACATGTGCTTATCAATTATGCATTACTGCATACCATGGTGCATTTATACACTTTAAAAACAAGAACACCACCACAAAAACTTAGTACTGTATCAAATATGTCAGAATAATGGTCTTATTTCAACACTATATATTGTCCTTATGCTTTACTGGGGAGTTTCTGGTTGATAAGAAACTGTCCTTGGAGAATTCTCCAGAAGTTTCTTGTGTCATAAAGAAACTTGACCTTTCTTCAACATAATAAATATTTGTCATGGTTTAACCCCAGCCAGCAACCAAGCACCACGCAGCCGCTCTCTCACTCCCCCTGGCAGCATGGAGGAGAGAATCAGAAGGGGAAAAGTGAGAAAACTCATGGGTTGAGATAAAGACAGTTTAATAGGTAAAGCAAAAGCCATGCATGCAAGCAAAGCAAAGCAAGGAATTCATTCCCCACTTCCCATGGGCAGGCAGGTGTTCAGCCATCTCCAGGAAAGCAGGGCTCCATCACACATAATGGTTGCTTGGGAAGACATACATTATAACTCTGAATGTCCTCCTCTTCCTTCTTCTTCCTCTATCCCCTTATATGCTGAGTATGATGTCATATGGTATGGAATATCCCTTTGATCAGTTGGGTCAGCTGTTCTGGCTGTGTCCCCTCCCAACTTCTTGTGCACCTCCAGCAATATTCTGCTTCCTTTTCATGACAACTGGAACAAAGGAATAGAAACTTTGGTGTTCTCAATGTCTTGCTCTCTTGATGTCTTTGGAATAGCTAGCTGGCCCTTGGAATTGCATGGGCTAGACAAGGGGTGTAGCTGCTTGGCCAGGCTTACCCCATTTTGTAAGGGTACATGGGAGGTGAGAGTATCTGCATCATTAAGATTATTCAGTCAAGTAAATTTCAAAGCAAAATGGGATTAAAAGTAAAGGGGAAGTAATAAACAAGAACACAGAGGGACATAAACCTGGTTGACAAAGGATAACAGAGTCAATGCCAAGGACCAGAAGCCTGAATTGCTAATTGTTGCGACAATAAGAAACTGCAGGCACTGCTCTGGAGAGGGCCAACATAGTCTGTATGTCTATGTTTTATCTGAGTCCTGGTGATGTTACATGTGGGTGCTTTGAAGGAAGCACCTTGTCTGTGGCCAGCTAAGCAGCCGGCCATGTCACTGTCCTTTGTGTGTGTGTGTGTGTATGTGTGTCTGGGTTACACACTCAACTTTGCTGCTGTCTGAACCTGCAAACAGGTTCAACAGGGAAAGCAGCAGCCGCATCCGTTGTCTCAGGACAGAGACCCCCAGCCTGGCATCCAGTGGCCAGGCAGGAGGCATCCCTGACCCCAGACTCCATCAGAGGAATAATCCCCTTAATGTCCCATGCCATATTTCTTTTGCTTTGAGGGAGGAAATTAGCCATATGCGGCAGTTGCAGAAGAGGCAAACGCTCTTAGAGCATTCTGATGCTCCTTTAAAGACACTTTAGTTCCTTTTGTGTCTTATATCCTTAGGATAGGAGAGATTATAATTTGTGTTAGGTATTATGAAAAAAATCAACCATGTGATGTGACTAACTGATTAAAAGAATATTTCAGTCATTCTGTGAGGAATGATGGTCAGGAATGCTTCACTTTTTAGGTGAACTTGAAGCAGTATAATATAAGGAAAGTAGATATTGTATATTAGAAAAGAATTATATGTATATGAAGTAGTGGCAGAGACATGTCCTGCTGATCTCTTCTAATCATCTCTGACAAATGCAAAATTGAGTGTTAATACACCAGGACACCCAAATCTGCTCCCAACATGCATTTTAACAAACTCAGTATAAACTCAGAAACTCAGTGGGGCTACTTCAGAATTACCAAAGTGCAACTATATGCAGAATTAAACCCACAGGATTTACCACATTAGGTAAGCATCCTGTCTCTGGCACTAGCTCTGCCTCAAGTGCAGGTGTCATTTATTTAATGCATAATGATTCCCTTTTAATTACTTTGTACACTACGCCAGCCTGTTTGTTCTTCTGGTTCCTTTCCAAGAAATAATCAAAGGGACAAATTCATGTAGGACTGGTCAATGCTGAAGTCACTTCTAGTTAATGTACTCAATTCATATTAATTCAGTGGTGCTAAGCCCACTTTTTGGCAAAACTTTTGTGTCTTTTTTCAACATTGGGGAAGTCTCATGAGAATGATACATCACCAACTTTTCTTTAAACAGCATTCTGAACTGATGGATTTGATCACAAAGAAATATTTAAATTTAATTCCCAAGAATTCTTCAAAAGATACTTTTTTTTTTTTTTTGAGAGAGAGAAAGAGAGAGAGAGTGATGGAGTTTACAGGTTTCATTTAATTCCAAACAGATTAGGTAGAAGATTTTTGGTAACTTTTTTAATGGGAATCAAGGGGAAATCACTAGGAAGGAAATATACTAGCTGGAAAGAAAAATGCAAGGAGAGACAATACTGAAAGGGCTTTAGGAAGATGAAGAGTGATCACTTGAAATTGAGGTTAAAAGACTGAAAGAATAGGACAAAAACTAGAAAGAACAAATCCTGCCTGACTATCCATTTTCAAACTTTGCATCCAGATTCTGTAATGAACTTGTGCTAAAATGAGCAGATACCATCACTTGCTTAAGCTGGTCTGTCCAATCTGGAATATACTCTTTTGAGGCAGAGCGTAGAGAGACTTTGTCACCTGGGAAAAAAACAACCACAACAAAAAAAGTTTTATTCTATTTCTCTGCTTAGAGAAATGGAGAAATGGTCTTTTATAGTACCACTTCAAAAGCAGAAATACTTTCAATGTCCTGAAGTTGTCTCTGTTCCAACATCTGTTGCCCTATTTTTTTAAAAGAAAGGGTGGCAAATACAAAATGATTTACTATAGACCCTTGCTTTTGAGGGGAGGAGTGTTATGGTTTTTTATTTTATTTTCAAACTTTTATTTATCTTATCTGGATGTCTTCAAAATACATTTCTGTTAGATGCTTGACTCCACATTGTGTGTTCTGCCTGATGCCTTGTTGCCTGCTAATTATCCTCATACTTTTTTTTTGTCAGAATCACTAGCAATAACTACCATTATGGTGAAATCATGATCCTCGATTCTGCCCTCACCTGGATTTGTGGATTTCTTCCTGAAATCAGCAGGAATTGCTTTGTGCATTTGGGAGCAGTGCTCAGTGTGAAATGCCCATTTGGGGTCAGGGTTCCTATTTTCCATTTCCATTGAAGTCATACCCTTCAAATCATTTTAGCTTCCTAAACAACAACAACAACAACAACAACACCCCCCCAAAACCCCCAAAAACCAACCAACCAACCAAAACCCCAAACCAAACAAAAAACCCCCAAACCCCAACACCCACAAAAAAAACCCCAAACCCAACAACTTTATCTGTAATAAAATAATGAGGAACAAGGATCAAGGTGGCGTTATCTCTGCATCTTCTTTACAGAGCACTATTAAAGAGAAAAAACAGATACCTCATCATTTTGTCTGCTTATTTCTCATAGCTCCATCTTCAAACTGAGTCTCTCTTGAAATTTTTTGAGAGAGAATAGTTGCTCC
This sequence comes from Grus americana, assembly GCF_028858705.1. Classification (NCBI taxonomy): domain Eukaryota; kingdom Metazoa; phylum Chordata; class Aves; order Gruiformes; family Gruidae; genus Grus; species Grus americana. The sequence continues at coordinate 62,334,171 of NC_072853.1, forward strand.
TCAATTTTTGTGCACTGCAACTAATCCTGAGGGTTAATCTCATAATAAATATAATGAGCAATATAAATTATCTGCAATAAGGTCAGACAACAGTATCTGGAGCTGAACTTGAAGTTCAAAAGTGTTTGAAGGGCTGGATTTGGTATGGTGCTCAATGTCAGTAAGTAAAGCTGTTATCAACTCCTAAGAAGGCAGCACACCAAACAAAGTAATTTGTGCTTATAAGTAAGTGAATCCTGAACTCCTAGGACAACTCAAATTGTTTAGAAATGGAGCTTTCTACTGTATATATTAAGTTTTTAATACCTCCAAACTCCAGTCTAATTTCTTCAGCTCCTTTTTTTTTTTTTTTAGTCCAGCTCTGTTGGTAGCAGGAAAAACATTATTGCCCATGATACCATACCTTCTGAATTTTACTCTATCCCAAATAAGAAAGGGCAATGTGTGAATTAGACATTTCTTTTGAATTAAAACGGTTTTAAATTCTCTTGAACTTCCCTTGTTGTTTGTACTTTCCCCCCTTTGATTTAATATTGAGGGACTGATCCTGTTTGTATTTTTTCTTAAGCTTGATTTTCAGGATGACAAAGACTTCACATTTGCAAAACAATGTACAGGCACTACTTTAGTAGAGGATATAATCCAATTCCTAACAGAATAACTTCTGTAGTAGACACAAGTTAAATACTTTATACTGTATCATACTCAGTAAAACAGATGTAGGAAAAAAATTTTCTGTATTATGTTCTTGGTCTGTGAGGATCATGTCCTCTGGTCAGCTCAAAGGCATTGGGACTTCAGAGGTCTTAAGAGGTCATTATTCTAATTTTTAAACTATAAACCCATTAATCATAAAAAGTAATGAAAAAAAAAAAGGTGCTTTTAAAAACAAGAACATTTTTCCTCTTATTTTTCTTCTTCCATTACAAAGCAGATTGATGCTTAATGAAAGTAGATTTCACCACGTGGACGGGACAATATGTTAACTGTAGGAAAAGTAATTCAGAGATGCAAGGGAAATTTGATGTTCAGTTCAGTATGATTATTTTTGTTTTTAAAACTTTTCTTGATAAATAATTAAATTAAACACTTCATACATACTTGACTAAGCAAAGGTTAAGAAAACTCATTCTCCTTGGATCTCTCTGTTGTGTCTGAATGTTGTTTCTGATTGTAAGTAGGATAGACCAAGCCTTGACTGCAGTATGAAAGCGCTACTCCTAAACAGTAGCTGGAAAAAAATGCAGTCAGATGTGCATTAAACCAGCTGCCAAACACAAAATTCACCCCTCTTAACTTTAGTTAGGTATCTTAACTACCCCAGTTATTTCAGCGTTTTTTATGCCCTATAGAAAAAGATAGATCTGTCCAACAGACAATTTCATCATATCCAATGGAGACACCATTATTATTTATCCCTTACGACTACAGATATAGCTAGATAGCTAGCCTGGATGAGAGGACTAAACTTTAGATGTTGAAGTTAAGGCCCATCCCAAGTCATAAACAGGTCAGTGGCAGACTTTTTTTTCTTCAAATCGTGCAACTGAGAAGCAGCTATGTTGCCATTTTGATAAAAGCGCCAAATTGTGCTGGGTTTGTGGCATGGCAAGGGTCTTTTCATTTGAATTAGTATGGTGTTAACAAAAACACCCCTGGAGACAAAGTGTGTTTAAGTCAGTTTGTTGTATATACCTTGCTATAGATACAGCCATATGAAATCGAGGAATCAATAGCTAGACCAAATGGTCTGTGTCTCGGATGAAAATATGTCAGATAATAAAATCTATATAAAGACCCCAGTGCCAGAATATATATATATATATATATATATAAAAATGTACAGGATATGACATATTCTTTGTATTTATGTTTGAAAAAAGAATAACGAAAATGTCTGAAAAATAGTGCAGCATTATGTAATGAAAGAGCGTGCAATGCAAAGAATATGCAAAATTAAATAGATTTAAGAGTGCAGGTTTTCTTCTCCTTCACTTTTCCTGAAACTGGAACACTAATTTCTGAAACCTTAAGATTTCTTTAACAAAGTTTTTTTTGCATATCACAAAACTTCCTACATTCCTATTCTTTCTACTCTTGTCCCACTTTTCCCACTGTAAAGGCCACTTTCTCTCCTGTTTCTCTTTCCCTGCTGGCATACCACTTATGCAACATAACAATGAAAGGTAGGAAAAGTTGAAATAACCTTTTCTTTCTTTCTTTCTTTCTTTCTTTCTTTCTTTCTTTCTTTCTTTCTTTCTTTCTTTCTTTCTTTCTTTCTTTCTTTCTTTCTCTTTCTTTCTTTCTTTCTTTCTTTCTTTCTTTCTTTCTTTCTTTCTTTCTTTCTTTCTTTCTTTCTTTCTTTCTTTCTTTCTTTCCTTTTTTCCCTCTCCAGAATTCAGCTGTGATTCAGCCTTGCTTCATAGGCAAGCTAGAGAAAACTGGTTTCTACGCTTAGCATTGCTATCCACATTCTCCTTTACTACTTTAATAGCTTTTTCTACAGTGATGGGAGTAATAAAGAAAAAACCAAAACCAAACTCAAGCAGTGTTTACTGCTCTGAACAGCAGCCTGAGTATAGCAATGGCATTTTCTATCATCTTGCTGAAATAAATAAAACACCCTCACTATGGAGGGTGATAGTATTGGAAACTGCAGATAGCTAAACAGAGAAATTATCATACTTACTCTAATGGCTCCTCAGCAAGATGGAGATCTGATTGACCTCCAAAGCTCTCATATAACAACTTGAGTTGGTTTCTCATTCAACATTCTTGAGTAAAACATCTCATATGGAGGTAATACCCCTGCCCTCTGTATTGTCAGACAACATGTATTTACAGGAATTTAACTGTTAAGAAAGTTCCTTTCTATACTATGATATGGTATAGATTTAATGCAATTGATAAACACAGAGGGGTTAATATTTCTTTTCTACTTCTTTTTTTTACAAATTTTGGGAGCACTGAAAATATGCAGTGAGTAAAATGAATGACAGTGAATACAACTCATTTTTTCATTTCAGCAATTCTGCATAAAATAATGGAGATGAAGTGCTATTGTGTAATACTGATATCTGATTACTTATGACTTTTTTTTACATCTAGACTCCCTGCTAGGGCACTTCTTGATGCAGGGTCCAGGACTCAATAGCAATATAGCAGTTTTCTGCCAAAGTGAATTTGCTAGTGTAGAAAGGTAGGTGCATTGCAGGTCATAATTTATTCTGAAGAAGGTCATACTTATGGTATCCAACGAACAGTTCAATGGAAAAGTTCATCAAGATTTGCCAAGAATGATCATAAGCACTTTAGGTTGTCACATTCTTCTATGAACTCTTTTGTCACAATACTTTAGTATACATACCTCAAAGACCAATGCTGGGAATATGACAGTGTACAAATTCCCTCTAAGTATTTGCAATTTTGAGACTTAAATGAGAGTCCTGGATTATTTAGTGTTTTTAACCCTTTTAATCTTAACACCAAGGTTCATCTGTGACTAGGTCAGATCAAGTCAGCCATGAATGGTTGAAACAACATAGTTTTCTTCACTGTAGTTTACCTGTGCACTTTTCAAGATTTCGTAATGTTTTCATCCAAAAAAATAAAATCACAGAAAAGAGTGTCTTAGAAGTGCTTTTACTGCCTTTATCTTTTTTATTACATGCATATGGTGCATGCTAATTTACTTTTTGTTTTGTTAGTGCAATTTCCCTATAAAGAGCTGACCTGAGAGCCTTTGCCGTTGTAATTCACTGTTTCAGGTGGTCTGCTAGTGTATATATTTAGCATACTGCAGACTACAAACCAAGATATAGCCAGTTTTGAATCCCTTTTAATTAAGCACAGCTCTGCAACAGCATTCATTACTTTGCAGAGTGTATCTAGAGCTGACGTTATGTTACGTTTCTTTTAATTGTTGCTTTAACTATCCTGAGATGCCATCTGTCTTAGGTACTTGTAACTCCCATTATTTTAGTAATTTTTTCTCCTCATGTGCCCAAGAAGACAGGGTGTATGTGTGTACATGCACATGTGCATGTGTGCTTATATGTGTCTACTTGTGTTCCTAACTCTCCCTAAGAGTTTGTGCATCCTTTAGTAGCTTTGCCTGAGCTGTTTGGGTTTCTGAGCCAGACAGCTCAAGACAGTTTTGCCCACTTCATAGGCCTTAGATAATCCTTCTCTCGCATCATTTATATCCATGAAAAGCTCCGCTGCTCTTCTAACATCGATGCAGATCTGCAGCTACCTGTATGTTCAGTCAAACTAACAAAACTGATGTGTCCTTTTACTCTTCTAAATATATGATGAGTAACGATGGGTTCAGAGCTTCATATATCCAGAGATGCTTTTGATGTTCTGTCCTAAAAGGTGTCATCTATGCATCTATGAAACATGGCTCTCCTTCCCAGTCTCTTTATACTATCAGTTTAAGATTATATCAATAAAACAACATAATGCTCCCAGGTTGTCTTTACCTGGGTGGCAGATGCCAGGGACATCACTGACAATATAAGAGTTTTCATGCAGGTAGAATTCAGGATCATTAGTGGGCTGTCTAGAAATTGATTTCAATGAGATAGGGTCAATATATCATCAACTCTACTTCCTCAAGAAACCTCAAAATAAAAGGAACTCGAATTAATAAGGCTTAACAGCAAAGCAGGGCATAAAATCCGGTGAGAGTAGAGGAGATAAGGTACGTAACTTTTGCATCAGACTGACAGGATATTTGAAGGAATGGAGATGAACCCACTTTAGGTGCACATAGCTCACCCCTGTTCCTACTAACTGCAGGGGTAAGACTCAAGTGTCACACCTCTCTAAAACTTCTTTAGAGCTCAAGTTTTTATTTGGTTGTAGGGCCAGCTGATGGACGCTACAGTTGAGAGCCAAAAGAAATGCAATGTGAATATTAGAAAGACTTTTATGTGAATTCAGACTTGAGCTGCACAGAGTACAGGCATAACAGCAATACTGAATACAGATCTACAGAGATATTTAGGAGCCTGTTTGTCACTGCAGTCAACTGAAAATTTGATGCATATATGACTTTGTGAATTTGAATGAAAATGAGTCAAATTATCTTGCCAGAGGTGACATTTAAAATTTGTGGCAAAATGACAAGTCAAACCTTGGTCTCCCATTTCACTGCCTAGTAACTGCTAGGCTGAAGTTGCTGTCACAATAGGTGATAGAAATAAAAATAATAAAAATCAAGAGAATATGTTCTTTGCCATATAAGAAGGAGCTGAAACTGCCCAGCTGCTATGTGGGAATCCTGTGAAGACTTCCATTAACTTCCATGAATTGAAGCCTCAGTGTTTCAGGGGAGAATTAAAACTAGTGAACTCTAATGTCTGCTGAGTTCTCAATGTATCAAATTATGATCTACTAATGTCTCCTTTCAGTTATGCCAGCAAGATTTCTTTTTACTTCAGCAGTTTTCTCTCATTATATTCCAAAGGTTTAATTTATCCTACTCTTCATAAAGTGGGGTTAATTTAGTCTAATATTTTGGCCTTGCCAAGCCACTCTGGGTGCTATTCTTATATAATTGTTGTTTTCTACTCACTGATTTCTTATTAGTACAAAGACATGCTTTGAAAATTGAACACTGCTCTTTTAATTTTCATTTTCAGTACCAGTGATCTTTTTGTTAGGACTATCACTTATTTTGTGATGCCTTTGGAGACGTCCCCTGAAACACACAGCCTGATTGGCTCAGCAAGTTAATCAGTCCTAGCATATCTGTATGTGTACATATATACAAAGAAGAATCAATAAACACATGAATGTAAGCAGTTTAACTTGATTTAAAAACTGATTAAAATAATGGTGAAAACTAAGAATTTATCTGTTACAGTAATCTCAATAATAAGTTATAAATAAATGTCAGATGCATTCTCAGGCCATGATTCTGATAGCCATCTGCAATGAAACAAGGTCAAAATTTAAAATTATGGGTTATGGGTTTAATGGGTTTTTTGTCCTTCCTTTCCTAACTAGGAAATAACTAGTGATGGGGATTTCAGAAAGTGCTAGGGAGCGTCCTTTGAGTATTTCTCCCTTTGAAGCTGACTCTTCTCAAGCTAGAAAACAGAGATATTAATTGCTGTTTGCCCCTTTTGGAAATCCCAATCTGAATGACTCTTCCATGCATTCTACAGAACATTAAGAGTCTTCTGCGTGCAACAATTGGATGTCTGATCTCAATTCCTTAGTCTACACTTTTCTTTTTTCTGGTTTTTTTTTTTTTTTTTTGCATTTTAGTGCACTTTTTTTCTTAATAAATTCAATTAATATTAGCATAATTCAGCAAAGTTGGTAAATTATAATTTAGAAGTCTTTAATTGTTCAGAGTAGTCACTTCAACAGAAAAGGAAAAACAATGTAATGAGAAAAATAATATATTATTTGTAAGGGATTAATTTAATTTTCTTTTCTGGGATGACTGGTTATAATTCCTCTTCATGTAAGGAAAGCTCACTAACTATTACTAATGCTTCTTGCAAATGATATCCTGAAATTTAATATTGTAATATGTAATCTCTACAGCTGTGGATTACGGCTAATATTTTAAGGTAATGCCCATTAAGATCAATGTCAATTAACCACAATTCATTGTTTGAATATCGATCAAGCATATTTAATTTACCATTAGTGTTAACAGAATGATGTATTAGTCAATTAAGATACCATTGACTGAGAATCTTAATTAGATATTTAATCTTTAGCCAGATTTAAGAGAAACCTAACCATTGGTTTCAGTGCTTTCCTTTTGTCTTGAATATCTGATTTTATTTCAAGGAAAGATATTCACTTATGCATCAGTATGAACGGCCTTTTTTCAACTCACAGTGATTTTTTTGTGTTTTCATTTATCTCCTGGAATTTAGTATTTCCATCAAAGATTTTATAAACCTTGCATACAAACTTTCTTAAGCTGAATAAGTCCATTACAATGAGCTACTTCCTAACTGCAGAAGAGTCTTTTTGTAAGCAGTCAGGAAATCATTCCCAAGACAGTCAGTCACTGGCTACTGCAAGAGAAAGTCGACTTTGAACCACAAATTTGCAGTCCCCAAGTATTTTTGCAGTCTATTGGGCAGTTTGCACAATGAGCTGAAACCCTTCTCTGTGCCTTATTTCCTAACCTAGCTTCTTGTTCATTTAGTCTGCAGCCTTAGTTCCTAACTCTGTTATCCCTGGACACCTTTCCTCAGACAGCGATGCCTGTTTACCTTCCACGTCCCTGTTGTGACACTGTCCGAGGTAGCGCTTTCCTTCTGTGTGGGGTGGTAAAGCTTTTAGTATTTAGATAGGAATGAAAAAGATAAAAAAGCAAAGAGAAGAGAGATCATCAGAAGTTGAATGCTAAATACAATGTTTTCTATTAGAGAGAGAGAAACAGAAGAGGAGCACAAATATCCTGTTTCAACTGGATTGAAGCATGTAAATTTGTTGCTTTGGTTTTCTGTAATATAACAAAAAAACCTCAAAAATGAAACAAAATATTTCAACATTGCTTATAGTCAAAGTTCAATCAATATGAAATATAACTCTTTTCCAGCATTTGCTTCCGAGAGCTTCCATATTTGGAGGTTTCATTGCAAAATGGAACAAAATAATTCTGTCATCTCATGAAATCAAAGTTTCATACTGCTGCGTCTAGGAATACTCATAGCTGAAAACAAATTAGAGACTCATTGCAAATGGAGAACACCACTGCATTTGATTTTAAGTCTGTTTAAGAGTTTATTTATGTGCCAGTTAATAAAAAGTGGATCAGATTAAGCAGAGAGAAATAGGTATTGCATATATTTGAAAAGGGTATCTCTTCTATTTAATTCAGCTAACCACTGCTGGAATAGCTACCAATTTACAGAGTTGTGAATTCAGAATCAGGATTTAAGTAGCTAGGATAACTGTATCTCATATAACAGTTTTTCTCTGGCTAAATTTCAGGGGTAATCACTTCATCTTTATGTGATTTATTGTTAAATAATCTCATACTTGAATAGAGGTTTTTTGAATAGTGAAACATGAAAGAAGAAAATTAAAGATTACTTATGACAGGTAATTTTTTTCTAAATATTTTTTCTAGCATTTTTAATGACATTTTGGTTTCACTATAAAGTTTCTGCTCTTCTGAAATGAATAAGAAAAATCTTGTTTAGCTTCTAGGGGAGATGGACTGGAAGTATGAGTGTTACAATATTGTTACTGACCTCCTTGTACTAAAGATAATCCTATTGTAAAGAATTGGCAGGGGAAAATCATGTTATACTTGCCTCATTTCCTGTACATTTCCCTAAGCATACACTAATTGACACTGTCAGACATGGGATACTAAGTTGGGTGAAACTTTGATTTAATGTAGTATGGCAGTTCTTTCATTCTCATGAAAGTAAATTGCGTTATGAATTATCAAGAGTAAGATATGGTGAGGCACTGAAGAGCATACAAAAAGTATAAAAAAAAGAGGGTTGGAGTTTCTTAGAAGATCAAAAACTTAGGTAATGAAAATTAAAGACTATAACCATTTCAACCATCTGTCATCCAGAAAATGCTGACAGGAGATTTTTGATTCCAAATATTGCTTTAGAAGAAGTGTGCTTAAAGCTGATTTTGTGGTCTTTTTGATTTTTCAGTATCACACAGCTTTGAAAACAATCAACGGACCTCTCTAAACACCCATTGAATACCTCCATGAAAGCTCTGAAATTCTTCATGATGTTTTGGCATGCTTTGAGAATGATACACATGCAAGTAGAAACACTGTTTTAATCTTTCCCTTCTTTCTTCATGTGCTCATATTCCTATTTGCAATAAGTAACGTTTATTAGAAAGAAATTATGAGAAAGAAAAATATTCTTCACAAAGAACTTATTTTTTCCTGAAAATTTGTACGAAGTAGTAAATCTTAATCTGACTGCTCCTAGTTCTCACTCCTTCAGTTTAAAAATTTCTGCCTTTGTTCTTTGAGCAGCAGTACTGGCTGAAAAATGTGTGTTTGTTTATCATTCCTTGTAGGAAAAAAAATGTTGATGGAATGAATTTTAAAAACGCCTTTCTGTAGGTAGATAGAATAACATGAATATGTATTTCTGTAGGGCTGGTGAAATTTCTCTTTACTTGATTAAAAGAAATTTATCAGAGAATTGTAATGTGAGTGAGGCTTCATTTTTTTTCAGTTTAGAGAAAATAGTAAGGAGCTTTCTTTTGCATATGGCACACTGTACACAGACAGAAAATTAAAAGAAAAAAAAATCAAAACAAAACAAAAGAAGCCAAGCATTGTAAAGACACAAGAATATGAAGCTGAATTGCTTTCTATCACTTCTTGAGCTTTGTTTATTCCTGTTCCCTAGTGCAGAACAATTCTTACACTTCAAAACTAATTTTATTAAAGAGGTAGCATGACTACATAATATATGTCTTTCATGCATATTTCCTCTTTATAAGTTCATTGTTTTCTTAAGTTCAACTTAAATAGAAATAACACAAAGAGGTAAAAAAATTACAGCTGGAATTAAATATAAGCTTACAATGAATATTTTAAGCTGTTTAATAAATAGCTTTAATTTTGAGGTACTTGAGTTAAAGTGTCTTCTCTTTCAATTTCTTTTCTGTTTGTTCATTTATAAATTTGCTCAAAACAGGTGATCAAAACTTCACCTGTTCAAACATGAGAACTCTGAAAAAGGCCAGTGATATTTAGAGGCTGATTTTGATTCATAGATACTGCTGAATAAACTATACTTGAACCCTAAGGAATCATGAGCCCATTGTGAACAAAGGATCTAAAGAGTTCAAACTTCAGATTTATTTGGCATAATTGAAGTATTATCAGTGAAGTTATTCCTGTATCCAAGTTCAAGAAGACAAAACAACTTCAAAATTAGTAATTTAATACCTAGAAATAAAAAGGAAGATCTTTTGTTGAGTCTGGCATAACCTGGAAAGAACCTAAAACTCACCTCATTTGAGTTAGACTTGCTGTATTGCTAGATGGTGTATGTATTTTTCCTGTTATCTAAAGGTTTCCCTCAGTCTGTGTTCCAACTTTCTTTTGAAAAAATGTATCATTGACTTATTTCTTTAAACTAAACAATAATTATTTAAGGGTTTGGGTTTTTTTCCAAAATTTACTGCATTGTTTTAAAATGGTTTACAGTTTCTACATTCTGAGGTTCAGTCTTCCTCTCTCCCACAATATTTACTTTTTCATCCATGCCTGAAATACCCCCCAAAGATTCAATCTAAAAATGTACAAAAATATTTCCTGAAATACTTCCAGCTTACAAAGTTCCTCTCCAAAAATCATGCTCAGTTTCCAAATATCAGGCATTTTTTGTGGGAGCAGTTTATCACTTGTCGTATACCATTACTAAACAGTATTTATTTAATTTTGTATACTCCTTCCTTATTGCAGGGATTTTAGCTACTGTCTGTGATTCTCACATCTTGACATATGTTCTGATTTAACTGCCCAAGTTCACGGAGTTGACCAATAACACTCAGTAGTTTCCAGACTGGAATGGTTCATCCAGTGCAGGACGTTATTGAGGTCTTTACCCAACAAGCCACAGGTCCTTACCTACCCTAACATTTATAGTCTGGCACTTCAGGCTCTCTGCAATTGCTGTGCTTTGCTAATTTAGATTCCTAAAGTCTGGGCAAGGGTGGAGGAAGAAAAAGTAAATGCATCAAATGGCACACACACACACACACACAAAAAAGAGAGCTCTTTAGCTCAAATAAACTGTGGTTTTGCTGTGGGTTCTCCATCTTTTATCTCCTTGGGAGGACCAAGACCAGTTAATTTAAAATGCAGAACTCCTATTGCTTTCAATAGGAATAGATTATCTGAACCTCAGCTGGACCTCAGCAATATTTTTATTTTTTTCTTTAGTAAAAAGATACCATGCCAAAGGACAATTTATTTATTTACGAAACAAAGACAGAAATGTAACTCTAGATCTCTAGATAAGAGGGAGAGAGAAGATTCTTTCCAATATTTTTGATCTATTTGCTCATCATATTTTCATAAACAGCTTATTAGGCTACAGGAAAGAATAGTATTATGTTAATATAGCTATCACTTGCAATTTATTTTCTGTATTTGTAATTCATCTTTAATTGCTCAAAGGTATGGCAAGTAAGGGATCATGTCTACTATTCAAGGACTTTCAAACATTGCTGGCAGGAAAAGTTTAATGTGCTCTATTAAGGAGATGTAATTGACAGATTTACAGGCAAACCTCATTTCTCATAAAGTAACTCCGAGCAATACCTATCTGTATGTAGCCCTACTTTTCAAAATGGTGGCTTTAAAAAATAATTTACTTACTTCTACAATGGAAAAATATAAATAAAAACTAGAACTGTTGTTAGATGATCAGCGTTTCTGAAAAGGAGCTTTTCAAGAGAGAAAAATGAAACTATAGAATTACAAATGTTAGTTTTGGGAATATATGGATGTTATGAATCTGATCTGAATTGTATGGGATAAGACAGCTTATTTACTGTTTATTAACCTTTTGCTTCACTGTTCAGAATGTGGGTAAATAGCACAGTACAACTGATTTTAGTAACATTTCACCCTTTCTACCAGCTGGGTAATTATTTCTTCATTAAATCCCTGAATTTCTGATTTACAAGTTACTTCCTTTCTTGGTATCTGTTGAATTTGTTAAGCACAACTTCTTTAACATTTATGATCTCTATTTCTTTTTTTCTTCTTTAGAACTAAGACAAAAGAAAGGAAGTTCTCTATTGCACGGACTATCCAAACCTACACAACAGCTTCCTCTTTCACTGCTTGGGAGCTATAGTTGTTTCAGTTTCCCTCTCCCAAAGTTTCCTCGTTTCCAGTCTCTATAATTAAACTGAATACAATTTATTTAGTATGAACTTTCCTCACCTGTCAGGCATTAACACCAAAGCATCTTGGTCAGTGACAATGGCTCCCACATGGAAACAGAAGTAAATAAAAATATGGAAAGTTTGTACCAATTTATGACTAAATTAACAAAAAGTCTGAGTCATTATTTACTTCTGAAAACATCACAAAGGTGAAAACAGAAGCTGATACTCTCAGACTTAAAGAAAAAGACCAGATTCACACAAGTAGTTGATCAGAAAACAGCTGGATATCAAAATCCCATATTAAATTCTCAAAGCTGTGTTAAACTAGGAGAAAAGTTTGAAAAGCTCCCATTTGAACACAGAACTCTGACCCAGAGACTTTCCAGCAGGTATCAGCTATTGCCTCAAGAGTGATGGCAATCACAGCAAATCTGTTCCAGTTATTCCCTCAGAAACATTAGCAGTTTCTGTGCAAGAGGGTACTGAAGTTGCAGCTTTTACAGCAACGAAACCTAAAGCTATCATTGACAAAAACAATATTAGAAAATAAGGAGGAAATATTTAAGGAAGGGATGGAAGTTACATAACTTAAAAAGCTGTGCAAGATCTAAAAGAAAATATTTTTAGTTGAAACCATCCTCTCCCTTGCTTTAATAGCATTAAAACATACAGAGTAACAAATTATTCAATAATACTCAAGAGAAATGTAAGAAACTTCAAATATTCAAGAGAAGACTTCCGTAGCTTGCAAATGCAAAAGACTATATTTAGTGCTGAAGAAAATCTAGATAACCTAGTTAACAGTAACAAAAATTATTTATTGATAAAATATGTGGAAAAATTTTTTCAGGAAGTGATTCTGTCTATGTATGGAGTCTAATCTAAATATGTCCATGAATAAATTAGGAAAACAGTAAAAAGTACCAGGAACGGGCAATGTGTGAAGTTATGGCTTAAAACTTGAAATCTCTATATCGAAGGCTAACATAATATCTCAATATAATCCTTGCAAACAAAGTTACTGCACTGATAAGGAATGGCACAATTGCTAACTGACAATGAGCCATCAAGCCAAATCACAAGTGGAAATTATTTATTTTACTAAGATCATGTCTATAATCGCTTGGTCCTGGTATTGCATTGGAAAGCAAAAAAGAAGTGACCGCCTTCTGATTGACAGGTGAATTATGAAGCCTACCTAAACAAGGCAAAGAAACTTCAGGGACCTACCAGGGAAGTGTATGAAGTTTTTAAGCTATTTCCATTTTCTAACATACAGAAAAGTTGAAAGAGTATTGCAAAAGATGTTTTCTAATTTATGGATTTAATTATAAATGTAAAAGATATGCCTCACCTGTTTGCATCACTTCTGGGAAAACACAAAATATCTCAGTAACTCAAAATAAATGGCCACTGACTTTAAATTTTATAATTAAGACTATTATGGAAAATCATGGAGCAAACCCCCAAATAATGTGACAGCTATTTCAAGAGGTAGGTACCAAAGCATTTCCATGGAGGGTTGAAACAGAGTTGTCTTAGTGACTGAGAGAGCCTGTTAAAACTTTTCACTGTTGCTCTCTGGACAGACGTGCCAGATGAAACTCCCATACACTGCGTGTTGAAAACAATCAGATCATAGGTCTGTGTGGAAGAGACATATTTTCTGCCCCGAAGACTGTGATAAAATTGTCACTGATGATTTTATGATGGAAGGAGCTGGATATCTAAAAAGCTCTAATCTGGTACTGGTCGCTCTACACTTGGAGCTACATGACCATGATCATAGACAGAGGAGTCAGAAATGGGGTCACTATGCTCCAGAGGACAAATAGAAGTTCTGAGACTGGTGCTGGCACATGAGGACCGTTGGTTGTAGGGCTCATTAATCACATTTGGGTTGTGGGGATGAGGAGCCAGGGAGCATCAATACCACTGTGCCATATATGTGCTGTCTGCCAGCGTGGCTTGTAGAGACGGGGGTCGTGGGAGCACTAAGATATCCTTAGAGCTGGTGCCTCCAGTGCAGTAACACCTGTGACAAATGGCTGTTCCTTGAGAATTGGTCTGAACACATCAGAGGACAAAGAAGCATCCAGCTAAATCAGAGGCCTGGCTATCATGCTCAGAAAACAATATCTCTAATATACATCGGTCCCCAAGGACAGTCTGGCAGAGGAGGAAGAAGAAAAGATCTCCAAATGTCAGCCCCTAAGGCAGAATTTAGAACCCATTAAAGAAAGTAGTACCCCTTGCTGCAGATCCCTTAGAGATTCAGATCAAGGTTTTGAAAAACACCTCAATGATATAAGTGTTTTCCTCAGAATGCAATCTCTGAAGAGCTGTGATTTTGAACATCCATATTACAGCATTCCTGGAGCCCTGATGCTTTGTCCTGGAGCTTTGATGATTCTGATCCAAAGACGAAACTTCATTAATCTATAGGAACCAGTGGCTGTCTGTGAGATTCTTCAGTTTCTTATTCACGTTCTCACAGCACAAATAAAGAATACTACTGTACTGGTATTTTTTCTTATGTGTGTATTGTGTTTTATATGGTGGTTATAGTTGCACTCATGAGTTTTAGAGTCTGGTGTGGCTCTTAAATGCTAAAGAATAGGTTTTCCTTGCCTTTAACCGAAATCGGAGCATGTTTTTGTCATAAAAGAAAAGTTTCAAATGTATCCATATTATAATTTAATCTGTATAATTTCATTTTTTGATGTTAATTTGATATGGATAGATTTATAAAAAATATGCCTGCTCATGCCAAAAACTCTTCAGCACCAGATATTCTAACAAAAAACTGAAGTAAACCAGAAAGAAAAGAAGAATTTACTTTGTTTGATATGCGTACAAAATGAAGTTATGCTCTAATTATTTGATGAATAATGTAATAGATGGCAGGAAATAAGACCTTTCTGTAGTTTGAATGCATTTCTGGATAAAAATATCTTTTCAGTTTAAACAAGATATATTTTCATAAATCTTTCTGTGTTTATTATTCTTGAATATTGCCTTTTATTTTTTTTTTTTTAATGATGATGATAATGGAAATCATTTTACATTTTGTCTGGAGAAGAACTTTGATAAGTAAAAGTCCTCTCAAGAACAATTTTTTTATTCTGTTTGTAGGTAGAATCAAGAAAGAGAAACATCAGTGAATTTACAGAATTTTGAACCAAAAAAAAATTGCTTCTTATAATTTTATAATTTTCTTTTTCTTCAGAAGTATAATATTTCTGAATATTGCTCAGACTACTGTAGCAAAAAAAAAAAAAAAAATTCTCCATAGTCAGCCCTTTTGATTCAGATAGATACGTAGATTGTATTTTTAGGACCCTGATTACATCTGTATCCACATGAATATGTAGTCATTACAAATACCTTCTTACCTCAACGGGCTAATTTAAATAACCCTTAAAGAATACATGATTGGACATGTGGCACTTACATTTCAATCTGTTTCAAGGGACTGGAAATGAAAACCAATGCTGCCAGGCACTGGCCTGCCGGTGTTGTCAAGCTGCCAGGAATTATTTCAGGCAAAGATGTCAGGATAAATGATAAGATGGAAATGGAGCTGTTCCTGTACTATACATAGTTGTGAAAATGGAGGCACAGAAAGCCTCAACTGCTTGCATGCATTGTTTGGAAAAACTGTATAATGTTCTGAACCTAGAGAAGCCATACTTTTTAGCTGGTTATGTAAAAGCAAATAAATTGCAGAAAAGGGACATGAAAAAAAGATGCCTGTTGGAAGTACTGTTCAGGTCAGTGAATCCCTGTATGAAAATTGGGATCTCAGTTGCAGAGTCAGGTTGTATCCTTATAAATTTCTATTGTCACCTAAATGTTCAGTCACTGGTTATAGCTTCCCATGAACCTTTAATTAATTGCCATATCTGCTGTACCATAGATTTCAGAAAAAAAAAAAAAAAAGAAAAAAGAAAGAAAGAAACAACTTGAGAAAAATCTAAGCAATACTTTCTGAAGAACATTCATGGAATGATGGCCAACTCATAAGTACTTTAAAAAAGGACTTAAGCAGCTAATGAGCGTCTCTGGTAACTTGGGAAATTTTAACAATGACATCCTAAACCTTTTTTTTTCTACATTTGTAAATTCCAGAGAGTTTCATACAGAACTGAAGTATGGCTCAACTTTTCTGAG
Organism: Grus americana; assembly: GCF_028858705.1. Lineage (NCBI taxonomy): Eukaryota > Metazoa > Chordata > Aves > Gruiformes > Gruidae > Grus > Grus americana. The sequence continues at coordinate 62,350,224 of NC_072853.1, forward strand.
GTAATTTTGGTATATTGAAAATGCTAAAACTTTAGGCTATAGACTTTTTCCCATTTTCTCTGATGCATAGATTACTATCTCAGAGCAACAGTTGTGTCGGTTTCTGTGTGGGGACACCATCTTTCACTAACTGGTGTTCAGCTGTAGTGCACACCACAAAGTCTCTGTCCCTGCTTTTTCTGGTTCCAGTGGTACTTGCATATCTTTACTGGGGATGTGTTTTTAAAATAAAACCCCAGCGAAATAGTTTCTTCTTATGCATTCTGTAGAAATGTTTTTAATCATTGCTATAATGACAGATAATATCTAAAATGTAATGGAGTCCTCCTCTTATGACTAAAGAATTTTTTGTCGTCACATTATTTTCTACTGCCTTCTCTCTCGTGGCAAATAATTTTAATGAAAAGCCTGCAGTAGGTTCCCTTTTATCATGATAACCATGTATTGTTAAAATTCATTCTATAATTCTGTGGGAAGTAACGAAAAGAGGAATAGCAGCGTCGATAATCTGCCAGTGCCTGAACAAGCTTCCATAATTTAAGAGTTAAAAAATTAAACATATAGATAAAATATATCTGTATAAATACATGATTTAGTGCCTATTATGTTAAAAGTATAAGCCTTCAAAGACATAATTAGCTGACAGGTGTGAGGCATTTTAGAATACACTTCCGGAATAGCGGTGGCACTAATTCTTGCTAAACTAATATTAATGTAAATCAGAAATAGCTCCTATAGCATCTGGGAAATTATGCCAACATGACAGCACTGTAATTGAAATCAGAATCTGACAAATTCATGAAGTGCAGCTACCTCAAAAGTATTTGCAAAGGCTATAGAAGCCAGAATTAAACTCATAAAACCAAAATAATTCAGACATGAGTCCAAATTTTATTCCTAAATCATCTCATTGTGCCTTGCTATTGCTGCGTGTTTTGTTGTGTATACTACTGAAAGACTCAGGTAACACAGCAGAAAGACATAAATTAAGGAGTAATCTAGATTATGACTTTTTTTCTTTGTAAATGTAAAGAGTCATTTAATCTGATTAAGCTACAATTGAGAGAAAATGTAGTTGGAAGTTCAACACATGGTTGAAGTCAGATTCATAGGTGCAAAACTGAATTTTAAGTTTTAATGCAATTTCTAGTAATTCTAATCCTTCAGTAATGTTGTGCAATAGATAACAAAATCCTGGCAATATTCTGCAGAGGGTAAGTGTATAGGTCTATCAGTCTCTCTATACGTGTCCTGTGTCTTGTCAAGTGAACCTAGTGGACAAAATATTTGTTTACTCTAGTACACTAGGTTATTATTGCATTTTATCTCACAGAATTAAGAACAGAATTTAAAACTTTAGGGTTATCCACGTATTATCTTCCTGGCTTTATATTCAATTAGTTCCTCTAATTAAATAAGTGTATAACTGCATTCAGAATCAAACTGTTTGCAAATAGACTTGCTTATATATATGAATGAAATAAGTGTATAATTGCTCTTATTACCAAGCTGTTTGCAAGTGAAAATTACAGCATGTTATCATGTGTTGGAGCATGTTCTTAAAGGCTCTTGTATATGTGTGGCATTATTTCAGCTTGTAGTTAGGAACATTTATTAAGATAATTATTCTAACAGAATTGAGAAAAAGCTTTTGCTATTATATCAAAACTGGCACGAGAAAAATATCTTGCTTCTTACTTTAATAAAAGAATTATAAGTAAAATAATTGTGGATTATGGTTTTTGGGAAAAAAAAAAGCTGTATTTCACCAAGATGTTTTCCCCTGTTAGAGTTTCTTGAGCTGACTTGCAAAAATTATTTCATTATCATGTTAAAAATATTGGCAGCTGCAAAAAAAGCACATTCAAGAGTTTTTTAAAAGGAACTACAGGAATGAGAATCTTTGCAATACACCAGAGGGACAGATGAGAGCTCATGGAGGCCAACGACCAATTTTATATGTAATTTCTTTTATCTTTTGTACCAACCCTGGAAACATAGTTTTTTAAGTGCTCAAGAACAGAACTACTTGAATAAACCAACTTATTTGACACTTTTTAACAAATTCCAGAAAGACTGCTAATCAAAAGGAAAAATATTTCTTAACAGGCCTTTAAAAAAAAAAAGAACAAACAAATAAATAAATGGGTAGGTATTTTTATAGCTGCTTTAGCCACTTCATGTCTTGTTCAAAAATGTTCCATGATATTCTGAAGTCTTTTATTAAACCATAACCCCCCCCTAGAGGATTATTAGTGTATCATTAAATATAGCACCAATATTTCATTTTGTATAACTGTAAGCTGTCCAGGGTTCTCACTGAAATGGCCTAATTGACTTTTTGACCAGTGGAATTTATTGCTATTCTGCTAATACTCTGGCGAGGGGATTGGGAATATTCTATGGCTACCACTTCACACTTGCATTGCCAAAATTTCTAGATTCATCTACTTCCTTCTCAGTTCTTGCACTTTTAAGGACAGTCTTCCATGGAAACTCACAGTAGTACTAGCTGATAGAAAAATATTACTGATGGAAGCATTAGCCATGTATCTAGCAGTCAGTTAATCTGTTGCCAATCTGAAATTTGTTTTTCCTTTTCCTAGGTTATCAAACTGGTGCTTTATGATCTTGCAGTGTCTTAAGACCATTTAGAATATGATCTGAAATAATTTGTTGTCCTGAGAAAACATGACATGAGACACGACGTTAAAGTGTTGCTATTCTGATTCAATCTTTATACAGTTTATATGTTACATGTAATTAATATATATATTAGAATCAGTAATATATCACAGGATAAAAATAAGTAATTGTCCTTATTAATGAGGCAATTGTATGGATTTCTTTCTTGTGTTATCCTGAATTCACCTTTGCTCTCAGAAATGCTGAAAATAATAGTTGTTTTAATAGATAGTGATTCTGTTTCTTCTTGTTCAAAGCACTCAGTCATTACAACTCAAATTGTTTGGTGTAGAAAATTCCTTTCAGTCTAAAAAAAAAAGATAGGACATTTCAAACTATGCCAAATCATCAGTCTATACCAAATAATTTTAACAATAAAATTAAAAATATAAATGGGAATTTATAATGTTCCTATATTGTTTTCCATGACAGTAAAAACGCATTGTATCACACAATATACGTTAAACTGCTACTCCTACAGTAAGTTTGAAAATGAAAAATAAAATTTTCTCTTAACAATTTTGTGTTCATTTCATTAAAGATTTTTTGTGTAATGTCAGGCTGCTGAAGTACAGTAAGATGACATATTCTAAGTTTCAGAAGAGCTCTACTGTTTGGTCAGGTGGTATCAGTAATCTCAAAATATCCTGACAGCACTATGTTTTTCTTTTCAGTTATTATGCAAGAGTGAAAAAAATAGTATGTTTTTGTAAATGCTCACATTTAACAATATAGCTTTATTGAAGTAATTGAGTCACTGATTTCAGTGTTACTATCTTAATTTATACCAGCTGAAGGTTTCAGGCAAATGCTGTGCTTCACCACTGGATAAACAAAGTATAGGAAGGAATATTCAACTAAAATAATTTAGAGAATTGACCTGCTGTTCTTTGAGCACTGAACTGTGTGATCTAATCGTGACAATTTGTGTCTGTTCTGCTCAGAAAGGATTTCTCTTTTCCCTGGGGCAATAAAGATACTTCATGCTTCTTCAATGTTAGTCAAATATTACAAAGTAAGTTAATAAAACACACTTTTCAGAGGTTCTGCCACAATGCTCCAGTTTTCTTTCCTTTAATTGTGATAGCTGGGAAACTCAATTATGTCATTGATTTATGTGGAAGAAGGCAAGTCACCTGGGAGGAGCTTAGACTTGCTGTGTGATTGATCTTGCAATGATAGGGTTAGAAAAAACAAGGCTGACCTGGAGTTGAGTCTGGCAAAGAATGTGAAGGGCAACAACAGAGTATTCTTTAAGTACATCAGTGGCCAAAAGACGACTGGGGAAAATGTGGGCCTGCTGCTGAATGGGGCAGGTTAACTGTGACAAAAGCCATGGAAAGTCTGAGGTACTCAGTACCTTCTGTGCCTCAGTCTTGACCAGGAAAACCAGTCTTCAGAAACCCCAGGCTCTTGAGAGCAGACAGAAAGGCTGGAACAAGACAGACTTAATCCAGTGGAGGAGGAACAGTTTAGGGAGCACTTAACCAAACCAGATATACTTAAGCCCATGGAGTCAGTCACTAGTGGTATACTCTAGGGGTCAATTATCTTAATTAATTAATTAATACTGTCTTCATTACTCAGCTGGACACTGGGACAGAGTGCATCCTCAGCATTTCACAGATGACACAAAGCTGGGCGAAGTGATTGATACAACAAAGGGTTGTGCTGTCATTTAGAGGACCCTGGACAAGCTGGAGAAATGGGCTGAGAGGAACCTCATGCAGTTCAATATGAAGAAATGCAAAGTCCTTCCCTTGGAGAGAAATAAGTCCATGCATTAGTACATGCTGGGGGCTGATTGGCTGGAAACCAGCTTTGCCAAGAAGGATCTGGTCATCCTGGAGGACAAGGTGACCACAAGCCAGCCATGTGCCCTTGTGGCAAAAAAAGGCCAAAAATATCCTGGGATGCATTAGGAAGAATGCTGCCAGCAGGTCAACTGAAGTGATCCTTCCTCTCTGCTCAGCACTGCTGAGGCCTTGTCTGGAGTGTTGGATCCAGTTCTGGATTCTTTCATACAAGAAAGATACGGACTTATTCTAATGAGTCCAGAGCAGGGCCACAAAGATGATTAAGGGACTGGAGCATCTTTAATATGAGGAGAAGCTGAGAGAGCTGGGACTGTTTGGCCTTGAGCAAAGGAGGCTCAGAAGGATCTTATCAATTTATATAAGTATCTATGGGAGTGTATGAAAAGCAGGGAGCCAGGCTCTTCTCAACAGTGCCTGGTGGCAGGACAAAAAGCAACGGTCAGAAATTAAACCACCAAAAATTCCATCTGAACTCAAGAAAACACTGTTTTACTGTGAGGGTGTAAAATATTGGTATGTTATAGAGAAAGGTTGGGGAGTCTCCATCCTTGGAAACAGTCAAAGCCTGACTGGACACCATGCTGGACAACCTGCTCTAGGTGATCCTTTTTGAGCAGGATGTTGGACTGGATCTTAAAAAGTCCCTTCCAACATAATGTCCATCTTTAGTACTACCATGGTTTTATGACCACAACACACTGATGTAGCCCAGAGAAAGACAGGCCTCGTATGATAGCAGAGGTCTTGAGAAATGAAGACACAGTCTGAAACGTAGAACAGCAGGAAAACGACTGTATTCCCAAACCTTGTTGATACACAGCAGACAAATATTTAACCAACAATACCCCAATATCGACTCTAAGAAGGATCTCTTCATTGTTTTTTCAATGAAGATAATCATTATGAAAACAACAACTAAAAAATGAGTCACTGTCATGACATCTCGTTTTTAAACATAATTTATTAGCCTTTTTACAGCAAGAGTGTAGTGGATGAGCCAATCGGATTTCTCAAAGACAAGAGAATAATAAATATTTTAACTAGAATAACCACATTGAATTAGATTTGAGGCTTGATTAGTCCATTATCACTTTCTTGAGAAAAAGTAGCAGATTATTCTTCTAATTTTTATTATTTAAAAGACATTTTAAACCTTGGACTAGAAGATTGTATATATTTCCAATAACTGCTCTAATTTTGCATATTTTTGTTATCTATATGGCAATCCATTTTGATTCTGGCTTAACTCTTGAATTGACTTGTGTTTCTGTGTCCGATATGACCTGAATTCTACCCACTGAGTTGCAAGAATATTGATGAATTTAATATAGACAAAAAATTCCTTCTTCCTGGGTCATGAAATAGGCAATAGAAAAAAGAAAACAGTTATTTTATGTCTTCTGCCAGATGAAAACATCCAGATGATGACTAGCAACACCTATACAATGTGGCAGCTAAGATGTATTCAATAAAAAATTGGTATGAATTGCCATGCCATCTGCCTGGAAAATCAGAACATAAATGAGGCTTCAGGGAGAAAAAAAAAAAAAAAAAAGCATACAGAACAGTCTCAAATATAAACTTATTTTTTATTACTACTGAAGTTCTTCAACTGATGATAGGAATATTTTCTATAAGGTCTATGAAAGATGGTGTCAAATAGAACATATCCTTCAAAATGATGTTTTATCTGAATTCCTTGTGACTTCCTATAAAAACACCGGTTTGCTAATATGATTAGCAACATATGGCTCTGTGAGACAATAGAAACTGCCTGTTAGGCATACTGATTACAGCAAATATATGAGCTTGTTAAAAAAGTAAAAAAAATATATTTTCTTTTAAACATTTAATTATACTGTTTTTCTCCTCAAGTGGTTCATTTGTTTGATGAAAGGTCTTAATTTCTCTTCATAATTTTACTGTTACCAGGTTTATTTCTGCAGAAGGCTCTGTACTGCTAGGCCAAAGTACATCAGTTTGACTTTTCTTGTTCATGAACTCAGGATTTGCTAGTGGCCTGTGCAGGATTCCAAATGAGTAGCTACTTTTACTTCCTTAGACTGGGTCATTTTCATAGAATTCCAATAACTGTTTCCTTACCTTAAACAATTACCGTAAGTGTTTAAATTTGAAAACTCTATAGAGAACAAGAAGGTGGTTTCCTTTTCCCATGACATTTCTCTCAGCATTTAATTGACTGGTTTGTTTAGATTTTATTTTGAAACAGGATTTGCAACTTTATACTAGTGAACTTGAGAACCACACAGTACTGTATTTTGAATTCTCACAACATATGTAAAAGAATACTTAGGTCTACTTTGACATATTTTTTTCTTTCTTTCTTTTTTTTTTTTTTTCCCCCTTACAGAGTTAAACTGTGTATATGCATACAATTTCTTACCTTTTTTTCTTGTGGTAATTTTATGTTGAGCTCATATATGTATTAAAAGTAATGGTGTAATAAAACTAAACAATGTAATGATTGCAATGATCAACCTTAAAGCCTGCAGCAGGGAAATAATACCTTATTTAAAATATATACATATACCATTTTTACATTTGTGCTTATTTTCTTAGTTCTTTCGAACGTGAACAAAACCACGTTTCTCTAACAAGAAGTATACATACTGAGCTTGAATGGCAGATACACTGGGAGATAATTACACAGAGGTTGAAGATGCAAAGCTGATATTGCAACAGTTTACAATATTTCTTTGCATATATTTCCACTACTCTATCATTTATAGCTAAAAGCAAATAGTTCATGACAGAGATGTACAGCTAGAATGATTTTACTGCTACTAGAAGCACAGTTAATAAATATTTTTTCTTTCTTTTGCTCTCTTTTCTTTCTTTCTTCCTTTTTATTTTTAAAGGATATAGTGCCCATAAAAGTTTTTGGATTGACAGCCCTGAAGATTGAAATTCTCAATTTATCCACAGAACAAGTACCATGCAGCTGAGGCAATAATCTTTCCATATACCTCAGCCCTGACCAGGAGTGACCAGACAGAGAGGTTGGGACTTCATTTCCATTCAATCCTTGGCCTTTGTGCTGACTTCGCCAATGAGGAGAGTGATTAGTGCCAGCTGAGGGGTGGCTTTTGTGAAGGAGATGGCTGCCTGCTGTGATCAGTATTGACACCAGACAGAACATAAATCACATTTCCAGACCTCCAAAGAGACAGAGCAATAGCAAGAACTACAGTCAGCATAAACATAACAATAAATTTCTTTTTTTGCACCTACTACCTGAAAGCTCACAAGCTTGCTGGTTGTCTGTGCAAAGACAACAAACTGAGCTAAACACACGTTGTAATAAATTGACGTTATCTGTCACCTTTCTCTATGCTTAATCCAAAATTCCCTGAGAAATTTTGTCCGTGTTAATTGATGTTCAGGAATCACGTCTCTAGCATGGAAACAAGGGAAAGCAAAAGGAGGCCTGTTTCCTTTGTGTCTTCTTTACTAAAAAATAACTGTTCTTGTAGTCAACTGACATGAAAATATCATGATTGTCCTTTGACTTACCAAGAAGTATGGTCTGACATGGGTACACAATGGCAATTTTTGTCTTTTTCTTTAGAAAGAAAAACAGTAAATATAGGTAACTCATGGGCGGTTCTGCATGAATACTCAGCTATGCTCACCTGGTACCTTTGACCAGCAGTGGACCACTTTCCTCTCTGGTGCCTCGGTGCTGGTACGTCAACTGGATCAATCTGGTAAATTAAAAGAGTGAATATTCTGCCTAGTTGCTGAAGTAACATGCCAAATATGTGATGAGGAGTCCTGACTAAGCATCCTGTGAGGGTTTGTGAGGAAAAGGCAGGGACTGTGCAAACAGATAGCCTGAAACTGCAACAGCTCTACCTGGGAGTGCTCTTGGGTGCGGGGCAGTCCTATGCAGAAGAGAGTACACGGAAGGATCAGGAAGCACCAGCACTTCTCTGCTAGAGTCACAAGGATAGCGTTGCAGATTAACAGCCCTTCCAGTCCCTCACAGTGGCTGAAGGGCTGAACACTGCAAGCTGAGGCTTGCTGGGGAATTTTCTCTCAAAGGTTCAACCAGGAGAACTGGTTGGGACAGAAGGAATGCAGCCTTTAATATTTACAAGAAAAATATATCTGTCTTTAGATTTATTTGAGAGACGGCTATATATTTATTATATGTTATTCATATTATTCATTGCAATTCATTCAATGAGATGTCCTTAAATGGAAGAAAGACAAAATAGAAGTAAAAGCTCATAAATAAGACTAGATATTTTACAGAAAAAATGTACATGCTTTTCATTTTCACTGAAGCAATCCTACATCAGGCCAGACCAAGTGTACATGTAGCCCAGTAATCTGTTTCTTACAGTGGACAGGAACACATACCCATAGAAAGGGATAAATCAGGCATGCAGTTCCCCAGGATATCTGACAGCAAATACGCCGCTTCTGAACTTGCAGGGCTAGATAATGTGATTTTGTATTTTTTAGGCTTGGATGGTTTTTTCCTCTATATATTTGTCCTGTTGCTTTTTTGAACCTATATGAACTATGACACCTACTTGTTTAAAAAGATGCTTTTATCTCATGTGACAGGAAAAATGATGAAAAATCATTGCTTATTTACCTTCTCTATGCCTACAGCTTTACAGACCTGTATCATACCCCTCTCAGCATCTGTTTTCTGCAAGAAAAATCTTCACTTTGTTTGTTTCTTCTATGGAAACTCTTAATGTTGCTCGTTTCTGTACTTTTCACAACTGCTTGTATATTCCTTTTGAGGGAGAGGTAACATCCCTCTATAGACACTCTTGTTGCAACCAGAGCTGCGCATAGTGTTGAAGGACTGGTTGCACTGTCAATTTGTACAAACAAGTAAAGATGTCTTCAGATTTGATCTCTTTTCCTTTCCTAAAAATTCCTAACTTTTTGCTTCTTGGATTACTACAGACCACTAAGCTGTCATTTTCACAGAACTATCAGTTATAAACCCATCACTGGGTAGGAACAGGCAGCTTGTAGCCATTCTTGTTCTATGTAAAATTAGGATTTTTTTCCCCTGAGTGCACCATTCTACATTTATCTCCACTGAATTGCAATTGCCTCAGTCAATCAGTCACATTACATTAGTTGGCTGGTAAAATGATTTATTGTTTTTTTGTTGATGGAAAAATTGTAGCTCATCTTTTGTAATTTACTTAAAAGGAAAACAATTACAAAAACAACAACAAAGCCCACTATTGTGAAAGAGTGTGCCATTATCTGAGCAAGGAAGGAGAGGATAGTGGAGCTGACTCCGTTCACTAGGGATTTGTGAATACTCTATGTGTGCAGTTTCAGGCTGGCTGTCTTCATAGAATCTCAAAGAATGAGTGAAGTCTGTTGTCATAAGAAAGACATAGAGCTTAATTAAAATAACTTACGGTTTAATTAAAATAACTGTATACCACTGTGACTGCCTTAGTGAGGTAAGCCATCCTTTTGCTTACATAAAGAGTAGCAAAGCTGGCATATCATGTTGCAAAAATACCCCAGATACTGCCAGAATAGACATATGCTTGCTGACAACTTGGTGGACCCTCGCACCTTCCCCCATACTCAAACACAAAAAAGCAAGCTTGTGATGTTATTCAAGGGAGCAAGTGGGTAGATGTTTTATGAGGCTGCATAGCCAGAGCTAGAATGGAAATAAGAGCTGGCCCAGACAGAGGAGAAAGGAGACAGACTGTCCCTCAATATAGGCAAACCTGTTCCTAACATAACACCCTGAGGTACATATATTCTTCCAACTTCTCTCCTTTCAGCTGCATGACCAGGAGATTCAAGGAAATAAATGAAATATGAAAGAAATCAGACCACTCACTCTCACTTAGCAGCATGCAGTTATGGATCTAAGTAATCAATCAGTGCAGCATTCTGCCCTAACAAAAGCTCAAACCCCTGGCAAAATTAGAGCTCCTTTAAATGCAGTTATTAATAGCAACACTAACTGAAGTGACTTATTGCTGAGGCAAGCTAGCTGAAAAAGTTTGCTGCTCAGAAAATGACAGCCACTCAGTGCCTACAATTGCCTTAGGAAGTGCACTGACAGAGTCCATGGAAATGTTCATTAACTTAGACATATGTTCATTAGGTCAGTTCAGTCTCTCCAGACATTCTTGATTACTCTTTTCCCCATAGCAGACTTACAAAACCAGGGAGGGAAAGGGATACACCAGATGTAGGGCAAGATTCTCTGGCCCATTAAATCTGTGATAAAATATGTCAAAATGGGCACTTCAATTAACAGGGGAGCCTGTTGATGGTGAGAATTTTTTCTTCTTTCCAAGGTAATGTTGGGTTTGCCGAGAGGCTTATCCTGTATGCTGTGGTGCTCACCCTGAGAAAGTGGCAGGGCTTTGGACCCCTACCTAATCCACACTACCAAAATGCTCTCTATTTATTTCAGTGATCTGCAACTACAGCCAAACTATGAAGTAGCAAAATTTTGACAAATCATGCAAAATTATTTAGAAGACCTGATGCTTGAGAAGACTTTAAGGAACTTCAGAGGGATCCAGCAAAGTGACAAAATGTCAGAAAGATACATTGGTTTAATTTAAAACTAGATGTAATCTTCATGAAGTAGAGATACATTTTATGAGCCATCAGGTCTCTTTAACTGAGTCTGTTTTAGAGTATTTTCTGAATGTTTTTGATAGACCTGGTTACAACAAAGAGCTTTTTTCTTTTTCTTGTTTTCTTTGGGAGAAAAGAAAGAGAAAGATGACTGAAGGAAATAGCATTAGGTCAAGGTTTTTTTTGCTGAAACATAGGCATACTCTCCTGAAGTGTTGAAACATTTCAATCTTCATGAAATTAAATTTAATTTTCCTTTCCATCAAATTCTTAATTAAAAAAATTCTCAACATATATCTGGGTGAAATGTCACATTGACAACAATAGAAACAACAGAATTAATAAAATATTATCAGATCTACTTTTTGGTTTTCATAATTTTGATACACAAAATTTCAGTTTTCACATTTAATTGTATGTACTGAAAATTCAGTGAGCCAAATTTCTAGAGAAAAGTGAGAATCTCCAGCAAATGTCTTTGTTTTTGATGAATGAGCATTTTCTTCTAGAATTAAAAATTAGTCAGAAATTTTCCGATTATTACAAAAGAAAATTTGTTCTTAAGACCTACAGAAAGTTAATGAATAATTTCAATCCTTCTTTTAAATTATGTATTCACATAACCGAAAATTGCTAACACCAGGTTAATTATTTACTTTCTTTCCTCTCCCTAAAACAACTTCATCATAGTTTAGTCATCTATGTCTTACTGCTAATAGGTTTTCTTCAGTCTTCTTACTTTAGACTTTTCTTTGAGGAAGAATACATTATACAGCCACATTGTACTGTGAAGATCTTTGGTAGTTAAGAGGCACTTCAGTGTTTAGGTTTTACCAGGACACTGGACACAAGACAAGAAAAAAAATCTCTAGGAATTCCCCCAAAAGTATATAATATCTATTGTGAAATGTCTGGGAAGGAAGAAAAAAAAAAATCACAACTGTATACTCCAGTTAATGCTACATTATCAGATTATCTGAAGGGTTGTATAGCAACCCATATTTTTATTTCATGAAGGATTGTATTTTTGCTGTCACCGTGAATATGACAAGTAAGAACTCTGAAACGTGACATAAAGTAAGATAGTCTGACATTTTTGTTCAAACGATGGCTCCCAGCAGCTAAAAGGCAGTTATTGCTCCATTGTTTGATATTCAAATGAATGTTTTGCCATGCTAAGCTATCATTAATTATATCATTAATTATATCATTAAACACGCTGCTCATTAATTCATGAAAAGTATTCTACATTCTATGGAGCTTAAAATTTATCACCTACATAAAATGAGATTTCCAATGATAAAAACACATCTCCCGTAGCATTCTACAGATATTTGAGGATCCTGAAATGTTAGAGAAAGAAATCTGTCATAGGTGATATAAAAACATTGAGTAGTCTGGTACTTGACAGAACAGGGATAGAAATAATCTCTACATATCAGCTCCACTACTCAGTGAAGGCTGCTTAATCTCTAGAGGAAGTTTCTGACTTAAGTAGTCATTATACTCATCTTGGTTTGATCTTCATTTGATCGTTATCCTAAAAATTGCAAAAGGGAAATAAACATGAAGAAAAGTATATATACACTTTTGTATGGAAGTATTTATTTGTAAACTTCGTATGGAAGTATTTATTTGTAAACTTCAGCCTCCGTGTGCAGGCTCACAGCTAACATTGCCATAATGTGAATATTTACAGAACAACTTAGGTTGGAAGAAGCTCCAGGAGGTTGTCTGGAAGTCGCTACTCAAACTCTGAAGTTAGAGCTAATTCCATCCCTAAGGACAGAAAATACACAGTGTTTCCGATGGTCTGGGAAGCTTCTTTTAGCTCAGGAAAGACCACAAAGTAGAAAAAAACGTACTATTCCTATAATTACTATTTTCCAAATAGTATAGTATTTCATTCGTCTTTCCAACACGTGACAAAAATAAAGTGCATTCTCTGTAATGTATAAAGCTTTCATTTACTTCAGAAATACACTTTCTAGTTTTATTGCCTTTCACTAGGAGTTTTTGCAAATGTGTGGGCCTTGAATTATGCAGACTTACATGACTGCAGTTTTCACAGCTGTCAAACTGAGTTTGCTGTTTAAAACTTACCCAAGAATCAGCTGGTGATTTTGCATAGTTGTTCAGATGACTAGATGCTTTTACCTAAGCAGTTCTGCAAATAATAGTATTAATCAACTCAGATGTAAACAAACCAAAATACAGAATTTACTACCAATTGTAGCTCATTACACTTATAAACTTTAAGCTTTTTTTTTGGGGGGGGGTGGGGAAAGAGGACAGTGAAAATAGAATTTAGGTAGCTTTTTTTTTTTTGCGGGGGGGAAGAAGATAGTGAAAATAGATAACAACTTTATATTTTTTATATATATATATGAATCCACACACACACACTTATGTCCTTCCTCTGCAGTGACTATACAGTACTACCTGGAAAGTTATGGTAGCAGTAACAATCCAACACAAGCCACACAGAGTTCACACAAGGAGCAGACTGCAGTAGTAGGAGGAAAAATTTCTTGGATTCAGTGTGGGCAGAGTTGCTTCCTGACTGCCCCTGGGTCACGTTACTGTCCTCTGTCCCTATGGCTACTTCTTGTTGTCCTCCCCTGGGAGGACTGATCTCCTGCCAACATCCTCGCTTCCTGACATCATTCTGTTGAATGAGTTAGAAAAAGGTAATGTTAGAAATGTATTAAAAAGTGATTAGTCTCACCAGGGTCATTTTGCAGAACTGATGAGGAAGCAGACAGCACAAACTGGGTGACGGATCTGTGGGGGCGTTGGTGTGGGTTGCTGAACCACTGGGGGTGGGCAGCACTGCAGCACTGCTGCCCTTGACTGGTTTTCATAAGGTGTCATCTAACCTCTCCGTACCTCGAGTTCCCCATTGATAAATTAAGAATAGTATAATTTTGTGGGTATAATGCAAAGTTCAATTAAGAGTTGCAAAGTATTTTTGTGTGTCCTCAGAGAAGAGCTCTAATGGTGCAAAACAACATCAGGTGCTGAAATTGTAAATCCTTTAATGACAGAACCTTGGACTCCTGAGATCTTCTATGAGGTGATTAAAAGATGTGCCATGAACAAATGTAATGAGAACACTACTGAGAACAAAAATAGTAACAATCTACCAGGGTGTCAGTTTGGGCTAGATATTCCTGCTGATGACTTTTAAAGAAAAGAGAATTTCACTGGCCTGGTATTGTTTAAAAAAGAAAGTTTTTAAATTCCAAAGCCTAAAAAGTATATTCTTAACCTGTGCTTAACTTAGGTTACAAATGGAACTACACATATGGATAAGCCATCCTTAGGGCTTACAAAATTAAAAAATCCAAATAATTGCAAACCGTAGTTCTAAATTTTCCTTGTATCACTGACTTAAGGGACATCATTATGGCACCCCATTAGTCAACTTTAGATAAGTTGAATTTGACTTCATCACTTTCTGCATACAAAATGCAATAGTTCCTGTTGCCTATGGGGCACATGTATCTGAGTTGTTCAAAAGCTGTCTAAAAACATGTGTTAGGTTCCCAGTCCCAGTTTTGCTGAAGTCAATGAAGGTGATTCTCTTTCCTCTTGCACTTGTATCAACCATGAATGTCACAACAGAAGTGAATGCTTTCAAATATTGTGTTTGCAGGGTCCTGCACTTAACAAGTTTTTCCTTGGCTTGACAATTTAGAATGCTTTGTTTGTATGCTAATTGAGAAAAATCTGTAATTGCTAACATTTAATGACTTGTCCTTCGACTACTTCAAAAACAAACTACCATCTTTTCTTGGGCCAGTCAACCCTTTATTCTATGCAAATGAATATGTGTTAATAAGTTTCTTTCTATTTTACAGTAAAATTGACATAGTGAGTTATGTTAAAATATCTTAACATTTCTGTATATGTTTGTTAAGAATGTGAAATTTCCATATTAAGTAGGCTAGTTCTAAATTACGTAGTGTGTTGGGTTTGTGTGGCAAAGTTTTGGTAATGGGGGGGCGGGGTCTACAGGGGTGGCTTCTGTGAGAAGCTGCTAGAAGCTCCCCCTGTGTCTGACAGAGCCAATGCCAGCCGGCTCTAAGACGGGCCCGCCGCTGGCCAAGGCCAAGCCAATCAGCGCCTCTGTGATAACATATTTAAGAAGTAGAAAAACACTTAGAGAGAGAGAGCTTTTGCAGCCGGAGAGAGGAGTGAGAAGATGTAAGGAACTCTGCAGACACCAAGGTAAGTGCAGAAGGAGGGGGAGGAGGAGCTCCAGGCGCCGGAGCAGAGATCCCCCTGCAGCCCGTGGTGAAGGCCATGGTGAAGCAGGCTGTCCCCCTGCAGCCCATGGAGGAAGGATGAGGGGGTGTAGAGATTCCACCTGCAGCCTGTGGAGGACCCCACGCTGGAGCAGGTGGAGGCACCTGAAGGAGGCTGTGGCCCGTGGGAAGCCCACACTGGAGCAAACTCCTGGCAGGAGCTGTGCACCCATGGGGGACCCCATGCTGGAGCAGTTTGCTCCTGAAGGTCTGCACCCTGTGGGAGAGACCCACACTGGAGCAGTTCGTGAAGGTCTGCACCCCATGAGAGGGACTCCATGCTGGAGCAGGGGAACGATGAGAGGAGTCCTCCCCCTGAGGATGAAGAAGCGGCAGAAACACCGTGAGATGAACTGACCGTAACCCCCATTCCCCGTCCCCCTGTGCCGCTGAGGGGGGGAAGGTTGAAGCCGGGAGTGAAGTTGAGCCCAGGAAGATGGGAGGGGTGGGGGGAGGTGTTTTAAGAGTCGATTTTATTTTCTCATTCCTCTACTCTGTTTTCCCCAGTAATAAATCAGATGAATTCCCTCTCTAAGTTTGGTCTGTTTTGCTCGTGACGATAATTAATGAGTGATCTCTCCCTGTCCTTATCTCGACCTACAAGCATTTCGTTATGCCTTTTCTCCCCTGTCTAGTGAAGGAGGGGAGTGAGAGAGCGGCTCTGGTGGGCACCTGGCCTCCAGCCAGGGTCAACCCACAACACAGTAAAACTGGTTCTAAGGGAGGAAAATAAAGCAGGTTGCATTTCACATATCTCTAGCAGAAAATATTATAGACACAGAGAAAAGCTTTTCTCAAGGGAAAACCTCTGGGTTAATTTTCACAGTGGTGCAGAAAGCAGTAGAAAAGAGAGATGAAAACTACTAAAACAAACCAAACAACACATTTTGCATCATCTGTATTTCAGTTTTCAAAGTGTTCAACAGTTATTCCATTATTGCTACCTAACAAACAGAAAACCTGGTGAGGGAGAACAGCATTTTGTGTGACAAGAATTATGAGAAAACACAAACTTCAAAGAAAATCTGAGAATTTTAAAGAGATGTTTTTATTCCTTGTCCATCTTAAAAATAGCAATCATGACTTACATTACAACTGTGTTTCAGCTGTATTTAGTATACTTGGAAAAATTATTAATAAAACATGTGAAGCTAATAGGCAGATTAAAAGGAGAATTGGATACTTTACAAGCCAACCATTCCTTAATAACTAATAAATTTTTAATTACATCTTTCTGAAATATAGGAAATTCTCCCCGCTACTCACACACTTTTTGTCTGATAATATGTAAATGAATGAAACCTTAAAAAATTAAGACATAGATTCATGGTACTATAATTTATCTTCCTTAGTTTAAAAATACCACATTATGTACATACCTTCATTTAGTGCTTTGCCACTGTTTTGCTTTGGACTGTGCATACCTTTACAGATAATTAAAAGTAGCAGTTGTCCAAAAGAACTAAACATAATGTAGCATTTTACCAGTATGTTTAACTACATGTACAAGCCCGTGATATGGAATGTTTTTGGCTAATATCTAAAATGTCACTGCCTGAGCAAACATTTCTTATTTTAAGAATAATGCAAACATTTCTTATTTTAAGAATAATGGAATTTAAATACTTTCTGCTAAAAACCCCCCATCTTTATCCAATGCCTGCATTAAACCTGTAAAATGACTCCACCATTGCATTCCAGTTTTGGCAACTTTACATTTCAGGGGCATGTACTGATTACATTTTCAACAACTTCCATAATTTTGTGATGGTTAACAAAAAATATTAGAATAGTTAAAATGCCTGTTTTAATACATCTAGTTCCTTAGTTTGTTGTAAAACTATAATTGTCAAAAGAACACTTTTTTTTTTTTTCCCTAGGCTAGGGAAGTGTCCTGTCTCTGGCAGTCCTAAACCCTTCAGAGGAAGCTGCAAGAATACTCAAGGTGAATAAGTGGAAGTAGCCTTTTCACAAAAGAACTGTGACAGATCATGAATGACACTCCATTATGCATGATGCTGAAATATTTTCTGTAACTTGTTTTTAGTGTTTCTCCAATTTTTTAAATTTTTTTTTTTGTAACTCCATAAATGTGTCTTTGAAAACATGCCTGTGTTTTAGATTTTTTTTAAGACATATTTTTTGGAAATGAGTTTTTTATTATAATTTTTCTGCTTTTTGTTTTATTTGGTTGTTTGGTTTTGGTTTTCTGAGGGGGGATAAATAATATTTACATAAAAATAAAACATTCTGATATGGATTTCATTATGTATTTTATAAAATAAGATTTTCCTTCATGAAATTTAAGTTTGTCTTTACTTGCTTTTACTGCGGTTCCTTAATGTTCTCATATATCAAAAGGAAGTTTTGCTTCTGCTCTCTGAAGCTTTGTGCATTCAGCATGATTCTATACAGTCATGTCCTTTCTTACCTGTTTTCTGTTTTCTCACCTACTGGTGTCTCTCCATGGGTTTACTTTCCATGTTTCTAATAATTCCTTCTGCCTATTTCTAAGCTTACACTAGTACATGATGCAGAGAAATATCCCATTTAATAAAGTAAGAATTATTCACTTTCAACCATCATCCATACCTGCAATGTCTCAGTTATTTGTTCTTTATACCCCTCTGTTTTCCCGTCTGCATCACTAAACAGTTACATCCTTATGTACACCTGCGGTTTTCCTTGCCCCTCTCATTTTATCTTTTGATATTGCTTCTATTCAGAAGCGAATAATACCAAAATTGGAACCATTATACTTTGATTTCAATGACATTTTTCAACAAGAAATTTGGAAGAAAATAGCTTTTCCTTGCTTTTTTAGAGTTGAGCAAAAATTGTACCAAAATGCTTCATGACAAAAAAAAAAAAAAAGTAAAAAAAAAAAAAGAGAAACAGTTTGATGGGGTTCTATGGAAATAAAGAAACTAAAAAAAAAACCCCAAACCACCCAAAAGACAAAATCCCCTTCTAGAGCCCATTCCATGCTTTACTTGAGGGCTCCTAAAGCTACTCTGTAGCATTTTGTGCCATTGAGTTGTGTGTTCTCATTTGCACAGACAGTAGCATGTTGTCAGTGGCCCAATGGGCTCAGGAAAAAACTCCACAACTTTATTTTATTAACTTTACCATTGGCCTAATGTTTAATCCTTGCCCATAACTTCATCCTCTGTTCCCCTATTCCACTAGATTGGATCAGAGTTTGTTTTTTCTCTCATTTTTTCTTATATTACTTAGGATTGTGATGCTTGATTTCACTGAAGACTTCTGCGTAGTGGGGTACAAGAATACCAGAAACGACAGAATGATAAACCATTTGCCGTGCAAGTCTGTCTCTGACAGTGCCGAGAGCAGAGGGTGCTTAGGAAGAGCGCACAAGCTTGGTCTGTTTCTGCGCCCTACTGACCCCGAAGCTCCACGGCATCTTTGATCATTTGACTAGGGACATTGCAAGGACTATCCCCTTCTACTTCTTTTACTTTCTATTTATGGAGCTATTGTCCATGATTTGTCTCATGTCTTCTCTATCTTGCTGATACTGTCTGCTGCTGCGACCTCTGTGCCAGGAATTTCCAGAAGTTCCCTGCCCCCTATATGAAAAGGTACTGTATTTTATTTCCTTTACATTGAATATTTACTAGTTGTATTGTTTTATTCTAATTACAGTATTGCAAGTTTTGATGAAAGTCAATTCTGTATAAACCTTATTCATCATATTCCTGATTTTGCAAATCTTAATCAGGTGCCCTTTCAGTCTTCTTTCCAGACAGAACTTACCCAAACATTCTCCTAGTAAGGGAGTTTTTCCACGTACTTGATCATTATATTTGCATTCTCTACATTTTCTTTAGCTCTACTGTATCTTTCCCAAGATGCCAGGAACAAAAGTACACACAGTGCTTGCAGCTTGTAAAGGTTTCATGCAGTGGCAAAAGGATATTTTCTGTCTTTTTTTCAGCAGTGCCATACAGATAATTAGCAAAAACATATGAAAAAATGTATATGGCTTATGGTGCTTTCATGCTGAGGATCTCAGTCCAAACAGGAGAATTATATTGATGGAGTCCTTGGTCCCCTGAACCGAAAGGGGCCCATTGCAATTACCTTAGCAGAGCTGCAGTGCAGAATTTAAAATCCCAGGGCAGACCGAGTTGAAACCACAGCGTGCTAAGACATGTTCTCAGAGCTAGATATCTGAGAAACAAAATCAACAAAGACACAGTATGAAGCAGAGATCTTTGAGCGCCGAGGGCCACGTGCGTCCTGTGTGAGCAGTGAAACCACGCTGTTAGCTATGTTTAGGTATGGCGACCTGTCCTGCAATCACGTTCCCCAAAGGCTGCTTAACAGGTTTTTTTCAGCAAGCCTTATCAGTTCTAAAGCTACATTTTAAAAAAGTTTAAATTTATTCTTAAGTGAACATGAACTTGCAAACATTCAAAAGTAGCAAAATCCCCAAATCATAGGTGATACATTAATTTCAGTTCCCCGCTTATTTTGTCATTCACCCAAACTCATGTGGAACCACAACCACAGAGATGCAAAACTTTGACAGTTTCAAAGAGTATGGGAAATAAACTAAAATATTTTTTCTCCCCCCCCCCCCAAAAAAAAAAGAATTCTGGGTGGTTTTTTTTTTTCAAGATTAAGATAGTTAAGCTATTTCTGGGTTGACCTATTGCTGCTCACTATAAGTCTTCACCATCTTCACATGGTGACTGGTTTTAGATATTATATTTCGGATCTACATTTTCAAGAATGTTATTCTTTTTCCTGTCTCTGGGAAAAAAGAAATCAGAAGATCATGAGAAGTATAAACAGTCAAAGATGCCCTTTGAGTCTCTTGTATTTTTATTACTTTTGAGTTAACATCTAAACATTTTGAGAAATTTCTCTTTAAAAAACCAGTTGTTTCCAAAGTAATCAGAACTTATGCTTATGGATCTGAACTTCATTTTTTTAGTACATTACTTGCTTTGAGTTTTCCATTTTGGAAGATGGAGTATCAGGATCAAGGATATTAAAATTAGACCCTAATATTAGCTTATTTTGAAGATATCTTTTAAAGAAAAAAATATCCACATGGATTTTTCTCTGTTGCAAAGATAGAATTGGTTATTGTCTCCTATTATCCAGACAGAGTTGGCTGGAATTCCCTCTACTCTTAGAGAAATCAAAAAGAGTGTCATACTTGTATAGCAACAAGATTTTTGTAAAAGTTAGACATTATAACAGGCATTAGGGCAATCTACCATTGGAAATTGTTTAGTTGCTACATAGTTACATAGGGTGATTCATCAGAGATTTGCACTGGCAGATGGTAAACCTTATAAAAATTACATGTGTGGTATTACTTTTACTATCCTTTCAAATTGTCTTTATTCCATAAGGAGAAAAGGGGTGTTTTTTTCTTTGTAGATTGTTTCCCTTTACAAATCTGGGGCAAATTCTTTCCTCAGATGCTGCCACGAAGCATTCCTTTGGCCAGATCCTGAAACCAATGGAAAACCAAGTGTCTTGGCAGTAGCAGCAGCAGGGCAGGAGCTGCCCTGTAAATCTTCCTGTGCTAGATGTCTCTGTTGGAGAACCTCTTCTACAGGGTTGGTTTCACAAGAAGCAATGTCTCAGCCACATGACAGTAGAAATCTGGACCTTCATGAGGAAAAGCTAGTCAGGCATCCAGCCCAGGCAAACAAGCAAAAATTTTCAAGATAATTTTGTTTAAGTCTAAGCATGTTAATGGACATGATACGGATCATGCTTTTTGGAAAAAAAAAAATCTATCTTGACTAAAATTATGATTCAGTTATTAACCTAGAGTTCCAGCTGAACAACACATGGTCTATTACACTAAATATTAAAAGAATATTGATTGAAAAGTTAAAAATTAATGATAGGGATTTTTTTTTGTATATGAAATCGTCCATGCGAACATGTAGGCAAAAAGATGAAGCAAGTTACAGCAATATGGAACAGAAATATGGCTTTATTACAAGATATGAACCAGGAGATGTCATATTGCAGGAGAAAATCTTAAACTTGAGATTCCAATAATTTGTTTTAGGTTCATGTTTGGAAAAATACTTTCCTGAGTGGCAAAAGAAAACGTACATGTCTCAATTACTTTGATTTTTTTCTCTTTTCTAAAAGGAAAAAAATAAATAAGATCTCATATAAGACTAAAGAGTATATTCTGTATTAGAAACCAAGGAATTGGTATGTAAAGACTACATTTTCTAAATACATTTTGGCTTAAGAATTCCTTTTATACTCATGAGAATATAACTGTCAAGTTCTTAAAGCTGAATTTAAAATATTGGACTAAGTGGGCTAATTTGCAGAACTCCAAGAGAATTAAGCAAGACTTTTTTCTATTTTTTCAGAAGCCTGCCAATACACTTTCATTTCCTTAGCAATACAGAGCATCTATACAAAGTGGAAGGCACAGTTATCCTGGAATATACACTCTCTTAATTGCAAAACTCTGCATTTAGTCCTTTACCTTAGGGAGTAATAAGTGAAAGAAATCCTGCAGTAGCTGTTTTACATAAAAAATTGTAGACTGAACCTTACAGAATGCTCCCTTGTCTTTTTGAGTGCTTTTCCTTTATTATCTTCTATCTGATCTTATGCTCTTCCTCTTTTCCGGGAGGGGTGTGCGTGTGTGAGGAGGGAGCGCTAGACAGATGTGCTACCATAGCAACTGCTACTAGTTACCAGACCAAAAATCAGTGACGAAGTCCAAACCTGACTTCTTGACTCTGTTACCTGAGGCTGGTTGCTTTCAAGGCTTTTTCAGGTTGTTCTCAGTCTTTCCTAGTAGTTTTCTTCATTGTATTCTCCAGAGGCTCAATAGATGACTTAAAGGAAGGCCACCTGCCACAGCACCAGCATTCTTCCCTTCACAGTCCAGTTTTATGTTCATTACCTCTTTTTCAGTGTGCCTCAAATATTATTAATGTGGGGTGGGTTTTTTGTTGGTTTTGCTGTTGTTGTTGTTGCTTTTTTTAAAAAAAAACAAACCCAACCTGTTTTGGGGAAACACGAAGAAGTGCTTTATTAATCTTTTTTGCAGCAGTTTTACCAACCAAGATTGTCCTCCTGAGGGGTGATAATATTTTGCTTGCTTACTTTCTTAACAGTTTTCTGTACAGAATGATAAAATTCCACATCATGAAAATTCTATATATTTTCCATTTTCTTAGGTAAAAGTTATAAGTATTTTGTAAAGATTCAATTCAGGAAATAATATCTGAAACACTGGTAAAATACTGCTTGAGAGATGAATATAGAGAATCTCCTGAAATTTTCACAGTTAAGTAGTAAGTAAATAAGGACATACTTCCACACATACTTGGTAAAATATAGCTGGGCTGCTTGTACATGGGGGTGTATACGTATTGGTGAAGAGAGAGAGGAGTCCTACAATTACACTACAAGTTTTAAAAAAGGTAACCTTTTTATCAAAGTTAGCATAGAAGCAGAGCTCTCATATACTTTCACACTGAAGAATGTGGCACCTGAACGGACTTTCCTTTTTCCACAGCCGAAGCACTTTAAAGGGACTTCATCTTTATTAACCTGGAAAGTTATCACTCTAAATGAGTCAGGAATGAGACAATCTTGGATACATTAAGCCAGCCTGTGGTTTGACAGATATTATTTCTTTGTGTGTTTTGTTTCTGAGAGTGAAAACTAAATAGTGAATTTGCCGCTCAGATTTCCTGTATCAATTTTGAACAGTAAGGTAAATTAGCACACCAGCAAAAAAACAATGAAAAGTCAGTCCAACCTAGTTTCAGTTAGAAAGGTATTTAATGTAGATACCCGTCTCCTTAAGTAGCCTGTGGCTATGAGAGTACACATGCTGTCTTCCAGTAACAGCTGAAACACCAAATTCGTGCACGTGTATTTTACAGAAGTAGGTATTGATTGCTTCATTGAGATTTGCAGTTTGTCAGTGAACATCAAGGCACTTAGTCTCAGCACAGAAATAAAGTGTATGGATGCTCCTGTTACCTGAGCTCCATGGAAATGGAGGTCTGGGATTTTTTTCACAGGGAGCCTTCCTGTTGCATCAGCTTTACTGGTTCATCACTACAGTACAAATTAGCCACTGAGTTACAACTGCTAAGGTCACTAAGTGTTAGAATAATTAATTCTTCTATTTTTAGCTTTGCCTGGAATCCCCTATGTTTGCTGAGAATGGCACAAAGGATTATGTGCTTGGTACATTTCTGCTGAGGATCCAGGAGACCTTCATACATACCAGGGTTTTGGGGTGGTTTTGTTGTTGTTGTTATTGTTTTGGGGTTTTGGTTTTTTTGTTTGTTTGTTTGGTTTTTTTTAATGATGAGGTATTTTTAAATTAATCAACCTGAAGTGATAGAATAGAAAAGAGGTTTAATTTTCACAGGAGTTCATTCTGGTTGATATATTCAGTACTGATCCTTGGTTATTTAAATGAAAAGAATATAAAGAGCTGCTCTAACATGATTAGAGATTTCTCTTTAAGAGTTACTTGTAGTCTACAGCCAGGTCTTCATAATATCCCTTGCCAGAGTGGACATCACTGGAGCATGCTGCATGCCAGTTTCTGACACAACCCATAATAAACTGTTCTGTTTGGCAAATGTTAGACTTTAAATTGTAATGAGAGCTAACGCTTCCCCAAAATCTGGCCTGGTCTTGGGGATAGAAAGACACAAGTTCTCCATTCTGCCTTGAAAGCTGCCCCTGCTCCAAGTGTTCTTCCTATATTTTCTCCTACTTTAGAGCCAATTCTATATTTTTAAAGCCCAGCTAAGCCCCTTTTCCTTGCAAAACTTTAGGAGACAACGGAATTGCCCAATGGCTTGTTGTTTTCATTTGTTAATTTTTTCAGCGCTTCCAGTATGGAAACATTACAAAGAGAAAAGTTACTCAGTCCTGTAGAGACTTAGAAAATCATAGAATCATAGAATAATCAAATAATTTAGGTTAGAAAAGACCTTTAAGATTATCGAGTCCAACCATTTACCTAGTACTGCCAAGTCCACCACTAAACCATGACCCTAAGCACCACATCTATGAGCCTTTTAAATACCCCCAGGGATGGTGACTCAACTACTTCCCTGGGCACCCTGTTCCAATGATTGATAACCCTTTTGGTGAAGAAATTTTTCCTAATATCCAATCTAAACCCCCCTGGCACAACTTGAGGCCATTTCCTCCTGTTCTATCACTTGTTACTTGGGAGACGCCTAAGTGACACCCACCTGGCTACAACCTCCTTTCAGGTAGTTGTAGAGAGCGATAAGGTCTCCCCTCAGCCTCCTCTTCTCCAGACCAAACCACCCCAGTTCCCTCAGCTGCTCCTCACAGGACTTGTGCTCTGGGCCTTTCACCAGCTTCGTCACCCCTCTTTGGACACGCTCCAGCACCTCAATGTCTTTCTTGTGGTGAGGGGATGCTGTCTTCTCTTTCAGTAGGAAAGCCTGACTTTGACTCAACACTGACGTTAAGCAATACATTACTGTGAAATCAGTCCCATGGAAATCAGAGGGGCTGAGCAGCTAAATCACATGCTCAATCCCAAATAAGCAGGGAGCAGAACTGAAGATGAAGGTTAAAGTTAGGGTTTGGCGAATCATTTGAGAGGCTGAATGCTTGAATTTCAGACTGAATGACTTTCATTTCATGGATACTTTAACAGATGCACTTGGTTCAATAGAAAGCAATCCTCTGGATATCAGCATTAATACTAAAATATTCCATTATGGTCAGTACATTTATAATGAATACATGAATTATTAATACCAGTATTTCTTTTGTAGTTTTCTACAGCAACAGTTGGTTATTTCCAAGCTAATGCAATCCTAGGATATATGAAGCAAATTTTTTTTCCAGTAGAAGTAGGGAAGTATTTAAGGGCATTGTACTAAACATCATTGTACAGTGTACATCTGGTACTCCAGAAAGATAAATTCATACAGGAACCAATGCAGAAAGAGGCTCCTAGGATGATCATGGTGATAAAGAATTAATCTTACTAGCAGAGACTAAAAGTATTTAGCTGAAAGCTCCCTATAAATACCTCAGGGGAGCAAACATCAGAGAAAGAGAGTTATATAAACTAAAGGACTATGCTGGAACAAGAATACATTACTCTGAACTGATCATGAATATGTTTACAGGCTGGTTGCTAAATATCCAATCAAATAAACTCTTGAATTATTTCCAAAAAACATAATGAGGGCAAGAATGTAACCCACTTTTGAGATGGTTTTGGATGACCTTTTATTAAGAGAATTATATGAGGTAATTACTTGCAATAGCTGATGATGACACTTTCTGGTTCAGGCCTTCCCTCCAAGGCCAGTTCTTGTAAGGACCTTTTATACAGCGAAAGTATGTTTCTCTGGGGGGAAAAAAGTAAAAAAATCTCTCTTTCCTTGCACACAGTGACTTGTCCACTTGTACGTCTCACCAGAATGAGTGCTGTTTGCAGAGGAAACCTGAACACACATTTCTAGAAGGGCTGAAGGAGCTTGGGTCCGGATGCTGGGGGTAAGGAGGTTTCTGGACTGGGAGGAAATTGCTACTACTGCTAGGTTGAAATGAAGGAGCACCTGTCCTGGTAGCAGTGCTGCAGTGGGTCTTCCTGCAGGTCTCCTCTACTCTTTCATTACAAGCTCTCTTCTCACTCCAGTAACTACAAATGAGCAATTAGATGATATAATGTACTTGTAATCATCCTTAACCACCTCCTATCTTTCCTTTCTTTTCTCCTATGTTTTTAAAGCCCAGCTAAACCCCTTTTCCTTGCAAAATTTCAGGAGACAAAGGACTTGTTTAACCTGGCTACCAGTAGGCATATTCCTGTCTTTAACATTAATTTCTTCTTCAGTATCTGCCCAGCCTGATCCACATCAGCACATTCTTCAATTGCTTCTGTTGTTTGGTCATGGCACTCTCATTTCCATATGAGTGAACTGCTTCATTAAGTCTTTGTGTTTTTCTTTGCTAAGAGATTTAATTGCTGTGTATATGTCAATAATATTTTACAGACGTTTACAGTGATTATATCTAATTTAGTTGGTTCATTTAAGGGCTGCCAGGGTAATGTCACCTGAATGCTAGTTAGCAACATGAAACTGTTGAAAAGTTGGAGTATTTGTTGTTTATTCTTTTTAAATTTATTCCAAGAAGTGAAATTAGGTGTTGCCTGGAAGCAAAATGAAGAAACAGACATTACTGAGGCATAAAGTATGCCGGGGAGGGTGTCCAACACTTCACACCCAACATGGATTGCCTATGATGGAGACTGATAAAAATACAGGAAAACATGCTGCATTTTGCAGATCTTTTGATTTGGGTAGTTCTAGAAAGAACAGAAACAACAAATGTCTGTGCTTTTCTGTCCTGCATCACACGATAATGCTCTTGTAAAGAATTAAACAAGTGAAAGTTTTTTACACACTCTCTACTGGGCAAAGCTGTCTACTTGGGGAGGAACAGAAGCTTCACAAAGGGCATAGGCATGACTACCACATTGGGAATATAGGGAATGGAAAAAGAGAATGGGGAATAAAGCAAATGTAAAGAAATAACAGAAGGTAAAACAGGGAAATTAAAACCTGGAAGTATTAGATAAGTGAGCACCTGCCTTCTGGCTTCTGGAAAGGAACATTTCTCTTTCCATTTTGAGACTGATAATTTATTATTAAAGGTGGCATAATATTTTTCATTTATATTTCACTTTAACTGCACTGCAGGCAATTCTCATGTAGAGAAATAATTTGTTCTCAAACCCCAAGAGGTTACAAATAATTACATTAATAGTAATTGAATTATGTCTTATTATCAATATCATATAAGAATTACATTTGAAAATGCACTAGTGATGATATGTAAGGTTTCATTTCTACTTAAAGTGATACATGCTTCAATTACATGTCAACTGAAATTAAAAAGCCTAATGAAAACTACGTGCATGCTCTCTTTAAAGACACTGTGAGTCTTGCAATCCATTGAGTATGGCATTAACATCCATACTACAGACTAACATTGATCTATACTTTTAAATATCTAAAGGGTGAATGTTGAGAGGATGGGGCCAGACTGTTCTCAATGGTGCCCAGCAACAGGACAAGGGGCAATGGGCACAAACTGGAACACAGGAAGTTCTATCTCAATATGGGGAAAAACTTCTTTACTCTGAGGGTGACCGAGCACTGGCACAGGCTGCCCAGAGAGGCTGTGGAGTCTCCTTCTCTGGAGATATTCAAAACCTGCCTGGATGCGATCCTGTGCAACCTGCTCTAGGTGATCCTGCTCTAGCAAGGAGGTTGGACTAGATGATCTCCAGAGGTCCCTTCCAACCTCTACCAATCTGTGATTCGGTGATTCTGTGATTGCCGTTGTGAACCAACATTACATTTATGCCATACAATAGCCATCTTTCACATGCATGTCACAGCACAGGTGCTCTGAACTTCTAGGTATAATACTATTATAGAAATCTGACACAAAATTTTGGCACTAAATATCTTGACCCAAATGATTACTTCATTTCACATCTAGATATACTATTGAAATGAAAAGAAGATCTGCCCAAAACTGTAGTCTAGAAAACAGGTAAAAAAAAGATCATAGCACATCTACCATCTGGAGCTCATGAACATAATTTATACTCTACTATGTACAACAAAACTAAAGGGTGATGGGGGATGTCTTTTGTGAAATGGCTTAAAGATCACAGAGTTAAGTAATCTGAAGTATAATTCTGCTGCAGGCAGTTGAATTTTATGGCAGAAGAAATAAAGATGATGTGCAAAAAAAAAAATTCAATCTTATCATTATTAGTAAAAGCAAGATGTCTATAAAGAGAAGGGAACAAAGTAGTGAAGCCAACTGCTACAGCATGTCTGAATTGCTTATTGACTAGTTAGAAATGCACTGTTCATGCATCAAATAGCAATTTAAAGGTTAAAAAATGACAAGAAATTTCACATAAAAATAACTCAATAACTGCACATGTAAATATTTTGAGCAACATTTTTATTCTCTTTATTTTAGACACACTAAAAATCCCAGGCATTATTAAAACATGAATGTTTTCTGGATCTAATCTAATTCTGCTGTTTATATTTATTATGCAAATAATATGGGATAGATTACCAAACATGTTCTGTATGCAGCCTTGACTGTGATGCCCGAAATGCATTTTTATATAATAGTATAGTTTTAAAATCCAGTCTGCAGATACATTATTTTTGCTGTTCATGGTGATTTTTTTTTTCTGTTTTCTAGGTGAATACGTCATTAAACGATCAGGCTTTAATAAATGTCTTGGTTTGAAATAAAAAGTAATTTTGCAGATATCATTTTATTTTAATGGATGCGCCTCTCATCCCACTAAAGTCAAAGGGACTTATAACCTTAACTATGATGAGAACAATGGTGGGCCTCTTGTGTTTTGTCAAATATTTCCTGATATTTCATATGTAAATTCAGGGGCAGGGGGGAAAGAGACAGAAAAGCAGAGAACTTTTTCTTTGGGAATTTCAATGAAATAAGGTTGGGGTAGTCTTTATTTTTCTTTTGGGAAAAAAATGCTGTCCTCTCTTTACAGTGGTTATAGTAAGCCAGTAAACATGACCTTATTATACTCTTCACATAATTATTAAGAATACTGATAGCTTTCTTATTTCCATCTTCGCTTTATTTTCTCTTTCTTATTGTAATTTATAAAGGTAAACTATTACAAATTTTGCGTGTCAAGGGAATAACAAGCTTGGCCTACTCTCTAGCATGGCTATAATGCAAGTGGGTGGTTGTGATTCGGCAGTAACTACACAAAGAGTCAGAAGGGTGAAACACTAACAGAGAAAAATTTAAAAGTTTACTTGTTTTAAAATCCACATTTATTATGACTATAGAGAAGTGAAAGTAAGTGCTAGCCTTGGCCTGATGAAAGGAATTATGTAATGATTATCTACTCACATTCAACATTCACACTTCTGCGATAATAATTTACGACCAACACCAAACAGCCAT
This sequence comes from Grus americana, assembly GCF_028858705.1. Classification (NCBI taxonomy): domain Eukaryota; kingdom Metazoa; phylum Chordata; class Aves; order Gruiformes; family Gruidae; genus Grus; species Grus americana. The sequence continues at coordinate 62,379,694 of NC_072853.1, forward strand.
TACAAGATTTGGCATAGCGTTTAAGAGTTGCTTGCATCCTCCTTCTCGGCGTTGAAGTGTTCTGGTAATTGTGAGGTCAGCATTTCAAACATATAAAGAAGTATGTTTTATAAAGAGGAGGAAATACGCTCCTAAAACATATAATATATGCACAAAGTGGATGAAAAATCTTTTCATCGGGATTTAGCTCACTGGCTGCAGTGTGTCAAAAAGTACTTTGCTCTCCTATTTATAGGTTTTAAACTAAATTTGCCTTCCTTTTTCTGCATGACCTTTCTGAAGAAAATATTTGAGGTGTGGTTAAAATAGACTTTATAAATGTGTTAATTCTTACACTTCAAGCAGAGGGAAGAATAAATGTTTTACTCCCTTGCCAAAGTGAAACGCTGAGACGAAATCAGTTTTGCTGAAACCCTGCTTACAGTCTTGGGGATTCCTTCCTGTTGAAAACTTCTTTCTAATCTTCATGCAGCATTTTACTGAATGTCAAGCTACATTTTAAACATCTGCAGAAGGCGGCAAGTAAATGGATTACTGAAAGACTGAGGCATTTTGTTACTGGTTCTCAGTCTGGGATCCATATTCAATTCCCTCCCTGCCTGAAGCAATTTACACTCATGTTTCCCACTTCCCAGAAGAGCGCCCTCACTATCAGGATATTCAGCCTTTTTGGGTGGGATCTGTCAAACTCTCTTGTTAAACCTGACCCAACTCTCACAGGAGAATCCTACTTTCTGGTTAATACATGGGGGCTTTGCCACCTGCATTAAGCAAGTAAAGACAGCACTACAGTGAAAGACAAGAGTCTCATTTTCTCCTCCTCTCCCTTGTTGCACACTTCCAGCACCTTCTCTGTATTTTGACTAGAGTGTGGTGAGGGGATGTCGGACTAGCTTCCTAGGCCAAAAGACTTGTTTGATACAGCAACAAGTTATCACCAAGGCAGTGGGGATTACCTGTCAGTTGCAGTATTAATATCTATTTTAATGTCAAGAACTATTTAAGTATAATGTACTTAGAGAGTAAGACTGTGAGAAGCTCCTTGGGGTGTTAGTTTAGGGCACTCATTTTGGATCTACAATACCAATTAATGCTTACGTATTTTGTACAAAATACAGAAGGGTTAGGATTAGGAAATATAGAAGGAGAGGATTAGACCCAGGTCAATGAAACCCAAATACATTTAGATCTACTGAACACTTCAGTAGATACTTACAGGGGATGCTATCATGATGAATCATGTCTCCCCACCTCATCCAAAAATATTTAGTGAGAATTATGAATTTGTGTATAGTTCTGTGAAGAGTGGCATTCATTAAGTTGTTCTTGTTTATCCTTAAAAATGATTAAATTATCAGTGAACTCCATTAGATGAGTCATGACAACCATTAGAGTTCACTCAAAGCTGATATTTTGTAAGGTTCAGAATATGTGTTTTCGACTCCTTTTATTTTTTAGTATGGAAACTTTTGTCTAAGGATCCTGTCTTTATTTAAATACAAACATGAACATAAGTAACACTCTCAGACCTTAAAATTTAAGAAAATTTTTGGGGCTTGCAATAGCGGCTCATTAATTGTCAGTATATATTTTTAAAGAGTCTTTCCATATATTTTAATAGCTTTAACTCTTTCTGTCAGAAAAAAAGAATATAACTAATGTTAATAGTTGAGAAATCTTTGATTTTGAAATGAAACTTGAACTACTATAAAGTAACCATAGAAAATATTAAAATAAACTGTGCCAAATGCCTTGCTAGAAGTATTCAAAAGTCCTCTTATCTTGTTAATATTTTCTTAATGGTTGTCATGAATGATTTACCATGTTGTATTGACAGACCAAGGAGGTTTTGCATATTTTCTGAGATGTAGTCTGGATTCAGGGTTCCCAATTTAAAAATAAATAAATAAATAAAAAATAAATAATTATTTCATCTACAAGTATTTAATATGAAGGTAGAAAGGTACAACTTATATCTAGCATAACAAAATTCACATAATTTCTTAAGTCTGCATTTTTGTTTTCTTGTGATATCTTCCTAATTTACAGTATTATTTTATTTTAAATAATTCAGTAAAAACCCTTAAAAACAACAATGCTTCCTAACTCAGAAAATTAAGAATTATCTTATTTTTATCATTTCTTGGGTAGCATGGGAATGCTCTTCAAATTATACATATATTTACTTAGGTTTGTTGAGCAGATGTGGGATTAATTATATGTTTAAGTGTTTTGTTGAACAGAGGTCCATATTTGTTAAATTCATAAGCCCAAGTGGGTGGCTATGTATATGAGTAAGTAGCTTGATAATGTGTTAAAGTATGACTGTAGCATAGTTATTGATATATAAAACATCTTCCTTTACATTATCAGCTCCAGTGAATCATAAAGTGAGCAGTTGTCCAGTTAGTTGCGAAATTTCCTGTTTCACACATGGAATAATTTACGTCAAAAAATATCTTCTCTGGCTATTAAATAGTGATAATATTAACAGATGAGAGAATGGATTTGTTCTCAGGAAAAGCAGGAAATGATATTGAGCTACAGCAGCAACAGCAACAAGAATGAAATTGTACATCAACTCACACAATCAAAGTTAAGTTTATGATACTCAAGAGGAAATCAACAATAAAACCCATTTCAAATGAAATAAAGGAAGTGACTTGCACTTCTGTGTTGCCCATTTCTTCAGGAAAGTGCCAGTAGGTGTTCTTTCCAGCTTGCCTGCAAGGCAGATGAAAGGCTTCTCAGACTAATTACTGCTCAGTTGTGACAGGCTTGGGAGATGGTTTCTGTTCCAGAGCCTACCTTGTTTTTTCCTTTTTTTCTTTTTTTTTTTTTTTTTTTAATGGTAGTTTTCCTTCATTTCTGTCTGATCTCTGACTCACCACTGTGGAATGAAAAGAAAAGCTTTCTGTGCACTGCCCAGGCTGCCACAAACGTTATCCTGATGGTAGCATAGGATTAAATATAGATACTTGTTTTCTTTACACATTTGTATCACTGTTTCTAGCAGACCCTCTACTCTATGGAGAAAGCCTGAGATCTTTCCCAAAGCACCTTGACGTGCAGAGAAATATTGGTATTTGAATTAGAGCCTAATCAGGAGCAGCAGAGAAAGTGATGTGTTTCAGCTCTGTCTTTTTTGTAGCCAATTACTCCAGGCTCCTAGTGTTCATGTCTTCCATGTACTTTCTTTAATTAGCACTTTATTAGTTTGGCTTCAGAGAGCCGGTTTTGGAGAAAACTTTCCTGAAGCTGCCAAATGGTCACAAGCAGGAGGTGATTAAATTTAGTCTTAAGCAATAGGCATCTGCATGCATTCTTTAAATCTCAATGTGCTTTAAAAGATGTGTTCCCAATAATTTATGCCCAGAGGGATGTTATGCTATCAGTAAATGCATCTGAAAAACTGTCTCACATTATTACCACTCTCTATATGCTACTCATTTAGATCAATTTTAATAATAGGATTCTTGACTCCTCCCCATTAAGCTCAAGTTGATTTATGTTAATGGCAAAAGAAATATGAAATGCAGGGGCCTACTTTTTGGTAGATTGGACAGGGGAAAAAAGCAGCAATTTCTGTTCAGTACAATCCTTTTTTATTGCTTCCATTATGGGTAGGTCCGTTGTCTTCATTTTATAGCTATTAACCCAGATATTGTCTTGAGATGTGATTATTAAGGAGGACTGCACTAGTCAAAACAGCAAAAGAATTGAATAAACACAGATGATTTATTAAAACACAGACCATTTTTTCTTCTCTATTTATTGAGAAATGGTAAATTCAGCAGAAGATGTAGTTGTAAATCCTGCGGGTTTTGTTATAGTGCGAATGGTAGTCATATCAGTGAAAAAATTTTGTTTAATTAAAGACTAGGCAGCTGGTCATGCTCTTTGGGCCATCGGATGCCCGTGGTGCGGTGTGCCTCGGGGGCGGGCAGGGAGCAGGCAGCGCTGGCTGTCTGGGACAAAGGCAGGTGAAGCACAAGCCGGGACACTACTTATTTGAATAGTATGGGGTTTATTTCACTTCTCAGTGAGTGATATGAAGCAGGTGAACTTGCTTGTTTCTCGTTGTTATTTTTTTTTAAATCATCAAGCCCTGCCAGCAGGTCTACGCACAGACAAGGTAGACATTCTCGTGAGAGGAAGAGTCTGCGTTTCAGGGTCCCTGGGTGGCACCTGCTGCCAGCTATTGCCCTTGTTAATACTGCTCCGCATTTTCCCTTGCTGGAGGATGCACAGCAGAACCACAGTATTCTAGCTGCTGGAATATCCTTTTGGGAGTTTAGTGATATTTTTGAATTCTACTACAGAAGTTATTGAACATGTGCTTTCCCATTTAATAGAAGTGTTGTTCGTGAACAGGTGACTCATGGCTTTGCTAGTTCACAAGCATGAGTTCCAGTAGAAGTTGTTGAAAAGATGATGATTTACTAGCAGTTCACAAGGTCTGTGTGTTGGTTCGTAGTTATATTATGCCTCAACTGATTTAAACAAATGAAAATATTGAAAGAATGCAAAGGCATTTACTTTGAGTGCTTTATTTTTTCTTATGCCATAGCTAAAAGAAATATTTTACTGTAGCTAATAAAATCCACAAACAAATTAAGAACTTGATTCACCATCCTGTACATAAATAGTACGCGTGAATTTGGTAGACTCATTTGTATTTTTAAAGGAGGATGTTCAACACAGAGGTCAGCAACCTGTTCTGACATACACCTTAAGCAGTCATTTATATCCGTGCTGAGGGAGTACAAAATGCTATGGAAGGCTAACCTGAGGGCACAGTCCTGGGTTTCTTTACATACACATCTCAAATATACAGGAATTGATTAATGAAGAATTCTATCTTTACACTAGCCAATAGCATTTTGTTCTTTATAGACAATACCTTAGAAAGAATAAGGAAGGAATACCTAATGGTGAAAACATCTAGAAGATACTGTTCAATCAGCTAGTATCATACCTAATAAAAATAAACCTTTTTTTTCTTCCAAAACAGTATTTTTTTGTAATACTCCACAAAGCACAGCAAAAATCCCAAACAACTTGTTTTTAATATCAGTCAAGATTAAATTTACAGCAATCTTATAGCTAAGTGTCTATTTGCTTTTACTGCTATCAGTCTCATATTACAAATGAATTCAGTGGCTTGTGATGCCACGGTCATGCATTTTCAGCTGGTAGGTGGCAGAACTTCCTTGGAAATGAGCAAGGATTAACATTTAGCTTCGTTCATCAACAGCACCAATAGCACTAAGACCAGCTGAGATTTGATGGGATCATTAGAACACTTTAGTTAACGAAAGCTAGAGCTCTTACTAGTGCTGTCATATCTCATAAGCAAGGCTGCTGCACTATGCATGATGGTATCCACAAACAAACTTGTGAAAAGCAGAAATTTATAGTTTCTGCACCTGCTCTGGTGCTTTTAAAGCTGTACAGCATTAAATCTCTTTTGAATTGCAATTGGTTGGTTTAGAATTGGCACTACTTGTAATGTGAGGGTTCCTCCCAAACCCAGGAAAGGAGAACAGCGTAAAGCTGCATCCAAAGGTGTCTTGGGGTGAAAAGGTAAGGGCGCTTTGTAAGAGGCAAGCACAAAACTCTGGATAGCACTCACTGAGTACAAAAGGGAGACTGCCAGGTAGATCACAGGTTTTAACCTACACTTTCTTGTGCGGTCCTAAGCGAGTTCTGGGACAAACTCGTGCTATGAAAAATTAAGATGAAATTTTCTTCTCATGCTGTACGAACACATTGTTACTGCCAAACCAATTTGTGTTACATACAAAAAAATTGTGAATATATACAGCAAAGAAAATCAATAAACATATATTTACAATATATGAATACTTCACTTTCTATCTAATCATCTGCCTATCTTCTGTGTAGCTATCATTTTAATTTCAAAATTCTTTCCTTAAATCAGCTTGTGCCATTTCTGTAACAAAACCAGAAAACATTTAATTGATTGGTGAAATACATCTGCTTCTAGGTGTAAATAGAGCTAAACAGTACAGAAACCCACAAATATCTCTAGCACAAGAGAAGACGAATAATTTTTTCAGTTTAAAATGATAGGGCAATATTTATTTTTCAAATTACAATTAAACCTGTTGGAATTTTACCAAGACACAAGCTACTTGGCATGCAGGAAAATGGATAGACAGATCATCCATGGATCAAGGGTAGTATACATAACTGAATAGGAAATAATATAATAGAGTTTTATCTATTTGTATGAATTACAATATATTTTCAAATACTTAGCCTTTTTAACCTAGAACTTCAGTGTGCTGATATTTGTGAGTAGCAGGGGAAAAAAGTCTTATATGAGTTAGAAAATACTTCTTATGACTGCAGCTGGTAGTTGGGAAGAATAGAACTTTAAAGATTTTATCTTTCTGTTTTAAGTGATTCTGGATTTTATCTTGTTTTGATTTTGTCTTTTTTTTTTTATTTTGTCTCCCTTTTTTAAGAGGGAGATTACCTAAATTACATGAACTTAAAGTACATGAACTACTCTTCCATTAGCTAGTCAAAATCTTGCCTTAAGAGTATATGATATTACATGCCTGTTTAAACTGCATTGACTTCCTAAAATAATTTTCTGTTCATGCCTAAAGTTAATGGTGATCTTGATTGCAGCACCGCTTTATAATTTTAAAAGTGCTTATACAAGACAAAGAGTTCAAAATACTTCACAAATAATACTTGATTAAAGTTCAAAGCAAGAATTCTAGAAAACAATGTATTTCATTCTTTTGATCCGCAATATTTTTTCTGCTTGACTCAAAAATTTAATAGGAATTATTTTTTATTTATTATCTACACATCATTTTTATGCAGTTACAATATTTATCCTATCCAAAAGGGAGTATGAACAGAAGTGAACAAGTGAAAAAGGAGGTTACAGTACTTGCATGCATTAAGTTTAGCTGCTTCTGAGAGTTTAAAGTATTTTGCTTAAAGTCAGAGGAAATACTGAGAAATTAAATTCAAAAAGAGCTTCTAGAGACTTTATTCTTACCACCAAAAGCCTCTCAGCATTTTTAAAAAGTGTTTTCTCTCTGAAAATGGAAAAAATACTGGATATCTGTTGCTGCTCATATTTGTGATCAACAATTTAATTTTTTAAATTTTTTTGGTAGTTGTTATTAAACCCAGGATTTTGGTCAATTCAAACATCTTAATTACATTTTATTTTGATTTAATATGATGAAAAAGTAATGAAAAATAATGGACCTGTTTTATCATTTCTGAAATAAGAAAATTCTTATTACTTTCTTGTTTGGGGAATTTTTGTTTCTTTCTCATAAAACCAATTTTAAAACCAGAATAAGAATTGCTTATTTGTTATTAGAGCTGTGTTAGACTAAAAAACCAAACAAGATCCTTCGGATTTCAGCAATATAACCAAGTAGTGTCTGCCAGAGAGCATGAACAATGACGTTGAATTTTTGAATACTTTCCCATAAAACTATTACTGATTTACAGTAATACATAATACAGAAATACATAAATTTGAAAACTATATCTGAATGCATAAAAAAGACATAAAGAAAATTAATTGTAAATAATCTTTTCTAAAAGCTAGAACATTATTAAATGATTAGTTTCAGTCTGTAAATACAAACTATTTTTGTCAGTTTATGGAATAGGTCCACTAATAAGAAAGGAAACAAAGAATTATTACATGTGGGCTCATTTAAATGAATGACTAATTTTTAGCCTTACTTGAATGTTTGAATGCTTAAGGTCTTCCTCTTTGCTTTCCTCCTTTCTTTAATGACATTCTTCTTTTTATATTTTATCTTTTATGTAATTGGTCTCCAGTTCTGACATTAGAGCTTGACTGGCTCTCCAGCAATTCTTTCTTTGGAGATCTCTTTCGATGTGCTTCATTTAGTGACTGTCTCTAAGCTCATCACATTGTTGCTCACTAGGAAACAAGATACAGAAAATAATGACAGGAGCCAAGTGCAGCCTGCAAGTACAGAAGGTAAAACATCAACATCATTTGGAAGTGAGGCACCTCAGGGCAACCCAAAAGAATCCACATCTTCACTTTCAAGTAACACCATTACATACATGAAAATTAAAAGAAAGAAAATACCTGAAGCTGATAATGGCAGCAAAGTGGTATTGACTGAAGTGAGAAGCAAGTGACGATGAGCAGAGATTTCAGGTGACACAGAGTAGCAAGCTAAAAATGAGACATTCATCAAATATATGCAGTGAAAGCAAGATTATCATCTTGCAGGAAAGAGAAAAGAAGCATTATATATATGCATTAAAAAATGCAACCCTTAAAAGAACTGTAAGGAAATCCCTTTGTATTCATATACTATCTGTATGATATGGAGTTGGAGACTTTCTTTTTGCTAGAATTTTCTTTGAAAATCAGTGATGCAGAAACAGAATAACTCTGTGTCAGGTTCTGGAAGGGCAAAGAAAAGAAAAGGAGGAAATAGGTAATTAAGATTATCTTGCTGAGGAGCATAAAGCATATTGTACAATTGCATACTATTAGCAGTTTAATACCCAGAGGTTATAGCTAGATTTGCCCACTGATGTTTCAAGGACTACCCTTTTTTACATACAACATTAAAACCCTTGCCTGCTTATTCCATGGTCTGTCTAGCATGACTTCAGGGACTGTACAGTTGTTTCAGAATGTCTTTCCTATAATAATACTTTTGCAAAAGGATGTGGAAAATTTCTATTTCCTCTTCCTTCTTTATGTAGATGTGGTGCCTAGGGACGTGGTTTAGTGGTGGACTTGGCAGCGCTAGGTTAATGGTTGGACTTCATGATCTTAAAGGTCTTTTCCAAGATAAATTATTCTATGATTCTATATTGCAGAGTACCTTAATGCCTCAGCCTTTGTGATGGGTTAACTTTGTCTGGCTACCAGGTGACCACCAAGCCATTCCATCACTCCCCTTTCTCAACAGGGCAGTGAGAGAAAATACGACAAAAGCATCATCAGTAGAGATAAGGATAGGGAGATCACTTGCCTATTATTATCATTGGTAAGACAGATTATTCTTAGGGAAATAATTTAATTTATTTCCAACTAATTAGAGTTGGATAAAGAGAAATAAAAACAAATCTTAAACCAGCTTTGCCCCATCCATCCCTTCTTCCCAGCCTCAACTTCACTCCCAATTTTTCTACCTCCTCCACCTGAGCAATGCGGGGGGATGGGCAATTATGGTTGTGGTCAGTCCATAACAGCTCCTGTCTGCCACTCCCTTCTCATACTGTTCCCCTGCTCCAGAATGGGGTGTCACCCACAGGATTCAGTCTTTCCCCAACTTCTCCAACATGGATCCTTTCCACAGGCTGCAGCGGGGGTCCTTTCCATGGAGTACCATCCTTCACGACTAGACTGCTCCAGCGTGGGTCCCTACAGGGTCATAACTCCTGCCAGAAGACCTGCTCTTGTGTGGGATCCACTCCGTGGGCCACAGTGGCTGCCAGGAGCCTGCTCCAGTGCAGGCTCTCCATGGGGTCACAGACTTCTTCGGGCACATCCACCTGCTCCGGCGTGGGGTCCTCTATGGCCTGCATTGTGACTATCTGCTCCACTGTGGACCTTCATGGGCTGCAGAGGGGTAACCTGCATCACCATGGTCTTCTCCAGGGGCTACAGGGGAATCTCTGCTCCAGCACCTGGATCACCTCCTCCCCCTCCTTCTTCACTGACCTTGGTGTCTGCAGGGCTGTTTCTCCCACATTTTCTCACTCCTCTCTCCCAGCTGCTGTTGAGCAGCTTTTCTTACCGCTTCTTAAATATGTTATCACAGAAGCACTACCGACAACACTGATGGGCTCAGGTTTCACCAGAGGTGGGTCAGTCTTGGAGCCAGCTGGAACTGGCTCTGCCTTTGCACAGAAGCCAGCCCTGAAGCCTCTCTGCTACCAGAACATTGCCAGGTAAACCAAATACAGTCTCGCAATGTGAGAAGTCATCGTGCAAAACTCTTCCTGTAATCCTGTAGCCTGCCTTTCACAAGCAACTCTACAACCTTTCACCCACCCACCAAAAGGCTGTTGTGGCAATGCTTTTAGCTTCCCATCCCAAGTACTCATCTCCCCATGGTCTTGCAGTCATGGAGTCTGAACCACAGGTATGCTGGGTTTTCTGTGGAAAGGGATTGCCTTTGCTATTCACATTGTCCTGTTCTTCCTATATCTCTCTTCCTTTGTCTTGTAGCTTTCAGTCAATAAGTCCGTACTAAGATGTCTTCACCCTTCCCATCACAGCTTTTAGTTTACAACTCCAGAGCCTAGTAGTAATGTCATCTACATATTCAACAAATATTACCCTATAATAGACATGCACGAAGCTTAACAATCAGTGTGCAGCTGCAGCTGATCAAACATGTTCCAATAATAACATCATGAACAGGTAGACCCAGTGGGCAGTTTGAGCGGGTCCTGGTGAAAAATGTATAGCTACTAAGCAAAAAGTGTATCGGAGAAATTACACGCTGGATTGGGAAGGACGCCCGAGAGACGCTACTCATCTGGAGGCTGCTGTTGCTTCTTCTCCAAGCTGGCCACTTGGAAGATATTTTTACATCTCTTTGTTTTGCTTTCTCTCTTCTTCTCTTCTTTTTTTTTTCTTTTCTCTTCTTCCCCCCCCAACCTCATAAGCTAACTTTGAAAGTGTTGTATGCCATTAGCTTATCAGTTTATCACTGTGGTTTGCAAGCCAAGGCATAATGAATGATATACTCACAATAATCTGTATACTTGACATCATTGTGGATGCTCACAGCATGCAGGGGAGTTGAAAGTCTGAGAAGCTTCTGGTACCATTTGAATATGAGGAGTTCACACAGACCCCTCTGGGCTCAAAATTCATGTTAACTTTACAGACACACCTACAGAGTGACATACATGCCCTGATATTTTATTAAATTCTGCCAGCTCCTGATAGTAAACAGAATTTTCCACTACAAGGCATCTAAACTATTTAAAGGGATAATGCCTGTATATTTTACCATAAAACAATGATAATTACTTAGTTTTAGAATAGCCATTACCTGTTCACAAGAGAAACTGGGTGGAAGTTTAGCTCTTGAATTAAACTAGTTCATTCAAGGTTTTCTAGGAAAGGATACAATAAGAAATGTCTGGCTACATTCAAGTTATTTACTTAAGTCCCTTGTAATCCTGAACCTATAACTCTATGAATTGTGACGCAAGTTCCTATAAATGATTTAAAAAATTGTGTTAATTAAAAAAAGAAAAAAATTGTCTTCAAAATAGAAATTCCATCTAAAATATCTGTTTCTGGTTTGTGGGTTTTTTTGTTGTTGTTGTTGTTTTCCTTTCTTTTCAGATTTTGGTTGAAAAAGTAACAATTAAAAACTCAGTAAATTTGTTATTTTCATCAGCCATAGGGAAAGTATTTAGCTTTTCCTTAAACATTACTTCTTACACATCCAAAATGTTTTCATATTTAGATATCAGAAGTTGGAATAGTTTTTCAGTTTTTGGGTTTGTTTGGGTTTGTTTTTTTTTTTTTTTTTTAAGTGATAAAATGTTAGAACTAGTTTGATCAAATATTCTATTTTCATGAAATCTTTTGATGAGGGACAAAAGACAAAACCTGAACAATACTAATATCAATATTTGGGTATCAGTCTTGTAGAGGCAATATTGCTAATTGTAAAATGATTTTAAATATATCTATCCCTGGTACATATCTCTGGTACTTTGGTAGGTGCAATGAATATATCGATACAGCATTTTGTGACTTAATTGCTATTCTTCTTGCTCTGTAAAGTTGTAATATATGGAAAATACTGCAGACTTCTATTCCCTGATGACCTATTGAGTACATGAAAAATTGAGAATCCTCAGCTTGCATTTTAATAGCTTGCATCTAACTTACATTTGTCAGGCATTTTGTTGTGTGTTCAAATTGAATAGTGGTGTTTTTAACTGTGACTTAATCAGAGAAGAATAAAATACTGAGCAGCTCAATGCCCATTTTGCATACACAGCTGTACATTTTGTGGATAAAAATGTGGCCGTAAAACTAGACTTCTAGGTTTCTAAGGTTTGTAATCATTAACAGACATTCTGGAAAGCAGTTGCAAACTACACTGAGAATGGAATCTGACAAAAAGGAAATAGCTCTTATGAAATCAATTTTTTAAATTTTTCGAGTTTCTGGCTTTGTATGAGTAAAAGTTCAGATGTGGTTGGTTCAGCTGAGATTTTCGCTGAGATGTTTCATATAGCTCAGTAGCACTACTGGCATTCTGTCTCACCATGTTTCACATATGTTCTTTTTGCCAAGAGACTATCTATTTCCTGTTTTGATATCATCATTAAAAATATTTGGAAAGGCTATTTTTTTGAAGTCGAACATGAATTTTCTGAACATGAACAATTCTTAATATTTTTTTCTGAAATTTTAAAATATAGATAGCCAAGAGGTGGCAGTAGACCATCCTGTACTTACTCCATGCTTTATCATTTCTTTGATAAACACAATCCATGCTTGCCTTTCTTTGATAAACACAATTATTTCATATCAGATACATGACATTTTTTTAAGTTTTCCATTGCCTAGCATTCTGAGTACAGCTCCCATTCGATCAAAGTCTCATTGGTCTTTGTCGGAACTAGAGGAAAGTAAATATCTCCTTTAAAGGCTCCATCCTCTGAAGATTGTGAGACAGGTACTTAGGAAGTATATGACTGGCCAGGTATGAATGAGACCAATAAAAGCCTTTGATCCTTATGCACAGTGGGAGGAGAGGTGCATCTTGTCATCCCAAGCTTAAGCATGCCCTGAAGGCTTGCTGAGTTCTGTGGTGTTGTTACATGCAGCTTTGTGGCTTTGTGAGGTCCATGTCCCAAAAATCCCGCACAATTATCAGGGTTATGAATGATTGTTGCTGAAATTATTCCATAATAACCACAGGGGAAGGCATGGAAGAGAAGTGAGGATGGCCAGATGGCAATAGGACCAAGGCCAGACATCGAGGATGAGTTTTTCTCCCCCTCAACATAAAGGTTTTCCCTGTAGAGGTAAGCAGGGAAGTTTGTGGCTGGAGAAGCAGAAGATTATTTTCACCTTGGCTCTGCTTTGCCTCCAACCTTTCTGCTTTGCAGTAAGCGCATGGCTGAGTGTGAGGAAGGGCTTCACACGGGGAGCCAGCCGGCGTGAAAAGCAGTGCAAGGCTGGCTGAGGCATGTGAAAGCCTGGGCAGAGCTTTCTTATCTCACAAGTAGACTCACACTTTGCCAGGGAAATAGGGTGACGGGCTGGACTTTTTCCCAAAACTCTTTCCTTTTGCCTTTGTAAACTGAGGGATGGATAGGTGAGCCTTGAGGAATAAGACTCCTCCATCTGGGAGTGCTGGAGAATGGCAAAGTTGTGTCCGTGGTCAGAAATATGATGTGCCACTTTCTTAGTTAGAAACATATATTGCTGGATAACAATATACTACTAACCAGTCCATAAACAACTGGCGGTCTCTAGTCGCTGGAGGCAACAGCCAAAGGAATATAATTATTTCAGGGCCCACAACGTGATGCAGATACTTTTGACCAAATTCAGAAATGAAAATCAGTTTTGAGGCCAAGCACCACTGCAGGAAGACCTCCTGTGCCGAGCAAGTCCATAACAACGTACTCAGTGTGATAAGATACAGTCTTAACCAGGAGCAGCTGCTTCCCTCAGCTGTTTCTGTGGCAGAATGAATTTTATCCATATCTTCAGAAATATCCAGTCAGAAATGAACTGATTTCTTTCCTTTAAGAAGGAAAGGCAACTGAGGCACAGATGATGCAGCAGCAGCAGCCAGGGCTTTGTCAAAAGACAGGTAGTTATACAATCCTTAAAAAAAAAAAAGTTGGTCTTTTCTTACTTATGGGAAAGGTCCAGGATAGTCAGACACAGGTCATAAAGTCTATTTAAATATTGATCACAGATTTGAGGAAAAACTCAATCAGTGAACCAATAAACAGGAAGGCAGGGTTGAGAAAGGAACTGAAGGGTATGCTTATTCTAGAGACTGGATATTTTTGTAAAGAGATGCACAATATACCGTACAGCTGAAGGTTGTATATTGCTCACATGATATTTGACTCAGGCTATGAAATGAGCAATATTAGAGAGATGGTGTTGGAATTCATTAAAGGAAGTTGTCTGCCACAGTTAGGCTTCTGCAATTAGATTTTTTTTACTGATTAGTCAGTAATAGCATAAACCATTCAGTTGCTGCACCATTTAGGTGGATATCTGAGGCATGGAGAAATTTAATTTTATTTTAGGGCCAGACTGAGACCTTGCAGAATGTGATTGAACAAGCTGTGATGCCACAGCTCCTGGAGCAAAAGTTTCTACACAGACTATGGTATGGGAAGAAAAGGGTACAACGTGGCTGGGGAGTGCAAAAACCTGCTGTGGGAAGCCCAGATGCAACATCTGTACCCTCAGCCTCTGAACACATAAAGTAAGAGAGGACAAGAGCTGCAAGGGTATGGGAAAATTAAGTTGTGCAAAGCTACCGCAGTATAGATTTGCTTCTAATGGTATCTGCTAGTACCAAGAGCTCGCCTTTTCACAGCGAGAGAGTTACTACAGGGCAGGGGTGTCCGTGACGGTGCGGTTTACAGACATGTATTGTTAAGGATCTCCTGGTAAATCAGGATTTAATTTTTCAGGGTTGGTTTGGTTATTTCACATGCAAATAGGGGCCCATTAAGTTAAGGTTATCAATGGTAACATCTGAAAGCATACAGAGATATAAAAGTTCCACCTGCAGAAGGTAAATCAATGGTTTATATGTGCTAAATTGTTTAATTTTATCCTTTTTTTTCAGGTTTGCATTTATGGATCACAGTAGTTGAAGACCAGCTGTGTGATCAAAATATTGTAGCCTTGGCTCACAGCAGGTTCTTTTTTTGAGTTTTCCTGGATGGACATTTATTAGAATGGAAGCTGTCCACAACATAGGAACCATTAAAGTAGGAATCATGACTTGTACTGTTTATGTTATTGCAGATAGTTCCCAGGGGAATTAATAAGGTTGTGGCCTAAGTAAAACATAAAACTCTTAATTACATTTTGTTCTACTAGTTTTTGGGCGAAAAGGGATTTGGATCAAAACAAAATGAGATTTTTTTTTTTTAGCCTGTGTTTTTAAATTAACACATAACAAAATTTGTACCTAAAAGATATCTGTAAAATAATACTTTTTTTCCTCAGATGGTTATAAATGTAAACTACTATTTTTCCATATAAAATTAATTCAGATTTGGCGGGTTTAGGATGGGGACTGTCCCTGACTGTGTTTTTAACGTTCCCAGCAAAATGTGAATATCCATACTACTAGTATGATGCATAAATAAGTTATGCTTATGATCATGGAAAACTTTGCAATTGCAATCTTTTCTTAACTAAGTTTTTAAAAACTCTAAACTATATTAAAAATAAAAGCACCGCTTATTTTTCAAATCTTCTTTGCAAAACAGTGGTATTAAAATAGAGATATAATTTGTATTATCACAAGTATGTAACCATCACATACTATTCCACAGAGAGTATGTGATGAAGCAGTATTCATCTGATACTTAATGATAATCCTATACAAATATCCTGGTGTGTTCTTTGTAGCATATTTATGATCTTGTTGTGTCTGGTCCAAGTTTCTTGACATTCTGAGTAGCCCTTTGGGGAAATATGACATCTTGCAGTAATGTATGCTGTGCATGTCAAAAAACAATGCCAATCTGCTTCTGCTACTCTGAGTTTTAAAAGTGAAAAGAGCAGGCTGCTCATTTTTTAACATATGCAGGATGGTGATGTTTACAAGACCAGCTGGAAAAGCAAGTACTTGTACAAAACAGTGCATGGAGAAAACAGAACAGGAGGAAGAAAAAAAAACCCAAAAACCAACCAAACCCAAAAAACCCCAACCACTCAAATTTTATACTAATCAAGCACTAAACATAGAAGAAAGGAGATCTTGGACTTTGGTGGTACCCTCAAACCTTACAGACCAAAATAAAATGGCTCTGAAATACTTGGGATTGTGGAATGTATAAAGAGCTTTGTATTGCTAGTTCAGATTTTTCCACTTATTAAAGGCACCCTCCCAAACAAAACACCCCCCCCCCCAAAAAAAACCCAAACCCACCCCACACTCTAACCCTACGAAAAAATGGAAATATTTGTAAGAAATAAAACAATTACTGGGAAAATATGTGGAATAGAATGTGGCCTTGCATTGGGTCTGGCTGAGATGGAGTGACTTGTCCCCACAGCAGCCCTCCCCGTGCGGTGCTGTGTATCGGCAGCCAGCAAGGTGTTGGTAGCACACCAGGGTTTTGGCTGCTGCTGAGCAGGGCTGGCACAGCACCAGGGCTGTCTCTCCAACGTTTCTCCCCTCACCTGTACCCTGGGGGTGGGCAAGATCTTGGGAGGGGACACGGCCAGGACAGCTGACCCAAACTGACCAAAGGGATATTCCATACCGTATGATGTCTGCTCAGCAACAAAAAGCTGAGAGAAAGGAGAAGGAAGGGGGGACATTCGTTATTCCAACTTTTTTTTTCCAGAGCAATGGCTATGTGTACTGAAGCCCTACTTCCCGGGAAGTGGCGAGACATTGCCTGCTGATGGGAAGTAGAGAATAAATCTTTTCTTTTCCTTTATTTCTGCACATCACCTTTGCTTTTGCTTTATTAAACTGCCTTTATCTTGACCCACGAGTTGGGTTTTTTTTCCATCATGCTTTCTCCCCCACCCCGTCCTGCTGAGGAGAGGAGTGCTAGAGTGGCTTGGTGGGCCTGGTGTCCAGCCAAGGTCAACCCACCACAGATGTGGTTAGCTTCATGGAATCTCTTTGTCTAGTATTAAGAAATAAATTTTTAGATAAGGCAAACAAAATTTTGTAAGTTTTTGAAAATGTTGCTGTAGAGGGTTTGATGATTTCAGCACTGGCTATCATAGTTCAGCTGGGTCAGCTAAGAATCAACTCTAGCTTGCTTGTAGTATAAATTAGGTCATGAAAAAGTCTGTCCTGATGTGATTCCATTGTGTAGAATATTTCAACAGTCTCATCTAGAGCTAGCCCTGATATTTCTATACTTCACAGAACCTACTATCCTTATATTGCTCTAAGAATATTTAGAAAGAACCCAAGAGAGCATTTCCATGATATTTTCTGAATAAAATGAAACTTATCTGCATGTGATTTCCAGCACTTACCAGTATTTGGGTGATGAAGTCTGAGTAAAATCTGTCTTAAACAGCAGCTTCTCAGGTTTCTCTTTATAAATGAACACGTAAGTTATATTTATGTTCCTGAGTGATATTTATGTTCCTTTTGTAGTTCTAATTTTTGGCTATCGATTTATTTATTTATTTTTTGCATTCACTTAGAATCAAGAAAATATGAGCACATGCATTACATTTATAATGCCAACCATTTGAGTTGCATGGAAAACTTGAGAAGAATGATAGATTGAATCTGTGTATATATAGACCTACCTGGTCTGTGTCTTCATTTACTGTGGATTCCCTCTGTACTGCAGCAACAATCTCTTTTCTTGGTGTAAGACCGTGGTGTAAGTCAAGCTGTCTAAAACAAAAGAAACAAATGGTGCAAGATAATATATATTTTCACTAAAAATAAGCTAGATATTTACTGTAGTGTTTAATAGCAGAGTTTCAAAGTCATGTAGGAACTGTTCAGCATGCCCTGTTTAAGAAACTATCCTTTTTTTATTGGTGGAATAACGGAGAGTGCCTTTAGGGGGTGGTGGGGGGGGGGGGCTGGGAAGTGCTTAGCACATTTTGAAAATCTAATAACTTTATTTCAGCACCTGAATGAAGAATTAGGACTCTATTTTAAAAACAAATAACAAAGCAACAACAACCGGATAAACCATATACAACATGTTGCAGGTTACAGAAATCATTCTCCTGAATTATAATAGTCAAAACACTTGCTGATCTTAAACTAGCTTCTTTGGAACCACATATCTCAGCAGAGTAAAATGAAGCTACTGTCATTCAGAGACAGACAATCTAAGTGTAATTCAGTATGTGATAATGTAAAAACTGGTGTAATCTTTACTTTTGGACACGGTTTTTAAAAAATTACACAGTCTTCATAAGAATATTTTCTCTATTGCATTCAGCAAAAATATTATAAAATTTAAAAAGTCATATAATTTCTTTTTTATCTTACCTCTAAATGAATGACTATATAACTATCAAAAACATTGGAAGTTTTATTCTTTCAAAATGGTCAGTACAAAATACACCTTTAGGAATCAAGTTGTCTTTTCAAAGGGGGAATAGGATGGGTAGTCTAAACAGAAGAGAAATAGTTAAAGATACTTTTGCTTTTCTTTTTTTTTTTTTTCTTTTAAATTGATTTATTAAACTAATCACTACACAGTGACATTCAATGAAGTTATGTGGAGTATTTAGACAAATATTAACTGCAATTGAAGTTCATGTTACACATTTCACATTCTATAAACAGAATATTTACACATGACCATCACTGGATCAAAATATGAACATTGGTGTTAACTTTGCATCAGATGGATCCCTGAAAATGAAATGTTATATAATATGCAATAAAAATATGGGGTTTTTTTTTTTTTTGTTCTTCCTCTTCAGTTGGGTAAGATAAGAAAGAAGAAGAATGGAACAAGAAACAAAGACAAAGTAAATACATACAAGTTCATCAGCAATACAGAAAATGACTGACTTAAGAAAAACATGGGTGAGCAATTGATTCTAGAATTAAAAAAATAAAACCCAAGGATATCACTGAACCAAACCCCAGAAACCTACAGAATAAAATAACCAAGGTGTTAGACAAAGGCAAATATTTACAGTAAAACAAAATGCTAGATTTGGAAGAGGAAAAAAGTTTAATACTAAAAAAATAGTTTAATACTAAAAAAAAGTTCAATACTAATACTAAAAAAAATTTAATACTAAAGAACTTTAAAACTTCTTTTACATTGTCTCTGTCTCAAAGCACAAAAAGGATATTAGTTATTTTAATTTCACAGAGAGATCTTTGAGATGTATATGGAATGAAATTCACAACGCGTTATTCAAATAGAAGTGGCTACACTGGGGAGGTCTACAAATGAGAACTTAGGTCTTCCAAAGACTATAGTAGACAGGGCACTGTAGTACAAGGACTGAATTAGCTTCTGCAGATTTTATATTTCTAAGCAAGAACAACAAAGGTGTCTCATACAAGAGTTAGTTTTCAGGGTTATCCAACACCTATCAATGCAATGGCACTTCATGGAATATTTATTTCATTTTCCCCCTATATTATGCAAATAAGACATTAGCCCCATTGAGCTACTTGAGGTAAAACAACAATTCTGGTCAAGTACTCAAGCATCATACTCTTCAGAGTGTCATTTTTTTTTTTTCAGGGATAAAGAAGTATCATAGTTTAAGTAATACAACTTCCTTTAATATGAATATTTTCACTAGAAATTTTTCAAAAATATGTGTTCCTGTTTTTTTACTTCTTCTTGTGTGTCAGGATTATTGTATAAATATTTGAAGGATCAGATAGCAAAACTGTGTTTTCCCTAGTAGTATGGAAAAAAATAAAAGGCTCTTGAATAGATAGGATATTTCACTGATGAGAAGTAACTGTCAGAGGGAAATATGAAGGTCTTTATGATTTAATATAGACTTTTGCGTGTTGTGTGGGAAAGCAATTAAAGTTTAGTAATTGACTGATAGTTCTATAGCTTGCTTGTAAAATATGAAGTATAAGACTTAGTCCTTTCCATTTATAATGGTAAACTGTTATAAAACCAAGAACAAAAATGAATTAAAATCTTATCCTTACTTAAAATTCTGTCAGCAACAAGTTATAAATTATGTAATGAAAATCAGACACAGAAGACTTCTAAATATTAATTTAAGGCGTCTGTGAAATGAATATTATTAAACAATGAAGAATTAGTAGCTGTTTCTTTAAGAAAGATGCAGAGGATAGATTTTGTTCTTATTCTGTACTTCCACACTTAGCAGTAACTCAATCAACTTCCGTGGAAGCAGCCTGCAATGGAACAAGATGAATACTGAAAAAATTGCTTATATATATTGTCTGACTTAGTATCAGTGGTGTAACTTACTGCCTTGAAGCTTGAATGGAATACAAAACAGAGTAAGCACTGCATAAACAAGGGAAAAAACTTCTAATGTTCAAGTATCTTCTAGGACACAAAAAATTTCTTTACAATATCTCACTTACAAAACAGGAGATGAAAGATATTAAGATGTTGGCGTGTATGCGTTATACATATAGAGTATATATACACATAAAGTAAAATCGTGTCACTTATACACATAAAGTTAAATTATGTCACTTATACTCTCAAACATTTATACACATAAAGTTAAATTATGTCACTTATACTCTCTCTATATAGAGTATATATACTATATACATGTATATTATACATATGTGTAAAAGTATTTGTGTATTGGATACCATGTTGCTTTCTTCTAGGAAATTTTGCAAGTCACTGTGACTGTAGCTGAAAGATGCAAAAGAGGAACAGGTCCTCAGAGAAAGGAGAAAGTATTGAGGGAAAAGGAAGCAAGAGGAAAAATGAAAATCAAAATCCATAATGTTAAGAATTAAAGGGCTCTTCAAAAGCTAAAGTATTAGGAAAAAAGCAGATAAGGAGCTAAGGGGTCATTTTTATTCTAACAGAAGTAAAGAGATCATTAAAATTTAAGAGGGAGGGCTATATGTTCTTTGATCCATTCAACTATTACAATATCAATAAACGCCATATTGGGAGACAGTCATAGTCTTTTGAATTTCATTAGGAAAAGATTAATAGTTAACGTTCCATAGTTATAACATTTTTTTCTCTCAAAAAACACTCTTTATTGTGAAATATATTTTGCTACATAAACAATAAAACAAAACATAGAAACTGGAAGGATTTTCAGTGTAATGAAAGAAGAACTGTTCAATTTAGTTAAGCTGAGATGACTTTTTTTCAGAATTTTTCTTTTACAAAACGTTGTTTCTAAAGTCTTGTAGGGTTTCATAGAGAATTAAATTTTGAAAAGTTCAATTTTTTAAAAAAGAAGGAAATTCTAAATTTTTACGATTTGTAAAGTCTGTACCTCTCTCATCACTAATAACCTATTTTTGAGTACATAACATTTATATGGATAAATTTTTCAGTAAGGAGAAAAAACTCTCTTTAGTAAGCAGTCCAGCATTTTACAAAGTTTGAGAAATAAAATTTTAATTGGCTAATTTTGATATTTCAGATACATAAAGAAACATCCCTATCCTAAGACAGTAATTCCATTGAACAACTGTTCTAAAATGATCAGGAGGAAAGAAAGAGTGATTTATGTGGCACAGCTGTCAGCCTTTGAGTTCTGAGGTAAAGGTTCAATAGTTCCTACATTATAATTATCTATTCTAGTACACAGTTTTTAATCAAAGGAGCTGAGCCTTTTGTAGCTGACGCTTAGGAAGCAATGCTGACTGCTCAAGTTTCACATCCTATTGATGATGTCTTAATAAAAACCTAACTGTCCATGAAACAAGAAGGAATTTTTTAAGATAACAGGAAAGTAAAGAAAAGCCTATGACTAATACCTGTTATCAGAGTCAGTATCTTTATTGTTATTTACCGATGCATAGTTAACACTGTTAATAATAATGACATAACTTTTATCTCATGGTTAGTGAATGGTGTCTCCAAAGACTGTCAGGAACACTTCTTCATGACCAGTAATTTTGTGCGAGCATCGGTAGATGATGGAAGTTTGGAAACACGCTTTCTGAGGAGCTGGAATACCAGTGCAAGTGGATGAGCCCCAGGGTGTGTAGAAGGTTGCCAAGCTGTGATATGTCTATGTGTTCCACAGAGTTAGGTTTTGTTTTCCAATTCGTGAAGAAATAGCTTTGATTCGCTAGATACTGTAACTCTCTTTGTTACTGTTATGTGCTGATTTCTGTATATATGGCAATTTTATTCAAAGAAGAAGATTGTTTTTTCTGCGCTTGTGGATTTTCACTTCATGCAAAATTATTCAACTTCTATTTAGCACTCTGTGAGAGGTCTTTCACTTAATTTTTAAATGATACTCTTCTTTTTTATACATAATTCATAATATTTTTTATCTTTTTAAGGAAACTAACCACATGACGTTATTTTTGTTTCTTCTAAATTCAGAACAATAATTTTCTGAAGTCTTTTTTCTCAGTGTTGGATCTGTTATCCACATACAATCTACCTGTGTATTAGGACTTGAGCTCTCTGAAACTGCATATTTGAATCCAAATCTTAAATTTTGTTGTCCTCTTTAATTTCATTTATGGAAATGATTCTTACAAAAAAATTAGTTCAATTTTGGAATCTTAATTAAATGCTCTGAGAACTGATTTGGTTTTCCTCACTTAAAAATGGTACATTAAGTTTAATGATTTAGTATTAAATGCATGAGTATTAAAAAATATACTTTACTTTTGAAGATTGTGAACATTACTTTCAAAGCAAGAGATCACAATCTTGCTTGAACATTTTCCATGTGGCTGCTGCATTCTGTAGGATTTCAGGTGTTTTGGTTTGCTTTATCCTCTTGTCTTGTCTTGTCTATATTTCTCTGTTTTGAGATGCTTATAGCTATTTCACAGAATCACAGAATGGCTGAGGTTGGAGGGAACATCTGCATGTCATTTTGTCCAACCCCTCTGCTCAAGCAGGGTCACCCACAGCCGATTTTCCAGGACCTTGTCCAGATGGCTTTTCAATATCTCCAGTGACGGAGACCCTGCAACCTGTCTTTCCAGTGCTCAGTTACCCTCACAGTCAAAGTGTTTCTTGATGTTCAGACAGAACCTCCTGCATTTCAGTTCATGCCCAATGACTCTACACATTTTGAAAGATATGCATAAAAAGCATTAGTGGACAGTAAAGCAAAATACTTGCAAGAGAGGGCGAGGAGATAGAAATTAACATGTGGTTAATCTCTTTGGCTTTTGGAATATCTCTGCAGACTACCCATCTGGTTCTATTAAACTGTTTGAAAGATGCATGTGAATTTTAGCACAAGACCTAAAGAACTGTCTAAGGTTCCAGTCAAATACCAAGTGAAGACATCTAAAACTCCTGATGTGTATGGGTTTCCATATTCTTCTGCATGCTGCTAATCATAACAGTCACAGGAACAAGAATAAAAATAACTTAATGTTCAAGAGGGATATTAATAGCAAATTATTAAAGTGTATAGTCACAAAACAGGACGGTTTTTGAAGAATTTAAATTACATATTAATGAGTTAGACTCCTGCAATTGACTGTCCAGTGGCCTTAGGAGGACATGCAGAACTGCTCTTCTATGTTGCTTTACCAAACAGCACTTTACACAGAGGTGCTGTGATCCTGGCCTTTGGGTTTATTTAAAGTCATTAAAATTCAGCGTGCCAGAAAGTTTTCTAACATAGTCTTCCTGACGAGCGTAGACAAGATTAGAAAATCGTGGTTTAGATTGTTTGGCTGTATTTACCATATACTAGGTCCACAAACCTTCCTGTATAGTTATATTTAAATTCTCCAAGGGGACAGAGATGTTTGATATGGAACTAATTAACAATTAATTCAATATCTAAAATGTCCTCTGGTGAGCTATCACCAATAACTCCCTCCAGAATCGCCCTTGTTCAGGTATGGAGAAGAGAACACACCATGTGCTTGCACTGCCATGACATTCATTATTCTGCTCCATTGGTGGTGAGTACATAAAATGTCTTGTTTAAAAACATACCAGAATATCAGTTTCCAAACTGGTACTGAATCACTTCTTCTCCTAGCTAATGATATCTGCTGTGGGAAAAAAAAAAAAAAAAAAAATTGGCTGTCTCAATTTGCGAAGGATCAGTTCAATCCCATTAGCCAGTAATGCAGTGATAGTAATTGTCATAATGATTTTAGAGTTGTTAAAAACATCTCTGACTATGAATCTAAAGCAACTAACTCCTGATATTTCATGGTTTTTGAAAATGTTTTGTTTTGCAAATGAATGTTTCATAAAAATATGTTAATAATGTAAATACTGATTCTAATTACATAAAATAGGATGAAAAAAATATTAGAACCATAGTTAATCACATAAAAATAGCTGTCAGTGTAAAAATGCATTATGTTTAATAACAATAAAATCTCCAGAAAATTCAGAGATCAAAAAACAATGCAAACCTGAACTTGTTGCCTACAAACTCTGAGTTACATGCATAAAACTACATGTGTGACTGTTTCTGGTGAGAGGTGCCATTGATGAGCACATTATTTAAAGATGGAGTTACATCACTATACTGTTGTATGTATAGATGTGATGCTGTTACTATCACAACATATCATATAAAATGTATATTTTTCAGCATATTCCCAGACTAAATTTTTGTGAGCTTCCCCCTTCATTCTCTTTTTCATTACTGTTTAACTATTTAAATGCAATTGTTTCTCTGAAGTTAACACGCTTACTCTTTAGCACATTTACTCAGTGGTAGTCTGCCACAGGGTTTACCAGGAGCAGAATTTTGTCATCTTCTGTTGCATGATTCTTCAAAAAATATCAGAAATCAGTGATGATCTTTAAATAATAATTCATAGACTATTGGGAATGCAAATGAGAGAGTAATGAAAAAAGTGGAAGATACATCATTGTTTTCTGCATCATAGTATTTTTAAGATTTAAGTAGGAATGAGGCATGGCATAAACCATACATTAAACATTGGAATAAATTTTAGTGTGTCCACAGTTAAAGCCTTAAGGTATTTAAGGTTTGTTTAATCTTTAAAACTGCGAATCACATGGGAGGTGTAAGGATATGAATAGGCACTAACACCTTCAAGTGTGAATTTATCAAAAAGTTGCCCGAAGTAGTACCTAACAAATCCAGATAATTGGTGCTTTGCACAATACATCCAAGCTGGTTGATTTCCATGCCATGCTTGGGATGGATGCCAAATTTCAAGCTGAGTTTAATTTTTTTGTTTGTTTGTTTCTGTTATTCTTTTAAGTGACAGTAGTCTCTTTGGACCTTGTCAGCAATTAAACTTCTCAGTGTTGACCCTTAACTTTCACCAGTGTGAGCCTGTAATTAAAGGTGAACAGTTTTAGGTATGAAGTACGGAATGCTCTCAAAATGCTGAACTGTGAGAAACTGTTGTCCAAATTCTGCAGTTCTGCTTTTCTAACCTCAACTTTGCGAAATTTAAATAAACCTAAATAAAATGGTGTGAGTAAGGATGGTGCAGCATAAGGCTAACTTGAGTTTCTTCTCTTTCGCTGTTTTCATACATCTTATTACAACCAGGAGACTACACGTCTGCTCTCCTCCACAGTGCCAGGGTCATAGTCTTACTGCGTGGGAAGTTTCTACTGTACTAATGGGTTATTAAAAAAATAATCTGAGCGAGACAACAGAATTACTAACAAAACCATTTACAGCAATGAAGCATGAAAAGAGAAATACCATGGGAGAGATATTTACACCATGTAACTGTAGGTATCTAATGTAGGGACTTAGAAGAATACACACTAAATGTTCATACCCTTTTGTTTTATTGAATAGACCTGGAACTGGAGCTCTTAAATTCTGGGCCTTCCAAGGTGACTTCTTCTATGATCAATTCAATAGATCTGTTTGGAGGGTTGGTTACTGTATATTATATTTACCTAAGTGTATGGGAGGTTGAGATGAACTCGATATACATCATTCTTTGGATTTTTTTTAAATACTTTGGTGTGTTTCAGGAGGGATGTTTGGTTCATGATCACTGTTTCTATCCTATCAACCAAAGATCCTATTTCGAGTGTCTTTCTACTGCATTACCTTTTAGTCTCAAGCCCATGATTTCTGCTTCCAATATCCACTCTGTCCAGGCTTTGCTTTCTGTCTTCATCCTGGTAGTGAGGGTGTCACATAAAAGGGTACAAGTCTGATGTGTGGCTGAGGGAGGCCCTCCCGTTGAGTCATGAGGTTCTTGCTTTCTAAACCTCTTTGTCAGAGAGGAACCTAGGTGTGGCTAGGTCCAGTCTTAGTCCCAGACTTGGTCAATGGTTTATGTCTAAAGGATTATGTGTGTAGCCACTTATCAGAGTCAACGTTTGCCTGTCAGAGCCCCCAAAGGACTTTCACTGAAACAGTTTCACAAAGTTGAAAAAATAGGTAATTTATTGAGGCGACAGATATAAAAAGTTCGGAATTGTCGTTGATAAATGCACTTACTGCAACAATTTTGAGCTCAAGTTAATAGTTCAGTGTTTTTGTTAATGACAGTTTTTCCCGGGGTAACATCCGACATAATCGGAGGCGCAATTCTTACCAAAGAGGCGTCCCTGCTTGGGGAGGAGAGAGGTCGAGGCCGGTCAACCCGTCCGGATAGTTGGAGTTCTTGACCTCAAAAAGAGGCTTCTAAATGCCAGATTTATACTTTTGGCGAGGTGGGACTAAGTCAGGTATTGTGTGGTGATTGGCCCTTAACAAGGCTTGTTGTGCAGTTGATTGGGGCTGGCGGGGGGGGGGGAAAGGCAGACAACAAAGGCGTTCAGTACAGAGGAGAGGTGGTCTGTTTAGTTTTACCGAAGTAAGGTCGAGCTGTGAAGGCTCCTCCTCGCCCCAGGTGTCACTTAGTTGATTGAGGAGTAGACCCGTCAGACGCCGCATTTAAGATGAGCAAATTGCTCATCTCCTGTCCCTGTTCAGGTCCAGTACTTATCAGTACAAGATAAGCAAGTTGCTCAATCCCTGCTCTCGCCCGAGTCGGACCGCCGGGGCCCTTTCTGCTGGCTCATAATGGCCCTGTATTCTGCACCAAGAAGCCTGGACAAGTCCGGCATCCCACAGAGGGTCTCAGCTTTTCCCTGAATTCCTGTCACTGGGCAACAGTCCATCTCCCAAGCAAGTTACTTCTGGATAATTTGGAAGAGTCCTATCATTTCCAAGGCAGCCAAATGCCATAAAAGCTCAGTGTGAGCAAGATACCACTGTCCTGTGTAGAAGTAAATGACTGAAGATCACTGAATAGGCTGCGCTTGCCTCAATGTCAGGCAGAAGTTTCCAGACCTTCAGTCACAGGTAAAATTATGTATAAGCAGGGAAGTTTTCCTTTTATTTGTAAGTGTGTATCTGCATGTAAAAAAACAACCACCAGGGAAAAAGCCCTCAGAAATGTATAACTAGGTGTAATAATAACTTAGATGGCTGTTTGGTGGCAAAATACAAGAAGCTTTCTTATTTATATAATACACTCAACGGTAGAGTCGAGGGGGCATAGTTTACTGTCTAAGAACACCATCTAACAAGGTTTCTTCTTGTTACAAAGAACTAAAATCTTTTAAAATATTTGATTTTCCTAGTCTGTTCTGTAAGAAAAGATAATTTGTCACTTTCAGTAGTTTCTACCACAAAGAGTGTCAGAGATGGTTTACAGTTTGTGGCATAGAGACTTTATGACCCTTTCTGAATTTAAGATTTATCATCAGTTGCCTACGAGTTGAAAGAAGAGGATGTTGTGACCAAGCAGTCTCTTCCAGTTTTGTTCTTAGGCAGTGTAATGTAGTTGACTTCCCCCCCCCGCCCCCAAGCACAGGTCTAGATTAATTTTCTTCATTTTGAAATGTGTAATTTAATGTTTCTTCACAAAATATAGTACTTTTAGCCTAATCTAAATCCCAAACTGACTAAATAAGGTGGAGTATAGTTCCAACAAATGTAAAAGTAGTTTTCACCTTCACTTTCCCATAAAAATATGTTATGCCAGATGTTTCAGCCACTAACAAGGCAATTTAGGTATTGATTCACACTCTGAATGCCCACAGTTCAGTGTTATATCAGTCATACATGGCACCAGCTTCAACAGCTAGAGACAGAAAGTGCTGAACTACAAAAGAACTGTGTAAAATTATAAGATGCAAATGAATTAGTCTAAATCATGATAAGAATTAAATAGCCATTTTCAGTCAACTCTGCAGTTATCTTGCAGACAGGACTATGACTTCTTTGTTAGACTGTTTTTAAAGTTAAATTCACACAGAATGTTTTCTGTTTCTAGTTACTTGGGGCTTGGCTCTTCTTTCTTCTGAATACTTAGAATCTCAATCCTCTTTTTGTTCTTTGCAATTTATATATACATTGTTTGTCTCCATAATCCAGGAAATATCCCACTGGTGGTATATCCCACTCCAGAAAAGATACTGCAGCTCAATAGCACTGCTCAATGCTATTCCATTTGTTCCACCACTATAGTTTTTATTCTTTCTCTTCTATGCTCTACACAGTCTGGGAGAAGATCAAGAAAATGACAGGTCAGGAAGCAGTTACTTAGAGTAAATAAAAGAGCAGCAATAAAAGCATTCCTTGATGTCCTGAGTCCAGTAAAGCTAGGTTTTAGTCAATTAAATGTCTTTTTTGTTGACAACTCCATGAACAACAACAACAACGAAAGCACTACCTTTGATAGCATGGAGTGTCGATGTATAACCACAATGGGCAAGTATTATTAGATGCTATGAAGAATTTTATTTTTTAAAAAAGAAAGGCTAAGTGTTTATTAGGATTCTTAGTGATCACAAGAGCTTTTTACCTTTAGATTATTCTCCTACTCTGATGCTAATACAGACAGGAGGAAACCTGAAGATGATGCTAATTCTAATTGTTCTTGGTGTTAATTTTAGAATTTTAAAACATTTTGATCTGCTGTACACCTTGAGATAAAAAAAAAAAAAGTCTTGCTTTTGTGAAAATTTCCTGCAGAATTAAAGTAACCCTTTTTATATTTAATTAAATATTGAAAAATAGCAGTGTATTCTAACTGGTGTTTCAGACATATAAATTTATTGGGTTTTGGGGGGGATTTGGGAGGCGGGGGGGTTTCATCCTTTTTCTCCAAAGGAGAGCTATGCTTGTTTAACCTGGCTGAGACAGTGGATATATTGCTAGACTTCTAAAATTGATATTGTTCTTTGGTCAGAGGTGGGATTTTAATAGCCAGGTTAGCGAAGTTAGGATTAAAATTTAGTTATGAAAGAAATTTTTAATTTCAGGTTTTCAGAAAGGAATGATGTGTGAAAAGAAACCAGCCTATAATGAACACATGGAATGTTTATATACATGTGTTTTGGCATATTATGCATTTTTAAAGGAGTGTATAATCAGATTAATAGAAATTTTAATGCATCAATTTATGAACTTGGCATTGTGTATCTTTACGTAAAAGCACCATACTAAGTTTTTTCCATCAAAATGTTTGAGTAAGTCATTACAGTGAAAGTACATATTACATTGAGATGAATGAGGTGTATCTAACAGATATTGCTGTCATCTTTAAATACAAAATATATTTAGAATGAGATGAAATAGATATTGTAATTTAAATATCCTGGTGCTTCAGAGAAAGGCCATGACATATTGTGAATCACACCTATGGTATTGCCAGTCATCCAGTTATGCTGCAACCACTGAGATTCTAGATTAGAACCAATAATAAGATTAATAATAATAGCATAGGAGAACATGTATTACAAAAATAGAAATGCTACACTTAATATGTTGTAGGAGCTTTACCATGAAAATCAAGAGGGGTGGTACTCTCCATTCCAGATGTTCTGCTGATTATATATTCTTATTTGAATGCTAGCTGAGTGCTTTGCTTTTCAAAATGAATGTTTTCCTTGGCAAAGGATAGGTGTACTGCAGCCAGTATTCCAGGAACACCTGTCCTTTTAAATTAAAGGTGTTCCACCTAAAACTGAGTTGCAGACTCTTTCTTATAGCAATAGATTTTCTACTGTTGATACATGGCTTGAGTTCCTCATTCCCCGTGCATCAGATGGCTATTCTATGGGTAAGGATATCATGTTTTCTGCAGAACTTTTCCATTTTGAAAACAGTGAGCAATAAGAATTGAAGAAAATTTCTGTCAGATAAAGTGAAAAAAAGAACATAAAATCAAAATGAAAATCCAAATGCACTTTCAAAAGCAAACAGAAATTATTTAATTATCCAAATTGGGGCAATGGGGTCATGGGTGTGCACATTGCCTCTGTGTGTAAACTAAATCAAATAAATTACAAAGAATTGGAATCAGAGATAATAATAATAAAGAAAAAAAAATCCATTCCACCACTTTTATTAAAACATAAAATAATGACAATATGCAAGCCCACCACAAACCTTTCCCACTGAATCCTTTTTTCTTTGCCACTCTAACAGGAAATAGAGAGAGCACGCTTTCCAAAAAAGTAGCTTCATCGGCATCCCTGACCATTAAAATCGGGATATTAAAGAGCATATTTTCAAATGCATAGGAGAGAGAGAGCAACAGAGAAATAGTAACATTAAAACCAAACATTTTTAACAAGTAAGAAATTGTGAGTAGTAGATAAAAATAGAAATATGATGATTCAAAATACAGTAAGTAGTCTAGATATGATTCTTGTTGTCAATGTGATCAGCATTTTTATCTGAAAAAGTCTCAAATTTTAATATATCTGGTGGCAGAAGCAACTTTCAATTTTTGATATATTTCCACAGGGTCTGTGAGGGGTATACCTTATTCAACAGACATTTTTGAGGGGTTTTGTTTATTGTTGTTTTGTTGTTTGGGGTTTGTTTGGTTTTTGTTTTTGTGAAAGTTTCTTCCTGCCCTGAATTCTTGAAAAAAAATAAATAATACTTTCAGGTATGCAGAAAGTCACCAAGTGCTTTGAAATTCTCAGTGACTTGCAGTGGTTCTGAGACTGTAATCCTGGCCAGAACCTTGCAGAAAGCAGACATATTAGTCTACAACGTCCTGGAGACAGATCTGAGTATGCACCTTGAGCATTGATTTAAAAAGCTATGTTTATACTGAGAGAAACCTAATTGCCTAATAAGATTAAAATATGTCTTCATGTGCTGTGCGCTGAGGTACAGGATAGACAATTTTAAATCCCTTCATGACATCTGATGAAGAATGACACATGGCTTCATTAACAAATTTGTTTTGTTTGTCAGTATCCCCCAAGCCCTGTTTCTACAAAGATGGGTCTCTGAGAGATACCCTGCTCTTTATCCTCTTCTGCTATACTCTGGGTGCAGAAGGATATTCAGACTCATAATCCCATTCACCACCCAGGGCAAGAGTGGCATAATCCCATGACAGCACCATCGGTTCTTCAGGACTCCATGGTTCCAAATACTATTTCAATACTGCATATAGTATAATACCATATACTACAGTACTACGTAGTATAGTACTAATATCCCGCAGGTCTGTGAGCTTGTCTCTGCCATGTTCTGTGACACAGCAGAGAACCATCTCCCCCATCAATGCTGGGACTGTCTCCTTCCCCTTTCTGGGCTGCAGCTGAAAAGAAGGAGTCAAAGAGGTGTAAGAAGAGGTGCATTCCTAACTGCTACAGCAGTACGTGCCAAGAGAGCAGCTGCTGTTGTGCGGTTGTTGTCCCTCAGAGAACCTGGTCCAGGGAGAAAATAGAAGTACTTTCAGAGTCGAACAAAGGTCCTTCTTTGGTCACCTACTGTTCTGCTGCTGGTGGTGGCCAAAGGCAGGTAATTAGGGACAATTTTAATAAACAGGAGATGATTTGAAACCATCCTCTATTATTCCTGATCAGCAAAAAATATTTCAGGAGTTTTCTGGAAAATGCATCTAGACTGTCATGTTTAATAGTCACTGATAGACCATCCTCCATTTGTTTAATGTCTTTTAAAACACATTTATTCTTTTGTTTTCCACAACGTCCATTGAAAATGAGCTCCACAATTTAATTATGTTTGCTTGATTTAGCTGCCTGTCCCTGGGTGTCCTCCTACTCTACTGTTATTCAGAATTTCCTGCTGACATTAGCTATGGAGCTGATGATCACAGAGGAGTAAAAGGCATTTGTAGTGATAGTTAAAACTGAGCATTGGAAGTTATTGCATTTTAACGGGGGGGAAAAAAGCCCACAAAACCCAAGAAATATTATTTCTGCTTATCTTGTAAAACTGTAGGCACAGAATGTTTAAATACAGATTGTGAAAACCATTGCAGGTGATGGGGATTCTTTTCAATTCAGCACGTATTGTTTAACTAATGCTATCAAGCAGTGCAGCCTGGAGATCTAACTGGGACAGATCACTGTATTTTTCATGCTAAACTTGAATATGTTCCACAGAATCAAAAGTTCAATTTCTGATAGTGCCAGTTTAACCTAGTAATTTAACTGAGGCAGAAAAGACGGAATAGCATGCTGTTTACTGTGTTATGGGTCTTTCAAATAAGACCTCTATGATTTTTTATTTTATGTGGTCATAAAAAAAATCCCGTAGCTGTTCTTTGTAGCTGACGGAATTTACTCTGCTCTCCTTGGAAAAAAATTGTCTCCTTTTAGTGTTATGCAACATAGTTCACACAGCTCAGGTGTTGCCCTCTAATTCCAGAAGGGGATGTACTTCTTTAGTTCCATATGTTTACAGTACATAAAAGATTCTCAGACCTTTATGACACAAGAATATTTTAAATATAGGCTAATATTATATTTATAATAGATGCGTGAACTAGTAAATGATTTCTAAACACTACCAGTGATTCGGGATATTGGACTATGCTGTAATTTTATCAAATGACTAATTATCTCAAAACCACAGTCTGAACTGACATTCCATAATAGGATGACTGAAGCTGATAAGTTAAACAATCAGGTATTTAGCTTGGCATAACTACAGCTCCCTGATCGTGGATGCCATCTCCAGCAGAACTTTAAGGAGCCTGAGGTCTATGCTACCCTCTCCAGAGCATTACCTGTAACGGAAAATAACAAGTGTTTCGTTGCTACCTTGTGTAATGGTTATGTTGTTCTATACTGTTTCTTGGCCTCCACCATGTTCTTTAGGATGTGATGAGCAACTAGTCCTAAATAAGGACATATAAATGTTGTCAACTCAGCTACTGAGCTTATTCTTACATGAAAAGAATACTTTCATGTCCCGTAGCTTCAAGTCCTGTAGCTTCAAGTCACTGCATTTCCTTGACCACAGTCAGTCTTTGACCGGAGAAACCTTCTCAAATAAGCTATTGTTTAAAAAAATAGCATGTTTTCATTAAAGAGCTTTCAATTCTGACTAATTGGCTTTCCCTTATGAAAAGATGTTAAAGCAAATATATTTCACCAAGATCTGCTAAACAGAAAGACTTCATACTATTCACATTGCTAAATTACATAGAGCACATATGTCAGTATGTAACATGAAATAACTGAGATGGGCTCAGACAGAAATGCATTTCACCAAACAAGCGCCTCCTAATTTTTCTGTAGGTACTGATTTATACATAGTATTGATTTTATTCAGAGCAAAATATCCTTAGCTATTCTTAACACAAATTTCAGGCGTCTGGTGAATATCTCATACCAGTAAGGAAAAATTTGTTTTCTACCTAGATGCAGTGATATCCTTGTGTAAACAACAGTGAGAGTTTACAAAGAAGCCAAATGAAAAATAGCCAGAAATTGACAGCTTGAGCACCAGTAAGTATTAACACCCTCCTTGCTAATTGCTGCCATCACAAATTAATGGAAGTCTTTTAAATCTCTTGACAGTGGTTATGTAACATTCTGTGGTTAAGGGAACTTGAGGCAGTACATAACAGATGCCATCATTAATATGCAACTGCATATGCTTCCAGTGCACAAGATTTTCTGAGCTTTTTTTTTTTCTTTCCATCCTCTTTTTTTTTTCTTTGCTATATGAAAATAATTCTTTAAAATTTTTAGTTTCTGCTTTTCCACCCAGATGTTTTAAAGCGAACTGTTTTAAACCTTTTCCTTTTTTCCATGAAGGAGCATGTTTGGACAATACTCCCAAGAAATGTTAAGTATCTATTCTTAGTAGAACCAGAATTAGTTATGATTTAACAGACTGTATATGATGAACAAATTATGCTGGGTCTTTTTTTCTTCCTTTTTTCCTAAAAGACTTAGAAAATAAAATAAAACTTTGGGAAACCAAGTGCTCTGTTATCTCTGCTGAATTTCAGCTCTTACTTTGCCAAGGCTTAAAATCTATCTTGAACTTTTGAATTCTGGTTCTTCATGGAATTAATTTTTTCTTCTTGCAAATCTTTATGGGTTTCATCTTAACTAAAAGCAACTGATATACACTTATAGTGTGATCTGACTATGCACATGAAAAGCCATCCAAATCAATACATCTGTCCTCATATTCTTTCCAGTGCCAATAATTAGATATGGTAATGGAAGGAGAGATTGATTAAAAAAGGTTAATATAAAACTGCATATGAACAAGAGATTACTGTTCCAGATTTTATTAATTTTCCTCTTCTTCCTTTCTTTATATAACTTTTGTCATGTCCCCTCTCTTCACCTCTCCATCCCTTCTTTCCCTATGATTGAGGACATCTTCAATGCTGGTTTGTGACGGTCTCCCTTCACTCCTTTTCTTCTGCTAACCAGGACAGGAGTCTAAAACAAGGCAGAATCTAAAAGTACCTTCATGACAAGGATACACATTCCGTCTTTCTCTCTCACAGATCACAGCTTGGTCTTTTCTGTCCCTTTGCATCTCTCAACAGTCTCCAACAGGGAATTGATGTCACTTCTCCTGGTGAAAAACAGTTGATGTACATCTGCCTTAGGGACTTGGAGCTTATGCCTGAGTCACTGATGGGCATGTGACTGAGCATCAGTGAATTGGAGAGGACATCTCTGGAAAGAGAACTGCACAACAGCACACATGAAAGGCTTCCACCTTGTGCATAGCCGCTGGTTCAGGGTCTCTCAGATCGCCAGAGATGCTCTGGTCTTTTCACCTGTCCTGAATGTTGTGAGGGAGACTGCATGAATGCTGGCTTGGAAAGAAGAGTTACAACACCTGAAATATGGCATCCACTTCTCTTTCTCACTAAGAGAATCAAATGATTGTTGTTAAGTGATAAAGGACCCCATTGAGCCAGATCCCAGCTTGTGCTGCTTAGGATTATTCTGTTCCAGTGTGCAGGGCTTATATTTTTTTGTAATACCTCATGCAGCTCTTGCTGGTGCAATTATCCAGCCTGTTGTAGTCTCTCTGCATGTTGACTCTTCCTTCCACTGCATCTGCCCATCCTGCCACTTCAGTGTAATCCACAACCTTGGTGAGTGTGAATTCAGTCCCATCATCAAGACCATTTACAAGGACACTCAATAGCATCTCTGGGGAACTCTACCTCTGATTTCTGTCAGTGGGACTTTGAGCCAATCACTACCACCCTTTGAGTTTGGTAGTTTAGATCAGTTTCTACCCAAATAGTGGTCCATCTGTCCAGCAGAGAGATTGGCAACTTGTCTATAGGCATGTTGTGGGAGACTGTGTCAAAAGCCTTACCAAAATCAAGGCAGATGACATCCACAGCTCTACCCTCATCCACTCAGCAAGTTGTTTCATCTGAGAAGGCAACCAGGTTGGGCAAGTATGATTTAATCTTGGTAAATCCATATCAGCTTCTCCCAGTCACCATCTTGTCCTTCATGTTCCTGTGAGGTCCTTCTCTGAGGATCTCTTCCTTAATTTTCCCAGGAACTGAAGTAAAGGTGGCTGTCTGCAGTTTCTCTGATCATTTTTTTTTCCTCTGTGTTCATAGTTGGGCAAAATATTTGCCCTTTTCTAATTACTTGGACTTCTCCTGATCCCTGTGGCTTTTAAAAAATGATTGATAGGAATTATTTTGTCATTGTGCCAGCCAACACTCTCAGCACCCTTGGATACATCTTGTCCGGTCTCATGAATTTGTCTACGTCTACTTTGCACAGATGGTCCCTAACTCAACCCTCCTCTACCATCAGTAGTTCACCATTTCCCTTGTTACTGTTCCTTGGCGTTAGAGACCTGGAACCAAAGAACGAAGCAAATGAGGCAATTACTTTCTAGGTCCCTGCTGTGACATTTGTGACTAACTTGTCAGCCCCATTTGACATTAGACCTGTATCTACCTTGTATTTTTGCTTCCTACTAACATACCTACAGGTGACTTTCATGTTATTCTTGATATCTCTTGCCACTTTGAGCTGCAGCAGAGCTTCTGCTCTCCTCACTGCACTGCAGCACAGCCATGTTATATTTCTGTGTTGCCCTTTTGGACTCTCTACCGTTTTCCATCTCTCAGGTGCTTCTTTTCTGCACTGTCAGTACACTGTTTACCCAGGCTGGTTTCTGGCTGTACTAGTGTTTTTGCACTGAGGGAGAAGGGCTGCCCTTGTGCTTGGAGAAGGATATCTCTGAAAATCTGCCTGCACTCCCAAGCTCATTTGCCTTCCAAGGCAGGCTCCCAGGAGATCCCTGAGCAAGTTGAGATCTTCTCAACATCTTTTTTCGGTCCTTGTCTTCCTCACCCTTAGTATCTTAAACTTCACAACCTTGTGATCACCACATTGCCAAAGCTGCCACTTATACTCAAATGTCTAAACAAATCTTCCTTACTTGTCGATAGCTGTACTTGAAGAGCACC
The DNA here is from genome assembly GCF_028858705.1 of Grus americana. Classification (NCBI taxonomy): domain Eukaryota; kingdom Metazoa; phylum Chordata; class Aves; order Gruiformes; family Gruidae; genus Grus; species Grus americana. The sequence goes on from NC_072853.1 coordinate 62,416,269, forward strand.
ACTCCTACCTAATAAGCATTTACTGGGATTGTTTTTGGAATTTGTCCTCAGTGCATTCCAGATATCTGCATTGCTTGTGTGCTGATGTGTTGCTTTCCAACAAATATTAGGGTGGTTGAAGTCTCTGTGAGAATCAGGACCAGCAGGTCTGAAACCTCTTTGAGGTGTTTGAAGAAGGCTTTACCTACCTCATCTTCCTGATCCAGCAGTCCGTAGCAGACACCTACCACAAGGTCTCACTGGATGGTAGTTCCTCTCATTTGAACCCAAAGGCACTCTGCAGAGCACAGCTAACCTCCATGCACTCAGATTTCTCTTCTACAGAGGGTGAAAACCCTCCTCTTTTATCATTTCTGTCTTTCCAGAGTGGCTTGTACCTGCCCATTGAAGGAGTCCCATCACATGAGGTAACCCATCAAATTTCTTTAATTCCTAAAGCATTATTCCTTCTTGCTGTATATCATTCCTGCCAAAATGCCTCCCAGCCAAGGTTCACTTATTGCACAAATGCTGTAGGCCAATCCAACTCTGCCTCAACAGGCTTCCCTCTGGCACTGGAGCTTGATGAGGAGTTTCCTGTGGTATCAGAGAGCCTTGTGCCACCCATATCGGCCATGCTGAGCATATGAACGGCTCATTCCTGCTCTTTGAGAAGGTTGTTCTTGCAGCTGCATTGTAGGGAATGGTTTTCTGTACGATCCAACCACTAGGTGTTTGAGGAAGCCAAAATCTGCTGTCCCATGACCAGAGCTGTAGCTCTGCACATGATCCTGCTAATCTACTTGCCTCCTGTCCTCTGAGCCCTGGGGGAGGCTTCCAGCCACGGCCGACAAAATGTGGAGCTTAGTGATGTGCTCCATGAACCTCACAAGGCTTCCCCACTGCTGCTGACCAGACAGGTTACCGTGTTAGCAGAGACCTCATAATCAACAACCCTGACATGTTACCTTTCCCCAATGGAGGTGTAAGTTTTGTTTGTTGCTGTGGGAAACCTCCCGGGGTAGAATGGCTGCAAAGCACAGGATGTTGTTTTCTCTGTGTGCTGCCCAGTTTGGAGCACAAAGAGAAGGAGCAGAGCCAGGCCATGGTGGGTGTGGAAGCAGCTGTGGTTTGGGTAGATCAAATTGTAGCAGGAAGGATGGAGAGTGCATTGGTGCATCAGAAGGGGTGCTCAGAAGAGTTTTGCTAGGATGTGGAAGAAGCAAAGAAATGGATTGGAGCTGCTGTGGGAGGGAAAGCTGGATGATAGCGTCTCCTTTTCTGAGGGCTATCTGCAGATATTTGGAGAAACTATGCAGTCCCACAAAGCTAAAGGTCCCTAACCATCATGCATTTAATTCCCTGGGGCCACTGAGTGGCAAGCGCCTGCCCTTTACCTGCTGCTGCTTAGCAGAGAAGATGATAGGGCAAAGGGAAGGGATGATGATTATCTAAAAGCAAAGGAGTGCTTTGCCCAGCCCCTTTAACACTTTTCTTCTCTCAGACACAACACTGCTGTCTGTTTTGTAAGCCTCTTGGAGCTGACCTGCAGCCTTTATAGGTACCTGTTGGTCCAGGCCAAAAACATGACTATGGTTGATCCATCTTCTTGCCCTGCTTGTTCCACTGTGGGTGATGTGCTGTCCCACATGTCTCCAAGCAGAGTTTTTAACTTGGAGCTCAGAGAGGAGATGGCCCATTTTTTCCCAATTAATACTCGTTCTAGATTAGCATGAAAGATTTGACATAGTGAAATGCAGTTATACATGCAATTGGAGGCAAAATGGTGGGTGCGATAGAGACAAATGTATATTGGGAATCTTTTTCTTTTCTTTCTTTTTTTTGAGATAATGTTATAAATATGTCTTAATAAAAAATCTGTATCAAACCTTTTCTACTTCATTCACAATTATTTTAGACTGCATCACAAAACTCTATGCATCATTTATTTGCTCTGGGATCATTAAAGTTGCCAAAATAAGTAATCGGAGGTTAAGGAGTTCCAAAATTAAGACAGGTTAGGTCAAGGCAGGTTTAGTTCATTTCTTTTCCATATTCTTTGTAATATTTTTATTTACATGTCACTTCATTTTGTCTTGCTAAAGCTAAATTATAATATGAGGATCTGATTCCTTTCAGAAACATTTCTTTTATCCAAATATTTCAAAACCCTTTAATAAATGCATGCATTGGGTCTGGCTGAGATGGAGTGACTTGTCCCCACAGCAGCCCTCCCCATGCTGTGCTGTGTATCAGCAGCCAGCAAGGTGTTGGTAACGCACCAGGGTTTTGGCTGCTGCTGAGCAGGGCTGGCACAGCACGAAGGATGTCTCTTTAAAATTTCCCCACACACACCAGTAGGCAAGATCTTGGGAAGGGCCGTAGCCAGGATAGCTGACCCGAACTCACCAAAGGCATATCCCATACGATATGACATCTGCTCATCAATAAAAGCTAAGAGAAAAGAGGAGAAAGTGGGGGGACATATGTTATTTATGACATTTAAGCAACCACTACACGTACTGAAGCCCTGCTTCCTGGGAAGTGGTCGGACATGATCTGCTGATAGGAAGTTGAGAATAAATCTTCTGGTTTTCCTCTGCTTCTGCATGTGACTTTTACTTTTGCTTTATTAAACTGTCTTCATCTTGACCCACGAGTTTTTTCCCATATTATTTTTCTCCCCTACCTGTCCTGCTGAGGAGGGGAGTGATAGAGCATCTTGGTGGACATCTGGTGTCTGGCCAAGGTCAACCCACCACGATGCTATAGGACAGTGTTATAAAACTTTTGGCAGTGACTGTTAGGCAGATAAAGTTTATGAAACTCTAAAATAGTATTTTAATTAAAAGTTTAATTAAGAGTTCAGTATGATCTGTAAAGCAATCTGGTTTCTAAGAAAAACATAAATCATATTTAAATTTTGTTAAACCTTTGAGGCACCTTAGATAAGCCGACCAACAAGAAAGAGATGTCTTGAAATTGAAAATATGTATTTTCCCTTTCTTTGCCACTGTTTGGAAAAGTGCTTAGCAACTTAAAGGTGGAAGATGGATGGGAAAGCAAGGATTTTTTAAAAGCAATGTACATATGGCTCATCAGTTAACTTGCATACCTTCTACACACTAATACAGATGTTCATCTATTTCATTTAGAGCTTCTGCCTTTACTTCCTAAATAAACATCTATTTTCCCAAGACTGTCAACAAGTTTTTCAGAAAAAAACTCAGGATTGATAGATTAGGAAGATATTTCTTACCAGTGACCACTGAGATGGCCTACACCAAAGCTCATATCTAGTACATTGTATGAGTAACCATGATAATAAATAGATGGACATGGTAATAAATGAATTATGTGCATTGTGGTGTATTTAAAAAGGAAACGTCACTTTTATCCTGCATTTTCAACTTGCTAAGAACCCTGAGAGCTCATTTTATTCTCCAGAATGGTGCCTCAAACACAAGGGAGAGAGGCATAAAAGAGCTATCCCATGGATTCTTTAATTTTGTTCTCTATATTGATTTTTCTTAATGGGATATTACATTGATGCAGCTTGTAGGTGAACTGAGAAAATAACATTTTCTCTTAAAATAATAATAATAATAATAATAATAATAACAATAATAATAAAAAATATAAAAAAGCCAGTGTGTTTCTTCAAAAAATACCTACTTCATGCCAGGAATCCCTCAGAAAACATAGCAACTAGAAGGATGTTTCTTTCGCAAACTTGCAACCAATTGCAAACTTCCCAAATAAATTAATAAAGAGTTTGCCTTGGGCTCATAAACTCATAGTTGTGGAATTAATTTGTAAAACTTCTAATTTATAAAACTTAGTGTTATTCTATATGCCATTCAAAGCTCCCGAGAAGATTGTTAAATGTTTGGAGATAAGTAGAAAGATGCTACAAAGCAGAGGGTTTGCCTTTGAATACAGAATAAATAAACATTGAAGTGATGCAAATGAAAGCCTAAGAGTTTCTAATCTGCTCTATGATGAATTAAAGGATAATAATGACATAGAAGCAAAAATTCCTCTGAACAGAGTATCACAAATTTACAGGTTAATTGCAGATTGTTGTCCTGAGAAATCTGATAAAAACAAAAGCTTATAATACTGCACAGTAACTGGCACTTTTCAATACATTCTGGTGCAGCCTACAGAATGCTTTATGTTCACTCTGCTGGTTCTGCTTTCAGAGTATAAGCTCTCTGGAACAATATATCACTGTTAGGTATTTATTAAGTGTCCTGGAAGCAAATTATTCAGCTAACCTAGACCCGCAACTTCAAATTCTCTGTTTCTGAAGCTGAATGTCATGAAATCAAATCTTACGCTCCTGTCTACAAATGTTACATCATATGAGTCCTTCTCACTCTGTGTAGCTATCTTGACATACTCAAGGAATGAGGAGATGCAAAAGATAGAAGACCAACATTTGAGCAACAAGAGGCATACAAAATCCTTGATGGCCAAGAGTTTTTTTATTTTCTCAGCTTCATCTGCCCACCTCTTTTTCCTGTACGCACGTACCACACCACGCACACCCTGAGCACACACACAGATGCCACTTGGTCATCTTCTAGCCTATGGCAACAACAACTGAGAGCAGCATGAGTTTCACTTCACTAGCTTTCCAGCAGCACAGCTTTGTTTACTCTAGCCTTGAAGCAAAGAATACCTGTGTAGCAAAAAGTCTGTCCTCTAACTACCCAGAGCACTCATCTCCTAGATGGCAACAGCATAGATTTCCTAAGCATATCTCAGTCTGTATAGGTAATTTCTTATGCTGTACATGTATATTTATGTATTCAGTTAGGTGCTATTAGTATTTTAGAGACTCAATGCCTATTTTGATTACCCCAAAAGATGTAAAATTTGGAGAATAATTTACCTGCTTCACATAAAATTGTGCTTGTATGCAATAACCTTTATAATTTACATTTTTTAGTGTTATTTTAAAAGCAAACATTTAAATGTTTCTTTATTTTGTGAGGACAACTGTGTTTTGTGTCTTTTTTTTTTTTTTAAGATTCTGAATGGAGCAATAGTTTTGGAAAGAGCTAGTCATGTAGGCAGTCACTTTGAATCCTTGTCTACACAGCCTCTTAATCCCAACTGCAATTTCTTTCTATGCCTGTCTTTTTTCATGTTGGAACAGATTGCCAATCATAAAATATATCTGTGCAGATGACAAATTATCCATAGAAAGCAAGCTGATACCACTGAATGTGTCTCACTTGTGACCTAAATCTAGACATAACTCGCCTCCAGCTTGAAAAGCTTGTGCATTAACCCACTGTGCCATCTAACCACCCTCTACCTCCGGCAAGCTAATGAATGATTCAGTGGTTTTCATGGCTTCAGTTCAACACTCTATTTCTGCAGCTGGAGACACAGTTTTAAAGTATTGCAAGTGGAACACATTCACAAAAGCTATTGCTCATTAATGTGATTTGTTTGCTGTGTTGTCTCCACAATGGCTTTTTTCCATAATCTATTCATTTTCAATTTCCTATTGTTCTGATACTGCAGTAATAATAAACTGTTCTACAGAAACTAAGAGGTGATTTCATGTTATTTCAGCATGATCTTGACCTCCATGGCGGAAATATACATGGGCTCTTCAAGCACTAACTACCTATGAATAAATCGTTTCCCTTAACAAAATGTGGAAGGAAAAAAAAAATTCAGATATTAAATTTAACCTGTTCCATATAACTCTGATTTAGTCTTTTCTTTAGATGGTACTATGGAAATACTTGGATCACTTTATTAGCTATGCAGCACAGAAAATAATTTAGGCATTCCATCCATCCAACCAGGCATAGTATTATAAACAGAAATTTACTTATTACTGCAAATCAAATACATGGTATGGAAAAGAACATCTGGTGCTGAAAAGAAAGGGCATTTCAAATGTACTCTATTGGAAATAATCAGTGCTTTCCTGAAGTCAGAATGCATTTCCAGTTGATAAGGACCATGGACCTGGGGTTCCTCCCAGTTGTATTATGCTGTCCTTGCTCAGTGCCACCTTAAGAAGGAAACAAGGAATGTGAAATAAAAAGAATTAATTACGCTGAATGTTATGTAAAAGGAGCAGGCACTGTAGATGAGGCCACAAAGTTTCCGTCTTTCATTTATTTCAAACTCAATTATGCAGATATAAGGAAAGTGCTTAAGGCCATTACCTGTTTTACTCTCATTGATTTTCAAAAGAGTGAGGGGGTCTAAATTCATTAGAAGCTTTTGGAACTCTTATTTGTAATCTTATGTGATTATATAGCCCAGAAAATTAAGGCACATTTTATTACCACACAAAATGGATGTGCAGCATAGCCATTGAAGATTTATTCTATCAAAAGCAAAGGAACAAACACTTCAAAATTCCACATTAATTCCCAAAATAATGTGTTGCTCCCCTTAGGGAGAAAATTCTACTGTTCAATACTAAGTTATATAAAATACATCTATTCTACACTGACCACATGCCCAAATCTGTGATTGTTCCATATTAGATTTAAGACTATTATCCCACTATTCTCTTCAGATCAGTGTACAGACACCAATGTTTATCTTATTGGCTACTATCATAAGTTTATAAAATCACCCCCAAAAGTTTGTTCATCCAGATTCTCAATGTCATAAGCCCAACATGTCAGCTTGAGCTTTAAGGTATTACCCAGCTTGAAGAAAGCTAACAACATTGCTTTCAAAATAGAACTCTCAATGAGTATTATCCAGCTTAAATATCAAGAATAGATCAACTCTTTTAACAAATGTGAAGAAACTTTGGAAACTATTTTCAGAAGCATCCAAAACTATTGTGTAGCTCATTTGGTATCAAACAATGATGAATACCTCAGTCCCAGCTCATCCCACAATACTACTTGGTTCTGAGAGATGCCAGCAGTTTAGTACCCACCACCCATGTTATAACTAGTATTTTACTCTGGTCTTCTTTGCTAGAAATACTCTTCACTTCAGACAAGACAAGAGGAATGGTACCCTACATTATTTATACAGAGATTAGAAAGAAAAGGAATATAAATGTTTAATTTGTTTCTATTATTTTCCTAGCCAATTAACCTTAGAAACTGAGTCCTTTTCTTCCTGTAGAATAGCTGTATTTGTATATTGTTGTAATACATTGGTTGTTTCCTCCAATTCTCCAATGAATAAAAATTGTTACAAATGCTGTTGTCAGGCCATTCACATTTTCTCAGTATGCAGCAGGTTTTACATACACAGAATGTTTAATTAATTTTCTGATTAATGGGCTTTTTTTTTTTATTATGCTACTGCCATTTGGCAGCTGTTTTGACAAAACTGCCTTCCTCATTACAGAATTTCTACTTGTGAAAGGAAGTCAACCATAGCAAATAGGCTTATTGAATTATCCAGCTCACCAATTATATAGTATAAAATTATTCATCCTGATATAATTTGATCAGGAAAAATCATTTATCTTTAGTAACTGTGTTAAATTAGATATTATTCTGCTGGATAGGTGCAATTTTGCAAGTGTCTGTACTTAGAGAACTTTTTTTAATTTACTTGAACACTAAGTTATTGCCTATTTTCTGATTTCACTTTGTTACCAAAAAGGTTACTTTCTGACTAAGCGCTCCACTGAGTCCAATTCATTCAAAGCTTGAAAAGCAACACTTAGCCATTTTAGAGCAAAATGCCAGATTGATACATATCATTGGCAATACAGTTTTGAAAGATCTGTTATAAATGTATTTCAATCTGCTTATAAACCAATTAATTCAAAATCAGTCTTGCAACTTCAACATTATTTAGTTGTGTGCTTTGCATGTATTTTGGCACTATTGCAGCAATGTTGCAATCAACATTGGCATTGCAATTTTAAGTCCTATTTTATTCAACCTACAAATTTAAAATTAACCTCAGCCATTAGTCTACATAATCTCTCATTAAAAGCCAATGCTTGATGCATTTGAAAAGAAATGTTGTTATGTATCAAAAAAAAAAAGTGTAACAGATTGTTCTGGACTACAGCGAACAGTTGGTTAAAAATAAATACTTATTATTGCTTAGCTTAAAAAATATATAATTTGCCTTATGCTTCAGGACCACTTTTTCAGTGTAAAACAACCCTGAAATTCTTCCTGAACAGTACAGCTACTGTATATTTCGGCTACACTCATCTGACTGTAAGTCATCTCAAGGTGTTCTCCAAATATTTCACTAGGCTCTACGCGTTTCTCAAAGCATAAGTGAGTTCTTTATCTGCTCTGTACAGCTGGATAAGCAATGGCATAATGACTGTACCAGGGTGCATGGACATAGGACTGACACCTCTTCCTTTGATCTAATTACAGTTTTACAGCACTTTCCTTCCCTGTTCTCTGTGACTTCACAATCCACACTGCTTGTTCAATCATTCTCTGCTCTCTTCTAAGCCCTCTTCTGTGCCTTGCCACTACAGGATTTATCATACTGTGTATATGGAGAAGCACTCTGCTACTTGTCAGAACTTGCTGATCATTCTTAATGTCTCAATCAACAGAAATGACAGAGACAAGAGTCACAATCATCCTGTACTACACCATAAAGTCATGTTTGCCTGGAGGATAACCTTATGCCCATTTCCCTTTGGCTTCACTCCTGTTAGTGTCTGATTTATCAAAAGTATGTCAACAAGTGTTGGAAATACCTGGGATGGTAGTGCTGTCATTCAACAGTGACTGTTGTATGCCTGGACTGTGGTCCAGCTGGTGCCCATGTCAGCTGCATCTCAGGTATCCTTGATACACATATGTATAGCTGAGTTTCCGGACCCTAATGGTAATGAGATAATTATCACTCTTGATACCTGTTGCACGATCAGATTATCCTCCATATTGGGATGATCAAAAATGGTCTGCTAATTGAAAGATACTTCTGTTCTGCCTTCATGCTCTTGCATGGGCACAGGCGCTGAGGTGACAGTCACCTGTTTCTGCACTCTAGTTCCAGTCCAGTGGGTCACTGCCCTTTTGAAGCTGCCTGGATCATAGATCTGCTGCAAAGAAGGTCAAAACATCCACCATGGTTTTCACTGTGAGTAACTGAGGCCTGCAAGGCTATGCACCATCTAGCCTTTCTTCCATGACTGACTGTAATGTTTGGGTTTTTGTTTTGTATTGTTTTTGTTTGGTTTGTTTTTTTCCCTCCTAAACACAGATACATAGTATGCTCAGTTTTAGCAGAGACACCTTTGGGTCCTCATTTAGTGTCGCCTTGAAGAGCTGACATTTACTAAAACTAACAAGAGTACTCAAATAGACTTGAATAACCTGGGAAGTAGTTTATACAAATTATCATCATCAGCGCTGGCCATTTCTCTTCTCAGAACTTGGAAGTCATCTTCCAGTACAAGCAGTCACAACCCCCTTTCTGGGGATATTAACATTGATGTTGCTGTCAGCAGCTGTTTTGCTGTGGTTCATGCAGCCTTGTAGCCCACATGTGCTTGCTGCATGCTCATCCACTATACCCTCAGTAAGGTTAAAGACCCTTAGTGTTGCTGGAGACTGACTCAATAGCAAACTGGGTGCTCATCTCAATATCTGTACAAGTACAGTGCAGGGTCCATCCACCTGCGTAGCTGTAGGAGGTCAGGGCAGGGACATCTGAAGGATTTTGTAGGTCCTGAGAACAGCGTTGCTCTAGTACAGGAAAGCAAAACTTTTAGATAATTGTGGTTGTTTTGCTTTGTGAAATATGCTGCATATTTTAGCAAGAGACACATTTATTGGACTAATTAAGAAAGATATCTTCTTGATAACTTCCTAGGGAAGTTGCAAATCACATCTGAAAACTGTTTCTTGAAGTATATCAAACTCATAACCATCAGAGACAAAAAATTTAATGTTATTTATATCACAGAGATACCTAACTCATTTTAAATCAGCTTCAGCTTCAAAAAAGTTCTAGTTCAATGCTGCAGTTTGTTATCATAATATTAAAGAAAGTTTGTAAAAAATTTTTAGTGATAAGAGGTGTAGAATCTAGGTTGTCAGTCTTTATCCTTGAAGTTGAGCATAGACAAGGATTCTTTTGTTTCTAGAAAGTAGTGTTTTAAGCGATTACATTCAGGAACTAAAATTTCTTTTTCTAGGTCACTGTAGTGAAAGCAGGACATTTTTCTCTACTGCTCTGTTATTTCCATGGCATTTCTGCCTGAACTGTTTCATATGAAGCTTTTGCTTTGCCTTGAATGCAATTTCTTTCAATTGCTTTCTTGTCTTGTATTTCCAGTTTCAAAGATTTCATGTTGTTAACAACTTTATACAGATCTGTATCTTTGTTTCTCATAGCCTTGCTTGTTTCTTTGGAAAAGGAGAAGTTTTATTTCTGGAGAATAAAAGCAATATTTTTGTTTCTTATGATTTAACCACTTTGCTTTTAAGGGTGTGTGAGAAAAAAAAACTTAGAGACGGCAGTAATATATTTAATTAGACAACTGATACAGTTGAAGAAAAAAAAAATCCTTTCTTGTGTAAACCTAAAATATTTGGTTTTTCTTTCTAAGTAGGGTAATAAACTATTTGGAGATCTTATCAGATAGGTACGAAGGAGACCCTTCAACAATATTTTGGTTTTCTTGACATGCACACTGAACTAGTAGAGTAACTCAAAGTCCCTGGATAACTTAAACTGCACTGTGATTCTATGACCATATTCTTTTCATGGAGTACAAGACCATGAATAAAACACTCGTAATCACAAAAAAGTCCTAGCAGAACTATTTCTTTTGTAATTGCTTGTTAATTCCGAATCAATATTAGGATCTTTCTTCTGTTGATTTTTTTTATTTCCCATACAATACTGAAGTTTGGCAGAAGTTTCATTTTCATAAATTTAGCTAGTTATCTCCTTCAATCATTAAACAAGTTGTACAGACAATAAATCTGTTAGATAATAGAATGTCATAAAACATGGAAAAAAAAGAACTCTTGATTAGTATGTTATTGTGATCTTAATTATAACAGAACTTTAAGTCAACTTTTCCCTACAGGTGGCATATTATTTATAATGTTTAATTTATTTGAAAGATATTTTCTATTGTAGTATGTCTTACTGACTGAAATATGACAAATTAAGTACACCTTGGTAAGGTTGACACTTTCTTATTTTCTTCACCTATTTTTTAAATTTAATAATTTATTTTTACCTCTGCATGTCTATGTACATTTACTCATATGTAGAGCCTGGATATGAAAGTAAAAGAACAACAACAAAAACTTCAAGCAAGAGTTGGTACCTTCTGACAACATATTGACAATGAAGAAGGAGAGTGTAGTATGTGTGCTGGTTTTGGCTGGGATAGGGTTAATTTTATTCATAGTAGCTAGTACTGGGCTATGTTTTGGATTTGTGCTGAAAACAATGTTGATAATATAGAGATGTTTTGGTTACTGCTGAGCAGTGCTTACACAGAGCCAAGGGCTTTTCTGCTTCTCACACCACCCCAAGTGACCAAAGGGATATTCCATACCATATGATGTCATGCACAGCATATAAGGAGCTGGGGGAAGAAGAAGGAAGGGTGGGACATTTGGAGTGATGGTGTTTGTCTTCCCAAGTAAACGTTACGTGTGACAGAGCCCTGCTTTCCTGGAGATGGCTGAACTCCTGCCTGCCCATGGGAAGCGGTGAATGAATTCCTCATTTTTCTTTGCTTGTGTGTGTAGATTTTGCCCTACTTATTAAAGTGTCTTTAGCTCAACCCATGAGTTTTCTCACTTTTAGTCTGCCAATTTTCTCCTCTATCCCATTGTGGGGGAAGTCTGTGAGCGGCTGCCAGCTGGGGCAAAACCATAACGGTCCTTTTGGGAGCCCAGTGTGGTGCTTGAAGGGTTCGAGATAATGACAGATTTGATTGGAATGTGCTAGATCAAATTTATAGTTGTTATTGCTGTTTAGCTATTAATTGGCAGGCTCCTGTGCTTGCCATGGGCCTTGCTTGCCTTACTGTATATGCGAGTCCAGTGCTCGTTAGTGGCTGCTTTGGCTTTCGCTGCTCTCTGCACTGCTGTACTGCTGATCATCTGACTGTGCTGGGCCTGGGAACATTCTGATAACAGCAATGGTGATGCGCCTGGGCTGGCCGATGGCCAGGGCATCGCTGCTGTTTCTGTGCTGCTGGACTGGACCTGCTGGAACCCCAGTGGGAACTTGAGTCGAAGGGACTGTGACCTGTGGATGAGTCCACGTGGGAGCAGGACACCCCAAAGCATCTGTGGCTGTAGATAAGGCCATGCCAGAGCAGGTACATCTCAAAGCATCTGTGGCCGTGGTTATGTCTGTGCTGCAGCAAATATACCTCTGCAGGGATTATGGCCCAGGGATAAGTCCACATTGGAGAAGGTACACCTCAAAGCATCTGTGGCTGTGCATGAGGTCATGCTAGAGCACTTCAGAGTGTGTGGCCATGGATGAGGCTATGACAGATCAGGTTTACTTCTGAAGGGACTGTCGGTGTGGGTCAGGACATTCTGGAGCAGGTATATCTCTGACGGCATTGTGGCCCATGGAGAAAGCCACGCAGGAACAGCTGTACCTCAAAGCGATTGTGGATGTGGATAAGTCTATGCCACAGCAGGTATAACCCTGGAGAGGCTGTGGCTCATGGATAAGGCTCCACTTGGAGCAGGTACACCCCTAAGGGCCTGCAGTCTGGATAAGTCCAAGCCAGAGTCAAGGCCTTTTCTGCTCCTCACACCACCCCACCAGTGACTAAGCTGGGGGTGCACAAGATGTTGGGAGGGGACACAGCCAGGACAGCTGACCCCAACTGATCAAAGAGATATTCATATCCCATACCATATGACGTCATGGTCAGTATATAAAGCCAGGGGAAGAAAGAGGAAGATGGGGCTATTTAGAGTGATGGTGTTTGTCTTCCCAAGTACCTGTTACGCATGATGGAGCCCTGCTTTCCTGGAGATGGCTGACCACCTGCCTGCCCATGGGAAGTGGTGAATGAATTCCTTGGTTTGCTTTGCTTGCGTGCTCGGCTTTTGCTTTACCTATTAAACTGTCTTTATCTCGACCCACGAGTTTTCACACTTTTACCCTTCCAATTCTCTCCCCCATCCCACTGTGAGGGGGGTGAGTGAGCAACTGTGTGGTGCTAAGCTGCCATCTGGGGCGAAATGACTGCAGTATGTATGACTAACAGCTTTGGTTTGTAACAAGCCAGTTGTGCCATGGCCGTGACTAGTTGCTGCTTGGCTGCCTTGAATCAGATTACTGTGAGCTCAGAGACTGAGCATGAAAAAGCATATGGGTGCCTTCAGCATCTCCCATGATTGACATGTGCTTTTGGCATTTTCATACGTTTTCTGCAGGCTACTTGCTCTTTTTGCCTTGCAGAGACTTTGATTTCATTTTAGTTAGCAGGAGTGGTTGGTCTAGACCCTTGAGAATGTCATGAGGGCTGGGCACCTTGAAAAGCATGGGCTCAAAATCTGTGAGCAATCTCAGTAACAAAAGCTATAGACAGCCCTGGTCTTACACTTTTGGGGTGCCTTCTCCCTCACTTGTTTAGTTCAGACAATATTGGTTCATTTTTTCAAGTGCTTGGACCTTGGTTTTTCTCTTTCTTTCTGCACCCTTCACACTGTCTCCCTTTCTTCCTCATCCTCAGTGAGGAAACACCTCTCTCTCTTGCTGTATCAGTGGGCTTCAGGCCCCTGGCCAGACTACTTTGGATTTCTACCTCATTTTTATTTGAGGTAAATTAATTTTCATGCAAAAATAAAGCTAGGGCAAATTCTGTAACAGCTTTTATTAATGTGTATAAATAGATTTCAGGAGTTTTTCCCAGGTGTATTTGCTCTCCTCATATGTTGTCATGCGGAAACTTTTTCTGTGTGAAGGTCTGGGAGCCTTTGTCTCCACCTCTCACTCTCAGAAAACACACTCCTTAATAAATTTCTTCGCAGGTGATTCTCATGCTGTACCTAGCAGCAGTGACCATGGCTTTAGGAAAACACTAAATATTACAAACTTGACGTATAAACCTTGGTGGTCTTTGTTCAGTACTGCCTTCATACTAAGAAGGGAACAGTGAGAAGGATAAGAAAGCTTGATATAGATATACTTCTTCTGAGAAGATATACCGGCAGCCATACAGAGGTGAGCAGCAGTCTTTGTGGAATCACAGCTTTACAGTATCAAAATGTAAAGCTCTGTTAATCAGAAGAAAAATTGTCTCCCTTGTTATATACCCTAGGCTTTACCTCTCTGAATTCGCCCCATTATAATTTCCACGATTCCAGCTGAGATGGTTCAGATGAGCAGTGCTGGATAAAAGAGAAGAAGCAGGGCTGTTGTCACCATATAGGGCTGTTTAAATGGACCCTCTGTGAGCCTGGCTGCTGCCGATGCCTGCCTGGTACAACATATGACTTTAAGTAGTGCACTTGTTTTCAATCTTCTAGAGCAATAGTTCCACAATAACCACATTGTGTCCACCCCCACAATGAGTTTAAGTAAGTGATGATTGAAACAATATCTCATCTCATTTCTATTTACCAGGTTAAAGGAAGTTTCTCTCCAGAATGGGCTCTCATCTATTTGCAGCAGGAAATAAATTTATTTTAAAAATAAATCAAAAAAAGACTCTCAGGGCTGCCAACACAGGTCAGTGTAAAATGATTCTAAAATTCTTGGTTATGGCAAAGTTTTTTCTGAGTACTTCATCTGAAAAATACTGAAAGACTCTGAAACAGTTCACCTTCTCTAGCTAGTTTGTACAGACCTACTTAACATAGTGAAGCTTTAATAACCTCTCTCCCCTTTTTGCCCTCCCCAAATACTTCAGTTAGGTATTTCAAAATGCTTTTTTATGGAAACTGAGAATTTAAAGTAATCATTTAAGTGACTATTCTCACTCTAAACTATTGGATATAAGTAGACAAAGCAATGAGATGAGATAACCATGTATTTTACTAAATCAGTTAACATTTCAAGCTTCAGATAGTGTAACAATACATAACTTAAGATACCTGTCCCTGTAGAACACCAGCAAGAGGGAAAGGACTTGAACATTGTGTGTTTTTTCCAGAAATACTGCATAGAACTTCAGTGATTTGGCCCAATTTATCCCTAGCTGTACTGAGGAGATTTTTTTTTATTATTATTTTTTGATTATTCCCTAATTAAGACATGACACTGCAAAGTAGATGGGGAAAGTGGTAATAATATAGCTTTTTTCCTTGTTCAAGATAAGCATAGATGCCTTTTCTTCTAAAATCCATAGCATTTTAGAATCCATAATACAATGCTTTGTATTAACTTGTAGGAGTTCACAGATGTTTTTCTTATATTTAAATCTAATATATTTGTAAAGGTTCATATGGTTAAAGACCAGTTTCCCACCACATGACTATATCTGAAGACTTACTGTTAGAAAGCAGTGCTCTGAGCTTCAAAATCTTAGCTACAGCTACTCTGAATTAATTTCTTCATGTCTGTGTTGTCTTAGTGTGACATTAAGAGAAACAACTTCTCAAGAGAAGCTCAAGATTATATTTCAAAGGGGTGAAATTTATCTGGATATTCTGCAGTACTAGATTCTTGTAAGGAGCTATACATACAGTCCCTTAGAAACAAAGTTTTCCAGAGATCTAAGCAGAATGCTGGAACTGGAGTTGAAACTAAAAAGCCTTTGTAAGTTTAATATTTTATAAATATATTTTAATATATATCACGTGCAATATGACATCGTGCTCAGCAATAAAAGCTGGGGGGAAGAGGGAGAAAAGGGGGATGTTCAGAGTTATGATGTTCATCTTCCCGAATAGCTGTTACACGTGATGAAGCTCTGGTTTTCTGGAAATGACTAACCATCTGGCTGCTGATTGGAAATAGTGTGTTAATTCCTTATTTTGCTTTGCTTGTGTGAATAGGTTTGCTTTATCTATTAAATTGTCTCTGTCATGATGCATGAGTTTTCTTGCTTTTGCCCTTCTGATTCTCTTCTCCATCCCACTGAGACGGCATGAACAAAAGGCTATGTGGGGCTGACATCACCCCACCACAGATGAAAACCCTTCTCTCGTGTATTTTAGAAGTAAAAGGATGTCCTTGGCTACAAGATCATCATCTGAGGTACAGAGGCAGAAGGACAAGGTGAATTGGCATGGATTGGAAGCAGTGAGACTGAGGAGAGATGTTCTCTGATAGAATAACTATCCCACAGTGAAATGTAGGATTTTTTAAATTATTATTATTTCCTTTCCCCCAGTATTAGGCAAGTAGGGAACCGTGTTTTAAAGGTAAAACAAGAATTCTCTTCCTCTTCAGGGATAGTGATGTGGTTCTTAAACGCTTGAGATGGCTCTGCTTCCACTGTGTCTTTAAAGTCTGTATATCAGATGGCTTCGACTGTACAAAGATAGCTTCTTATTAGAACAGAAGTTGAAACAAGGAACTTTCAGAAATAAAAGAATGGGAGATGAGAAAGAATAGAAACAAAGTAGCTTGCAAGCAAATCTCCCCTTTTCCTGCTACATCTTTGCATGAAGGGTTTCAGAAAATCCCACACAGTATCTATGGGTCCACTGTGATTCTTACTGCTCCTTCTAGCCCCTCTCCCCGGCGCAATGTGCTCACCAGCCCTTGTGGAACGTGATCTTTTCTCTCCTCGCAGACTCCTTATCTGCAGTGCAGCAAGCAGGGGAAGGAAAACAGGCCCTTGTTAACAAGCCACATCCTTTTAAGGGACTTATGTTCACATATATTAACTGTGAATATGTGACCTAAACACATTTTATGAACTCTTGCAGAGAATAATGACAGTATTCAGGAGTGAAAAGAAACTGCACCTTTCCAAATTTTTCTAGTCAGAGAAAACATGAGATAATTTCCAGAAAACCTTATTGTGCAGTAACTGAAGAAAAAGATTTCAGAAAAAAGAAATGTGGGAGGGAGCTCTTGTTTGTTTGTTTTCTTTTTCGCAGTCAAGGGTCAGAAATAACACTTCTGGTTTTATTTCTGTAAAGGAAATAAAAATTAATGGGGTTAGTTCAGACTCAGGACTAGCACATTCTTTTTCTAAGAGTGATAGAGAATAGTGAAGAAAGGCAGAGAAAGTTAAGGTAGAAGCAAATTAAACTCAAGATATCAGGTTTCCATGGCATAAACTAGTCTGGTCGGTGTTCCTTCACATGACATGATATTATTACAAAAGACTGGTAGACACTAAGAATTAGTGGTATTAGAAAAAAACCCAGTACCTCGTAAGAGTAAGTAGTCACCCTGTGAAACTTATTGCAAATGGAGGTCATCTTGTCAGATACTGTAGTTAGATTTTAAGACATATTTGTTGTTATGCATGTAATGATAAAGCAAGTCTCATGCTTTAAGAGTTGAGAAGGATTTTTCTCTCCCATGCATTGCAGTATATTACTGTTGCACTTGAATGCATTCATTTCTGGGATGCAGCAGAGGAAATACATTGCTTAGTGAAAACATAATGATGGACTCTGCTGTAGGCAGGTTATGGGATTTGCCGAGCCTGTTGTCTGATCACATACAGCAACTGCTATGTTCCAAACCCAGAACTGGGTTCCTGTAAGAGCGATATCTTTAATTTTTCTTCATATGTATTGCTCCATGAAATTATGCTTTAAGAGATTAAAATCTTGGAAGTCAAATTAGAGGTTAAACCAGTTGCCATGTCCTCTGTAAATATGTTGAAAATGAAACGTGAAACATTTAAAGGCAAGATGAAAACAGAAATTAAAATATTCAGGATGTTCAGAATGACACAGACACCTTTAAGGCTCTTCTAGGAGTTTTGACAAAAAAAAAATCAAAGCTTTTGCAAGTGGTTATTTTTTTTACTCTGAAAACAGTTGGGTTCTGTTTAGAGGGCAGAAGGGGATTATCACTTTGGAAAAGATATTGTCCTCTTACAAAAATCATATTGGAGAATAATTCACTCCCAAATTAAGCTAGAGAACTCTAAAAATGTCTGAGTTTTTAATATATGGCTTTGCTTATTATCAAAGCTACTGTAATGAAATTGTATTATCTATCAGGACTTAACCCATAACAAGTGGAATAATAACAGTATCATTTGGTCTTGATCAGGCTACAGGAAGTGGGACCCGAGTTTCATAAATATGTATGCTGGGTGGAAGTGAAGATCTTTTACTTTGTTTTCCATAGGTCAGTTTCTTTCTAAATAATGATCAGGTCTGAAATTAAAAACTTATCTTATCTTTGTCTTCTCTATCTTTTGTGGGTTGAGATAAAGACAGTTTAATAGGATAACAGAGGAAGAGGAATAAAGAAGAAGAAGGAGAAGGAGAAGACAAAGAAGGAGGAGGAGGAGGAGGAGGAGAAGGAGGAGAAAATAATAATAATAATAATAATACATAATAATAAAAATAAAAGTGACACACCAATGCAATTTCTCACCACCCACGGAAAAAAACAAAACTGCCCAGTCTGTTTCTGAGCACTGATCCCACCTCCCAGCTAGCTTCCCCAGTTATATAGGGAGTATGATGTTACACGGTAGGGAATATCTCTTTGGCCAGTCTGGGTCAACTGTCCTGGTTGTGCTCTTCCAGCTTTTTGTGCACCTGGCAGGGCGTGAGAAGCTGAAAAGTCCTTGACTTAGTGCAGACACTACAACTATCTAGCAACCACTAAAAACTTCAATGTGTTATCAACATTATTCTAATACTAAATCCAAAACACAGCACTGTATCAGCTGCTATAAAGAAAATTAACTCTATCCCAGCCAAAATCAGGACAGTATCCACCCCTTATTCCATACCATCTACATCATGCCCACATCCTGTACTTCCCAATAAATTCCAATTAATCACCACAATCACTTTTCCTGTCTTTTGATATGTACACACAGATATCATTCCCTTAGTCTATGGCCCATCCCTCAGAAATGTCCTTTGAGTTCATTTAGTCCATGACTTTTGGGCTTCATCTGTCATGATAGTCTCTCAGGGCAGGAGAGATGGTGTGTGATGTTGGATTGTTAAATGCTACATCTGGAGCTCATAGTTGATGTATCTGGTGCAGTCCATGCTCACAGTCCACAGGTTGAAGATGTCAATCTCGAGGAAGTTGCTGGGCACTCGTTGCTGAAGCCAATTCTGGTTTCATCACCTCTGTACCATGCTCAGTTTCTTCAAAGTTCATTGTTCATCAATCTGGGTGTTTATTACTGTAATACCATTGTTATGGCATATAACAATCATGGTAGTGATGACATGCAATATGAAGTAGCAATCAACATTGTACAATTTAAATCATTGGCTATTCTCACCTGAAATCAAATCCCCTTGAGGTACACATCAGACTTCCCCATCTTTCTGCATTACCTACCAAGTGCATCGAGGTCCTTGAGCAAAAGCAATCCCATGGATGAGTTTGCCTCCACCAGATTTAGAGTGACACACGCTGTCTTCCCTAACATAATCTTTACGTGCGCTACAGGGACTTTATCTCCTTCTACAGTACGTAAAAGTTTTGATCGGGCAGGGCCAGCTCGATTGGTAGATCCTCTAATGTTGACTAACCAGGTGGCCTTTGCTAAATGTGTGTCCCAGTGTTTGAGGGTCCCACCACCCATTGTTTTCAGTGTAGTCTTTAGCAGTCCATTGTATCATTCGATTTTCCCGGAGGCTGGTGCATGATAGGCGATGTGATACACCTAATCCACGCCATGCTTTTTGGCCCAGGTGTCTATGAGGTTGTTTCGGAAATGGGTCCTGTTGTCTGATTCAATTCTGTGGTGCCATGTTGCTGCAAGACTTGTTTTTCAAGGCCCAGGATAGTATTCTGGGCAGTGGCATGGGGCACAGGATATGTTTCTAGCCATCTGGTGGTTTCTTCCACCATTGTAAGCACATAGCACTTGCCTTGGTGGGTTTGTGGGAATGTGAAATAATCAATTTGCAAGGCCTCCCCATATTTATATTTTAGCCATCGTCTAAAAGAGACTTTAACTGCTTGACTTGTTTCATCGCAGCACATGTTGCACATTAACGGATAACCTGTGCGATAGCATCCATGGTTAAAACTACCCCTCAGTCACGAGCCCATCTATATGTTGCATCTCTTTCTTGATGACCTTGGATCTGGTGAGCTATAAATAATTCGCCCTTACGCTGCCAGTCCAAATCCACCTGAGCCACTTGAATCTCAGCAGCCTGATCCTTCTGCTGGTTGTTTTGATGTTCTTCAATGACCCGACTCTTGGGTACGTGGGCATCTATGTGACATACTTTTACAACCAGCTTCTCTAGCCGGGCAGCAATACCTTGCCATAATGGGGCAGCCCAGGTGGGTTTGCCTCTGCGCTGCCAGTTGCTCTGCTTCCTTTGCTGTAACCACCCCCACAGGGCATTGGCCACCATCCATGAGTCAGTATAGAGGTACAGTGTTGGCCACTTCTCTCTTTCAGCAATATCTAAAGCCAGCAGGTTGGCTTTCACCTCTGCAAACTGACTCAATTCACCTTGTCCTTCAGCAGCTTCTGCGACTCATCATGTAGGACTCCATACAGCAGCCTTCCACCTTTGATGATTTCCCATGATGCAACAGGACCCATCAGTGAACAGGGCATAGTGCTTCTCATTTTCTGGCAGTTTATTATACAGTGGGGCCTCTTCAGTGTGTGCCACCTCCTTTTCTGGCGACATTTTGAAACCTTTGCCTTCTGGCTAGTCCATGATCACTTCCAAAATAGGAGTTGCCTATTCGAGCTGGCTGTGTGATCAGTGTGACCCACTTACCCCACATAGCATCAGTTGCATGGTGCATAGAGGGGACCCTCTTTTTGAATGTCCAGCCCAGCACCAGTAGCTGAGTGCCAAAAGGTGCTGTGCTTCAGTGTCAACCACCTCCGAAATGGCTCAAACCCCTTCATATGCTGCCAATGCCTCTTTTTCAGTTGGAGTGTAGCGGGCCTCGGATCCTCTGCATCCCTGACTCCAAAACCTCAGAGGTTGGCCTCAAGTCTCCCCTGGTGCTTTCTGCCAGAGACTCCAGGTAGGGACGTTCTCCCTGGCTGTGCTGTAGAGCACATTTTTTACATCTGGCCCTGCCTGGACTGGCCCAAGGTCCAGTCTACTGCATGAACTATTTCTTGTTTAATTTGGTCAAAGGCTTGTCATTGCTCACGGTCCCATTTGAAATAGTTCTTCTTCCAGGTCACTTGATAAACAGGGCTTACGATCACACTGTATTTGGAATATGCATCCTCCAGAAACCCACAGTGCCTAGGAAAGCTTGTGTTTCCTTTTTGCTAGTTGGTGGAGTGTCCCGTCCCACTCAGGGGGTGAGGTTAACTTTTTAATTCTCTGTGCGGTAATCAGAAGTAATGACAATTACTTCAGAGGTTCAAACCAATCATAAATTTACTTAAAACTCAGTAGAACTACAAAAGATAGAGGCTTGGCAAAAGTCATAACAATGGTCAAAATTTAGCAGAACTACGAAAGGTAAGCGTTTAGCAAAACATGTGACGACATTACCCTAATGTGCCGAAAATTAAGTAAGAGACAAAGAGAGTGATAGAGAGGAAAAACAGGAGAGAAAGAAAGGAGAGAGAGATAGGAAAGATATCACCACCCTTGGATCCAGTGATGTTCTCTGCTCGTAGTTGTAGTCTTCAGGTGGCGGGCACGCACTGAAAGCTTATGTTTCCACTTTTTATAACCCGATGTGCCCACCCCATAGGCGGGGGTCTGTCATCACTGAGCAGGCACAGTATGTGCTCAGGAATGTTCAGAAATGTTCTAGAAATGAGTCGGTGGGTTGTGGGGGTCCTGGGGACTCACTGCCCCCCCCCCCCGCCCCCCCCCTTCAGGGCTGACCAAGTGAGTGGTGATCTGTCACAGGCACATGGTGCACAGGGCACAGATGGTCATTGTTTACGTGTTTTAGGAATAGAGGAGTGGTCTCACAAGACGTTATCCTGCCTCCGCAGGCTCCGTTCTTGTTCAACACTCCCTGGTCATCATCAGCCCGTCCCTGTCCATGTCAAGACGGGTGTTTGCGACATTCACTTGTTATCAGAGCCTCACATGGAGACATAGCTGTTGTGTTGTTGATCACATCCATTGGGATCTGATGGCATTCATCTTGCCATTTTATTCCTAAAACTGGATCTCCTGTGCAGGTCCCTTGACTGTACTTTGTTTCATGGCAAAACCAGCTTTCAGAAGGATTTGGACTATTTTCTTCACTTTCTCAAAAAATTCTGCTGCTGTGTTGCCCTGTATGATGAGGTCATCAATGTACTGCAGGTGTTTTGGAGCTTCACCTTGTTCCAGTGCAGTCTGGATCAGTCCATGGCAAATGGTGGGGCTGAGTTTTCACCGTTGGGGAAGTCGATTCCAAGTGTACCAGATGCCCCTCCAAGTGAAAGCAAACTGTGGCCTGCACTCTGCCACCAAAAGGACTGAGAAAAAAGCATTCGCAATATCAATTATGATGTACCACATACATGTTCTTCTGGGGTTGGTACTGGGACTGGCACTGTTTAAAATCTTTGTCAGCAACTTGGACAGGGGGATTAAGTGCACCCCCAGCAAGTCTGCCGACGACATCAAGCTGTGTGGAGCAGAGGGCGCACTGGAGGAAAGGGATGCCGTCCAGAGGGACCTTGAAAGGTGGGCCCATGCAAACCTCATGAAGTTCAACAAGGCCAAGTGTAAGGTCTTGCACATAGGTCAGCGCAGTCCCAAGCACAACTACAGTCCGGGTGGAGAACGTATTGAGAGCAGCCCTGAGGAGAAGGACTTAGGGGTATTGCTGGACGAGAAGCTCAACATGAGCCGGCAGTGTGCGCTTCCAGCCCAGAAACTGTATCCTGGGCTGCACGAAAAGAAGCATGACCAGCAGGTCGAGGGAGGTGATTCTCCCCCTCTACTCCGCTCTTGTGAGACTCCACCTAGAGTACTGTATCCAGCCCAATGTAAGAAAGACATGCGCCTGTTGGATCAAGTCCAGAGGAGGGCCAGCAAGCTGATCAGAGGGATGGAGCACCTCTCCTATGAGGACAGGCTGAGAGAGTTGGGATTGTTCAGCCTGGAGAAAAGAAGGCTCCGGGGAGATCTAATTGCAGCCTTCCAGTACCTGAAGGGGCCTACAGGAAAGATGGTGGGGGACTGTTTATCAGGGAGTGTAGTGACAGGACAAGGGGTAATGGGTTTAAGCTGAAGGAGGGTCGATTTAGATTAGATGTTAGAAAGAAATTCTTCCCTGTGAGGGTGGTGAGGCACTGGAACAGGTTGCCCAGAGAGGTTGTGGAGGCCCCATCCCTGGAAATGTTCAAGACCAGGTTGGATGAGGCTTTGGGCAACGTGGTCTAGTGGAGGGTGTCCCTGCCCATGGCAGGGGGGTTGGAACTAGATGGTTTTTAAGGTCCCTTCCAACCCAAACCATTCTATGATTCTATGATTCTATGATTCCCTAAATTGGTGGAAAAGAGCAGTTTACCTTAGTTAAATTTTTCTAGAAAGCTGATACCATTTCCACTGTTTTATGGAAATGCATTTACTTTTCTTTTTTACAGAAACGTGTTTGCTTGTCTTTTTTTTTCCTTTCCTGTTTTAAAGAGCAATGTGAATAGGGATTACCAAACCAGACTGAGAAAGCAGACATGATGGAAGAAACCATTTTAATAAACAAGGGAGAAAACATGTTTCAGTCATGTCCTGTTGGAGTACTAGTGTTCTTAGAGGATCACTAATCTCTGTACGTCAAATAGAGGAACTATGGTTTTCAGGTTTTCAGTCCCAACTTTTTCGCCATAGATTTGGGGTGGTGGTGGTATATTTGATTTCTGCATCATTAATATCTAGTGCATTCCTGAGATCAACTCTGCTATGTAGCTGGTTTAGATGTATTATGTTGAGTACTACACACTGCGTACTCAGTATAAGAAAAGCAATACACTGAAAACAATGAAATTTATGATTTGGACCTGAAAAAAAAGAATATTTTGCTATAGAGAACTGTTAAAGGTTAAGCGTTTATCAATTTCAGAAAGCTATCTTTCAATAGTAAATGTCTTATTTTTGTTAAAACCAGTGTGATAAAATGTACCTGATTGAATGGATTCATGATTTTAAATAGATGTTAAAAATGTCGTGTAAGATTTGCTTATTTGTCAACCACATTAAATGTGTTTACAACTGCACAGTAAATTCTATGAAATATACTAAAACTGAGTGATAGTATTTCCTGGTTTATAGGAGACTTTGCCTTTAGTGACATTAGATTGATAAGCTACAAGAAAACCGCAGATGTCTTAAAAGAGTCACAGTCCTATTCCAGACACATGCAGCACTACTGTCCGGAGTTATCATTCACCTTGATTACACTGGCATTAAATGGTTCATCTGTTCTAAATCTTCAGTAAAAATATATAGCTCTTTTACAGGATGCAACCAAAGGCGAAAGACATCAGTATCAGAAATCCACAACGTTTAGTTGTTTATTAATATCATAATAATCTTATAGTGTGTCGGGGGGGGGGAGAAAAAAAAAGATAATTTTTTCTTTCAGATTTTACATTTTGGGTTGTAAAGAAAAAGCTACCTTGTTCAAAGTTCAAATTCTATCTGATAGCTTTAAGCAAACTGTAAATCCTGTCAAATAGAGAAAAAAGCGATATTCTTATCTTCCCATATGAAGTAGTAAAAATGACTTGCTGACTAGAGGCCATTTTTATATCTAAAATTAAATACATGTCAAAGAGTAAATCAGATGTATAACAAGATTGCAAGTTTCTTTTGCACATCTATGCCCTTTCATATAGACATATACGTACATTAAATATGTGTATTTACACTACTGAAATATGCATGAGTGACTAGTGAACAATTTACATTTTGATATCCAAACCCAAACCTCTGTTAATTTTTTATTTTTGATGGAGGCTTAGTAGTCTCAAAGCTCTATGGGCTCCTTCTAAATGTGTCCACCAGAGAATCAGATTCCTGTTTGACATTACAAGAAGCGTTTGGTACAGTGACTTATGATGATCACGTGCACTTTTGGCCATAAAGTCACTGCATAAGGCAAAGCTGTGAATCACTTGTGGTACGATGAAGCACAACAGTTCTGAAACACAACTTATGCCTCAGTAGGGCATTTGGCTTGGAGTGTGTTTCCTTCTAGGGATGTGGCTTGGTAGTTGGTAGCAACATAAAATCAAGGTATAAGATCAAGTAATTTATTTTTTTTTTAATGATTAAAGGATAACTGTGTATTTGTAGTTCTATGTATCTTTTTGAGTTAGAATTTGCCTAGAAAAGGGTTGTATGATCAACTCACTTTTATGATACTACCTTGCTTGGTGTCATAAAGGAGAGAAAAAAAAAAGTGGTTAGCAAGAATTTTTCTTTCCGGGAAGGTTATTTCAAAGCTAATTTCCTCAGGGATCTTTCTTCTTCATCTAATATACCTAAGTGTGGTTTATTAAATGCTTATTGTTCAATTTACTGATTCTTACATTAGTGAAACATTTATTTAAAATAAGTATGTGTGATACTGAAAATGTTATGGAAACTTTTTGAAGTGCCTTGTTTGAACAAGTTAGTAGCTTGTCAGCAGTCTTTTATGGGGATAGTTTGTGCGTTTTTTTGGTTTGGTTTCTTTTTTTCTTTAAGAGGGTTTTAATTAAATAAACAAAGTACAAGGGTAGATCAAGAATATTAAATATGGTTTCTGGACTGATCTCAACAGAACACTTAAGTTTATTTTAGCTTTTGGTAAGTAAGGATACATAAAGCAAGAAATGAGAACAAGACTCTGGCCACCAACTCCACAAGTCAATATGTGCTGAGCATAAAACCTCAGGAAATAGGAAATCAAATGTTACCTTTTGCAGATTAATGTGGACACTTATTAATGTGCCTACTCATTTTCAAACCAGCTCATATTTTATCTTATTAGAGTAATAGATACAACTAGAGTACATATAAAATACTACTGCGATTATTTGTTATTAAATCTTTCTTGTTACTGAAGCGTACTAAATTTTCCCAGTTTCATGGAAATTGATGGATTATGTCAGCATCCTAGCAGTTTAGATTCAATGGGATTATGCTATTCAGATATAGTAAATGGATAAACTTCAGTGTTGTATTTATTTTCTATTTAAACACAGATCTACATAACACAATTTTTTCCTGTGAGCTGAAGTTTCCACGTGAGCAGACTTGTTCATTCTTCATATAAACAGACTGCTTAGATCAGTTGTGAAGCTGAGCAGGACTGCAGATAGAGGCTAAGTGAATTATCTCCATTGTTCAACATCCATCATAAGGACTTTGGATGAAACATGGCTTTGCCTAGCTTGTCAACTGCCCAGAAAGTCAGCAGCTGGAGCCTAAGAAAGCAAGCTATTAATTTACTATAACCTCAATTCTTGCACATCCCTGGGACAACTACTAAAACAGAAGCTCATGCTTTGAAAAAATTTCCTAAAATATGAAATTTCAGCAAAGGTAATCTGTAGTAATTTTATAGCTGTTCTGCAAAGAGTCCTTGATGGAGGTCTATAGGAGAAGACAGGTTTGATCTCCCATTAGTTGACACTTTTCCTCACGTAGAATAATATTTAACAAAAAGTCCCAATCACATTACTGAATTTTAAATTTAAGACGTTGTGGTAAGTTCTAAAGTTCCTTCAGACTTGAAGAGAAGTAGATTTTGACTTAGTACTACAATAGTTTCTGTTTTGTTTAGGAAGATTTTTGTAATAGTATTTTACTCTATTTTCAGCCTTTCTTCCTAAAAAATCCAGACAAAAATTCAGAGGCATGCTTCTCCCCACACTCACACTCACTGCCCCATTTTACTGAAGGGGAAGAAAAAAGGGAATCAAGTTATTAATCTACTTCCATTAAGTTTAAATCATAAAGGTATCTTTTTTGTTATCTACCTGATGTCCTGACCCCTATCATTCAGAAAGTCTGTAATTTTGAAAACCATCTACCTCAGGATGCATCTATTAGAGGAAAATCTTTTGCAGTGGAGCAGCTAGCTTTCATAGATAATTTCTTTTTGAAGTCCTACGTTTTTGAAGTATTAATTCTTTCATTTTTTTTTTTCTTGTAAGGAGATATAAGAAATGGTTAGAATAATTAAAATAAGAATTATTTCCCTTTGAAAATGTATCTTCATTAAACCAAATGCTGTCTTTTTGACCAGATAGTTCACACTTTTCATAAAGAAGAGCACCTCTCCTTTGGTACATTTCAGTGTGAAAAAGTCCTCTGCATTGAACTTTTGCTCTACATCAGTCTGTGTAATGATGGTGTGCTTGATTAAAAAAAAAAAAAATCATCTGGATGAGATAAATGCGCACAGTTCATGATGGGTTTGTAAATGACAACACGGAGGTGAGAGAGGAGGCTTGGAATGACACTTTTCTTCTTGAGCTACTGGCCATAGCACCATTCAAAGATCTACTTGCAACTACAAAAGGATAGAGTGAAGCTCCACTTGAGCAAAGAGTTGCTTCTGTTTCCCACTCATTTCTTGACTTCCAGACTGCTGGCAAACAAGACCTCTGGTAAGTGCTGTTTTCAAACTGCGCAGGACATGGATTTGCTCACTGAGAAAAGAAATGAGACAAATACATTTTATATGTGTTGCCTAGGAGAATCTGAGGATGAGAGAACTTGAAAGAGATTTCAGCTGTGCAGAAAAGGAAGGCAAACCTGAAAGAAAAGCAATGAGCCTGGAGAGGTTTCCAAAATGGGTGGTGGTATGCTAAAACTCCTGAGTTAGTGATTGCCTGTTGGAGCCCCACATAAAGAAAGGGTAACGTTGGTGCTCTAAACCAGTATTGTGTGCTGCACAACAGCACTTGGCCATCTTTAATAATGGTTGAATGAATGGGCTGAATTTGCTAAAATAGAAGATTGTTCTACCTTGTGGCAGTTTGAGAAGGTGTTAATTTCTCTGTACAAATGATGTGACGCATCTTAATATTTTTCAAAAAAAAAAGTAAGTCTTAGAAACTGCATGGGGTGTGAATCCTGCACAAGTAGGTTGTATGTACAGCTGCTGTTATAATTATACATGACTCTGTGATTAAGAAATAGTGAATCCAAGCAGCAGCTTTGTATAGGTAAAAAGAAGCTGCTGCTTCAATGTGTTCAGTGCCTATGTATTTGCACTAAGCTGCTTCTTATATGATCAGTTACATATGCTGACCTTAAACATGTCGATGCGATTTTTGACCCTCGTCAGTGTTTGACACTTATGCTGTCAAAGCCAGTAATTAGTCCTTTAGGAAAGTTTGCCTAATGTAATATTTTTAGCTGCATCCAGGGAGAAAAATAAAAAGTGAACTGTTCCAAATCTTGCTTCTACTGGGTTTGCTTTCATTTTATTGTCTTTCCAACAAATTATTTGGCTTTTTTTCTTTCTTTTTTCTTTTTTTCTTTTTGTTTTTTAATGTGAATGTACACAGATGAAGGAGGTGCTGCTTTGTCAGTATGCCACTGAGAAAAAAAAAAAAATATACTCCACGGTTTGAATTAATACTTTTAACATGAAACTTGAGAGTGGCAGGAGTCCAGGGATTTCTGTTATGGAGAAATATAACATAAGTCATTAATTGCCAACATTTTCAGAAATTAATATTGGAACCTGAAGGCCAAGTTCTGCATGATCCCTTTGTGCCAAACATGCTTAAATCCAAAGACAGAAATTACTTTTGATAGAATTTTCTCAGCTGCTGAGGCTGTTTTGGGCTGAACTGAAGGTAAAGTCCTCTTCTGACTCATGCTGTTAATTTCTTCTGATATGAGTTCAGCAAAAGGAGAGAGGAGGAATTAGTCTAGCATTTCAGAATAAGTGCCCTCAGGTAGGTAGAATATTGGAAAGAGAAATCAGCAGAGGAGCAATATGAGAGGCAGGGACAAAGAATCATTCTGAGCTGGGCAGAAATGAGGCACTAGATCAGAAAGACCGAGAACAGTCGGTCCCTGGAGTTTTAGCCCTTGGTCTCCCATACGTTGTCATGAAGACTTTAACTAACAGCAGTCTACTGCTGAGATGATAGTACACGAGCTCAGAGCTATGCTTAAACAGTGATTCAGAAAAGCTTCAGTTAGGGACTGTTGCACTAATTAGCCTCCTTCCCAGAATCTGGAAGAGAAGCAGCATTTTGTGGATTTTGAAACTTTCTCACTTTCAGCAAGAAACTCAGTCCCAAACTGCATATGCAATTCTCCCAGTGTTTATTTCTGCCTTTGGGAAGGGAAATGAAAAACTATGGATTCATTCCTGGAAAGGAATGGAGAGATAGGAACAATCTTCCAGAGGACATCATGCAGCACAATTATTTCATTTTTTACAGAGAGCTCCAGTGGATAGAGCTTACAGTGTGACAACCAGTCTGTACACTGCAATTAGAAAAATATTCTGCCAGAGGAAGAAAGGAAATTGGAAGAAACATTACCAAGATTTGAAGATTTTATCACATGCTAGCCTTCCGGGATGTAGAAAGTAGAGTTTCTTTCCTATTTCTTTCACATCTTCTTGCTTGTGTTGTGTGACCTGCTATGCTGGGAAGTCATAGAAGATTTGGATGAAAGACAGATTTGGTGCACAAAACAGTTTACTGTATTCCATATAACAGTAAGATAGTTTCATTGTCAGCAAACCCTCTGAAATAATTTTTCCTTAATTCTATAATTAAAGCAGAAGTTGATTCCCTTCAAATTAGTCTATAATGAGATGGCACGGACAGCATATTTTTCCTGAAAATGTGTACCTTTTTCTTATGATCACCAGCTTTTGATAAATTTCTAGGATTTCAACAAGCTGGAGTCACTGAGAGAAGTGAATGAAGAAAAAATCAGAATTGATATGGTCATAGTCTCAGATTATTTCATTCATGTTGGTTATAATTTTCTCAACATCTCTATGCATGTGTGGAATCTCATACAATTACATGAGAATTCACTTTTGTTAAACTTAGCTGTGTTATTAAAAAAAAGGGGGGGGAAGAACTGGTTTCTTGTTTTTAGAGGAACAATGCTCTGTCAGCAAAAATATAGGTGCTCTACTTCAATGTTTTTCTGTTCCCCCTTTAGGTCTCTATTACAAGAAAAAGGAAGGTGTTGCTTTATTCCTTTATTCATTTTGTACATATGAACTCTGCATTTCTCAGAACTCTAAATCACTCATAAGAATATTTATTAGGAAAAAGGGTGTTAATAAAAGCATTCAGAAAAAGTTAGAGAATGCAAAGGAGACA
Source organism: Grus americana (assembly GCF_028858705.1). Lineage (NCBI taxonomy): Eukaryota > Metazoa > Chordata > Aves > Gruiformes > Gruidae > Grus > Grus americana. The sequence goes on from NC_072853.1 coordinate 62,446,546, forward strand.
TTTAATTTCTTAGAGTCTGGTTATATCTTTGCAATAGTTTAACAGTTTTTTATTGTTTGTCTTTTGGAGCTGGGGAAAAAACCCCCCAGCATCCATCCCATCTGAATACACATTACAAAGAGAAATCTTACCAGATAGTGAAAAATATGTCTTTTTCAAAGTATTTACTGCGAATTAAAGATCTCCTAAGGCATGAAATGAGACAAATATGTGCTTAGTCCAGGCTTCTAAAATAGAAGTGAGGAAGGTGAAGTAAAAAAAATCTTCCAAATGGAATTTGTTAAGAAAATGTTCCACAAATTGTAGGTGGTCTTACAGCGATGGGCTGAACAGCTGGAGAGTATTATATGACACCAGCTCTGGAAAAGGGTCTGATTCTGTTTATCCGATAACTTGACTCTCTTCAAGCCAGATTAAAACTTCAGCATTAGTGCAGCCTGAAAGCAATCTATACTTTTATACCTGGTCTCCAGGAGAGTCGTGATGCCACAGACTTCAATAATCTTGGAAAATGTTTTTATCCCATTCCTCCCATGTCCAGACTGTAGCTGCACAGTGTCAGGTAACATAGCGTGAGCACCTGCCATTCTGTGTGCTTGTGCTTGAAAGAGACTGCTAAAGTTTTCATAAGACCTGCGAGTATTTTTACCACGCTACCTCTGATCGAGCCCTCTGATGGCGCAGCTCTTCGCCGGTGCCATTTGAAATGTGTCAGTGCTGCTTCAGATGGGCAGTGAAGGTGGTTCGGCTGCGTGAGCCCTCGGCACAGCCCCGCAGAGCGCCTGCCTACCCCTCGCCAACACCTCTGACGGCTCAGAGCTGCGACTCTGTCACCTATCAGCCCTCCACCCACTGAGTTTAGAAACTGTGTTCTTTTTTTAGCGTACGTAGGGACAAGTGTATCTGAAAACATCTTGTCGCCAAGTTTAAACGAAGGTCGGCACGCTCCTTTTCTGGGTCATTAATAGATGGGGTCTTGGAAACACTTTGTGCTGGCTCACAAAGACAGGATGTCTGCAGGGAGACTGACAGGAGATTCATGTAGCGACTTGCAGAGAAGACTCTGCAGGAAAGAGGTGATTCTTATATCTATTTTCTCACACAGAAGCCAAGGAAGTAAATGGTCTAAGTTTACTATGTGCTGAGTTAAGGGAAAGTTCAGAGCACGATGATAAAATTGCTCTTGTGAAGTTTTCTTGGTGCAGGTTCAAATGGAGAACTTATCCACACTTTCATGGCGTGTGTTGTTCACGCTGGTCCAGTTTTGTGCAAATGAGCAAGCAAGGGTGAATAATTCCAACAATTAGTACTGTAAGAGTGCAAAGATGAGAAGAATTTCTTGGTCTGCCATCTAATTCATTAAGTTGGGTCAATGAGATCCTAATACTATGATTTTTAATAATATGTATTTTTAGTAGAGTGCATTCTCAGTGAACTTAAAATTCTCGTTTGGATACTATTCAGACAGGTAGAGTACAAAACAGAACAAAAAGTCTAGCTTTCTTATTCTTTGTGGCTATGCTAATGCATTTGTGTACAGCAGTGACATTTTCTTGGATCACAAATACAGTTTTTCCTTCATATAGCATGTAATTGTGTCATGGTATGCTCTTCTCATTTTCTGCCTTTATTGTGCTCTTCCATGACAAACTGGGTTTGGGAATGGTCAAGAAATAGGGCTATGTGGGAGACTTAACAATTAAATAGTGTAGCGGGAGGAGGAGAAGTGAAGATATTAAAGAGAGAAAATATTTTCTACCAGTTGTGTCTTGAATCCTAAAATTTCAGTTCTTATAGTGTCTATTCCTTTAAAGCTTCACGCGGGAGACTTGTAATGGTATCTACTGAATTTCTTTAAATTGAAATTTTATTTACTTTTGAAAATAACTTTGTTCATTATGCAAGGATAAATTAAGCATCTGTTAATTGTTCTTCTCCCTGAGTCAATTAAATGTCATAAAGACATTTCATTTCACTAAAGTAGGCATTTAAGCTAATAAATTTAAAGGCTGGATCCTGCTCCTATTTACGCTGATTCAGTGAGAATTTGGGTCCATTCAGGTGTTTGTACCACATCCGCTGCCAGAACATGGGCCCAGATGCAGAGAAAAAACCTCCTGTTTTTTTCTGATGATGGGGAAGGATTAGAAATCCTATTTATACAGCTGCAAAATGACAACTGTTGTTATAACCAGTTGGTTGTCTAAGGTTAGCCCTGTCTGGTGATCTATTCAGCCTTACTGAGATTTGCATTATCTGACACGAACCCCTTCCTGAAAGTTTCTAGGTAATTTTCTTTCATGACAATGATGGCAGGAGTTTCAGCCATTTAACGAGCAGCTCTGTGGCTCTTAACCCACCAAACGTGCAGGTGGGCCAGATTCAAAGGCTGTCTGTCCAGCATGGATTCAGATTTGTATCTTCTGCTTAGCAAAACTACAGGGAATAGAGGGTTGGAGCAGCTTTCATTTCTTCCTTGAAGAACTGTCACTTTCAATAGATATTTAAATGTTTGTTAAACCAGAGATAGACAGAGAGAGACTATGTTCTCACCGAGGAGAAAGATGTTTTTCCTTGGTGACTGGGGGGGAGTGATCAGTGTTCCCATTTATTTTTCTAGTGACTGTTTAAAAGTCTTCATTCCCTCCACTCTTTCAAATCAGTTGGAAAACACCTATTGTATATTCAAATTTACAGGGCTTGTTACAATTCAAATGAGGATTATGACATTCACAATTTCAAAATAGGAAATAGGTAGGATTTAGGTTAATGCTTTTTGTGAGTATAGCACCTGAGTGGAATTTTAGCTGTCAAAACATAACTCTGTCCATGTCCCCAGTGTTTCCAATTGTATCTAGGCAGCTTTTCAATAAATCCCTTAAGTGAATACTATGAATTTGCTTTTTCGTGATACTTACCTGTCTATTGCCTTGTCTCTAGGCCTTGATTTAAGCTGACCAGCAGTTACTTTCAGAAATACTTTAATTAGTGTGACTATTTTATTATGAATTATTGTATGTCTTGGTTTGATTTGCTTGTAATTGCAGAAGCTAGCAGTCCCTCTGCATTGGCAGTAAGCAGTAAAATGCTTGGTAGAAGCCTGGTCTAAAATAGGAGTGGTAAGTTTTACCTTTTATTTTTTAGAAGGAATCATCATGCTTGTTTCCTACCATTTCTTAGGGAAACTCTGAACAAAATCTTTAAACTGAGTCCAATCCTGAATTAATTTTTCTCAGGAGACATTAATCTGATTTGTGGTTTTTCTTTAATGGTAAAATTAATGTTAGATTGTTAAAAGTAGAGTACTGTAGCAGTATAAGGATTTTTCCCCCCTAATCTTAAAACAAAACAAAAGAAAATTCAAAAAACCCAAAGCAACATGAGCTCCTCTCGCTCCCACCCTGCCCCAATTCTACAAGTACCAGTAATAAGTACCTCTGCAATAGATGTGAGTGTCACCAGTTATGCCAATCGCTGAATGGAAATCCAGACAAGGGATGTGTGTACCCTAAACTTCCCTTTATAAACTGAAGCATCCTTTAAATATCTATTCTAAGCTACAATTTGGATATTCTTTGAAACTGGTATGTCAGAAAGACTTCCTTAGGTATTAGTATATATGTTTAAAGATAAAGGGAAGCAACTGCAAAATAACATAGTCAATGGCACATTCAGCTAATTTTCATTACAACTTGATTACTTTTGTGATTAAAAAATCCAAAGCTGCCTGTGGGGGGGAAAAAAAAAAAAAAGTGTTTTGATTTCTGTTTTTAGTATTCTAAATAAGCAATGCCTTGCAAAAATATTTAGTCACTTTGATGTTGAAATGCGTCAGATTTTTTGTCATTCTTTAGTCTTCCATTTTCCATGATCTTCCATACATCTCTCATTTTCTTCCCTTTCTTCCTTTCATTATTCCTAGGGGGGGGGGAAGTGATGGGTGAGTACCCACTCTGGTCTTGTACATTCATAATAGGCTTCATTTAAAAACCTTTTTTTATGATCGACCCAGAACTGCTTGACCAGTATATTTCTGTAGTCTAATTGCACTTACTGTAATTTCAAAAGTACAGTTGTTATTGCTCAGCGTCTCTCCTGCAGCTGTAGTCCTGGTCTGTGTTTTCAGGCCACTACAGTTCTGTGCCATTCTCACTTCGATTGGCTGGCTTAAAAATCCATTGCCACTGTAAGAGTATTTACCAGTTTTCAAACATTTAAGAGTTACTGAACTGGTAGGGATGATAAATTTCTTTTCCTTCCTTTTGATGTGTGTTAAATAATGAATATTGATGGTTATATACCTGTATAAGGCTTCAAAGCATTCATTCTGCTTGTTTTAATAACTCTCTTTGCACACATGAAAATGTACTTGCTGTACATATGCACAGAGTGAGCCTGCGAAGCCAAAGTGTCTTCTTATCATTGCTGGGAAAAGGACCATGTTGGCAGGAAAGCTTGTGGCTGTTCTTCTTCCATTTTGTCCATTTTTGCTGCATAAGATTCATCTCTCAAGTAGCATCAGGCAAATTTATCCATATACTGGCATTAAAGGTATGGGCCTTTGGTTATGTGGTACGACTGCACATGGTATATTGCACAATATAGACAAACTTCAAACAAGCATAGATGCGTGGCAGGAGAGGGCAATGCTTCCACTAGCAGCAAACCACTGGAATACAGCTCCACTGTCTCCTTACACTGACAAAGACACCAGCAGGAGAGGACATTTAGCCCAGCAGCAGCAGGTAGCACAAACTGTTCTGGAGCAGGAGAAGCAATGATGTAACTCTGCTTCCTTGTGACATACAGGAGCAGTAGAACAGGAGTATAAATTTAAGATATTATCTGCTGTTTTAATTTTCACAATATGCCCACAATTTAACAGATCTGTAAGATAAGGCTTGCAGCTGCGAATGAGGGGTCCCTGAGTTGAAAATTGCTTTTGGAACCTTTTTTTTCTTCACAAGGAACTCTAGCTGCTGTTTTCCAAAGGCCAGGTATACCACTGCAGTTGCCTGTTGCTTATCTTGTTTATTGTCTCCATGTTTATTGTTTGTGTTCTCATCTCCTTACGTCTTGTGTCTTAGGGACCAAAGACTGAGGGGAGGACTAAATGCACCCAAGATTGCTAAAGAAAAGGACCAGGAAAATGTAGCATTTTTTGCTTTGATTTTTGCGGCAATTCACCTTACTGTGAAACCAAATTAGCTAGATGATGAGGTATATTTAACCAAATATTATACTTTCAGGTGGAGAAAGTATATTCCTTTATTATTCTTCGGTATGACTGCTGTCGACTGGTCAAATTTGATTATTACTGTCCCAAAAGTGACTTAGGTATTATTGTAGATGACCCTGATTTATTTTCTGCAAAGAGGGACAGTGTCTTCTAACTCCATCGACCTTTTGTGCAAAAGAACATTCAGAACCAGTACAACTTTTAAGAAGATCAGCAGCAGCAAAATTTAAATTGTCAGAAGTTAATGCAGGCTCTTTTTTAAAGATGTAACTGCTGTTGCCACATTAGTGTATATTATTATCTTTAAGATGTTCATGAAGAATGAATTCTTACACAAACAAGACAAAAGCCAAGTTCCTTTATTTTATACCCTTCACTTATGAATTATTACAGAACACTTTTATAATTGTACTTTTGTCTGAATATTTACAGATCTCATTCTATACTACCTCCTGGATGTCCTTCTTATTCTAGAAGCTTTCATTTTGCAATCTGTAGAATAGACAGCTCATAAGCATGTAATAAAATGTAGTTTATGTGGGCAGAATAAAAATATTTGGTCTATATGTGAATGTATAATCACACACAGAGCACCATACACCAGGCACACAGGACCTCAGGGTTGCCACATACAACATCAATTTATACTACAGCTGTATATTAAACTGATTTATTTCAACCCATGAGTTTTACCTTTTCTCTTTTTGATTCTTTCTCCTGTCCCACTGGGGGCAGGGGGGAGTGAGCGAATGATTATGTGGTTGTTTTAGCTGCTTGCCAGGATAAACCACAACATTTTCAATAGTGGAATCCAAATTATTTTGAGATATCATGCACTCAGGTAGTTTTGTTCTTGGGGTTTTTTTTCAGTCATTGAATACTTTTTTGTACAAATTTCTCAAAAAATTCATAAATATTAACTCATTTCCCTTGTACAGCAAATATTACATTTGTCATTACTATTTACTTCTACAGAAGAATGCAAGGGAATAAGACAAAATATATATGACTTGTTCAAAGTTGCAATGAAATTATCTTACACAACAGAGATGAAAACATCTTGTTAATATACTAACCTGTTCTAGTTTGTTGTAGCATTTAGTGGATGAAGGAAGGGGCTATCAGTGGTACATAATGAAAGCAATATTTTTTTTATTACACCTCTTGGAAATGTCTTGGCAACATTTAGCAATCTTCAGAATGAAAACAATTTCTTGCCTTACCTGGGAGTTCTACACTTTGTTACTTGGTGTTCTGATTTGCTCAGAAATAACATAAACATAAAAGTTCAGATTTCAGAAAGTTCTAGGTGTTTAAAAAGCTTGGAGACCAATTTCCTGCTCATCAAGAGTCCTTTAGACTAGTTTTGGACCATTTTTACTATCCCTTTATCTGGCTTGTTTAGCCTGGAACTTGCCCGTTCAAGAAAGATAAAGACTACAATTTTAGGAGTGGGAACTAAATGATCCATAGAGGAGTAAAGCTCTTATTTAAAAGACAATGGTGATTATCAGCATACACATCAATTCTTTCTACCAAAGCAACAATGATTACACAAAAATTACTGATTAACTCTTTTGTATTTGATTTTGGTTATTTTTTTTAAAGACTTGAAAACAGCTTTTGGTCACATAAAATTTGGGTTCCTCCCCCCATCAGCTGATCTCATAAAAGATATTATTGTCATCTGCAAACTTCCATTTCTTAGGTAACCAGGATGATTTTTCCACCTTGTGAAGAAAATAAAGAATTATTATTCAAGATCGTTGTAACCATTTTACTCCTGTATGTGAGTCCTTAAAGACTCAAAGACTTATCATTACTCCAGACATCCACATCCCTTTGGCTTCTCTCTTTTACAATACCACAAATTACAAATTCTAGACCACAGTACGCTTCTATCAAAAAAGGGGTCAAAACAATGTCCTTGCATTTAGAGCTACCACATCTTTTTGCCCTGGTGGAAGGGAAGGGCAAATATGTTTTTTTCTGTAATTAGAGCACTGGGTCATCTACTCACTGCTGCACTGTGATATTTTACTTTGCTGCTGCTGACAATATTACTAGAATAGATCATAATCTGGGAAATGTGTTTCATGTAGATGGTATGTATGATTTTTTATAGCTTGCAGCTGATAATTGTTCTTTCTGTGCAACATGTAGATGATTACTAACCTAAAGCTTGTGAAACTACACTGAACTACCCCTTGGCAAGGTTACTTTTGGTCAAGCTGGCAATAACACACACAAAATTCTTTTGAGCACTCCTTTCTGAAGCAGTTTGCTTTCCCAAGTAATAGCAACAATATCTGTGGGACAGCAACATTTAAAATTCTAGTTCAAATATTATTGTATACTTCTGAGCAGGTAAAATGATTTGTATAAGTCTGTACATCACTAATAACCTAATTAGAATTCACAATTTTGCCTCTGGTGTTTTCTTCTATTCTTGAAGTGCCTTCGAACTACGTATAGGTCTGAGTGGTCAGATACACTTTAAAACTAAATTAAAACAAACAGGATTTCCCTTTCTCCTTTGGATATATGCCTGAAATATGTGAATTAGCCTTACCATGTTTATACTGAGCTGATTTATATTCTGCATTAAGGTTGCATGATCACCAGTCAAGACCTCTATCTATGGAACCTAGGCAGTGCATGGAGGCAATATGAAAAACACTAACATCATCAATCTACCTGTTGTATGAAATGAATAGGGAAATGAAATATAGAGCTATAAGTAGAAAACACATCATAGCTAACATATGTTTTGAAAGCAATTTAACTCCGGGCAGGCATGGATAAATACATTGGTAAGGCTAAAGAAAAAAAACCTCTGGAGATAGTATGCAGAATTTAATGGAAATATTTGACTTCAGAGATGAGCAAGAATTTTTAGACCTCCTCACATGATGTGAGATGTCATTTAGGTCAGTAAATGAATCCTTTTGCACCACTAAAAATAATTTTCAACAAATGAATTAATTCCTCTAATTAGAAATTAGATCTTACCTAATATCTGTAATTCTTGTGATAAGTCAGTTTTAAGAAACAGCTTTTGTCAAGCCATCCATATTCACTAGCTCTGATTACCAAAAGTAAACCAGATGCAACTCTGTAGAAGATACTGGATTTACATTAATTTATACCCGGTATCTGAAGGAAAATCAGGCTATATCATACTGCATTATTTTGGATGACACATAATAAATATCATGAAGCTTTCATTTAAATCAGATACTAAGCATGAATCTGGAAAGTAATAAGACTTCAAGTTTAGAATCTTTTTTTATTTAAACAAATGTCTTATTTATTCAAACTGCAAAATCTATAAAGCTACATTACAGATTTTATCCGTGTCTTACGTAGCATTGTGAGAATTCTCTATGAGACATTCAGTGTGCTAAAATGAAATAAATACACTCTTTAAAGTTCAATATGACTGAAATACAAAAAGCCTGTTAATGAAACAGTGATAAGTACAAATTAAAATAAATATGAAATATTGTTCCAACAATAAACATGGAAATTCAGAATGGCAGCTAATGCCCTGAATGGAATTGCCTTAATTTACAAAGCATTAGCAAAATAAAATTAGAAATGACAGTTTTCTACCTTGCTGAAGAATAATTTCTGTAACCTCAGCAGAGACATTTTGAACTAAATGGTATCAGTTAAATATAAAATTGCAAAAAAAGTGCCAGAATATTTTTTTGCAAAAGCACCTGGGTTGATATTTTGATGTTGTAATTGAGGGCACCCGAGCAATTATTTATATTTAAAATATCCCTCTTAGAAATCTTTCAATTGCCAGAGCTTGTATATAAATATAAATCTTTCTTTTTGTACTAGCTCTATATTTTTTCTTCCATTCTTTTTTTTTGCCTGTATCTTTTTTCATTTTAATTTTTATTTTTGTACTTGGCCATTTTTATTCTCCACTAAGAAATTCTTGTCTTAAGTTTGGATGAAAGAACTGAATGTTGAAACTGCTGAAAAATATGCCCTCAAATATTCTATTCTGATGCAGTGCTATCAATTGACTTTTCCAAATTAGATAGCGTTTTGGTTTTAGATGTTCTTGACTTCCACAGCAGGTATTGCAATTTGTTTCTCGTTCCCTGTGACCAAGTCATGTGCTTCCTGTGATGCACTTCTGTGTCTTCCTTTGGATAAAGTGCAATGATGGTGCAAGAGGAAGGAAATGTCCTGAAATAATATAATATTGATTTTTTTTCAGGCATTTCTTTCCAATTGAAATACAAAAGATTTCAACCTTGGGGGTTTTGGGGGGTTTTTTGGTGTTTTTGATTTTTTTTCCTCTTAATGGAAAAAGACAATATTTATCCTATTAGTCATTCAGGCTACTATTCTTTCTTCTCCTAGCTTTTTCTTATGGGAGAAAAAAATTAAGTGTAATATTTGATATAATGTCTGAAAACTTTTGATTGGTGACTGTGATATTCCAAAATATAAAATATTTTTTTTCTCATCACATAGATAAATAATTCTAGACTGAAATAATTCTGCAATACTTACTCATATGAATAATGCTATTGACTTTTAAGCATTCTTAACAACTGAATGTTATCAGTAAGAAAAAAAAAAAAACACCAAACATTTTCTGAAAGATTGATTTTTTTTCTTAACTAATATGACAGATAGTCCTGAAAAGATATTTGTAGTCAGCAAATCTGAGCCTGTGTAGTACATCACAAACAGTGAAACCATTTTAGCGGTGTCAAGCACTTGAAGAGGGAGGAGAGAGAAAGATATATTTTTCATTAAGACAAAGTGACTCTTTGTTGCTCTAGTTGTACAGAGTGGATTTTCTTATAATGGCAAAAAGCCCAAACCAAATCTTTTTCATTTGATGTCTAGCTAGACTTGAGACTCTTTGCTGAGAATCTTTTTAGCGTTGTTTAAATGAGGGATCAGAAACCTCTACAGATACAAGTATGCTGTTTAAAACAGTTACAGATAGGAAAAATGTTATTTTAATAATATTTTATGCTCTAAATTTCAATTCAGTTGGAGACTTATGTGATCAGAGGTTTATGATGAGATTCCAACATGTATCTTAAATATTTGATTTCAACCACTGCTTGAGTGTAAGAGTGGACCTGATGGATTTGGCTTTGCCTCTCTTGTTAAAACTACTCTGCAGTAGAACTAAAAAATTAATGAAGGTGACTGTTATAAAGGTTTTAGTGTAGCTCCATCTCCTTTGTGTAAGAGTTAAGGTTCATTTTGCAACATACCTGGTGCTTTACAATATTCAGTTGCTTTCCTTAATCTTATTGCTGTTTCCCAGATGTCCCATGCCTGCAAAATCCTATAAAGACAATTAGAATTTCTGATATTTCATGCTCTCAGGCAGACCTGGTGTGATTCTTTCTTACATTCCATCTATTTCTGTTTAAAGCACAGACAAAATGGGATAGATGAGGAAAGTACTTAGAAACATATGCATATATATATATACACACATATTTGCACACAGTCAATATTTTTGAGTAAGTTCTGTTTCTGTCTTATTTAAGGTAGATTCAGCCATCTCCATGCAACCTTGTTTCTTCATTCAGCTTCCCATCAAGTGCTACAACCATCTCATGCTGTGTCCAAAACAATTAAAAAGACATTGGAATAGAATTATCATGACCACATTCACATAAAAATAAATGCTTGGGCAACTGAAGAAACACTGAATGGGATGAGTGGTGGTGTCATTCTGAGGAACATTGCTGTGTGGCAATTACTTTACAAAGAAAAGGCTGTGCTTTGCCTAGCTGTTTTTTATGAAGCAGAAAATATTGCTAGCATATTGTCAAAGCTTTGAGAGCAAATCAGTGTAATGAAAACAATATTTAGCTTTCTAATTCTCCCTCGGTGCTTTTTGGTAGAATTTCTGGATGGTCTGTTGAAGTCCTACCAGTCATAAACTGTGTTTCATTTGTTAATTTATCAATTTCAATTTTTTTTAACTGTAATTAAAGTTGAGGGGGGGGTTTAAATTTTAATTAGCAGTTTTTGTGTAGGGTTTTGTTGTTTTTTTCCCCACTTGTTCAGAAGGAACCCCTAGAGGCCATTCAACATCCTTCTTGTTCTCCTTCTTCATTGCCATTCTTTTAATCTGTGATCTGCATGGTGCTCCTGCCTGTTTTCCTGACAAGCTGTGAATGATGGAGGATTTTCATGAGTCACTAGGTTAGAAGTACAAGACTTCTTTTCAAATTTGCCATCATCTTGTGTGGCAGAAGCCCAGGACTGTAGTTGTGTCATCCTCACATCGATAGCTGCCTTGGATAAAATGATACATGACATACCATATAGATATAGTACCAAATCATGATCTTACCTAAGGAGACTGGGACATAATGCCACTTACCCAATGATTTAAAAAAAAAATCAGGATGCTGTTATTGCCAAAAATTAATTTATTAACCTTATTTAAGATTAACTTAATAAATTTAATTTGTTAATCATTGGTGAGAACAATTCTGTGAACGAGCATTCTGTAAAACAACACTCTACAATGAATCTGAAAAGACAGACTTACTGGCAATCTGGGTTAGCATGTTTACAGGAAGACAGGGTTTGTAGCTAGAGGTAGGACTGACATCACATTCATCCACCTTTGACAGCCAAGGAAAGGTATTCAGACACTCATCTGTTGATTAATTTGTTGTTTGGACTAAGATTCAAGCTAACATCTCTGGTTCCCTAGCAAAATGTCTTCTCTGCTCTCCTTCTCTCTATCAAGGAGAAGTTCTTGTTGGTTTGTTTGTTTTTTTTTAATTTTGTTATCTGGAAATGTAAGTAAGAGTGGACTGCAGCAAGGAGAAAATATTGTAGGCCACTGTAAACATTCAGTGTAATATCCAAACAGCCAAATACAAAGCATATATGTAAACACATCCCTTGAGCTGCTGTGAGATGGTCAAGTAGGTGCTTTGTATGAATTATTTTAATTCCACAGATCTTTAAAAATTCATCAGAGGTAATAAACCTGTTTTTGAAGTATTAATATTTCCAACCAAAAATGCAGAAGTAGGATTTTCTTTGAGTGTTATGAGGGACTATTAAATTTAAGAAACTTGAATGTATTATGATCAATAAAATGGAAAAAAAAAATAGAAAAAAGTGTAGAAGAACAATACAAAAGTGATAATAAGAGACTAGAAGGATTTCAACCACTGGTGTTACAGGTAGTTTTGCCACTGGGTTCAGAATTTTGTTCTGCGGGTATTTTGTAGATTGATCCAGTAAAATAATTTTTTATAAGATGACATTTGGAAGATTTTTATCATATTCTGATCGTACCTGTGCTTCTGCATCCTTATCTTTGATGTTTTTTGCACCTTAATTTTTAAATGGACATGTGTCTCTAACAGACCACCTGTAAAGTACATTAAATTAAAGACTATCATGAAGTCTTTCAGTGAATGACAGCAGTAGTAGTAGGGCAGTCTTCTGCAAGAAACCTACCATCACCGGTTTTTCAGCACCTTTCATTCAGGTTATCTGTTCTGCTGTTATTTTTGCTAATAACAGACATGAAGGGGCTCAGAACTAACAATAATTTATATACTAGACTGTACCTGGTAAAGAGTTTCCATTGTGCTCTATCAGATAGCCATCACGCTATGCTATGTTTACTAGGGGAAAAGAAAAATGACAGGGAATGTTTGCATTTCTTACCCAATTATACTAATAAAGCAAACAAGCTTGATTTAGAGCAAATAAGGGATCTTGTAAAACAGAAGAGTCCAAATAATATTTCCTTGCAGCTCTGTGGGCACAACTCAGACTGGTGTCATATCTTGTGTTTTCTTTCTCTGTTTAAATTTCTAACTGCTAGGAAGGATTTTCATCCTTGAGCAAGGCTTGAATATAAAGCATTCTCATATAAAAAGCAATTTATGTGGGGTCATAATCTCTCCCCAAGCATAGCCTATATTTCTGTATGTGTTCTGTAGAGATTTGCTAGAGCTGAGTATGAACCCTAAATCAAGAGTACTGGAAGAGTGATAACAAAAAGCACAGCCTTAGAGATGCACTGCTTGCTGCAGTCTTCCCTCTCCTAGGAGGGACCACTACATCTACCCTTATGAATCCTATATAGATTACAAACACTGAACATGAAAGTGCAAATAAACCCAAAAGAACTCTGTTGTTTCTGCTGCCACCAGACTTTTTTTGGTGTTTGTGTCCTGGATTTCTTAATCATTGAAACAGAAAAGTTTTGTTGTTTGTCATTAACACACTCTGCTAGGAGTACTATTCAGGACTTGGCATGCATGGCTTTTCTAGAAACCTGTTGTAAGTCTCCTTTTTTTGCCTTAAAACAATTACTTTGGGCAAGTAATTTGTCTCTGCCTTTCTTCCCAAAGTCTATGCTAGGGATTATGTTTCCCCCTTGTTTAGTACAAGACTGAATGCTGAGGTGACAAATGCCACATAAGATCCTGCACATAACAAAAAATTTGAGAGCACTGTTTGTACACCTGATTTTGATTTCTATGTCCTTTTCAGCGTTTAGAACAAACAATTACACTCTTGAATATGGATTTGGGAAACCCCATAGAACATCGTTCTCCCTCCAATACTCTTGATATCCTCAAGTAGAATAGATTTTAAAAAAAATATGGGAGAAATACAGCTAAAGAAGGAAAATATTTCTGCCTGTCTCTCTCAAAAGTAATTTATATTAAGTCATTTGTAAATTTTTTTTTGTCTCTGTCTTTTTCAGCTGTTCACTTGTTCATAGGAAATAATTTCTGATTTACTTTTGGTATATAATTTTGCAAGTATTATCCTGCATTTGTGTGCAGGATAATGAAAAATATATGTATAACACCAATACAGACTTGCTCTCCAGACTTCAAAATTTAAAACACATTATATGTTCTCTTGTTTTCCTTGGTAACTTTTAAAGAAATGCTTTTAATACTTTAGCTAAAAAATGAAAAGAACTTCACAGGACAATATTTACTATGGCATATAGTAAGATATTTCACCTAAGCTTTTCTTTATGGAGGAAGGGGCTGAATAAGGAAGAAAGGAATGCAACCCATACACTTCCTTCCCCTCCTCCCCCATTTTAATAATTGAAAGGTAAACTAAAATATCTCCTACAGCTTCTACAGAGTAAATAGAGAGACGTTGTACAGAAAGGCACATCATCTACCTTAGGCATGTGTCTTAGAATGATATAACTTTCAGGGACAACTCTCTCTCTGTTGATGGTAGAAAGCCTAGGGTGTCATTTTGGACAGGGCAGTGCATGATGGCTTAAATGAATGGTGCCCTGGATGTATAATGGTGAAATTGCATTTTGCCTTATAACAAACTGCTGTGGAGAGACAGCCTGTACTCCGTGTCACAATGTACTCCTTTGAGACCTTGTGGAACATGAAACTACTGTGTTCAACCAAAATTTGTGGAGTAGGCTCTTCATTGCAGCAGTTGAAGAATGGCTTTTCTCAGCTGTCCCTTTCACGGAGAGCTTCATAACATTGTTAAATAAAAAAGTGTCTCTTGGTTCTGTAGGAAATTTATTAGGAACTATGCAAAGCTCTAAGTGGTGGAGGATGATGAATCATATGCCAGGTTTTGAAAGTGTCCTTTACAGAAAAAGCAGCAGTATATGTTTCTCCATACTTTAATTTAGCTAATGTGTCTTTTAGAGAAAAGGTAAAATTGGAAGACTAAGAAAAACATAGGACTTTGAACAGCCATTCTCTGGAAGATTTATTTTTTATGTGATTTTTAGAAAGTTTTTTAGCAAATAAATCTTCTACAATATCATAAAAAAAGGTGCTCTGTAGACTACAGAGGCTTCACCAAAGCCTGGAAATAAAATACACTCCTGTTCTAAGAATATCACACCCGTCTCCAAAACTTGACTTTGTAAATCTTGCTTATATCTTGATCTTGCATGGAATCTTATGTTGAAAGAACACCATCAAGGTTACTAGGTCGTGTAATTAAATTATAAAATTTAGTTCTTTGTGAGAATTGCATTCAGTTCTCCAGCTGGAATCAGATTCTGATACCGTCTCTACTATTGGTTTTGTTGTTTTATTCACTACTCAGGTTTCAGATTCTGAAAATATACAAACTAAAATCTAACAAAGACCTGGGGTTTTTTTATTTGTTGGTTTTTGGTTTTGTGTTTGGGGTTTTTTTTTTTCTGTGGGTTATTTTTGGGGTTTTGTTTTGTTTTTCAACATAATGCTGAATGTCCTTTTTCCCCCATGATCTGGTCAAGACAAGGACACCATGAAAGAAATAACAGGCAATCACGAAATTAAACTTCAGGACATACCATACAGACCTTAGATCAAAGAGCTAAGCAGCCTGTAGCTCTGTTTGGGACACAGCTACAAAAGGAACGAAAACTGGCAGGGATTCAGCGCACACAAGATATCTTGCATTTATTCCCTGTGTGGACAAATGCTAGTGCACAGTCAAAACGAAGAAGCTTATCCCATCTTTCAAAAGTGTAAGATACCATTATACTCAGCTGTGCCAGAGGAAGCCCATTGCAGTTAGTTGAAACACACCGGAGCTGTAAGATGGCAAATGCTCCGTTAGGATATATTACTTGATGCATTTGCAAACTACTCATCCATAGGAGCTGTGAGGGTAAAGAAAATTACTAGAGCAGTTCCCTACAATCTTTGAAGAGTCCCAAATTAAAAAAAAAATTGAATCCTTGTGCCTCGACAAATTAATTTTTAAAGTTTATTATTTGAAGACATATTCTGTACTTTTTTTTTTGTTTTGCACAAGAAGTGTCATGATACTGATGTGACTTCTTGAAGTCTAGTTCCTTGAAACAGGCAAGGCACCAAAGTTTGTCAAAGATAAGACCACCAGAATTTTGTAATGGGAAAAAGGTTGCATTTTTGCTCCATACCTCTGGCAATAACGAACCATTTTAGTTGTTTCATATTTTAAAGATTTCTCAGGCAGACACTGAATCTGAAAGACAGTTAAATAGTTTGAATTATGTGGACTTGAAATAAATGAAAATTGATTCTTATAGTGGAAAATGTCTCTCAATTCCAGTGACAAAAGATGCTATTTATATTACTGAAAAGATGAAGGAACACTGGGGGGAAATGACAACACCTAAAAGATCTAGTATTCTATCTTTCTTTTAGTTTAGAAGTATATAACTGAGAATTATAACATGATTTTTTTCCCATTGATCCAGTTCAGAAATAATTGTAGGCCTGGTGCCAGTAACATAACACATAGTAACAGCTCTATATGGGACTATCCGTAGGAGGCAAATCATGGTGTTAATGGAGATTCCTAATAACTTAGTGTGGTTTCCTTGGAGTTTCAGGTAAAGAATAAAAAAAATCCCAATCTATTTGCTAATGTGATTGAGAGTCAACTGAAGTCAACAGTTGACTGAAATCAACTCAAAATCTAACATGAAGCTCATGGAAGAAAATATCCATATTGTTTTATAAAGAATTTAATTTAGGCAGTTTCATGGACCTTTTACAGTTAAATGACTGTGCATACTAATAGAAAAACAGAAGCCATTTTCATCTGGATTTTTAAATGAATATTAAGGTACTTGCACTAGAAACTTTTATACACTCTTCCATTCAGGAAATAAATGTGAGATGTTGATTTTTTTTTTTTTTTCCTCTGGCTCATTAAAGCTAAGCAACTCATTCTGAATTTGTAGTATCATTGCCAAGTTGGGCTTTGTGATAAGCTCCATGCTGTTATATGAGAAAAAAGGAGAACACATACACCTGTGGACCATTAATAGCATCAAAAGATAAGGACAATAGTTTTAACTTAGTTGAATGGTGGAAGGACTGAAGGGACACTTGGGTAGCTACAAGGCATTTTGTTTCCCCTGTGCTCCTGCCTCAGTTGTAGGAAGGAAGATGCAGACAGAATTGAAAATGGTTCAAAATTAAGAGATTAATTGAGCATCACAATTGTGGTCATAGGATCAAACCCCTGTCTTTTACTGCCAGGGAGGGTCATCAGCTCCTGGGAAGGGAGCGAAGTGAATAGTCAAATGTCTGCTCTCTTTTTAAGTACAATTTGACAAATACTCTCACAAAACTCCCTGGTATAATTTAAGGAAAGGAAAAGGGAAAAGAGGAGAGGGGGAAGGGGAAAAGGAAAAGGAAAGCGGAGAAGTGAAAAGGGAAAAAGGAAAAGGAAAAATGGGAATGGAAGGAGGAGAGGAGAGGAGAGGAGAGGAGAGGAGAGGAGAGGAGAGGAGAGGAGAGGAGAGGACAGTATGATCTCAGAAAATTTAATGTTCTCCAATATTATACAGCCCAGTGGTGGAGATTTTGTATTTTGATCACTGTTAGCTCAGTATACTCAGCTGAAGTAGAAAGTGAACTCACAAGAAACCTGCAATTTATGTTGTCACTTGTGAAATGAATAAATGTCTGGTTTATGAAAACTTTTGAAGAATGAGAAGTCGTGCCCTAAAATGTCCAAATACAACAGAAAGTTTTGTAAATTCACCAAGAGTCAATGGAACAAGACACTGTAAACATGTGATAACCGCTAGAGGAGAAGTCAGGGCTCCATAGAAAGAAGCTTCAAAGTGATATTTCTTTGAAAAGAAACTCTTCATGCTAGAGGTGAGGCAACATAATAAGACACTTTATGCATTTGATTTAGAATTTTCATTGGTTTAATTTAAGAAATGAGAATTTGTGTCTTTAAAGATATGAATAACCTGTATTTGTATAAAACCTGTTTCTGAAAGTAACCTGTGAACAATTTATTTTAATAAAGAGTTTTACTGAACCTGATGATGTTACTCTTCTGAGTAAATTCATCTATGAGCATTTTCACAATCAAATCTTAGTTGAAAGGAGTGTAGATAAGGAGTTACATGATTGAATCTTTATGCTAGAATTGCAGACAGCACTATTTGGTAACATCAAAAAGTACACATGTTTCAGACATGCCCTTTCTAAGCTTTTCTGTTAGTCATGTGTACTATACAGTATGAATAGGCTTAAAATATGCAGGAATTATGACCAGCGGTCCAAAAGAAGAGACTACATTGCAGTCTTGCAGTGGTGGAAGATGACTAGAAATTAAAACCAGAGGGGGAAAAAAGGAAAAAAAAAAAAAAAGAAAAGACAGAGCATGAATATAGGAGAAATGAGCAAAAGTGGAAAAATAATTACTTGACTTTGGTCATTCTTTATTATAAAGCAAGCCTCATTTTAAAATCAGTTGTCTCCATTTCTATCATCGAGGAACTGCATCAGTAGACACTGGAAGTTTTACCTGGAGAAAATAAGGATAAAAGATGATCAAAGGACTTCAATAGCCGAAGTAACAATCTTCAGAAAACTGTAGGGGCAGTATTATGCACTCAAGCATCCATTGTGGCTTTTAGTTAAATAAATCATTTCAAATTTTACACAATGTTCACTGGAAAAAATACAACACAAAACTTTCTACAAAATGCTTGCTTTGATTCTGTTAGGGAAAAAGAGTAATCTTTTCATCTTTCTCACTTCTTCAGTAAAACTTTTGCTGGTGACCTAAGTATTTCCCTTCAGTTTTTAATATACAGTTTCAGTGTTCTTTTTTTTTTAAAATGTTCATTTTTCTTTGCCATTATTCCTTTTCTTCTTGTTCTTCCTACAGATTTCATTTCATTACCATTTGACTGTTCACAGTGTTCCTGTTCCCCTGATCCTCTGTTATTTTCTTTGGCCATTACATATTTCTAAAGAAGAGTTCAGCTGTACAGAGACACTATCAGTGCCACAAATGTGTATAGGGCAGGAACTAGACAGAGCTTTTGCTTTCTCTTGATCTCTTGTGCACACAGAAATGTTCTTACTGCTTCACTAGACCCAGAAACTTTCCATATTTTGTGTGTACATCTTACTTTTCCAAAGTCTAAAGACTTAAATTTGGTGCTTGGACAGCTGTGCTTCATTTCTAGCCGAGGAAATAAGTACATAAGTATGGCCAGAAATGTAGTCCAGTGGAAAATAAGCAATGCTTTACCTCAGTCACGGCCCTATAGAAAATGGTACCCAGTGTTCTGACATATCTAGACTTGTTTCCTGAGATGTTGTGAGCAAGCTCTCCCTGCTTGACCATCATTGAAAATACTACTTCATGGGGTTACTATGTGGGCTCCACCACTGTTGGACACCTTTTTGTCTGTTTTTAGCTTTGCCAGATATCCCTTGACCTAACACAGAGATTTCAAATTTCATGAGATGTCCTAGGCAATTTGAAACATTTCTTCCTGATTGCTTCAAGCAGACAGAAAAAGTAACATAAAGGATGAGCCTAGGCAATATCAGGATCCTGCCTCTGTGTCAGTCTACTATAATGCAGTTTCAGGGTCCTTAGCTCTTTCTGCTGTTGTAGGAGTTTCCCTGTTAAAGGGGAAGGTGTTACAAACTCTCTTCTCCTTCTTCTTCAGGTATCAGATCTTGTCACAGTAAAGTCTGTTCTTTCCTTCTCTGTCTCCTGGCTAAGCTCTGAACTGGGCTGGATAGGGCCTTTGGGAATGTGTTAGCAACAATGTGCTGTTGACTAATCTGTGCTTGTTGAGTTGGCCACAGTTATCAGTTTCATAAATCAGAGAGGGATTTTTCATTCTGGATTTTATAGTGTTAAGTTACTGTGGCAGATGCAGCAGAGATATTTCTTGAGAGCTCACCATGTATACAGAATGTTCCTGAAAGCAATGTATGGTCAAATGTTAATAAAAAAGGTAATTTTAATAACCATGCTAAAAGACTAAGGATCCTGGCTTCAGCTTCTGCTCTCCAGGGGAAAAAAAAAAAAAAATCCAATATACAATCACCATGCATTGCTGTTCTAAGGCTTACTTTCATAGAATCATAGAATCATAGAATGGTTTGGGTTAGAAGGGACCTTAATGATCATCTAGTTCTCTATGGGCACAAAGTAATTTTGGGACAGAAGTTTCAGAGTGTTTCATAAAAATCAACAGATATGGAAAAAAAAAGATACGAAACAGCCTGAGGATTGTTTAGATTTTCTCACTTTACTGCCTGTAATCAGTCCAGTCTGAATAGAAAAAGCCCACAATTGTTTTGACCCTGTCACACTTCATCCAGGCAGGATTCAGTGGCAGAGTGTCACATTATTCCTTTATAAAATAAGAGGAAAGATTACCTGCTCTCTCTTGGTTAAATCATACCTTCACTTTTATTTCCATATTGATCTTGCCTCTATATTGTGTAATCAGGAGCTGCTTCCTGCCAGGCCATTCATGATAAAAACTCCTCTGATGAAAGTAAGGGACATAACCTCAGCACTGAGGCTTCACTGAAGAGCTATATGGGTGAAAGGAATAGCAGAGTATAAGTAATGGTGAAACCAGGATTGTAACGATTTTGCTTGTTTTGCTTTGACATTGAGGAAGGTCATTGTCAGCAGAGAGGACAAGGAGGATGCTTTGGCATGTACAGTCTGCATCTCATATTTAGCAGAAGGCGCCCATGCTAGATCCTGCAGACTTGCTATGGGACGAGACTGTAGCCCTTTTACACATCTGTAACTCCCACAGAAATCAATTAAAGGTTAGGATGGATGAGAACTACAAGATTGTACCATTTTGTATTAGTTAGATAAGGATAAAATCAGAGATTCATTTGGTTAAAACAAATCAGAAACAGAAGGAATCTGAACTTTGAGAAAATTAAAGTAATATGTGTGATTTTTCTCAAATATTTACACTGTTAGCTGTAAGGAGACAAACAACAGGACAGCTTTTGTAAAGCTCTTCCCTTTGTCGAATTGTGAATGTAAGCTGGAAATACAGATAGAGCATTTTCTTCTCTTAAATTTTGAGTTAATCAGCATGGATATTCAAATCAAATTCTGTTTTTATATTAACATTTTTTCAAGTTGGTTAATGAGACACAAAACATAGTGTAGTACTTGTTAGTTAATAAAAGTTTTTGGAGTGAAAATGAATGTATAGCTCCCTTTACATTTGAATATCCAGATAAGGGAAGCTGAGCCTAGAAACTGAAAAGAGATTCTGATACATCAGGCAGTTTTGTCTTATCCCTGTGGTCAAAGTATTCAAGTGATGAATATGTCTAACTTTCACATGCTTGGATAGTAATTTTTTATTTTATTTTTTTTTTAAAGCAATCACGAAACACTGCATATTCATAAAGAAGGAGCTACAAAGAGGTGCAATATTTCAAATACACTTGTTAAACTCTTTCCTTCCATAGTGATGATCTTCAAAACCTTTGGTGGTATTTTGTGTGATGATAAAATAGTTGCCTTAAAGATATGGGATTTACGGCTTTCTCTCTAGTGCTGTTATTAGAGATAAATAAACTGAATTAAATAAAGATGTTCAAGACGTTTTATTCTACAGACAATTCTCTTTAAAAAATATTTTCATAGACTTCAGGACCTCTATGACATGAGTTGCTTCTTTAATTTATATTTTTACATAATGCCTAGCAGAATGGAACCCCATTTATTATTTGCACAGAAATACAGTAGACATGTATGGCATCTCTTCTGATCTTATACTGCTTGGCTCTCATTGTTGCACAACTATGGATTAACAGTAAAGTAGCCACTATATTTCAAGAAGACCTAGCATAAACCTTGGTCTTTTCTTCCAAGCAGTTTCTTGAAGGCCATGGGTCAGGCTAAATTTTTGCACATGTTCTGAATCCTGCTGAAGTGGGAAAGAGAAGTTCTGAAGTATTAGTAACTCAGTTCCCATTGTCCATAATGGTTTTGATGATTAATCAGCTGTTTACATGGACCTAGATCATAAAGCTCAGAATGAGTCTCACATTTCAGACAGGCCTAGGTTTGAATACATTCAAATCAAGAACTTTGATCTAGAAGTAATATAAGTAGAAATCGGTCACATAATTCTAAAACTTTATGAGTTTGGTTTTATAGGATTGTGGCTGTAAAGCTTCAAAACATTCAATCTTTTTTTTTTTTTTTTTTTCCTTGTCCCTGCAATCTATACTGAAGTCTGTAAGCAAGTTCAGAATTTGGTTTCTTATCTGATCCCAAACCTCTAAGTGTGGGTCCAGCATGGAAAACAGAGATTGCTGTAGACAAATTTATTGTCAGTCATTTGAGGTAAATTTCTCATCTTCAGCCAGTTGTGCATTTCTGTTGCACACTTTTGGTTTGTCATGTAAGTATAATGCAGTGCTTGGATCATCTTTGATAACGCTTTACTATGGCAAGTGCTGTTGAATGTAATCCTGGATTTGAGGAAGAGTAGAGGAACAATAAATATAATCTATAGAAAAATTGTCATAATTATTCAGAAACAACATGGCAATGTTAATTTAATTATGTTACTGATTGATAAATTTTATAGTAGCAAGAAGATGATTTTTTTATGGTAGCTGATATTCATGTTTTCCCAAGAGAACGTAACAACTTCAGCAAGTAACTGAAATAAAAGACTTTGGTTGATGAACAATATTACATTTAGCTGCTGCAGCTGGCATATCCCTACTTCCATCTGTATACCTGACTTCTACACCAAAGACAGCCAAGATTGCTGAATGGGCACTATGTCTGCTTTTTAGTGCTAATGGTTAACCTAATTTCCAGGGTGAACCAAGGCCTAATGTCATGTAGAAAATTCCCGTTGAAGTATGAAAAAGTACATGAACTAAAGCCAAGCAAGATAAGACAAATAAAAACAAACAGAAGTTTAACAGTTAAGATGGAGATAGTTAGGAGCTCAGAGATTCAAGAGGAAAAATGCTGACATGAAAAGGTATAAAATGGTAAAAGTTACCTAAAGTAAAGGTATCCAGAGAGAGGGTTGCAAAAATTTATATACTGATGCATTAACTTCCAGCTATTTCCTTCACATCTATTTATATTAATATATCTAGTTGTGATCTGCAGTGTGCACAGTTTCCAGATATCCTGATGAATATGCTTGAAGAGGAGCAAAGAGGAGGCTGGACAGACAAGTGGGATTAAAACAATTTCACTGAAGAAATTAAATGTGATAGACACAATAAAAGAAATTGTGGTTTGGTTTTGGTTTGGGTTGTTTGGTTTGTTTTCTTTTTAATTCTTTCTCCTAAAAGGTAGGTACAATTGATACCACAGTCCAAGTTAATGTATCATGGCCAAGAATTGACTTGAGTCAATAAATTATTACTAAAATTTGTAAAGTTGTCAGCTATGCTCAGTCTCTCTGACACAAGTCTATACTCCCATACAAAGCTCTGTAAAACTTTCTCCATTTCTCATAAATGTCTTACATAAAAATGAAGTTATTTGCATTAAAAAATTGTAGAAAATAAACAAAATATAGTGACAACTGCAAATTCTGCTTCTGCTTTTTCTCAAGAAGAGGGGGGTATATTTAGTTCAACCAAGAAGATAAAGGTTATTAACACTCACCAGCTTTAGCAGAATAAATTGTATAAATTTTGCGCCAAGACACTTCTGTCAGACTCATTTTGTATATACACAAAGTATTGCATATATAATGAAGTATTGTGTGTATGTATATGTACATACTTATATGTGTGTGTGTGTATATGTATATATATACACGCATATAATAGTCTAGGTCATCAACTGGAAACAGAAAAAGGAGCCTGAAAGGAATATATAGACAGTTGCCAGATTGACATAATACCTCAGCTAATAAGATCATCATATTACAAAAGCATAATTTGTAATTTAATAATTCATATTAGATTTCACCAACAAAACGTGTGGGTAAAAATGTTCATTCATAACTGAATGCAGCTTCAGGATTGAAGCCAAGTGCATGAATGAGAGTGATGTTCTGATGAAATCCCACAAGCAGACTGAATAAATGCATTTGCTGTGCATTGTGTTGCCCTAGCAGGTGAACAGGCCTATGGTGGAAGATGCCTTCTGCAGCACCACAGTCTGGAGAAAAAGCTCAAAATCAAAAGGAAAGAGTAGCTATAAGAATTGTTCTTTTCCACTGCAATAACATTTCTGGTTGGTGGACAGCCAACATTAGGGTCTAAAGAGAAAATCCATACCATAAAGAAGAAATAAAGAAAGTGCTATATGTGTATGCTTACCCAAAGATAATCTTGAATATTTATGAACCTACTTTTGTGTATGACAGTCAGCAGGAGACTCTTAAAATTATTATGTAAATAATTATTTTCAAGACCTTAAACATAAACCCATGATGAACTTCTATATTTTGTTTAGGTTTAACATAGAGATGAAAAGTGCAATAGCTAAACATGTGCTGGAGTGTACACTGGTATCCTCTATGTGCATATTCCTTGGTTCAGATTTTTTTTTCTCTCCTCACAGAAATAAGAGTTGGGAGGTTTAACAAAGCAATCAGTAGGTAGAATCTATGTGAATATTATTTTTTTTCACCTAAATTTATAGTGTAACTTCATGTATGAACCTATGCAAAAATGACTCATGGAATTGCATAGACCATCTCCAATCTAAATCTAATATCTGTTCCATGTGAGTTAAATTTATTCACATTGCAAATGCCTAGTGATACCAGTGGGGCAGAAGTTCATCTTTTTTTTCCAGTAAAAGAATAGCTTATTCTGTCAATGCAATGAATTAATGACTTTCATTAAATAGAATTCATTTTTCCAGTGTGCCACATACAACAAAGAGTTTTATTTTATTGTTGCAAAATGTTATATAAGCTTGGAGAAAACTGTCAGGTGTGTGGGGGGTCATTGCTTGTTTTTGTCAATAACAAGGACAACAACTCCTATACAGTGATTGGAAATTCTAAAATATTATTATTGAACTGATTATTACCCATGTTACTCACAAAAAGAAAGCATGACAATGCTGTTATCATTCTACAGAGGAGCAGTTTCAACACAAAGGCCTTTACTGGATAATTACCTCTAAATACTTTCTGTGAAAGATTAGACTGTGGAAAATACGCAACTCTTCAAATCATTTTTGCATGCTTGACTCAGCAAGGTAAAAAAAATCAATGGCTAATGTATGATTTGAAGACACTCATAAATAAACTTATTAATTGTTAGCAGGTTAAGATAATTTAATAAACCTTAAAACGTTGCTAATTCCATTTTCAGCTAAGGGATGTCTTCACTTTGTAATCAACAGGCTGTGCAGTTTAGCTTTGGATACATCTACAGGTGTACAGGAAGGTGTGTAGAAAGTATCCTTGGGAATGTGCAGAATTATGCATAAGATAACAGGAACATCTTTAACCACTGTTTTCTATAGTCAGAAGTCCCAGTAAAATACAGACAAGCAGGTCTGTAATTGCGGGAGAATATGGAAAACAGTGTGCAAGACCTTTCATATATCTGACTTGGAGAGTAGGTCGTGGAGTCAGGAAAAGTAGACAGGGAATATAAGTGTAAAGATACTTTGTGCAACCTTATGGAAATCGCAAAACTCCTCTGTGTTATGACAATTGCATCTACACTAATTAAAACCTCTTAGATGACATCTGCTGGTTTTGTGTTTGGGTGGTTTTTTTTTTGTTTTGTTTTGGTTTGGGTTGGGTTTTTTTTTTTTAAATTACATGTGTACATCTGAAGTGACTGGACTTCAGCAAGATTTTAAAAGTTTTATTTCAGGAATTTAATTTGTGTTCACAAACACAAGTTGGTTAGCATATATTCCCAAAGTATGTACTATATTGCAATGCAAGCTACAATAAAATATGTATATATTTTGACTTGAACATTGAAATCTGGAGATAGTCTTCCATTTCTAATATGTAAGTTAACTTTATACTAATGATTTTACACTTCCTGTACTGTCCAGACCTCAAAGCAGAAAAAGGTGTGGTGAAAGCACACACCTATGTCCATAGAGCACACATCTATGTTCAATAAGCAAAAGCATTAGAACTGCCAGATCTTCAGATGTATTAGTAATATGGTTTGTGTGATCTCTATGACAAGCTAAAGGTGAACTATAAATGGAATTAAAAATGTGCAGTGAGTATTTCTAAGAAATGTAATGGAGAATGAATGACCATCGTCCTAAAATTTTATTTCTGGAAAATATTGCAAGCTATAATTGATGCACTAATTAAGGAAGACAGAGAATTTGGTTGGGGGAGATAAAAGGTAAAGAGAAGTGGAAACTGAAAAAAAATAATCCCAGAAAATAAAGGAAAGAAAATCCAAGTTGCTATAGCCATATTTGATGAGAAAGGTGTTTTTCAGATATGAATTATTTTTACAAAAACAAACCGTACAGAACGCTAGTAAGGGAAAGACAGGTGAGAAACAGGAAGGAGCATTTTGAATGGCAGCAGCATAAGGTAACTCCCCCAGCATGGGCTATATTTGAAGAAGAGAGCTGACTTGCCAAAAGAGGAGCTTCATCTTTGTGTACTAGACTAGTGCTTTTTTAATTTCTTTGTTTTGTAGGAATGTTTTAGCTGCGTAGTCTATAATTTATTTTACCAAAGTAAATGATAAGACTGAGATGGGGATTTCTTTGATATTCTCCTGATTTAAACTCAATTCAAACCAATAGGAGATACTTTAAAAAGTTGAGTGGAAATAGTAGATCCACATAAGTGACGAAAACAAACTCACTGTAGTCTGTGGCCCAAGGGAAGTTTGGCAGTCTTCACTGCTGAGATTTGTTTCCTAAACTACAGAAAGAAAAGTAAAAACTGCAAAAAGGAAAGACTTGTTAGTTATTGCCTTGAACGTTCCTTCCAAAGCAGAGGAAAACTCATTGGTCACGGGCATTTTCCAGTGTTCTCACTGAAGAGGAAAGCAATGTATAGACAAGCTGAACATTACAAAATATTGTTAGTTCTTCCTCATGCTTCAGTGATCTCCTTGTGTTTCTTAATGCAGAAGGTTTTCATACCACTTCACAAGGTGGAGAAATATTGTAAAGGCCCATGGCTTCTGTTAATCAGAAAGGCTAGAGCAATCAGCTCAGCATTATGATAGAGATGAAAAATAATTTGTCACCTTCTCACACACACATGTGTGCATAAAAACACAAAGAAAAAAGAGGCTTTATGATGGTTGATGGGTTTGGTTCTTCTGGCTCCCTTTCTCCAATTATCTTTGGTCTGAACTTCTGTTCATTTCTGTTAAGTCACACAGCTTTGCATTAATTGAAGGGAGAGCTTTTGATGTCATTAATACTAATAGTTTCTATAGACTGAGCCTTGTTCATAAATAAAAAAGCAACATTTACAGTGAAATTGCATTAATATTTTTAAGTCACTTATTAAAACACTACTCTGTGAGTCAGGCTACTGGACAAAGACATTTTGTGCTTAATGTCTTGCAGACAAAACATGGATCTTTAAACTTATTAAAGTCAAAGCATATATAGTACTGAAATGTCAAAACTAAGTATTTTTGTCTGAATGAACCTGAGTTAAAATAAGATTTTATTTTTTATTTTTTTTTTTAAGAAACTCTACATCAAATAATTCAAGAAGGCTGAATAAGTACTGGGACAGTCCATGACAACTAACTTCAGAAACATTTCAAATATTTCATAGCTAGTAGGTCTTTAATCCTCCCGCTGGTAAAACTGTTTAATTATTTTAAGCCAGTGTCTGGAAATTAACCTTTGCATGTACTTAAGAAACTCTTCTTCTTTCCCCACTTTCAGACATTACTAATCCATCAGTGCTCTATTGCTTCCCTGTTTCTTTTTCTGCAGAGGTACTATGTTTGTAAGAGGCCAGCTTTATGTAAAAAAAATTAGGAGGTACATTTTGTAGCCATAATATTTAATCCTAAGTATGCTAAATCATTCTAAGTTTCTTTCCTGACCAAACTTACCACATTTGAGGAATCATATATTCAACAACTCGTGTTGTGTAATTTGGAGGCCTCAGTGTGTAGTTCTGTCATGTGAAATGAATCAGGATCTTTTTTTTTCTGTTTGAATCTGGGTGACATACTGCTTCTGAGCTTCAAGCTCATTCAAATTCTAAATCCAGAGTAATTGAAAAAAGGTTCATATTACTGAACACCATCTAAATGGAAAATATTCCTTCATTTTGATGATAAATTCTGTATGAATTCACAAGTTTTTTGCAAACGACATTAGATTTACACAAAGGTAGAATCCTGACTTGTACCTATTGGATTCTGTGGCTGATATTGCCATTAGATTTAATAACTAGGAAATGCATTTTGGTTGTGGTCATATATATAATGGTTCAGTAAAGCAAGTGTTAGTTCCTTGACTAGTCTACAAAATACATGGATACTTATTCTAACACTTTACACATAATTGCGTAAGTTTTTCTATTTGAAAATACCAAAATAAAACCTGATAATATTTTAAATGAAGAGAAATATCTAGCATGCTACCTAGGCTACACATTTGTAATGCATCACATAAGCTGCATCCTCTGTCAGAGGAAACAAATATTGTTGTGCTGTAATTTAATGTTTTTGCTACCAGAGAGACCAGGAAGCTTTGAAAACCATGTTTTGTTTTTGTCTCAAAAGCCAAATTTATTCTGTCAAAGCATTTAACTTCATCAAAACCTTCTGCTGAATTCTATATTAATATGCAAGGGGAGTTCCACAAGAGTTATGGCCTGTCATATTTTCAACAATATCCTACATAATGGCTTCAATATGCCTGTCATAAGCTTATCTTGTCTTGGCAATGTCTACAATAATGCAGAACTCAGCCCTTTTAAATATTTTGATAAATGTGTATTTCTGACAGGAGTTGTTGGTTTTAACTTTCAGAAGTAACTACTGTAACACATAATCTCTAGTCACTGTCTTCTACACACATATCCCTCTCTCCCCTTTCTATATGTTTTCATTATTAATCATAATATGATATATTTGTTGTAAGTAATGTGCTATACAAAGCTATATATTTTGTTATGTGGTACATGCAGTGTATGCTTATGGAGAACCTCAAAAGTCTTCCTGCTGGAATTTATGACATCATTCCTCTTGATTTCAACAGAAATCAAAGCAGCCCAGGTATTTAGTAGGCTTCTGTAGATGTGTGCTAAGATATACAGCAAGATGTGGTCCTACTCTGAAAGAGCGTGTTGGGTACAAGAACGATATAGCTACATCAGCCTGGCATTCTGCTAACATGCTGAACTGGCTTCTCCAGAGTAGGTTTTACTCCGGGTAGAACTCAAAATTTGTTGGGTACTAAGGTGCCTGCAGTGTCCAGCTGACCTTATCCACAATAAGCTCAGCTGTCAGCACGAAGCACAAACAGGCCAGATTTATTATGAATTAACCATCCTTATTGGCACTGCCTGGTGCAATGTACATGTTTGAATCATATAATATACTAACATCATAGATTTAATTTTATAAGGTTGATTCTTGCTTCAAGTTCATTTGCCTTATGAACATGGAGATAAGAAGTGTAATGATATTGACATGAAATGGTAGATTTTTATCCCTTCTATTCTGCTCTAGGACTGGAGGGAAGAAATTCATGAATACCACTGTGGAGAAAATGTCTTGCAAAAATGTTCCAAATACTTTGGGTAGATACTAGCTGTCTATAGAGTATGCCACTGCTTGAATAAACATACTTCTATTAATCTCAGATTTGTAGCTGATTTCCAGCCTTTTATGAACAAGTAGGCCCATAAATTTGAATTTATTTTGTGATGTTCATACTGAGTATCATCTAGATTGTGGAGTGGGATTTATCTCATCAAACTTCAGATGTTAACATATGAGCTAGTCATTTAGTCTCCCTTTAAAATCACAGGAGTTACTTGAAAATGTGATTCATCTCATCCTGACGTAGATATCTGACACAAATCAGATGATTAACTTCTCTCCATTGATTTTAAAAGGAAGTCTAGGGAACTATTCAGGCATAGGTATCGTTGTTGGATACATCAAAAGTAGGTGATACCTCACTCTAAGTCTTTCAGTGTGGATAGCTTGAAAAGACTGAAAGCTTTTGTAGGGCAAAATATATATTATTTTTAAAACCAATACCAGTATCTTCTTTAAACAAACATATCCAATGACTTAGCTCTGTCTCTTGTCATTTCTCTCTCATTTGTTTATGGATTCCAAAGGACTTTAGTTCTTTAATTAAAAAAATACAGTACTATGAATGTTTAAACCTTTCTTATAGTTCTGCCCAATTTGCCCAATATTCTATGCAGTTAAAGAAATTCAAGATCTTTTTTTAACAACTATTGCATTCCTTATAACATTTTAAATGCTTGCAGTTACAATGAATAATTAAATAATCATTGTGAAACAGCTTCATTGATTTCTAACAAATGGATATTTATTCAATGCAACATGAGAAACTAGATAGGAGACCACAGCTATTGAGAACAACTAAGTTATGTAGGATTTTTTCTTTCGTAGGAGGACAGAGAAGAAGATAGTAAATTAAGTATGATTTGGAGGAAGAGTACTTTTACCAAGAATTTTTCAGAGCTATAAAGAAGTAGTGAAACTCTGCTTTTCCATTTGAAAATCCAGGAATGGAAGCGACCTGTCTACCTAACTTTTGACTAGCTACAGGAACTGCAGTTATTGAAGTTTTTAATTTCAATTAATACTGCATCTCCAGACACATACTGTCCCCAGTGCGTGTTTCCCTTTAAGCTGATAGTTCTTATGTTGTAAAAGTAGAAGGGAAGACCAACAAGTGAGGAGAATGAGGCATACATTTACCAACAAGTCACGTGACATTAGTATAAAAACAAAAAAAAAATCCGTAAAGAACAACATAAGCTGGCTCCCGCACACATAACAGGCAGTTAGGTGAGCCCTTGGGAGCTGAGACAGTAACATTATTTATCAGTTATGGATTTTGGAGGAAAAAGTTAGAACTGCTCCAAATCCATTAAGATTCATTGTCATCAGAGGCAGGGGCAGAATACTTATGTTAGGAGCACTGGACTATTTTTCCTGCTGCTCAAATCAAGCCTTCCCAACACCTCATTAAGTTCACATACATAATGTTAAGGCGTCTCTTATTTTGGTATTGAAAATACATGAATAATTTATTTAATACGTAGCTACCTTCCCTTATCATTATCAAGAATTCTTTCTCTGCTGCTTTTTTTTTTCCTGCTTTTTTTTCTTTCTTTTTTCTTTTTTTTTTTCCTCTCTGACATCAAATATGATAATATTAGAACAAAATTAGCTT
Source organism: Grus americana (assembly GCF_028858705.1). Classification (NCBI taxonomy): domain Eukaryota; kingdom Metazoa; phylum Chordata; class Aves; order Gruiformes; family Gruidae; genus Grus; species Grus americana. Next base: position 62,477,942 of record NC_072853.1, read on the forward strand.
GTTGAGATCATATGCTTCCATACCACATCAACATGCGCATTCAGCAGGCAGGCTGGTAATTTGCCTGTGGTATGCATCTAAAAAAGTATTTTTTCCTCCAAAAATGCTTGTCATAGCTTTCTACAAATCCCCAAACTGGCAAATTCAGTGTGTTCAGAATCTGTCATGAATATGAGATGTTTGGCTAATAGTGATGATAACTACAGACAAACTCTGCAGAGATTTATTTAGTCTTGATGTTTGTGATGAGAAAATAGGGACATGTAAATCACAAGGGTACTAATTTCTTCAGCTTCTTACTTACAAATTAATGGCAATGTAAAACATGAAAATTTCAATTAAACAAGAATAAAGATAAATCAAAGCTACCCTGGAGCCTTTTCTGAAAAGATTCTTGTGGTGAAAGGAAGATGATCTGATTCTTGCATCCTTGTTTGCACTCCTGTTGTGATAATGTTTTCTGATCAAGCACAGAAAGAAGATACTTTTTATGCAGTCTTTGAAAATGTACAAATACAATACTTTAATGGGTAATGAAGGAAAAGAGAAAGCTATATGAATATCTGTGGTTGTTGAACTAGTTAAATTTTTGGATAGTTTGAATTTTTCCAAGTTCAGACTTCAAAAGGGAAACATTGTGCTAATTTGTGTGTGCAAAAACCAAAATACATGTATATAGGCGGTTTTTCAGAACTTATTGGTTATCTGCATGACTGAGAATGAGGTCTATTTGAAAACAGAACAGAAGATCTTTTAAAAAACAATGTTAAAGCTGACTTGGGAAAATGAGACTTTCTCTGTAAGACCAAGAATATATTGCAATTTTAATACCAAAGAAGCATCACCTTATTGACTAGTTTATTTTCTGTAGACTCAGAGAAAGCATGGTCTTGCGTATGTGCATTCCTGTGCTTGTGCAGGTTTGAGAAAGAGCCACATACAATTGGAGGTAGACAATGTTTATGGAATATTTCTAGAATTACTAAAAATAGGTAAAGAGCCAGAAATCATAATGATATGACAAAAAACCCCAAGAGGAATATGAAAGATACTAAAGCATGATGGGATACACGTAGCCCCTAGAAGGTTGAGAATATTAAGGACAACAGCAAAAGAGATTGCAGTTAGGACATCATCTTTCTAGATCTGTCTGTAATGATGTAACTTATGGAAAAGGGAAATAACTGTTAAAGAGCCAGCATTATCCTTGTTACCCAACAGATTCTTGAAATTTTTGGAATATTTTTTTGCACATCATGCAAATGTATAATGAGCTTCAGGGCACCTAAAGAACCCAACTAGGTCAAGTTAATCCTAGGCATTATCTATGAGGTTCTTCTAGGCTTGGAGTCCCTGCAAAGGATCCTAGGAATTGCAATAAACATCAGGCATTTCACTAAATTATTGTGTCTAGGGATCATTGGTAGTGATCATCATTTGGTTTACAGACTATGTTGAAAGCCTGGAAATGCAGACATAAAGTAATGTGGCTTTTTTCTCTGCTCTCATGATCCTTCTCAGTCAATGGATGGTGACAAAAAGCCTTTGTTTCCCTCTGAGGAGGGAGTATTTGCACAGTCCCACATTTAAAAGCAGAAAAGAATCTGGCATTCACAGTTCTGGAGGTTACATGGTTATTTGGTCTACAGTAACACCTGTATGTCTTCTGTAGAAACTACCCATTCACTAGAAGTCTTCTCACTCTTTATTGGGAAAGATTTACTGAGATGTTGTCCTTAGTAGCTCCCACTGGGATGTTGGGTGCTGAATAAAAGGAGTGTTGTTATTTCTGTTACTATAGTGTTTATGAGTCTGTATAAATGGATGCCAACATATTCCTTTCCTCTGTCTCCTCAGGTTGGTTCTGTCTCAGAATCAGCTGTGGAACCTCACACTAACCATTAGACTCTTGACTAGCAAAGCCAGCTTTTACACTGTTTGCTGTTAGATGCTTAAGTCTTGTGAGCATTGTGTGCATAATTGATTGTGACTTTAATAACTCTAAAGAATTTCAGAAGACGTTAAAAAAAAGCCTCTGGGTGTTAGGAATTTGGACATAAAAACCATGTCACAAATCTGTAGACAACTTTGTCTTCCTGTACAGGAGCCTACATGTAAAGCATCTATTTAAAGTTTTCTTTATCTGTCTAAACAGTTCTTTGTATAGGGAACCATGGAGAAAACAGGTTGGTTGGCTGATGAGGGAGTCAAGTTTCATATTCTGTAATATTTTTTGTGATCAACGATATGAGTTTTTTCAAGGTATGCATTTCTTTTAGTGTAACTCTACATATAGGTTTTACAAAAGTAATCAAAATTTTATTATCTATGCGAAGCTGACCTTTTCGGTAACTGAACTGCTTAATCTCCCAGAATGATTTGTCCCTGCACTTTATCCTTAATATTTTTGAGCCTCTAAGGTTGAAATAAAAAATCAATATCCCTCTTGTATTTTAAAACTAAAACTCAGAAGTAGTTGATTTTTGGAATACCCTAAAAAGTTGCATCTAACCATTGGCAGTATAATTAGTGCCTTGATCTTTCCCATCTTTCCTAGCAAAAGATTCATTAAAACTTAGGCCAAGAAAGGATCTCAGGATGCCTAAAGTTGGAACTGTACATTCTTAGAAATTATGTTTCCTTGGGAAATTTCTTATATTCAGGATCTAATAAAGCATTCTATCCTAGCTGGTATAGTGCTGTGTTTTGGATTTAGTATGAGAATGATTTTGATGACACACTGGTGTTTTTAGTTGTTGCTGGGTAGTTGTAGTGCCTACACTAAGCCAAGGACTTTTCAGCTTCTCACGCCCTGCCAGGTGCAGAAGAAGCTGGGAGAGCACAGCCAGGACAGCTGGCCCAGGCTGGCCAAAGGGACGTTCCCTGACATAGAACATCATGCTCCATATATAACTGGGCAGAAGGTGGAATTGCTGCTTGGAATTGGGCATTGGGTTGTTTGTTTTTTTTTTTTCCTTCTGTGTGTGGTGAGCAATTGCCTTTTTGCATCACATTATTATTATTGTAATTGTTGTTATTGTTATGGTTATTGTTATTATATTGTTGTTATTACTATTATTCTCTTCCATTGTTATCCTATTAAATTCTTTATCTCAACCCACGAGGTGGGGTTTTTTTTCCATTCTCCTTGCCATCCCCTTGGGAGGGAAGGGGTGACCGAGAGGCTACGTGGTGATCAGTTTAAACCACGACACCTTGATTTAACCAATTAATATCTATTCTCTATTTGTACAGACAATGCTTCTCACGAAGGTAAAACTGTCATGAAGGTAAAGACGGTCAGAAGCCCAGGAACTGACTCCAGGCTTGCTGGATTTAAGCACAAACATAGAAGGATTGTGTCCCTCAGCTCAAAGGAGGCGGACGTGGGAGTGGTGAACAATCAGCGTATACTTGCTCATTTTTGCATGTTATGCACTTGATCCTTGCAGAGTATGAGGTGCAAAATGCATCTATCTGTGCAGTAATCCTGTGTGCCACAGAATTTGCAAACAATTACACACATATGGTGATTCAATCACAAAGTAGAAACAAATCTCAAATTTGTTCATTTAATTACTTTAACTAAAAGGAATTTCTCCTATTCGGTTATGACTTGATGTATAACTTAGCTTTTTATTACTGAGTTTGATTCTTCTACAAGACTATCTTTACAAATCAACAAAATAATTTAAATTTTAATTCAGACTCTTATGTACTTATAAACTCTATGAATTTTGTAAACTGCAAATTTAGTGAGAATACTCTCTTTTTCTCATTTGAGACTGTTCAGTCAGCAGGCTCAGACATAGAGGAGACTCTGTAAAGTCACCAAAGATGCAGGTTCTCTTTATTTTTTACATAGAATGCTATAGTAATTGTTGACCCGTGTCATAACTTTTAATCTATTTAGTGTAATCTAGGCTCTCCTGTGGGGGGAAAAAAAATAGAATTAAACAGAAAAAGAAAAAAATACTCTTCACAAATACTACATGAATTTCAGCGTTCTGAGAGCTTATAGAACTCTAATCCTACTTTGCTATCTCCAAAATTATGAAAAGATAACAAGTTATGTGTTTCTTTAATCACTATAGATTTTTGAATAAAGGAAAAGAAGGTATAGTGTTTTGCATGATAGTCAGTATTCTTGTACACCTGCAATTATTACTCTTAGTGTGCAAACTGAAAGTTAAAAGCAAATTTTATTGACATAACTGTATTGTAATAATTACTCAAGAGGAACCCATCTTAAATCCAAAAGCAATTAATCATGATGTATCTTCTACATAATTACATGACACTGATCAAAACACACAATTAACAGTTCACATGTTTTCAATTAGAACATTATGTTCTTTCTGCAGATTTGTCATATTCCATTAGATGAATACATCTTTAATATTTCTTGGTAAGGATAACAGAGAAATCCCAACTGTGGCAATAATATTTACATGTATGTTTATGTATACATACGCATATAAAATACATATATACATGTAAGTGTATGTGTGTATGTGTGTGCAGGTATGAACATATGTAAGTATATAAAGAATAACTTCTCTTTCAAACTGAACTTGCAATGCAAAGTTGTTCTTCATATTTGTTTACCACTCTAGCATAAATTAATAAATTAAATCAATTTTTCAGCATTGAATTCCTCTCTTTGGAATTATAGGATTGTCTTATTTTTCAGTCCAACTATTCAGAGAAATTGCAAAGCTCCATTATACATATTTTTATTGGGTGTAGGTGGCAAGGTTTTGCCGGCCAGGGTGCTGCAAGGCAGAGAGGGGGCCAGGGGCTACCCTGTGCCAGACACAGCCAGTTCCAAACAATTCTAGTGGACCCACTGCAGTACACAGCTGAGCCCCTCAGAAAAGGTGACATCTCTGGGAAAATGTGTTTAGGAAAGGGTAAAAAAACCTGCCATACAGCAGTTGAGATAGAGGACTGAGGAAAAAAAAATGTGAAACAAACCTGCAGACACCAAGGTGAATGAAAAAGGAGGAGGAGGAGGTTCTCCAGGTGCCAGAGAAGAGACTCCCCTGCAGCCTGTGGAGAAGAATATGCTGGAGCAGATATCCGCACTACAGCACTTGAAGAGGACTCCATGCTGGAGCAGATGAATGTTCCCCCCGCCCATGGCGGATGCACACTACAGCAGGAGAAAAGTGTGAGGAGGAACGAGGGGTAGAGAAGAACTGTTACGAACTTACTGCAACACCTCTATTCCCCATCCACCTACTCTGCTTGGGTGTGGGACGCAGAGGAGTCAGGAATGAAGTTCAGCCAGGGCATAAGGGGTGCTAGGGGGAAGGTGGTTTTTGGTTTTTTTCCCCTTGTTTCTCACCATCCTGCTTTATTTTTAATTGGCCCTGAGTTAAACTGATCTTCCCCAAGTCAAGTCTGTTTTGCCTGTGATGGTAGTTGGTAACTGATCTCCCCCTCTTTAACTCCACCCATGAGTTTTTCCATCTTGTTTTCTCCCTTTTTCCTGAGAGCAGGTGGGTAGGTGTCTGGCAACCCACCAGGGTCAACCCACCACAATATTTTGAGCCTCTAATTAATAAATGGAAGCATGGTTAATAAACAGTATTTTTAAATAGTAATTTCAGCCAGGCTGAAATCTGTTCTGATTTCATTACCAGTTTTTCAACTGAATGTAGTGGGTACAGAATTGCAGATAATTAAGTGTCTCTTTATCAAAGCTTTATGCATAATACCATAGCTGCAATTTATCCAAATCATATTTCTTTAAGGCTAATTATTGACCTTTTTTTGCTAATATTTTATATGACTAATACCTAAGAGCTGTTTAAATTACAAGCAGTTGACTGAAAAAATCAAGGTCTGAAAAGCAAAATGTTAATCATATTTCCTTAATTCAGTTAACATAGTAATTTAAGTCATGTTTGCTGGCATAAACATCTGGAATTACAATACTAAAATTGATCTTCCTTAACAACAAGTGTTAAAAGATAGCGAAACCTATTACTATTTCATGTATGATAATAGGCAACATTTTGTGAGGTCTTTTATGAGGCCTCATGTAATAAATTACATTCTTTGCTTCAAAGTGAATATACAATATTATACTAAATTTGTGTTTTCAGGGACTCCACTGATAAATGTGTTTATTAGGTTTCTGCAGATTAGATATAACAACAAAGAATGATCATTCGTCTTATTTCTGGCACATTTTCTTGAGAAATACTACAGCATGAAGTATTTTGATTCACTAGGGCCTGGCTTAGAATAAAAACCAAAATAATTAATAGATTCAGTTAAATGAGGTATGGAAATAGTCAACAATTGATCAAATCAAAGGAAATTAAATCAAGTATTTCATAATCTTTTCTAGGATGAAGAGCTAGAGAACTAAAACTTTCTATTTTCTTCCTATTTATCATTATCTACACACACCTAGCCAGCAATAGCCTCTATTTTAAGTATTATCATATAACTTTTGTAGTCTCTTAGAGTATTGCTATAGTCCCTTTCACTTTTGAATTTCCTCTGTATGTTAGACTTCTGTTGATTTTTTTTGTGCTCGTTAAGTAGAAAGCTGTATGTGTTCAAGCTGCAAGCAGTAATAATACATATTTCCAAAAACCCAATAATAACCAGTTGCGTTATTTAATTATATTATTTCCCACTAGTTGTTTGCTAATGTGTTTTGCTAAACACGATAATGTTCTAGCTATTTTCTTATTTATTTCAGACTTATCTCCAGCCCAAATACACAGTACTCTTTTATAGGCATGACATATTTCCATGCAATGAAGACATTGTAATTTAGTATCAGTAAAAAATGAAAAGTATGATTCCTTCAGTAATTTTTTATGTCATTAGAATTCACTATCATAACTATTTGTATAAAATCAGAAAGACAGAAACATACAAAAAGAGGTGAAAAGAGGTTAATAATAGAAAAATGTCTCATTTGTGATGAATACCTTTACTTGATCTTTATTGCAAGTGAGATGCACACAAATGGTGTAACCTATGCAGACAGATTAATGCAGCAGGGATAAGCCAGAGCAATGCTTCAGAAGGCTCAGTAAGAACAGCCAGGAAACTACCTCAGATATGACCATAAAACAATGCTGTCTTTCTCCCCACCATGTCATTTGACCCAGAGATGCTTAGACAAGTTCTAACATTTGACCTCAAGAACAAAAATTAAGAGAAAAATCAGCCTGCTACAAAAAATGACCAAATATGATATCTGTGATTTTTCACTAGCTTTCTCTGGTTGAATTTCTTTTCTAATGACAGGTGGGACCACCTGGTACCTCAGATCTTCCACTTTCTCTCTCCCTGTCCCTTCATTCTAATTTCTTTCTATGTTTTCCCTGCTTATTCTCAACTTTTCTCCCCCTAGCGTTTTTTGTTGTTGTTGTTGTTGTTGTTTTAGCGTATCTTCTCCAAATCCAGAGAAACTGTGATAACAAAATTAACTGTGGAGCTTATATGAATATTTCTTCCACCACCTTTTATCAGCAGTTTATCATCACATGTATTTGTCTTGCTCGCTTACACTACCCATTCTTCAACCCTTAAACTCTTCATTCTGTGAGCAGTAGATAGCAAAACAGGTCTGTACATCCTTCTGTAATAACTATATAGTAATAATTATAATAAATATTTAATTTATTGATAATAATAATGCCAACCATATCCTGGGGTGCATCAAGCACGGCATTACTAGCCGGTCTAGGGAAGTGATTGTCCCGCTCTACACTGCACTGGTGAGGCCTCACCTCGAGTACTGCGTGCAGTTTTGGGCACCACAGTACAAAAAAAGACATAAAACTATTGGAGAGTGTCCAAAGGAGGGCAACAAAGATGGTGAAGGGTCTAGAGGGGAAGACATATGAGGAGAGGCTGAAGTCCCTTGGTTTGTTCAGCCTAGAGAAGAGGAGACTGAGGGGAGATCTCATCATGGCCTACAGCTTCCTCACGAGGGGGAGCGAAGGGGCAGGTGCTGATCTCCTCCCTCTGGTGACCAGTGATGGAACCCGAGGGAATGGAATAAAGCTGCGGCGGGGGAGGTGTAGGTTGGATATCAGGAAAAGGTTCTTCACTGAGAGGGTGGTCGGGCACTAGAACAGGCTCCCCAGGGAAGTGGTCACAGCACTGAGCTTGACTGAGTTCAAGAAGCGTCTGGATAACACTCTCAGTCATGTGGTCTGATTCGGCTGGTCCTGTGCGGAGCCAGGAGCTGGACTCGGTGATCCTTATGGGTCCCTTCCAACTCAGGATATTCTATGATTCTATTATTCTAATAACATATATAATATATAAATCTGATAAGTAGATAACAGAAATAATTTAATTTTATCATAACTTGCCCATTGGCTCACCTCAAAGACAGACAAGGAGGGAGGTATAATATCAGACTTTCTATTTTACTTTATTGTCTGCCATCTTTTATGAAAATTATTTGAGCAACCATATTAACACTAAGTTTCCACAGATGATCAAATGTGTACTTCTTCCAAAAAAGGTCTGAATCTTGAAATCTTTCTAAGTGAAATATATTCCATATTCTGTTGATTAGCTTTTATGTTTTTACCATGCATATTTTAAGAGCATTGATCAAAGAGAAATACAGTATAAATATTATTCCTAAATTAAACAAACCTATGTCCTTGTTTCAATGAGGTTAGAGTTTAGTCCTGACAACATCAAGAGAACAAAAATATATCTAAACAGGGGTAACATCTTAAGTTGATCTTTTATCTAATCAACTGATAGTCATTGTAATATTATGAGATAATGGATTTTTTAATATATCAAAATATCTAAAAATATAAGTAACTGCTTGATTGTGCCTGGTACAAGTTCCTTTAATCTAGCAGACTTTGTAGTCTTTTCTTGCTTATTACTCTGGAAAGCTCAGTAAGATCAGCAATGATTTTGTGACTGAGACACTAAAAGCTCTAACTTACTAACAACGTAAGAATTAGTGACTCTTAATGCATAAATGCAATTCTAATTAGATTCACACGCACAATGATTTATTGTGATAGTTATTTTTGCCTTGAAAGATTAATCAAATTTGTGATCATCCTTCTGTAGGAAAAGAAAATATCAGCAGTAGATGAGTATATGAGTTGTCCATACCAGAGGTTCATCAAGCCCAGTTATAACTCTACTGGTAAGTACCAGCAGATGCCCAGAGAAGAGCATAAGAAAATAGTAAGCTTCAGTGGCACTTCCCAGGAAACTCATGATCACCATACGTACTTGCTTAATGTCTATGACAAATGCTTTCAAGAAGTTCCGTCATTTAGCTACACAATAGATGAAGTACTTTGGTTTGTTTTGAACTGTGTCCTGACAGTTTGGTGGTTTTTTTAATATCTGCTAGTTCTGGTATTAGAAAAATTACTAACATTCATTTCCTATTTAGTCTTTCCTCATCAATCATGTTTTTATATGCTATTATCTCATGTCTCTTCTACAGCTTCAGAAGGTTTAGTCCATTTAGTTGTTACCAGAATAGAAGTTTACACTATCTGCATTCCTTACATGTATGGTGCAACCTGTTTTGTCATCTTTGTTGCTCTTCTCTCACTTCTTAATTTGCAACTTTTTGTGATAAGGGGGGAGCATCTGCACACAACATTCAAAATATGACATCATGTTATGTTTTTGGGTTTTTTTGTTTGTTTTTTTTTTTGTTTTTGTTTTTGTTTTTCTACTCTTGTTTTCCCAATACTTCCTCTTTTTTTGACCCATATTGAACTCGGTCCTGTTTTCATAGACTTACTTATTCTTCAGTGGTGGAGGACAGTTCAAAGATCATTACTGTTTATACAGAATAAGATAATTTTTCTTCTATGCATCTTGCATCTATATCAAATGCCACTTGCAGATATTATTAGATCTCACCATTTACCTTCATTGACTGTTTTCTTTTAACCAATTACAAATGAGTTTCTATCTTCACTGCAACTTAGTTTCTTTAAGGAAATTTTGGAAACCTAGGTAGACTCTATTATGTTCCTCTTCTCTGAAGACTTCTTAATTCTTCTTTTTAAAAAAGTCCATTACTTTTGTGAGAAATAATTTTCTTAAGAGAAAGCATGTTGACTCTTCCTCAGTAAAACATATTCGAATATTCATATGTCCAGCAATTCTATTTTTGGTCCAGTTTCTACAGAACACCAGTACAGAGATCAGGCTTTCCGGTCCTCAGTTTTGTGGATCTTTCCCAAAACCCTTTTTATAAATAAGCAATGCATTACCATAATCTAGTCATCTCGGTCTGGTACTTGAAAAAACCCCAAACATCTGCATGCTAATAATTTGACAGCATCATTACTCTTCTTTTCTGAATACCATGTCATTCTTCATTTTGTCGTCTTTGTCGTGACCAAGCAGGATGGGACAGACCCTTTGATAAGTCTTCCATAAAGCAGCCTTTGGTTGCTGGAACGTCCTGAAAGTCACCTTTGGTGGATGCGGGTGCAAAGAATACATGCACTGTTGGTGCTGCAGTCTTACTGACCTTGAATGTTCCTTTTGCATCACTGAGCCTATCAGAACCTTCCCACTACTGATGCACTCACAGAAAGATGCATTAGTTGAAAATCTGCAAGTTGTATCTCCAGGTGTGTTTGCTAAAATCCTGGCTATTTTTACAAAACTCATTTTTTCTTGAACTTGGGGGGAGAGGGGACAAAAAAAAGCATTAGGATGAAACTTTGCTTGCTGAACCATCTCTTTCAGCTGGCTGTAAGCCTAAATGGCTCTTCTTCCGTCTTTCTTTTCTTTCTTTCTTTCTTTCTTTCTTTCTTTCTTTCTTTCTTTCTTTCTTTCTTTCTTTCTTTCTTTTCATCAGCAGTCTTTACACAGATATGTATGATACTTTCTCTCCACTTTCTCTTCAGTTTCCTCAGTCTTTGCTATCCCTATGACAAATGACTAGATAAACATAGTACAAATGATTCAATACTTTGTGTTCTGAACCTATCACAAATGAATCCTCTTGGTCTCCAGCTTCTGTTCAAAGTTTGCCATGTACTTGTACATTGAATGCTTTTCCTAATAACAGCTAGCTGGTTATTTAATGGAGTTTGTCTTTTTTAACTTTCTTTAGTGGAGCTACATCATGTACTGAAAACAGATTTTATCCAAACTCTAACAATGTGAAGAAAAGACATTTTTTTCTGCAGTCAAAAATAACAATGCTATACAATGTTTGAGTTCTGGTGGATCAGAATTAAATAAGGTATAATCCTGTGGCAGGCCAGGTGGCTTAGCAGCTGTTCAGAATATTGTGGAATGCGAAGGTTCGTTTGAAAGCAACCTCATCTATCTTTCTCTGAGCCATTCACTTGGCTGAGAAAGCTCAACCATGCTGATATTGTGAAGGTGATGTAGTTATGTGGCCTGACCTTGGCTCCTCTGCAGAGGATGACTGATGATGAGCGATATAAGTAGAGAAGCAGAGGAAGTGACAGCTGCTGAAGGTATGAGTATCTCCTGCTGGTCAGCTGATAAAGTAACATAGAAGGTACTTGCCTGCTGCTTTTCTTGCTGCATTTATTTTTCATAGTGGCTACAACACATACACAATGATTTGCTCCCACCGCAATCCAATGTCATGTATATATTAGCAGATGCAGACAAACTGAGCTTGAACTGCCCATGCTATGCCAGCAGTGAAAATGGGGGATGGAATGACCTGAGCTTCTTTGCTGTTAGATGCATTATAGATTTGTTATATGTAATCACCTATTTAAAACACTACAGGCTGTACTCTCTGACTTTTCGTCTAAAAGAACATATGAAGTCTTTTTTTATACCTCACTTATTTATGCTTTTAATTTATAGCCACACAAAGAGATTACTTTGGAGTTAAAAACTATCTAGTGTCTAGTGTCCATACCAAGAAAGAGTTTTTAGGTGGGGTTTACAGAAAACTAGGAGTCAGTTTATGAGCAAAAGGCTGAATTTGTACCTAGTGCATAGAGAAGGAAAGAGAAGGAACTGAGGTTTGTGTGAATACAATATTAGTTCTTCCTGAGACTGACCAATATAAGTCAACAATCCACTCTGTTGACCTGCTTTCTGGAGACAGTCCTGACCTCTGTCATCTCCCTTTCCAGTATGGAGATATAAATAGCTGCAATTTAAAGATATAAGAATGACTGCTTCCTAAGACTATGCAGTGAATTTGTGTTGTTTGTTTCTGTGTTCCTGTTCACACAGCTATGAAGAAACACAGCATAACAAGTATGTGTCAGATTTAGTGACTCCAATATTGTGTCTCATTTACAAATAAGAACAAATTTTTAATGGCAGTCTTGCAAACTCAGGTAAAATTTGGAAATGAAGCTCGGGTTTCTTTTCCGTCATTAGGCCAGAATCTAGTTGACAATTGTCAATGAATAACATGCACTTCTGCACTATTTCATTACTAACCAGAAATATTCTTTTGAACTTTGAAGTAAGAACAACATACTATTTAAAATAGTATTTAAACCAAGCAAACTATATTATAAAGAAAGATGTAGTCCACACATATCTACAACATTGGGGCACTTTCCAGAAAGTCCAAATTTCTCAAATATTAAAACTGTGGTGGAAATTTCAGTAAATTATGATTTTCTACAGGATTCATACCCATTCTCAGTTTTCCTTCAGAAAAACTGCACCTGTGGATCTCCTATCCAAATAGATGCTTTCTCAGTTAGGCATATCACCTGATATTGCTGAACATCTTTGAGGCTGACTTGTGTTCAGACTCCATGAAGTGACAATTTTAGGGTGGGTATGTCCTCACTGCAGACAGGTTCTTGCTGATTTTGATTGCTCAATACATCCTTCTGTGCCTGTATTTCATTATTTGTCTAATGTGGAATGACGTCCTTGTAGAATGCTGAGGTCTAAGACAGAGTAAGAAGTGAGAAAAGTGAGAATGCTTGTCACCTGCATTAAGTAATGTTTAAATAAAAAAATATTAAAGAAAAAGTTAAATAGAATTTCACAAGCAATGTTCACATAGAATCATAGAACAGTTTAGGTTGGAAGTGACCTTCAAAGACCACCTAATCCAACTCCCCCGCCATGGGTAGGGACATCTGTCACTAGATCCGGTTGCTCAGATCCCCATTCAACCTGGCCTTGAACACATCCAATCATGGGACATACACAACTTCTCTGGGCAACTGTTCCAGTGTTTACCATCCTCATCATAAAAAATTTCTTTCTTATATCTAGTCTGAAACTACTCTCTTTCAGTTTAAAACCATTACCCCTTGTTCTGTCACTATGGGCCTTGGTAAAAATTCTCACTTTGTCTTTCTTATAAGCCCACTTTATATAGTGAAACACTGCAATCAGGTGTCCCCAGAACCTTCTCTTCTCCAGGCAGAACAACTTCAACTCTCTCAGCCTTTCTTCATAGGAGAGGCATTCCATCCCTCTAATAATTTCTATGTCTCTCCTCTGGACTTGCTCCATCAGGTCCACGTCTTTGTTGTGCTGGGGGCCCCAGAGATGGATGCAATACTCCAGGTGGGGTCTCATGAGAGCACAGGAGAGGGGGAGAATCACCTCCCTCAATCTGCTGGTCATGCTTCTTTTTATGCCTCCCAGTATATGATTGGCTTTCTGGGCTGCAGGTGCACATTGCCAGCTTATGTCCAATTTTTCATCCACCAGTATCTCCAAGTCCTCTATAGGTCTACTCTCAATCCATTCACCCCCCAGTCTGTATTGATACTGGTGATTGCCCTGACCCATGTGCAGGTCCTTACCCTTGGCCTTTTGAACTTCATGATGTTCACATAGGCCCACTCCTCAAGTCTTTCAAGGTCCCTCTGGATGCCATCATATCCTTCAATCATTATCAACTGCACCACTCAGCTTGGTGTCATCTGCAAAATTGTTGAGAGTGCACTTGGTCCCACTGTCGTCACTGATGAAGATATTATGCAGTTTTGGTTCCTATATTGTACCCTGGAGGGACACCACTTGTCACAGGTGTCCATTTGGACGTTGAACTGTTGACTGTAAGTCTTTGGACATGGCCATCCAGCCATTTCCTTATCCATCTAACAGTCCATCCATCAAATCCATATCTCTCCAATTTAGAGAAAAGGATGTAGTGGGGGACCATATTAAAGGCCTTCGAGAAGTCAAGATAGATGACATCTGTAGCTCTTGCCTTGTTCACTGATACAGTCCCTCCATTGTAGAAGGCCACTAGATTAGTCAGGCATGACTTGCCGCTCTTGAAGCTGTGTTGATAGTCTATGATCACCTCCCTGTCTTCTATATGTTTTAACATGTCTTCCAGGAGGATCTATTCCAAGATCTTACCAGGCACAGAGATAAGGCTGACTGGTCTGTAGTTCCTAGGGTCAATGATTATGCTTAATGAGTATGAACAATAGAATTTCAAACCATAGTACCCAATTCAAGGCATCATGGCTGACACAAAATGTGGCAGGCACGCACACACACTCTAATTTTACAAAAATATGATACTTAAGACATATACGTAGCATAGATTTATGTCCACAGCAGGAACCTCTTCATTCTCTAAGACTGAGCATGGGGGGTTCATCATTAGCAAATGTCTTATCAGCAAGTTCCATTACTAAGCTAGTTGATGCTCTATGTTTCAATAACTCTTCATTAATTCAAAGCTGGTTTCCACAAGTGGAAACCTCTAGAAAAGTTTGTATGAATAGATGAAACAGTCACATCTGCCAGGAGGGGCATGAAGATCAGCAAAGAAAAATCACTGTATAGAAAAAATTCATAAAGATTGCTTATTTAAAAGAAATCACCCTCCTCTTACAATCTATTATGTTTAAATGGAAAAGAGAAAGACAATGCTAATGTAGCAACTGTCAGAACTATACTCTTAGTATTTATTTTGTAGGTTCCTTTTATACCTCTTTTGGTGTCTCTGTACTGCATAGTCTCTGGGTAACTTTTGTTTTGTTTAAACTTTTCCAGTGTGTTTAGCCTTATGATATATCTGTTCATTATGGATGTCAACAAATTCAGTTTTTCTAACCCTTGTAGAACTATGGGAAGACTTTACTAATTTTCAAAGAATTAGCAGAATCGAAGGAAAGAAAGAAGAAAGAGAAAAAGAGGAAGGAAGAGAGAGAAGAATGAAAAAGAGAACCCTTGCTGAAGACTTCCTCTTGCTTTACCACTCATTCAGAACTGATCTGATTTCACTGAAAACTTTATTCCCAGCCCTTCTAAAGACATCTTTGTGTGTTTCTTGTGGATGTTGAAGAAACAAAACCCTTTTATAGAGTTTTAATTTCTTCATGATCTAAATTTTAATGAGACTAGGCCATATCAGTGTAAAATGTGTTGAGATGGCTGCACTTCTGACAACAGGTCATCTTGTCTCAACCAAATGTCCTAATACAGTACCTAGAACAAAATGAGGCATTGAGAAAATGTTTGATCTATCTTGCTCTAACTGAATACAAAGGCCAAAACTTCATTAACATTTAATTATTAATACCAAATTGCTTGAATAGTTGTCATATTAGTGCAAAAATTAATTGTAGTCTAGTATACCTCTGCAGCCATGCAGATAAGCAAGAAGAGGGTAGGTCATGTAAGAACCATTGCGAGGAATGTGTGCCATGCAATGGGTTGTAGAATAGATCATAATAATTAATGTGTAGTCTACCATGTCAGATCATGAAACAAACAAACAAACAAGTCAGAAAAAGCTTTCAGACATTTTGTTCTAAAAGATTTATGCTTTTAATCATAATTCGTCTTTCATTTTATAGGTAATACTTTTTCACTTCAGTCTTCCCTTTATTTGCAATGGCTCCTACAAAAAATAAATCATTACTAAACACTTTAGCATTCTGTGTTTGCTTGTTAGTTTTTAGTCTGAAATTTCTGAACTTGAAGCTGTTTTCTGGCTTCAAGCAAAATACTGTAACAGAGCAGAACTGTTTATCGTATCACTGTCAGTGTCTACCAGGCCCCAGGGTTCCATTTTGTAAATTGAGTCTGGCTTACTGTAGTAATTCTCAGAAAGCAAATTAGAATTTATTCTTAACACAAGGAAAAGAAAAGAAAATAAACCTTTACTGTTATGAAAATAAGGCATATTAGGTAAATATTTTAATGTAATGCAGCACTGTAGTCAAATTTGATGATACCAATCTTTCAAAAAGGGAATGAAGTAATATGTCTGTTATTTTTACTTCTGAAAGTTTGCTCTAGACAAATGTTTCATCTCAATATCAAATCATGAGTTGCACTGATGCCTAAGGTGTTATACTTGAAAAAAATTCTGAAAAACTAATAACTATACTAGGAAGAATTGTATAAGAGAAACTCAGGTACTGAGTTTTGCTTTTTACATTTAGTGTCCTTATATTCTGAAAAGGGATTTGATATAATTGAAAAAAATAGATTCATGACTTCTTAGATGACCTCAAAGGACAAATGCATGTGTTGATTATAGTGCAATGACTGCAGATGTGTTTTAAGAATCGCAACAAAGTCAGGAAGTCAAATGAGATTCAAAAAGAGAATCAAACATACCTGCCAATGACAGCAATACCAGTATTGTGTTCTGGATTGGTGGAAATGAGAGAATATCTATTAGAATTAATCTACATTTGTGAACTAAGCCATAAAAACCTAGACTGAAACAATACTGCCATTATTAGATAGGTTTTCACAACCTATCTAATATCTAATTTCAGTCTAATTTCACAATTATATAACCTATCAATATCTAATTTCACAACCTATGTAGTTGTATCTTATTAATGTTTTTAGTTGTGATAAACTATAATATTGTAGTTTAGACCTAGCTTTAAAGCTTTGATCCACTGTACATTGTACTGATTCAGTTGTAAATCCCTTTTTAGGACTATCAGCTCTCTCACCTTCACAGTCCCCATTTATAATGTTTCTCCATTATAAAAGTATTGATAGTAACAGCGTTGTTATCTGGTTTGACCAAATATCAAGTACAAACACAAGGAATAAGACTTCTGAGGTGCCAGTTTTGAAGTTCATAAGCAAGGTATGGAAAGATAATGCCAGAAAGTTGTGCTAAGTACCTGAACTGGATCCTACTAGAGTTTCTCTCAGACAGTCCCATGGACCCTCCTGTCTGGAGCAGCCCATCCTGCGTTAAGCTGACTGCCTTAGGGCGTGAGAATCTGAGGAACTTAATACAGCTCTCTCTAACAGTCAGCTACCCTTTCTTTCCTACATCCGCTCTCTCTAAGTTTTAAACTGTCTGTCTCTCATGTTATCAATCTTTTTTACTTCTGCTGAACAAGGTTGCATTTTTTTCCCCCAGTGTAAATGTCCAGATAGATAGCGTAGAAACTTTTCCTTTTGTTTTCTTCAATACTTGCTCATACACTATTAATAAAGTGGATGTAAACTTTGCTTTGCCTTTCACTGGTATGACTGTGGAGTGCCCAAGCTATTCAGACAGGTCCATAGATATTCTGATCCCTGTGATGAAGGTGGCCCATCTCTTCACTGATCCCTTCAAGCTCAAACAGGAATGTCAAAACCAGTACAGAAGCCTTTTGTTCATGCTGGTCTTTCACAAACTCTGAGTACCCATCATATCTACAGCCCCTTCCACAACAGGCTTCAGGTATGTCTGTTCCTGTGAAAATTCATCAAAGGTCAAGAGTTTGTTCATCTCTGGTAAGCATCCCTTAGCAAAGAGCTGTCTCATTGCAGCTGTGCCAGCTTCTACTCCTTCGCTGCAGTCGCAGAAATCCAGGTTCCCTGGTGACAGTGATGTCAGTGTTACGAAAACACTAAATGATCAGTTATGACTGATTTAGTCAGTAATGACGCAGGTAAAATAAGCTGCATTCTTTATTGGTAGAAGGATAGAATATTTCACATCAGAAGTTTTAGAGGTAACTAAAGCAATAGCTTTTCAATGCATCTCATATTGTCAGGATGTTTTAGTTAGCACAGCTGACAGTGAGAATGTAATACTATTCTAGTCAGTTCAATGGCTCTTTATTCAGTCATTTCAAGCAACCTCTCTCTCATTCAGCTTTCTTGATTCTTCCATTGCCTTTTCAGTGTAATCCAGCCTGTACTCCTTACAACATGTTACTTGAGAATCACTGAAATCTTTTCTTGTGGTTCTCTTGCTAGAGGTAGTACTTGTAGGCGGGTCTTAGTCAGGCTTTCTGCTATAAATTGCATGGGAAACTTTTTATTTGCAACATTGCTGACATAATAGAAAGAGTCTTAACATCATTAACATCAGAATAGTCCTTTATTTTCATAAACACAAACTTCTTTTAAGGAAGACATAACAAAGAAGTCAGATTTTTAAGGTATTTGAGAATCTAAAATATAGATAACCCCCTAAATCCCATGGATAAATAGTAAATTTGGTAACTAAATATTTTCAAAACTCTCAGTGGCATTTATACAACTTGGCATTTAATCATGCTTGGCATGTATCACTCCTATATATGAATAAGTATTGTTTGTTGCTGATTCCCTCCAGAAATCAAATGTGCAAACTTGTATACAATATATTTTGGAGATAATAATTTTTCCATTTTAAGGTGAACCTGAGGAGAAATTCACCTGTTAGTCACTTAGTCTCACTGTGTGATAGTCATAACTTGGATTGATGTAGATCTTTCAGATTTTTTTTTTCCTGGGAAACAGTTGTTTCATAATTTTTAAGAGAATAGGGTAAACAAATGACCTTATGTGATATAAACATGAGAGGTACTGGCTGAGAAAAAGATTTTTAAAAAAATCAGGATTGTATAAACCGGTTCATTTGGCTTGTTTGACAGAAGTGACATGAAACTGCAGCAGCATGAGCAGAATCACTGGAAACTTCAAACACTGGAGAAGTTAACAGCAAAACATCCTTTCATCAAATCAGACAATGGGTGTGATATGTAGAGAATTGGATAGAGGAGTAACAAAACTGGATGCCTGGGACTGAGACGATAAGTATAAAGATAACTATATTCAGGAGTATGGGTCACAACACTGAAAAGTAGACTAATGTAGAAACTTAAGGTAGAAAGGGTGGAAAGATCACTAGTTTTGACTGTAAATAAATGGATTAACCAAAGGGAAAAAAAATCAAAACAAAAAACAACCTAAACAATAACAGCAACACAAAAGGTAAGTATGCAGTAACCTGAAGTGAAAACAAGGCTCTTCTGAATTTTGTTTTTCAGGACTATGAGAAAAATCTATTAAAACAGTGAATGCAGTTCAGTAAAAAAGTGGCATTGCACTAAATACAAGGCCGATCATGACATGAGGAAGTATTTTAACTGATTCCTTGCTATGGCTATGAAGAAAAGAAATTGTTACTAACTCATGGAAGCTGTCATAAATAAAGGCAAATATCCTCTGCAAAAATCTTGTTCATCCAGGTTGTTACCATTTGCATCACCTCTCCTCTCCCTAACCCATTTTCAGTAAGGATATATTCTTGTGTTCCAGTTATTAGATCTATGTTCTATCTTTCTTCACTGTGTTTCTTACAATCAGGTATAAACTTAGCTTGAAAAAATACACTTTCTGATTACTCTTACACCAGATTTTTACCTCCTTTTTTTTTTTTTTTAAATAGAATAGTCCTTTACCAAATGAAAAACACTAAATTAAATCTGTGCAATAGCTTGGAAAGCAAAAGGAAAGCTGAAAGTAAGTAATGTAAGCAGTCTATTTTAACCCTTTGAATTTAATGTGTACACAATTTATTACCAGTTTCATTCTGCCCATCTTCAAGCACTTTGACTTGAAGTACTTTGAATACTTTGAAGTATTGACTTCAAAGTCAATACTTTCAAGTATGGATATACAGAAAGTTATGTTTTATCAATAATTAATACAAGTTGAACAATCTGATCATTATTTTTAGACACAAGCAGTTTAGACTTTATTAGTGTAAAGCTGGAGGTGGTGTGTTTCCATCTGTCTTCAAGTGTAGCACAGCTACTTTGATGTTCCTTTTACATTTGACATTGTTTTCAATTTACATATCTTGCAGGG
This sequence comes from Grus americana, assembly GCF_028858705.1. Lineage (NCBI taxonomy): Eukaryota > Metazoa > Chordata > Aves > Gruiformes > Gruidae > Grus > Grus americana. The sequence goes on from NC_072853.1 coordinate 62,497,985, forward strand.
CATCCCAGAAAATCAGTCAGATGACTGACATCTCCACATCTAAAGAAATAGCATGGCTTTTATATTTTAGCCCAAAGTGGGCTTTTATTTCCTTTCACACTATTTCGGTTTCTGCACTGTTAACACTCTATGAACTTTAACTAGAGGAGGTAATTTATCATTTTCTTTCACTGTTTCTGATAAACTCAGAAGTCTTACAAAGGGTTAAATTGTCCTCATCTGACATTAATTTTAGACTTATTTTTTCTTTTCAATTCTTAGATCACAGAACAGTTTGTCAGCTAGACTACAACAACTGTTTGAGTAGCAAAACCAAAGTCATGTAAAACAGCTGCAAATCACTCAGTCCTTGGGTTTTTGCTCTCCTGTAAAAATAACATCTCCCACAACATTTATTAAGGGCCAAGGGGCTTACTGTCTCTGAGAACTGCTTTATCCTAGTCTGTAGAATGAAAGGAGCATCTGCTACGGCAGGTAAGCTGCAAAATATCGCATGTTATCAAGTCCTAAGTAATGAAGGAAAAAGCTTTCTTTTTTATATTTAAAAAAAAAAAAAAAAGGTGGTGGTTTACAAGGAATGCATGAAGTGCAAGTGTTTCGCCTTCTGGTGGCTGTCACATTGGCAGTCAAGCAGGTGGACATGAGAACCTGTCATGTCAGTATAGGTAATGTCTTGCTGTAATGCCACCCTGCCAGAAAGGTTGGAGATTCACTGCATATTCACTTATTTAGTGAATTACCTGTAAGAATAAACTATTATTAGTCCTATTCTTACTTTCTAGCTCCCTTTAGTATCTCCACGTACACAGAGTAGCTATTTACTACTGCTTTGTTCAGTTAGCATGAGAAATATGTAGCTGTTTCTACTTCTACCAAATCTTCCTACTTCTTCGCTTTATACAGAAAAAAACCCAATAACCTCAAAAGATAGCTGCTGCTGGCACATACTACATGTATACCATACCCAAATACCCCCCACACTGCAGAGCTTGCTATAGTAATGAATATATTTTAGGAGTGATATCACTTCTGATCCAGGATTGGCTCAGTAGGGGTAAAATAGAAAAGAAAATTTGTCCTAGGAAAGAATTCACATAAATGAAAAGCACCTGCTGACACTAGGTTTTTTCTTCTTTAATGAAATAACAATAGGTCTTTTCCCTATTTTCCCCTTACAAGTACATATATGTTTCTACAGAAGTGTATTTATCCTGGCACTAAATCCTCAGGAGATGGTACTTGCTGAGAATTGTTAAGAATGTCTGTTGTGAACCAGTGATACTTTTCAGCAAATAAATTGCTAGCTATCTATCCAGCTATCTAAGTTACTCTGAGAGTTTTTTCAAGGCAATTGGTACATTCCATTCTGACCTTTTATCAAGAAAACAGGATGTGACAGTTTGTCTCTGATAGTCCATGTAACTGGAAGAGACTAAAGGGACTTCAAAAAGACATGCCTTGTTTGCTAATAATATTATTTATTCAAGATGTGCAGCCAAATAGCTATCATTAGCATACTATGATTTTAAACAAGAAATTTATTTTTTCTTGCAAATAAGATTATTTTATTTTGTTTTATTTTGTTTTGTTCTTCAAACGGTTGTTTTCCCGGGTTGCTGGGAAGCTGAATTGTGAAGAAACTGGAGCATGCATGCCAGGCATGGCCCTCCTTCTCAGATAGAGAGAAAAAGGAAAGTTGCACAGCATCAGGGTCTGTGAATAATAGCAGATCCTCTGAAAATGGGAACAGACTGTCAATTCTGTTACACGCATGGACCATGGAATGGTATAATTAAGAAAAGTAACTATACTGAACTGTTAAGACCAGACAGCAAGAGAAAAACTCTGGGAATTAAAGGTCATGGGCAGTCTTTTATAATCTGGTAAGTCCTTGGAAAACAGGTGCACAAGGCTAGGGAATGGTAGACATCTAGTAGCCCAGGGTTCCTTCATAGTTCTGATTTTGGGAATTTTATAAAAGAGATTCGCTTGTGGTTCTTGAAGAATCCTGTCTTTCAAAATGATACAACAATCCCTAAAAGCACAAGGAGAACAGAAAAGTGGGGAGGCAAGACCTTGGGCCCTTGGAGGACCAGAAGTCTGAAGACTCTTGGAATCTGAGAAAGCAGAGCTTGAGAAGGAAGCCTAAAACTCTAAGACAGGCAATGTGTAAATCCAGATGTTTAGGGTACTTCAGCCATGGAACTCTTCAGAATGCAAAGCACAACAGACGTGATGTCAAGGTGAGGTAGTGGTTTGGCCTGAAGTTAGACTGAGCATGACAGGAGCAAGAAATTATCAGGGAATTTTACCTCAGTGTAGGAGGCTGATGTGGAAACCTATTCAACATAAATTGTCATGAGGTTGCAAAAGGAGTGCTTTTTGAATATGAATATGAATTTGGAGGTAAGTAGTTTAACAGCAGTAGAAATAGGTGTTGGGGTTTGGCACTCCAGTAAAATTTCTCTGTATTTAAAGTCTATGCAGGCCAATGACCCTGAATCAATGCAAATGAAGTAGCAAGTTTCTTGAATGAATATGATTAAATCAGCATTAGTTCAAGCCTGTTACATTTGTACAGTGCCTGGTAGGATAGATACTTGGCTTCTGAGAACATCCACTGCAATTAATAAAAATGAACATGCTAAATGTGTCATGGGTATTAATCATCTTTTCCATATGTGAAAACCATCTGCTATTTCCGTTAGTCAGTTGAAGTGCCTGAATTTAATTGTATAGGCAAAATAAACTACACAAAGATTAAGGGAAGTTGATAATTTGATTACACATCTCATAAATGTATTGGTTTTAGCTAAAATACAAATGAAGTGCACATGATTCTTGTAAAAAATAAATACTTTAAAAATAAATGAAAAAAAACCCTGAAGCTTCTGATCCTCACTGTTTAGTTTTTGATCAATAAGCAATACAGAATGTAAGAAATTTCTCCCTTGAATTGTTGTTCACCTGACCTCAGATTCGGTATGGCACTGTTCCAAGGATCTGTCTTGCAGTCCCTGTCAGCAAGGGTGTCTGGTTTTGTTCTGACATTATAGGGTTTTCTTATATTTAATTTTTTTTTAAGGTCACAGAGCGTTGAAGGAACTTGTGCTAGTGAGCTAACAGTATCAGCTCAAGAGTCTTTCTTATGGTAATATTTGATAACTGGAGAAAAAAGAAAGGTAGGGAGGCTGAAACTGCAGAACTGTTCTACTAAGGAAGGATAGTTAAACTACCTACATCGCAGTGAGCTTGTTCACAATTAACTGAGGCTGCTCATCCCTGTAGATGAAATTGCTGCAATTTGAAACTGACTTAAACACACAAGTGAAGTCCAGAAAGTCTTTTGAAGTTGAAATATCTCTGTCCTAGCTTCCCAGTGGTTAGGAATAAGTGCTGTAAAGATTATCTGAAATTAACAGAATAATGAATATTTCATAATTTTCATACATGCAAACTGCTCTGATTTCTAGGTAGAAGTCGTGGTTACCCAGCAGAGAGCAGGAGAAAACAGGTCAGAGTTACAGACTCTTAAGAGTATATCTACAATGCCTTTCTCATTTTGATCAAGAGTTGTCTTTTTGAACCAAAACTCTCAGTTGTCCCCCTGCTTTGGTTTATATTGTACATCTGTTTGGATTGCAGAGACTGTTTTCTTTCTGGATGAAACCAGACTAGAAGACATGGTGTGGGACCACACTCACAGAGGCCACTAGTAGGCATTCCGTTGACTGGACCACACAACAGCCTGTCTGACATTAAGCCTCCTGCAATGTATGGAACACTTCTACTTACAGTAGAGGAAACATCCACTGGTTTACTCTACAAACATGTTCCCAGTGGGTCTCATTGTTTGCTAATGGAGACAAACTTCCATGAAGACAAAGCTAGCAATTCCTGTTAGCCACTTCAAGGAACAGCGAGAGGGAAAAAGATGTGAGACTGGAGCTCCTGTGGGTATTGAATAGGAAGGTGGCATTATTGTTTAGGTGTTCAGACAGCCAGAGTGCACCTGGGGTTATACAATCACCCACCTAGGTACATAGACAGTCCTAAGAAGAGGAACATCTAAAAAGTCCCAGCAGGGGGATTTTACATACCATAAAACAAGTTCCCCGTTAAATACGTCACTCAGCTGGGGCCTACAACATATTTCATGATTTTTTTTATTATTTTTGTATCCATGCTCCTCCCTCACCAAACAGAATTTAGGGTGTATTTTGATCTTCCCCTTGAAGACTACACACCATCCTTTCTGTTGGGAGTAGTTACATGCCACCACCTTGCCCACAGTGTATGACGCAGTCTAGGTTTCTGATACATAGGAGAAATCAGCAGCTTAGAAGTCCATGTACTAACATGTAGAAATCTGGTAATGTCAAGATTTTGAATATATTGCTGATGGGAAAATTGAAGCACTGAATTACCCTTTTATATTTTTAATATACTTACAATCAAGAAAAATGTTGCATTATGATGTATGATACTGCAAAAGGAAACATCAACTTGTCAGGAGAAGAAAATCTTGTTAATAAAAAATGAGAAAAATTATGCTGTATCTAAATCAACTACCTACATAATATATGAACTCCTGCTATAAAATCTTGATAAACAATAAAGGTAGAAATGTTTCCAGTTAAAAGCTTTATCAAAAGCCCTAGGGCTTGTTGTGGAAACAAAACCCCAAACCAATTGCATTAAACTTTTGTTAAAGAATAAAATAAGGTACAAATGCATAAATCACCTTGTTAGTCCAAGATGAAGTTTTAACTACTGGAAGAAATCCCTTCAGGTCTGAATAAATAATACATTTTTTGAAAGATAATTTTTATTTTTGACATTTGAAAGCTACAGTAAAACAGTTATTTCTAAAGAAAATCTCTTAAGATATGAAGAAAGCTGCTAATAATTTGGATGTACAAAAGTGTTTCTTAGGATATCTTTTCAATTTTATGTTCCTGCAGGTGAACACAAATAGAGATACACAATCTACTTAATTTTATGAACTGACTGTTAATACACTAATAAATTATAACAATGTATTCATGTGAAATAACTATAACCTTAGTTTGCTTTCAAGTGGATAGGTTTCCTTTCTTTCTTTCTCACTGGTACATGAGGCAAATAAATGGTTTTAAAAATTGAGAAAATATGAAATCAAGTATAGTTTTAAATTGGAATACAAGTATCTTCAAATGATGGCTGAGAAGGTGGTTTACAGGGTCAAACCTCAGTTGCAGAGTCCGGTCCTCCTCCTGCATTATTAACAACTGTAATGTTATTTCCGTGGGGAGATTATATGTGTTTATTAATAGAATTTATGGATGCTCTTAATCATAAATTGCAAGTCCAAACATAGCCTATAACTGAATTTTATGCCTCAAACCCATGCAAGCTGCAAAAGTTAAATCACATGCTTAATATGAATATGCGCTTACCCTAAGCATATGCATTCTTTCATCTTCAATTCACTTGTTTTATAGGCATTAATGCAATCTGTGAAATCTTCAGACTTAGGTTCTGCACTGATAGAAATAATAGACTAATAACCCCTCTTAACGTTAGTCATTTGTATGAGCTAATGATCCCTTTCCTTGGAGGAAATCATCTTTTACAAAGTTCTGTCACAATCTTAAACGATTGCAACTTCAGATCAGGATGTTAAACACTAATGGATTTACCAACTGCTACACTAATTTTTTTAAAAATTGCTTCTATAACCCCTCTGCCTCCCTCTCATCCTGGATATTCCTAACAATAGGAAGTAAGGTGGGTAATTTTTAAAACACATCAGTAAACAATGGAACAGCAACATTTTCTGTTTGCAATATAGCCCTTCAGGATGCTTCTGTCTCCAGTCAAGCTAAATTGGATTAGCCATAGCTTAATTATGGAATAATGAGCAGTGTTCAGTTTCTTTGGCAATGAGGTGTTGGTTTGCCTCCTTTCCTTTTGTTTTGTTTTTGTTTTGTTTTTCCCTTTGGGATGTGGTAAGGACTTTCCAGAAAGAAAAACTAACAATCCCACTTATAATTTGTACCAAGGATCTGATTCTAAAACCTCAAAATTTAGACTCTTTAGGGATAATAATATGTACTATGAGTCAAAATTAATGGAATTTAAGACAGCCCAATGTTACTCTGCAGTTCTACTTAATGGTGTAAATATGGGACAAGATACTAGTCCTACTACGGAATTTACAGGGGATTTTCAGGAAGACATTTTTTCCTCTCTTTCTGTGTATATACATTTGCCTGTTTGTTTGTTTGTTTATTTAAGTAATTTCCATTCTTATAGTTGAACTGGTGGGAGGCTTGTAAATACAGAAAGAAAAAAAAAGAGGAGGAGGAGGAGAAGAAGAAGAAGAAGAAGAAGAAGAAGAGGAGGAGGAGGAGGAGGAAATCTAAGGAGCCTTCACTTTAGGGTCTTTGCTTGTTTGTTTTAAGCCATAATAGTTACACAAATACAGGTAGCTGAAACTTAAGTACACCCCCTGGGACATTTGTTAGTGCTTCTGGTAAAATACAGTCAGAACATCTGTCTTAGCTGCCCTTTGCTGGCTCTTGACCCATCTTGGGAATTAAGTCTTCTAGGGTGGGGTTTGTCTAGTGTTTTTCTATAGGATACAGGATCCCTTTTTCGGATCTACTACTCAGCTTGGTTCTTCTTTGTCTTCACCAGTTTTTCTATGTTATGTGCCATTTCCTGCGCTTTTTTTTCCACCCTGTTGGTACTCCCTAGTTGGAAATGTGCTCAAATATTATATATGCTTGCTATATTTGAACTGCTTAGATTTATTGACATGCTTTAAACCAGGCAATATAGACACTAAGCAGAGGGATTATTTTATGTAAGATTGTTCTGCCTTTAATGCAGTGCTGGATGTCTTTAGCAATGGTTATCACAAGTTTTCAGGCAAGTCTAAATGCACCTCCAGAGTCTCAGGTTGCCTGAGGTTTTATGCCACAGACCTAATATTAAACTTGTGTTTCTTATGGATTTTGCTGGAATTCTGATTTAAAAACAGAAAAACAAACAAATAAACAAACAAACAAAATAAAAACCACAACAAAAAAACCCCCACCAGTCATACAGTTCTTCAATGTTGCAAAGTATAAATCTGTGGGAAAACATCCATAGTGGATAATGCATATTGATCGGAGTAAACCAAAAATAATACTTCTCTTTTTTTCCTCACCATTAGACAAATGGAATTCTGAACAACCATAAAATCCAAGAGCTGAGAATAAACACTCCAGTATGATAGTTCTCACCATTTTGTGTGTAATATAAAACTGGTCTTTTGTAGCATTTGCATGCAGAGACAGTGAATCAGTTCTATTACACTAAAACATCAACTTTTTATTCTTTTGGTGCATACACTAGAGCATACAGAACAAAAAAAAAGTGTATCCCTCCCATCTCACAAAATTTCTGAACACGAATACAAGCCAACATGTTAATTATAGACTTATAAAATCGGTATTAATCTTTTTTTTTTTCTGATATAGATTCTTTTTTTACTGCCACAAGTTGCCATAAATTGCTCATTAAACTTCAAGCAATGCGATGTAACGCTTGCTACCATTTATAGGCAATGCTCTCCAAAGTATAATTAGAGGGAGTATTATGACACAGAACAATGGAGACAATTATTTCTGAAGTTTATTAATGCTAATTAGCATATGGCATCTAAGGCAGCTGCTGATACTTCATTGCTAAATACTGAGGGACTAATTAGTGTTTGATGTTAATTAGCTTCTTCTGCATGTGCATTGTCCTTAGACGCATATGCACTGTCACCACTGGGCTATTAAAAATCTGGCCTAAGCCGCCTTGCAGTGGCAGGATATGGCATTTAGGAGATTTTGCAGACTGTACAATACAGCTCTCTAATGTGCCCTTAATAGCCACTATATGAGCTTTAACAAGCCAAATTCACAAATTCTCATTGCAGTACATTACAACATTTAGTTTTAAAGTAGCTGAATAGTGTATAAATTGTTTAAAAATGACAGTTTCTTGCATTTTTATTGATAGAAATAACAGCCTGAGAGATTAAAACATCTCATATAATGAACTGAGGAAGAGAGGAAACACAACAGAATTTCACAGCATTACACAATGTTATCTGGTATTTGATCTCTTTCATTCTGAGTATAGATAATCAGAGGGTTTTTTGGTTTTGGTTTTGTTTTTGTTTTTTTTCCCCAGCAGAGATTCCTGTTGTCTGTGTATTATCAAACACGTCTGTCTTACAAAACATTTTTGGAAGTTGGAATACTATTTTTAAAAAAAGAATATAATAAAGTTGTGTCTATCTCTAGCTAGCAAGCAGGAAATAATCATATCTTCTTTCTTTGTTAACAGATTACTGCTGCTTTACACATGAGATTATTATTTAAAATCAGATTTTTTCCAGGGCATACTAGCATTCTGGTGAGAATTCCCTGTGCGAGTCATAACCCACTATTTTTTTAGTAGTTAATAAGCATTGGCTTTAGTGGGACAACATTCCTATATAATTAAAAAATACTCATTTCCTTAAACAGTAGGACAGGGGCTTAAAAGATTAGACCACAGAGGCCAAAAATAAGCCAAGAAAAGTAGAGTTTGCTAGTTAAGTCTTTTGTGTGGGTCAGGTTTGCCCTTTAATTCATTGTGACAACAGGTATCTTAGTTGAAAACTGAAACAGAGAGAAGTGATGAAGGACAGGAGCTAGTAAATTCAGTACCTACCACATAAGAGGCTAAGACAGATGTCAAAAGAATAAGGGCGGGGGGGGAAAGGAGGATAACATAGGACCTCATCTAAAATGTGAGGATGATGTGAGGGGGATTCTTGGTGAAGAGCAGTGGAGAGTTTGAAAATTATGAAGATTGTGATCCCCAACTTGATCTGGAGCTAGGTCCACTTCCCCACACAGGTTCTAGTCCTAGATAAAGAAGTCCTTTGATTTATAAAATCATTTAAACACTACAGCTGCCTTGTCAGATATAAAATGTGTCTTTAAATGGCTTAACTTCGTGGGCACCTGTTCTGCAGCAATAGCAAGCTCCTTGGCTATGCAGAGATAGTTAATTATTCTGGTTTCAGCTGAGATAGAGTTCGTTTTCTTTCTAGTAGCTGGTATAGTGCTGTGTTTTGGATTTAGTATGAGAATAATGTTGAAAATACATTGATGTTTTTAGTTGTTGCTGGGTAGGTGCAGTGCCTACACTAAGCCAAAGACTTTTCAGCTTCTCACGCCCTGCCAGGTGCAGAAGAAGCTGGGAGAGCACAGCCAGGACAGCTGGCCCAGGCTGGCCAAAGGGACGTTCCCTGCCATGTAATGCCATGCTTCCTGATTCCTGACTAGGGAAGCTAGCCGGGAGGTGTGATTGCTGGTTGGAAACAAACTAGGCATCAGGGTTTGGGTTTTTTTCTGCATGTGGTGAGCAATTGCATTTGTATATATCTATCACTTATAATAAATATATAATTATTTTTATTGTTATTGTTGTTATTATTATTGTCTTCCTTTGTTATCATATTAAACTGTCTTTAACTCAACCCATGGGTTTTTTTCCATTCTCCTCCCCATCCTACTGGGGTGAGCGAGTGGCTGTGTGGTGCTCGGTTACTGGCTGGGGTTAAACAACAACAAATATTAGCTCATTACACAGAAAGGATCTCTTTCAAACAGATTGGGTCTAAAGTGATACTTAAAAGTTCTGGGATAAAGAAGCCTGGTTAAGAAAGCATACATTAAGTATTGATGAGGTCTGTCCTTTGTGTAAAATCCAAAGCCTTTGATATTTGTTGAATTCACAGGATAAAAAAAAATAAATTAAAATTATAGGAGCTTTCTGATCCATGACTGAAAGATTAGTTTTGTTATTTCAGGTGGATAACCATGTCTTTGATAAAAGATGAGTTTTTTGACTGAAATTCAAAATAAATAAAAATAGTGTGCAAGGGGAAACTTAGCAAGGATGGATGATTCTATCGACATGACTGGAAAAGCAAAATATCAATAACACTAAAAAGGGACCTCTTCTAAGAAAACCTAGTGAAATTCAAATTGAAAATCTGGCAAAAATAACACAGGGAGTAGATATAATGGAATGACCATAACAGTCCTGTTTCGGCTAGAGAATGTGAAATAAGCAGATAAATGGTTTCTACACAGAATCTTGAAGACAACGGTGTCCAGAGTGAGACTTTTTGCTTAATTATCTGTAAAATGAATATTAAAGTTGACACCCCTGAGTATGATAATGAGCTTAAAGAAGTCCATGCTAAACATATATGACTATAGTACTTGACTCTCCACCCAAATCATGTTAAACATCACCCCAGGGAGGGGAAAAGCTAAGGTTAGGTTATGAAGGATATTAAGGAAAGTACACCCAGGGGCAAAGAAGAGATTGAAGACCCAGAAGAGGCAGTCGATGGGCTGTGCTCCTTCTCCTCCACCCAAGATAGGGACACTGTGCCTTCACCTTTTAGTGAAGAATACCCAGGATAGCATTTTGCTAGCACTATCATCGATATATTAGCACTACTGCAGGAAGTCTACTCATCAACAGCAATTCCAAACTTTTTATATCCATCACCTTAATAAATTGCCTGTCTTTTTCAACTTTGTGAAACTGTCTCCTTGAAAGTCCTTTAGGGGGCTCTGAAACAGGCAAACGTTGACTCTGATAAGTGGCTACACACATAACCCTTTAGACATAAACTGTTGACCAAGTCTGGGACTAAGACTTGACCGAGCCGCACCTGGACTCCCCTCTGAGAAGGAGTTTAGAAAGCAAAGGGGTCCCTTCTGAACCTTGTGACTCAACGGGAGGGCCTCCCTCAGTCACGCATCAGACTCATATCTTTTTATGTGACAGAAAGATACAAGAAATGCAGTAGATCAGCTCTGCACCTACACTGTACAGATGAAAAGGACTTAGTAATATTTGTTTCTTCAAGTATTCTCATATTAATTCCTCCCAGGAAAAATAGGCAATGTTGTAGCATAAGACAAATGGTCTATTAGTCCAAAGTAAAACTAGCATATTTGTTTTCAGATGGACTCTGGTGTATACAATAATATGTTGCCATAAACAGTAATAACTACTCTGAAAGCATTAAAGGGATAACATTTAGGGGGTTTTATGGGGTAAGTATATCTCCACAGAAAAACTGTAACTAGGCAGATAAACAGCAAACTGCAAAGGATAAAATTCATAACAGTCCCAGGAAAAAGAGCCCTCCTTATTAGATAATCATATCATACTGTAAGACTAACCAAAAGTTAGACTTACTATACAAGCAAAAGTCTAGACTAATACAGAAATATCCTCCATGGAACGGAGAAGCTCTCAATGGACATTGGAACACAGCTGCAATATTCATACTGTCTCAGTTCAAGTCCTTAGGAAAGTTTTCCTAGGGTTATTCTTGGCTGGGAAGCCAAGTTGTTCCTTGATTCATTCATCAGATGGATACAACCATCGGGAATACATTCATTTATTACAGAAGCAGGAAGATGGTAATCCTTCCTTATGTATGGTCTAAAGAGAGTTAAAAAAAAGGGAATATTTTCTTATAGATGGTGTGGTGATGCAAGAGTTCTCAACTAGAAAAGTCACATCTGTACTTATTACAATTCTTTATGGAAAAGGAAGAATTTTGGGCCTACACATCTTTAAAATATCACTTTAGCAATTAAAGTGCACGGGGCTGTCTTCTACCTATACTGTTCTTGCCTTGGCTCATCTGTTGATGCCAGCAGCTAGGTGCACAGACAGATTTGCCAATCAATTTCTCTGAGCATGCATGTGGAATTAGGCCCTCAACAAAACTTGTGTAGAGAAGGATTTCGCCTGCTTCTTTTAACCAGTACCTGACACCTGTGACTTTTCTACCTGCTGTGTGGCTGCTTGTGCTGCCGGATCAGAAGGGAGCACAGGACAGGTCATCTCTCCCATCGCATGAGTCCCATTTTTCTGGGATCAACATAATTCACAGAGGCAGCAAATAGGGAGAGGGAATTAGAGTGTACCTCTGTCATGAAGTGATAAGGGTTTTCTGAAAGTGAGAAATACTATTTTTCTCTCCCTGCTCCAATGAATATGTTTACATATTTTTATAAAACAAGACAAAAAGGTTGTAACTTTCATGTTCACTGAAGAAAATTTGTCAACGTAATCTCCAAGGATCCTGAAAGAGGCAGAAAACATAAGGCACATATAAAAAACCAAATACTTTTCACTTGTCTTCCTAAATTTTCAAGTCAGTCTCCTGTTTTTTTGAGGACCTCACAGATGTCTTTTAATATCTTTGGTTTCTTTCAGCCCAGAAAAAAGATTACTGAGGAAGGACATGAGAAAAATGCCATGACAAAATTGTGAAAACAATGGAGAAAGTGAATAACGATGAACTATTACTGTCCTTTTTGACACAAAAAGTGGTTAGTGAATGAAGCTGGAGAGGGACAAGATTTGGTTGTTTATGCAAAGCGTAAATGGGTAAATTAGATGGCATGGGTCATTCAAAGACATACAAAAGAATAGTTGTCTACTGCTTTCCCCAGGATGATACCCCTGTTGTCATTTTGTTCTGTCAAGCCAAAGTGCTTGTGAACATGGAATAAAAGGTTAAAAATTGCAAGCAATGCTTTGCTTTGTGAGAATTATTTTGTTTTATTGTTGAAACTTGATTTATAGTCAAATATACTATTTTTATTATAATATTATTGTTTGTGTTCAGAGTCAAGCCTCACAACAGTGTCAAGTGTTTGAAAAATTGTATCTTTGTTTATCTAATGTAATAGATGTCATTTTGAGTAAAATAAACAAACAAACAAAACCCTCAACATCCCCTCAAAGAGTTTTTGTTTTTGTGTGTTTAAGTATTTGTTTACCCATTGCCTTGTTCTCAGGTTTCAAACATTTGCCAGAAATTAATACTAACATCCTAAAACTAACCATAAACTGTTCAGTTTATTTCTATGCTCTGTAGACAGCTTCATATAACAATCAGTGATGGTTTTTCATAATCTGGAGACTACAGTAAATGATTGGTGACCAACTGGGATACTGTAACTCAACAATTGATCTACAGGGCATTTTTAATCATTTAGCTTTTTAAATTATGCCCATCTCTTCTAGAAGAATTTTGCTACATTTATACCTATGTTGTGTGAAAGGTAATATCACACATAAATCTGCTACGGAATTTAAAAGGCAAATAAATAGTTATGTGCTACTGGATCTACCAAGGAATTTAAAACATATTTTTAGGACTCTGAATATCTCTTATTACAGTCTAACACATTTTTCAGGCCGTTTTGCCTTGAAAAGAGATATGGAATCAGATTATCACTCTGTTTTTAAATCAGTGATGACAGAAACTGTCCCACTGAGTTATAAAACACTATGAAAACATGTCCTAAAGAAGGTCTGTCCTGGTGATGATTTAATTTAATTCAGTGGAACCGGCTGTTAAAATCACAGTCCATTCCTAAACTACCCTGACTGCAGCTAGAATCAGTATTCCAGGGACTGGGATCCACAGGGAGGAGAAATGACCCGCTTGGGACTGGATCCACAAGTCACTCCTGTGTGAATCTCATTTTTGTTCCTGGATTTATTTTGCCAGTAATCTCATAGTATATTCTGCATTTAGAAAGCTCTGTATGACTCTGAAATGTCAAAGTAAGAAAATGCTCAACTTTGACATCCCATTTTGCTTTGTTTATGTGAACACTGTCACCTGGGCCCATGTATACTGTATGCAATCATTAGACCAAGTTTAAACATATTGCTAAAGAATAAATGCACAAAATTAGATTTTGCTGATACATTGCAGGCTAAAGGTGCTGAAGCCTGATGATGATAGCACTTTTGTGGTATATACCCTGGTGATACCAACGACAAAGTGGCAGAACTGTAAGGGGCAATACCCTGAGCCTGAGGATTACAGCTACTCTGACTATAGTTGAAGACAGAAGGACGCTTGGAGTTTTGAGGGGGAAAAAGACTATTGGCAGCTGTGAACTAGTCCTGCAGAGTGCTTTATAGGTAACTTCTCATATATCTTTGCAGCTAGAAACTAGATAATGGAAAAAGTAGCATAAACCAAGATCTTAGAGGCGTTAAAATGTCCAAGAAAATATCATTCATAAGTAAAGGGCTTGTAAAACAAGGCATTTAAAATTCAAGATTAACTTCTAAAATGCACATTTGACACCTGTATGTTGTGGTTTTTCTTTTAATGGGGAAGATGCTTTTCTTTGTTTTACAGGTCTGGAAGAAGAATGTTTTTATTGAAACTAAGACATGGCTTTAAAAGTTTAGGTTTTAGTAAATAAATCTTATTTTTCTATCTTATTATTTGATTAAATTCATTGAGATGTATATGTGGAGAACATGAGGTGACATCCATGTAGTGACTGAAGTGGAAAATAGACAATGAAATATCAGGCATCTTTGTCAACAAATGTTCCATAACTTTTAACTCACTTTCCCCAGCATTTACTTAACAGTTTCAAGTCAATAGCTCCTTAAAAAAAAAAAACAAAAAAAACCCCCCAAACATAAAACCAACAAAACCAAAAAACATGCTACAGTTTATGGGGAGAAAAGACTGCTAGAAAAAGCCTATCTACAGGAAGGTAAAGTATTTTTTTCATAAGCAACAAGAAAGCTAATGTTTCTAAACTTTTTGCTGGTGTAGTCCTAGGTTTTATCCTACACTTCATATGGTCATGGCCAAGGTGTAAATCAAGAGAAAAGATCCTGAAATATCTCTTGGATTTTTCTTTCATCCTATATATGTAATCCTGTACATCAGACTGAAACTTCTACTCTGTAAAGTACTTAAAAATACTGACAAATATTTCCAAAATAAGATGTCCTCTTTTCTGTCATTCGGCTTGATCACAAATTACTACCTCTTCTTTTGTGTCTTCACTTTTTCTTTTCTCTACTACTTCTATCCTATCAGTTGTCATCCTTGCCACTTTTCTCTGTCCTCTTTTATCTTTTAGTGCTGACTTGGTCTTCCATCTAAAGTGAGAAAACAGACCACAGGGAGGAATGCTTACAGTAGCTGCCGGTTCTGCTAACTGTGGCATAGCAGTTGGAAGGCCAGCGAAAGCCAAAATTGCAGGAAAGAAGATGGAAGCAAAAAGTTCAGGGAACAGTAAATTGAAGTAAGCTCTAAAAAGATCACAATTTATAAGGGAAGAGAAAGAGTGCTTTTTATATTGTCTCTAACAAACAATAGACAGGTTTTGCATTTTTTGCTGGTGGGACATCAGCAGGGAAGAAAAGGGATTTAGAGACTGTCTTGTCTCCTTCCTGCACATATAGCTACAGTTGTAGCTATAGCCGTGATTCTCCTTAGGGGAGCATAAAAATGGGACTACCAGAGAGCAATATCAGTACATGGTGCATTATTACAATTTTTAGCAGCAACTTCACTGAAGTTCTCTGCAGCATAAATGTAAGTTGTAAGTGGAGACTGACAGGTTGGTATTCAGGGGGATCTCAACACACTTATACATTAACAGGAAAACAAATCTGATTTCAGGATTTTTTCCTTATCCAGTTTCCAGCCACATAGAAGAGCACTTGAAGAAAGGAATTAGAAAATGTATCAGGTAAATTTTAACTCTGAAGTTATTACTGCTCCTTCCTCATCCTGATATTAATACTACTGGAGTACTACTGAAGTATCTGGAATAGACTATTTAATAGAATATATGCTAGAATAGTTTGTAGAGCATGGTACATCCCTGGAAAGCCCAATTCGTCCCAAAAGACGTTGTTGGACAAATGTTCATAAATTAACTTGACTTAGAAAGAGGGTCCATATTAGTAAGATAAGCAGTGGAGCTAACCCATTTGCCATTCACAGCATGGAAATACAAATATATACAAAATAACTTGGATATTGCCTGGAGAACACTGCACTCCCTATATAGATGCTATGTTTTTAATGCAGATGTATTTCACAGTTACAAATACAGGACTTGTAACTAACTTTAGTGAAGCTGGTCTGGTAGGGGAGGATTAGATCATCTGTAATTGTAGATATATATTAGCATGATAGGGTCTAGAGGGGGAGGGGAAAACATCCCCTGCTCTCAAATTCATCTTTATTCAATAATAAGGGACAGTGAAGAGGTGTTATCTGATTATCTTTTTTTCACAAAAGAATCGGTAAGTTATTATTGTCCTCTCCCAAAAGCTAGAGAAGGAAATATAATTTGTCACTCAAGCACTGAAAGGACCTATTTTTAATCTTTATACTTTATAATAGATCAAAATTCCTTATTATACTAACTTTTTTTCTTGTAGCTTTACTCAGATTGTACCCTACAGCTGTAAATAATGAGTTTCAAATCAACTATCTCAGTAACAAATCTAATTAAAGAAATACCCAAATTTGCCATGAGTGGTAAATAGTAAAAATGCCTACAATTAAGCTTAAAAGAATTTTTTTTTCATCAATTAAAAAAAAAAAAAAAGAAAGATTTTAAAGATACACTGGTCAACTGTATCTGCAACAGCATAAAACACCTATGGAATGCACCAGCATTCAGCTTTTCAAAGATTTATATTTCCCAGGCAGTGTGAATTGCTCTGCATATTAAAGGCTGCTCGTAGTTTTGTTTTACAGACTTCCTTATTAAAGTTTTTGTTTGTTTGTTTGTTTTTGTTGTTGTTGGTGGTTGTGTTTGGGGGTTTTTTTTGTTTTTTTGTTTTATTTTTACTTTAGTTTGGAATAATAAATGAGAAAATAATAAGGCAGGGGGCATGCATTCACCACAGAAACTTTTCTTGTGCAAGACCTAGTTATTGTACAGTAAGAATAGGAAACTGTGAGGAAGAGGTAAATTGGTTACTAATCAGAAGTATACATGAATAATAAGGAAAAATAGTTCTTTGGGGAGAACATGAAATACTTATTCATCTTCCCAGCATACACATTCCCATCTTGTTCCCATTTTCATTAACTCCATACTGCATCTCTTTGAGTTTTCTTCCTGAAGAACATTCTGTTGTCATGCTCTTTGATGACCAGTATCTGGTGAGCTAGTGTTCTCAGACAGGCTCATTACTGAATGGTGTCTGACACAAAATTATTCATCTTCCTATTTCATAAATGACAGAATCGAGGGTAAAATCTTATATTTCATTGCTCAGAATTTCTTAGTAACAGAAAAAAAACCAGAATGGACATATTTTCTTTGACCCCAAAGGAAATGGACTTGACTTAAGATGTTTTGGGGCGATAGGAAAACAGTTGGTCTGGAGCTGTCCATGTTCCAGTTTTAGGTTTGAAGGGCACCGACCATCCTGTCAAAGAGAGACCACAGACTTGTGATTTCTTCCTAAATTGCTTTCATTAATCTGAACTTCTTAAAATGAGAGAAATTAAAATTGTGATCATAGATATATTTAGAACTTTGTATAAGTCAATTCAATAAGAAGGCAACAGTTACAACATTCCAAACCTTAGGAATTTCATATTTGAAAAAAAGAAAAAGTTCAGATAATGCAGAGTCAAAATAATTATTATAATTTAACAGTTTTGAGACATTTTATGAACAACATTATTAATAAATTATTTTTATAACAGGCTCTAAATTGCCTCAAAGAAACAAAAAGTAAGAATGGAAGTACTAAGATAGACGAGCATAACACTTATAACACTTTCTGGAGTATAAAAGGGTAAAGAATGCAATAATCTACCAAAGTTAGGGATATACTTTCATTTCAAAATAGAGTCACTTCTCTCTCTTGAAACTTATTTTGCCATGATATTAACAGAAAAAAAAATCAGGTCTTTAGAGAGCAAATACAAAGAATTAATTGGAAATGCCATTTGCTTTGCCAAAGCACCGAGAAGCCGATAGGAATGTAGGAGGAGAGGCTGAGAGCGCTGGGACTGTTCAGCCTGGGGAAGGGAAGGGCGACAGGAGGTAACAAAGCCAGACATTTCTTACTAGTGCCTGGTGGCAAGACAAGTGGCAGTGGGCACAAATCAAAACACACAAAATTCCACCTGAACACAAGAAAACACTTTTTTACCATGAGGATGGTCAAACAATGGAGCAGGTCTGTGATTCTGTGATTTCACTTGGATACTTTTAAGAGCCAAGTATCCACAGATAAAATAGGCTTTAGTGCAATTCCAGAGAAGGTTAAAGAAGAAAGAGGTAGAAGTAGGGTCAATAGTTGAAGAAAATACTCCCCCCACCAAAAAGAGGAAAAAAAAAAAAATTTACAATCCAAAAACTGGTTGGCAATTCTTGAAAAATTCTCATCAAATGACCAGCTGATCAACTATTCCTGTGTGCTTCATAATTTACTTACTGCTTACGCATGCCTCATTAAAGCTATTGAGTTTTTACAGAGGAGGGAAGAAGTCAGACTGTAGAAAATTATGAACATTCTGATCCTTGTATAGTTTTGTTTCCTGTGATTAAATGTTCGTACCTCGATTTCCCCTTTTGTTAAATTAGTAGAATATTATTGTGGGATAATATTTTCCATGCGTGAATTAGTGATTAATGTTTATACACTTTAGTATGCTTGGAAACCTACAAAACTGTATAGAATATTTATTATTAAGGAGTTTAATCATTTATTTCTCCATCTCAAATAAATAAAAAAAAAAATGTAACTAACTTTACAATGCCTTTTCTCTAGCTCAGGAAAAGGCAATTCAGAATTATAAACTAAAAGCAAAATTCGTCAAACAAGGCATTCAGCTTTATTTTCATGAAAAATCAATAAAATATAATGTCTCCACAGTAGGAATGGTAGTATCACATTTGTGTGTGAAGAATGCTTATTAAAATCTTCCACAAAAGTCACCCAGGAAGAAAATTATTTTTATCACTCTACTAAAATGATGCTTCTTTTAAAGTGATTAAATATTTTTGTAAGGCCTTAGAGCAATAAGGAAGAAGCATGTAGTAGGTAAAAAGCGTGCAGAAAGCATGACTTACAGCAGCATCTAATTCAACTTAGGAATTCAGAGTGCTCAGCTTTACTGACAGATTGATATAAAACCTGTGAAATTTATACTTGTTAGAAATAACTTGATGTTTAAAAAAGGCAATAACTGAGCCAGCAGCATGACATTCCTTTCTGTTTCATTATGATAAAGAATGGTCACCCAGATGCAGAATTCAGTCGGGATGTCAGTCCTAGGCTGGAAGGACAAGAGTGTCACTTGGTACACGGAGATGCTTGTCTTGTCCCCGGTGGCCCAGATTCAGGCACTCGCCTGGGTGCTGGGGGCTTCCTCCCGGCCCAGGCACTCTGATCCCCTTCCCGCTTGACTCCACGCACAGAGGGAAGGATGGACCCCATCTCCCCAACCTGGTGCGCACCTGCGGGCACCCAAGGTAAATGCTGATGAAAGTGGCAGTGCTCCAAAGTGTGATTCAGATGCAGCCGCGTTGCTCGTGTGTGGTTTTTCTTTTTCTGTTTTTCGCCCTTTTAGCTGTCTTGTACAATTTGAGTGGGAGCCTCTCTTCCTGTGCGTTTAAACCATTCAATACACATGTTCACTGACTAAAATAAATCAGAAGGGACACTTTTGTGCTAGTTTATAAGCAAGCAGATTTTCTGAGATGTTCAGTATGCGACACAAAAAAAAACAGTGTAACTTTTGTTGTTCTTTTTGGCATGCCCTGCAGTTTGAGGAGAAATCGTATGTAATTGAAGTGGGTGAGACGTCACTGCGTGAATACCATAGTGGAGGAAAGTAAAACAGAGATTGATTGTGACTGATACAGTCCATCAGGAACTAGATGTGAAATGTTAAATCTGTGTAAGTGATACCATACAAAAATCTACACTATTCCCTAAGGAACACATTAATTCCATATTCACTTTTAAATGTTTCCTTCTGCATGCAGTTATCTGCGGCTCTAAACATAAGGTTTGTTTTGGTGTGGGACAACTAAATTGTTACCAGGGGATTTTTACTCAAACTTCCAGTTCAGTCCCTAAGACAATTATTTACTTTTTTTTTTTTTTTAAAATAATAGCACACATCTGATGCTGCAGTCCTGAGATTCTGAGTGATTTCACAGCATAAACTAATTACAGGAAAAGGTATTACCTTCTAAGACTAGGAATTCTTTTTTTTCTAGGGATTTTTCATAGTAACAGTCCTGCTTTAAATTCAGGTAGATTATAATGCAGATAGAAAGTTGACAAAAGTTTTCAAATTCATAGACATTATTTGCCTTCAGACACTATAAAATTGCTTTTTCCCTGTTAAACAGAGCATTAAGTCTTTACAAAACTCTTAAATTCTAGAAATATTAATTATTTTTATTATTTTTAGCTCCCCCCCCCCCAAATCTAAGGCAATGCACATTTCATCTCCAGACATAATCTCATAATCTGTTTTTATGTCCTACTGTATTTAGGAACTATTTTTTCCTATATAATGTTTGAAAAATATATACAGATGCTTTTTACCTGATAGTCCCTCCCATGGCCAGTTCCTGTGCTGCTGTTTCTGTTCTTGTTCATAGGTAATTTTGACCTTACTTCTGAGTATCTTTTTTATACACCTTACCATTTTACATCCTCCTCCTCAGGATTTTTAAATTCTTTTGCAGATGGAGCTTTTTTTCCCCAATCTCAGAGTAAGCTACCAGGTATGTTAGAACTACTCGTTTGCACTGACTTTGTTGAAATCATGGTGGAAGCAAAATTTATCATTCTTTTGTTGCTATGATTTTTATTTTCTTTTTTTTTAAGGAGAAATAAATTAGTATCTTAATGGACTAGTTGTAAATAATTTCATTTGTAAAGCACTTCTTCAAATTTCCCTATGAGTAAATTATTCAGATTGCTTTCTCACTTCTGTCTATGTTTGGCTGTTGGGTTTGGTTGGTTGGTTGGTTGGTTGGTTGTTTTTTTGTCTTTGTGTATTTGACAGCTTTGTATATTTAGGCTAACACTAACATCAGTGAACCAGTTGCTGACATATTATTTAAAAAATTGTCTGTATATATCTTTTTTATTGGACTTTCTAGCGACACATTGTAAGAATATATATATATGCACAATTTACAGGCATAGTGGTTTTCTTTATTAATTCATTAAAGATCACTTGTTTGAAAAACAAAAATTACTCATGGTCATTTACTCCATCTTTTTCGGTTTTTTAATCCTATAGCATTTATTAAGGTGAAAATTATCAACCAGCCCCTTCATTTTTGAAACCGATATTTTCAGTATTTATTAAAACAGAAAAATTAAAATACCAATTTTTATGTGATTCAACTTACTTAGAAATGAACATCAGCACTTGATTCAGGAATAGATGATCATAATGGTTTCTTCTGAACTCATAATCTTTAAATAATGAGAGAACAGTTACCTTTTCAGACATGTATAATTTGTATTTTGCCTTCTGTTTTAAATATTAGAAGACATTATCTCACTCTCTTTTTGTAGCAGGTTTTATTTTTAATAGCATAGAGCAATGGGATTTTATTTCCATTTTAAGGTTGATTTTTCTTTTTCTGAGCTAAGTTGCAGAACAGACCATATGCCACTGCTATCCCTTCTTTACTTAATCATTTTAAAGTCCTGTCTCTTGATGCAATCAAACTTCTAAGAAGGCTACAGATTCCTGACTCTCCTGTGCTTTTGCAAATTATTTCTGTCCCTAGGGGAAAAATGTCTAGCTTTCAAACTGCTCTGGATATTTTAAATAAAAAATTCTAGATATCTCTACAATGAGATCCACGATAACATCTTCTGTATTTTATATCCAGTTTCCTGGATTTGACCTTTGCTTTAATATCAGCATTTAATGCCTTGGGATGCTTACATGCTGTCTTCTTATCAATTTGGTCAGCTTTCACTGCTACCTTGCTACATTTAAATTCCTTCAGTTCTGTAATTACAGTTCTTCATTTGAGACTAGTCCCGGGGTGGTTTCTTTCTGTATGTGTATGAAAATATTATGTTCAGTTTTGCACCCTGGAGTGGTTTTGGCTGCAACTAATACCACTTATTTTAGACCTTTAAGAGCCCAACTGCATTCACATATTAAGGACGCACACATCCAATTTCACAGCTGGTAATTGAGAGAACAAAACAGTACCTGCAGTTCAAGGATATGAAAAAGGAGGATATCTTAAAAAATTGCCCCAGGGATCTTGTTATGCAAAACAGTCCATAGGTGGTGTCTGTAAAAACTTGATTCTGGTCTGACTTTGATCATTAAATACACATCTAAAGTGCCGTCTTATCTAAATTAGACGGTAAGAAAGGTTATCTAGAAGTTTAGAGAAAAATCTGAGCTTTTAAAATGGGTTTAGGAGGTTCTTCCGGCAGAGTGCGTGTGTGATTAAATCTGTGCTGCAAAGCCTGAGTAAAAGCAGCAGCACTGCTACCCTCCCCTTTAGCCCCCTGGGACGGAGCACTTGGTGTGGAAGGAGAAAGATCAAAACACCCAGCAGAGGCTTTATAAGACTGGGGCAGGAACCTGAAAGAGAAAGATAAAACATGGAACTGAAAGGTGATGAAAGCATTGAGTGTTAAACTATGGCCAAAGACTTTTGTGAGAACATGTGACTCAGTGAGTGTCAAAGCAAAATTTCCTTCCCTTCCTTCTCACCTAGGAAGATGTAAAGAAAGATAATGTAGGACAGATGAGAGAAGTGTCTTCAGCAGTCTTTTACTGTGAATCCTGTTATTCCAGATTGGAGAACAGGCAAACAGTAGTGATTTTGTGATCTTTCTTGTCCTTTCATATAGTCAACATTCTTGTTTGGAGTACATTACATGTAACTTGAAAATAAACATGTATATATAACTGAAAATTAAATACAAGATCACAGCTGTATGGCAACACATGTAAGTAGATAGTCATGCTGTGAATTCTTCTCAGTGTAGCATTTACTAATTGACCACTCAAACATAGCCAGTTTCCAAGGTTCCTAAGCACTGTTATGCAAGAAAGTTCCAGCAGATATGACAGTGTGATTCTATTCCTCATAACAATAATTTCCAAAAGGATGAGAGCTTACCTTACATATGCCAATTGAACTGACAGTACTGAAAATTCATTTCAGACCACTCCTTCCCACCGGACTCTCTGGCAATGTAGACACATACAGCTTGTGCAAGTATCATGTGAAACTCATGAAAGAGAGGTTCCAGACCAGCCACCATCCCTTCACAGCCAGTATTCCCAGGAGGGACAGGATAAATTCCCACCTGTGAGGTTTTTGGGGGGTTGTTTTGTTGGGTTTTTTGTTTGTTTTGCTTTGGTTTTTTTTTTTTTTGTATTTTTTTGTGTTTTCAGTTTTAGTACATTAAGGATGGGCAGTGATGTATATTTGTGACCAGTACCAAAAAGTGATGTGGCAAAACTGAAAAGAGTGTATGAAGAATTACTCTCTAGTTTGGTAAGATACTCCTTTTGCTACAAAGAGAAATGAAGATCATCAGTGAATGAAAAGATTATTTGTTCAATTCTCCTATGGCCAAGCTGCAAACAATACAATTTTCCACTTTTATGAAAGAGTAAGAAATTTTCTAAGTTGTGCTTAAGCGCCTACATGGTACAAAAAACGTCATTGTTGATGTGGAGGCAAGAACAAGCCTTCCTTGAGTCCTCTAGCCATCTATTCTTTTCCTATTTAGTGTGTCTATATGTTCTGTCTTCACTTAAGGTGGCAGAGGTTAATTTGTTTTCTATCAAGAAGACAAAAGAAAGAGACAAGGAGGGAAGGAGAAGTCATGGGTGCTCCGAAAACTCAAAGCACAACTGTCCAAATGTTGAGATTAGATTCTGCACTACTGAAAGGACATAATGCTTCTTCAAATTGTACTAATTAACATCTTCATTTTCAGGACAATCATAAGCCAAATGGGAGAATGATTTTCTTAGTAAATAGTTTCTTTACCTATGCCTTCTTTTAATAATTGGTGTTGTAGATATAGTTCATGGTATAAAGACAAGAATCATATAAATTTCCTTTTTTCTTTTTTTCCCACAGTATAATTTACATAGAATTATACAATATATTTTTTCATCTCATGATATTAGACAGTTTTGTATATTTGCTTTTAAACCTATGAATGTACATACTGTACAGTTTATTAGTTTCATTTTTCTATTTACAGCTTGGATGAGACAAGCATCTACCTAATCAGAGAAGCTGACTACTAAGCAGCTATGCAGAAGAATGAGCATTGACATTCAGTATTTCATGACTAGTTAATTAAAAGGGAATAACAAAAGTGAGAGAAGATATTTGCATGAAGCCCTTGCTCATGAAGGCTGGCAAAAAAGTCATTGAGTACGTCAGCCTTCTCCATATCTTGGGTAACCAGGTCTCCTGTTTCATTCTGGAGGTGGCCCACATTTTCCCTAGTCTTCCTTTTATCACTAACATACCTATAGAAAATTTTCTTGTTGTCCTTAACATCCCTGGCCAGATTTAATTCTATCAGGGCTTTGGATTTCCTAACTGGATCCCTGGCTGCTCTGCTCAGACAATTCCTCTGTATTCCTCACAGGCTACCTGCCCTTGTTTCCACCCTCTGTAGCCTTCCTTTTTTGTGTTTGAGTTTGCCCAGGAGCTCCTTGTTCATCCATGCAGGCCTCCAAGCATTTTTGCCTGACTTTTTCTTCGTTGGATGCATTGCTCCTGAGCTTGAAGGAGGTGACCCTTGAATACTAACGAGCTATCTTGGGCCTCTCTTCCCTCCAGGGCTTTGCCCCGTGGTATTCTCCCAAGCAGGTCTCTGAAGAGGCCAAAGTCTGCTCTCCTGAAGTCCAGGGTAGTGAGCTTGCTGTGCACCCTCCTCGCTGTCCTGAGGATCTTGAACTCCACCATTTTGTGGTCACTGCAGCCAAGGCTGCCCTTGAGCTTCACATCCCCTTCCAGCCCCTCCTTGTTGGTGAGAACAAGGTCCAGCATGGCACCTCTCCTTGTTGGCTCCTCTATCACTTGGA
Source organism: Grus americana (assembly GCF_028858705.1). Classification (NCBI taxonomy): domain Eukaryota; kingdom Metazoa; phylum Chordata; class Aves; order Gruiformes; family Gruidae; genus Grus; species Grus americana. The sequence continues at coordinate 62,522,982 of NC_072853.1, forward strand.
GAAGGAAGTTATCATCAATGCATTCCAGGAACCTCCTGGATTGCTTGTGCCCTGCTGTGTTGTCCTCCAACAGATATTGGGGTGGCTGAAGTCCCCCATAAGGACCAGGGCTTGTGAACATGAGGCTGCTCCTATCTGTCTATAGAGGGCCTCATCTGCTTGGTGTCCCTGGTCAGGTGGCCTGTAGCAGATCCCCACTATAATGTCCTGTCCCTGAGCTCCCTTGAATCCTGACCCATAAGCTCTCAGTTGGTTCCTCATCCATAAATTATAAATATTATAAATAATTATAAAATATTTGTATCATCCCTGTTCATTTGGAAAATTTTTCTACTTCACATTCTTGTACTTTGGCCTGGGAAAGAGTTCGTTGTGGAATATTCTGCATCGTTAAATTAACACCTGTTCTTAAAATCAAATAGTTTGCTTGGGGCTGAAGTATCTCTTGTGGTCTATAAAAGGTATTCAAATGCCTACCAAAAAAGAAGACTATTCTGGCCATGATAAAAACCTGTAAGTACTTTTATCTTTCTTTTAAGAAATTCATACGAATTGTCTTGAACATACTGACTCTATGGGATTTGCATCCTCAATTACTTAAAGAAAAAAAAAAGGAGATGGAAGCCAACAAAAAAAGGAGACATGCAATCTACTACATCAGAAGCTTTCCGTAATCGTTAAGCTCTTACAGAGATGGGAAGGCAAGCACACTAAGGAGAATGTTGTGTTGCTCCCTTAATATGTAAGCAGTTTCCTTGATTCTAGCTCTGGGGATTCTGGTTGGTTTTATTTTGCTGTTCATAAAGCACATTTATTTTTGAAACTTCCTCTACTGATGTGAGCCATTTTGATTTTCCCTGCAAGGACTACTCTAAACTGACTATGCCCTCCAAAAAACGATTCCTGAGATGGAATTCAAAAACTTGATAGCAGAGCTTTCTTTAGTTTATATGGTACATGTAAGTTATTTTATCCTAAGAAATTTGGCTGTACCTTTTTCTTATTACCCCATACAGCTTTTTTTTTTTTTTTTTTTAAGAAATCAATGTGCTTTTCATATCTCAAACATGTACTTACAGTCAATATTAGCAACATCATAGTTTAAGAGTATGCCACTATCTAACTTGGGAAAGCTCCCTCAATAAGATATGCTAAAATACTGAAAGCCACTGTTAGTACCAGTTTTACCCCTTGTTCACAGTGTATCTACAGAAATGATTTGAAGGTCAAAAAGATGATAATCCTGATAAGGGCGTTTTGGAAAGAGCATATATCTTCCTCAAGAGAGGTAAAAATCTCAAACTAAAGAAAACGTGAACACTGTAACAATTTCAGATCTTACAAAAAACCAGCAATGAATATACATTTAACTCTTGAAAGTTCTAGAGAAACCCTGGATCACAGAGAGAACTTTGTTAGCTCTTTTATCCAAGCAGAATTTTGCACTTAGTGAAATATAGAGGAAATCTCCCTTGACAGCTTTGACATTAGTTTGATTATAGTCATTACCATTTGCTTTCATGCTATCTACAAATATCTATGGATACTCCAAACAGGATCCCTTAAAAACCTTCCTAGAGTGAGATTTTCAGACTCCCATTATCAGTGAGACAGTTCAGTCCCTCTGGAGTTAATACTAACTATTATTCCCTTCTGTTAGTGTCTCTCCAAAGAAAGGCTCATCAGAATACACATCACTAAGACCTTACTGTCAGTCAGTCTAGTTAAAGTATTGGTAATCTGATAAAAGAATTATGTTATTTCAGTTATAATAATACTAATATTTATAGTCCAAATGATCCAAATATTGACAGCACTCACTAATAACAAAGTGAAACCTGATATTCACAACCTTTCTAATATTTACCGTTTCTCTGAGTCTTACGCTCATCCTTCCTATAAACTACAGCTGGAAAATTTTTTGTCTGTTTTCAAAGATTTCTTTACCCTTATTTTGGAAAAAAAGCTTATAATTCTATCTTTTTTTAAGCATTCTCTTCACTAAAAGATAAACTTGTTTAGTGGTGGTATTCTTATTTTTCTTCTTGATTATTTCCTGATTTACTTGGCTTACCATAAAGATTTAAATACTCCATATGCAAATTATTAAATAAAACAAGTCTATCTTCTGAAATAAGGACAAAGATAGATACGGTGGTATCTCAGGGCAATTGATGCTTAGATCTGGAATGAGACTATAAAAGTAATTTCTGGAATCTCTATCATGGAGGAAGGACTGAAACAAAGAAATAAATTGTGCACAAACTGCTCACTATTCTTAGGTCCTGCACGATTTTTTTTTTTTTTTTAATTTCAATTATGTAAGCTTAAAAGGTAACCTGTAAGCTGCAGAAGAGCATTTTGACTTTTTGGCAGGTTCACTTCTGATCTTACAGTCCTGATTGTAAATGGCTGTTTTACTGTTCACATTTCTTTCCCAATCTTTCTTGCTCTAGAAAAATTTTGTGTTGTTAGAATATTCTTTGCTGGGCAAGAGGTCTCCAGGAAGATTTTATAAATGAGTTTATTTTAAGTGTATTTCAGGAATAAGGAAAATTGTAAATTCATTTCCATTTCTATAGAATAAATAATCTTTTGGATATGGGAAACAACATTTTAAGTTGGATAGCAAGTTTTTATCATCATGATTTTGAAAATAAAGGGATGTAGGAATGATAGTATCCCATTCCTATTACCTAGTAGGATTTGACTTTCTATGAAATGGGATAGAAATCTCATTCGCTCTATATACACATAGCATTAGGGTTACTTATATCGTCTCATTTTCTTGGCTGAAAGTGAAAGAACTTAGTGAAAGTTGATAAAGTTTACAACAAAAATATTACATCAGAATTTATTTCCCTAGCATTTTCAGAAAAAGGAAGAATGATAAAGGAAATAATTTATTTAAATGTCTTCTAAGTGGACTTCTAATTTGACTTTATGACAGTCTGTATCAGTTATCCTTTACATTTACTTTCTAAATATTATCATCAAACAGATATTATAACCTCTTATATGAAATATACCTGGAATCGTAATTAAGGTTATATGTGTAGAATAATTTGGTGCTCCACCAAAGATATAATTAATAAAGAGTGACTCATTTGATTGAAGCTGAATTTAAGATACTGCATCAAACAGAAATCTGTGAAGAAGGAAAACAAACTTCTACAGAACATTTCTAAACCTCATATTTGTATTTAATAACAGTATAGGTAAATGTGCTGTAAAAGGTTTACCTATTCATGACTGTTATGTGGATAAAGTATTTATTCTAACTTAATAGGAAAATAAGGAATGACAGTCTTATGGAACTTTACTGGAAACAGGACACTAGCTCCCCTGATTTAAAAATGAAGAATTCGTTTTCAAGAATTCAGAACAGCATAAGATCTTCCTCATCAGCTGGAGATGTGTCCTACGTGGAGCAGTGAAGATATTATTTAGTCAGCTGGAGAGAGCTAGGAGCTAAAAAAAATAATTTTAAAGGCAGTGTAGACAGAGACAGATAGTCTGGGGATAGAAAAGACAATTATGATTGTTTTCTCTCATGGCAAAAACCCCTCCCCAATCTCAGTTATATTTGCCGTGTATATCAGTCACCACATTGCATCTTGATTTTCCATTGATAGACTGAATGGATTCATCTCGGATAGCAGGGTTATATTTCCACCAACACAATAATTTGAGGACATTTTCAATTTATTTATTTTTTTTTTTTATTCATACAAACTTCCTGAAGCTCAAACAGAAGGCTCTGATAAAATATTTTCGTATCAGCATAGCCAGTGCTGTGCATAGAAGCAAGGTAACATCACTGGTTTTGTTCTGCAACTCCTTTTTGTATATCCAGGGATCATATCAGCCTTGCTAGCCACAGGATTGCTCTGTGAGTTCATGTTGAGTTGACTAGGATTTTCTGACTCATTGCCTTCCAAGACAAAATATTCTCTGAGCAGATGTAGCCAAGCCCCAGTTTGATTAGACTAGATTGCATTAAAACATTTTTTTTATATATATTTTGACTTTTGACATGTAAGTTCATAAGAAGTAGAATGTGGAACAAAACAAGATGGGTAAGCTAAACCACAAATTATTACAGAAAATGTATAATGCTTGAAGACCTTGTGGCACAAAAAAACCCAAAAAAGGTATTTTTCAAAAAAGTTTTATAATCCGAGGTGCAAAATATGCACAGTAAAGATTATGGATTTTGAGAAAAAGAGAAAGGGAAAAGACAGGAGACAACATTACAGAAGTAATATTCTGTATTTTCTTTCTTTGGTTACATATATGGAAGAGGGATATAAATCAAGGAGAGGGGAAAATGTTTATTTAATCCACTGGCAGTTGCAAGGAAATGTTATAGTTCTCTTTATAGAAGCTCCCTGTTCTCAGTGTTGGCTTCATCACTCATTTCAGATATCTATCCTGAAAGATAAGCTATTAGTAATACTGAAATTATTCCAGCTGATCCTTGCCAATATTCTTTACCTTACTGAACAGTCTTCCATCCACCTCCCTTTATTTCATGCAGAAAAGAGTCCTTCCCACATAGTTGCTTACCCTGCATGCTCTGATCCCTCAAGATGGATAATTTTCTTTTTTTAATGAGGAAGGAAATGGTAGTGCTTAAACTGTGGTTTGAGACTGTCGTCTTCATTCTGTGTGAAGCTATTTGATTCTCTGTGAGGTTATTTAATGAAAAGAAAAATTAAAACATTTAGATATTCTCTGTCACATAATATGGAGATCAATGTTATAGTTTGCAAATGAAATAACAGTCCATTCTAGTCTTCATTTGTTTCTTATATTTGCAACACTCTCAATGCTACTCACACAACTCATTATTCCTAACAGCAATGATGTTCCTTGCCCCTTTAATCAGTATAAGAATATATTCATTGTCTTCAATTTTTTCATGCACTTACTTGCAGTACTGCGTAGCCTGCATTCTACAATTTGAACTGGAATTCAGTTCTCAAAAGCATTTAAGCAAAGGAGGATAGATTTCAAAGTCATAGGAAACAAGTGTTTTTGTTATGCATTTTTATTATTGTAGGTTGTTTGGTTATTTAAATGTGATGATGTTTCTTTTTCCTCAGTGGACAACAGCAACATTTTACAGAGGTATAATATCACATTATAAATAGAAAAACCTAATATCTGATTAAGGAATTATTTGATAATTTTTTCATGCAGCTTTCAGGAATAGTTCCATAAAAACCCAAATACTCAGCAAAATATCTATAAACCAAAAACTGTTAAATTACTTGAATCTAATAACAACATAACTTTTTTCATAACTAGTTATATAACATTGGAAAAACTTATTTTCTTTCTTAGCAAAATAAGTCAACTTTGCAGTGCTCAGTTTACTATAGAAAATATGATCAAAATAATGTTTCTCTCCGATTTTAGAGATTTAATAAATTTTATTTTTGCTAATGTTGCTAAGAAAAAGCAACTATGCTGTAGTGGGTTGACCCTGGCTAGAGGCCAGGTGCCTACCAGAGCCGCTCTCTCACTCCCCTTATTCACTAAACAGGGGAGAAAAGGCATAATGAAATGCTTGTGGGTCGAGATAAGGACAGGGAGAGATCACTCACTAATTATCGTCACGAGCAAAACAGACCAAACTTAGAGAGGGAATTCATCTAATTTATTACTAGGCAAAACAGAGTAGAGGAATGAGAAATAAAATCAAACCTTAAAACACCTCCCCCCACCCCTCCCATCTTCCCGGGCTCAGCTTCACTCCTGGCTTCAACCTCCTCCCCTCAGCGGCACAGGGGGACAGGGAATGGGGGTTACGGTCAGTTCATCTCACGGTGTTTCTGCCGCTTCTTCATCCTCAGGGGGAGGACTCCTCTCATCATTCCCCTGCTCCAGCATGGAGTCCCTCTCACGGGGTGCAGACCTTCAGGAGCAGACTGCTCCAGTGTGGGGTCCCCCACGGGGTCACAAGTCCTGCCAGCAAACCTGCCCTGGCGTGGGCTCCCCTCTTCACGGGTCCACCGGTCCGGCCAGGAGCTTGCTCCAGTGTGGGCTTCCCATGGGGTCACAGCCTCCTTCAGGTGCCTCCACCTGCTCTGGCGTGGGGTCCTCCACGGGCTGCAGGTGGAATCTCTACACCCCCTCATCCTTCCTCCATGGGCTGCAGGGGGACAGCCTGCTTCACCATGGCCTTCACCACGGGCTGCAGGGGGATCTCTGCTCCGGCGCCTGGAGCTCCTCCTCCCCCTCCTTCTACACTGACCTGGGTGTCTGCAGAGTTTCTTACATCTTCTCACTCCTCTCTCCGGCTGCAAAAGCTCTCTCTCTCTAAGTGTTTTTCTACTTCTTAAATATGTTATCACAGAGGCGCTGATTGGCTTGGCCTTGGCCAGCGGCGGGCCCGTCTTGGAGCCGGCTGGCATTGGCTCTGTCAGACACAGGGGGAGCTTCTAGCAGCTTCTCACAGAAGCCACCCCTGTAGCCCCCCCACTACCAAAACCCTGACACGCAAACCCAACACATATGCAAAACTACCCTATATCATTTTCTGTCTGTGCTGCATCACCAGCACAGAATTGTCCAGTAATCCCTGATTGCAAGATTATTAGATACATGCGTGGCTTGTTTTTCAGATCTTAGGTGAAAACTGCGGGGCTAACAATCATAGAAATCACCCTTTGACTTACAAAGAAAACAGATGCATTATGGCAGGCTTTGAGAGAAGGATAAATATGGAACCCTCTGATGTCATTGTCACTGACTCACTTTTCGAAGTACAGCAGTGCTATTCTCAGCAGTACATGTTCAAAGAACAAGAGGATGACTGTCACTTTGCAGGTAGTCTAGATAACTACAATATATTACTTCTGATGTCAGGTACATATTACTCTTATTTTCTGGTAGGAAATATTCATATATATGTTTATCATTTTATTATTAAATTCAGTACATATTTCTCTTAACTGGTAAGAAATAATAATAATGATGATTAATTCCTTGCAAGTCTAAATGTAAATTTAAATGTAAATCAAGCATTACAAAATTAGTGTATCAGTCTTTCTTTTTTCTATGTGTATCATACATCAATTGTTTTTGACATGCCTCTGCATGTTTTTGACATGATTCTGCATAAAAATAATCCATTAATGTCTCAAATTCTAACAATCTGAATAATATTTTTACATTAGTGCCATATATGCAACTATAGAGCCTATCGTTCTTTGAATTGACATTTCCTTGCTATTTCTAAAGAAGGATTTACATTAGAGTTTTATGTCTATCAGTAAGTGGTATCCACTTGTTTCATCATTTTAGAACCAATAATGAAAGATCCCTTATTGTTATTGGAAGGAACACCATGGAAGTCTTGAAAAAGATGACTTATATAAAAAGGAAAGCAGTGAAATATTTTGGTAATCAACTTAGTTCTTCTGTCAGACCAAGGATTTCTGTGTATTTCCTAAATTGTGTAGCAGGCATTTGCAGAGAAAATGCTTTCAGTTGCCAATATTTACTGTATAGAGGTACCTCAGACACTGCTGTTTTGAACTGTGCTTTCTTGGATATTGGCAGACAGACAGATGGCAGATGGGCAAGCATCTGCTTATTTTAGCTCTTCAGTTACACAGGCAAATCAGTGCCATTTTTTAAATATATTGGTTTAAGCCCAACATTTTGGCCAGTGAAAAGCCCTGCAAATAAATGAATGAAGATACTCCTTATTACCATGACTTTCTTCTGCAAAGCTTTGAGATTTTTTTCCCCATTGTCCTAGTTTCTATGACAGTTTATTTTAAGGCTATTATGACCCATTGCACTAAGTAAGGCATAATATTTTATCAAGAGCTTCTTTCAAACAGCTCATAATTCTTAGAGAATATCTTGCAGAAATACATTCTAAACCAATTTTGTTCTATTTGAAGCCTTTGTCTTGAAACCAGAGAGAACTGTAACAACTTCTGGGGGTTTTTAGTTTAGAGGTAAAAGTAGGCAAAAATCAGCATCTCCTGATCACCTCTATTCATACAAAATTTTGCAATGAATGATGTCAAACTGTTGTGTAATGAATGAGAAAGAGTTCTTATTTGTGCCTGGGCTTTATTCCATGCGTTTGTCACTGGTACTGCTTGAAAAACATCTCTGTTTTCTTAAGAATAATCAAAAGTTAAGTAACATTGTTCTGGAATACACTGCAGCTTGGTGCTTGGTTGTTTTCTAGAGAAATGGAGACATTAATTTAAATATTTTCAGGTAGAGAAGGGAACTGGACATAGCTTTCTGTCATTGCAGATGAGTGTTCTACCGCTACTGAAAAACAGAGATTTCATCTGATTCACTTAAAAAGACTCTGCTTCAGTGTCATGCAGCTCTATTAACCCACTTAGGGTATGAATAGTCTTGCCTACTTTTACTTTTTGTTGTGATTTTTGCATAGCAGAGCACTATCAAGAACGTGAGAATGAATATGGACATGGGACCCCATAAAGTAGAAAGAAGCAAGACAAAGGTGTGAGGACACAAAAATGAAAAAAATGGACTTTTGTGTAGCAGCAATAACAGTCTGAATGAAGGTTTGATTTTTGTTCTCCACTTGAGCAATAGAAGGTGCTTCCACTTTGAAGAGAGTTGTATGTCCTAATATCAAGCCAAAATATAAGCCAAGGATTCTTCGTGACATTGTTTCCCAGTAGATCCAGAGAAATGTGAAGCAGACAGCAGGTAATCTAAGGAAGTGACAGAGTAAACTGTTAAAAATAGAAATTACTTGCATAGAGTGACTCTGCTTTTAAGGAGAGCTGAAAGTGTTTAAATTCATAGAATCATAGAACAACTCAAGATGGGAAGGACTCATAAGGATCATAGAATCCAATTCTCTGCTCCTTGCAGGACTACCTAAACCTAAATCATATGACTAAGGGTGTCATCCAGATGCTCCTTGAACTCTGACAGGCTTGGTCCATGACCACTTCCCTGGGGAGCCTGTTCCAGTCACTGACCACCCTCTCAGTGAAGAAATTGTATGAACTCAATTCTGTCTAGTGGTGGCCTTGACCTAGAAAAGGTGTTCTTTGTCTTCTCTTGATGAGTGTGTCAAACTGGCATACTAGATGTAGGTGACAGAGAGAATGAGGTTTAATGATGATCTGAAAACTTAACACAGCATTTGGACAGAGCACAAATCAAGGAAAGAGGCAACAGGAGAAGATGAATAATATTTGAAAGGCAGCTTGTTTCCTTTTGGTGACATCCATCTAGGTCCTTCTGAAAATAAAGAAAGTCCCTTTGTTAAGCAGAAGGCAACAGTAACACGCACAGAAAAGCTCAGACTACCTTGGCTGGAAATACCTCTACATTTAGACAGTTTGCTGGAAGAGATATGTAGAAAAATAGAAACAATTTTTTAAAAAGTCATAGTGATTTTAGAAGGAAAAAAAGGTCTCAGGGAGAATAAGGAATCTCTTGTTGGAGTTATAATGTCTTTTCTTGATCTTTATCTCATAGGATGTATTTTCCCCCTAATTTAGCCAAAAGCCTAAAATTAAGTGATCTTAAGCCCTTCATGATGCCTTCAGGCAAAAAAACTGTATTGCTCTTTCTCTGATCTTTAATTTCAGACTAACAAGATGTTTTAAGACTGTATCCTTTCCTTTCATTCTTTCTGCTAATGTTTCAGTATTTTTAAGGGTTCTCCAAACACAGTAAATTACTTCTGTGAAGACTGTTGATCACATTTGTTGAATAGTGTTTCTTTCTGAGGCTTTTAGTGAAAAGAAATTACCTGTAACTGAATATTGGTGAACTTTCTTTCTGAAAACAATATCTGCATTCATGGAGTATATGTGATTTGGGGTAGTTAAAACTCACATGCATTTCTTTTGTTTTTTTGGTTTCCCAGGTACTATTAAAATTTCCTTTTCAATGCACAAGGCCTCATGAGTGTAAGCCTCAAGGAACCTGAAGTGGTAGATCTAATATTGGAGGACTGACATGTAAGGAGGAAATGACCCCTTGAGTTTAACACGTTTTTAAGTGATTTTTGTTTTTATTTGAGTTCATTTTTTTGTCTTATTTTTATAGGAGTGGTGTCACTAAAACCTATGTTAAACATTTGAATATTTTACCTGGCCAATATAACTTTTTTGTTAAATAATTCAATGGCCAGTTTTCACTTTAATTACTCTCAGGAAGTGATTTGATGTAAAGCTTAGAAGCACACAAAATAATTTAATTGCACCATGGGGTGTCAAATGCTGCTCAAAATCCGTACTGCTCAGCTGAGGGCTAACCAATGATTTCAGTGTATATTTGCATGGTTTTTTAAAAATATATACTAAGCAATGCATTTTTTTCACTTCTGGAAAATTGCCCTGAGGAGCAATGTCTGGTGTGTCAGCTCTTCACCTGCCAGTGAAAATGTAAAATGTATTTTTGCCATATGCAAGCTAGGTCTGTACTTCTTGACTCATTCTGTTTGTATAACACAACACATTGGATAAAACAGTTCAAGCAATTCTTGAAATCTAGATCCACACACCTACACATGCACACACACTATGTGAATGCACAGCAAGATCAGTTTCCAGAATCTATAGAGGTCTTTATTTATTTATTTTATTTAAATTGTCTGTAGTCCAGTAGCCAAGGAACGACACATGGCTGCATATCAAAATGTTGAGATGATTTAAGGTTTTCCTTTGACCAATTGTATTCTTAATTGTTTCTCTAGGTTTGTTATGAATTTGGCTGTGGTTTTGGGCATGGTTTCTTTGCTTCTTTTTCCTTGAAACAGGATACAAACACTTCAACCAGATATTTGCTGTATATGATCACAATAAATCATTTTTTAAAACTATTTAGTAATAGTATCTGGCCTGGACAACCACATGCATAACTTTGTAACATGTCTAGAAATATTCAGATTGCTTTTATCAAGTGTAATTACTAAGTAACTCAGATGGTTAGCTATGACACTACTTGCTAAGGCTGTAAAACCTAGACAAAGAATGTATGCAAGATATTTTAAAAAGAGGAACATTGATTATTCTGTTCAGAAGGGCTTTACATTGGAACTATTTGAACTAAACTAGATCACTCTTAGCTACAACTGAATATATAAAATTGGCAGAAAAAAATAGGACAGTATAAATAGATGATAATGCAGTATAAACTGCCTGTAAACAGTTTCGAAAAACTGAATCTGAATCTTTTCTATTGATGGTCACAGACCACACAGCTGTGGAAGGAAAGAAATGAACTTAAAATGTCAAACAATGAACAATTCTGTAAGGAAGAAGTACTGATAATGTGTGCCAGTTTTTTTCTGCTTTGCTGGGAGTAATGTTTTATATGAAATTCACCACAGAGAAAAGCAAATCCCAGTAGCTTTAATTTCAGCAGGCAGAAACTTGTCTCTATAGGTGAGGCAAAGCAATGCGAAGGAATTACATCTTGAATCACGGACTTTTACCACACACACACAGAAAAGGCAAGAAAAAAGAAAACACAACGAAAACACCTCTCCCCCAAATAGCCACCTTGAAGATTAGAGTCTTTGAGAAGAAAACAGGTTTTCTATGCTAAATTCCTTTCTTCTGAAGCATTTTTTTCTATCATTTTTTTGTCCACTGAAGACACTTATTTATGTAAAATACATCATTTTATAATATCTTGCTGTATTTATTAATATATAGAGATACTGTACACCTAAAGTTCCTTCTAATTTGATCATATGAGCTGTTAGCTTTGTCTTCAAGCAAAGTTTTAAAGCACTTCCTAGAAATCTAAAATTTCAGTCCAGACATTTTATGATTTAGATCAATTTGCCAGTTAAAATGTGGCAAGTGTCTAGTCATCTTCCAGTTATCCATGGACAGTTTTACTTCAACTGTTTCAAAATACTATTTTAAATGTGTTTTATTTTCCATTTATGAGTCAATTTTCAGTGTTTAAAAAAAGATAGCGTACTGTATTTTCCCTATATCTTAGCTTTTACAATATCTCCTTAATTTAAAAAAACTTCAAGAGCACTGGGTATGAATTGTCTATCTAGTAGCTCAATAACGTTAGTTTCCAATTTATTGTGAGATACTGTTTTTATTTCTGGGAACACTGGAGGAAGTCATATATAACACATGACGGACTAGATTAAGTGTAAGAAATGCCTAAAGAGAAAGGAGGTCCTGACTGGATGTAGAAAATCCTGTAAGACGGTGTCTTTCGGACATGTTATGTACTCTAGTACCTACCAGTGGATTGAGTGAGATTCATACATTTCTTTCATCAATAAGGAACACTTTATCACTCTCTCTGCTCTATGAAATAGCTGACTCACACTTTTTGAAGATAAGAGAAAGATAATTCTCCAGGGGAAAGAAAAGTCTTTACAAGAAGATTCAGGAAATTTGACATCTTCTCCTCATCTCTGCAGCATGCTGCTAGTTTTTGATTTAGCATTTCAGCACTAACACCTCAGATAAAATCAAGATTTCATCTAAAGAGTGAAAGTAATTCTGCAGTGATATTTGCAAATAATTGCATTTATTTAAGATAACAGGATGATAAAAGAGCTACTGCATTCGTAGGACAGCTTCCAAATGTTGATTCTTGAATGCTGATCCGCACAGCCAGAAAAGCTGTCTTTGGTTTGGAATGAGTCTATGCATGTCCACAACATCACCGACGTATCACCAAACAAGGTGATCCTGAACAGAGAAATGGAGGATCATTAGCTCCGCAAGAATAAGACTACCATATATCCATATATATGCCTTGAAATGTGTTATTTTCTATCCAGGCCTCCTCTTGGGATGTATGGTCTACTACACATGTACAGGCCCGTGGTGTAAGATATATATTCAAAGTTTATACTTTCCAGATATACTAGTCATATTGACCACACTTTGGCAGAGACTAAATTCAAAGTTTTTGAACATGCATGCTTATTTCTGACCAGTAAATCTAAGAGGAGAAGACAAGAGGTCTGTATATGAGGCTATCCTGGAAGACATCAATAATTACTCATTGGTTTATATCATAAGAATTCACAGTTGAAGTAACAGGCAGGTGAGAAAATTGGCAGAAGCTCTTTTTTCAAAGTTTTTTTCAGGTGCTTAAGCCCTTCTCATCCTGTTCAGAATCTGAAAGTTCAGTATTTCACATCTTGATTGAAAGATAGAAGAGAGGGATAGACGTTATTCAGATAAGAAGAAAAGGTTGAAGTATTAGTGAGAGTGGCAGACATTTTTTATAATGCACAGGCTGCTTATCACTCTGGTTAATATTTGCACACCAGGAAGAAAAGACGTTTTGTTCTTTCTGAAGTATGTCTTTCATAAAAATACATGAGGAATCAGGCAAATTGTCAGCATTCCTTCATAAGCAAATTAATATTCACATATTGTGTTAAACAGAGGGGAGGATATGAAGTTAATTACTGATCAGCAGGTGATCAGTAAAACATTTAAGTTTTTCTTTAACAAATTATACATTGTAATGTCCTGCAGAGCAGAAAAAATCATTCAGTTTTTCAGTGAAAGGCTTAGAAATCTTCGGCTGAAGTAAGCTGCATGGATTTGCTAACTGTTCCTGTTTCAAAATGAAAGGTCACACAAGTATTAGAACTAATAAACAAGAAAAGCTTACCTACTGAATATTAAAAAGGACCTTGCTACTCATTCAAATTCCCTTCTGAAACAATCTTCAGATATTAAGATTTTTCTTTTTTAACAGATTCTGCCCTTTCAGAGTTTTTTTTGCCCATGTCCTCATATCCCAGTTACTGGGAAATCTGGAGATCCATGTGGGTAACTGGAGTCTGGCTTTACAGTGACATCTGTAGATTTGGGGTCATAGACTAGAAACAAACAAACCAAACCAAACAAAACCTGAATCAGTGCATTCTGAAAGATTTATAGTAAAAAAAAAAAACCCAAACCCAACATTTACAAAAACTGAATGTGGATTCGAATTCTGTACAGGACATTTTGCCACAAATTGTCGCTTTTGGATAAATAATGTTGTAAAGTGTTTGGTTTTTTTTATACTGTAGAAGCATAAGCAATATGTGGATAACACCACAGAAAGTGGTAAAAAAAAGGATAAATTAAGAGAAAAAAAAGCAAAAAGGTCAGGAAGAGCAGTAGTATCAAAAGCAATAAGCTTTATTGACCTATAGCACATAAGCAATAAACTGATTTTTCACTTTCCCTTATTCCCTTTCTTGAAAAAAGGTTTGTAGCTGTTAAAGAAATAAGTGGGAATTGTCTTGATATTGAAGATGTTGGAACTTCACGGCAATAAAGACTTTAATGATCAGTCTTATTCCTAATCCCAAACAGTGATATTAAAGATAACTGGCAGGGCAAGTGAACAGTTCTATGCTACAACTTTGTACAATTTCTTTTTCCTTTTGTCTGGTACATTGCAGCAGAAGAGTATTATCAAGACTGGGAAGTCCCTGGGGAGGCAATGTAGCAATCCAAATTTGGGGAATACAGATTCACTCATTACTACCTTGCCCCCCTCAAGATACACCAGTTTTTAGGGTTGACTAAGCCTGTAAAGTTGTGTGCAGCTTAGGAATTCAATATTCTAATAGGCTCAGTTGTTTCATGACTGCATGAGATCTAAGTAAATCATGCCTGTTTACCATTGAAAGGAATATCAAACACCTCATTCAACAAAGGGCTAAAAAAATTACACATAATCGCATGAGGGAGAGCTGCAGAAGAAGGGCTATTTGACCTGTTGACATATTTAATGGCTTTGTTACACTGACTGTAAGCTAAGTGTCTCACTCTAGGGAAGCCTAAGTAGAACCTTCTACTTGCTAAGCCATGATTTCATCTTTACTTTCTCACAAACATGATCTCTTTCCTTGTGTTTGAAGATGTTGGACTCATGGTAATGGAATGCTGAATTATTGAAAAAAAATACACAAAATTAAGACACATTTATCCTTCAGTGCAATATGGAACCTTACTAGAAGAAAACACAATGACCTTCACCATATGTTGTCATTCACTAGTTGGACCAGGAGTCGTGGCATTAAAGTTTCTGATAATGGGATAACTGGTGGAAAGGGACCTCAGGAGGTCTCTAGTCCAACCTCTTGCTCAAAGCAGAACCAGCTATGGGATCAGACTTTAGTGCTTAGGGTTTAAACTAGCAGATCTTGAACACGTCCAAGGATGGAGACTGCACAGACCCTCAGGCAACCTTCTCCACTGTTGTGGAACAGGTCCCTGTGGGGAAAAAGTTTCTCATTATATCCACATGAAACTTCCCCTGTTTCAATTTATGCCAATTGTCCCTCATCCTCCCACCTTGCACCTTGCATGCATCTTGTGAAGAGCCATCTCCTCCATAACCTCCCTGTAGGCACTCACAGGCTGCAGTTACACACATCTGAAGCTGTCCCTGCTCCAGGACTGCTACACTCCAATGGAAAAGGAGATCTAGGTAGCATGTGAAGGGGTGTGAGCCGTTTCGGAGGTGGTTGGTACTGAAGCACAGCTTCCTTTCAGCACTCAACTACTGGTGCTGGGCTGGATGTTCAAAGAGAGGGTCCCCTCTACACATCATGTAAATGATGGTACATGGAGTAAAGGGGTCACACTGATCACACAGGAGGCTTGAATAGGAAACTCCAGTTGCCCAGGAATTCTGGAAGTGATCACGGACTGGCCAGAAGGCAAGGATTTCGGAATATTGCCAGAGGAGGAGGTGGCACATGCTGAAGAGGCCCCACTGTATAATAAACTGCCAGAAAATGAGAAGCTGTACACCCTGTTCACTGATGGGTCCCATCGCATTGTAGGAAAACATCAAAGGTGGAAGGCTGCTCTATGGAATCCTACACGATGAATCACAGAAGCTGCTGAAGCACAAGATGAATCGAGTCAATTTGCAGAAACCAAGTGGCTACATGGTGCTTGGTTACCAGCTGGGGTTAAACCACGACAGGTAGGTAGAGTATGAAGAAGGACAGTGGGACTGATTGGATCTGAGCTGAATTTGCTTGAATTAAGTTTTTAATATGGGGTGATGAGGAAAGTCAATGAACTGTAGGGAAAGTAGCGCCTCTATCTGTTCAAAGGGAATAAGTTTATGGGTGCCTTGTACATTATGCCTCATTTCAACACTGTATCAAGAACAATACACTTGATTGTTAATTGCTGGCAAGGAGTTTCATTTTTGTGGTCACTGATATCTAAGTGAAAGTCTAGTGTTGCTGGGTATCATTTATGAGGGTGAACAAATTTTGTCATTTTGTTAAGCTACATTTTTCCATTTTCTGGGAGCTCATTTCCTGATATTAACAGTTTTAGAGGTAAAACTAAATGATGACAAAGGCTTACTTGCATTATCTTCACCCATCATTGAAGACTAGCATCCATATTTAGTGCAGGAGATGCTTAGCATATGTTCATATAGCATTCAACACAATGGGATACTTGATTTTAGTTAAAGCCATAAGGCCTGCCACAAAGCAAATAATTGCAAGCTTGTGCTACTCTAGAAAACTTAATACGGAAATGGAACTGGCAATGAAAATTTGAAAAATACTAGTGTAAATAACCTATTTATAAGATTTAACTAAGTACATTTATATTGGAATTAAAATCAAATCAATAGTACTCATTCATTACCTGCATAAAGCCTTCCTTTTGATGTCAAAATTCAGGAACTGATTGCATATTGATTTTAATGCAATTTAGATGCAGTCTTTTCAGGATATTGTTTACCATAAATTTGATGATCTGATGCCAACATATAAAACATCTGCCTGTAAATACTACCATACTGTTAGAAAATTCTGGAATACTGTACATTCCTTGAAAATAGATTATTTTTATTCCTAGAAACATTTTACAAAAATATTATCTCAGTACATGACTCCTTATGTAAATGTCCTAGACTATTTGAAATGGGCATTGTTACAAGAAAGTCTTTTCATGAAGATTTGTAGTATTTTAATCGAGTTTTTTATTTCTACTAAGAATTCCGTTGTTGATCTTTAAAATTTTGTTGAAAACCTTATGTTGCAGTGCAATATTCTATTACTTATGGGCTTCTTTCTGTGTTTTTCTCTTTTGTTAAACTAACATTGAATATTCTTGTATCGTGTTTGTGCTTTGAGAATCAGTGTCATGCCTACAGCAGCAAACTGAATGTGCATAGGGTGATTCTCCACCACTGAGAAAATGTCTACAATGAGGGTGGTGAGACACTGGAACAGGTTGCTCAGAGAAGTTGTGGATGTGCCATCACTGGAAGTGTTCAAAGTCAGTTTGGATGGGGCTTTGAGCAATCTGATCTAGTGAAAGATGGCAGAGGGGCTGGACTAGATGTTCTTTGAAGGTCTCTCTGTGTACACGCCCAGGAAGATACACCATGAAGCTCCTTAAGTTCTGTGAAAGCTCCCTGCAAATCTGACCAGGTCCATGGTGTGCATGCTTATATCAAGTAACATCTACGAATTCTCTCTGCTACTGCTTTGTAACCACATCAGGTTGCATGTGTTGACTGTAAAAACATTGCATTACAGTTAAATGTTATCCCAAAGTCTTCTGCCTTACACTGCACCCAATAGATGAACTTCCACAAAAGTCACCTGGTAATCCCCCCTTCTACAGAGTTGTTACTTTTCAGAAGTCAGTTGAAGAGGAAATATTTTATTATTTTCACATGTAGCTACTTTATGCTAAGATCAGTGAGTCAGTCATGTGTGTCTTTGTCTTTATTCTCATCCCTCGTAATTAAATTTAAACTTGTTTATGTTCTTGTAAATAAGAGGTAAATTGGAAATCCATAGGAATTAGGAAAAAAAGAAAGAGGATGAAGCTTTGAGTAATTGTGAGTGTAGGTAAGTATATTGCAAAACAGCTGAGAGCTGCTTTGGGCATTTTTTTTTAAACAAACTTTAAAAGTAGGATAACGTAGAAATGCCATTTGCACTTTTTACACATGATGTCTGAGTTTATTCTGGCTTCTCACCATAAATTCAATTTCCAAGATGTCTTGAAAGTAAACTTATAAGCAAATGCAGGAAGGAAAAAATTCTAAAAGAAAACTCTTTTGAAGTTACTTTGCAACCAATACACTTGAAGATCAAATAGTTAAAAAAAGAGAACATAAAACTGATAATGATAGGGATGGCACTAAAGAAAACCATTGTAATAAAGGACTGACTTGAGGACTTTGAAGCCAATAAAAGTATTTATAGTGGGAATTTTGGAAAGATGCATGATTCATGAATTGTTGTAAATTAAACACACCAACAGTCCTAGTTATGCCTGTATTCTAGAAAGATAAACAATAGATATAACTATGTCTGCTATATTTTCAGAAAAAAACAAAAGAAAAACCACTGCAGAGAATTTGTTCCTTCTCTCTCATTTTCAAGTTTCTATGATTTTATTGCAATAATTGACTAGAACTTAAATTAATCATTTCCATATCTGTTCTCTCATAATGACAAAATAAGCTCAAGGAAACCACGTCAGGCATACATTTCATATTTCTTTGCATTAAGAAATGTTTCCTCTTTCTCATACAGATGAAGACAGTTATAGAAAATATTCCAAAGAAAGTTATGGGAAAGGCTAGCTTTCTCCTCTGAAATTACTTCAGATGTGCAAGATTGAATTTGGTACTTCTGCAATAAAACAATCTGAGAGGGCAAAGGCCTTAACAAACTGGAAAAAGATTTGCTTGACAGTTTATGAATTACAGTGCAGACACACTTAAAAAAAAATATAGCCTTTTTAAAAAACTGTGACTAATCAGGACAAATGGATGTCACTTCTACAGCATGTAGATTATGTGATAAGAAGAATGATGTATAAGTTATATTTGTTGATTACAATTAAGGCATCATTTACCAACTGCAAACTGAACAATAAAAATCTAGAATCTAACAATCAGAGGAACACATGTACTTTCATATTAAAATATTTTTTGGGAAAGCTTTGTAATGTCCATGGTTTAAAAAACAAAAAACCCCACAAAAGCAGGAAATTATCAGTTTCAGCTGGCCACTAATTATCATTATTTCTGAGTAAGTGCACACATTGTTTTTATGCTTAAAAGTGTACTGGAAACAAGCTGCTGCTGCAGTCTACAAGAACGTCTAAACATAAAATTGTGATACTACCAATTTTGCTAATGGACACCAGTGAATAATTCAACTCCAATAATAATAAATTGCCTTATTATTACTGGAATTCTGTCTTGAATCCCTGCATTATATATGGGAGTAGTAATTTATTTCTAGCATCTAAGGTAAGCTCTCTTCCTTCCTCCTCCTTAAGGAGATAAAGAGAAGAAAAATTTGTAAGTTGACAATATTAATTATGCCTGATGTGAAGAAAGATCTGATGACATGTCAGAAAAGGTATTAGGCCAGTAAGTGAAAGATTTGTTGATGGTTCAATATCTTCTGTCATACAATATCTCGAGAGATTTACCAACTTGGAATGACCACAGTGCACATTGGGCTGGGAGTTCTAACATAGTGGCTTAATGTGAAAATGAGAAGCAAAGGCTGTTAACTAGGTAACCTTATTAAAAAAAAGAAAAAAGAATAAAGAAAAAAAGAAAAAAAAAGTATTTTGATTGTTTAGGTGTTTAGTTTTGTGTGTTTTTATTTTTTTCCCCAACCATCTGATAGCAACTCATTTATGTATGTGTAAATTTAAACTGTCTTCTGGCTTTGGGAAGATTTTTTTTCCCACCTTTTCTTCTTTTTTTTTTTTTTCTTTCTTCCCTAGCTAGCAGTGAGCATCCTGTCATTCAAGATTCATTACAAGGAAAAGTTTTCATAGACAATGCAGGCAAAACATGGTATATGTGTAATAATGATCCTTTAGATAATATCCTACAGTCTCATTTCTCTTTACTTAGTTGAGTATAAAGGCAATATTAAATGGGCAATGCTTTAAAAACATTGTCTTTTATTCCCCTATGAGGGACTCTCAATTATTTTAAAATAATACCTCTGGATCCACAGTGATATAATTATTTTCTGAATTTTAAAAGAGTGAATTATTAAGTGTAAGGCTCTTACGTAATCTGAGAAGGTTTTTTGAGAATTTGTTTACTGACAAACAAAACTCTCATATTAAAGTAGGACTTTAAAACTACTTTAAAGTAGCATTAAGAAGATAATTATTTGTCTCATGTATATGAGAAAAAGTATATACCATATATTTAAGTAATTATTCTTTTAAGTTAAACTAGGAAGATTATATTCTTTCATGATTAAATGCTGCAAGAAAGAAATTCTACATAACAAATGTTAGTTTTCTAGTTTCATTTTAAATTGTTATATTCTTGGACAATTTACTGGTCTAATATAAGAACCTAAATAGAACAAAATAGGCCTGAGGAATCTTAAAACTTTGGATTTAAATATATGTCCTGTCAAATTTAATTAAGAAAAACAAGGTGCTTGTTACACAAGAATTTTTTTTTTTTTCTCCTGAAAAAAACAATGGCAATGAGTTAAAGACACGACTGGAAAAATCATTGGTTAGACAATGGATAATCCTGCAGAAAAGTTAAAAAATTCTCATTCTTTGAATAACAGTTTAGCAGTACAAAACAGGGCAGTAGAAGCAGATGAAAAACAGAATAAACAGCACAGTGAGTAAGGATGATCTATCAAACTTATTATTTTTAAACAAATCAACTTGAATTTTTAAACACACTATGAAATTCTGTAACTAAACTTTTAGGCAAAATAAGAAATACCTGCATTTTCCTAAAGTTCAGGCAACTATAAATTTCTCATTTACTCTACTTTAGTTCAAGGATTCACTACAACTTGATAGTAATTAAGAGAATGAATGCAAAGTAAGCCAGCTTTCTGTCTTCTTTTTGTATCTTTCCCTAAAGGTTAATGTGTTTGAGATTTCATAAAACATGAGGCATAGCTAATTAAAGGGGAGTGTAATAATAGCCAGCTGTTATCAACACCTCAGCTGCTGTATCCTATAAGTAACTGTGTGCTCATGAGAACTCTACCTAGATGAGCATTGCTTTTTCAGGTGATGTGGGCTTGAGACCTGAAGTTAAAGCATCAAAACCAAATTGGGCTACAGCATGTTTTAAACTGTGGCAGAAAAGGCTCACTTGCTCTTCAGCTGCAATATTCATAGAAGACACCTGGGGAGGGGGAAGATATAGATATGTATGTATAAACAAATATATTCCTGCTTCTCAGACCTGGGGGGTAAGGCTACAAATTTTTTTTATTATTATTATTAAATTAATGAAAGAAGAGTTAGAATTTAGTAGGACCTAGTGAGTTTCGGTGAGTTAGCAGCTTTGGTAATTGATATAGATAGAAAAATGTGGATGATTTACTACCGTGTTAGGAGGTGACTGGATTGTTAATGAGGTATTAAACTTTACGATGTGAGAAATTGATAATTTAGGCCAGGTTAATAAAGTTACTGTAACACCTACTTTTGATAAGATGCTTTATAAGGATAAGTCATTTTGACTGTAATATATCTCATGTGTATTTGTGAGGCCATGTTAGCTTTAAATCCATTCTGGCACCATGATGTAAATACAAATGGGGTTATGCTGAATCAGTAAAACATTGTTATTTAGATTTGTTTTTCAACAAATATTTTAACTGACATGTTAATGCCCAACAACTGTCATGTTTGTCATGCAGGAAACACAAACATGACAGAACTTATTTGTGCTATTGTTCATCATGAGTTCAAATTTTAACAGTAAAGTTAGTTGACTTACATTTTTCTTTTGGTTTATACAATTTTTGTTTAACCCTTTGTATGGATGAATTAAAGAATTAATTAAAAACTAGCTCTATTCACGGAAAACTGAAAGGGAACCGAATTTCTCAGATCTGATCTTATAATAACTTTTTTACTGACAATAAATAACTCTATCAATGTTAACAGGTTTTCAGGTATTTTTTAGTTCCAGAAGTTTCCACTACTTTTTAGAGACAACACTCCCTTTTTTCTAAGAAATGTGCGTTAGTCAGGTAGCAAAAGACATACAGAGTGAGTTACTTAAATGAAAAAAGCTAGTAATAACACTAGTGACAAAGTAATGTTAACAATAAAATTTAGGCAGAATTCAAATTATTGATGAGTGTACTGAACTCCTTTATTTCCATCTTTGCTATCAGTAGCTTTTGTGTTTTCTCATTATAATTACCCACTAAACTTAATATGTTCCTTCCGTCCGAATCTACTTTTAGCTGACTAAAGAAATCCCTAACTTGGTCTGTGACCCAGAGGAAAACTAGCTTTAATTTTGGAAAATATTTGGCTATCTATGAAATTGAAGCTAAGGTATATGGGGGAAGATATAAACCAAGAAAATGAGACTTCAGACTTGTTTGTTCCATTAAAAAAATGGACTAAAGAGCACAAGAACATGGCTAAGGCTACTAAAACAACAACAGTGAAGGAAATATACTAGCAAACAGCTCTATTTTCCTCTTAGTTCCATAGTTTCTCTCCAGGTTATTTCTTCTTCCAGTAATTTCCTTCAGAAAGCTGAAGGACATAGGGAGCTGAATTCGCTGATAAATTCTACAAAAAGTGCCTCTGCATTAGCCGTACTTTTTTAAACTCAAGTGTAAGTGTACATTGCTCTTAACATGTAAGTGCCACATATGTGCTCTCCACCTTTCTTCTGTTACATCTATTTTCAGAATCTAATTAATGGGTTTTTTTGCATCTTTTCTAGTCCTAACATTTTCTCTTTTCTGTGGAAAGGGAATTTGATAGGTCCCATCATGGCAGAAGACTGGAAGAACAGGCTGTTAGCACTCCTTGGGATGGGTTATTCTTTTTGCTTTCTACACTTTCAATTTTGCAAAATCCCCTGATAAATGAAGAGGTCTGACTTGACTGTGAATGCTACACCACTCCTGGGAGCAGGACTAGCTGCTCCCTTCCTTAATCTTCCAACTGCAGAAAAGGTCAAGGACAATGGGAGACACAAAGTTACTCAAAAAAAAAAAAAAAAAAAAAAAGGTAAGAACTGTCACCTAGTGGGGAAATTGTGGCAAAGAAGAAAAAAAAAAAAATGAAAGGTAGAAAGGTAAATGAATAATTTAATGTCCTTGAGACACAGATGGAATAGCAAGGAAGGCAACAGTGTGAAATGTACAGCTTGGATGATAAAAGAGAAAATCGCAACTCACAGTTACATATGGTACAGTAAAAAATACCAAAAAATGATAAGCAGTTCTGGCTTCCTCCGGCTGATCTCTGTACTCTGCCATTTATACTTTAATAGTATTAAATGGGTGGGAGAAAGGAAAATTCCATGCTTGTTTTGCATCTCCTTTATTTAACTGATTTTCAGTTTCCCTCCTGACAGTGTGATAGACAGGATCTTAGACTTACCAGACGCCTCATCTCTCACACAACAGAGTACGTTAGCTCGTTTGAATCAGGCTCCACCTGAAGCTTGCCAGGGAGGCTGGAGTTTCATCTGTTGCCCCAAAACTTATTCTAGTCTCTCCTTAGGTAAGAGACTGTCCAGTCATTTACTTACTTAGTGGAAAGGTTATTTACCTTCCATAGCTATATAAATATCTTTGTTATACTAAGAATCATCTCCACATATTTGTCTAGTAAACAACTCCTGGCTGCAAAGTGTAAAGCTCCTGCCTGTACAGTTTTGGTGACTACATAATGTTCTTGCATGCATAATGCTGTCTTCCACTGGGCCTAATGTAGCAGATGGGTTTTATTAAAGTCTCAAGGCCGAGACCAAATGTGATGGTTAATAACTTCTTTGAGGTGAAAGTTAATAACTACTTTGAGGTAACTAGAAGTCAATTTCTTCCTCATAGTCACGCTGTAAGAGTTTGTCTTTGTGTCATATATGCAATAGGTTCACAGTAGTTGATTAGACTGACCAAGACATGTTTTAATAATGCTGTTTAATATTTTTGAAATGTTTGTATTGTAATGTTTTTGCAGATGGATGTGGCATTTTTATACAAAGGGAAGAAAGGCACAAAGACATAAGAATATTTAGTCAGTAAAATGTGTAGAACTGAAAAAGACTGTGCAACAATGTGCCCCCCCAAAAGAGCTAACTTCACTGAGTTAATATAGGAAAGCAATTTTTTCAATCAGATTGAGGACTGACCTCATGAGAGGAAGAAATCCACTCTTCATCAATCTTGATTTAATGTCGAAACTTGATTTTGATTTAATATTAAAGTGGTAAATAAGCTGCTCCTGAAATGCTTCACTGGGCATCAACACACCAATAAAACTTATCCATTTTTCCATTAATGATTTATATTTTACAATTGTTAATAGCTGCTGTAATAATTATTAAAATATTTATAATTCATAGAAGTGTTGCATTCATTATATTGTGGCACAAATGGCCTATTTGTGCAGACTTTACTTTCTCAGTTGATCAATTCCAATCTGTTAAAATAACACTAATTTTTATACACAATGTGTAAGGCAAGGCAGATGTTGCTAGAATTTTATCAATGAGTCATGCTCTCTCATACCCTCAGGTCCTTAGTAAAAGCACTTGCAATATGGTATATAGCGAGGCAATCTGCAATGAGTTAAGATATTGGCTCCATTACTGCCTCTCAGAAAGTTTCTTCTGCTTGACTGAAAATGAATACCATTAGATTCAAGCCTCAGCATCTTCTTCCAGGCGGCATGGACAGCTGGTACTTGCATTGATTAAGAATCTTCTGACCCATGGTTAGGACAAGCTGGAAAAATGTCTTTAGTTTGTCTACCCAACTTCATTATCAAATGACACTACTATAAGTTCCAAAAGATCTAACCAGGTGTTCTGTAGCAGTTTTAAACATTTAATCCTGCTATTCAGTTCTGTTAATAAGGGAAGAAACTTGTGTCTCCAACAGCAGTAATTATGACTAAAATCTATAAAAATCATGTTTTGTAGAACTTCTAATAGAACACAAAAAGTATCTTGACATATTCTCAGTGTACTTTGACAACTCTTCTTAACAATATGAAATCATTATTAACTGTGATGTAGTACTTGAGTTGCTTTGCTGTTTTATCAGAAGTAGAAACTCAATTGGAGCTGGTCACACCATGACTAGATTAAATGTTTCTAATGACAGTGTCAAAGGTGTGTGACACTGTATAAAAAAATATGTTCAGTTGCTTAGACCTTTGTCAAACATTATTTATATTGAAATGGTCTGTTAGACGTTTGTCTTAGAGAAATCTTTTTATCATGCATAGTATTTGCTCTTTACCGGTAGACTTCAGCGATAGGTGAAAGAAAAGCTGAGAAAAGATGCCTTTTTCTCAATATTATAAACTTCCAGAAACTTTAACTGGATAGTGCTAACATCTATGTTCTTTGGGGCATGACGCTATCCTTTGTGACAGATTTGGTCTGTTGACATCTATGGAAACATCTGACCATATGGTGCCAGGTTCTACCTCTTGAACAATTCGACTCTGCATACTTCAGCAGCAGTTTCTTACTCTCTTATATTCCCTAAAGACCCTGTCCACACCTCATGTGCTCCAGTTCCCAAGCTGAGACGTATCCAGCTACCAGAAGAGATGTTGTTCCTGTATTTGGTACTAAGCATTATTGAAAGACAGTGCTATCAGAGTAAAATTTAAGGAGTACTGGAGCTGGGGATGTTAGTTCTTGACCAATATGGGTCACAAACAATGAAATAACCAATCTTCTATCAGAGACTTTGAAAATGAGTTGGGATCTGATGAACTTGTGCCCGCATAATGCAAAGAATTGAACAGAACTTTTAGAATTTTCTGGGGAAGAGTAGAAGAGGACTGTAAAACATGGGAAGAACTATTTACTAACTGGGCCAGAAGTTTGCCCCTCTACTCCACTCTTGTGAGACCCCACCTGGAGTACTGCATCCAGCTCTGGGGGCCCCAGTACAGGAGAGACATGGAGCTGTTGGAGCGAGTCCAGAGGAGTCCACGAAGCTGATCAGAGGGCAGGAGCACCTTTCCTATGAGGACAGGCTGAGAGAGTTGGGGTTGTTCAGCCTGGAGAAGAGAAGGCTCCGGGGAGACCTTATAGCAGCCTTCCAGTACCTGAAGGGGCCTACAGGAAAGATGGTGAGGGACTGTTTATCAGAGAGTGTAGTGACAGGACAAGGGGTAATGGGTTTAAGCTGAAGGAGGGTCAATTTAGATTAGACGTTAGGAAGAAATTCTTTACTGTGAGGGTGGTGAGGCACTGGAACAGGTTGCCCAGAGAAGCTGTGGCTGCCCCCTCCCTGGAAGTGTTTAAGGCCAGGTTGGATGGGGCTTTGGGCAACCTGGTCTAGTGGAGGGTGTCCCTGCCCATGGCAGGGGGGTTGGAACTAGATGGTCTTTAAGATCCCTTCCAACCCAAACCATTCTATTATTCTATGATTCTATGAAGTATAGGGAATGTGGAGCTGGACATTATGATGGAACTGGAAAAGGAAGTAGAAAATGTATCCAACACTTTTTTTTCTCTTTTTGCTCTTATGCCCTGGTTTCCTCTCGGTCATATTGCATGAATGCATACTAGTTGCTCACTTCTGAAGTAAATTCACAAGTTCCTTCCCAGACACAAAGGGGATATCTTTGTCCTAGGATGTACTCTGGACACTCCATGTCAGAATGATCCTATGACAAGACTAGTCTTTCAACATAATTCCAGCTTGCTCTGCACCCTAAAATACATCCATGTACCCTCAGGTTATGCCTGAGAACATGAAACAAACACCTGGAGACATGTTAAAAAGGAACTCTGGCAGGCAACATCATAGATGCATTGCTGTTTCAGGTCCTCCAAATTAAATATCCACAAACATTTTTGCATAAGACAAAGAGTATCTGACTCTATCTGAGGAGCTGATTGCTATATACCATGGAAGCTCTAGTCAGCCTAAGCTGTTCTAAACCTGAACCAGTCTGCAATGACTGAAATGAAGAGTCAGTCTGCTGTGCGGTCCTCAGATAGAGGATATAAGATTCAGATGATGAACTGGATTATGGAGAAAGCAAGGACAATGTCTGGATTTTGGCAAGGAGGAAGAGCAGACAATACAGAGCCTAAAGGACTTTTCTCTCAGAATACTAGGTTTCATTCTTCTGTTACCAGCAAGTGTTTATAAAGAACTACTTTACTTTCCTCACTTATAAGTACTTGATTGGTTGCACCTACAAGAGCTGGCTGATGTCACTGCACACCCATTCCCAATTATCTTTGAAAGGTTATCATGACTGGGAAAGGTTTCTGAAGACTGGAAGAGAGCAAATACCAGTGTTAACTTCAAGAAGGGCAAGAAGAAAGATCCAGGGAACTACAGCCCAGTCAGCATCACCTGTATTCCTGAGAAGGTGATGGAGAAAATCCTACTGGAAATCATTTCCAAAGATGTGCAGGAGAAGGTGGTGATTAGGAGTAGTCAGCACGGATTTATCAAAGAGAAATGATGTCTGGCCAACCTGACACCCTTCTGTAATGAGGTGATTGCCTTTCTGGAAGAGTGGAAAGCAGTGAACATAGTTTATCTCTACTTTGGAAAGATTTTTGATACCATCTTTCATAGCATCCTTGTAGACAAGATGCCAATGTAGACTTTAGATAAGTGGACAGTGAGGTGAGTTGAAAACTGTCTGAACAGCTGGCCCTAGAGGATTGTGATCAGTGGCATAAAGCCTAGTTGGAGTCCAGTGATGTACCCCAGGGGTTGATACTGTCACCAGTACTGGTTTTCTTCATTAATGATCTGGGCACTGGAACAAAATGCATCATCAGCAAGTTCAATAATACAAAACTGGGAGAAGTGGCTGATACACCAGAGGGTTGTGCTGCCATCCAGAGGCACTGCAAAAGTCTGGAGAATTGGTCTGAGATGAATCTGATAAAGTTCAACAAAAGGAAGTGTAAAGTCCTGCAAGTGGGGAGGAATCACCCCAGGCACCAGTGCATGCCAGAGGGCAACCAACTGTAAAGCAACTTTGCAGAAAAGGACTTTTGGGTCCTCATGGACAACAAGCTGACCATTAGATTGTAATGCACCCACAGGACAAAGAAGGCTGAACAGTATCCTTCATTAGGATGCTGCATGCTAATGCAGATTGCTGCATTAGGAAGGACATTGCCAGCATGTCAAGGGAGTGATCCTTCACTCTTCTCGGGTTTGTTAAGGCCATGGCTGGAGTGCTGCATCCACTTCTGGGCTACCCAGTACAAGAAAGATATGGACTTACTGGAATGAGTTTAGCACAGGGTCGCAAAGTTGATTAAAGGGACTGAAGCATCTTTCATATGAGGAAAGGCTGAGACAGTTGAGACAGTTCAGCCTAGAAAAGAGAAGGCCCAGGAAGACGTTATCAATCTGTGGGAGGGACTGAAGAATGGGGAAACCAGACTTTTCTCAGTAGTGCCCACTGGCAGGACAAATGGTAATGGGCACAAATTAAATCACGTTAAATTCTGTTTGAACAGAAGAAAACGTTTGTTTGTTTGGGGTTTTTTGTTTAGTTGGTTGGGTTTTTCTGAGGGTGGTCAAATACTGAAGCATGTTGCTTAGAGAGTGTATGGAGGATTCATCTGTGGAGATATTTGAAACCCCACTGAACAAGGTCCTGAACAACCTGCTTTAGCTGACCCTGCTTGAGCAAGGGAGTTGGGCTAGGTGATCTCAAGAGATCCCTTCTGGACTCAACAATTCTGTGATTCTGTGATTCCTCAATCCATCTTTGAACCCTACTTTGCACCAACTATCATAGCAAAGCTTTCCAAGCTCAGAAAGTGTTGGTTTTGAGATATTTCTGCAATAATTAATCTTCTTGTATATGTACTTTAGTTGGTAATCCTGAATCCGCTATCACATATACATATTCAGTGCAAAGAACAGACATGCTCTAGATATGACCAAAGACTATGTAATGAAACTGCTGTTTGTAGGAATTCTGCTTTGATTGTTCAGAAGGTTGTAAATAGAATGAGGAAAGGTAGAGATGGAAGAGAGAAAGAACAGTCTTACACATAGCCATTTAAATGGTGTTATGTGGAAATAGACTGTCCTTCTTTATGACATTGAATGCTATGATTCTGGGAAGGTCATGTTGATCAAACTTCTTATGGGCCACTGAGCTATCTGTCCTTTATTTTCTAAGAGTCTTAGGATTTGATTTCTCAAAAGTCCAGGCAGTAAGGAGCAAATGTAATCAGAGCTTTTTATTCAACAGGTAAAATGGCATATAATGTCACATGGTATAAAAATTCATGCCACAATAGGAACTCCAAATTAATAGGTGCATCTGACCTTCTCTACTTTTCTATATAAAGGGAAAAGAATATTTTATTTTCCAAAGGTACTGTAAAAATAAAGTGACTTGTTTGTGCCACACTGAAACATCAGCGATAAATACTGCAGAAAAGTCTACAAACAAATTAGTTCTGTCTTCAAGGCAGAGTTTGAATAATATTCAACAAACAAGGCGTATGGCCACACACTGAATAATGAAGATAAAGATGTTGTGTAGAAACAGTACAGAGAATGAAAGGTACCTTAAATAAGGCAAGAATACCCAGAAAATTGTATGAAAGTACAACATAATTACACAATGTTTACGTACAAAGGGGCTAAATTAGGACAAAAGCAATATTATTTCCTGTAACTTCTGACTTTGGAGTGTTTGCTTTTACACTGTAGCATTCTTAGCATAAATTTGTGAATGTTACATATGTAGAGTTTAAATGTTGCAGAATTGTGAACACTATCTGCTGCTGGTGCCCAACCTTAAAATTACAGTGTATCTGACAATATACATTTGCTCCTTGGTCTGCTCACAAATGCCGCTGATTGCCTTCAGGCTAGGGCTTGTAATGAGGTGACCCCCAGCAGAGAGGTGTTATCTCGCTCACTCATGTCCTGTTGCCCAGGATGCGGATGGGCATAATCGTTACACACATATATGCTGACACACTGATCCCTTTTTGAGAACTGTTGAGCACCAAAAGAAATTAAAATTGAAACTCAGTAGGTGCAGGATTGGGTCCACAGCAGTCTTTATCTACTTGGAAAATGGCGCTGGTTAGATAGTCACCATTTCTTCATTCGCAGCCACACTAAGCTAAAATCACTACAAAAGCTAATACCTGTTTAAACTGGCAACAGAGTGACTTTTTTCAATTGCTTACAGCCCTCACATTATATCGAAGAGAACCAGACATAAGCAGTGTGCCAGAATGAAAAAAAGGCAGTTGAAATGGCAAAAAAAGTGAATCTGCAGTTACAGCCAATTATTTCAGCATGCTGTCCCAGTGGCAATTAAAACACAGCTCTCATGGGCTTGGTGTCAAAACTGGCAATGGTATCCTCGTTCTCATATATATTCTTTAATCTTTATAATATACCTGTTTCCCATTAGTGCTTCATTACAGCTTTTTAGTTTTTCATTTGGGAAATATATTGTTCATTTATTTAACAATTCCTCTATTGAATCATGCTTTTCACTAGTACATCCATGAGCACATGAAAGAGGCTATACTAGATTGGCAAAAGGTCTGTATAGCAGGTCTTTTGTCTCCATCAAAAACACAGGATGTATTATAAAAGCAAGCACACAGTGATCCATCTCTAGAAGACTCTCATACCCACCACCGCTTCTGAGCTCCCCAGAGACACGGAGGGTTTGGGTATGGAAGAGGGGGAGAGGAAGGAGTGTGGTGGGTGTACTAGTCCATGATATAATATCCTTTTAAAAATTTCACCTCATCTGGTGAGTCTGACATTGGAGCTGATCTCGCTTTGGGTAGGAGTTTGGACTAGAGACCTCCTGAGCTCCCTTCCAGCCTGAATGGTCCTATAAGCCTGTGAACCTGCAGCAAGAAATTTCACAGCTTCATAACACTCATTGAAGTCACAAACTACTTTTATTTTGAACCTGCCATCTCCTAGCTTTACTCACTCTATTAGAGGAGACAGTGAATAATCATTTGCCATTCAATTTCTGTATGTGTCATTTATTTTACAGATATCTCTCATTACCTGTTCAGTCATTTCTTTTTCAGGCTGAAGAATCTACTCTGTTTAATCATTCTTTATGTGAAACTTTTCTACAGGTGCAATTGTCCTTTTCCGATTTTACAACATGCTTTTTTGAGATGGAACGAATCTGGGACAGATCTGCTGGTAGTATTCAAAATTCACTGCACCTTAGATTTATTAAGTGGCAGAATGATGCTTCCTGTATTGTTCCCTTACTTTGATTCTTTCTAATAATTTTTAAAATTTTATTTCCTTTCTCGGCAAATATGCATCTCTTCATGTTGAATTTAATTCACCCTTCAGTCACTCAGTATTGTGATTGTCTTCTGCAGTACTTCACAGCTAACCCTTGTCTTTACTACCCTGAGAAATTTGGTATCAAATGGGAACATCATCATTTCATTCTCTTTTTCTCACCCCTATCATTTTTCAATACATTACATCTAGCTGGTTCCACTACAATCCCCCTGAGTCTCCTCTGACCATATCCACGCTCTCTGCAACCTGGCCATTGTCTTTTACTCTCTGTATCTTTTCTTCATAACTTCTTAACCTGAATATCCCTTTTCTTATCCCATAGCAGTTTCTTTCCTTTAAAAGCATTTGATGAGGTACTTTGTTGCACACTTTTCTTAACCGTATCAACAGAATCCTACTTGTCAATGTGCTTTGATTTCTCTAGAGTGTTATTTAGAGAGGAAAAACAAAAAACAAGCAATAATATACTCCATTTTAAGGCTGGAAACACTTTAGGTTGGATTTGTTATGTGCCTGGCTGACTAGAAAATAGTTGAAGAACATGATTGATAATTACAAATGTCAGGATTTTTATTTCTTCTAATTCAAAATTTCCTAAAGCTTGTACAAAATATGTCACCTGCATCACTAATAGGGATTACCTTTCTGATATTTAGGACTACAACTGAACATGTTTTATTACTCAAGACCTGTTAACACAGGGACATAGCAATTATTTGTCATGGTCAAAACTTCTGATAACTTAATGATGTGACTGTGTTGTTTGGTTACCTCAGGCTTACGTGCAATTGACAACGTTTTACATTAAAATGGGAAATAGATATCTGTAATATAAACTTAAAGAACAGTATACTTATTTAACGAATTCTATGAACCTTTCAGAGGTTCTTCCTTTTATTTTATTTCAGCTCTCAAGCTGCTTTATACCTCATCAGGGCAGTTAAAACACCTAAGCTGCATCATTTAGTTACTCCTATTTCACCCTTCATATACCACATTTTTTCCTCCAAAGATATCTGGTAATTTTCAATTGTGTTGGGATCTTCTCAGTATTTGATCAAACAGTTCTTAAAATTTGGAACCAAACAAGTTGTTTAAAAATATTTTCTACTTAATTTATTACTTTTTCAGGAATAAGTTAGAATAACATTTTTATACAGACACATTAGACATTTACAATTACTTGATTGTAATTTCTGACTATATATTATAAAATTGTAATTTAAAGTTAGTGTTTATAAAATTGTAGAATGTGTGCTTAATACACAGAGATCAAAGCATATACAAGGAAGAAAATTACAAATCATACCTGAACACATATATTGGGTTTCCATAGCAAGGTGCTGGCAGTGGGGGGCTGTAAGGGCCTCTGTGAGGTGAGGCCGGGGCTGCCCTGAACCAGACACAGCCAGGTCCAGCTAGCTGCAACAGACCCACTGCAGGGCATGGCTGAACCCCTCAGCCAAGATGGTGACACCTCTGGGACAGCATGTTGAAGAAAAGGTAAAACACTGTGCAGAAGCTGTGAGAGAGAGGAGTGAGAAAAATCTAAAAGAAACAGCCCTGCAGACACCAAGGCCAGAGAAGAAGGAGGCAGAGAAGGTGCTCCAGGTGTCAAAGTAAAGATTCCCCTGCAGCCCATGGTGAAGACCATGGTGACATAGATTGTCCCCCTGCAGCCCATGGAGGACCACAGTGGAGCAGATATCTGCACTGCAGTCTGTGGAGGAACCCATGCCACAGCTGGGGGACGTGCCCTGAAGGAAGCTGCAGCCCATGGAGATCCCATGCAGTAGCAGGCTCCTGTGGCCATGGAGAGGAGCCCACACAAGAGCAAGGTTTCTGGCAGGAGCTGTGGCCCATGGGGGACCCATGCTGCAGCAGTTTGTGCCTGATGGATTGTACCTGGCGAAGTGGACCCATGCTGGAGCAGTCCTTGAAGAACTACAGCCCATGGGAAGGACCCAAGCAGTAGCAGTTCGTGAAGGACTCTATTCTCTAAGAGGGACCCCACGTTGGAGCAAGGGAACAATGTGAAGAGGAAGGAGCAGCAGAGAGGAGTTGTTGTGGACTGACCAGGATCCCCATTCCCCATCCCTCTGCACTGTTCGGGGCAGGGAGGAGGTAAAAGAGTCAGGAATGACGGAGTGAAGTTGAGACTGGGAAGAATGCAGGACTGGGGGAGAAATGTTTTAGTCTTTGTCCACATTATTTTAATTAGGAATAAATTAAATTCATTTTCCCCAAGTTGAGTCCCTTTTGCCTGTGATGGTACTTATTATCTCCCTGTCTTTATATCAACCCACAAACTTTTTCATCTTATTTTCTCCGCTTGTCCTGTTGAGGACAGGAGTGAGAGAGGGGCTGAGTGGACACCTAGCAGCCAGCCAAGGTCAACCCACCACAACGCAATATACCCAGGTAAATATATTTTAGGCAGTGAATGTATTTGTGCCCAAAAAAGGCAATTTCTATTTAATTGCTCTACTTAAGCTTGTAAAACTATCATATAACATTCAAAGAAGGCTGTCTTTGTTACTCATAATGACAAGGATAAAGAAGTTATGTTTACCTAAGTTTTTGTCTTATGGCAGTGTGGTCATTTCTCAGCGTACACTAATAGCATGCCATTTTGCCAGTCTGGGATTTGTTTCTTTTTGTTGTTATTTTTTTGAAGGATCTAAAATTGATTTGTCTAAGTATATCTCATTTAGACTGATTAAAAGTCCCACCCAGCCCTATTCCAAGAATTCTTAGTGTACAATTTAAATTTGAAAGAACAAAGTGATATGATTATCAAAACATACATACAAAAAGGCTAAATGCAAAAAAACCTGCCACTAGAATATTTAAGTCACCTTCATTAAATGTCCAACAGATTTTCTTAGAAATTTCACAGACCTGGATGCCAATCCTACAATGATTTTTATTTAAAAAATAAATATTTTTTATTTAAAAACTCATTGAAGTTATGGGATGCCATGAAGATGCAGGAATTTGTTTTTACTTTGCCTCCTTCCCAGAAAAAGAAAGAAGAAAAGGAAAAAAAAGTGGTAGAAAATGCAGCATATAAAATGAGAAAAAAAATCATGTTCTCATTGAAAAGTCATGCCTCGCTTGACTTCCGTGACTTTTTAAAGGCAGTAGTCTGAACCAAAAGACTGTTCTCTGTTTTGAGGGAATGAAATTCTATTGAAACATGTTTGACTAAGGTTATATTGGGAATATCAGGCCATGAAAAATAATTAAAGATAAGTGAAAACGCTCCATCATAACACCTTTAATGCCTGGTTAATTTGCAGGCCTGACTCAGCTGTGAAGTAAATTCAGTTACTTTAAAATCATTTAACTGATTGACTGACATGTAGTGAAAGAAAATAAATAATCTGCTATTGCAGCTCAGCTAACCAACAGTAGCTCATTGATCATGACAGCTTTGGTTTGTTTACATGCTGAATCACCAGCTTCCTGCTTAGCAAGGGCATTCAGAGGATTCTGGTCTAAATATCTACTCCAATGCAAAGATGATGCTTTATACATAAAAATATGACTTTATTTATTCTAACTTGTTCATTCAATTATGGGGGGTTTGGGCTGTATCAGACAAATGTAACTATATGTATGGACTACAAAAATTGATGTTGATGACTAAACTCTGAGTTCGTTATTATAGGATGAAGTTACTCACCTGGTGGCAATAAAAGAATTGATGACTCAGTAACAAAAATGGTAGCTGGAATCATAATTATGATTGGAGCCAAGCACTTCTGATATACTCAAGCAATATATCAAATATTATTACATTTCAAAGTGGTCAGTTTCCTCTTCATTTCTCTTAGCCACTTCTTTCTATTTCTTATTTATTTCCAAATTTGGAAGCACACCTCAGGTGGGTTAATTATGACAAACATAATTAACACGAGTTCACAAATGCTTCTGATTACACTTAGATCTATTTTTGCAAACAGAACTGAGCCAGAGGGTTAATGGTAGCACATAGTGAATCTGTCATCATATTGCTGAATGCTGATTATACTTGAGCTTGATAAAAGATACCAGTCACAAGGGATAAGCTATTACAGATGGATACTGTAAGATGTTCCGTAAATAGTCTTGGAAGTACCGTCTGGCTAGTTGCATATGATTCACACCACCCTTACTCTGCCACAGTTAGACTTACAAACTTGGGTGATTTGTGACTTTTCTATCAGGAAGACTCTGTCTCAAACCTAAGTCTTAAGAACTAGTGGACATCTGTGCCTCTCACTGATGACAGGATATTGTCAGGAAACGAAGCTTAAAACTGGTATGGTTATTCCTCTGTCAGCGTAGATCAGCAGAAGCATCACATTTAAAATGGAACGCAGCTTTGCACAGAAGAGCATGGCAATGTTAGAGTCAGAGGTGAGTAACTAACTCTAGTATCTACCTGTACGAAGTTATTGTGATAGCAAATTAAACAAAATATGAATACAGTGCATGGACTGAACCTCTTCTATGTGTAGCCAAGCATGAATGAAGCACATGTGCTGGCCAAAATTGATAGTGGCAGACACAGTTCTGCCTGGCGCTGTCGGTAGAGGGCTGGGACACAGGCAAATCTGGAACTGATTACCTGCTTCTTTCCAGCACGGTGGGATCAGATCATCCGCTCGTATCTTAAATGAAAATAATCTATTCATCATCCAGTCTTGTGTCATCTTTTTGGGCAACTAAATATTTCTGACTATCAGCTAAAACAAATCTAGTCTTGTAAGTGCCATTTGAACTTAGTATCTGGCCTTTTAACTTCTTTGAAACGTACGGTTTCTATTCATGGAGTCTGTCAACTTCTGCTCTTGCAATCAGTGTTGTGCATTGTGTAGCTATGTCTAAGACCAGTGCATGCCTGCACGTTTTCAGAGCATCACACTCACAGTAGGTGTTTGACCACAATAAAAATGAGGACATTTAGCTTCATCAAGAGCAGGATGAGATTCTACTTTATGGACTCCGTCTAACATTTACTCTGTATGAACTACACGCTTACATTTAATCATTCATTTATTCATGAACAATCAGTAGATA
Source organism: Grus americana (assembly GCF_028858705.1). Lineage (NCBI taxonomy): Eukaryota > Metazoa > Chordata > Aves > Gruiformes > Gruidae > Grus > Grus americana. The sequence goes on from NC_072853.1 coordinate 62,559,346, forward strand.
AGACCCTTAGTCTGTGCTTCAATTAAAATAAATAAGTGACCATATAATGCGTGTCCTAGAAAACTGAAGACAAATTACTATTCTTCAGAAAGAAACTTTGGAGGGCAATGGAGATTGCAAAGTTGTACTATTGTGCTTAGAGGATGTACTTGTATCAGGCCGCTGAAACTCTGCATACTTTCAGAAATGGATTTAATAGAATCTTTCATTGTTCCAATTTATTAGTGGGCTGACACTGCAAAATGGTATCTCCTCTATTATTGGTGTTCAACTTGGCCAGAATCCCATCATGCAATTACACAGGGAGAGAAAGCATTCCCTTCTCATTCCCTTCTGACATTCTGCCTCCTTCCAAGTATTAGCTTCGAGTGTGTGTGGTTAAAGCAGTCTAGACAGGTATGCGAGTTGATTGACTGGGTGAATCTAAATTAGAGGAAGAAGATATAAAAATAATACAATAAGGTCAGAGAAAGGGACAGAATGCTATAGTGTATAGAGATTGCTATATATAAAAATACTATATGTCTATTAAGTTCTCTCTGATGATGGCTGCAATGAGCTGCAGCAGCCAATCTCACAAAAATGCTTTCTACCTGCTGCACTCTTCCAGAAATGTGTTCTTTCTTTTAAACTTTGAAAGATGATATGCAAAGATAACAATTGCAGCAATAGAAACTGAGGTCAGATTGCAAAACGTGAAGCCATGTTTTGCCTGGTTTCTACCTCCAGTATATGCTCATAAACCGAGAACTAAAAAAATATTTAAAATTCCACTTACTGTGGAATTTACTGTTTTCATAAAGATCTCTAAAAGGTGTGATTATTCAAGCTGCTTTATTAGATGGGAAATACCACCTTAATAAGGATTATTTATCAATGTATGCCTTCTACTGATATAGGAAGGGTCCAGTGGAATGTCTCAGTCTGTTTTGAATGCATGGATTGTAGAGACTGCTCCTAGAGAAAGCTCTGTGGTACATGACACACATCACACTCTTTTTTTTTCCTTTCTTTTTTTTTTTTCTTCTGTAAGCCCTATAAAAAAATGAATCCATTGTCCTCCTCTTCAGATAAAGGGCAGCAAAGCAAAAGAGGGCTTGAAATTCCTATTTTAAGTGTTCTGTCACAGCAAAAGTCTGCGGCAGAGGGCATGCCAACCTACCTTACTTGGCCACAGTAAAAGGGGTTGTGCGCTACCTCTGAATGCACAAGTTACAGTATTTGGGGCAGCGCTGGCATAGTTGGCAACAGACAAGGAAGGCCAGCCAAGCCTTTGGATGCTCCGGGAGCTGGTGTTCCAGCACAGAGCTGCGGTAGTGTGGGAGGAGAGCGCCTGTCTGAGAGCCGTCCAGGGCTCCCAAGCTCCCAGTGGCCTCAAGACAACTGGACTTCAGGAAGGAAAGTGAGGATATTTCTAAAGGGAGAAAAGTTTAAGTAGGAAAAAGGAATCATTAGTGACTCTTGCCATCCACTGAAACACACAGCCACCTGAGGTATAGTCGAGCCGTTTCGCCTACTCTGATGTCTTTGTGTATTGAATTTTTTACTGTAAAATATTTTCTTTGTGGTCACTCACAGATACAAAAGATGTTTCTGTGAACAAAGCCTTTTCTATTTTTTAAAAGCCTTGCTGCTCTTTCAGCATTAGACATTGTAATCCTTTTTTCTGCTTCACAGTGGCTTGATATGGAAGTGGAATTAGGAGCAGTATTAGAGTGTAGACTTGAGCCGAAAAGTTAGCCTTTGTTTCCCATGTCAACTATTGTCTTAGGCAACTATCCTGGGCAACTCATTTAACTTCATCATACCTCAATTCACGAGAGATATATTGGCAGTACTACACAGATCAAATTGATTTGAAATGGAGCTACATCACATCCCCTCTCTCCTAATTTTCTAAATAAAATGGATGTGTTTCTAAAACAAATCATAACTATCCCCCACAGAAATATGACATTTTTCTGTACGACTTTCAAACTCTTCCTGAAAATCACAGACCTAAGGTATTCCAAATCTGTTACTTTAAATTTTAGTTATATGCTTTTACTTCACTACCTTCTTTCTGTTTTGTTTGTGTTGCCATTAAATAGTAAATTATTTGGAAGATAAGTATGTTGTGTTGCCTAGCACAGTAAAATTACTAATCCCCAATTTTCACATACAATTATATATATTCGTAAACCTGGTTAGATCTCAGGTGGGTGGAGGGAGAATGTGTACTCTTCATTGCAGTTTCTTGAAACCAATTTTGAAATGGCTATCTCAGGATACGGTATATCTGTATATTTATTTCCAAGAAGCAGTAATATTAAAGGTATGCAGCATTTGTAGCAGGTAGATTATGTTTGTGAAGATACATTACTGAGATCTTGAGTTGAAAGATCACCTAATGGCTTGGTAAAACTACACAAGTCACAAGTAATATTCTGCCTGTAAACACTTCTTAAGAGAAGATATCTTCTACACAACTTCTTTTCCCTGTAATTAAGTTTTTTTTTAAAAAAAAAGAAAAATCTATAAAAACAGAATACTTTTCTCCAAATAGAGTAATTTAAAGTCTTCCATGAGATTATTCTGCTTCTTAAGGGTTGAAAAACATGTAGTATTTAAGCAGAATAAAAAGACATGCACATATGGTTAAGTGAATTTATCTAGCCATAACAGTGTAGTCTTATTTTATGAAAGTAAATGTGCACATGTAGACCAGAATGATGTCTCTCTTAGTGTGAGGAGAATATTCCAAAAGGGGTTCTATTCCCCACTTAAGGATGCTGCACAGGAGGCAACCAATGCTCTGCAAATCCAATAACACTCACATAACCCTACTGGTGAGTGATCCAGAAGGTTTTAATACTTAGTTATGTTGATTGTGTTCATGCCTTTTGTCTCCTTCTGTAAGCCACCATTTAAAGCACAATTGTCTCAAAATTACCCTTTCACATCTGCATTGTCTAATATCGAAGTTTGAGTCTCAAACCTGCAAATTCTCCTTTGTAAACTGGAACAAAATAACTTTGGGGATTCAGACAGCATAAAAAAAGTAGATATTTTCTAAGTTTTCCCCAGAAGATACAGAAGGACACTGCAGTTTATAAGAGAGACAAGTAACAGCTAATCCTTCTGCTCTATATGTGTAACAGATATCATCACTGGATCACCACTAGTCTACATTTGCTGAAAACACAACCTCCTTCTTGGATATTACATTATATTTATAATAGGTTAATTGTTCAATTTAACCAGGGAGGTTAAATTATGTTTTACATTTGTATGGGAAATTCCTTTTTTCAGAAAGTTTTATAATCAGTAGTCAATGGGGAGTCTGATGTTCAGTGACAGTCTTGACTTTGGATATGTTGCCATTGAAAAGCAGAATTTTTTTATAGTGTTGTTTGTTTGGAGGTTTTTTTTGGGGGGGAGAGGTGCGTGTGTGTGTGAACATTATTATTACATATAGTCTGAAAGATATTTAAGTTAATACTGAAAACAACTCTCTTCTAAACAATTCATTCAGAGGAATAATTATCTTTTTCTTGAAAAATTTAATTTGTCTTTAAATGTGGTTGAAAAAAAGAAGTTTAAAGTAAAGGACTCTGACTTTGAACATGAGCAGTTTGGTGTCCTGCAGACTTCAGGTTGTATTGGTCTGGGGAGTTGTTTGGGTATGAAGAAGAGAGATGAGAGAGAAATGAAAGCAATGATTAAAAGCACAGGCTAGAAGAGAAACATTTAATACAGACAGTGTAAAAGGGTACTGAAAGGAATCAAGGGAAAACACTATACAAAAGAAAAGTAGGTAGGAGTCTTACCTGTTCTTCATTAATAACATTTGCAAGCTGATGCTGAATTGTTTCCCATTCCCTCACTACTTTCTTAATATCATACTACTTCCTCTTTCAGTCAGTACCTGCCAGAATGATTGCATTTTTTCCATAAGGTTTTACTGGCTTTGTTTATTCTGAATTATTTTTAAGCATAACAATTGCAAAATTTATAAAGGAAGTATAAACCAAAACCTGTTACTTTAAATTTTCAGTTTAAACAGTCATACTAGTGTAATCATTGGGCCATAATTATTCTTCAATATACAGTAAGTTTCAAAGGAAATCTTATATTTTATAAAAGCCTTAATAGAGATAAAAATCTAGACATTTATTGTAGATCGTTATTTCCTCTGGGGAAAAATAATTTGTGAAACATAAAGGTAAAGCAAGGTTTGTTGCAAGTCACACCGTTAGATGAATTTTAGTTCAATTGTCTTATTTATGCTTTCTAATATTGTTAAATAAAGATATAATATATGAATTATGATCATGTCATTTCCATGTTTCTCCTCTCACTCAGCTCTCATTATTAACTTTCTGAGGAGAGGTGAGTAGATTCACTATTCACCTTGGTAAACCCTTTGTAGAACTAAATTATATTGTTAACTTTTTTTGTATGCAAACATGCAGTATTGATATGGTTGAAAATGCAGCCCCAAACACTTATAGAAAGGCACAGGATTTATTTAGTTATATAAAATAAAGTAGGTTTCAGAGCAGGAGATTTCTTTGTGAGACAGTTTACAACTATGCTATTTACACTCCCCTTTATTCTCATTTATTTGCATTGCTGTCAGTAGGCTTTTTTCCATTGATACTATTCACCTAATTCACAGAGCTACTGCAGAGCTTGTGCTTAAGAGTTGCAAACATAAAGTACTGCATAATGGTGCTTATATTTTATATCTGTTATAAAACTTTAAATTCACAAATGGATCAAATAAGCTCTACTGGACAGCTTTGTTGTATGTCCAATACGTTTTAATGCAATATTAAAATGCTCATGTCAAAGTTCTTCAGTTATTTTTCTCCCACATTTCTCTTCTGGGTTGAATTACAATGATATTTTTTCATCATATTTTCACATGATTCTGCCTACTTCAGAGCTGAGACCTAGATCTGTTATTCCTAAACCTTTTGATAACATTTTCTGAACATCTTTTAGCAAATATTTACAGCTACTGCCTTTGAAACACCTCCCACAGCTGCCAGCTCTTACATATGATAAATGGATATTGCGATGTTAAGCACTTACTTAAAAGTGCTAAACCTGGAGGCCAATACACTTGGCTTTCATTAAAAGCAGCATTACTAGACTTCTTAGTTTAAAATGTCCAGCTTATTGTTATTGTGGTTTCAGGGAGAGGGAAACTGAAATTTCAAATGTGACAAAAAAAGTATGAAATTATCTTTATTGTAAAAATGTCAATGATTACAGCTATATTGTTATTATTCGTGAGAAGAAATGAGAAGAAAAATACAGAAGTTGAACAGAAGAATGACGGAGTAAAAATCAGAAGAGTTCAGATAAATCTCAACCATAAAAGAACTTGTGACTTGGCCAGCTGTATGAGAAAATGAAAGTTATTTTAAAGATGCATCAATATTAGTGGACTAGGAAGTTAAAACTAACAATCACCATGTGTTCAATTTCATTGTTTGGGGGTTTTGTTTGTTTGTTTGTTTGTTTTTGGAAAGACAAACCCTCTAACTAAACATTAGAGGCTAATCTTGACTATATTGACAATATATATAGAAAAAATAATTTCCTCTCCATTCTCCCAACAGCTTGTCATGTGATAGGTTTAAAAGCAGGTATTTTTGTCCTGACTCCATTGCTCTGAATGCAAGACTTTAATACAGTAAAATAGGAAACCTGAATAGTTGTGTCTAGGTAGGAATTTAATTTATTTTTCTTGTTAGTTCTTCCCCAGTGTGCAGAGGAATTGTTCCTACTCAAGTTAAACGAGCAAAGCCCATGAGGGCTGATTCTGTCTCTGAACAAAGCATTTTTGGTGATTGGACAGATTGGAAAATGGGTTGCGTAGATATGTCACAAGTCTTTTGAACCCAGATGTCTTTTTCATTATCATTGGGTTTTAAGATACAGAATGATTATTTGGATTGCAAGATTCTCATCTCAGGATTTTCCGTGTATGTGCGGTACTTTTTACCTAAGAATCTGTTTGTGACTGTGATTTGTACACACCATTCCATATCATACAATTGGCACAATAAGTGGTTGGACATAGCAGAATGAGAAATTTAAAACACTTAGGACTTTTTCTCCCAATTTTGGCTGCAGTCAATGATTCAAAAAAGGAAAATTCAGTTTATGTCCCAAGAATTATTGATGAACGTATGCCACAGTTTGAAAAGCACAGGTAACATCTAGATGTGTTTATCTTTCCTAAATGAGTCTAAACATTTAATCTTATTTTTACAAATAATTAATAGTGTTTAAATTTGTAATTTGTTAATAGATACTTTTATATGGTAAATTTTATAAAAAAACTTTGATGTTAAAGATGTATGGTGTTATATAAATATACACTACTGTAAAATCTTTTCCCAGACTATGGCCAGACAAATACAGAAGATGTTATCCTTCTGTAAATAAACTCAAGAATTTTCTGACTCTAACTGAATGGAAAAGGATTTTTCTAAATCCATGACATTTCAAGATTAAACAGAAAAGAAAGAGAGACATTATCCACTTGAGTGAAATAAAAGAAAGCAGTCAATCCATATATAAAACTGTAAAGAATATAGTGATAGTACCACACTATGGATTTAATTCACTGACCAAAATTTTTGTTAAGATTTTCCGAAGAATAAATATCTTTTGACAAAGAATACTGACTGAAAAAAATCTTATTTGTGCCAGCTGATGCTGGTTAGAATTATGCAATGAGAAATGAAGCCATGAGGCATTGCTTCTGAAAGGAGCAAAAGTTACACAACAGACCCCACAGATCTGGAAGTAAAATAGATTTGAGCAGTCTGTCGCTGTATGAACTCACCAGATTGCTCCCAGACCCAAACCAGTTTGGGCTGAATCTGTCCAAGTGTCTTAGTGCTCACCCTTGATACTGCTAGCTGCTGTGGTAGCTTAAGGTATCTCATATTAAATCAGCTTATGTCAATACGGACAATGGCTAGACTGTCCGTGTCCAGCAGCCAGAGACCATACCTATGGCATATTCCCTTAGATTTCTGGGCAGTGGAAAGATCTGGGTTTGTTTTTTGGGTTTTATTGTTTGGGGGGGTGTGTGTATGTGGGTTGGTTTATTTGTCGTTTTGTGGGGGTTTTTTCGGGGGGTGGGGTGGAGAACTGCTAATATGAAAGAAGGATATGATCTGCAATCAAATCATGCTCTTATAGCTGATGCAGTTCCTTTGTGCTGATTTGGACCCAACCCGAATATTTAAAAACCCAACTGCCACTGCAATGTGAATTGCCATTTACCTGACTCCGTTAATTTCAAGACTACACCATATGGAAAGCAGAGGTTTTAGGAGTTGAAAGGAATTAGAAAATTGCAGCTCAGCTTGGGGATTTGATAAATTCGTAGAAGCTGCATAATGGCAAATTTAGGACAGAAAGAGTCAGCACATTTCCCAAAAAAAGAAAATATCTGTACAGCTCTCAAAAGTTTTATCAGGGAAAAGAAAAGCAAAAGGAAAGAAAGAATAGGGAAAAAAATGATGTACTCTATTATAGTTGTTATTGTTGTTATTAATATTGCTATTAATATTATCAAAATAATTATTGTTATGATTCTAATTTATTTTAAATTTGAAATATAAATAGTCTTTAAAATGAAGACTATCTAAATGTTCCGTTCAATGCACACTTTTTATACAACAGTATCTCCCTTGACAATATATTTAGTTTGCATAATTTGGATAATCACCCATGCTGAACTATTTTATCAGTTCTGTGTCACTGAGACATCATCAGAATATGCTCAGGTACTTTGATTTGTCTGCTGACTAAAGATATGATTGAAAGCCCCCTCCAGACTAAAGCTGTTTCTATAATCATGTGATTGCCTTTCTATTAATTAAATATTTGAAAGTAGCACAACTGAATACCTCCTGTGTTCATTTAGTAGGTAAAATAAAAAGAAATGTGACCTTTTAAAAGCAGTTTAGAAAAAATTGTTGAATGTACCCTTTTTCTTGTTAAGCCTGCATGAGATGCGTGTTTTGCTTTGACTTTTTTTCCCTGTCAGCCAGTTTTTAAGAAAATGTAAACATAGGTAACTCTCTTGGAGGGATTTTCCAAATCAAAGTATGTGATAGGAAAACATTTCACTCTAAACCAGTAGATTTCCTGCTTGTTACTCTTTCTTTCTAATCAAACACCAGTAAGTAAGTCCTTTAAAACTTATATGCCTTTGGGAATTAACTGTGGATCTTACAGAGTTTGTCATCGGACTTTGGGGAAAAATTATCACAATACTAGCAGGACTGGAAAAATGATCATCTGTTGGCAAAATGAACAACTGCCTGGCTGAGTTCCATGATGAGAAATCTGCTATTGTGTGTTTTCCTCACAAGTAGGTTTCATTGCAATTAATATATTCTACTATTTAGTGTTCTTTAGAGACTTAAGAATTTAAATTACAATTTTGAAAAAACAAACTCAAAACCACCAAAAAACCCAACCAACGACAGGGATGTCTTTTTCACTATCAGAATCCTGTATTGCAGTCTTTCATTGTAAAAATCAAATGTTTCTTTTTACACTGCTTATTTAACATTATCGATATTCTTCATATTTTCAGGAAATTCATTCTTCACCCCATGAATTCTGACAGCAAATGGGTTTACTTATTTTATGTATGCTTCTCAAACTTCCAGTACAAGAAAGGATGTTCTTCTCCTTCAGGCTAACAAAATAATGAATGACATTTGAGTAAGACAAACATTTGTCTTTAGGTGAACTCTGGAGCTATATGTCAACCTCTGAATTCCCCCAGCAAGAAAAGTTATTCTTTCATCATCTTTCTGTAGCCTCTGGTGAAGAGGGCATTGTGCTGCGACCAGGAAGAGCTGATATGTTACAGAATTATTATCTATTTTCTAAGTCAGAACAACTTAAAGACCAGCACCAAAGAACAAATCCACACACCACTTTCAGTGGTTTATTAAAAATCAGTTAGTTACTCCAAAATTTCAAGAAAAAAATGGTGGCCTATGTCTTGTTGCATCCATATATTTGGTATGCTTGTAATTGTGAGGGGAGGAAAGGATGGCCAATAACATTTATGTATATGAAAAAGAATTCTGTGCACCCATCTATCATGCCAGAAAGCGATAGCTTGGACTGCAGATTGGACTTGAAATGTTACTTTGAGGAAAGAGAACAAAGCTTCTACATGGAGATATTTCGCTGTCAGCACCAGACTCGATTGCCAGCCAACACAAGGACATCTGGTGTTATTTCTCACATTGTAGGAAATGGTATCTAGTCTCCAGTCACCAGCCCAGACAGGGTCTCCCCTAGCGTCTGTGTCTCCCTTGACAGCTGCAGAAAGATGGGTTACGCATTGTAGGGCACTTCAAACGTCAGCAAAGGCCTCTGATGAGACAACAGACCTGTGTCCGTGATAATGGATTTAGCACTTAGAAACGTGTACTTCTTGGACTGGTTTTAGTTTCCATTAACATGGTATAAAGCCAAGGATCACATAAAGTAAATTGGTTATATGCTCTTGACAGCAAATTTGTCAGGATTTTTCTCCTAGACAGCAGATTGCATACAGCAACAGATTTACTTTTCAGTGATGCTAAAGCTGTATACAAGCTTATCTCTGCAGGTAGTCCCTTGCTTTGCTATGTTTTGGTATTTATAGAACTTATTTCATCTTTTAGTGACAGTGCTCTTATGATCTGTTATCCAAAGCATGTAGTATTGGTATCATGATAACTTTGCACTTTAATTGGAAGATGGTTTTCCATATTTTTATATTGGCTGCTTTAAAACAAACAAACAGTCAAACAAACAAACAAAACTTATAAAAATCCCTTAAGTAACATCAACAACAAAAGCCCCAAGGTGTTCTTTGCAGACCATTCAAGCATAACGATTCTTGGTTTTGATTGAGTGATTGAGTATTATGGAGATAAAAGGAGACGTATGTTGACAATAACATTTCATGAAATGGAAGTCAAAGGATGTTAGAGTAGCTAAACTGATTGAATACCTTTATAGTGCCACTGCTTGCATTACTCTTCCTTTTCTTCACCTTTTATACTTTAAGTACTTCTCCCTCATCTATAGAATTACCCATTTTACTTTCATTCCTCTTCTCAATTTCTTTTCAAGATTTCTTTAAATTCACTGATTCATTTCTCAGAGGAATGTGTACAGAAAACACCGTGCTTTACTACATGAATGTGAAAACCTTCTGAGGCATATGGACAAAATATTGATTCTATGTTGCATATAAAGGATATGGAAGAGTAGATGGGACGTTGAACAGTTCTGTTGAGAAGATCATGCTCACTTAAGAGATTAGTACTATTACCTAAATATACTAAAATATACCACAAATATTAAAGTAAACCAGCAAATGCTGCAGCACAAAATGGAGAACTGGTTTCACAGCTGCTTGCAAAAGATGGTATTTCAGTGTAGAAATGGACACTTGTATTTTGCAAGAGAAGGAACTCTAAGTGTCATCTCTAAGTGCCCACACATATGCATTTTGAAATGCTGTTAGAAACTCTCAAAATATTCTGGCTTCTCTTATAAACACAAATGAAGATGGTGTTATTTTAAGTATTTTAAGGAAATTTTCAGGTACTCTCATCAAAAATTGTGATTATTGTAATACCTAACTACCAATCTGTCTGAAGGGAAAACAAAGTTCACTTCTTAATCAATAGTGTAAAATTTCTAAAGCATCTGCTTTGTTTTATGCTTAGTTTCTATGTAAGTTCTTTGCTTGCTTGCTTATGGACTATCTGGGTAAAAATGAGTTGAACATAACCCCAGGCACAATTATACTGAGAATAAAATCTTTTTTCTAGAATCTCAACAAAACAAGATTGGATATTGTTAATGAGTCTGGAGAACAGGTCATTTAAATATTTGTCTTTAAATTGTATATAAAATGTTATATTTTGTTTCATTCCCCAGCTGCTGACATCAGCTCTTATTGTTATTTTTTTCACCCCTTGACCACCCTTGCTATGTATTAAAAGAAGAATTCTTGCAGTACTCTATTTTGACAGAGAACAAACTGTTAAAACCGTAGTTGTTTTTCCATCTTTCTCTTTTATTCAGTGTGTAGTAGAGGGTAGTTTCTCTTGTGCTGTGCATGGCATTGCCTAAGATATTTATTTGCTTTCTGACCTGAAGCAGAATTTGTCATTTGCAGCTGTTTTTCATGGAAACTTACACTGCATAATCAACAGTTTCACATCCCTTTAATCATCAAAGTGCTAAATTATTGGGAACTGTGTGCTTCAGCTTTGTCCTCTGTTTATTGGCATTTGCTAATCTCTGTGCTTCATTCTCAAGAAATTATGAACGTAACCTGGTGTAATAATAGTGACCAAAAAAGAGTCAGCTCCTTGAAATTGTTCTAATGATTTAGTTTGTAAAGCTGAAAATATTCAAGTAATGTTTCCTAAGGCAAAGTTTACCATTTATTTTCATGCTAAAGAAAATGGGTGCTCTATAAGTGGGATGCAAAAATATATTCAGACCAAAATATGCATGTCAGATGGTAGGGCCCTGAGGCTGTCTAGCAACCTCTGTAACTCTCTGGAAGAATTAACATCTGTTTCAAGTACCATTGCTAAAGCTGAAGAAAGTCAATCAAATCTCAAGGGATTTTGAGAGCATCTAGATAGGGAACTGTTGTATTGTTTATGCCTATTGCAAGAGTTTTGACCTCACTATCAGATGAATGAAGTACGTCAGTAATACAGAAGAGTCACAGGTATGCGGGTATTTCCACATTTCAAGGGGATTCATACTGCTTCCTCAAATGTTAAGTCTTAAAATATTACTGCAGGTTTTAGGGCATACTTGAACATTAACAGTTAAGGTACATTATTCCATCTTTATTCTCAAAAGGATTAATTCAGTCCTTATTTAATCTCTTTCTCTACTGTTCTTGAGTTATAAAGAACTTTTGCCAAGATGAGTGTACTAATATGGTTGCTTTTCTCATGACTGGATAGTATGTTTTTAGGTTAGGGGTTTTATTTTAAAAATACTTCCTTGGTCTCAGTTCTACAGAAATTTACATATTATGTGATCAATTATCACTCTTTAAATATTGTAACATAAAACAAAATCTCCTTTATTTCTCATCTGTTGTAATGAGAGAAGAAAGTACACGATAATGGAGAATTAGATTCTGTGGTTTTCCTTTACTGCATGAAAAATGAGAAATCCATGCAGAAATTATTGCTATAGATGATAAGCAGTGGATATTGCCCTATTCTGAAAGGTAGCAAAGCATATTCAGCTAATAGGAACATTGCTTTGAAGTAGATCCTAAACAGAAAGTGACAGTAGCAAATATCAACTTCTTATTAAAACTTGCATACTTTTAAATTGCTGCCAGGAAGAGAATAAATGAAGTTGGTCAAAAACCAAAAACAAAAACGAAGAAAAAGTGATCATAAATCTCAAAGAACTCAGCAGTTAAATGTCTTGGCTGAGAAACTTGTTCTGAATTTTTAAAACTCTGTAAAAGTCTATTTTACCATTAAACATTTCCACAGTAAAAAAAAAGATCTTACTTGAAAATAGTCTTCAGATTTTTACAGAAAGTGAATAAAATATTTGAACTAGAATAGCATTAAGGCCTAATAGCAAGGTAATTGTGAGATGATATTGATTCCTATTCAGCGCTGACAATAGAAGCACTTCAGTGAATCCTACCCAATTTTTCTTTAGCTCCCAAATAAAAGACCTAAGTGTTGTGGGAAGCGGTAGCCTTTAAAATCTGAGCAGGAGGGTCAGGGTAAAGCAGGTCAGGTTCCAAAAGAATTCAGTTTTGTGAACACAGGACAGCAAGCTGAGTCCGACACATAGGTTTGCAAGTCTTGAACTGCAATTCAGCTTGGTCATTCTTTGAACATGTTGACAATATACAAGGACTGTTTCCTTGCATGGAAACTCTGATGACAACTTCTTCATATAACATACCCTGGGTACAAAACAACATGTTTGTGTTCTGATTTTGTCATACTTCGCCTGTGGACAATCTGTAGACAAGTTTGATATCTTTGCATCAAAGCTAATACTGTCCCTCGCCCTCATTGCCTGTTTTGGGGTTCTCAGAGGAGGAAGAGGCAGCTCAAATGTTTCTGCTTACAAAGTCTAGACATGCTTATTCCTCATGGAGTATACTAATATTGCTTGTACTAATTATGGTAGATTTAATAGACATTTTACACAATATCCCTATTTTGGTTGAAGTATTACCTCTGTGTAATCTTAATATGAGTCTATGAAATTATAACTTCTCTCCTGAAGAGTTAAAGTTATTACATTTCCTATGTGTCTGACTTCAGAGATAATGGGGAATTCTTCCTCAGGACAGCTGATTTACTTCAAATTTTTTATGTAGGTGAATCAACAATAAATGGAATCTCATCATTTCACTTATCCATCAGAATGTAATCAGTGCATTTCCGCTATTGCTAGAGATTCTTTTAACCTCCTGTCTGTTTTGTTTGTTTTGTTTTGTGTTCTTCTTCTAACGCGTACTTGATAGTGACACATCATAAAACACTAACAGAAATGAAAATGAAATTGAATAAGAACTAAACAAAAAGGAATTCAAACCGAATACACAGGATCAATATGACTACATCAAACTTGTGGTGATTCGCCTCAAGTCTTATTCCTCACACTTGATAGGGATTTACACACCCATAAGTCTTTCCATTATTGTAATTTCTTTAAAAGAATATTTCAGATATCTCACAGAATATTTTGCAATATATCCACAACAGTTCCAGAATTAGTGATAGATAAATTTATAGTATATTTGCAATCAAATAAATTAATCTTCAGCAGGAAGAAAAAAAGGGGAATGATGTGAGGTGTTCTTTAAAAAAGAATACCATCGTAGTAATGTAGCGCACCCCACATTTAAAGAGAAATGCCTTATTTCACTGCAGAGTGAAAACAGGAGTATATTTTTCAATAGATCCATTTAAAAAAAAAAAAAGTATGTCAAACTATCCAACTTAAAATTCAGTTCTTTTAAAATTATATGCAATAAAAGTGTTTCTGAAAATAATTAAAATAAACTTTTTAGAATCAAACGACTTTTCTTTTTTTCTCCAAAGTTATTTAATACCACAAGCTTTATTTGTACTGAAAAGCCTTTTGCTCATACTCAAATAAAATCTAGGCTATGAGATTGAGTTTCTGGACTACTTAAGATATGTCTGAGATGTTTTAAAATAAGTTATTAAAGTTTCTATAGCAATACTTAACAATCTTGCATTTTTACAAAAGAAAAAATAATTCACTATTTCATAACAGAATAAAATTTTTAATATGTTAAGCACAATCAATTGCATTTTCCAAAACATGAAGTGGTAGCTGGGATTTTTTATTTCCAGCGGGTCAGTTGCTAAAGCAAGGCAAGTGAGATTAATGAAGCATCCTTTAGTAAAGAAACTGGGTGTCATGGCTGCAATTGTTTTCTTCCATTTTATTAAAGGTACATGGCTCATAGAAGTATTGGTGTCCAGAAAAGACATATTAATATTCTACTGACTTCTTTTTGCTGCAGTTACATATCTCACTTCCAATTTAGCACAGAAAAAGCCCTTTCACCCTATTGCTTTCAGGCCATTGTCTGGTTTGTATTTGCAGCTCTGTCAGCATGCTGTATGGTCCAGGCAAAAGGGAAAAGATTGAATATAGCGACTTTCTGTAAAGATTCTTGAAGTATATTCAATTTGCAAAACCATTCTTAATGTGAGTATGGCGTTTCTATATTGTTTCATTATTTTTATATATTCATTAAGTGGTTGTGCAAACTCACTGGAGTGTATGAATTCTTTACATATTGTGGAACATTTATGAATTTGATTTGCTCCAATATAAGTTTTGTGCTAAGAAATCCACCAAAAGCACTGTACACTTCTGCTTCTTTATTCTCAGTACCTCTGTTTTCCACTTGAATGCCACGACTGGGCTTGCTTCCTGGTTTTATTTTGGAAGTAAATTGATATCACTATTTTTTTTTCCTCTTACTATCATTTTGTCCTACCAAGGGAAAAAAATCTGGAACAGAAATTTCAGATACTTTAGAATTTGTTTTCCATTTCTTCTTCTTTAATTCTGCCACTGTCCAATAATGGAACACAGATCTCATCCTTCCTTACTGACCCTTTGCTGAAACCATTTCTTCTGCATTTTCCTTGTATTATAACACACTAACTGGGAGGTGGTCTGTCTGGGGCCAACTAAAGGACAAGGGTCTAAGGATAGACCTCTAACGGTTGCTACCTTCTAAGGATAGCAACTGTTCCTTGTCACCTTTCAAGGATGTGAGACAGAACTCATCATTTGTCTTCAGTATCACATCAACTGTAAACACAGGAAAAATAATATTTTTCTAGGTGTTGATTTCTCTGTTCAATTGTTCTCCCCATGAGATTTTGTTGTTGTTGTTGTTGCTTTTCTTTAGATATTTAGATAACTGCTGTAATGCAGTCCTAATAAAATCAACAATTTTTCCTTGGGAAAGATTTGGCCAAAAGCCTGATTTCTAAATTTAAAATGTCTCCCTTGAAGCACTTTTTCACTGTTCCTGCTAGAAAGTGTGTTTTTAATATCAAACACAAGGAGCACAGTTGAAAACAAAATTAGTGCGTTGAAGTGAAGTGCATATATGACAAAGAATTAAACATTTTCTTTTCATTTCTACTTATTTTTTTTATTTCCAAGTTCATTTGCATGAATGTCAAAGCTCTGATCTTTTAAAGAATGGTTGAACTGTGCTAAATTGTACAATAGAAATTTGATTAATCATAAATTGATTATCCTTGTCAAATGCCATTTTTTTACTAGAAAGGTAGTGAATATTTACATTATCTTCCAAGTCACTTTTTCCATCTCATCAAGTGAATTGTATATCTACTAAAGGGATGAGGAGAAGAAAAGTAGGAGAACCAAAATGTTCTTCACCTTTCATTTCACATCTATCCCAATCCTTCCTACTCATACATGCACTATTGTTTACAGGCTTTGCTATATTTCATTAACACTTTACTAATACTTCAGATAATATTATTTTATTTAAAAAATTGAAGTAGAACACTGCATGAGTTATCCCCCTAAAATTCTTCTAATGTTCAGGTTTGATATATATTTTTTTTCTTTTTTATTTTTACCTTTTTTTTTTCTGCTCCTTTTTAAAGGATTATTGTGGTAGCATCTGTTTTCTCACAGTATTCCTGAGGCAAATATAATACTGCCTGTGGTTTTATTTTAAGGCTATGTTGCAACAAACTATTTCACTCTTTCTGGATGTCATTTTCCCATAGTCACCTCTGAATATACATCTGTAAAATAGATTTTTATGTAGTTCCCAAAGACAAGTTCCCAAGCTAATTTTTTCCTTATATAAATAACATGTATGGATTTCTCCTACATAACAACTGGTCTCATGCTCTGAAAAAGGAAAGTGAAAGGAAAGTGCAAAGTTATTTAAAAATGAAATTCCATTAATTTCTTCACTAGGTGAAATATCTATATCAAGTACCCTGTATAATTCACTAAATTTTCTACTGAATTTTAAATATTTCTCTGTCCATTTAAGACATGTCAGTGAAAAGCATGCAAATTGAGTATTATGAAAAAAAAAATTGCTATTTGAACTTTATTATTTTTCCTTTGCTTTTCCTGATTTCTTCAATTTATGTAAGCTTGAGTTAACAGCATTGAGAGAATTATCAGTTATCTAGTAGATACATCCTCTGCCAGCTATAGAATCTATGGAAACTCCTTTCATGTGATCCATAAAGATTCTAAAATGTAGAATGCTAAAGGATGAGAAAAAAACCAGCCTCAGTTAAAGAAGAATATTTTGAGTATTAGGATATTTTCCTGGTTTTTACACAGGCATGCCTGTTGCCATGGAGAGAAGGGAATGAACAGTAAAATAAATATGAAGGCTTTTGAATTTAAAGAATGGATACACTTGATATCAAGGAGCCAAATGTCTTTGGGTTGCAGAAGGCAGAGCTGTGGCTAACGAATTGAAACACCAAGAGTATATCCAGAATCTTCCCACAGGAAAGGAAATTCACTCAGCACTTTAAAAATGTATTTTATTAAAGATTTGTGTAAATGTTTTTATTTAAGAATGTGCCATATTTTTCTCTCAGATATGTTGCAGACTTCTATGAATAGCAGCTTTTGAGCTAAAGAGCTCTAATTTTTTCCCAGGATTTGGCAATCAGAACGTAGCTGGTCGCTTAACATGTTAATGCATTTTTAAGAAAACAAGATCACGGATTCCATATCGATCCCAGATTAAACTTCAATGTAAATGAATTCATAAAATAACTGCTGTTTTTAAAAATAGGAACTGTCACATTTAGCTACTTCTTTTGATAGAAACTCAACGTCTGCAGCTGGGCCCTTTTGCTGTCAATTTTAAAAAAAATAAATAAAACTTTAATGAATTAACTAACTGTAATGCAGTTTTTTAAATAGAAAAAAGCTGTTGGCACATAGGTGGCTCCATAACAGAAACTTGTGCTAAGGCTGGTATGTGACTACAGGGCAGGAAGGTATGTTTCAGAAAAAGAATGTAGAAAAATACTCCAAGTTTTATAGGTTTGGGCTCTGAATGTAGTTACATTGAAATATACTTCAAATCATAAAAATTAGATCTTATTTTAGCATTACAAAGCTCTGAGCAGCTTTGAACGACATAAATCAATTTTATTTGTTTCACTTTGTATTTCAGGCAACCCTCAGCTTCCAAGTAAGGAATAACTGAAAAACCCAAACTTATCTATGTTTCAGGTTACACTTCTAAACAAATGAAAGAATATGAGATATCAAGAATAGCAAACAGAAAAGGTTTATTTTCAAGAGAATGTGGATTATTCACCTCTAGCAGTGAAATGTTGGAAGTCAGAGTGTTTATATTTCAGTATCCTCCATAGGCTACCAATTTTTGTTCACATGTTTTTGTTCTCATGTATTTTCCCTTTTTATCCTCATGCAGTGAACAGTTTTAGAGGTGGAAGGTTACAAAAAAGTAGTCCAAAAAGTCTCTGATCCTGTCTTTAAAAGTAGCTGTTTTCTCTAGTGTAAAATAACAAGATCAATTACAGTGATTTGATTTGACATGGAGCATTAGTTGAGATTTCCAAAGTAGTTTAAAAGACTTACGACCTCATTTCTCATGAAATTCCTTTGTCAGTTCTAGATTTTTATCAGTTGATTCCCCTTTCACGCTCAAACCAATAATTTTTTTTTTTTCTTAGATTTGCGAATTTTGGTCTCAGAGCAATCATTATGATCTTCTAGTCTGTCTTCCTCTATAATATGGCCCATAAAATTTCATTGAGTAATTTCATATCTCTCTCTGTATTATCTTGATGGCCATTTAAAACTGCATTTGTTACAGGTAGACTTAACAGCCTTATAAGATATCCTTATGCCTCTTTTGAGACTAAAAAAAATGTGACATATAGATATATAAGCACCAATTAGTGAATGTATGTAGGCTGGATCCATCCTGCTGTATATAAGTTCATTGTTAACTTGAATTTCTGTTGATCTTTTAGGTGCTCTCTTATTCATGGTGCTAGTGTTGCCATAAAGAGGTGCTACCTTGTGCTGATGCTATTTACAGCTGGCATTTTCTGTAAATAATGGAACAAATTTTTTCAGGCTAGGATAACAGAAATATCTTTCTTTCTTTCTTTCTTTCTTTCTTTCTTTCTTTCTTTCTTTCTTTCTTTCTTTCTTTCTTTCTTTCTTTCTTTTCTCCTCTACTGCATAACATGCACTAATATAAAAATAGCCATCTGATCAGTGCTTAACAATGAAATTCTCCAGGTGTCTGTATATGATATCCATTTTTCTCCAGAGTTAAGTAACTACTACTTTATATAAACTTTTATAAATCATGAAATAAAATACAAAACTCTGTAGAATATAAGAGAAATAAAAATAAAAATCAGAATCAGAAGAACAAAGCTGTAGCAACTGTTGAAATGTGCTGTAAAAGCATGGATTGAAATCATGCTGAAAAAAAGGGAAGCTTGTCAGCCTGGACAGTGGAACAGGGTTAGAATTATATATTATGACAGGTAGAATAGGGAGGGAATAGATTACTGAGAGAACACCAGTTAATGGCCACAGAAGGTGAAAATCATGTTTCTGGTTGGAAATAATAGAATCCCAAGAGCATAGTTTTAAAAAATTAAAATACGAATAAGCCTTCGAAATACAATTTATTGAGTTTTATGCAAATTGCAATGAAAATTCCATAATTATGGGCTTTTTAAATTTTTTTCATCTCTCACTGGTAGGTATAAAATGCTACAGGACCTCTCTCCCTGCTGTCCTTTACTGATCTGGTTTTGGCTGGGACAGAGTTAATTTTCTTCACAGTAGCTCGTATGGGGCTATGGTTTGGATTTGTGCTGAGAACAGTGTTGCTAACACAGGGATGTTTTCGTTACTGCTGAGCAGTGCTGACACAGAGCCAAGGGCTTTTCTGCTTCTCACCCCACCCCACCAGCGAGTAGTCTGGGGGTGCACAAGGAGTTGGGAGGGGACACAGCCGGGACAGCTGACCCCAACTGACCAAAGGGATATTCACAGAATCATAGAATGGTTTCCATACCATATGACGTCATGCTCAGCATATAAGGGGCTGGGGGAAGAAGGAAGAGGGGGATGTTCAGAGTGATGGCGTTTGTCTTCCCAAGTCACCGTTAACGTGTGATGGAGCCCTGCTTTCCTGGAGATGGCTGAACTCCTGCCTGCCCATGGGAAGTGGTGAATGAATTCCTTGCTTTGCTTTGCTTGTGTGTGCGGCTTTTGCTTTACCTGTTAAACTGTCTTTACCTGAACCCAGGAGTTTTCTCACTTTTCCCCTTCTGATTCTCTCCCCCATCCCGATGGGGGGAGAGTGAGTGAGCAGCTGTGTGGTGCTTAGTTGCTGGCTGGAGTTAAACCACAGCACCTGAAAACAAGGAGGAGAAAACTTTTTACTTTTTGAAGAATCTTCCTCCTTTGGGTTACATCCACAAACAATGAACTCTCTTTGAAAAGAACCCTGCAACTGAAGTGTACTTGGTGTGTTGACAGATCTGTATTTTACTGCATCTTTCCAATTGATGAATTATTTTGCAACAAACTAAGTCTCAGTGATTTGTATTCTTGGTTTATTTTTCTGTTTTGCTTGTGCCAACCATTGTACTTAACTATGATAAATGTGTCTAGTTTAGGAAAACAATTTGTTTTTCACTGAATGGAAAAGTGATATTCACAGAAATCAGGGATTAAATCAACAGGAAGCCAAGTGGCTTGGGAAAGGATGAGAGTAAAACTTTTGTAGTGCAGCTGTGTTACAGTATTTGAGGAAATAATGCATTTGTAATAAGAAAGCAGGTACATAAAATGAAGTCCAAGTGATTAATTTCAAGTGGTCAGCCAAAGGCTTAAAAGCATCACATGAGAAGGCTGACAGTATGCTGAAAGTTTGCTAAAGAAAGTTTATTAAAGAGCATTGAAAATAACATTGTTAGTATAAAGAGGTTATTCTCACAGCCATTAGAGAATGGCCAGTGAAAGGTAAGTATATTCACATAGCTGGAGAGGAAGCACATCTTCACTCTCTGGCATCCTTCCGGCCTCTTCCTCATCTTTCTGCACCATCAGATTTTTTCCAGGGACAACCTTTGCCCTGCTCTGTACAGGGGCCTTAGAAGGGTACCATGAATCTGGAGGAAAAATATGAATGTAGGAGATTGTAAATGGAAAGAGAAGAACTTAGTTGAGCTCTTGGTGATTTTACTTTCAACCTTTTACTTTCTTATTAATAGACTTTGGACTACTATAAAGCTCACCTAAGCTCACCTGAGTGAATACCTGAGATCTATAAGTAGGCAATTTATGGATCCTGGCAATTTTGAAGAAGAGATTCACCTTTGAGATAGACAGGGTTATCTGATTAAAGGTTTTTAACATCTATAAGAATCAGTGATGTGGATCCCCATAGTGCAGACTATAGAATTCTTGTGTGATTTCTGCTTTTGATATCTGGCTATCAATAGGTGATTTTTTCCTGCAACTTTTCTGGGGCTTTTTCTTTTTTAAATTTTTTATTCTTAATATCAATTAAACTTGTTATATTACCAATGCCAGGAAATGCTATATGCACAAACATCCATCTTGTCATTAAAAAATGTATTCATTACTTGATAGTTAGCTATACTGAGAAAGATATTTTTAATTTTTATTTCCTGTGCTGATGACAGTGTGGATCAATTATCAAAGAAAAAAAATATGCTAGGCAATAGCAGTGAGGATTCCCAAACTAGGAACAGTTCCCAAGGGATTTGCAGAATTTCTATTATTTGACTCATTTAAAACATGGTGAACATTGACTCCCAACCATCCTAGAGGGAAAGTGATGTTCATATAAAAAGGACTTTTATTGTTCGATCTTCTAATATTGTAATAAAAGAAAAAGACAACTGAAGTTAATGACAGTATATAGCACTTAAATGCTTTTGTCTATACACTACAAGGTAATGTATAGAAAACATTTTTACTTTCAACAAAACTTATTGATATTTTTATGTCCCAAATGCCTCTGATTTATTCTTTAATTAAAAATATTGCTTTACAAGGATGTGGTTAAAAATTGATTTTTAATCTAGCAGTTTATTGGCAGAGGGTTATTTAGAGAAGAAATCTGTAAAATTCCAAGCCTCAGGTAAAGGGCAACCCAGTTTGATTGTCATTTACTTATTCAGTAAAGCAAAATTTAAAAAAGATGAATTAGAACTTTTGCAAGATTTTTTTTTCTCATTTTGTTATTGTACCCTCTTTGTTGGGAGGAAGGGTTTGACAACTGTCAACTGTTTGACAACTTATCTGTTACTATGTTTATCTTTTTTTAGCAGTAAGTCTTTTAACCTTTTTAAATTAAAGGGGGAGATTTTTATGTTCGCAGCAACAATTGAGAATTTTGCTTTGTATTGGAAGGCATATAGATAGAATACTCTGGTTTTAATACCTTTATCTTGGGATAAGATTGCCAAAACATGATTTTTTAAAATTATTATTATTTTTTTAAATGGGGAAACTAAAATACCATTAGATCTGTCTATTTCTACAAGTAATTCTTGAGAGACTTTGCTTGTTGTTTGAAAAGACTCAGTGCTGTTTGGATATTTTTTAAAGTTAGATAAAATGTATAGCTGTGATAAATAACAGCTGATGGAGAACAGTATAGTACACACAGAATGTTTCTGACATGATACCTTCTTGATGCTGTTGGCCCCAAAATTATTTTCATTACAAAGTTAGTTCTAGAACTAGTCC
The DNA here is from genome assembly GCF_028858705.1 of Grus americana. Classification (NCBI taxonomy): domain Eukaryota; kingdom Metazoa; phylum Chordata; class Aves; order Gruiformes; family Gruidae; genus Grus; species Grus americana. The sequence goes on from NC_072853.1 coordinate 62,581,753, forward strand.
TAGATATATAATTAATAATAAAATAATGTTGGCTGTTAACTCCAACAGTTACCACAAAGTGCTTGAAATGTTGAAGTCATTCTACATCCTGTGCAACGAATACCTTACACTGTACTTTCTTTTCTTCTATTCTTTACAAACAATGGTCAATTTAAACACTTTTAATAGACACTTCAATTGTGGAAAATGCCTGGGCTTGCATTAATTTTTCCAGAGTATCCCAAATTACTTTCTGAATTAGTACATGCTTTGTTTTCCTCCCATTTTCCAGTGATCCTGACAATATAATGCATTAAAAGAGCCTTTCAATGTTAGCATAGTGCTATTATTCTAGGAAACACTTATTTATTGGAATATTTGTATTTTCTTTCTTCATCTTAGGTATAATAACATGTAAAGCACCCAAATCCAATACAGAAGGGTGCATCTGTTATTTGAAGTTATCTAGCTTTCTTTTAGAGTGCAATTGATAGACATTCATTTGAAGGAAAGAGAATATACATTAATAAAATGCTGTGTTCATGATTTTATTCAGTTATCAGTGACTCAGGAGCTGCTTGTGATGCTGTAGGTAACACAGAAAGGTAAAAAGTAGTGATCATATACAGCAATTGAAGGAAAAATAAACTACAGTATTTTGTTAAAAATCTTCAATGCATTAGAACAACACAAAAGTCAGCTCATTTACTAAAGGATGATGAAGCAGGGTCATCATGAGAACAGGAGGAAGAAGATGCAGAACCACAGGTAACCGCCCGATCCCTATCCCTGAGTGACCTGCGAGATATGTGAAAAATTTCAGACATCATCCAGGTGAGCACATTGTCACCTGGCTACTCCGATGCTGGGATAACAGGGCCTGTAGCTTGGAATTAGAGGGTAGGGAAGCCAAGCAGCTGGGATCCCTGTCTAGGGAAGGGGACATTGACAAGGTGATTGGGAAAATGAAACAAGCCTTCAGCCTCTGGAGATGACTTCTGTCAGGAATGAAGGAAATGTATCCCTTCTGTGAAGATGGCGTATGTCATCCAGGCAGGTGGACCACCATGGAGAGAGGTGTTCAGTACCTGAGGGAACTAGCTATGCTGAAGGTGATTTATAATGACACAAACAACATGCAGTTACCACTTACAGATCCAGATGAAGTCCAATGCACATGACCCATGTGGCAGAAGTTTGTACAGAGTGCACCATCTTCGTATGCCAAATCATTGGCAGTACTGGCCAGGAAAGACAAAGAGGCACCAACGGTGGCTGAATTGGCTGACCAACTCCAGCAATACATTCCTGCCTATCAGCCTGCGTCTCTGCTGTGGAGAAACTGCCAGACATGCTAGCCTGGGAGTTCCAGTGATTCAAAGAGGCTATGTTCTTCTTCCCATCTGTACAGATCAGTATCTCAACTATTAGGAGAAAGCATTCGTCTACTCAAGAGACAGTATATAGGGGGTACACACATTAAGCCACCCTGTGGTTTTACCTGCGTGACCATGGAGAGGACATGAGAAAGTGGGATGGAAAACCTACCTCGATGCTAGAGGCATGAGTGTGTGAGTTGCAAGGAAAAACAATTTCAAAAGGGAGTTCTTCCAGAAAAACTGCTGCTCCAATCTCCAGTGGGCAGTTCCCCAGACACAGCAGGAGGACTGACAAGAATAAAATGGCAAGATGGGTGCCATCAGATCCCAGTGGATGTGATCAACAAAACAACATCTACGTCTCCCACAACTAGTAAAAAGGAGACATAGGCTTACTTAGGCTTTGTGGGTTTCTGGAGGATGCATATTCCAAATTACATTCTGATCATAAGCCCTCTTTGTCAAGTGACTCAGAAGAAGAACAATTTCAAATGGGACCCTGAGCAGTGACAAGTCTTTGAACAAATTAAGAAGGAAATAATTTGTGCCTTGGGCCAGTCCAGGTGGGACCAGATGTGAGAAATCTGCTCTACCATGCAGCTGGGGAGAACAGCCCTACCTGAAGTCTCTGGCAGAAAGCACCAGGGGAGACTCAAGGCTGCCCTGGGGTTTTGGAGTCCAGAGTACAAAGGATCCGAGGCTTGCTATACTCCAACTGAGAAAGAGATATTGGCAGCTCATGAAGGGGTTTGAGCCATTTCAGAGGTAGTTGGTACTGAAGCACAGCTTCTTTTAGCACTCCAACTACTGGTGCTGGGCTGGATGTTCAAAGAGAGGGTCCCCTCTACACATCATGTAAATGATGATACATGGAGTAAAGGGGTCACACTGATTACACAATGGGAAACCCCAGTTGCTCAGGAATCTTGGAAGTGACCATGGACCTCTGGTGTGGAGGACAATGGCTAAAATACAAATATGGGGAGGCCTGGTGGGTTGATTATATCATACTCTCACAAACCCACCAAGGCAAGTGCTATGTGCTTACGATGGTGGAGGAAACCACTGAATGGCTGGAAACATATCCCGTGCCCCAAGCCACTGCCCGGAACACTATCCTGGGCATTGAAAAGCAAGTTCTATGGCAACATGGCACCCCAGAAAGAATTGAGTCAGACAACGGGATGCATTTCTAAAACAACCTCATAGACATTGAGTGATGTCTCACACCCCCTATCATGCACCAGCCTCTGGAAAAATCGAGCAATACAATGAACTGCTGAAGACTACACTGAGAGCAATGGGTGGTGGGAGCTTTAAACATTGGGATACATGTTTAGCAAAGGCCATGTGGTTAGTTAGCACTAGGGGACCTATCAATTGAGCTGCCCCTGCCCAATCAAAATTTTTGCATACTGTAGAAGGGGATAAAGTCTCTGTAGTGCACAAGAAGAATATGTTAGGGAAGACAGCCTAGGTTATTCCTGCCTTGGTCAAAGGCAAACACATCTGTGGGATTGCTTTTGCTCAAGGACCTGGTTGCACTTGGTGGGTAATGCAGAAGGATGGGACAGTCCCATGTGTACCTCAAAGGGATGTGAGTTTGGGTGAGAATAGCCAATAAATAAAATTGAATGATGTTAATTTCTATATAACCTTACTACTGTATATCATCACTGTTATGATTATTATATCCCATATCAATGGTATTACAGTAAGAATCACCCAGACTAATGAACAATGAACTTTGATGAAACTGAGCAAAGTGCAGATGCTATGGAACCAGAATTGGCTTCAGCTTGCAACAATCCAACACCACTTTTCCTGCCCTGAAAGACTGTTATGACAGATGGAGCCACAGAGGGATGGCCCATAGACTAAGGGAATGATATCTGTGTGTACATATCAAAAGACAGGAAAAATGGGCGTGATTATTTGGGATGTATTGGAAAGTGTGGAACCTGGGCTTGACACAGATAGTATAAAATGAGGGGTGGATATTGTCCTGGTTTTGGCTGGGATAGAGTTAATTTTCTTCCTAGTAGCTGGTATAGTGCTGTGTTTTTGATTTAGTATGAGAATAATGTTGATAACATATTGATGTTTTAGTTTTTTTGCTAAGTAGTGCTTATACAAAGTCAGGGACTTTTCAGCTTCTCATACTGCCTGTCGTGGTTTTACCCCAGCCAGCAGCTGAGCACCACGCAGCCTCTCGCTCACTCCCCCACATCGGGATGGGGGAGAGAATCAGAAGAGTGAAAGTGAGAAAACTCCTGGGTTGAGATAAAGACAGTGTAATAGGTAAAGCAAAAGCCGCACACACAAGCAAAGCAAAGCAAGGAATTCATTCACCACTTCCCATGGGCAGGCAGGAGTTCAGCCATCTCCAGGAAAGCAGGGCTCTGTCACAAGTAACGGTTACTTGGGAAGACAAATGCCATCACTCCGACCACCACCGCCCCCCTACCCTCTCTTCCCCCAAGCTCCTTATAAACTGAGCATGATGTCATATGTTATGGAATATCCCTTTGGTCAGTTTGGGTCACCGGTCCTGGCTGTGTCCCCTCCCAACTCCTTGTGCACCCCCAGCCATCCCGCTGGCAGGGCAGTGCGAGAAGCAGAAAGGGCCTTGGCTGTGTGTAAGCACTGCTCAGCAACAACAGGTCCATAGAACAAACACATCTCTGTGTTATCAACACGGCTTCCAGCACAAATCCAAAACATAGCCCCACACTAGCTACTATGAAGAAAATCAACCCTCTCAGCTGAAACCAGGACATGCCCCACCAGCAAGGAGGCTGGCAGAGCCCAAGCAGCTGGGAGGAGACATGGACAGCTGTCCCAAACTGGTCAAAGGGATATTCCATAACATATGATGTCATGCTTACTGTATAACTTGGGGGAAGCTGGCTGGAGGTGGGAATGCGACTCGGGAACTAGCTGGGCATCAATGGTCTGGGGGTGGGAAGCAATTGTGCTGTACATCAAGTTTTTTGTATATTCTTTTGTCATTATTATTATTATTCTCTTCCTTTTCTCTCCTATTACACTGTCTTTATCTCAACCCATGAGTTTTACCTTTTTGTCTCTGATTCTCTCCCCCATCCCTCTGAGTTGGGGGCAGTGAGCAAACATCTGCATGGTTGTTTTAGCTGCCTGCTGCGTTAAACCACAACAGGGTGAAACAATCTGTACTAATTATTCTATTTTTTGTGAAATAAGCCTATTTGTAAAAGTTTACCTCAAAATTTGTGCACTTTACTCTGTGTGACAATAGTGATTCTTGCAAGTATATAATGAAAATAGAACATAAATACACTTTTTTAATGATGATAATACTTTTTCTTTTTTTGTTAGCCGAGGCACAAAGTCAATTTAGTGTGTCACAATGGCCAAATAGATAATATTATCTCTGATTATTATATAGTATCTATATCAAGAGCTATAATTTAGTGTTTTTAAACATTCTTCACCACTTAATTCTCAGTCTTCTGAAGTTTGGTTCTACCTTGTCCCCATACCCACAGACTTTGGAAAAGTTTGAGCCAAGGTCCAGATGCAAGCTTTACAACTTATCACCAAAAATCAATATATACACTGTTGTTGATAAATTCTGAAGAAGCAATATGCCTATTGTTTCACTACTGATCTAGTAGGAGGAGTTTTCCACTTGGGACTGATATCCATAAAGTAGAATTTTCCACTTTACAGGGACAGAAATATGTTTGGGTTAGTGCTTAGACACTGTTTAATTTAGGATTAAATGCACTACTTGCTTTGCTAATGACTATACCTCTGAAGATGCCCTTGAAGAACATCCCCATATCTTTAGGGTGTGAGCTCAGGTTTCTAACCTGGTTTTCTACCTCTAGAAGTTTGTACTTGAGTTTTATTAGTTAATGTTTTATGTGACAATGGACACCGTGTAGTAAAGAAACAAACCAATCAACCAGCCAACCACAGTAATACAGTCTATGCTATCAGCTCAGTGGGTCAAAACCTGGGAGAAACAGCTATGGATTGAGGACTACAGGTACCAACATTGTCTTTCAGCACTGCTTTGCTTCTCTTCAAATTCTCCTACTCTATCAAGCGGTTATGCAGTCAGTTGAAATGTCTTTCAGTTACTGCAGATAAGGATAAAGAGTATTTTACCTTACTACGCTAGACATGACGAAACCGAGCTGTTACAACCATGTCGATGTTCAGAAAATGTGAAATAATCTTGTTATCCAGAGATAGAAGGTGCTACTGAGTTCTCATTGAATGTCTGTGGTCAGAGATGGAGTGTTCACTCTCAACTATATTATTTGAGCACTTGAAAAGAGGACAGATAGCCTCAGCACAAATTGAGCACTGTGTGATAAGTAAGCCTTCATTGTTTCTTTCTCCTGCTTTGACATGTTTGCACTGTTCAGTTTAGCCAGCTGTACTCTGTAATCAATACTGTCTTCATTTAGAGAAGCATCTGAAGAACATTTATTTGAAATTATTAGGCAGCTATGCAGGGCTATGAGTCATTGGCTACTATTGATGCAGCACATGAGAACTGCCAACAGTTGCTCACAATGTTGCATGAATCTCAGTCAATCACTAGATAATTAACCAAGTAACATCCCTACCAAGTTAACACCACTGCTACATAATTTATTAAATAACTAACAAACTGTCCTGATCATTGAAATGGACCTTATAATAGCAGAGCACTACTCTTTCAGCACTTTTTGTGGAAAGCAACAGACATAAAAATTAAAGACAGAAATTTACAATACCTTTGTCAAGCTTCTTATCCCACTTATTTCCTGTAATCACACAACATAGTGCAGCTGTACCATCTTTCCAAATGAATATTTCATGATCTATTACATGCCATGAGCTCTACTAGGTGGGAAAGACTGGAAGATTTCTGAATTTCTTGTGTTGAGAAAGTGAAAGTTATGTAATATTTCAATATTATACAGATATCCCTAGTTTGGGACCCCTTAGTCTTGTGGTGCTGATATACATAGCATCCTTTATCTAACAGAAGTTTGCTTCTGATTTCCAGATAGGAGTCTTGAGCCATCTCCTTCAGTAAAAGCTCAAGCAAATAAAGCTCCCAGTTTCATTAGAACTGTCTGTTTATTCATTGGGAGTATTTTAACAAGGATTTAGGTTTGATCAGGAAGACCTACATAACGATATGTAGTAATGCATAAACTAACCAGGTTTAACAGTTTGCCAAGCTGTTATCCCCATTCTTAAAACACGGAGTGCAACACCCTTCTTATATTAAGTTTTAGTTGTATAATCTATAGCATTGCAGTTATCGTAATAGCATAATCCCATGTAGTAATTTTCAGTGCAAATTAGACTACCAGTTTTGGTCTGACTTTTACAGGTATACTGAACTTTAAAATGCCAAACTTTAAATGTCTGTTAGCACTATTAATACACTCCAGTGTGGTGGGTTGACCCTGGCTGGCAGCTGAGCTCCCACCCAGCTGCTTGCTCATTCTCTCCTCAGCAGGATGGTGGAGAGAATTGGAAGAGTAAAATCTGAAAACTTGTAGATCTAGATAAAGACAATTTAATAAGTGAAATAAAGCTGTACACACAAGCAAATCAAAACAAGGAATTTATTCACTACTTCCCATTAGCAGGCAATTCTGTCTCCATACCCACAGATTTCAGAAAAGTTTGAGCCAAGATCCAGATGCAAGCTTTGAAATATATCATCAAAAATCAATACACACACTGATGAATTTCTGAAGAATTGATACTTCAAGGGAAGCAGGTCCTCAGCATGCATAAAGGTTACTCGAGAAGATAAACACCACAACCACGAATGTCTCTCCTTCCTCATCCTTTCCCCGAAGTTTATTGCTGAGCCCAACATCATATGGTATGGGATATCACTTTGGCCAGTTCATATCAGCTGTCCTGGCTGTGTCCCCTCCCAAATTCTTGTGTACCCCCAACCTATTAGCTACAGGGTAGAGTCAGAAAAAAAAGAAAGCCTTAACGCTGAGTAAGCACTGCCCAGCAGTAGCCAAAAGATTGGTGTGTTGTCAACACTGTTTAGTCACAAATCCAGAACACAGCACCATATGGGCTGCTATGAAGAAAATTAACTCAATCCCAGGTAGACCCAGTGCATCCAGTTCTTTGAGGTTGTTTGTTTGTTTAAAACATTTTTCTAGTAAAAGCATACTACATGGAAGTAAACCGAAGGGGAACAGGGTGCACACAGCACAGTATGTATGAGCAGCAACACAGTATAATGAGTAGATTATTCAGAGACTGATGTGTTAAGCTAGTGCATAGACTACCAGGTATTGCTGTCCCCCGGCAAAGGGACAGACAAAGTTGGTGCAACCCAATGATTTGTAGCAATAGCAACTAAAAGTCAAGTGCGTTCTAGTTCAGCCAAAAGAGTGAAGCAGAACTTCCTTAAATACAATTAGTGCAGAATAGGCTAGCATTTTCATACATATATGTCACTGTTGTCTGCTTTATTCTGGTAAATATTGTAGATTATATAGTGTGTATATATAGGTAGTGAAATTCTAAATATCTATGGATGTATTTACTGAAGTAAAAAATTACCATATGATTATTACCATGCATTTCCAATCAGTGCAACAGGTACAGCATGATAAAAGAACAAACATATTCTTACATAAGAAAATAAATGTTAGTCAGGAAAACAAAATGAAATGAGCTTAGTTTTCTATTTTTAGTTTTTTCTTAACAAGGACTTATGGCAATACAGGAAAACTAAAACTTCTTTAAACTTGTTTAACGTCGAAGCTCTTCTGAAAATTGTTAATGTGGTTTCCAAGTATTCAGGAACATTAGGCATTAAAGAATTGTGTTGTATGTCCTTGGGGAAGGAAATTAATGGACATAAAAGATTCTCTATCTTAATCTGTATATTTATAATATGTACATAGTTTCTGTCATTGCTTTAAGCATTAATGAATATTAAACAGCAGTGAAATTACAATTTGCAGAACCAGCCTTCTGGGACTTTATTAAGTAGCCATGGATAAAGCCAAGGCCGCCTTTCTCTGTCAGGAGCTCTAAGCTGCATCTTCGACTGACGATGTACTGCTATAGGTCATATGCTACTATAGCTGGGCACTGGCTCAGGGTCTGCCCCTCTGAAGTCAGTACCTTAAGTAAGTTCTAAAATCCTGTTACAGGATATGAGGATCACTTTAAAGTATCAGATTCACTCATTGTGGAAGGGTGCACAGACATACTAGCGCTTAGTCTGTAGTAGTACACAACAGGAGCAGCGTTTTTTTCTGCACCCAGTGGAGTAGAACTGTCAGTGGTTCTCACATGTTGCTGTAATTTTCTCACTACTGCACCAGAGTGGTCACGTCTGCTGGGTAACTGCTTTTTCAGGTGTGCTCCTTGCCAGTCACATGAAAACACATCCAATATGAATTAGGCGGGCATGGCTGGGAGGCAGCACCTTTGCCTGTGTGACCTACAATGGATCCCAGGAAAGTGGGACCAGACACTTGTATAGCTAGTTTTGAGGGTGGAAATCAGGCTGTGATGATGGTGGCACCGGGTGGAGGGAGGTGGAGCTTCCCCTGTGTCACCCACCCTCAGTCCCTGGTTCCCAGCCCCCTTACAGCAGCAGGACCAGCAACCACTCTGGCCAGTCCCTCCCTCCCTCCCACATCCCTATGACATTTTCATCCTTCCTCAAAGTCTATTAAGGTTCAGGAGGAAAAAAAATAAAAGAAAAAAGAAAATAAAAGAAAACCTATTTTGATAAGCTTTATATTTTGTTACTTTTCTGTCTCATTTGGATTCTGTTGTTTCCTTTACCCTATTACACAAAATGTGAAAGCCTTCCAAGTACTACAAATTGCGGCATTGTCATAGCAAACAGATTTAGCAGGCTGCCTTCTCCCTGGCTGGGAAAAATGACTGCTGGAAATTGGAGTAAATTCAGTGTATAAGAGCATACAGAGAATACTGACCTGTGTAACATCACACGGGCATCATCAACCCTATGTGACCCTGACCACCTCTGGTAATTGAAACTGAGAAATGAATTTGATCCCCTCACTGCTTCTTTTTTGCTGGACACTTTTCTAATGTATAGGAATCACCCCTATGCTTTGCACAAACAGTGAAATTTCTGTGGTTTATTTACACTTACATTTTCTCTGCAGGCATTTTTAATTACATGCACTTCATTTCTTCCCTGCTGGTTATCACTTTCATTTGGGCAGTGCAGTTCACCAACACTGCAAATGTATACGTCCCTTTGCAAAGTTATGTTTATTTGCATGTTAACATAGTTATCAGTTATACCACACAAACTCTTTGATCTTTAGTTAGTCCACCTATTAACTGCTGAAATTCATGACACTTAGTTTTACTGTATTAATAAGCTGATCTAGCCAGACAGTCATGTTCCTTTAAAGAGATGTTATTGCTAATGGCCTTCTTCCATGCATTGAAATATTCCTGACATTTTTGAAAGATGATATAGCAATTTATTATATGATTTTGTGCTCCCACTGAAATATAATACAGATGTCCAGTGGCTGTGGATCTGCCAAAATATACAGGACTTGATAAATTCAAGTACCTCGATAACTCCAGACTTTGAAGAAAAATTGAAAGTATTTTAACTACCTCTTCCACTACTTTTCCTATTTTCTTTCAGAAATAATCTCCTTGCTCAGTTATATGCCATTTAAACTTATTTTTAACCTCAATTTCATTCAAAATTTAGGCTAAATGATTTATATTCATGAGTCCAGAATGAATCACATCATCAGTTTTCATGGTGTAACATCTCGAGATGTAGGATCAAAAGAAAACATACAACTTTGCTTATAAAAAGTGTGGTGTCTTCTGTTCATAGTTGTAGAAAAAATCAAATCAAATAAAAAACAAAACAAAACAAAACAAACCCTTGAAAATTAGCACTCTAGGACTACAGTGAAGGAAGATAATAGACCCCGAACTGTTACTTATAAATGTATTCATTCTTCTATCAATAATTATTTGAAGGTAGAGACACCTCTTGTAGTAATGAGTAATACACATTTCTCAAAAGGTGCTATTTCTTTATATGAAATTTTACTCAGAAATATTTTCAGATCTTGACATATCTAAATGGGAAGAAGATGTATCTTATCTGATTAATTAACTTTTCACATTAGAAAAACAAATAATCTAACTAAATCTAACTCCATTACCTTAGAAAAGTCAGGGTCACAAAAGACTGATACCAGTGCGTTATTATGATCAGTATTCTCTGTCTCCTCCTAAATGCTAAATTACACCTAAATGGTAGACAGTGAAAGGACTCACCAGAGACTTATATCATTTGAAATTATTAACTATATAGACTTATAAATGAATTTCCAGTTATTTATCCATCTAGTTATTTATATGTAAATCTATTTATGATCTAGATCTGTTTAAATATTTCTACATCTGTTTTTATCTATAGATGTCCCATATATCCTATATATAGGATATATATCCTATATATAAAAATAAATAGACATTTATATATATAAAAAAGAAGGCTACCTTATTATCAGATTCCAAACAGAGGACACAGGTGTGTTCCTCAGCCAGGCTATTCCATTGGTATTTATTGGCTCACAATTTCAGAAATACTGTTTTAAAAGAAAATTAGATCTTTTGAGGAGAGTCTGAGTCAACATATTTTCAGAAATGATTCTATGTTTCTATATGATATGCTCTATTTTTTTTTTAGTGAGGTGAGTTCTCAGATTTCCTGGCAACTATCTGAAGTAAATATACTATTGAAATTTAGTTATTAAATGTATTTGAACTTAACATATACTGCTGTCTGTCATTATACATGCATCTTCTGGTTTCTGTAAATGAATCATGGTTTTCTACTGCTGCTAATAGCTCTCATTTAGTGACTGACAAGACAAAACCACTACTGAAGGTAGAGAAAATGCAGTAAGTGATGTTGTCAGTGCCCCAGAGGTAAATGAATACTGCCTTTTCCATGGCTTGACCTTTAGGCTGATTATGGATATGGTTATCTTTGCCAGGAGCACACAAGATAGATTAAACCAAGCAGTCTTTTTAATACTGATTAATCCTGATGGAAGTAGGTTTGTTTAGTCCTAGGGAATGCAGCAAAAAGATTGGCCTTATCATCTGAGCAATTTTTAATGTTATCTTTGATGTGAGCTAGGAGGTGCTTGTGTTTTGTCAGGTCCAATGTGAGAAATGCCACTTTGTGTTGATATTTAAAATTGGCTCTTGTTTTCATGTTTGTACATAATCCATGTAATGCAGGTTTTGAATGATACATCCAGAGCATTAAAAAAAAAAAAAAATCTGTTGGAAGACTAAGAAATTTAAAAAAAAAAAAAAAAAAAAAGAAAAAAGAAACCTGCCTCTGACTGCCAGACTTGCTTGTCTTTAATCAAAGATCTTCCTTTAATTAAAACGAGTCAGAAGATGACTGGCAATTTCACAAAATACAGTAAAACTGATTTTGTGCCAAGTAGTCCTGAACAACGCAGTTAAAAAGCCCACAGCCCTCATCTTTCCTGTGTCTGTGACTGAAACACAGAATTGCTGAGGTTAGGAAACAATTAAACTGGGGGAGATGCATTATCTCTTAAGCAGACGTAAATAAACAATTTGGGAGCCAGCCTACAGAAGACTAAATCAGTTTCGCAAGAATCCTGTGCTCACCAATGTAACAGTCCGTAGAGGGGCAAACAGCATGAATGGAACATAACTAAAGGGAGTAAGTGATGGGAGGACAGGAAGAGGCAGCAGGAGCTGCTGTTGAAGCAGCACAAAGTCTAGGGAAGGCCAGAAGAGACCGGTCATCACCAGGAAGAGCAGTAGCGTGAGAAACGTGAGTAGCGTGTCAACAGCAGCTGGGAGGTCAGGCCAGGGACAAAACAGATTTGAATGGCAGGGGACCAGTGCTGTCAGGTGGATGGACAAGAGGATGCAATCACAGGTTGTCTGCCACCTAGGCTGACTGAAGGCAATACCGTGACGAAATGCAAGCCATATGGCCAAACTGAATTCTTATGTTGTCAGTAGTCGCACACATATAGTTCTACTGACAGGTGCCATATGAACGTAATGAAGCAGGGCATGACTGGCCCCACACACATCCCATCAACGTGATTAGTAGTGCTCTTCAGGAATTACACGTCCATACAGAATTAGGTATTCTGTAGTAAATGCATTCTTATTTCCCAGATTCTTTCTCTATTTCCCGCTTCTCTGTTGAAATTCTGTAGCAATTTTTTATTCCCATGTAGCTGAATCTTGGCTTCCTCTGTTCTCTTCTCTACTCCTCTATCCTTTCTCTTTCTGCCCTATACTGTTTTGATATTTTCAGTTCTTCATCGGACAATTAACTCTTTCTCCTGCTCTGCTTTCACCTCTGATGTCTTCGTAAGATATGTTTGTAGCTTTTACTTTTCATACACATTTGCTGTCTTACTGTGGGTGTGTGAAAGGGATCAAACACAGCAGGAAGTTTTCCTGTGCAAACTGGCCTGCTCAACCATCTTCATTCAACCCACTGTTTCTATAATACTAAAAAAAAACCTCTTCAGTTTGTGTTTTTGTCACCCAGGAATTGCCACATGAATGTATCTAAGAAAGTAATCCTTTCAGACTTAGGAGAGCGGCTAAGTGGGGACTGCTCCAGACCCTAAGAGGCATAAGTAAATAGAGAATCTCAGCAGAGTTAAATATTGTTACAGTACATGATTAACTAAGTCTGAAGAAGGTTGATTTGGGCTAAATGAAAGAAAGGAGATATTTTTAAATCCTCGAGAACGCAAAACCCCACTTCTGCCTGTTTCTTTTTCTCTGTGCTTGCTAGAAGTGGTGGACCCTGAGCCAGGAGAAGGAAACTCACTGTTTCTGGGACACTGGCTTGAAAGCAAGCCAGGAAATAGCTACCTAAATACTAGGTGGCCCAATCAAGACCACCATTGCAAGTAACAATTCTGACATAAATAGTGTACGATACTCAGGGAAAATAATTTTTAATTTTAATTCAACACTATTTGTACTGAAAACCTGATTGCATGAGTCAGACTCATTCATTCAGCATACATAAACTTGTCATGTATGTTCACTCAGAACATCTGGAATTTAAAGGACTAAATATTTGCACAAACTTGAGCTATGGAAAAAGCATAGCCAAGAAGTATTGAAAATAAATATATAAAAGTATAAAAAAAATACAGAGAAGCTGCAGTCTGTTTTACAAATCATTCATGAGAGAAAAAAGTGGTAACATTTTTCTATTGTGAATTGTTTCTTAGAATCCAATTAGCGTGGCTTATGATGCTCGATGATTATTTAAAAGGCCAGTTAAGAGTGCTCTAGAGTTCAGGCTTTTCATAAGCACAGTAGCTTATGTCCCAAAAGCTCTAAAACACCCCTTTGTGTATATTTTTCAGAGCTTGCCGTTCAAAATGTGATCCCACATGCAACCAAACTGTTTTCAACAGTGCTAGAGATTTCAGCAAAGTGAATTATATTGATAGAGTACTTTCTTCTTTGTGCTGCATGTGTCAGCTGTTGTGCGTAGTTTGCACGTGACACAGGCTTCAGTGCAGGGGGCTAGATGAGTGTTCGTACCAGTAAGAACTAATCTTCCAGTCATTAGGAATGACAACTTTTCTCAGGAAGATACAGACAAAAGGTACGGACATGGATTAGGTTCATGTCATATGACACCTAGAAGATAATAGGAAAGTGAAGGAGAAGTTGAAACAATTTACAGGTCTGGGCAGCAAGGAGGAATGTATTGAAAGCATGGCCTCTGTCATTCTTTTCCTTTCTTTGAGATGGTGGCAGTAACATGAATTAGGAATTTGGAGTAAAAGCGTCTTTTCCTCATCCCTATATCAGTTATAAGATTTAGTAATAAATTGCTGCTGCCTTCTGCTGCTTCTTGCTGCTTCTGCTGTTCTTATCTTTAGCTCTAACAGATATTCAAGAGCAACTGCAGTTTTGTGGGAGAATCTGAAATGTTCCATGTTATGAGAACTGGTTCTTTAAAAAGAGAGTTTGTTTTCTGTTTTGTTTTGTGTTTTTGTTTTGTTCTTTTTTCCTGTACTGCTCACAGCTGACCCATCCTTGGGCATTCATCTGAGCATCTTGGTTACAGAGATGACTTTTTTTCCCCTTTGTTGCATTCCTGTCATTCTCAGCCCTGAAGAAAATAAAAGGATCAGGAAAAAACACTAACAGAGCTTCAACTTCAGCAAATAAGCAAAAGAATGACAAATGCCTTATGACAGCTAAGATCTTCCTCTTTTTAACAACAGAGTCACTATTCTTCAGGCATGAAGTCTTGGCATGAAATTCAAGATTTGGAAACCTGCTGAAGACCGGGTAGTTTTTTGTTTCAAAAAATAATTTAAGAAAAAAAAGAGAAAAGGTTTTTTATTTGCACAAAGGTTTTAAAGGCTTGCTTTGTTCTTTTTATCATACAATACATACAAAGGAAAAGTATTATTTCGTTAATTAATTCTAGGTTAAAACCTTGTAAAACTTTCTCATTTTGAAACACATAGTGAAAAGGTTTCTCACTGATACCTACCAAAGAGTTAATTTGAATCACATTATTAACAGACTGTAGACTGTGGTGAATATGCAGAGTGTTAGGATGTGACAGTCAGAGGTGCTATCAGACGACAAGAAAGCAAAACATCCTTAAGAGTAAAGCTTTCATAACAATGTCACTATTTTTAGTAGTTGAATTCTAGAAATAAAGAAATATTTTTTCAAGTATGTATATGGTGGGAAACATGCATGCATCTATTCCCAAGCAGGCTGACTTCGACAACTCATTATATGAAGAAGAATAAAACTGACATTTATCTTGATGTGTGTGTGATTGTACAGCTGACTGTAAGCTTAATTTTATAATGCAAGATTACTGCTTAATTACATGTCTTTCTGTAATAGCACATTACCTGAGCAAGAGTGGAACGTAGGAAAAAGTAAGATAACTCCATTCTATTGAGCTGCATGTTCCAACTTTCTCAGCATTTCAGTTATTCATGTTATGCATATAAAAAACAGCTATTTGCATTATTGCAACAATCACATTTAATGAATAGAGGTCATTGTCAGATATATGCTGTGTATGTAGCTGGAAAATACGAAGAAAATCAAGATCCCACACACTCTCTGGTGGTCTGTGAAGAGGTTTAAGGAGCATAAGGGCAATTGTACGTAGACAGTTCTTTCAGCACATAAAATTGTTGTGAAATGGAGTAAGTGACCAAACTGTCTTCTCTAGCAATGCTACATTGCTTGAAACTAGAGCAAAAAGCGGAAAGATTGCTAAACTCAGTAACGTAGGAGTTCTACAGCTCTCCTCGTGAGAAAGTTAGATTGAATATGTATACACAAAAAAGGAAAAAAAGGTACAATGGGTAACAATTACAATATTTTTTAAGGTCAGACTCTTAAGCTAATTGAGCACTCTGAAAACGCTATCTGAATGAATATCCCACACGTTAAGTATAACAAGACAGTTTTTTATATTATCTGCATATATTTTCTGCTGTGATTTATTTCCTCACAGGAAGTGGTCAAAGGCTGACTGAAAGTACAATCTGTTTGCAGCAGAAGTTACTAATTTGGTTCACGATGTAGAAATGGCTCTCATTTTTCCCCCGCACTGTTTAGATGGCAGAACACTGAGAACAAATTGCTGCTGAAAGGTAGCAGAACATCTGCGGATGGCAGCACTGCTGACCCAACTTTGAACCACAAATCTAAGGGAAAAGTTACAATGCTAGCAGCTACTTAGAGAATTTCAGTTTAGTTCTGTATGAATCATTGAATCTAAAAGCAGACACAGAAAGAACCTTCATGCTTTTTACTTATGAAGATAAATGTATTCCTTCTATATATATATATAAAAAAAAAATCTGTGATATTTTACTTTTTGGACAAACTAAACAGGTAAAATGGAAAAGTATATGAATTGCTTATCTATTTTAAATATACTATGAAAAATTAGCAAGATTATCAAGCATGTTTGATAACTATTACAAAGTTTGAGTAAAGTTAAAGCTCATATTCATGTACGCCATATTACTGACATTTTTTTACATAGGGTGAGTTGATGCAATGTGTGAGTGCGTTTGTATATGTGTGTAGAAGAATTTGTCTGAAAATTTAGTAAACTGCAGTGTAAGGTGAGGAGTTAGGAAAGACATTTAAAGTGGAAGAACAGTATTTTAGACTGAATAAAATTATTTTCACCAATTATTAAGATATATGTATACATTTATGAAAAAATTTCAGCATTTGGTATTATTTATAACAGTTTATTTGCATATAATTTCTTGTAGATTGGATTTTATTCAAATTTTGAGTGACCTCAGAGCTGGAAAAGACAAATATGTGGTCCATGCTACAGATGGGTTACATTCTGGCAAGTGTAGCTTGGACAAAAATGAAAGCAGAAACTATAGTTCAAATACTGTATCGAATTACATGCAAGTATTATATATTATTATATATATATTTATAGCTTCAAAACAATCTGTATGTTTTAATGACTGTTATCTCCAGGTGCATTTTATCTTTACAGAACACTACAAAGTCTTTTTAAAAGACTGTTTTATCAGACTTTTTTAAAAAAAAAAAAAGTGCCAGAGATACTTCATAAGAAAAGGCTGGTAGTCAATTATATGAAGGTTGTTATACTTTAAGTCAATTAGGCTAATTTGTGTGAAATGTGTCTGATCAGTTTCTAGGAACAACGAGTGTCCCAAAGGAAGCTTAGTGACAGAAATTTCAGTATTAAAGAAGGTTTAGAATGCAGACAGGAAAAAATAAATAATACAAAGGAAGCTTTCCAAAAAGTCAGGAAATAAAGATATAAAGAGAAGAAGAGTTACCAACCACACAAGCTAATTCTGGTGTATTAACCATGGTTACTGGTTTGTCGATCCTTTGTACAAAGTAACTGAGAAACCTAAATAAGAGACATGTTTGTGACTGCCTGAGTTCTTATGGGTAATGCAAAAAGGGCGGTGATCAATGATATTTAACAGGACATTAGTAACTGCAGGGAGTAAACAAAGGTGATTTAAAGTTTCTTGGACTCAGCAGAAAAATGACACCTGACTACAGCGGATTTCAACTAAGTTAGTGGTAGCTTTAGCTGCAGCTTCTGCGTGGGAAGGTTGTTTTCAGAAACAGAATAAAATGGCTATAGGCATCATCAGCACTCACCAGCCATGGGATATTGGCAGAGCTGGACTGAATCTTAAAGTCGTTCAGAAGACTTTTGTTTTATAGCATAAAAGAAAGAAATTTCTGACTGATCATCTGCCCCACTTACCTGTCCACTAGGAAACACAGCCAAACAATACTCCTACAGCAAGCAGATTGAATAGAAAGAAGTATAAAGCAACACAAGTCTAAACACATTATAATCTTCATTCTATAAAAAATATTATTAATATTATAATTATTAATAATAATGGTTCTTATTGTTATTAGCATTATCATCATCATAATCACCAATTATTATCATCATCAATTATTATTAAGTTCAGGGGTTTATTTCATTTTCACATTTATGGAGGTTAAAACGGTGAAATGAAGCAGGAAGACTGCTAGGTAACCAAAGCAAAGCAATGAAGAGACAGTATACAGAAGTAAAGTTTAAGTACTCCTGAGGCAATGGCTAAACAAAGTACTAAATTGGTTAAAAATGTGAATAGCATAGGGAATACTGTGATTTGAGGACTTCAGTCACTAAATTGAGAAAACACTGAACTGAATCTGCAGTGGAATTTCAGAAACCGATGACAGTAATAGTCTTTGTCTTTTATATCTGAATGCTGTCAAACCGTATTTTCCCTTTGCTATCTTTCGTAGCACAAGCCAGTAAGTCTTTTTCAGTGCTATTATTCCATCTTTTCCTAAACCAGTGAAAGGAATAGTGGGAACGATTTACAGAGGGGTACTTGGCTTCTCTCTCTTTAGTTCCTCATTAGATTTCCTTTATGTGTCATTTTTCCTTATTGGCTGAAGTGTGTTTTAATATTTAATTTTTAAGAAACCCTCCTTGAAAGACATCAGAGCAGAAAACCAGTTGTCACTGCTCTTGAGGTCACGAGACCACACAGTCTTTATATGATGTCAAGATCATACCATTTCCAGAAAGGGGAAGAGAAGTAATCTTAATGAAAAATGTGATTCAGAGTACCCATTTTGATATTAGTCATTCACCTCAGGGAAAATATTTTTAATTTGCCATCTCTGTGCAGTCAAATTCTTTGAACATGTTCATCTACCTTCTTTACATAATAAAAACCAAACAAATGAACAAACTGAAAGGGTTTTTGTGAGGAGTGCAGATGAAACCAAATATTTTTTACATTTGCATTACTGCATAACAATTTCAAAATAATTTAATAACTTATACTTGTACCTACCTATCTGGTTTATTCTCTACCAGACTCCTTTGCTAATTTTGAAGTCTTAAAAACCTAGATGTTTGTGATGAAGTTACTTCATGCATTGTAGACCACATATTTCCCTCACTTATTTTATTCATACAGTCAGCAACATTGCCCTGATAAGAAAATCTTGGTGGAAGTAAGATGGATTTATGTGGCATAGGTGTCTCAATACCTTGAAAAGAGAAAATAGAGATTGAGAATCATATTCGTAGGAATAAATTGGCATCTGCTGCAGCAGAGCTGGTAGATATCTTCCCTTTATTTCTGACACTTGACTAGACCTTGAAATAAAAAATAATGAGCACCTTTTCAGTTAAATGTTTGAAGGAGAATTTAAAGAGAAAGTGAGAACTGTGAATGTGAGACTGACTAGAACAACCAAACTGAAAAGGAGAGAAACCCCTCAAACCCCAAACAGAGAAAAAAACAGAATATAGGGAGGATAATAATATTTCTATATAAATACCATGCATACACTTTCCCTGCAGTCCCTTACAGAGAAGAGAAAAAAAAAAAAACAAAAAAGAAATTGGAATATTTTCCAGTGACAGAACAAAGAGCAGGTATTGACAGCAGAAGAATAAGAAAGAAAAAGAAAACCATATTAGGAGACACAAACTTTCCCTCTCAGACTGGCACACAGCAGTGGTAATGTGCCTGAAAGCTGCTTGTGATGGAAGATTAGACAAAGCAGTTCTCTGTCACCTGAGTTCAATATGTAGCTACTAACTAGCTAATCTTCATCCCTGTCCTCTTGCAAAATATGTCAATGCATGGATCTTTCATGTATTGATGAAGCTGTATATTTTGCCACCCTGATACATTAGATGCCACCAAAAGGACTTGGTTGGGGTCCAAAATACTCTTGTGCATGGTTCAGTATTTTGTTTCTGAGTAAAGGTTATTGCTTTATATATGCACTTTAAGCATAGGCAGAAAGAGCATTTTGGAGTTAATAACTGTCAATATCATCCAACTAAGTATGCTTCCATGAAGTTTACCAAATAGTTAACTAGCAAATGGATCAGCAAACCGTGCTCTGTACCGGTGCATGGGTACTGCATCTGTTGATGGTTTCTATATGTGAAGGGCTTTAGGTCAACATCCCCTCTAATTTCCGAGCTCCTGAGTAGTGCCTTCTGTTGTATGAAAATAAATTATTACTTTTACTGTTATCAGACCAAGTGTGAGGAGGTGCAATGTTGTGGCATTCTGCACATCACACTTGCTAAATAAGATTCTTAAAAGGAGCTAGTTTGTGCACAGGCCCAAACATGTTACCTTTATTAATGACTATGAACTTACTGATTTCATCTCATGGACTATATTTTCCTGCTTCCTTAACATCAGAAACAGAAACATTTCTATTCAGAAATACTCACTTCTTCTGACCCACTCTTTGCTCAATAATGTTGTTTATTTCAGCATCAGTACTGCTAGGCATAAGGCTACCTTCCTGCTGCCCATTGGTCATCTGAAGTTTCTTTTTATTGTTTTGGGCTTTGTTTTTTTGTTGTGTTTTTTGTTTGGTTGGTTGGTTTTTTGTTTTGTTTTGGTTTGGTTTTTTAAACAATCATAGTTTGTTTCTACATGTGAACCTGTCTTTAATATGCTTACGGACTGTAGAAATGTCATTTGGTTTATAAATCCCTGTCTCCTAATTTTTGTTCAGTTTGCTCAGAGTTCCCTGCTGTCTTTGGCAAAAGCCGTTAACTATTCCCAGAGCTGCACTGACACTGTCAATGATGCTAGCACAAAACACCAACAAGGAAATAAAAATAACATGATTCTCCCTGTGTTTTAATTCAGTTGGAAATCGGGGAGATAGTAGCAGGGTGGGAAATCAATGAATGCCAAATGGAAGAAGACAATGTGGCTCGGGGGGAAAACATTTTGCAGTTTAATTGTAGACATTAGGATTGAAGAGATTAAAACTGTTAGGTACTGAAGAACTGAAATCGGTGAGAGTTAAGGGCAATCAGCACCTCCCTGAGCTATTCACCACCTCTTAAAATCAGACCACAAAACAGGGCTGATGCTTCAGGCTGATCTGTTATGCTGCAGGAGAAGGCAGCTCTACCAATACTGCATCATAAATTGAAGTAACTGTACTTGCACCCTCAGTGCTTCCTAAAGCAATCACTTATTTTACACAGGACTTACACTGCTTCTAATCAAACAGCACACGGTACTCAACATACTTTATACTTTTTACTTTTCAAGTTCTTCAAAACTGAATTATGATATTTTAAATTACAAGAAAATTAGACCAATTCAGACAGCTCTGAGCTTACAGTTGGTCTTTCAGCCAAATCTGTGCTTCTACAGTCTCTGTAAAGGTTCTTTTTATCTTTCTAATCAGTAAGCATAGTTTAAAGATGCAAACCTGTGTTTTCCTAGGGAGTTTTGTGGGGTTTTTTGGGGGGTGGGGGTATTTTGTTTGTTGGTTTTTAATAGGGACTTAAAAATCATCCCAACTTTTCAGAGGACTTGTTTGAGCTCATAGTTACATTTCCCCAGCTCCTCTCCACCAAATACCATAGACACTTAAATAGATAGATAGACAGACAGATAGATAGACAGACAGACATGTTCTGCTAAAGGTTTTACTAAAAAAGAGGTAAAGTATAAAATATGGATATGTACTGGCTCAAAAGAGTTCACTACAGATGATTGTAGTTACCCCTCCCAATTTTCTCCCAGGAATGCCTGAGGCACAACTCCTGCCTATTTTTCTAGGTCCCCACAGAAAACCCAGATATGTTTTTACTCTTTTTGCTGTAAAGTGTTCAAGAATAATGGAACAGTAGAAAGTAACCTGACAAAACTGAGCATTGCAGGCCATTTAAAATACTTTTCTTGGTAGACAGAGAGTGATGTTCTACTGGTAAAATCTGAAGAAAAGAACAAGAACAAAAAAAGAGATATTTTATAGTTAGTTATAGTTGAAAGATAAGGCCGCCTTTGCAGCAGAAAGAACAATTTTTATTTATATTACCTTCTTAAGTAAAATAAATTATTTTAAGATGTAATAATAAAGTTTCATACTGTGTTGGGTTTGCGTGGCAAGGTTTTGGTAGCAGGGGGGTCTACAGGGGTAGCTTCTGTGAGAAGCTGCCAGAAGCTTCCCCTGTGTCTGACAGAGCCAATGCCAGCCGGCTCTAAGACGGGCCCGCCGCTGGCCAAGGCCAAGCCAATCAGTGCCTCTGTGATAACATATTTAAGAAAGGAAAAAAACAGTTAGAGAGGGCTTTTGCAGCCAGAGAGAGGAGTGAGAAGATGTAAGAAACTCTGCAGACACCAAGGTCAGTGCAGAAGGAGGGGGAGGAGGTGCTCCAGGCGCCAGAGCAGAGATCCCCCTGCAGCCCGTGGAGAAGACCATGGTGAAGCAGGCTGTCCCACTGCAGCCCATGGAGGAAGGATGAGGGGGTGCAGAGATTCCACCTGCAGCCCGTGGAGGACCCCACGCTGGAGCAGGTGGAGGCACCTGAAGGAGGCTGGGGGGAAGCCCACGCTGGAGCAAGTTCCTGGCCGGACCGGTGGACCCGTGAAGAGGGGAGCCCACGCCAGGGCAGGTTTGCTGGCAGGACTTGTGACCTCGTGGGGGTCCCTACGCTGGAGCAGTTTGCTCCTGAAGGTCTGCACCCCGTGAGAGGGACTCCATGCTGGAGCAGGGGAACGATGAGAGGAGTCCTCCCCCTGAGGATGAAGAAGTGGCAGAAACACTGTGAGATGAACTGACCGTAACCCCCATTCCCCGTCCCCCTGTGCCGCTGCGGGGGGAGAAGGTTGAAGCCGGGAGTGAAGTTGAGCCCGGGAAGATGGGAGGGGTGGGGGCAGGTGTTTTAAGAGTTGATTTTATTTCTCATTCCTCTACTCTGTTTTCCCTAGTAATAAATTAGATGAATTCCCTCTCTCAGTTCAGTCTGTTTTGCTCGTGACGATAATTAGTGAGTGATCTCTCCCTGTCCTTATCTCGACCCACAAGCATTTCGTTATACCTTTTCTTCCCTGTCTGGTGAATGAGGGGAGTGAGAGAGCGGCGCTGGTGGGCACCTGGCCCCCAGCCAGGGTCAACCCACCACACATACATAGATCCTGATTGTCACTGTAGTATAATGGGGACTAACAGATCTCTGGTACATAGAGTACTGAATATTTACTAATAATACCTCGAATTTTTACAAAAACAGAGGAAGTTGCTGCATCTGATTTAAATGAGGTTATTTTCATTGGCTCTAATACAGACTTCCTGAGAGATTTTTGACTAAATTTTGGTATGAAGAAATCCCATCCAAGATCTGTACACTTGCAGCTTTTGAAAAGCTGGACCCATTTTTCAAATTGCAAATTTGATAAGGTTCTTTCTGTGCATGGGATTCCCATCTTTTTTCTTCTCTTGTCTATTTAGACTACATGCTCTTTGGGTCTCAGAATGCCTCATAATATGTAATAATTAGTGAACCTTAGATGATAAGAATTCTTTTTTTATTATTTTATTATTTAGTCTTTTTTTCTTTCTGAATGCTTGATATCTTAAGAAATTAAAATGAAATAGTTAATAATTTTGAAATTTAGACATATCATACTTGTTGGCTAGTCTCGTTTTCTTAATAACAAAATATAATGTTCCAATATTTTCTAAGGCATAGATATTACACTAGTCACTATAATTTTTAAAATATAACAATACACTTATGGGGGCATTTTTGCTTTAACAGGGAAAACAAAGTATCTGTGATACAGAAGGAATTCTTCCACATTACATTGTTTTTGTCACAAGGCAAATGCTCTCTTACATGTGGTTTTTGTGTTCTTTAGTCACAGTACATTTTGCCTGCAGGCTGTACAACGATGCAGCTAATAGAGTTATCAACCTGCAGAATGAATATGGACTGCCCATATCAGCTTTACAAGAACACTAAGAGTCCGAGAGACAAAATAATCAAGACAAAGGAACACCAGAAGAAACAATTGAGGTTTTACCCCTGAATTTGCCACTGAGTTTCATGGAGCCTTGTCCATATTTCAGGTCCTTGAATAAAAGATAGAATAAATAGTAATTGACCAATATTATAATCTTACAATATTATATGTAATGCAGTAGTATTGTGCGCTGAATTGGATAATGCATGTTAAAATGTTTGAAAGAAGTTGGAAATACAGAGACATTCAGATACACAAGGGGTCATTTTGGTCATCAAATTCAGTCCATGATGACATACATACAGCCATGTCTGTCACAGTCTGGAAGTCAGTATTTTATGTATTCCATACTCCAGCAAATATTCACCTACATCCTGTGACAAGCAATTATTACATGCATATAAAACAGAAACAAAAGGTATAACACACTTCAGGAAGAGAAGAGGATTCTGATATCTCTGCAAGCTGAGATCATCCTAGGAATCAACTACATGTGTAATCCTACAGGGAAATGCAAAATCTGATAGGTCAGCTGAGGGAGACTCTGGTTCCATTTGATTTGTATTCTTAAACTTTTGTATGTGAGAAATTCATAGAATCATACAATTACAGAATTTTTAAGGTTGGAAAAGACCTCTAAGATCATCAAGTCCAACCGTCAACCCAATACCACCATGTCTACTAAACCATGTCCTGAAGTGCCATGTCTACATGTTTTTTGAATGCCTCTAGAGATGGTGACTCCACCACCTCTCTGAGCAGCCTGTTCCAATGCCTGACCACTTTTTCGGTGAAGAAATTTTTCCTAATATCTGATCTAAACCTCCCCTGACGCAACTTGAGACCATTATTCACACAATTAAACAGATAAAAGATTTCCCAGGAACACATGATAATTCCAACAGGAATTATTCTAAGTTATACCTCTCTGTGGTCAGTCTCCAGGGCTAAAGAACAGGATGTAATAGTAACTGTCTCATAAACAAATATATATAGATACTGAAAACCACATTAATTATATCTATGTCACTCCTGGAACTCCAACATTTATGATGCTATCCAGATTTTAAAATGTTTCAAAAGATAGTAGTTCCAGTGATCTATTTAACCTTTCTTACTGTTTAGACTTTTTTTCCTGAAGTTAATCCAGCTCTCCCTTGCTGTCATTTAATGCCATTATTCCTTCTCCTTCACAACACATTTTATGTACTCAAAGACCATCATCGTGTTTCTAAAACTAATAAACCTATTTTCTTCAACCTTACCCACAGCTGTGTTTCCAGGACCTACTTCCACACTTGTTACTATTTCATGGGCTATCACCATTTGAATCAAACTAAGATGCTTAAAGCTGGAGATAGTATTCCAGGTGAGACATTACTAGCACTTAGAAGAGAAAATTGTGACTTCATCGGTTTTTGCAGGTAATAGTCCAGTTCTTATCTCATTAAATTAAATGAGTTTTCATCATTAGTGTGATATTGTTGATTAATGTGTGCTGCGACTAACTCTGTTCACCACCCTTTTAGCAATTTCTGTAATGCTGCTGCCTAGACAGGTTATCCACACCCTGTGGTTGTGCAGCCACTTATATCTAATTGTTTGTAGCACTGTATTTTTCCTTGCAATAGAGTACATCCTATTTTTCCACACAATTTCTCATATTTGCCAACATTATTTAGATATACACTTCTGCTCTCCGATATTTTTGCAATTTATCAGAATTTAGTTTCATTTGTGATTTTAATTATCAGGGTCCTTATTCTTTCACTCCAGTTATCCAGTAGTACCAGGCTTACAGAATCCCATTTAATATATTCTAGTTCAAAATTGTATTACTGTCATGGTTCAATCCGGCCGGCAGCTAAAACAACCACACAGCCATTCACTCACTCCCTGTGCCCCACCCCCAGTGGGATGGGGGAGAAAATCAAAAAGAAAAAAAAAGGTAAAACTAGCGAGTTGAGATAAAGACACTTTAGCAGGACAGAAAAGGAAGATGGTTGTGATGATGATGATGATAGAATATACAAAATAAGTGATGCACAGCACAATTGCTCACTATCCCAGGCCAATGCTCAACAAGTTCCTGAGGCGCACCACCTCCCAGCCAATCTCCCAGTTATATGCTGAGCATGACATCATACGGTATGGAATATCCCTTTGGCCAGTTTGGGTCAGCTGTCCTGGCTGTGTCCCCTCCCAGCTTCTTGGGCACTCCCTGCCTTCTCATTGGCAGGCCAGTAAGAGAAGCTGCAAAGTCCTTGACTGCTTAGCAACAAGTAAAATATTAGTGTGTTATCATCATTTTTCTCATCCTAAATCCAAAACATAATATTATACCAGCTGCTAGGAAGAAAATTAACTCTCTCCCTGCCGAAACTAGGACATCTACTCTCTGGGAAAAACTCTTGCCACTTAGGTGTTCACCTGATAACAGTCTCATTTTCCTAGGTTTCTTATAGGAATCCTACGTAAGAGTGATGAAAGCTTGCTGCAATGAAGATATATGATATCTAACATTTCCTTTCTATTCACAAAGTCTATTACCCTGTCATAGAAGGAAATTAGTTACATTTGATATGATCTATTCTTGACAAATTTATGTTGGTTGTTACTCTTCTTTTTATCTACTAGGTAGATAGATTTGCAAATTTATTTTAGACTGCGTGTTCTACTATTTCTCCATGACTGAAGTTAACCTGATAGTCCTATACTTTTCTGATGCCTTGTATATCTTATTTTTAAAGACAAATTGCCTTTGCGTTTTTTCCAGTCCTCTAGAATTTCTTCAATACCTAAAGATAGTTACTGACAGTTTTGAGATTTCATTAACAATGTAAGTTAGCATAAATACTTCATCCACTCCCACTAATTTAAACGGGAAGTAACATATATAAATATGATGTCTTATGTTTCCATTCCCTGTTGTAACCTGAGTTCAAATTCCTTCCCTTCCCAAAGTCATTGGTTGATACTTCATACTTCCCCTTCTCCTCTGCCCAGCAGTGAGACATTTCATTTCTTGGTCTTCCTCTTATAACGAGGTTTGGAATTATTGCTTTGTTTATTTATTTGTAAATGTTAAAAGTGTCATTGATTAGCAATAACCAATGGTGTTGGATTTTCAAAGCTGCAGTGCAATTCATTATATGCTGCTGACACAAAAGTAACATTAGAAGAAAAAGAAATGTAAAATGCCATTTGAAAATCAAGCTGACTTGTCAAGTGATTCATTTATCTGTAGGTACCAATGCTATCAGATACCTATATCACTCTTCAAAGAACGACTATGACAGTAGCAAAGGGGAATTGCCCAACGCCTTGTGCATGTAGAGGCCTCTCAGAAAACCTGCAGATCACCTATACCTGGATGTCTGCTGATGTCCCAGTACATTTAATGCTATCGCAAAGATGCACTTTCACTGCCTGGCACCTCTGAGCAAACACGTTCTTGAAAGTCACCCCCAGCTGCACCTTGGACCATGCTTACATAGTCACTGACTGTACTGACAGGAAATCCAGTTCTGAAGGCAGCTTTGAAGCACCCCCACCATAATGCAGTGGTACTTTTGTGAGCGTCAATGTGAAAACAAATATAGTGTGCATCAAATTAATAATATAGATTTATTTTACTTTAAAAAGAATTACAGACAGAGGAGAGAAGCAGCGATTGTGTGCAGCCTGGCATGAAACTGAAATTAAATGTTCTTGCTGCAGGAATTATTTGTCTAGTGCGAGGTGACCACCACCAACTGGTATTACTGTTGCTAGGAGCTATCAAAAGAAATGTCACTCTTCACAGCAAGTGATGAAATTTGACATATGGCATCAAAGCATCATTAAAACTACACCTGCTGCAGAGGAGGTTGTGTCTTTCAGGAGACTTTCAAGCAGAAAAGGTTATTCTGAGAATGCAAAAGCATATGCTTTATTTTCTTTATTTCTTAGTAGGCAATTAAAAAGCAGTAAAAATAGGAAAAATTGTCAGAAAAAGAATATGAAGGGACATGCAGACTTCTTGTTTCTCAATGTTTGTGGAGAAAAAATAAGAAATTACCAACAGTATTTGTTTATAAAGTCTACAATAATAAATACAGTTGATGATAAATCATTAATTCACATAGTTGGAATGGTTCACTATCTTTTCTCAAAGGTTCTGTACTGTATTCTACAGCTATTGCTTTAAAGAATCTTCTCCATTAGTTTTGATAGCATTTTAAAGTGTGAGTATTGCAGATTTTGGCCACAAGCCTGCAACAGTTTGATGTTCAGTTTGTCATATATACATTGACCTATATAGAGGAAAATTGCTGTTGATTTCAGTAGAAGTCAGCACTTCACTTTCTGAGTGGTCATTGAATTTACACTTTAGAAGAACTGTATATCAAGGTAACGAAAATGTCTGTTGTAATTATATTTGTGATTTTATTCCTGAATTAGAATGGAATTTTCATATCCTTTAAATTTCAGTTCATACAGCTCTTCCTCTTGTTTCAGATAAATGAAGAAACACATAAAGCCTTGTTTATTGCCTATGCAGCTTTCTTGGGACTTATTGCTAGAAAGTAATATAAATAAATGATTCAAATAAAAATTTGAATCTAAAAAATGAATTTGTTGTAGAAAGGATTTTTATAAATTTGTAATGTGCCTTTACTTGGAAGACCGAAAAACAAAACAAGTTAAAAAAAAAAAAAAAAAAAGAAAAAAAAAAAAAGAAAAGAAAAACAAATAATGATTTTGTGTATTTTGTGGTGACATAGAAAAAAACCCTGTGAACTATTATTAATTATGTTGCTTCACTGAAATGGAAATAATCACAATATCATTCACATGTTTACCTCTTCTCCTCTGCAGTTTTCCATGGATTAGCTGCCCAGGGACTTCCAAACTGTGGTTTATTAGTAACTCTGCCATAAGCTCCTAAGTAACTGTGGCCAGATCATTGGCCCTGTGTTGCATTTTGCCAGTCTGCAGAGTAGTGGTAGTGTTACTGTCCTGGTTTCAGCTGAGACAGAGCTGATTTTCTTCACAGTAGCTAGTATGGGGCTACGTTTTGGATTTGTGCTGAAAACAGTGTTGATGACACAGGGATGTTTTCATTACTGCTGAGCAGTGCTGACACAGAGCCAAGGGCTTTTCTGCTTCTCACACCACCCCACCAGCGAGGAGGCTGGGGGTTGCACAAGGAGTTGGGAGGGGACACAGCCGGGACAGTTGACCCCAACTGACCAAAGGGATATTCCATACCATATGATGTCATGCTCAGCATATAAAGCTGGGGGAAGAAGGAGGAAGGGTGGGATATTTGGAGCGATGGTGTTTGTCTTCCCAAGTCACCGTTAACGTGTGACAGAGCCCTGCTTTCCTGGAGATGGCTGAACTCCTGCCTGCCCATGGGAAGCGGTGAATGAATTCCTTGGTTTGCTTTGCTTGTGTGCACAGCTTTTGCTTTACCTATTACACTGTCTTTATTTCCACCCATTCATTTTCTCACTTTCACTCTTCTGATTCTCTCCCTCATTGTGTGGGGGAGTGAGCGAGTGGTGACGTGGTGGTTAGTTGCCAGCTGGGGTAAAACCACAACAGCTACTAAAAAAGTACAAAGTATTACTATTGGTGATTCAATTTAATTCCTTTAAGCTAATGTATTTTGAACCCTTCTGTAGAGAATGTTGCATATGTTGACTTCTGTTAATATATAGATGCTATAATCATTCTTATTCATTAGATAACATTCCTACCCACAGCCCCACAAGTTAATAATGTTGAAACCAGTAAGAAGACAGTTCACTTGCACAATTCTGCTTTCTCACAAAGAAAACAAATTTTCTTTTTTCATGAGTCTGTCTCAAATACTGGATTTCAGATAGTGACATTAAAAAAGGGGAAAGAAAGGCCTAGATCCTAGAACCAATTCAGAGTGAAAGTTTGAAAAGTCAATCTTTGGCTATAATAGACAAGGATTTCTATACCAGTCCTTCTCCTATGCAGTCAAAATTTAGTTTTGCACAACAGAGATGCAGGAAAATGACCTTTCATACTGCACATGCCTTCTCACCAAAACTCTCCTCCTTATGATAAAAAAAGCCTCTCAATGTTAGGTTACTTGTGGGATTGCTCTCTTATAACTCAAGTTTAATGAACACTAATCTTAAAAAAAAAAAAGAAAGAAAAAAGAAAGGACTCTATTAGCACATTCTGCAGTGGCTACTTGCTTTCAGTGTATCTACTATGCACACAGGAGTAGCTCTATCAAAGTTTCTATGCCTTAGTTTCCTACCATTTAAGATACTGTCTTAAACAATTCACCTAGTTCTTCAAAAGAAAAAAAAGTTTTGTTCTGTTCTTCAGGAGACTAGAGAATAAGAAACAAGGTTTCTTAATTCTGAACAAGCTTATCAAAAGGCCAATATGGCAGATACAAATCCAATGGGGACACAGATGATTTTGTTACCGTGGTAATGAAAGGAAGTTTTAACTTGATCTTTCTTTTGTAACAGTCAAATATGTAGCTATGGAAAGTGATTTGTTAATCATACTCTTGAGTTAATTTACAATGAAGGTGTGAACTTAAACCAACATACATTTAAATGACATGACTGGAATAGGAATGATACGGTTGGCAAAAGACCACAAAAAAAATTTTCTAATGGCTTGAGACATTGTGCTGTCTGAGTTTAAATCCAGAGATTAGGAGAACAGTATGTTAAAAAAATACATAAAACTCGAAGACCTGCATGTATTTTATGGTGTTTCCTCCAGACAGTATCATTTCAAGGTCAGAATCAGGTATAGCCCAATAAAAAAAAAATCATCTCAAGCAATTATGTTACAATTAATAAAGGCTTTGGGAACACTTATTAATTGCCAGTTTAACTAAATCAAGGATAGACCAGGAAATAAGTGACCAAATTTGGAAGTAAACTGCTACATATACCATGCAACTCAGGTAAAGGAGGAAGATGTTTAACTTCTGCTGCCTCAAAGTGCAAAGAGTTCCACAGCAGCAATGTTTGTTTGTTTATTCATTGTCATTTTAACGAGAGACACCCTGAGAAAGTGAGTTGCAAATAAATTTGGGATTATTATCTTTTTGACAAATTTGGTGCGACGAAAAACGTAAAAGTATATAGAAACTTGTCACCACTCTGCTTTGGTTTTCCAATAAATCACTGGAACTTGTAAGGATTTACTAATGAATATGGAAACTAAGCTCAGGCACATGGAAAATAAGGAGGTGACTGGTGACAACCAACAAGACTTCACTAAGGGCAAATCGTGCCTGACAAACTTGGTGGCCTTCTATGATGGGGTTACAGCGTTGGTGGATAAGGGAAGGGCAACTGACGTCATCTACCTGGACTTGTGCAAGGCATTTGACACTGTCCCGCACAACATCCTTGTCTCTAAATTGGAGAGACATGGATTCGATGGATGGACCACTCGGTGGATAAGGAATTGGCTGGATGGTCACACTCAAAGAGTTGTGGTCAATGGCTCAATGTCCAAGCGGAGACCAGTTATGAGTGGCGTTCCTCAGGGGTCAGTACTGGGACTGTCACTGTTCAACATCTTTGTTGGTGACATGGACAGTGGGATCAAGTGCACCCTCAGCAAGTTTGTCGACGACACCAAGCTGTGTGGTGTGGCCGACACGCTGGAGGGGAGGGATGCCATCCTGAGGGACCTTGACAGGCTGGAGAGGTGGGCCCATGCAAACCGCATGAAGTTCAACAAGGCCAAGTGCAAGGTCCTGCATGTGGGTCAGGGCAATCCCAAGCACGACTACAGGCTGGGCAGGAATGGACTGAAAGCAGCCCCGAGGAGAAGGACTTGGGGGTGTTGATTGATGAGAAGCTCAACATGAGCCGGCAGTGTGCGCTTGCAGCCTAGAAAGCCAACCGTGTCCTGGGCTGCATCAAAAGAGGTGTGACCAGCAGGTCGAGGGAGGTGATCCTGCCCCTCTACTCCACTCTTTTGAGACCCCACCTGGAGTACTGCATCCAGCTCTGGGGGCCCCAGTACAGGAGAGACATGGAGCTGCTGGAGCGAGTCCAGAGGAGGGCCACAAAGCTGATTGGAGGGCTGGAGCACCTCTTCTATGAGGACAGGCTGAGACAGTTGGGGTTGTTCAGCCTGCAGAAGAGAAGGCTCCGGGGAGATCTAATAGCGGCCTTCCAGTACCTGAAGGGGGCCTACAGGAAAGATGGTGAGGGACTGTTTATCAGGGAGTGTAGTGACAGGACCAGGGGTAATGGGTTTAAGCTGAAGGAGGGTCGATTTAGATTAGATGTTAGGAAGAAATTCTTTACTGTGAGGGTGGTGAGGTACTGGAACAGGTTGCCCAGAGAAGCTGTGGATGCCCCCTCCCTGGAAGTGTTTAAAACCAGGTTGGATGAGGCTTTGGGCAACCTGGTCTAGTGGAGGGTGTGCCTGCCCATGGCAGGGGTGTTGGAACTAGCTGATCTTTGAGGCCCCTTCCAACCCAAACCATTCTATGATTCTAAGATTCTATGAATATCCATTCATTGTCTTGAATATCAACTTCTTTGACATTAACATCCTTATAGATGAAAACCTCATACACATATTTTTAGAGATGTTCTTGCATTCAAATGAACCCTAGTCTGAGTCAAAATTCTTAAAATTACCTTCTCAACCATTAGTAACTATTATAATTGAGCCATATTTATTGGTGGATTAACTCTATGAATGTTTTCATGTGATATCTTAATTTGCATATTCTCTGACTTTCTTTTCTGTCCTAGCATGGCATTACTGATGGGAGCTACTGTTAGTGGTACATATCATGGGTTTTCCAGAATTCTGAGTGTGAACCCCTGAACTTTTTTCTTCATTTTATAAACTCAGCTCTGTTCTTTCATTCTTAAATATTTCTGAGGCTCTTCCTTGAGATAGTGTTGTGATTTAGAAGTCCTTCCTAGATCCTAAGTCTAGAAGTCATGAATATCCTTATGTTGGCATATAATAACTTTTCCTCCTTCACCCACCCTCTGTTCTGTGGAAAGAAAATAGAGATGCCCAGACTGAAAATGAACATCAAAGTCAGGCATCAGACATCCCGGCCACTTTGCAGGAGAGTAATGATATGCATCTTGATGTAGCTTACAAGACAGTTCTCTTAGTGTAGTAAGGGACATACGAAATGTGAAGCTGGGTGAAATAATTTCATGAATATTTCCTTCTCTGTGGGCCACAAACTGTTCACAGGATTGATTTGCCTTTATTTTTCTATTTCTGTTTGTTGAAATAGGATGCCTTAGTTTTAACCAGACTCTAAGTTTGAGGGAAGTTTTGAGTTTTGGAATAATTTTCTTTTATGGGATTTGTTTGGATGAATTGACTGCTAATAAAATGTTTCAGACTGATAATCCAGGAAAACTGTGTTCTACAAATATCTCCCATCTAAGTTTTTTTCACTTTGCTTCACCAATATTCCTGACTATGATTCAAGAACTAATTGAGGGATTAATAGTGAAACCTAGATTTATGCATTCATAAATCTATCTATTAAGCCTGCCAGGAAGAATTCTAATTCTGAAGACTATTTGTTTATTGGAAGTCCTGTAATTTTACTGGAAGTGAACCCATTTAGTGTCTTTGAGGAAGTCATGAAATTGTAATAAATTTTTTATCAATAGTAATCAGGTTCAAGTATAAAACTACACTACTTAAGAGCTGAAAAATTCAAAGCCTTTAGTTGTGTCATGAGCCACCCAGTATCTTCAGATGTTTTTTTGTTCTTTCCTCTATTTTACTTGCTTTGAATTGTTAGTTCATCTTATCCATATTTGTTTTGTTGCTAATCTACGTTTCACTCAACCATTTGGTTATGTTTGTGTGTATGTGTGCTTTATGGAAATATTTTCATTCAGCTGAGTCCCAGCATTTGCAAAGGCAGTGCATCATTATTCTGCATTCTGAAGGACGCAACACATAAGGAGCAAGACTATGTATTAATGGCTATCCCACATAAGCAAAATTTCATGCAGGTTTCTTTTCCAGTGTAGTTGTGAAGTGTAGAAACGAAATTAAATACTTAGAAACAGTAAGCTTTAGGTTTTTATGGATGAAATTTAAATAATAAACACTACATTTAAATTTCCACTAAAGGAAGAAAAAATTACTCTGCACTATTAAATTCAATTTTTTTTTTTTTTTTTTTTTTTTGAAAGTAGCTACAAAGGGAGGAATTATTTTAAGCCTAAAGCACTGGTATAATTTTCTTACCAGTATGGGTTTAGATATTCACTTGGTTTTTGGTTGGGAGGTTATTTTAAACCTAGTTTAGATTGACACTATCATTTTCAAGCTGCTAGTTTCAATTGCATCTGGAAGTCATTTGCTGTTGTCCAGGAGGGATAAACGCAGGAAATGGTGTGTAAAATTCTGAAATGGGTAGTAGCCTTTTATTCCACACACATAGGTATTAATGTCTGCAATGGAAGTTCTTCAGTAACTTGTCTCCAGCAGTAAATTATGTATACTTCTCTGACATACACTAAATTGCATTTCTTACATTATGGCTACAATCAGGACACTGGAGTTCAGTTCTTTTCATCACAAGTTTTGCTTCCCAGTGGTTGAGAAGCTGGTGGGTCTCATTAAGCTTAGATTACACCCATCTGTATTATAATGCCTTTACCTCTTCTCGGCAAATGTCTACAATGAAGTCACAAGAAAAAAAAGTCCACCTGTAATACAGACTTTTGCTATTATGGATAGACTAATATATGCATCAAATTGCAATGTTTATGTTTGTTTATCCCATAGAGCTCATAGTCTTTCATGACTAATCTGCACTAAAAGAAGGAAAGGAAAACAGTAGTCAGCAATGTATAATATCCTGTTGATAGATCTCAGTGTGTACAGTGTTTAGTGTCCTGATCCTAGTTTTGAGATGGAAATAATGAAAAAGATGAACCTCATTTGTGCTGAAGAAAAGTCCATCTTGTCTTGATGCAAAGAAAGAAAGAATCAGAGGATCTGAAGATTGGAGGCTATATTTATGTTGGCAAACTTAATTTTCCATTAGATACATATACATAATTCCATATACAGCAGGAGAAAACTTTAGCTTCTTTTGCCCATGGTTTCAAAAGACAGTAAATTAATGGTCTAGAAACATACTCTCCTTTGTTCTTTCCATCAGTTGATTATAGGTTCATTCTAAATTTTATGTCCACTCTAACTATAGTGTTACTATGGAGTCTTCATAGCAGTAATTGAATCTTCATTATTTTATCCCATTACTTTCTCTTTGCACTAGCAAATACTTGCCAATATAGTCTCTAAAAATACACAACGGAAATTCAGGTGCCTAACTACACGTGTATTAGTAATA
Source organism: Grus americana (assembly GCF_028858705.1). Lineage (NCBI taxonomy): Eukaryota > Metazoa > Chordata > Aves > Gruiformes > Gruidae > Grus > Grus americana. Next base: position 62,616,909 of record NC_072853.1, read on the forward strand.
CATGTAAAAGTTAAAGGCACTAATGCTCCAAACGTGTGTAATGTGAACTGCCATGAATAGTGTATTCATGGATTATTGATACATACTGGTTTACTTATTTTATTTAATTATTTTTCTAAAAAAAATCAGGAAATCTTTCAACCTTTGCATCATTTAATTTTGTAGAATGGTTAATAGGTTTTTATTTGCACTTTTCAGTAACCTCTTCAGAGTCCTTAAAAAAAAAAAAAAAAAGGTTATTTGTGAGCATTGCTACACCTACTCAACAAAAGCAGTAAAATTAATTTCATGCAGTTTTTACAACAGAATCCCAAGCTACAATGTTTCATCAGGACATTAGCGCATGCTGCAAACGCTAACGCTATCCTTTATTGCCATTTGTAGGAGATGGCCTAGAAGTGTGGTTTCAAATTACTATGATACCAGACAAATTGAATGATACATGCCAGTGAGAACTGTAGTTTCTATCTTTCAGAATATTTAACATGGTTATTTATTTCAAAAACATAAAAAGATTATGTTTGCAACTTTATCTACTTTAAACCAGCTTCTCCATCTGCTACAACTTGATTGCATGTTTCAAATATGGCAGTAAATTTTAATATGTTAGTATGAAATATAAGTGATGCCACAACTGGTAACGACAAATTCACATAGTTTGGCTATTTAATTTTCATCATGCTGAATAGTTTAGTGCTTTAAGGCAGCTTACTTTAGAAACAAAACAGAATAGTGTTTCAACTGTAATGTGAAACTTTCTGTTTTAAGATCATCATTCAAAGCTACATTCAGTATGAGTGTAGTGACAGTTGCTACTAACTTTGTGCTGAAGTCATGCTTCAATGTTTCCCCAGCATTTCTTATGAAATGTATTCCACCTGAAAATTTCCTAAGAAAGCAAAGAACCTGATATTTGAAGAAAATGAGCCAAGCTGTTTTCAAATTATAGACAATTAGTGAGTTTCTAGCAGCTGAAATTTCTCTGCATCATCAATAATCCCTTCTCCCATCCTCCCTTTCCACACTTCAGATTAAGAATATAGCTTTGATTTCCACATGCACCCATTTTTCCAGACTTTGAATTGTAATATGTGCTATTACTAACCCACTGAACACTGTTTTGGTTTCAAATAGTTTATGACTTTACATTTTTATTAGTGATTCCTTACAGCTTGGGATGGCCATTGTTTATTGCTATAAAATGTTAAAAGAAATGTGAAAATGACGTGTTGGTAGCCTATTGCCACTACTTTAACCAGTGTCAGGCAAATGGTGGAAATTATATAGTTATTCTGTAGAGTCTCCCAATGATTTCATGTTTCCGGTTTGATGATTCAGATACTGTGTATTACAAATGCCTCCCACCCCCCCAGCACTGCAAACCAGGGCAGATTCTGAAGTATTCAGAAAGCAAGGAACACTTGTATTCTTTTCATCTCCCCTACACATGTATTGGAAAAGAATCACCCTTTCTGTCAGGGCAGGCCCAGAACAAGGGACAAAGACACGAGATTTGAAGCCTGCAGGAGGCAATACCACAGAGGCTGAGCTCTGCCTGCTAGCCACTTTTATTCTCTCTCCTGCTACCACACCAAGGGCAGCGTTAGACATATATATGAAACATCATTTCCATTGAATGGATAGACATGTAATCCTGGCACTTTTTTTTAGTGCTGAAGTTACTTATTTACTGAGTAGAACAATATTAGAACAATATTATTCCCTTTCTGACTATCCTGAGTTAAGAGATTGAGGTTTAAATAATTTCCACTGAAGGAGGATTAAAGCCTCCTCTGAATTCTGCCAGGATGTTCTAAAGCCTCCAGGTTACACGTGTGATATTCCTACCATGATCAAAACCATGACAAGGAAATAAGTTGTAAAAAATATATTTATAGGTAAAAGTCTTTGATGACTTTGGTCTCTAACTTGTGAAAGATATTGTAAAGAAAGAAACTATAACCTCTTTTACTGTAATTATTAAAGTAATAAACTCATCCAATCTGTGTTCAACAGTTTATGTAATCCTTTTTTGAAACTTCTTGGAAAGAAATTGCAACAGTACTTCCAACCTCAAATAAAAAGCAAAAAAATGCTTTCTGTGCACTATCATCTTCTGTGAAATATATTACCCTCAGGCAGAATTATTCTAGGCTTCCTTTATTGATATATCACTATCAACTGTACACAGCATTGTGTTCTTTAATTTTTTCCAAATGTATTCTTGAAAGTGGAAACCACTACACTGTCCCAAGCATTATCATATTTAATGCTTCCCTTGTACGTTTTCTTATGATTTTGAAATTATCTTTTCCTTTGTTTGAAATCTAAATGTGGTGGGTTGACCCTCGCTAGAGGCCAGGTGCCCACCAGAGCCGCTCTCTCACTCCCCTCATTCACTAAACAGGGGAGAAAAGGCATAACGAAATGCTTGTGGGTTGAGATAAGGACAGGGAGAGATCACTCACTAATTGTTGTCACGAGCAAAACAGACCAAACTTAGAGAGAGAATTCATCTAATTTATTACTAGGCAAAACAGAGTAGAGGAATGAGAAATGAAATCAACTCTTAAAACACCTCCCCCCACCCCTCCCATCTTCCCGGGCTCAACTTCACTCCCAGCTTCAACCTTTCCCCCCTCAGCGGCACAGGGGGACGGGGAATGGGGGTTACGGTCAGTTCATCTCACAGTGTTTCTGCCGCTTCTTCATCCTCAGGGGGAGGACTCCTCTCATCGTTCCCCTGCTCCAGCATGGAGTCCCTCTCACGGGGTGCAGACCCTCAGGAGCAGACTGCTCCAGCGTAGGGTCCCCCACGAGGTCACAAGTCCTGCCAGCAAACCTGCCCTGGCGTGGGCTCCCCTCTTCACGGGTCCACCGGTCCGGCCTGGAACTTGCTCCAACATGGGCTTCCCACGGGCCACAGCCTCCTTCAGGTGCCTCCACCTGCTCCGGCCTGGGGTCCTCCACAGGCTGCAGGTGGAATCTCTACACCCCCTCATCCTTCCTCCATGGGCTGCAGGGGGACAGCCTGCTTCACCATGGCCTTCACCACGGGCTGCAGGGGGATCTCTGCTCCGGCGCCTGGAGCTCCTCCTCCCCCTCCTTCTGCACTGACCTTGGTGTCTGCAGAGTTTCTTACATCTTCTCACTCCTCTCTCCGGCTGCAAAAGCCCTCTCTAACTGTTTTTTTCCCTTCTTAAATATGTTATCACAGAGGTGCTGATTGGCTTGGCCTTGGCCAGCGGCGGGCCCGTCTTAGAGCTGGCTGGCATTGGCTCTATCAGACACAGGGGAAGCTTCTAGCAGCTTCTCACAGAAGCCACCCCTGTAGCCCCCCTGCTACCAAAACCTTGCCACACAAACCCAACACACTAAACCTCACAGTTCATTGTTAAATAACAGTGAATGCAAATTAGCAGTGAGTACTCCTAAACCAGTTGAAGTGCTATTGTAAACCCTTGCTGGTTGTGGGCATTTTATCATTGTAACTGGAAACTTTAATAGGACTGAATAATACCAGTGTTCCTGGAACTAATGACATTTGAATTTTAGTAGGTATCTGATTTTATTTGTTTTCTTGAAAGATCCAGTATCTTCATGTATTGTAGGAAACACTCCTAAGTAAATGGCTCACTTTGGTATACTTCTGAGCTATTCAAGATTTGAAGCCTTAGTTAAATGACCATTTGTTTCTGAGTGTGGTTCTGCTTCAACATTTTTTCCCATCACTCATAAATCACCAGTTATTTCAGTCTTCTAATAACCTAGAGAATGTGATTTTTTAAATACTTGAAGCATCACTATGTATAACCTTGCCCTGTACAGACTTTAGTGCCTTAGCGTAGCAGCACAGGAAAGCTTGGCAAGGTGGTTGCTGTCGAACAAAGCTGATGAAAGAAAAGCTGGTCCTCAAGCCGCTTCTTTGGGTTTCTAATAGCAAGAAAGAGGAGGTGACTTTTTCTGGAGACAGAGGAACCAAAGCTTCCGCTGAGTTAGGAAAAATTCAGGAATGATTCTCATGCTAACTTTTTTTTTAAAGATCCTTATTTTTTAGCCAGCACTCATCCTAGCTAAGATTGTTTTGTCATAGGTTATCGCCAAAGTAAATTTTAATTTATACTCAAAGATAAGACATAAAACTTGATGTTCAATTTGATTCTACATACTATGCATAAAAATTAAATTCTCATGAATGAGAAACATCTCTCTATGTACTGAAAAGATAAAATAGGAACAGAGAATTACCTTTAAGAGTGGAATAATTATTCTTCATTCAGAAGAGTTGATAATCCTGAATTAAACCAGTGGCTTAGTTGTGCTACTCTCTATAGCGTCATAAGGAACTTTCTAACTAATAGATAAGACATTATTGCAAAACGCCTTTAAAAAACAATTTCATACACTTTCTAATGCATTCTAATTTTTCTGAATTTTAATTACTGTAAAAGAACTTCTGAAGTACTGTTGAAATTAAGATGAAGATTAAGAGATCTAAAAAAATAAAACCACCACCAAAAACATGCCAGAGTCCTCAATATTAAAGTTAAAACATTCAGCTGTTCATACTGCATTCATAGAAAACTGTAAGATTCTTCTATACGTCTATAAAGCATTATGAGAATACATACCACATTTATGGTGTTTATGCTTTTCTCTGAGGCACCACAAAGTGGCTTTCTGCCCAACATTTTTAACTGCCAAGCACTGCCATGCTTGAATGAATGTTAACTTTATCCAAATAGTATTATAGTTACTTTGTCATCCTGATTTTATCTGAGAGATGAGTGTCCATTTTTGCCTTTAGGAGATTTTTCTTTTTCTTTCTTAAAACTGAATTTCAATAAGGCAAAAATACTACGGAGTAAACCACGCTGGTTTGCCAATAAACTAAGTATATTATAGTAAAGAAAAGACATGGTTTAAAATTTATAATTACTTTGATTTTCATGTCTTGCTAAAGGTTCTGAATGGGGAAAAGAAACTCAAAATACAATGAGAAAGAGATTTTTTTTTCCCAGGTATAAATATTCCTCATAAGGTTAGACAGAAAAAGGTGTAGAATTGTACTGAAAGTTTCAATCGCGAGGTAAACTTTACAGCTGATGATGCCCCAGTTGCCTGGGAAAAGCTTAAAGAGTTATTTCTACATCAAAGTGGAAATTTCAGGTATCCTTGAATAATCTCTGTTTTTCTTCATTTAAAACTCCTGTTAAAATGAATTTCTAGAGGTGAACAGGATATAGCTGACAGCACAACAACTGAAAGCAGAGTTGTTTAATCAAGAAATTGCAGCAACTGAGAGCACTTTAAAACTGAGTCTTATGAGTTCTGAAAAAAATCTTTCTAGTTCAAAATCAGTAGAATAAATTTCCAAGATTAAAAGAAAGTATATAGTGCTGGAAGAAATTGTCATAATTAGGTGTTATAAAAGAACCTCTGTTAGTCTTTCTTCATGTAGAGATGTAGAAACACGACAAGCAAGTAGTAGGTAAAGAAGCAGTTCCAGTAGCTACTGTGACTTTAGTTTCAAGGTAGGTTGACTTCTCTACTTTTGCCTGCTTTGTATAAAGCCACAGTTAGAGCTTTCTGAATAATGGAATTTTCTTCCCACTAAAGACTGTCTGAAATATTTCAGGGGGAAAAAATATATAAATTCCCTCAAAATCTGAAATAGAATTTGTTGAGCTGTTGGTTGCTTATCTGGAAGGTTTCTTTCAGTTTTGCTTTACCATGCAAAAACAAGTAGGCATCAGGGAGATAAATGCTGAAGTATTGAGCCATTCACCACATCTTCCGCTAGCCGTGGTGCTGAGTAGTAAAAGAAAGAGATGAGTGCTTCAGTTCTTTGTATTTCTTAGGGTTTATGGTCAGGGTGGACCTAGGTACAGAAGGATCCAAGGGGCTAGTATGTGACTTGACCTCTAGCCCTTGCCTTCATATGTTTTACATGGAAACTGATCTCCAGAAAGCAAACATGAAATGATAGTTTCAACTTTCCAGATGGAAAATTTAAGTTCTACAAAAGAGCCGTTATCTACCAGGAATAATTCCTCCTGAAACATCTTATACAGTTTATCTGCCCACATAGGAAGTAAAATATATTTATCTTTAATAAGAAATTCTCCACAAATAAGTCAAATATTTGTTTCTTTGTCAGTCCAGCCTCTCAATATTGTCATGCAGTATTTTGCTTGTAGAAGGTAAGTTCAGAAAGTTCTCTTAGTGCAACACATAAAAGGCATCATGTAAAGTGAAAATATTATTAAAAAGTCAGTGAGGTCAGAACTGCATTAGGTGAAAATAACTGAAATGAGATCCTTCAGGGAGACTAAATCTGAAGCAACTACTTTGCCAAGCTGCAGCTGATTTCTATTTATTTTTATTCAGTAGATTCAATACACAAACTATGACTGAACTCAGAACTGAAGATGATTTTTTTTTTCCTCTTTACAGATGGAATATCAGCTATTTGGAGGGGGGAAAAAAAAGCTAGGAAGGATAATACAGTGTTTATTTCTAGAGGCAGGAACTCATATCATATTGTTGATTAAAACACAGGACCATTTATAAATAAGCCTATTTCAAAGTGAAGGTCAGAGATAGCCTAAGCAAAAAATGGATAGCTCAGATTAAAATGGTAATGTTGTATCTAAAATGCACAAAACCTAATGCAATCTCATTTAGTGACATTTCCAGAATTACAGCAAAGATTACTACATTAATCTGTTATGCATTTTCATTAATCTGAAACAGAATGAAATTTTTAGGGAACAGGGTTTGAAGATTCTGAACACTTGAATTTCTGCAATCTTGAGCAAGTTAGACTGAGCTTCTTAAAGAATATTTGTGACTCTTTTCTTTCACGTAAATAGACCAAGACAGGAAGAACAGTCAAATATTGGTTATAGTTTCCTGGCATCACTGAAAACTAAGACTCTAATTATTGAGATTAAAATTGTGGAAATTACTTCTGGGAATTTAAAAGCCATATTATGTGTTTTATATGTGTACAATATGTCTAAATACTATTGATCAGTAATGGCAAAGTGTGGTGCACATTTGCTTTCCAACTGGCTCATCTCTTTTCAACCCATCTTTGAAGCATCTTCCTTTCTATAGGACTGCAACTCAGTTCATATGATTTACTATGCTAGTTGGGGGGTCTACAGTTCACTTGAGATGCTCTACAGTAATTGGACAGTAAAAACGATCTTTTGTGATTTGTCTGATTTGGGGAAGAAATCCCTGAGAATCCAGGAGGTAAGTCTTACAAGATACTTATGGCCTCAGACAGAAAATCTATCCAATGTCAGTTTCTGCAACTGTCTACCAAAAGATTTGTAGAATTTAACAGGCTTTTTTTTTTTTTTTTGAAACCTTGCATTCCTTCTAGTCAAAATCTGAAAACAAAGCCTGGGGAGCAAGACCCTGTAAAATAAAACACCAAAGATGGATGAAAAAGACTGCTGTAGGCAAAACAAAAGTGATGTCAGATGCCTTCCACCAAAGAGTTTGATAAAGGTTCATGACAAATGCTTATCAAATTGCATCTATCTTGTTCTATAGCACTGCCTTTTTTTGGTGATCTTTTTAGTATTTCCAATGTGTGGTTTATTTCTCATTATTTTACCAAGTCACATCAACAAAATGTATGTGTTCTCCACTGCCATGGCCCTGAGGCACCACCAGCCCTGCCTGTCCCTGCCCACCCCCAGGGCTCCCCCACCCTGCCCACAGCCCAGGACCCCATTGCAGCCCCCCGGGGCCATCAGCCCCTGCCCCAGCCACATCCCAGCTGGGCCAGTCTCCAGCTCTGCACAGCCCTGCCCTGCCCCGCCATGAGCCCACCCGCAGGCCCATATGCTGGCCTGGCCTTGGCTGGTCCCGGTCCCCAGGGAGTTTCCCAGTGCCTGGGCTGGGGCTGTCCCTGGTGACCCCCCAGCTGCCTGCTCCTGGCTGGGTTGGTGGGACAGGCCCTGGCTGCCAGGCCCTGCCATGACAGACCCATGGGGAGCTCCCAGTGCTCCTGGTGCCCTGGCCTCCAGGGAACCACCCTGCTCTTGCTGCTCCCTTCCATCTATCTCTTTTTCCCTAGTGAACGATTGTGAAGTTACCCCTTGCAAAAAGCCCAAACTACTAATAAGGCTCCCCTGCAATGGACTGTTGATGCTGTGCTGAGACACATATGGGGAGACTTTCAGAGTTAAAAATGAAAGCTAATTATGCAGTCCACATAAATGTATGTCAGCTAAGCTGCACCACTTATCCCTTGTCTTGCACCAAAAGAGGCCTCTAATAGTCCAGTTATTTTTGTGGCTCTGTTGTCATGGGTTGGCCCCGGCTGGCAAGTAAGCCCCACACAGCCATTTGCTCACTCCCTCCTCCAGCAGGATGGGGAAGACAATTGGAAGAGTGAAAGTGAGAAAACTCGTGGGTTGAGATAAAAGCAGTTTAATAGGATGAACACAAAAAAGGAAAATAATATATACAAAACAAGTGATGAACAGCACAACTTCTTATCACCCAAAGTTGATGCTACGCAAGACCCCCAGCTGCCCAGCCTCCCAGCCCCCATGAGCAAACAAAACAAAACAAGGAATTCATTCACCACTTCCCATGGGCAGGCAGGTGTTCAGCCATCTCCAGGAAAGCAGGGCTCCATCACGCGTAACAGTTACTTGGGAAGACAAACGCCATCACTCCAAAGTTGATGCTGCGCAAGACCGCCAGCTACCATGCCAGGGTCCCAGCTGCCACACCTCTTAGCCCCCCCCAGTTATAAATGGAACATGATGACGTATGGTATGGGATATCCCTTTGGTCAGTTTGCATCAGCTGTCCTGGCTGTGTCCCCTCCCAGCTTCTTGGGCACCTCCCACATTCTCCTTGGCAGGGCGGTATGAAAAGCTGAAAAGTCCTTGACTACTTGTTAACAACTAAAAACATTGGTTTGTTATCAACATTATCCTCATCCTATATCCAAAACAGAGCACTACACCCGCTGTCAGAAGGAAAATTAACTCTCTCCCTGGTGAAACCAGGACAGTGTAGAGGGCTTTTCCATATCTTTACCTTTACATTCAGTACCTTTCACAGAGTCCTAAACAGCTTTGCCAGACAACTTCTGCTGGCTGGGGGGTCTATCCACTCTTACGTCATCTTTAAGGATAGGTACTGCAATCTATTTACATATTTATCAGCATTAACCAATATAACATCTACTACTTATTTTATTTACTGTATTCAAGAGGGCTAAGATATCATTCTTTTCAAAGAAAACAAACAACCATCTCTTAAGTAAACAAGTGGAGGCTATGGCTTTCTATTATCCAAAGCAAATACACTTTGAAAAAAGACACGGTACAACAAAAAATGCAGGAAATAAAAGATGCAGATTTCTAAACAAAGTAGCTTGACTAAACAAACCAACTTAACTAAACAGATGCATAATACATAAACTAAAATTTAAATAATAAATATGAGAAGGATGGAAAAAGTGTCTCAGCTTGCCTGTTCTCATTATCCACTTTTATGTTAGTTTGAAGATTTGTGAAAGCAAAAGGAAAATGTGAAAGCTTCACTGTTCTGGAGATAATAATGGTATTGATTTTTCATTAAGATGCATCCTTTCTTGATAAGGTCACACTCTCCTCCTCTTCCTGGTATTTCAAGACTTCTTCCTTCCTCTCCCTGATGGGTTTCTGATAACAATTAAGAGAAATTCTGAAATCTTGACATTTATTTTTTCATTTTTCTCACATTTCTTGAAATCCTATTTTTCTCTGTTCGTTGAAACTGCTATCACCATGTTTGCTAGTTGCATATAAGAGGGCTAAGTAATAAAATATTTATGTCTCAATAAACATAAAACAGAGGTCAGGCATTCAGCAATGAATGATATTGCACATGTAGGGATTTTTTTCAAAATAAATTACTTTTTTTTTTCTAGATAAATTTCTTTCTTTCTAAGTAAATCTTTCATAACATAACAAAAAAAGTCTAAAAGCTGGCTTATCCTGCTTTTTGTCTTGTGTTCTAGTCGTGCATCTAGAACTTCTTTGGAAAGTAAGGACAATTTCTGGTCCTTACACAAATCCTACTCTGCATCACATGCAATTGCTGGGTCCCAAACAGTCTACAGAAAAAAAAAAAAAAAAGGTAAAAATTGTGCTGTTACTACATTTCCATTTGATTTTTTTATGAGTTGCTTTCTTGGAGTTCCTGTGAGGGTCTACCTTGCTTGAAAGTAAGTGGCAATAACATCAGCCTGTGAACAGAGACATGAGGAAATTCTGATCTCTTAATATTTTCATTTCCCTCAGTCTTCTCATATGTATAACATGAAGGAAACAGAGCTGGCTTTCTGAGTCCAATGTCTTTCTAGTTTGCATAAAGTTAAAAGGCCACCTCATCTTCTGTTATTTCTTCCCCAGCCTGCTGCAACAAGGACTTGGTTTAGCCCAAAATACTGGTGATACTGAGTTTTGTGCTGAATGAGACTCTTAGAAGTAATAAGCATTCCAACAGGTCCACTACTTTATTACTGTTACATTTAATGTACAGTTACTGCTACTGTATGTGAGACTCTCATAACTTCAGGAACCAATTCAGTGAGACCTCAACTTGAAGTGAGACATTATTAATTGCAAATTAATTAAGTTATTTAAGGCCCTGCTGTGTAATACTGACACCAGACTGAGCTGTCTATTCTGGCACATTTGAGAAAAAAAAAATAAAGGCCTTGTAAAATGCAGAATTTTATAAGAAATTCAAAGAGACATTCCACACAGAATGTTGGAGTGAAGTTTTAAGTTGATATTTTTGTATTATAACTTAGTTGGAATGTAATTTTATATTAGTTCTAGTATAAAGCCTAAGTCCATTCAAAGTGTGTGCTGATATAAAGCAGTACTGTTAATGTATATCATCTCAGACAAATGTTTGGTATATTTGTCCATAATTACTCATGTTTCACATGAAACCATCCTTCAGCCTTGTGCTGGGTCACCTAGGTACTCCTGTGTGTTAAGGAATTCCAGTAAAACTTTGAATTTACACAGATTTTATGGTATTTACAAGAACTTGGGTAAAACAACATACTTAGATGTTTTTGGTGTTCTAAACCACTATCAGTATAGAGTATCGCTATAAGTAAATAGAGTTTATTTAAAACCTGTTTGAAAAAGACTTTCCTGGACAACTTTTGCATTCAGGCTATAGTTACGTATGCTACAGAAGATGAATATTTTCTTAATTATTAGGAACTTCCATTGCAAAACAAAGCCACTAGGCTCAGTGAACCATAGGCATATACAACAGGGACTCATCTGAAATCTCCATGAGTCTTCCATTAATTTGAAATCTGCTGGAGTAGTCTATTAATTTAGGTAGGGACAGAATTGGATCCAAATCCATAGTTAGGTTTCTGTGGGAGACTAGAGTCATATATACAATCTTCCCTTTGTTGTAAGCAAGTATCCTGTGAGTCAGTCTCATCATTGTAATCAGTTCTGACAGTAAAGGAGGGAAATTAAATGTGCTTATAATTAATTTATTCAGCTGAAATTAATTGCATGCCCTTTAAAATATTTAGTAATTTTTTTGTTTTGTTTTGTTTTGAAAATATTTTTTTCCAGGATAGATTTTTTTTTTCAGTGAATGATTATTACTTCTAAGCTACTTTTATAACAGTCCTCCTTGTAGAAGAAACAGGAATAAATACCTCTTTGAGCAATTCAACAAAAACATAGATTGTTATCAGTCAGGGAATAATTGCCCCAGGGAAATCAGTGAAAGATTTTTCAGTTTTAGTGGATCTGGGATTTCACTTTTATACTTCGTTTGGCATCCAAATCTGTAAGTATAAAAACAAAACCTATAGATTTTTTGTGAGAGAAAAATAAATTCCATTGATTTTCTTGGACAATATATTTTAATTTCAGGACATTAAAATCTATAATTATATTATTTGTAACAATAGATGAACATACATCCAACTACTGATTTTTCTAAACACATTATAAAGCATTTGAGATATTAAATTTGAAACATTACTAAAGCTAAGATAGGAAGAAATATATATCTGATTTTAAAGGTGATACCTCAAATGAAAATGAAAAAAAGATTTATGACCATTTTGATATTTTTATTAATATGCAGAGGAGACTTGGAAAATCTTATTCTGTTTTTTTTTTTTTTAGCAGCTGTTTTTATTTATTTTTTCTTCTACTTCAAATGGATAATACTACTTTTCATCTTTTTTGATTTCACTGATATACTTGTAAGTCTCAGATGTATACTCATTGTTGTGCATTCTGGCAATTAAATTAACCAGGTACTAACAAAGAATCTCAATATACTAAAAAACCCCAAATGAACCTTTTCAATTTGTGTGGTTTTATTTTCTTGTCAATTGTTAATGTCATGATTCAGTTACCTTTTCAGTTGCCGATTGATACAAGCCATGTATTATTTAAAGAGAAAAGGGGGGGGGGGGAAGAGAGAAGGAAAATGCAACAATAAAAGGATTAAAGTGGAAACAGGCAAAGAAATATAAATTTCAAACTTCTTTGTTTTTTATGCCATTGAGATGCGATTCCACCCTTCATTTCTCTGTTTCTGTTTGAGTCACCTTTAAGATCACTGTCTTCTTGTGATACAGCTTTGAAAAGCATTTCTTTAAGAAAAATATCTACTTGTAGTCACACTACATATTGACTCTATTTCATTTCTATTATTCTGTATTACAAAGGACATTTGTATGAAAACCTGATTTCTTTGTTTCTGAAAAATTAATATGCTCTAGCTGCTTTCTCGCACCTAAAATAATAATCCTTCCTTTGTGACATCACTCTTCATTGTTGTACCATGATTGATGCAACAATCTGAGGTTCTGACTTCAGGTGGGAATAAACAGTAGGAACAGAAGGAATAACAGAGAAAAAAAGACTTTGAGTTTTCAACATCTTAGAATATTGTCAATAAAAAAATGCAAAAATGAGATTTTGAGCTGAACCAGGATAACCTTGGTCAGGGAAGGTCAAAGAAAGCATACTCCCCTGATGAACTGTCTTGGTTTTGGCTAGGGTAGAGTTAATTTTCACAAGAAACTGGGACGGGACACAGCCAGGATAGATGACCCAAACTAGCCAAAGGGGCATGCCATACCATATGATGTCATGCTCAGCATAAAAGAGGGCTAGCTGGGGAGGGGTGGCAGGCAGTGCACCTCCGGGATTGTCTGTATATGTGGTAGTTGGGTTGTTGGGTGGTGGGGTGAGCAAATTGCATTGTGTATCACCAGCTTTGTATATTCTAAGTACTGTTGTTGTTATTTTCCTCTCCTTTTGCTGTCCCAGTTAACTATCCTTATGCCAACCCATGAGTTTTACCTTTGTCTTCCAATTCTCCTCTCCATTCCACCAAAGTGAGGAGGGGGAGGGGGGAAGGAGTGAGTGAGCGGCCAGCTGGGTCTAAACCACAACATGAACACAACCACCAACAACAGATGAGGAGAAGGTCGAGGTACTCAACAACATTTTTGCCTCAGTCTTCACTGGCAACCTCTCTTTCCACTCCTCTTGAGTGGATAGACTGCAAGGCAGGGACTGGGAGAGCAAAGTCCCTCCCACTGTAAGAGAACATCATGTTCATAACCACCTGAGGAACCTGAACATACATAAGTCTATGGGACCTGATGGATCCCAGACTCCTGAGGGAATTGGCTGATGTAGTTACCAAGACACTCTCCATGATATTTGAAAAGTCATCGCAGTCAGGCGAAGTCCCTGGTGACTGGAGAAAGGGAAGTGTTGCACCCATTTTTAAAAAGGGTAGATAGGAGGACCCGGGAAATTACCAACCTGTCAGTCTCACCTCTGTGCCTGGGAAGATCATAGAACAGATCCTCCTAGAAGCTATACTAAGCCACATGGAGGACAGAGAGGTGATTCAAGACAGCCAGCAAGAGCTTGCTCACCAAGAGCAAGTCTTGCCTGATCAACCTAGTGGCCTTATATGATGGAGTGACTACACCAGTGGACAAAGGAAGAGCTATGGATGTCCTCTATCAGGACATCTTTGACACAGTCCCCCATAACATCTTTCTCTCTAACTTGGAGAGAAATGGATTTGATGGATGGACTGTTCGGTGGATGAGGAATTGGTTGGATGGTCGTATCCAGAGAGTAGCGGTCAATAGCTTGATGTCCAGGTGGAGATCAGTGATGAGTGGTGTCCCATACTGGGATAAGTACTGTTTAATATTTTCATCAATGGCATGGATTAGGTGCATCCTCAGCAAATTTGGAGATGACACCAAGCTGAGTGGTGCGGTTGACACGCCTGAGGGATGGGATGCTATCCAGAGGGACCTAGACAAGCTCAAGAAGAGGCCCCATATTCTCATGAGGTTCAGCAAGACCAAGCACAAGGTCCTACAGCTCGGTCAGGACAACCCCCAGTATCAATACAGGCTGAGGGATGAAGGAATTGAGAGCAGCCCTGCGGAGAAGGACTTGGGGGTACTGGTGGATGAAAAGCTGGACATGAGCCAGCAGTGTGTGTTCACAGCCCAGAAAGCCAACCATAATACTCACTGTCTCCTCACAATCACTAAAAGCATAATCTTTTACTTTTGTCAGGTTTGAGAACTTACCTCTACACTGCTGTTAGATCAATAGGACATAAAAAAACAATGACTCGTTCAGGCACATACAGCAGGGTAGTGTGAGGGAAAGGGTGAGAAGAAATCATTCAGTTTTAGAAAATTATACAGTAAAATAAATTGGACCTTCACTAACCTCAAGGATCATTTTATGAAGTTTGCTTTACATGCTTTAGCTTAATTTGATCATTTAAAAGAGATAATAATTTTGAAACCTCTATGCTTAAAGTATAAACATGTAAATATATGTATATATGTATACTTATAAGACCTCTTAATTTACATATATTTATATTTTTAAAAGTCATTAATTATATAGAAATATATGTAATATACATAAATTGTATATATATAATTGTCAAAATGAAATATATATCTAAACATCTTGACATACTGAGTTCTTCTTGATTGTTATAATTTTCTTTAAATATGAACTTACTTCATGGTATGCTACAGTAGTTCAATTATGTTTAGTTCCTTAAGAATGGGAATCTTTCCACTGAATAGTCTTTGGTTCAAGAACAAATATGATTTGAAAAATATTCTTATTTCTAGCTTTATAAATGCTCTAGAATCTTAATAGAAGGGAACCGTGAATAGGTAAAATAATGTGGATCATGAGAACAATAGGAGAAAATTGGAAACTCTCATAGAAAAAATGATAGTTTATATTTCCTTCTGGAAAGGCTTTCTTAGACCCTACAGAAGGATTGATTCATTTAGAAAAAAGATCAGAAAATCAAAATATGTGAGTATAACATATCTATGAAAGATAGAAATTCTTTTGTTACCATGAGTAAAAGTATATCATAAAGTCTCTTTTCTAAATAACATGGTCCCCAAACCATTAATGGTCAGCAAACAATAAATATATTGACAGGGGATGGTAATCTTATTTACTTCACACATATATGTTTTTGTAGGATGGATGAATTTATCAAGAATCAGCAGCTGGAGCAGTAGAGATCAGAGACAATAAAAGATCTAAGACAATAAAGGACTAAAGAGAGTAAAGCTAAGCAGAAGGTCTTCCTAAAACCATGTGATCATTGAACCAATATGTTTTCACATGCAAACAGAAGTCTTACAGAATTACAGTAAATAAACATGAGCTTCTTATAAACTAAAAAAAACCCCACAAGTGTCTCATTTGTTTCTTCTCCTCTCTGTCAACTGTCCTGTAAGAGGGGAAAAAAATTTCTTGATTGTTAGGAAATAAGTACTAAAGCAACAGAAGCATTGCAGATATTCACATCTCATTGAGACTCCGAGTTACTTTGCCAGCAGTAAATACTGTGTGTCTCCTTCAAGTATGGTAAGATGGAAGGAGACTATACTAAAGGAAAAAAAAAAAATCAAGCAATTATTATTATATTCACATGAAAAAAAATAACAAAAACAAAAAAAAACCCACACCAAACCATGCACCAGGTTTTCTCAAACTGTTTTGTCTCTCTAGGAAAAAAAAAAAAAAAAGGAAAAAAAGAGGCTTCCTTTCATCTTTTACCTTTCTTACTGCTCTCTCTATATGGTCTGGTTTTAAACTAGGAGCAAGTCAGTACTAAAATTAAGCTACATCCAAAAATAAGTTCACATGCTTCTGCAAAAGTAGGTATTGTCTTTTCCAACATTATTTAAGAATACAGGACATAGTCATACAACAAATTCAGGTGTTAACTCTGTTGTGTTTTGTTGATAGTGTATGGACACCTTTTGCTAAGACATCACCAATGATTGTGAAAATTTACCCTATGATCTTCTATGGAGAAATAAAATGATAAAAATATCTTTCAAATATACTTCCATGAAACTAGGGAAAAGAAATATCTGAATTTCTCAGAAATTATTATTCTCTATTCTGCAAGCTCTATCTGTAAAAAAAAATCCTTTGCACCTGATGGCATTTTAACAAGGAGGATATTAGTTACATTGTTATACTTACACACATCTTGATATTTTAATTCTGTTACAGAAATAATAATAATTAAAATACTTCATCAGCTTTAAACTGAAGTTGGAAACAAATCATATTTTATCATGAGACAATAAAAAGCTCTTTGTTTTATTCTAGCAGCCCAAAGCTGCTTGAATCGTTCACTGCATCTCTGAACTACTGGGACAGCTCAGGATGTCTATAGTACTATAGAGCAGTAATAAAGGTGGAAAGTGGTGGCACTAGCACTGATTGAAAATTAAGCAGATAATGCCAGCTGAACAGCTCAAGGGGGATTTCTGGCAGTAGAACATTGGAAGGGAAGAAAAGGCCAAACCAATTTTGGCCAAGTGGTTAGGCTTGTTTTAAACAGGTCATTACCATATTGTAAGCTAGTTAACTGTGGCATGAGATATAATCAGGTTTATGCTTACTGTGGGAGCAGTCTGTGTGTGAGTTCTCTATATACTGACTTATAGGCATCTCTACAAAAATTTTTTTAAACCTAAGATTGGCATAGTTCATACCAACTATGTGTTCTCTTTCTCTTCTTGCAAATGATTCTTTTTATCTCTCTGCCGTGTCTCTTCAGATCCTAAACTTTTTGGAATAGGGCCCATCTTTTACACAGTAAGAGATTACACAGTGGTGCATTGATCCCAGCTGGAGTCTTTAGACGCTAAAGAAATACAAATAATAACAAAGCGTTGCCATATGCCTGATCTCCAGCAGCTGGGAGCTCTGTAACAAGAGCGTGGTGTTCCTGCTCTCCCACTTGCCATCTCTCCAATCCTGCAATTGGGCATAATGTGTCTGGACTCTGCTCTTCCTCCTGTGCCAACAGTAGCTGTCAGGTGATTTCCACAAGCTTTGAAGCCCAGCTTGGGGAGGACCGCAGACCTACACATCCAGTGGGTCTGCAGGTTGCCCAAGCGCAGTTCATCTGCACATGATTGTTAAATATAACCAGGAAAGTGATTCTTCTTTGTCAGCATAATCAGTCTATGAGACATCGACAGTCACCCACTCTGATTTTGAAATGAAATGTAGCATAGACAAGCTTAAATTTTTGGCTCTTTAGCTGTAGTTGCTGAATCTTTAATTGCTGGTAAAGTATATGCTACACATAACCTTGACTCCTGCCTTCAAAATGCTAAAGATATGTTTAATCTTTTATTTCTTAGGTTTCAGGAGTCTTAAACTGAAACGCATTTTAACACATAATCTGAGGTTAATTATTTTGCTCTCTACAACTACCTGAAAGGAGGTTGTAGTGAGTTGGGTGTCAGTCTCTTCTCCCAAGTAACAAACAATAGGACAAGAGGAAACAGTGTCAAGTTGTGCTAGATTGGATATTAGGAAAAAAATCTTCACTGAAAGGGTTGTCAAGCATTGGAACAGGCTGCCCAGGGAAGCAGTTGAGTCACCATCCCTGGAGGTATTTAAAAGACGTGTAGATGTGGTGCTTAGGGACATGATTTAGTGGTGGACTTGGTGGTGTTAGGTTTAGGGTTGGACTTGATGATCTTAAAGGTCTTTTGCAATTAAAACAATTCTATGATTCTATAATTTGAGTGCTATCACTACCTCCTTCACATGAATGACCTGAAAATAAAGGCCAACTCACTAAAATACAGACAGCAAATCAAAAGACTTTAAACGATGTTTTTGTCTGAAGAGCTAAACAGTAGGTCTGCTGTAATGGTAGCAGCAGAAACTGTCATATTAGGAACATTTGTCTGTAGCTTTGTCTTCAGATGTGTAAGTACTAGGATAAAAAATCAATACTATGCTTAAAAATAATACATCTTTCCAAATGCATGTTTAATTTTCTCTGATATAGACACTAAAAGTTTAACATGTATATCTCATATGTTTGAGGCGTATCCCAATATGAGTACAAAAGGAAAATAAATACATGAGAGAAAATGGTGGTATAAAAATATATGTATTTCTGTGGCGATTTTAGATACAATGTTGCTAATAAAACTATTTAAATTATATCTCTAATATTTATCTATGAAAGCAATAGAACCGGATCATTATTTATAAATGGAAGTGTAACCTATGATAATGAATAAACAAATTACATATTAATGAAGTATAATTTAACCTGATTAATATTATTTGACAGGCACAGCTTTTGAAAAATATCCTAGGTCTAGACTACAGCTACACAGCCTAGAAGTAAAGGCTCAGCTTAGATTTTGCAATTTTTTTCATGAATTTTGTTTCAAGTCATTTATAAATGCAGTTTATACACTAACAACTGGTTTTTGTTGGGAAAAAAAAAAGGAGGGGGAAAAAAGGGGGAAAAAAAGCAGAAATAAGACTCTGAAATGAATCTACAAGTTTATATTTTATTGGATACTGGATGCTACCAGATAGATTGTTCTTTTTCCCAGAAGCCCTTCAGATTTCACTAGGGAGGTATTCTTAGCAACAGAGCCCTTGGGGTTTGAACTCAGGTATTAAAAATCAGTAGTCTTTTATAGAAATGTTACCCAAGAATCTTCAAAACCTCAGCGGCTTACCTGGCAAATAAATGTTCCTCTCTTCCCCAACAGTCTTAAACTTCATCCATAAAATCATGCTTGCTTTTTTCCACAGTTATCTGTCACTTATTATTTATTCTTTTAAAGAGAGACTGACTTTCCTTATTTTAACTCTGGGGGTTATGTAATATAGTATGATGTTATATATTAAAATAAAATGTAACTTAGAGAAACAAATTTTAAGGAAAATTCAAGAGAGATAATTAGGAGCCTTAGTACAGAATGCTTATTATACAAATCCATTGTATTTGTTGGGAAATCTGAAAGAGTTTTATTTTTAGCTCTATGTTATTTGGAGACACTTAAAGTAAGTTTTATTTTACCTAAGTTTAGAAATCTGAAAATGATGTGCCTACCTAAAGCTAGCTCTAAGCTCTCTTTGGAGAGAGTAGGACGTAGGTCTCACCATGAAGTTATTCCTTTCACTTCTATAGGACTGTGTGTCCTTGAGACAGGATAAAACAATCTAACCATACCAAGACACTAAAAGAGGGGTGTCTGAGGCACCCTCATCCAGTTAATCCATTTTTTCATTCAGCTTGTGCCATCTTTCCCACCCATCATACCTTCCTGTGAGCTGTTGCAATGAACTAATCTAGCAGAAAATATATCCAGGAAAAGTTAACAGATAATTTTGTCCTGGATATTTTTGTAATTATTTTGAAACCTCTCCATATCATGCTTTTTGATATAGATGTATATATATGTATACATATCCGTGTATTTACGTATGATTATTAAGAAGTTACTCAATAAACAAAAATGAAAGAGAAACAATCACTCTATGTGTCTTCCTAGCAAATGCCTCGGAAGGTTAAGTGCAAGAAAGAAATACCTAAAGAATTCAGATGAGCAAAATAGTTTAAGCAGTTTTCTAAAATTATCTTTAAAAAATGATAGAGAGATGGAAAATCTCTATATATTGTTATTTGGTAAAATAATAAGTTGGTTAGACAGGCAAATGTTATTCTTTTTAATGTCTTTTTTTTCCTAAGTTTTTAAATGTTAAAATATGAAATATCTATATTCTTGACACTGTAGACCACTTGTAACAGACTCCTGCAGGGAAGAACGAAGCTGAATTCACTCTGATCTGCAGCATCAGTATAATTATGACATAAACAGCTATTATTATTATTTCATATAATACACCATTAATGCTATATTAATTATTATATAGCATAATATTACTATTATATTATAGATGTTTCTATAGTTCTATATATTATTGTTTTATAAATAATAAAATTATATTATAATATTATTTAGTATGGATAAACTTGGGAGAACTGCAGAATTGCAATCCAAGATTAGTAAAGCACAAGACTGGAGAGAAAATCTGGATAAAGGAAGACAAGTGACTGAGAAAAATCTCATTGTGACTGGGAAGCTGAAGAATATCTACCCAATACAATCACATGAACAGTGTTAGTAAAACATTCCCACATTGTCATGTTAAATATTTTAAGCTTTCTGCATTTGTATTTGCCTTTATGAATTCTCGTTTCTTTTTCAATTTTGCATCAGTTACATTAAAGGGCCTAAAAATGAAGAGGTTGCTTTTTATACAAATATAGATATTGTGATGTAAATTTGTTTAGGGGAAACTTTTCACTAGATTAAACACATGAAAGCACTGGCAGAAAACCATGCTCTATTGTAAATAAGGTCCTGTTTTCTGTTTTAACATTAACTAACAAGTTCCACTGCAGACTTTTGGGGTTGATATTTTGTTTCATATTTTAGGGTTCCTGCTCATATATTTCATTTTTTAGGTTTCTGTTAAGACTATGGTGGCAATTTATGAGATAAGCGTGAGCAAATATAGAAATTTTGCCTGTACCTTGGCTGCTTATGTGTGTATGACAGAAGTAGAAATATAAGGAAAAATGTCAGAAAGCTCTACTGTTGCTACCACAAGTTGAATCTTGACTAAAAATAAAATTGAAAACAAAATATCTGTGAAAGAGATCAAAGTGAAAGAGAACCCAAAAAGTACAGGCAAACCAAGCTAATAACAGATGTTACCAGAAAGAAGACAGTCAATTCACTTGCATGACAGAGTGAAAATGAGAAAGGGGCATCATTGCCACAGCAACGGTCCCTTCAAAGATATTAAAATAAGCTGGGAATGCTCTCTAGTGTCTCTAGTATGATGTCTAGGAAAGAACTGAAGGGATATTCTTCCTTTTGCAGATAAGATGAGGCTCTGTGAATACATAATTTGGAGGGGTTTTCCTAATTTTTTAGTGTATTACACACATGGAGTTGCTGTGAAGGCAAAGGTGAAGGTAACAGTTAAAAGTAAAAAGGGGAGCTAATGTACACTTCACAAACATCTGAGGTGCCTCTGGATGTCTCTGTAAAAAAACACCTAAGAAAAGCTTTCCTTGAGCTCATCTTGCCCCACAGCTGTAGGACTTCGTAGGTAAAAAAAAAACCAAAACAAAACAAAGCAAAACAAACAAACCAAAAGACCCAATCATGTCTGTATCTAGGAAGAAGCCCTACCTCCTGCACTAGCTGTCACCTAGACTTTCTCCAGCAGGTCCTAGCTGCAAAAGCTTGGGCTCCAGAGCTCTCAAGGTCAACCTTCCTCCTAGATGTCTACCTCATTGCTGGGCCATTCTTTTGTATTCCCCTTCCTTGTACCCTTTTGACCATGATTCTTGCTCTGATCTATTTAAGAGCAGTGTAGATGGCTGCTCTGGGATGTGCCACTTGTATTGTTATAGCCATTCCTCTTTCATTACACTCTCTCTGCAGAAACCTTTGCAGGTTTTAGCTTCATCTAGATCTCTCTCTTGCTCAAGTAGTAAGTACACATTCTTAAAATCTAATGCTCCTAAGCTTTACATTGTTCTACATATTGTACATCATGTTACACCCGTATTTCCTGAAACCCATTTTCAGTGAATTATCAGCTTTGTTACGGAGCCCACCCATGAACCTTTTGGATAAAGTGATAACACAGCACAGGCATTGAATCCATTCCATGGACCTTTCCCCAAAACTAGCTTTCATAACTCCCTCTCTCCATCACTATTTTAGGGGTATAAGTGTAGTTTTGAAAATTTAACTGTTTCTATTTATTATAGCTGTAGTACAAATTTCCAGAAAGGCAAAAGGACCTAAAGAGCAAGTATTATGGAATAGAAACTAGCCCTAAACAGATAGTAAAAAAAGCTCGAGAGAAGATTTTTCAAAACACATTTCTTAGGTGTTTCATAACCTCTCAGAAATCTCTCTCTCCCTTTCAATATACATGCATAAAATATAGATATAATTTTCAAAATGAAAGTTGAAATTTATTTTATTTTTATAAATAATTTTCTTCACATAATCTGTCAAAACAACAGAATGACAACTGCAAAATGAATTTCTCTTGCCACCAGCTGGTCTGTCATTAGTGTGTATACATCATCAAACCAACATGGCTCTTAAGATGTATTAACACAGTATATCATCAAAATTATATTGCTTAGAAGATATATTTCTCAACTATAGGGCCAACTGGCAATAAAGAATATATTCAGATTTTCTCCCCCCCCTGGATTTTTCAGTTATCTGAGGTATTTAAATACGCAGTTGCAGTTGAGAATACTACTAGATCTCCACGAAAGTGCACTAATGTGTTTCAATACACAACTATTAATTTTTCAATGTATTTTGCCTTTTTTAATTCTTTTTTTTCTTCATTCTGTGCTTCAAGAGTGTTTAGAGACATGTTGAATCAATGGGATCATATTCTTTCTTATATATGATAAATGTGATTTGGAGTTAACAGTGTCAAATATTAACTATGTTCCCAGTGCAAACCTTTGTTCAACCAACTATTCATGAAATTTCACATTGTACTACATTATTACAAGATATTATTTTTAGTAATAGCAACATCTGTCAAAGTGAATCCACCACAAAATGCATTATTGATTAGGGTTTAGTGAATAATTTGCAACAATGGATTTATTCAACAAATTTAGCCTATTGTCTGCACGTGGAGCGGCTTCCAACAATGAAATAAATAAGCAAACCAGAATATCCTTGAATGTATTTAGAAACATTCAAATGATCTA
Source organism: Grus americana (assembly GCF_028858705.1). Classification (NCBI taxonomy): domain Eukaryota; kingdom Metazoa; phylum Chordata; class Aves; order Gruiformes; family Gruidae; genus Grus; species Grus americana. The sequence continues at coordinate 62,640,141 of NC_072853.1, forward strand.
TTTTCAGGCTTTGCGTTTTATTTTGTTTGGTTTGTATGGTTCTCTGCAGCTTGCCTGTTCATGGACCATTTGTTATGAGCATCTAAACCACTAACTTACTGGTTATTTATTTCTAAAGTGTCAGCTGTATCACTTTTTTTTTTCTTTTTTCTTTCTTTCGTTTTCCTTAGATGAATGCAGAAAGAATTTTCTAGGACTGGTAAAGCTTTTGCAACTATTTGTCTAAAATCCTGGCTTTGCAAATATTCACTTGCATCTTTGAAATTTACTTTCTGCTAATGCTCTTGCCAGTAAAACTCAATCCTTCAAACATTCCTGCAGAAAGATCACCAAAGGGTTGCACGTATTGTCAAAGCAAATTCAATCAAATGTTGGTTGAAAATCTTGCACTCTATTTGCTCAGCTGTGTTAAAAGAACAACTCATTCAAGTTGTTCCCAAGGCATCCTCTAAGAAAACCTAAGACTGGAGAAGTGTTTTTATATTTGAACATGCAAAATTGTATATTTGTGATTTAACACAAAGTTTTATAAATATGTTTCAAAGTTACTTTTTTTCAGAGCCAAACCATGTCATAGATCTCTGATGTTATCTTTTAAAAATATTATCTGCTTAATAGCCCTAAGAATAATTTAATATCAGACAAAGCATTATCTGGAATTTTCTGAAGCTCTTTTTTCTAGTGGAAATGCAAGAATGTATAACCTTTTAATATTTGTTGTCTAGTTTCCTAATTGCCAGTCCATTCTTAGTGGTCTTGTATTGCTACATTTCACCTCTGCATGTCTCATTCTTTGCCTCAGGCATTGTGTATAAAATCTTGGCCCCACTAAAACAATTATGAGACCATGCTGAAACTACAAGAATTTATAGCAAACATTTCGTCCTACATATTCATTGAATTACTTTAAGATGAGCATCAGTGGGATGAAATTAGGTAGAAACCAGTAGCTTATCAAACTCCATTGCTTTTCATGAAGTGAAAATTTTAACTTATATATACCATAATTTTAACTCATAGGTACCATAGCCCATTTGACATCTAATGAGGAAAGACAGAAACCTTAGCATTACAGTTATGCTTGCATCAAAACTTCTAGTTCAAGTCATGTATGCTGTGCTAATTTTGTTCTAAAATGGTAGGAAAACTAAAGTCCTCCCTTGGTACAAACAGTCTTTCTTTTATTGTTCCATTTGTCTAAAATGTGAAATATTTTTAATTAGATACAGAAAATACATAAAAATAAATGCATAAATGGAAATACGGATTGTTTTTTATGTTCTCAGAGTTTAAAAATTGTTCTGTTGAGAAAAATATTTAGTGAAATTGTGGTAAGAGAGTACATGGAAGACTTGCAGCTCTCCAAAGTAGCATGGCTTAATTCTTTAGTTATATCAATGATTTTGAGGAGTGTTTATTCCATTGAGAAGAATATTTTATCTTTTTTCATCTTTTCTAACAAATCAGAAAATATTTTCAAGAGAAAATAACATCAATTTATTTTCTAAAAGCTATATTTTTAAAAGAGTGAAAACTTAAAAGCATTTCTTTTTAACTTTTTAAGATAACTTCACAGGATGCAAATATTCTCCTGTGATAACGTGTATCTGCAGTAGGTGCTATAGAAATTGTTAGGGATTCCTACTTTAGCTACTTTGTGCCACAGCCTTAACATTATTCAAATGTTGATTTTCTTGAATGTTAATAAGAAGGAGAGATATGTGACAATGTTGCTGGTTTTGCCTTCTTAAGCATGTAAATGTAGTTAGTATTGAAGCAGTACACTCACATTGTTTATTCGAAGTCTGAAAGATTCAGAGGACATGCTAACAAAGGCTGAATAGTGAAATATCATGACAGGAAAATTTTCAAGAATTTCATAAACTGCAGGAACTTAGAGAGTTGGATAAATATTTATAAAGTACAAAGTTGAAAACTGCAGTCACTGGAATTCAGCAGAAGTTTCCTGTCACTGTTTTTCATCATAAGCCTTTATATATTCAGAGTGCTTCTCACACCTGAGATCTAAACAATAAAAGATCTTTTCTTCCCTCTACAAAGGCGGTTTTTTCACCACCTTAAAGGAAGAACCAGCAGTTAAAATATTTCAAAATATCAATTTTACCTTCAATATCTATCAACTTCTATAACTATAATCCTTTGTAATGAACATGTTTCTATTATTACATGTCAAAAATGTTTTCATGTACAAGGTGACATACAGAAAACATTAAAAGATACTCATGATTTATTTAAAATAAAAGCCATATTCGAAAATAATTCTGAGAAAAAATTCAGTACTGATCAGGAAAAGATCTGTGGATCTACATGTATGACTCTCAGTATTTCTGGATTAAACCTTAACCTACAAGAAAATTGATTTATTCCCAAAAATTCTCTCTGGGAACTGAATCCAGGCTGAGCCCATTCCTTTTAATAGTTACCAATGTAAGTATTCTATCACAATGCTGTGCCTTAAAGAAACTGTGTTTTTGGACTTTGTGTATATTTCTGTAATGTCTAAATTTTGATTTCTAGTCAAAATATTCTGTACATGGTACAAAAAAAATAGTATAGAAAACCAGGTAATTTTATTTTTGCAGCATTTATTCTGTGGGCGTAAGGGGATAAAAGAAGAAAAAATTCCCCTTCCAATCTGATTTGATACCAGGAACAGGTATGGTTCACAGCTGGTTAAAATTCAAACATTGCTTTATTCAAGCTCAAGACTGGAGCAGTCCAATATGCAGGAAGTCAGCAAAAAGTGCCAGGAGGCCTGAGTGGATGAGCAAGGAGCTCCTAGACAAACCCAAAGATAGAAAGGATAGCTGCAGAAGGAGGAACACTTAGCAGAAGGGGTGGGTAACCTGGGAGGAATACAGAGACACTATCTGAGCATCCCGGGACAAAGCTAGGAAAAGCTAAAGCCCAACTTGAATTGGGTTTGGCAAGGGATGTCAAAGGCAAACATATATAGAAGGGCTTCTATAAACACAAAGGTGACAAGAGGAAGAGTAAGGAAAATGTGGCCTGCTGCTGAATGGAGCAGGAGCCCTCATGACACAGGACATGGAAAAAGCTGAGGTCCTAAATACCTTCTTTGCCTCAGACTTTGCTAGCAAGACCTGCCGTCAGGAATACCAGCCTGCAGAGACCAGGAGAAAAGCCTGGAGCAATGAAAAGTTAAGCCTTGGTGGAAGAGTATCAGGTTAGAAGAACACTTTAAAAACTGGACATAGATAAGTCCATGGGTCGCAATAGAATACACCTAGAAGTGCCAAGGGAGTTGACCATTGTCATTGTGAAGTCACTCTCAATTATCTTTGAGCAGAATGACTGGGAGAGGTTTCTGGTCATTGAAAGAGAGCAAATATCACTCCTATCTTCAGGAAGAGCAAGAAGGACCTGTCGAACTACAGGCTAGTCAACTTCATTTCAGGGCCTGTGGAGGCGATAGAGCAGCTAATGCTGGAAACCACTTCCAGGCACTTGAAGGACAAGAAGGTCATCAGAAGTAGTCAGCATGGCTTCTCCAAGGGGAACATGAACCTGATAACCTTCTACAATCAATTGAATGGCGTGGTAGATGAGGAAAGATCAGTGGATATTGTTTACCTGGATTTCAGTAAATTTTTCAATACTGTCTCCTATAAGATCCTCATAGAGAAGATGATGAGGTCCAGAGAAGGGTCATTTAGATAGTTAAGGGAGTGTAGTATGAGGAAAGGCTGAGAGAGTTGTGAGTCTAGAAAAGAGAAGGCTCAGGGTGGGCATCTCATCAATGTGTACAAATACCTGACAGGAGGTTATAAAGATGACAGAGCCAGGCTCTTTTTAGTGGTGCCCAGTGATGGGAAGAGAGACAATTGACACTAACTGAAACATAGGAGGTTCCCTCTGAACATCAGGAAACACATTTTGTTTGTGAAGGTGACTGAGCACAGGCACAGGTTACCCACAATTTTTTGGAGTCTCCCTCCTTGGAGATATTCAAAAGCTGTCTGCACATAGTCCTGGGCAAGCAGCTCTAGGTGGCCCTGCTTGAGCTGCAGGGGTGGACCAGGTGACCTCCAGAAATCCCTTCCTACCTCAACCGTTCTTTGATTCTGTGATACCTCAGAGTGGCCAGACATTTTGTAGAGCACATTTGTAGTGGATATCTGTTTGTAACATTTCTTTTCACAACATATAGCTCTTAAAGCATATTCATGATTTGTAAAGCACCAATTAAGTCCTTGCTGCTACTGAAGATGGCCCATGCCTTGATAGCTAATGATTTGCAAGAAAATAAAAAAAAACAAAGACAAGACCCCCTTAAAGAGATCCAATGGTCCTGACAGAATGATTAAACTATAGCTTCAATATTTCTATTCATTCAGGCTTAGTGTTTTGAATTTTATAAGAAAAAAAAATTGTATTATACCATTTCAGCATGATGTTGTCGTGATTTAGCCCTGGATGGCAACTAAGCACCACGCAGCTGCTTACTCACTCTCCCCCAGCGGGAAGGGGGAGAGAATCGGAAGAGTGAAAGTGAGAAAACTCATGGGCTGAGATAAAGACAGTGTTACAAGTAAAGCAAAAGCCACACACACAAGTGAAGTTGCTACTTCTTCATCTGCAATAGAAATCTGCATAGTACGGAGAAGAAGAAGTGAAGACAAGACATCTTTCAGAAATCTTGATGATCCCTTGATAATATTAGGGCCATTACAGCCTCTGGTGAAGTTTAGTGCAGCCTCAAGGATGCTCTAAAATCTGCTGGTTTGTAAACATCTCCAGGGGCCACTATGCTACAGTGCAGAACAGTCAAGCCATGCCCTTGGCACTTGACATGCAGGAAGGAATATGAAAAGGGTAAAATGAAACCAAAGATCAAACAGATAACACAAGCATCAGATAAGAAATTCTTAATCTGTGTCGGAAGGGGGAGTACTGAAACTTAGCAGATCTACCAGAGAACTAATGGGAGAAAGGAAATAATTAAGGAAGAATACAATATCAATAAGAAGCTAAATTTGTTTGTTAGTCTTTACCATATACGGTGTTTAAGGAGTTGCTTACCCTGGACTTCTTTTGTAATAATAAAGAAGAAAGACTATCAAAGAATTAAAATAAAAGGTGTTGATACAAGTTGATAAATGTATCATTAAACCTTGGTAACATTTCGTTGTTTTGAGGGTTTTTTTTTCATTTAGTTTCTGCATAAGCTGAGGGAAGCGGTTGTTAAGCTGCTAAAAATACTCAATTTCATATTAAAATCAGCTAATCTCCTAAAGGAATGAAGTAAGTGTTTGTCCTGATTTCAGATGGGATAAAGTTAATTTTCTTTCTAGTAGCTGGTACAGCGCTGTGTTTTGGATTTATTTTGAAAATAAAGTTGATAACACACTGGTGTTTTTAGTTGTTGCTGGGTAGTTGTAGTGTCTACGCTAAGCCAAGGGCTTTTCAGCTTCTCACACAGGTGCAGAAGAAGCTGGGAGAGCACAGCCAGGACAGCTGGCCCGGGCTGGCCAAAGGGACATTCCCTACCACATAATGTCATGCCAGGAGGCGGGATTGCTGCTCGGAAACAGACTGGGAATTGTGGGGAGGAGGGGGGTGGGGGTTCCATGGGTGGTGAGCAATTGCATTTGTGTATCACTTCATTATGATTATTATTGTTGTTGTTATTATTATTACTATTATTATTATTGTTGTTGTTTTTGTTGTCGTCATCGTCATCATCATCATCATCCTTTGTTATCCTATTAAACTGTCTTTATCTCAACTCACAAGGTTTTTTTCCCATTCTCCTCCCCATCCCCTTGAGGGGGAAGGGTGAGTCAGCAGCTGTGTGGTGCTCAGTTACCAGCTGGGGTTAAACTATGACAATGTTGTAACTTCATTTTAAAACACTGTTAAGGATGATCCAGGCAGCTACAGATCATTGAACCCTACTTATACACCTGGTGAAATTGTTTTAAATTATCTTTGTTGAAAGTCATATTATAAGAAAATGTGGAAAGTCATTATACTGACACCTGTTTTTCTCTCCTTCACAAGACGAAAATCACGCTTCAACAATCCGTTACTGTTCTTTGAGTGCTAGTAAGCGGCTTTTCTAGGCCTGACCCTGTTTAATAGTGTTATGCTCATGCTTAGAGTTTGCACAGTCTGACAATCATCCTTTCATAAAACAAAAAATAAAATAAAAACAAAATTAAGAGACTGGAAGGAAAATTAAAGACAAGGCAGGCAAGTGGAAATACTGTTTTATCAAGTACCTGTACAGTTAGGCCTTTCACACAGGATATGGCAGACCAAGGCTGCAGGAGGGATTAGCACATACAATTTGCAAGTCCTGTGAAAATGCCCTAACTGCTAAAGCAAGAAAAGATTTTCTGTTAATCTGTCTCAGCAAGCAGTTTTGTGTTTTACACAAAGCTGAACTTTCACGGGAAGGTTTGAGGCAGGCTCACTTCAGAAAATCTGATTCCTCTTGGAAGAAGGCTTCTTTGGCTTAAACGTCAGGCAGACTAATATGAAACTGAGTCGGTTTGGAAATAATAAATATAGACATCAAAAATATAGACATATGATGTGAAAGTAATGCAGGCATCCCACAACAGACTGGATACAAGTGGCTACTGGCATTGACATTTAGATAGTTATGAAAATTTAGCATTCTTCTCACCCCTCTAGACCTCAGAATACCCATCCAAAATTATTCTTTAGGGACATAAAAATGTTAAGTTTGTCTAAAAGTATCTTTTCCAGATCTACTTGTGAGACTGTGATATAGCCCCATGTGATTCCTACTAGAAAAATATGAATTTATTCTCCTGCTACAATAAATGCAATGAAAGTTTAGATGTTATTTCTTATTTTATACTGTTGTCCAAATATAATTTTCTATTTTTTTGACATCACTATTATTATATTTTTATTTAAATTAAAATTATTTTTATCAAATTATTTTTATAGTGATAATTTTCTATTCTTTTCACATCAGTTTGTCATCTGCTCCCTGTACTTAGAAGCCACAGATTTTATGGTACTCTGTAATCTCTAACCAGAGCTGCTATTTTCATAAAAGAATGTGGTGGCTGTCTTTATCCACCAGATTAAACTAGACGCACTTAGCATGTACTACTTAACAGTTATTACTTTGATTTTTTTCTTTAATATTTGAACAGTTATGTTAAAGTTATAGCAAAAAAAAATTCTTAAGCAGAAAATAAGAGGCAGAATTAACATTCACTATTGTTAACATCACATGAATTGCTCATTTTACCTGCATTAATAAAGGTAAAGAGTAGAAGAAATATGTTCTAGGAGAAGAGACATCTTCAGTGTGCCTTTTAGTCTATTTCTTCTAATCTATATTTATGTAACATCTGTTAGTGATATTGGCTATTACATTAAAGTGTAATTCGCATTGACCAGACAAATAATTTTTGACAAAATTAAATAATATTTATTACATTATCACACTTTTATTATTATCACCACTTAACCCAGAACTGCACTGCAAGCCAATATCAGTTCTATCGAACAGTTCAAACATTCTGTTTAACAAAAATATCATGCCTTTTTCTTTCTTTTTAATCAGCAAAACCTGATATCAGCACTCATCCTGAAAGATTAATTACCACCAAACATACTATTTTTCTACCTGTTTCTACACATTAACTAACAGTTCTGGCACCTAAAGGTTAACTTTTGTTCAAGGGGTAGTAACCATCCTTCATTTTGATCTTCTCCTTTTGTCAAACCAGTTCACCTTATCTAATGCAAATATTGATCTAGCACTATCGCTCAGTAACAAATTTAAAGTTTTGGGGCAAAATCTTTTTTACTTTTGACTGGGTCATTTATTTTTTTTTTAAAAAAGTATCTACAAAAGATACAGCACACACAGTAGCTGAAAGGAAAGGAGAGAACTGAAAACTTTTAATGGGAATCCAAACCTTCTATTGAGAGGTTGGACAGGTCATCTCCCTTAACAAGACAGATAGGAAGTATTCATTTCTTTTAAACTGACATTGGCAAGGACAAAATGTGAAACAGTTTTATTAAAAGAAAGGACTTGAACTCCCACAAAGAGTCATTAAAAACAAGACTATGATACAAGGATAGTAGTTAAATACAGTGCAATTGGCATTATAATTCATAGCAGAAGTCTACTGACTACAGTCAGATATATATGATGTCATTTCCTATAATTAAATTACAAGAGTCTTCTGGTAAATATTATGCTTATAGTGCCTCACTCCATTGTGCCTGACTGCTGTAATGGTATTTACTCTCCAAAAATCTGAGAGAGGCTTTGGATCTTATAGCTTAAATAACAAACATTTTTAATCCATTTAAAGATTTAAAAAAATTACTCAAAATTTCTGTAATGGTTGGCAGCCTCACAAGTTGTGAGATATTTCTTAATCTATTTTACAGGTTTTTAGTGGAATCTCTTTAGAAGACAACCAGAGAAGATCTAGGAATACCGTTCATTTGTTCCAAATGTTCTCAATCATTTCACAAAGTTGCAGCTTTTCCACCTTTTCTGTATAAATACTCAAGGATTCTGATAATGAGACAACTTTGGGCTTTAGCTTAGGAGATAGTGCAGTTCTATATCCTGGCATCATTAGATCCAAGTGGCTCTTGGTTTTACAGGGATATTACCAGAGGCAGCAACTAGATTTGGGACAACCTATTAATATTCCTTCCAGATAATAATCAGATGACTTTAAATTTCCTATTCTCTAAAATTTCACCAAAGCAATTCCTTGCTCTATTTCTTTCAAGCACCTGTCTTGAATCCTGGGTAGCATTGTTATCCAACAGAACTGTCTCTGGGAAAACACTATTCCTTTGGACACTTCAATACATTCCACCTCAAATGTAACACAGAAATGACAAATGCTGACAAACACATGTGAACTCACAGATCACAGAGATCCTCAATTATTATATTGCCATTTGTCTTTGTGACATACACATGGGTTTCCTTCTAACTTTTGGGAAAAATACATTTTCAGCCACCATGGGGGGACAATAGAATGAATATATGAACCAGAGGGCACAGACTGAAATGCATAACAGTTCAGCTAGAGAGAATACTCTTCAAGGAGAAAAGTCCAGATCTTTCCTTTAAAACTCACCCAATTGTTGATGGACTACTTAAAAGTCCAAATTTAAGCTAAAAAAATAAGCCAATGACTGACATGGTGTGGTGGGTTGACCTTGGCTGGACACCAGGTGCCTACCAAGCCACTCTATCACTCCTTTCCTCAGCAGCATGGGAAGGGAAGAAAAATAAGATGGGAAAAAAAAAACCCAAAACCCCCAGCCCTCCCCAAAACAACTCATGGGTCAAGATAAAGGCAGTTTAACAAAGCAAAAGATGGTGCACGGAGGCAAAGGAAGCAGAGATTTCTAGACTGAGAAATCTTGTATTCATGTTGAAGTGAGCTTCAAAGGATCTGAAATAGAAAACTTGCAGAACAGTTCAAAAGCCATAGTAAAACATTTTAATATATTCATATTGCAGATGTACAGGTTAGCTGTTCAATTCATTTTTGGTGCTAAATGCACTGAAAGCTGACCATGTGACTACTACTACTTGTTACTCTGGTGTCTCCATCCATTAAAGAGTATAGTGAAGCTAAAATGAAACAGAAAGGCAGGGGAATGATCAAAGCTAGAAGTACTTCTGTAGAAGGGAATATTAGATTAGGAATCTTTAGCTTAGAGAAAAAGTACCTGAAGGGATATGTTCTTGATATATAAAATTATAAAAGCCATGAATAAGGAGGCTAGGGAGCAATTAGGCACTATTTTTGTAAAATAAGAACAAGGGGCAGTAAATGAAATTATCATCCAGAAAATTTTCAACAAACAAAGGGAAGTGGTTTTTCACACAGTGCATAATTAAATTGTAGAACTCAGTGCCACAGGATGTTGTGGAGGCCAAAGATATAAGTGGATTCAAAAAGTGATTAGAAATATGAAAGGAGGTCTATCAAAGGCCAAAAAAAAAAAAAAAAAAAGAAAAAAAAAGGAAAAAAAGAGGTCATACTCTGTATGACTCAGGAAATGCTTCCACACTGTAGTGCCAGAAGCTGTCATTCTGTATTTACCCTGTTCATATACTCCACTTTTCCCAGGCTTCTGCTACTGACATCTGTCAAGGAGAGCGCGAAGAAGTAATCACTTTGTCTTGAATGGGTAGGTTTTTCTCTACATGACTGCCTGGAAACACTTGGGCGGCAGAAGCAGCAAGTGCCAGGTCATCACTGATGTAAAACATGCCTTCCTACCCCTCTGGAGACCCACATCAGAGGATCCATCAGGCCTCTGTCAGATGCAAGAATTTGGCATACAGTGTTGGTGTCATGCAATATGGCTGTTCTGTTACTGCTACAGCAGAACAAGCTAAGCAGATACTACCTGCCCAGACTTTTTGGCCAGATTTGCTTACCAGCACTGACTGCACTCAGGGCAGTTGCAGCCATGATGTTAATATGACTGAACAGTACAAATATTATTCATTACGTCTGAATGATCAGCAGCCTCTGAGGATAACCAGAAGTTTATCTAAACACACAGAACTTTTCTGAATGTTTTTTTCAACAGCAAGAAAGAAGTGCAGGACTTAACTGAATATTTAACCACGAGTCAGTTCTTTGAAGCACTCTTGTTTGAAACAAAACTCATTATAGTGCATTGAAGTCTTTCAACCTCCTTCAGCAGTCTTTGAGTCAAACCAGCACCACTGATGAGCATTATCACAACTTAAACGGTCACTTCATAATCAGTTAGAGCTGCTTTTGTCACCTGAAAAAAATGTATTTCTTTGCAGATTAGGTCTCAGTACCAGCACACCTCCTTTCTGAGTTGCTTTATGTGTTTTAAGATGCACCATAAAATCTAGAATAAAGGCTATTTAAACCTTTCTTTCTTTTTTTTTTTTTTATGAGACAGAGCAAGTCTATGTTTGTTCCTAAAAAACCCCCTCCACACTTCACATTACCCAAGGATTTGACTTCAACAAGCTGAAATATCAACAAAACATTAAACTGTTTTAATAATTTCTTAAAATGGACTTGGGATTTTTTATCTTGAAGTGTAGTCCTCATAGGCTTGAGTAGACATATGTCTCACTCACATGAGTGTTTTCTCTTACCTAGCCCTTTGTTACTCCAAATATCACTTAGAACTCCTGACGCTCTGTATAGAAGTGATTGCATAACTGTCCTTACAAGGTGTGGTAGGAGGGCAAGGCTATTAAATAAATTAATCACAAGACTGCTGATTTAAGACAGAGCTACCACTTTAGCAAGTGTCCATTCACTGACACAAAATTCTCCTGATTTCAAAACAGATGACTTGTGGATCAAAGAATTTCCTAGCAATCTCATCTTCAAAATTACCTATTAGTTGGCCTCTGTCTTTGTTACTGGACTCTCAAACCAGCAAAATAGATTTTACAAGAAATACCAGAGGAGGCAATCATAATTTGTCTTTTATGAACATAAGCTAAACTCCATAGATGAGAGGTTAGATCCTGGTTAATTTAGTCTACTGAAATGCAAGGGAGAATGTCGTTTAGCTATGGCACCTGAGAAATGTCTGAAGCGGGGTTGTTCAATTTTGGATTGTAAGGTTAAGCTGTTATCAAAGATATCAGTTAAAGAAAAAGATCTGAAATTATTCAGAATTATGATTATTCCTGCTACTTGATTTTGTGTGAACCTGCTTTACTGAGTAAGTATCATTACATAAATTTAGCAATTGAAAACAAAACCATGAATTAGAGTACTCTTGAAGAATGCAAATGAGGTTCAAATCTCCTCAGCTGATAGCTTTGTGCAGATTCGTTTGACATTTGCTCTCTTCCTCATAAGACATTTTTATCTGTGTTAAATAAGGATCTGTTTGAAATACAGTGAGCAGTTTCATGGGTAAGAGCTGGCCTTCGACAAAGACAACCTTTGTAATCCATACCTTACGATTTCTCCACTCTATTCCTGAAGAAGTTTCAGGACAAGCAAGCTATGTGAAACAAACTTACAGAAGATCCTAAAATATAAGAGGACTGGAAAAGTGTAAATATATATCTGCTTTGTCTAAATATTATTTTTGTCTGAACTAGGGCTGTGAATCAGTGAACTTCTTGAACATTGCCATACAATGGATAAGGTTTTTTAAAAATATGGTCTACTTTTATGCATAGGAATTGATGTTCGTGAGTGAATAGTGTTGTAGGTGGATTATATGTGTATAAATACATACAAGTGCAGATTCTCACAAATACCGTTATGATATCCCATGGAATCAAAAAGGTGGATAAATTTCTTCAAAAAGCTTAAGTTCCCATAAAGTTTCATAAGGGTGATTGCACTGAACATGACCCTACCCATTGTCCTATTTTCCACATGCACAAATCTGCATGGTTTTTTTTGCCAAAAGGATATCTACTTGTGTATTCCTAACCAAGGAGGCCTAAATTCTGCCTTGTACCTCTAGAGCAACACAAAATGAACAGTGTTAAGTTTTAGACATCAGCACATTATTATGCAATAATTCACATTGTTAAAATATTAACAAAGTTCCTGGTGCAGTTTTGACCACATCAACTAGCCCTGTCCCAGTACTTTCTGGGCTTTAGCTTTGGGTGAGGAACCATTCTTGGTGGTGTTTGGACATGGCCATCCCATTTTGAAGCACTAGAAAGCTTAGTTCTCCCAAAAGACTTCACCTCAGGGCCAGAAAAGAAAGCTTCGATCCATCCTATTTGTGAATATAGACAAAGCATGTGGTTCCAGTGTACGTATCTGTAATTAATTAATAATATGTCATGTGATTAATTTTCATTTCTTAAATAAATTTATGCAATAATATTCTGCAATAGAAAAGGCAAAGCCTAAAAGCTAAAATATTAATATAAAAAGTAGAGATATGAATTTGTAATGATCCTTGCAACTGTGAGTGTTCAGTGCAACTGTATCAGTCACCATGCCCAGGCCAGAACCCTGAACAAGAATCCAGATGAGGTGCATCAGGACAATGACCAACTTAACTAGCAGAGATCAAGGCCCATGACTGTATCATGTATTTTACAGAAAGGCGTTGTGGAGAAAGGGTAGACAATTTTCTTGTGAAGGCAGCAGTTCCTGTGGCTGAAGAAACCTGCTACTGTATTTCGTAGTAGCCAAAAGCAGGTTTAGAGATTACTTCAAAAACCCCTCTCACTGTGTCAAACAGCTTTACTACTGGATTTGTTGCCTTGTTTCCCACAGCTATCAGAAATCCTTCTATATCACGCTTCTTTTTGACCTTAAACTCTTGGTGATCTCTGACTGCCAGAATAAGTTAATAGACAGTCAAACTGAAGAGTTTCCTCAGTCATCTAACGAGGACATCGGCCTCCTGGTGCAAATTAGATAAGGATCATAAAATTGCATTTTTTTTTCCAAGCTATATATAGCGCTGTTCAGAAACAATTGAAATAAAATCTTTCAAGCATGTCATTGTGTGCACTCACTTAACCAGGAAAAGGGTTTTTTTTCTTTTTTTTTTTTTTTCTGTGGGGCATATGGTGGTGGGAGATATGGTGTGGGAAGGGAAACATGGGAGAGGCACAGGACCTTCAAAATATTTATACTGAAAAAATCTGATATTTCATAGGAAATTCTGAAGGCAGTTTCTAGTCTTTTCCCATATAACTTTGGGGTTGGTGTTTTGAGGTTGGTTTTTTTCATGTGTAGAAAATCTCTTTGCAATACATCTATTGCTGATATTTACCAGAAGTATTACTGATTCTAAGAAATTTTTGCAGTCATAGACTGACTTCATATTGCTGTGCAGTATTTAAATTTATACTGCTCATGATCTTGGGCTTTAAAATATGTGTTATAAAAAGAAAGAAGAGTTAAGTTACAGCATTCTTTGTCAATATGCTTAGGCACCTTCTGGTTGGCTTTGCCATGCTTTTTTTCTTTTTCAGAGTTATGCTAATAAAAATCCACCTATCATTTTGTATGTACACAGTGAACACACAGTGAATTAAAATCTATACTAGGTAAAAAGGAAAAAATAAAGAAAAATATTGAAACATAATGATAAAATATTAAACAAAATCGGGACTAACTAATTTGATTACAGAAGAACTAGTCCTTTAAAGGACGAAACTTTAGACATATATTTAGGAGATTAACATTTTGTCTTGTTTTTCCCTGTAAGGAAGTAAGGCTGCCAACCTTCCCTTCTCACCCACACCACCACTGGTTTTAAAGAGAAGAAAGTTATATCTCATTCTTTCAGGCATTTGGAGAATCATGTAATATACTTAGGCAGAGTTTTGCCTTAGGTCCTACGTGTCTGGTGTTACAGCAAAATCTAGAGCTCCTCCGAGGTAGCATTTATATTCACTAATAAACAATCCACAAACCTGGCTAGACAGAACCATTTATTTCACCAGCATTCATGACTGGAGAGAGAAACAAGTAATCAGTTAATGAGCAAACCATTCACTTTGAAGTTTATGTGATTGTTTGGGCACATTCCCAGTATATTTCATTTACAGTTGTGAACACACAAAAAAGAACATTTTGAGAACAGACTACACTTTTTTGTGTAGGTATTTCCTTTTGGGGTTACATATACTAGACCTTATAGTTTGCATCTGATTGTTTGAAAAAGAGAAGCAGCAAGCAGAGATAGTTGAAATGACATTATTTTGACCAACAATGCCATTCTAAGATTTTGAATATTCCATGCAGTAGAATTAGGAATGGTGTCTGATTAGTCTCTAAAAGTTATCCTGTGACCAGTGTCCATTCCTTTCAGTCTTCTGATGTTGGAAATCTAATTGTTTAAGCTGTCTTAATGCAGAAAGGGGTCATCAATATAGCACTCCAAAACTGAGCAGAAGATTCCAAATCTGTAAGAACTTGTTGCCACGGACAGAACAGAAATTGTCTTCTCTGATTCCTGCCTCTTGTAACTCCCTCAAAATTTTCAAGTATATAGTCATCTACCTTTCACACTCTTCTTAAGACCTGCCCTCTTCTAAGAAGAGAAATCACATCTCTTGGACATTTTGTTTTAATGGTTACAAACACTCAGATGGAATGTCTCAAAGTTCATGACTTTGTCACCTGTAGAAAATGAATGTGTAAAGCATATTCCCTACCTTTGACTGGACAAAACCCTTCTATAAATATGAAAACAGCATTACTGAGAGCAAGTTCTTGATGACTTTCTTCACTGTAATAATAATAATAAGATGTTGTGTTGACTTGGACTATTTAACTTAAAAGGAATTTTAAAAAAATCAAACAATTATGACATTTTTGTTATGTCCACAGATAGGAAAATATGGGCAACCAATTTAGGTGAATTATGCAGGAAACATGCTGGATAGGATATTTCAGCTTGCATTGATTCAGTGACCTCTCTGAAAGGCAGAGAGCAGAACACTGTGATAATTCCTTCTCTTTTCCTATTTACAATCATTATTTCAAGTATAACTAAAATTTAATCTTTATATTCCCTACGTCTACCTCTCATTTTTCTCCTTCTGAGGAAACACAAAATTTAATTTGACATATAAGGAATCAGTATGTCTAAATACAGCACTATTTTAATATGTGTGTCATAAAACTCTATCTTAATCTGTAAGCAGATGAAATAATATGAAGCTGGTGGACACATGACTGTGAGAGAAAATGAAATCATAATAGATATACAAGAGGCATTTATTTGGAAAGAATATAATTTCTACTAGGATGGAAGTAGATATTGAGAAAGGATAGAGTTACAGATGAAAAGAAAGCATTGCACAAAAACATTTGAAAAGCCAAAAGCACATAACCATCACAATACCTCTTATCATATCTCAGCCATTTAGGAAAAACCTGTCCCAATGCTTCTCTTTCTACACTGGAGAAAATATAAAAAACAACCCTATGAGCCTAATCTTAAATATCCTACACACTCATCAACAAAGGCTTTCTGATGCATGAGTAAACACAAAAAACATGCACAAGACTCAGAAGGTCTTCCTGAGGATATGGCAAAAAGTCAAAAGTCTGGGTTGCACTAAACCATGAAATGGATTGTCATCTGAAACAAATACTAGTGGCCCTGAATAATTAATCAAAGCCATTTTGTTATATAATCAAACATAAATGCAGATTGTAATAAGCCCTTTAAGGAAATGTGCTTACATTCCCTTTAAGGGAAAGTACTTATATTGCCACAGAAAAATTTTAGAGAGAACATGTAGGAGTATAAAATTCCATGGAGAAATTGTAGGGCTTTTAACATAACACTATTTAGTTAAGTGATAGGAAAAGAAGCATAAGAAAAACATAAAGACTATCTAAATGGTGGAGATTGAGACAAGGATTTTTAATTAGAAGTTGAATATACAAAATGAAGGAATTGAAAATGTAAGCTGAAAAAAGTCTTATCTTTTATTTGGTCATCCGTATTACTCCATCATCATAATGTTCAATTTTCAGAGTTAATTTTCCTGAGAAGGAGATATAAATGGGACACAACTAGCATTGTGAGTGTATATCATTAGGCAAAACCTAAAGCACAAGAGCTTCCAGTGGAAAACATGCACGTGTGTCTGTTTATACAATTAGATAAATCATAGAATCATAGAATCATAGAATGGTTTGAGTTGGAAGGGACCTTAAAGATCATCTAGTTCCACCCCCCCTGCTGTGCGCAGGGACACCCTCCACTAGACCAGGTTGCCCAAAGCCTCATCCAACCTGGTCTTGAACATTTCCAGGGAGGGGGCCTCCACAACCTCTCTGGGCAACCTGTTCCATTGCCTTACCACCCTCACAGTAAAGAATTTCTTTCTAACATCTAATCTAAATCGACCCTCCTTCAGCTTAAACCCATTACCCCTTGTCCTGTCACTACACTCCCTGATAAACAGTCCCTCTCCATCTTTCCTGTAGGCCCCTTCAGGTACTGGAAGGCTGCAATTAGATCTCCCCGGAGCCTTCTTTTCTCCAGGCTGAACAAGCCCAAGTCTCTCAGCCTGTCCTCACAGGAGAGGTGCTCCAGCCCTCTGATCAGCTTCATGGCCTCCTCTGGACTCGCTCCAACAGCTCCATGTCTCTCCTGTACTGGGGCCCCCCCAGAGGTGGACGCAGTTCCCTAAAGACCTGCGGATGCATCTTATCAGGTCCCATGGACTTGTGCACCTTCAGGTTCCTTAGATATTCTCGAACCTGATCTTCTCCTACAGTGGGTGGTTCTGCATTCTCCCAGCCCCTGCCTTCTGCAACCTGGGCAATGCGGCTCAAGCATTTGCCAGTGAAGACTGAGGCAAAGAAGTCATTGAGTACCTCAGCCTTCTCCATAGCCTGGGTAACCAGGTCACCCATTTCATTCTGGAGGGGACCCACATTTTCCCTCATCCTCCTTTGATCACTGACATACCTATAGAAGCTTTTCTTGTTGTCCTTGACATCCCTGGCCAGACTAATTTCTATCAGGGCTTTGGCTTTCCTAACCTGCTCCCTGGCTGCTCGGACAGTTTCTCTGTATTCTTCCCAGGCTACCTGCCCTGCTTCCACCCTCTGTAGGCTTCCTTTTTTGTTTGACTTTGGCCAGGAGCATCTTGTTCATCCATGGGGGGCCTCTTGGTGTTTTTGCTTGACTTCCTCTTGGTTGGGATGCATTGCTCCTGAGCTTGGAGGAGGTGACCCTTGAATATTAGCCAGCTGTCTTGGGCCCCTCGTCCTTCCAGGGCTTTGTCCCATGGTATTCTACCAAGCAGATCCCTGATGAGGCCAAAGTCTGCTCTGCTAAAGTCCAGGGTAGTGAGTTTGCTGCGCACCCTCCTCGCTGCCCTGAGGATCCTGAATTCCACCATTTCATGGTCACTACAGCCAAGGCTGCCCTTGAGCTTCACATCCCCTACCAGGCCCTCCTTATTGGTGAGAATAAGGTCCAGCATGGCACCTCTCCTCGTGGGCTCCTCTATCACTTGGAGGAGAAAATTGTCATCGACACATTCCAGGAACTTCCTGGATTGCTTGCGCTCAGCTGCGTTGTCCCTCCAGCAGATGTCGGAGTGGTTGAAGTCCCCCATAAGGACCAGGGCTTGTGAGCGTGAGGCTGCTCCTATCTGCCCACAGATGACTTCATCTGCTCAGTCTCCCTGGTCAGGTGGCCTGTAGCAGACCCCCGCTATGATGTCCCCTGCCCCAGCGCTCCCTTTAATCCTGACCCATAGGCTCTCTGTTGGCTCCTCATCCATCCCCAGGTGGAGCTCCATGCACTCCAGTTGGTCATTGATGTAGAGGGTGACGCCCCCTCCTCGTCTGCCCTGCCTGTCCTTCCTAAAGAGTTATATGTATAAGTGTTATTTAAAAATTCAGTATTACATTTTACAGTACATTTTTCATTGCTTTAATAAGTAGGCCTTGTGGAGACACCCTTTGCCATGGCCTGGAGAAAGGAAAGAACTTTCTCTCCCACAGCCCAGACAACCACTGTAATTTCCCAGCTTTTCCCAGCTTTTCCCTTTAAAGTCCTATAAAGGATATCAGTGCTCTGTGCATTGTTCACTTGACAAATCACTTTCCACAACTTGCCTCTTTTCCCAGACTCTTGTTTTGCTGCTTGAAGGAAATAATTGAACCTTCTACCCAATATATTTGATTAGGTTATATGCTTTTACTATTATTATTATTATATTTTAATTTTAATTTTAATTTTAATGAGGGTTTGACCTATTATCCAGAAAATTAATGTGGGCATTTCATAAACTCTTTCTTCCCTCCAACTTTCCACCCTATCCCTTGCCCAAAACAATCACAAGACAGGGAAACTTCAGTCATACAAATGACAGCTAAATGATTGAGGAAAATAAATAGGAAGTAGGCTGGTGGGTAGACTTTCTTTAACTGCAGTTGCTAAAAGGCCACTTTGTTTCCTTATTTATCAAGTTTAACAAATATTTCCATCAATAATTATTTTATGGGTGCTTTTATGATGTCTCAAGCAAGCTGTCCAGTAAATAAATTGCAGGAGCATCACTAACTGCTTCAGTGTTTTGGCTGTCAGCATATGCTCAATCAGGCAAACAAGACAGATGGTCTACTATGTACCACCATCCTTGCATTTCCTACATTAGTGCCCCCTCTCACAGGTCACAAGCTCTTCATAGTATTTCATAAAGATAGGGTTAAGTATGCATTTGCCTCCATGCATCATCCAGCTGCTCTAAAAAAAAAAAAAAAGATGAATATGTCAAGCTATTTAAAGAAGTTTTAAATGAAGATTCACCTGTTCAGGCCTGTGTTCTACTCAAGAGTGGATATTCTTTTAGGAGGAAAGAGAGGATGGAATATGAAGAAGGAAGGACTTTATCTCAAAGCCTGTTAGGCCAGTCATCCTCTTCTATCTAACACATCATTGCTTACCTTCTTGAGTTCTTCAAACAACCTACACTGTCATTATGTAGATAAATCATACAGCAATATAAGCTACGTAGAGGCTATGTATTTGGAGAAAAAGTCTTATTCTCTGTCTTCTTTCAGATCCAAAGAGAAAATCCTGATATACCAGTATGTGTTTGGTTTTGTTTGGTGGGGTTTTTTTGTTTGTTTTTTTTTTTAGATTTTCTAAGAGGGAAACCTGAATAAGGTCTTAGAGATAGTATTTTATGCTCATCATGATCAATCCCCAGAAACACTCTGTAAAATTACACTAGGGATCATGAAGGCAAGGATAATAGGTTTATAAATAATGTCTATATGTTTAGATAAACCCAAGATATACTCAAGTGCCAAGATCTCAAGTCAGGAGCCACCATTATATATGCTGTGATTTTATTTTATTTTTTTAAATAAGGGAAGAAAAATAATTTTCTAGTCCAATCTATAGACTTTCAAATAACTATTTTTAATCCTTTCTTTGTTTCCCTCTGAAGCTTTTTTGTTGTTGTTTGTGGTTTGGTTGCTTTTAAAGTCCAGCTAGAAATTCAGCTGTCTTTGTAACGAATAGTTGATTGAATGGTCTTAGAACTACAGCATAGTTATAGACTTCAATAAAACAAGCATTAGGCTGTCATAGCGTTCAGTTTCTCTTAAGAATGGAGCTAGGTCTTCTGACACTAAAATGCAGTAAAATTGTAGCTTGCAGATGGATAAGAAAAATGTTTTAAAATATAATTTTCAATCTGTTTCAGAATAAATGGTACAAAAGGACATGTATTTAATAACTAGTAATTAATGTGATATTGCCATATTTTAAGAAACATTTTGTCTTGCACCTGTTTTTAAAGTTGCTTTTAGATAATATTCCTGCAAAAAGACATTGCCATGTGAAATGTAAGCTACTAGAGTTCTTTAGTCTCTTTATGCTGATCACGTGAAAAAGCATATTTAAAATATGAGTAATACCCAGCATACATTTATAATGTCATACAAGCAATGTAAACTTCTAAAAAGGCAGATAGTCACACTATTGTACTGTTCTCTTGTACATACTCTTCTTCAAATGTAGATATATGTTTAGTGTTTGTGAAAGATTTTAGAAAGGTTTTTATCAGCATCTAAATGCACACATATTATGCCCTAGAAGACAAGGTTTTTCTAATAGAGAAAAAGGTGGTTCAATCCATATATCCATTCATATTCCTGAATTGTCAGTAGTTGTAAAAAGTTTTCAAAAGCTGGTTTTTTTGGATAAATTTATTTATTAAATAAGTCTGATCATTCATATCATTGTTAGTGCCCTTATTTTGTTTAATTTACTCTTAGATATACTTAAGCAAAATGGCATTGTAAAAATCATATGGAATATAAACTAAATGTTCATGAAAAGATTGTTCATCATATCATCTACTGTTTCTTAACCACATGAGAAGAAAACAGCTGATCGCCTATAGAGAGATGTCTGGTGCCATACCAGATGTCCCCCTGCATCCCTCCAGCCAGATACGGATCTGAAGAGATGCGCTCCCCAGAGATCTTTTGCATTGTTCGTCAGCTGCCTGATAACAAGTAGGTAACTCTAAAATATTCTTGGACACTCCTGAGCATTGTAAATGGTGCTGGAAACCTTGTTTAGGCATCTGAATCAAACCTGATAGTGACAAAATAAAAATTATAGCTTGATAATTAGTTACATATTTTCTTCATAGTTTATATGCGGACAGGGTCTGGGGGTCCTGAGGGGAAAAAGTTTCCAAGGGATAGATTTCAAAGGTCTCCACTTGAAATTAGTTAATGCCTCATTGTATCCATTATCCAGGAGTAGAAGAAATGTTGTACGCTTTTCCCCTAACCAGTTCCTGACTTAAAGGAAGAGCAGCTGTGTCCTGGTTTCAGCTGAGAGGGTTGATTTTCTTCATAGTAGCTAGTGTGGGGCTATGTTTTGGATTTGTGCTGGAGACAGCGTTGATAACACAGAGATGTGTTTGTTCTATGGACCTATTGCTGAGCAGTGCTCACACACAGCCAAGGCCCTTTCTGCTTCTCGCACTGCCCTGCCAGCGGGATGGCTGGGGGTGCACAAGAAGTTGGGAGGAGACACAGACAGGACAGCTGACCCCAACTGACCAAAGGGATATCCCATACCATATGACGTCATGCTCAGTTTATAAGGAGCTTGGGGGAAGAGAGGGTGGGGGCGCGGTGGTGGTCGGAGTGATGGCATTTGTCTTCCCAAGTAACCGTTAACGTGTGACAGAGCCCTGCTTTCCTGGAGATGGCTGAACTCCTGCCTGCCCATGGGAAGTGGTGAATGAATTCCTTGGTTTGCTTTGCTTGTGTGTGCGGCTTTTGCTTTACCTATTACACTGTCTTTATCTCAACCCAGGAGTTTTCTCACTTTAACTTTTCCAATTCTCTCCCCCATCCCGATGTGGGGGAGTGAGCGAGAGGCTGCGTGGTGCTCAGCTGCCGGCTGGGGTAAAACCACGACAAGCTGTATCTCCTGATTTTTTCTTTTGGTTGGTTTTCTGATACTTGCCTTGAGATCACCAGTGCCATGGAGACCTTCATACACAAAGGCCAAATACTTTTAAAATGCCCTGTGAAAAATAAAGCAGTATTTTAGCCATATATGTATACAACCATTTCTACAGGATCACACACTCATTCTGAATATAAAGAATAATATTAAAAGGTTGGGTTTCGTTGGAAGAATGAAAGCACCTTTCTGCACAAACTCCTGGAGTATATTTTGTGGAGTGAGCATTTTGATCTAGTAAGGATGGTGCACTAACCTCTGGCATGGGGAAAACTGCAAGTGTTCTTCAAAGCTTGTTTTCTCTGCAGATGAGAGGGAGATGTGAAATAGCCAGTGTTGTAAGTCAAGAATGAGGTATGTGTGTACAACACAATCCTCGGGTGACTATAGAAGTGGTAAAATATATCAGTGAAATAAGAAAAAAACCAACCAACCAGTGTTCGTTCCCCTTGGTATAGAATCTACTTCTTAACATCCCTCTGACTTTTTTTTTTTTTTTTTTTTAAACAAGAACAGAAATGTAGGCTTTCTTTTTTCTTCCTTAAAAAAGATGAAAAATAAGTTCAAACACATTCTGCCATAGTATAACTGATGAATTTATTGATGTATATTTACTACCAAATATCTGAACTGGAATTCATCCGGCCAAGTCATTAGCAGGAGAGCCTAAAATATGTAATATGTATTATTATTACTGAGCAACTTGTATAATTTCAGTTGCAGACCCTGTCCTGTGAAAAAGTCAGTGATGCTGTTGGAAGGAGACTCTAAACTGGAACACTACAAGAGCTGTAAATGGGTGAAGGTAAACCAGGATAAATGCGTTTCTATACTGTTTTAAAATATCCTGGTAAATACATAACACCTCTGATAGCTAAATCCTGTTCTTATTTAACTATAATTTGGTAGTTTAGTGTAAGAATTATTCTCAATGGAAAAATGCTGTATTCTGCAAGTTGGAGAAAAGACAAAAATCTGGAATGTTTACATACATCATCTGTGAAAAGCATGGCACATCATCAGGGCCCCTCCCTTTGTCTCATCAAGCAGACAATTACATCTCTAGTTGATAGAAAAGACTGTTATAATTGAGATTATGTTTCAAATGATTGACAGGCATTTAATGAGTATATTCCTTTCATTTACTATCTTTTTGTCCTATTTAGTACTGTCTTGTGATCTGGCTAATAACAAATTCTACCATGTGAGGATTTTAGTGATGGTAGAAAATACTGAAATCCCAGAAAAGGAAAGAATGGGAAACGAGCCTGCATATTCTGTATCTGTTGACTCAATTGATTGGTATTTGTGATGTATATTCTTGAGGTTAAGAAATTTGCTTCTCAGTTGGATAGGAATTAAGTCAGGTCCTTAGTGAATTCCTCAGGTACTCAATGAATTCTTCAGGTCCACCTTCTTTACCATTTATTTTAAAACAGCATTACAAAAGGGTCAGCTATAAAACCAGCAAGCCTAGAAACAATTGTGATGGCTTAGAGACCAGCTGCACTTTTGATATCTCTCCAGACATTCCTGTAAGTTCTTTCTTGAGGAAAAAAAAGAAAGTTTTCTTCAAAGTTTGAAGTCACATTTTCAGAATCAAATTTGGTGCCTCATGCTTTTCACTTTGGGTCACCACATTCCTCTACTATCCTGGTCGAGTCTCAGGACAAATGAATCCACTGAAATTGTATTTTACCATTCTGTGTTGGCCATAGCTCCATTATTTGCAGAATGGCTGGTCTCATTCCTGGTTTGGTCACATTGCTCAGCTCCTGGGAAAAATTCTTGCCCTCTCTGAAGTACTTAAATGATAAATAGGACAAGGAGTGGCATGTAAAGGTCCAGAATCAGATTTAAATTACATTATAGATTACATTTGTAGTAGGTTTTTATTTTGTATTCACAGTTTCTATTATTAAACATTTATAATGTAGTGGTGCCAACAGACCTTGGCAAATGTATAGAAATGACATTCTTTCCCTCAAAGAGATTACAGTCTCAAAGAGTGGGTGTAACAAATGGATGCAACAAGCATATAGAGCAAGGACATAGCTGTTGAGACACAGTGAAAAAGTGGGAGGTGCACAGTTCTGAGCTAGCTGCAATTCTATCTTAACTTGTTATCTACACGTTCACTGTGCTCCTGTTAAATTTCACTATATGCAATTTATGTATGCGTCAGTGCATGCCACTCTGAAGTGCCTGTATGCTAACGTAGGCAGTATAGGGAATAAACATGACAAGTTAGAGATCTGTATGCAGTTGCAGGGCTACAGTCTTGTTGGGATCATGGAGACGTGGTGGGATGGCTCCCATGCCTGGAGTGTTGCAATGGAGGGATACAGGTTCTTTAGGAAGTACAGGAAGGGAAAATGAGGAGGGGGAGTTATCCTTTATGTGGGAGAGCACCTGAAGTGAATGGACCTCTGCCTGGGGATGGATGAGGAACCGAGAGCTTATGTGTTAGAATTAAGAAAAGGACAGGAAAAAGGTGACATTAAAGTGGGTGTCTGCTATTGGCCACCTGAGCAGGGAAGAACAATTAGATCAGGCCCTCTATAGACAGACAGGAGTAGCCTCACTTTCACAAGCCCTAGTCCTCATGGGGGACTTCAACGACCCCTGCATTTGCTGGAGAAACAACACAGCAAGACATAAGTAATCCTGAAGGTTCCTGGAGTGCATTGATGATAACTTCATCCTCCAAATGATAAAAGAGCCAATGAAGAGGGATGCTCTGTTGGACCTCATGCTCACCAACAAGGAGATGTTTGCTGGGGATGTGAAGACCAAAGGCAGCAGTAACCAGGAGATGGTAGAGTTCAGGATCCTGAGAGCAGCATGAAAAATAAACTCACAATCCTGGACTTCAGAAGAGCAGGCTTTGGCCTCTTCAAATTTCCGCTTGGAAGAGGGCCATGGAATAAGGCCCTGGAGGAAAAAGAGGCCCAATAAAGCTGGTTAATGTTCAAAGATCGCCTTCGCCAAGCTCAGGAGAGTTCCATCCCAACAATTACAAAGTCAGGCAAAAATGCTGGAAGGCCTGCATGAATGAACGAGGAGCTCCTAGCCAAACTCAAAGACAAAAAGAAAGCATACATAGGGTGGAATCAAGGATGGGTAACCTGGGAGGAATACAGAGACACTATCTGAGCATCCTGGGACAAAGCTAGGAAAAGCTAAAGCCCAACTTGAATTGGGTTTGGCAAGGGATGTCAAAGGCAAACATATATAGAAGGGCTTCTATAAACACAAAGGTGACAAGAGGAAGAGTAAGGAAAATGTGGCCTGCTGCTGAATGGAGCAGGAGCCCTCATGACACAGGACATGGAAAAAGCTGAGGTCCTAAATACCTTCTTTGCCTCAGACTTTGCTAGCAAGACCTGCCGTCAGGAATACCAGCCTGCAGAGACCAGGAGGAAAGCCTGGAGCAATGAAAAGTTAAGCCTTGGTGGAAGAGTATCAGGTTAGAAGAACACTTTAAAAACTGGACATAGATAAGTCCATGGGTCACAATGGGATACACCTAGAAGTGCCAAGGGAGCTGACCATTGTCATTGTGAAGTCACTCTCAGTTTGAACAGTCATGATGATGGGGAGAAGTTTCTGGTCATTGGAAGACAGCAAATGTCACTCCTATCTTCAAGAAGGGGAATCTATCTTCTTCAGTCCCTGTGGAGGCGATAGAGCAGCTAATGCTGGAAACCACTTCCAGGAACATGAAGGACAAGAAGGTCATCAGAAGTAGTCAGCATGGCTTCTCCAAGGGGAAGTCCAACTTGGTAAACTTCTACTGTGATAAACTTGGTAATTTTCTACTGTCCTGATAGATGAAGGGAGAATAGTGGATGTCAGCTACTTGCACTTCAGCAAGGTCTTTGACACTGTCTTCTGTGAGATACTCATAGAGAAGCTGTTGATGTATGGGCTGGATGTGCACAGTGAGATGGGTTGAAAACCAACTGAATGGCTGGGCCCAGAGAATGGTGTTCAGTGGCACAAAGTCTTGTCAGAGGCCGGTAACTAGCGGTGTACCCCAAGGGTCAATAGTGGGTCCAATCCTGTTCAACCGCTTCATTAATTATCCGGACAATGGGGCAGAGTATACCCTCAGCAAGTGACACAGAACTGGGAGGAGTTGCTGATAAGCCGGAGGGTTGTGCTGCCATCCAGGAAGACCTCAACAGGCTGGTGAAACAGGCTGACAGAAACCTCATGCAGTTCAACAAGGGGAAGTGCAAAGTTCTGCACAGGGGAAGGAACAAACGTATGTACCAATGTATACTGGGGGCTGACCAACTGGAAAGCAGCTTGGCAATAAAAGCCCTGTGGGTACTTGTGGACACCAGCTTGAACATTAGCCAGCAATGTTCCCTTGCTGTAAAAAAAAAAGCTAGTGGGCTCCATTAGGCAAAGTATTGCCTGCAGGTGGAGGAATGTTGTCCTTCCCCTCTACTCGGCACTGATGAGATCATAACTGGAGTACTGTGTGGCTCCTCAATACAAGAGAGACATGGACATACTGGAGAGTCCAGTGAGGGGCCACAAAGATAATTAAGGGACTGGAACACTTCTGGTATGAAGAAAGCCTGAGAGAGCTGGGATTGTTTACCTTGGAAAAGAGAATGTTCAGGGGAGGATCTTATCGATGTGCAGAAATACCTAAAGGGAAGATGCCGAGAGGATGGAGTCAGGCTCTTTTTGGTGGCACCCAGTGATGGGGCAAAAGGCAATGGACACAAACTGAAATACAGGAGGTTCCCTCTGAACATCTGAAAGCTGTGAGGGTGACTGAGCACTGGCACAGGTTGCCCAGACAGGCTGTGGAGTCTCCATCATTGGAGATATTCAGCAATTGTCTGGACACAGTCCTGTGCAAGCGGCTTTAGGTGGTCCTGCTTGAGCAGGGGGGTTGGACCTCCAGAGGTCCCTTCCTACTTCAACCATTCTGTGATTCTGTTATCTGTGATTCTGTGATTCTGCTTTACACCAAAGGTAGGTTTTGAGGACGAATGGTGTTGTAGTAGTGTTTTTGCAGAGGACTCAAAAATCTGTATGCCTCTGGAAAAATGCCTAGAGCTAAAGATTTGCTTCTCATAGATTGTGATTAACTTGCTCTACTTCATTATTAATGCTATGCCAAATGCAGAAATCAGTATGTATTTTCATTTTCTGATTCACCTCGTTAAACTGTATATAACAGAAAATAAATTACATGCACCTAAACAGACTTTTCAAGGGCAAATATAATATATTATCACAGTGCCCAAGAAACAGAAAAAAATGAATCTTAATAAAAAACATCATTTGTTACAAAAAGGTGATGTGTCGTTTTGCTTAGATGGTACTGACATTTTACCAGTATGGAACTTTAAACAGTTCCCTATTAGACAAAATTACTTATGCTTTCTCTTGTAAAAGATCAGAGAAAAAAAATAATAGCCTGTCACTCCAATAAAACCCATTAGTTTGTTGGGAAAATTCCAGGCCAAGACTGCTTTACGTTTGCTGCAGCAGAAGCTTCATGCTGAGACTAGAGGTGTCTGATTGACCCATCATCCCTGCTGGAAGCCTCTACTCCTCTGCTAGCCTTGACTTGTGCGACCTCAAAATAAGTGCTGATATTTTACAATTCATGACACAAAGGAAAAGGAAAAATGAAAATAGAATATATGATTAGGAATATAATTTTCAGTCACCAGTGTCTCCTGAATGCTTTGACTCCTAGTACCAGCAGTCTGAAAGTTTCTCTATATTGTGCTGGAATCCTTCTTCCTGTTAAAATAGACTAATGAATACCTGGATTTAAGCCATTTTTTTTTTTCCACTTAAATGGCATGCAAAATGAAAAAAAAAAAAAATCTACATGTCAAGTATGAGTACTTGTCCTCCATCAGCTAATAGAGAATTTAATTAATATATTGCAAAGATCTTTATCAGGTGTGACATAGCTCCATTATCACTACTGGAATGTTAGTGGATTTAATATCACTTTGCTAGAGCTGAGTATCAGGTTGAATTTGAATAAACATGTGTGCAAGACACAGAAGATGATTGCATAAAGTGCTGGAATTGTACTCTGTTTTGGAGTTAGGAAAATGCAAAGTCATTTAAAATCTGTAGTAAAATAAGCCAATGAGTGGATTATCTATATTTTTTACTAATTCTTACACACACACACACACAAAAAGCTGTACTATATACTCTTAAGAATTACTTCGTTTATAAGGTCTACATAATGTTTGCTTAGTTTGCAGTACTGAGGTATTCCTTTAGAAAGAATAGTTCTAAGAACGTTACTGTGTCAGACAAACAAGTGGGTTCAAGATCATCAGCATATATAGAGACATTTTAAGCTACTTCTCTGAAACAGCTCTTCCTGAGCGGCCAGTAGTCCCTATCTGTATTCAGGTTCAGTCTCTTTTCATTGCTCTACCATCACCAAAGGAGTTTACCTGACTAATACTGGCCCCCAGGAAATTTCTTTTCTGCTTAGGCCACTGTGTTACAAATATTTAATTCCCCTCTCACCATTCTGTGGAGTGTACCCATTGATTTTTTGGAGAACCTGTTTAGAAGATATGTTGGAATGCTGAGACTGCAAGAGTGTTCCTGTAAAGGTAAATATAGCACAGCTAAACAGTTTTAAGATAGCCATCCTGTAAGGATGGATGACTATGTACTGACTTAAAAAAAACTTCCCTTATAGTCACCCACTGAATACTGGCCACTTGCCTTGAAATCTTCCTGGACTTATACCGGAAGGTTTGTAAAACATGAGCCTACAAAAACAAAAGTAAAATTATACCTCTTTCTGTATTCCATTTTGGTAAGTTCCAAGTTTTTCTTTTTCTGTTCAGAGTTGTCCTGACAGTGTTAGAGATTCAGAGCTCAGGATCCAGCTCACAAGTGACATTACAATCTTACAGCTGCACGCATAGAAAGATCTGGATCTGGCATGCCTTTTCCCTTTAGTACCTAAAACCCAGTTGAGACAGTATTGAAATGGATTTTTTTTTTTCTTGTCTTTTTCTTTCTTCCTTTTCTCTTTACTTTTAATATTGTCAGCGGTCTTAATGCTAAATAGGAAGAATTCTTGGGTCTGTCAGAATGTGAAATAAATTGATAACCTATATTGAGGTGTTGTACACTGGGACAGTGTTTAAATCCCAGACTGAAATTTTCTTGTATATAAACATGTTATTTATATTTTATACAATTACCTAACTCAGATCAATGTATGCTTGCACTATTCTTTT
Source organism: Grus americana (assembly GCF_028858705.1). NCBI lineage: Eukaryota > Metazoa > Chordata > Aves > Gruiformes > Gruidae > Grus > Grus americana. Next base: position 62,669,405 of record NC_072853.1, read on the forward strand.
GGAAACAAACAAACAAAAATTATATATTTTAATATATTTTTATATTGTTATATATGTATGTATACATATGAGTTACTTAGCTTTTTTTGGTGCTAATAAATTTGAAGAAGGCTGATTATCAGTCCTGTTGTGAAGGATACTGTCCCTGCTTTTCTACTTTTTCCCCTTTCCATGCATATTTTCCTTTGAAAAGGGAGTAAAACCCCTAAATATATTCCTTCCTTTCTTGTTGTACCCATTCTTCTGAATAAACTATTATTCCAGAGGCTAAATAGAAATTCTGGTTCTAAATATAATTTTGATAAGGGCTTTTAATACTAAAGTAGAGTGAAATACTAGACTGACGTGAGAACTAGAAACCAACGTACCTTTTCCTGTGTGGAGATACTTCAGATACATTCAATGAATTTAGTCAAAGTTCAAGATTCTTTCATTATTTAGTTTACTTTACCCTAATGCACCAATCTGAATTTAGTTTTTTCTAGCTAGAAGTGGCTGTCTGGACTTCAATCTATTTTAGCTTAAAAAAAAATAACAAATTTTCTCCTCTGGGAAATTTAATTAAAAGTTGTTTATCCTTTCAGCCTTCACTAGTAACTTTACCTACAAAATGAACTCTAATTACTAGTTATTTCTGTCACTACAGATAAAATTTGAGACCACATCCAACCATTTCTGAAGGGCTGATTATTGCTTAAAGGAGCTGATACTCATTTCAAGTTTGCTTCAGACACAGTTTTATATATCACTAAATATCTCGATAAAAGATCTATACATCATGGTTATTACTTAAATTATTCTGGAACAATAGGTCTAGCACATGTTATTAAAACATGAAAAAATTTTATTTCACTTTCTGTCTACCAGTTAGATCCTGAATTAAAGGATGTTGCCATTGTTATCTGTCTTAACATTGTTAAACAACCCTTTGACTATTTGTATGCTCTGATTAAATTTCTTCCTGCCACAAGGAATTCCTTGCTGCATCACAGTTTCCAAAGGTCATTTAAGTTCCACTTATGTTCAGCTTTGCAACTTCCCTGTCCCTAGTGTCATACTCTTAACCTCCTGACATCCCAGAAAATATTAAACTTTAATGTACAATATAACGGTCATTCCCAGGGCCATGCCGTGTGTCTTGGTTAGGTTGACTAGGCAAACCAGTACCCAGGGCAGCAAACTACCAGGGGCAGCTGCTTTCCCTGGATATACACTAAACTAACTGATGCTTCCAGGCAAGAATGAATGGTTTGAAGCATCATCGAGTGACAGAAGCAGTAGCCCCTCCTAGAGACTTTGGTTATTACCATCTTGCCCAAAGGAACAAGATGTCTTTTTGAGCTCTCAGCTTACCTCCTGCTCCCCAGGGTAGTCTCATTCCTCTGAATTTGTGTCCTTTCCCATAGGAGCAACAGCCTGGGTCTGGCACCTACATCTTAGTACTCCGTGACTCTCCAGACTGCATTTTGCATGAATGTCCCATAAGCTTTGGGCTCTGTATAGTTGTCCCCAGGTTATGGCTAATAGATCATGTCATAAAGATCTGTGCAAACTAACCCTGTATGTCTTTGGATAATTATTAATATCATTTTCTCTCTCTTAAAATAGTGGAGCTCAGTTTTCTATGAGGCTCTGAAGACTTCATCTTCACTCTGAGTTTAACCTTGCATCAAATATTCTTGATTCCATGCACATCTCCGTGCTCACATGTTGTGGTATTCTGTCTCTACTACCACAGAAAGTAGTGGACATAACATTAAAAGAAAAAAAAAAAAAGCTTGACTGTTTTGATATCTGTAAAAATCAGTCATTATTAATTTCACTGGTCTTTTTAATGATAATATTTTTCTTTACTCCTTCCTTCCTTTTGGGTTCCTCTGCCTCCAGGTCTCTTTTCTCAAAATACAGATTTGAGGATTAAGTGTTGACTGTCTGCTGTGACCATGTTTAATAGAAAGTGCCAAAACCGATGTGACAGAACTGCCTCTCCAAACCCTGCTGTAGCATCTAAATATTTTATATACCCTGTGCAGGCAACACAAAGCAATGTAAAGTACTTTCACTTGATGGCTGTGAATTATGAAACAGCTCCCAGTTTTCCTGAAACCCTAGGTGAAATCTAAGAATGCTTGCCAAGATGTGTCTTGTAAATAAATCAGCTCTACCTATATGAGGAGAACGATTTAGACAGATGGTTATTTAGAATTCACTGTTTCACTAGGGAGGACAAAGACAGAAAATGGAGAAAAAAGACCATATTAGGGCAAATCTTATGACAAAATATGTAATTTTGCTTTAACACACGATGAATTGAAAGCACTAACTAACTGAAAGGGGAAGATACACATTCATAGCTACAGTATTAAAAATTATGATAATAATTAAGGTGACATTTGTTGTATTCACAATAACAAGATGATAAATAGGCATTGTTGGATTCTTTGGAACAAAGCCAGCTTGTATGCAGTAGTAAGTGCACTCCAGATGATACTATAAAATGTTTCGGTAGGCTGGCAATCTACTTACAGCAACTGCTTGCCTACCCATATTGGGTGAGGTCTTACATGCTGTACTAATTTAAGAGCTAGGATATATAAAACTTATATTCCTTGAAAGACCTGAACAAAAATGACTTCTCATTCTCTTGCCACATATTCTTATGAATGCAGAGGCTGCCATATGATTTGAGAACTTCAGAAAGGATTTTTCCAAATCATGGAGTAATTGCATTTGAATTCCCAAATCATCCACATACACGGAAGAGGAATGAAAAGAACAGATTTGCAGTAGATATATTGAAGGGAAAGAACCCAAACTCCTGGATATTTTTGTCCAGGTTTCTTTATAAGGTTTGGTATATATGGTAATACTTGTTCCAGTTCTTCATATAAAATATACTAGCAAAAATATTCTTTGCTAAATCATGTCCTATGAGGCTGACTTCCCATACTATTTTTTTAGGAAGTTATGGGTTTTCTCTGCAGCACCTTTCAAGTTCATAGCTCACCTGAGAGGGAGTAATAACTGAGTCCAGAGGGCTCTCCTTTCCACTGAAATTGCACTTGGATAATTTTTGCCTATATCTTCCTGGCTTGGCATATTATTAGAATTCACAGTGCGTCGTATTCTTACAGCACGTGCCTGTTTCCACAGCTTGCCCAAAGACCAGAACAATTTTTCAGAGATGTATTTGGAGAACAGTTCCAGAAAAGGCTAGGACATTTGGACTCACAAGTCTGCTTATTGAATGCAACCTGTGCTCCCAAGTTGTTTGGCCATACCTGAAAGCCCTGTTGTTGTCACAGTGTTGGCTTGTACTGCTCAGACCATAGCATTCCTATCAGCTCCTCTTCTTTCATAAAACCAGAACCATTCATTCTTACTTACTTACTAAAGTTCTGGCTACCTCTCATGAATACCTGTGCCAAAATACATGGAGGGTCTGAATTACTCCCCTTCAGTCAAAGTGTGGTTCCCTGTAACGGCATTGCATCACTGGGGTTATTTCTGAGAGCAGTAGAATGACCATTTAATCAGTGGAAATAGTATAAAAAATTAGCACTGCATTTTCCAACTGCTCTTTAGAAACAGACAAGGAAGTCACTAGAAAGTCATGTAGGGAAAGAAGGAGAATAAACTTAAGAATAAAAAAAAAACCAACTATGAAAGTACCTAATTCACTACCAAGAGTCACGAATGAAACTGTGGAAATGTACTTTTATAGACTAACCATAACTCTACTTAGGACAGATTTTCTGCAGTTGCTACACAAGATTAATATTTCTTTTATGGATAACTACATAGAATTATTATTATTATTTCTACTTTTGTGTTTCACACATCTTTAAAATTTGTTGTTGTTTTTAAAAGTGATTGTTTCTTGTGAACCCACTTGTCTCTCACAGAGAAATAATATTTAGACATAGATGGCATATCTATTGTATGGCTTATAATCAGTCCTTCTGGTAAGTACTTTGAGCCAGAAATATACTAGAGGCTTGCAGCCCCCCTTGCAGGGGCTTTCTTGATTTATGCCAGAATTGGACCTTTGTCTCTTCATTTCCTTTCCACCTTCCTACTTCTGATGAAACAATCTGTAGCACAAAAAAATCTCCTAAACTTGTGATGCCAATATTTAGTTCATTTTTGTTATTTTTCACCATACAGCTACATCTACATCTAAAATACATATAAATTTACATATAGGTGTACATATACACCATATATATGGAAGTAAAATATTTTAAATGCTTTTTTTCCCATAACACTAAATACCTCACTAAATATACAGAGGTTTTTGAATCTCCATGTTTTAATATTTCCATTTTTACAGTCTATAAAATATTATGGCATCAGATAAGTAACTTGGACGTAATTAATACAAGATATTGATATAGGATGATTAATGTATTAATTAGTATAGGATATGAATGTTTAGTTCTAAAATATTTAAATATGAAATTGGAATTTCCAAAGCAGCTCACTTAACATACAAATAAGTATGTCATCATCTCCTTTGTAAGGTTACGTTCTTCTCCCTAATGAAAAAATAAGTTCCGAAGAAAAAAAAACCCACATTATTTATGACAAAATTGTCTTTAACACCCCAAATATTCTGTGTCTTTCTGAAACAGCATACTAACAATATAAAGCATGTCTCAAAGCCCATCACATCAGTGTTTCCATCCTACAGAATGAATGAAGCATCCCAAAACAAAAGAAGTGCCTCACTTTTTAAGGGACAGATGAATGTCCTGTGTCTTGATGGCACTTTGAAAGAGACCTGAGAGCAGCAGCCACCCTTAGTTATGTAAATTCTAAATAGTCCTTTTATCCATCAGACTGATACATGTGGTGAAGTGTAATAAGGAATGTTGGCTTCATTTCAAAATGCAGCCCAAAACATGGCTGGATGTGGGTCAGACACCATGTATCCCAAGGCTACTCACTGCTCATGTATACAATTTATTACCATGACCACCCCAAACCAAAAAAATTAACAAAAGAAAAACTTCCACAAAAAATGACAAGAGAGGTAGTTAATGCAATAAAGAAAGATCATGTCAAAATATTTTTTTCCTTAGGATTAGATTTGTTTGCAGACAATGTCTCCAACCCCTGGGATGTCAGAAATAATCTGGGTGTAACAAAAGTCTTCCAGCCTTGGTTTTCTGTTCATTAGACTTCCTGCTTATCTTCAAATTAGAGACTCTGAAATACTGCATTTTCTTATCTTTAACTTGTAAACTTTGGTCTTGTCATAGTGCTCAATTATTTCTTACTGTAAAATCCTATTAAATACAGTATGCTAGGGAGTACCCATTATCTTTCCTAAGTAAGATTCCATCATCAAAAGAGCTTGAAAAGATATAAAATGAAATAAAATACTATCATGAGTTAAGATTATTGTCATGGTTTAACCTTGGCTAGCAAATAAGAACCACGCAGCCGCTTGCTCACTCTCCCCACAGCAGGATGGGGGAGAATCAGAAGAGTAAAAGTGAGAAAACTCCTGGGTTGAGATAAAGACAGTTTAATGGGCACAGCAAACCAAGGAATTAATTCACCACTTCCCATGGGCAGGCAGGAGTTCAGCCATCTCCAGGAAAGCAGGGCTCCATCATGCGTAACGGTGACTTGGGAAGACAAACACCATCACTCTGAATGTCCCCCACTTCGTTCCTTTTCCTCCAGCCCCTTATATATTGGCTTGAGATCATATGGTATGGAATATCCCTTTGGTCAGTTGGGGTCAGCTGTCCCGGCTGTGTCCCCTCCCAACTCCTTGTGCACCCCCAGCCTCCTCGCTGGTGGGGTGGTGTGAGAAGCAGCAAAGGCCTTGGCTCTGTGTCAGCACTGCTCAGCAGTAACCAAAACATCCCTGTGTCATCAACACTGTTTTGGTCACAAATCCAAATCATAGCCCCATACTCACTACTGTGAAGAAAATTAACTCTATCCCAGCCAAAACCAGCACAATTATATTTGCTGCATTTAATTTTTATTTCTTTATCTTTATTATCTTTTTTTTTTTATTTTCTCTTCTTAGTTAAACTTTGATTATGATTTGAAAACCTCCCTGATATATCTTTGCACTGTTTTCTTGCTTGTGCTTTACATTTCCCTTCTGTCCATTTGCCATTTTTCTCACCTATACCACAATTTATAATTTCTTTGTCAAAAGCCTAGCTAGTCACATTTAAGATTATTTCTTTCTAAATATCTCCTAAATTATTTTTCTGTCTACACTTATGATCTTGCTTTCTATCATTTCCCTTCTCACTTCACTATTAATAGCAGACTTAACTATTAAGATATACCAATAAATCATCACTCCCAGCTATTAGAAAAAGTTTATATCACTATCTTTGGCTCTTCTGTTCTCTCTCAATTGTTTCTTTTTATCTCTATTTAAAACTTTAAGCCTTTTTGCAACAATATTTTATTTACTATTGTTAACATAGATACTTGGAACTTTGATAGTACTTAATGACATTCAAAATTATCATTATTTGAGGGGTTCTTTTCCACTTTTTTTTCTCTTTTTCTACATAAGTAAATAAAATTATGAACAGCACACTGTGCACAAAACACTGTAGTTCTCTACTTTTTCAGGACAAAGTTCTGGTTTTGTTCATCTCTGTTTATTGTTTTAAGGTAATTTCCATTGTGCAAAAAAAAAAAAAAAAGTATTTTAAAATAATTTAGAAGTAAAGTCAACAAAAATTGTATCAAGATATCTATTTATTGGTAACAGATATCCAATAACTATATAGCATTTTTTATTTTTTGCATACCAGCTATATCACTTGCACATATTCCCATTGCCATTAGGCAGTGTGACTGAAAGTAGACACCTCCAATACCATAGCATTTTGTAGCTGTCATGGCTACCGTCAGGAATGAGCATGTGGTGGCACACAACTTTACTGCGAGTATTTAGTATAACCCTACCTGATGCTACGTTGTTGTCTCACATCAGCTTTTCTCAGTCTCACTCTCACTACTATTGTCATTGGTGATTGGCAGAAGAGAGTTTAAAGCTGACCCATCTTAAAGCTATACCTCTGGCTGCAATTATAGATGTGTCCTTCTTTTTCCTACAAAGCTGTACATCTACGGCGCACCACAGAGGTACTTTAGCTCCTCATATTCCTGTGTCAATAGAGGGACTCGGGAAGAGATAGTCAGCTTTACATATACATAAGTTAAGATTTAACCAAGTTGTTCAAATTATCACTGTACATGCATGGTATAAAGATACCATGCAGAATGTGTTGAACAAGAAAGTTTCTTTGAACTCTGGATCTCCTCAGTAAAATCCAGTTTTTACGTTACATATTCAATTATTTCCTGAAATTTACTACATGCTATTTTTAGCAATTCTGTTTTTATTTCCTTATCTCATCTTTGTGTTGTCATAGTGTCTTTCTTTGAGTTGTACAGATAGAATTACAAAGGAACTGAATAAATCATTCTGATTCTGTAAATCATCTAAACTCATTACTACTGAAGGTCTGCAAGTTGTTCTTCTTTTTGTTCATACAAGAATTATATTTTCTACTGCATCTACTGTGATGCAGTTAGTGTGCAAGATTTGAGTGTATTTTATTGATGTCAAGAAGAAAAACCTTCTATATTGGAACATGAAAATTGTTGGTTTAGTTTGCATTTTGGAAAAACTGCATTAATATAGAAATATAAAATGATTGAAAAGCAAGTTTCGTCTTTAATGAAATGCCATGTATATAGTTTTATACTAGCAGGGAGTCATCCAGATAAGTACGGACACTTTCAACCCACTCAAATTTAGGCAATCATTTGAGCAAGAAATGTTGTCGCTAGGTTTCTTCTATAGGTAATGGAGAGTGCTAGATCTCTCTAGGGGACAGTCCAGCCTACCTAAGGTTTGAAACATACTTCTTTGGGCATCCCTCTCTCTACCTTAATTATATAAAATAAGTAAAGAGGGAACATCAAGTGATAGCACTCCTACTTTAGTTACCTTTGGCCTATGTCAAAGTTCCACGGAATGCATGTATGTAAAAAACAAAGTACACAATGTGTTATGATTTTTATTCCCCACCTCATTTTTTTTATCACGTGTACCTGATGAAGAATTTCTGGCTGGTTGATACAGAAGTACACGGAGAGAGAGAACTTAATCTGCCATTTCTTCATCAACTGTTGTATTGGGAACAGAGGTACAAGCCAAAAACAGTTGCTGTTCAGGGTGTCAAAATACAGAGTCTGGGCATTTCTATCAAAATTTGGATAACAGAGTGATTTCATAATGCAGAGCCCATCTGGACCTGAGTCTAGGTTTTCTGCCAAATGAGCACCTTGGCAAGGTTATGAGTTGTTAATTTTATGGTATCACATGTTTATTAAATATTGAGCATGTAGCACTGTGAATTTATGTCATGCTTTACAAATAGATAATAAAATACACTGCCCCCTCTGCCCTCTCTCCCTTCTGTGATGAGATTGTAAAACACAAAACAGGACATGGGATATTATTTCGGCGATGAAAGAAGTGAGATAATGAAGAAAGGAAATGTGGAAAAGGATAGAACTTTATTTCAATGAACCCTATTTGAAGGGAAAAAAATCTCAACCTTGGCAGGGAAAAGAATCAGACTTTCCAAACTGCATTGTGAGAGGAGGCATGAAAGTTAATTTGGGAGAAAAAAAGTATTAGGTGCACAGAAAAGAGAATAGGGAAAGAGAATTTATCTAAAACATCTGTCTTTCTATCTCCTGATCAATTAATATAACGAGATCTTTCTAGAACTCCTTCATCAGCTTCAATTTGGGTTATTGTAAATAACATTGATTCATTTAAGAAGTCAGTTTGCAATAATTAATGTTTTAAACATATTCATAAATGTGTTGAACACCATATGATTGAAGTCAGATCATCAGCCCTGTCTTCTTTATTTCCTACTTCTTATTTGGTTATTAATCAATTAAAATATCCTCTATTTTCTCCTTGACAGGTTATATTTAATAATATGACTTGAAAAAGCAAAACAGGTTAACTGGATTGTGCTTCAGAACATACTCATTCACTCTGTCAAAGAACTCTGCTAAATTCATTAAATATGACTCTTTGTTACAAGAACCAGACTGACTTTTTTTTTTTTTTCTTCCCCCTAGGACAGATAGATGTAGATATAACAAAATATGAAAAAGGCTGACACAGTCAGAAATGTAAGAGAAGAAAACAGCTCTGGAAAAGACATTTTGGATACTTGAAAAGGAAAGATGAGAGGCCAGAAAGGAGATGTCTGGACATCTGTCTCAAACAGTGCTATGAAAATCCCTTTAACAAGGCCTGAACATTCAGTCTGTTTAAGACTGGAAAAACAAAATGCTGTATCAGCCTCCTGTATCAACTGTCAGAGAGAGATCTGGGTATGTGAGGAGGCATAAAATTATTCTTTCCCCATTGATAAAGGTTTCTCTGTGGTGGCTAAAGACATTTTTTTAAATGCAGTAAACTCAAAGAGTTTGTTGAGGTTTTTGATTGGTTTTTTTGTTTGTTTGTTTTTTAAATTTAAAAAAGTATGGATGCACCATAAGAGGCTTTCTTAAAAATTTTTCCTTGCATGCACAACTAATTTATACTAACCAGAAGAATCTGGAATTAGTAGCAAAACAACAGTTTATTCCATGATAGCATTTTCTGTCTGTTCTTCCAAGTAGATAAGGATTTAGGAGAAACGAAAAAAAAAAAAAAACCAAACTTAGAAATTTTCACTTTAATTTTCATTAAATCAAAATTAAAAAAAAATAGGAGCACAAAGATAAAGAATGGTCACTGTATGACTCTACAGGAAAGTCACTTAAGACTCCAAATATTGTACTCTGAATTGGAGCATATCTGATGAGCAAATTTTAAAATAGATATCTAAGTATGGTCAGCTTTTTTGTCATTTTTAATTAAACATACCTAAAAAGAAGCAATAACATGCATGGTGATCCTTTTTCCTCAGTAAAACTGTACTTCATTCATACTACAAACCTGTATGATTACTACTAGGAAGGTTTTTGTTTTGTGTTTTTTGGTTTGGTTTGGTTTATAACCCAAAATTCTTAGTGGTTTCTCTGTTGATGTATACTTATTATGAGGAAAATATACCTCCTAATTAAGCAGGACTGAAGCTCAGCTCAGTGCTTTATTGACTGTAGTATTCAAATGGATGCACTTACATAAAATCAACTGTTTAACCTGGGTATAACAAACTATAATAGCATAACTAAACTGCTTCTTTATATTAAATCCACTTAAGAAGAAATGGTACTTCATCTTTCACTATTTTTGTCCATTATCTTCAACATATGACTCAGCAGGGAACTGAAACACTTTCTATATACTGTGTTCTGTAAGGTGTGATGGGTAAAGAAAAGCCAAGATATTCAGTATGTGTTCATATAAATCCTAGTAGTCATTTTGTAAACATATGGATTGTCATGGCTGTGTGTTGTGTTTGCTTATAAGGAAGATCACCTGAATACATAGTGCCAAGTCAAAGGTTTTTCTGACTAGGAAAGGTTTTCAGGTAACTTCAGAAGATTAACTGTAAAACAGCCCCATCAGACAGATTTGTGGCAAAAAGAAAAAAAATAAAAGAAGATAAATATTGCTGTCTATAGGATGATGCAGTTGAATGCATATAGGATTTTTAAAGAACCTAACAATAAGAAAAGAGGGGTTTTGGGGGGTTCTTTGGGGTTTTTTTTTTTTAGAATAAAATCATGCGTTGGAAAAGACCTTGAAGATCCTTGAGTACAACTGCAAACCTAACACTGCCAAGTCCACCACTAAACCATGTCCCTAAGCATCACATCTACACGTGCTGTAAACATGTCCAGGGATAGTGACTCAACCACTTCCTTGGGCGGTCTCGTCCAATGCCTGATAACTCTTTTAGGGAAGAAATTTTTTTCTAATACTCAATCTAAACTTCCCCTGGCACAAGTGGAGACCATTTCCTCTTGTACTTTCACTTCTTACTTGGGAGAAGAAACCAGCACCCACCTGGCTACAACCTCCTTTCAGGTAGCTGTAGAGAGCGATAAGATCTCCCCTCAGCCTCCTTTTCTCCAGGCTAAACAACCCCAGTTCCCTCAGCCGCTCCTCATAAGACCTGTTCTCTAGACCCTTCACCAGCTTCGTTGCCCTTTGGATGTACTCTGGCAGGAGCTTCTGTTCTTACAATAACAACAAAGTCACTTTTGTGAATGTCACTGGCTTAAAAGTTTTGAGAAAACTGATATCTTTTTATTTTTTTTTCTCTTCATGTTGCTTAGCAGATCAGACATTTGAAGAACGATAGGTAGTTGATGAAATGGTTAGATGAAAAATTTGTTTATACATATATTGATTATTTTTTTCCTATGCACTAATCTATATTTTAGCAAAGTTATTCCATAGAAATTCAATGAGTTTAAGTAACTTAATAAGCAATCTTTCAGCCAGATATAAATATTTGACAGTGTTATTAGGTATAAATCCTTTTGCTTCTACTATATTTAACCTTTTCATATAGCTTATGTTGCTTACAGCAAAAATAATGGACTGCTGAAGATTAAACAAACATATCTCAGGGAATGTAATGACATTCCATGTGGAAAGTGAAAGGTGCCAGATAGGCAGCTTATGAAAGCAGAAATCCCTGAATGAAACCTTCTGCAGGAGAAACCACACAGAAACAGGCACAAATTTTTCAACATTGCACGATCAGTGCTCTTCCACTGTGACCTTTAGGAACCTTTCCTATTGTCGAAAGAATAACACAATCTTAATACATATTAATTCTTTGGCTTTTATACTATAAACTGCATGTAGTAGCAATTGGATTGAGACTAAATTTTTATAAATGGCACACCACCACAAATCCATTGTGAATAATGTAAGGTGCCTAATTGCCTAAGCTGAAGTTTTTCCAATGTACGATGAGGCAGGGGAAGGTCCTGTGTACCTTTACCAACACCTGAAATGTCTAATCTCTCTCACTGCATGTGTTGGGCATGCCAAGTATATACACATGTATTAAATTTTTTATTGATTCCGTCATAAAAACTGTATTCTGAAGGGGTTTTCTAATGTTGTCATGCAATCTGAAAGTTGGTGTGACCAAGTTTAATTTGAGCAGGAATTTGTCATTGAAATGAACTTGTTCAATTCATAGGATCTAAGATGTGATCTATAAAATAAAGACAAAATGAGGACAGTTATAAAATAACTACATTTCAGAGAAGGAAAGACATCAAGCAGATCAGCCCCAATATGTAATTCTCTGTTTATTCCATTATGTATATTTCAAATTAATAATTATTTACTTTAGCAACACTTGTTGTGCTCTGATACCTACTGAAGTAACTTGGCATCACAGCTGTCAAATGTTACAGAGATACTTCAGAGCGAAACTCTTTCAGAAATAGTGGTTTCACTCTTCTACCTAGAAAGTCAGTAACATGATTTAAAAAGAGAAAGATGAAAATTAGACAGGAAAACTCACAGACGTGACACCTGAAAGAAACTGGACGGGATGATGCTTCTTAAGGTACTAAGGTGTTACTGTGCGTTGCATTCATACTTTACCAAGATTAATAGAAATATCAAAAGCTGCACAGTGAGAAGGATAAGATTAACTTCATCTGTCTAATTGTCTAAGCTGATTACTTAGACCCCTTGCACCATCAAAGGAAATGGACAAGCATCTCCAAAGGAATTCTTGCCATTCGCTTAGGACAGGGTGACTTGCAGTGCCTCTGTGTCTCCAGTTACTGCAGGGGAAACCAGAATCATATGCTTATAGTAGGCATTAATCCCTTCATACTTACTGTGGAAGTTATTGATTGTTTGGCCAATTTGGTATCAAACTGAAGAGAATCATGGGGCATTTAGTCTAACTACACTAGAATTTCAGGAAGGAATATCCTTATATGGAGCATATCTGTACCAGTGAAATGCAGAAAACTTTTCTTGTGTAGTGATTTTGGATGGGATAGTGTTCATTTTCTTCATAGTAGCTGTTGTGGGGCTGTGTTTCTGATTTGTGCTGAAAACAGTGTTGATAACACAGGGATGTTTTCGTCACTGCTGAGCAGCGCTCACACAGAGCCAAGGCCTTTGCTGCTTCTCACACCACCCCACCAGCGAGTAGTCTGGGGATGCACAAGGAGTTGGGAGGGGACACAGCCGGGACAGCTGACCCCAACTGACCAGAGGGATATTCCATACCATATGACATCATGCTTAGCATATAAAGCTGGGAGAAGAAGGGGGAAGACAATGACCACACACATTCGGAGTGATTGCGTTTGTCTTCCCAAGTCACCGTTAACGTGTGACAGAGCCCTGCTTTCCTGGAGATGGCTGAACTCCTGCCTGCCCATGGGAAGTGGTGAATGAATTCCTTGCTTTGCTTTGCTTATGTGTGCGGCTTTTGCTTTACCTACTAAATTGTCTTTATCTCAACCCACGAGTTTTCTTACTTTTACCCTTCTAATTTTTTTCCTGTCTGACTGCAGCGAGGAGGAATGAGTGGCTGTTGGGGCTGAGCTGCCTACCACAGTTAAACCATGACATCTTGGAACATAAATTAGGAATATTAGAAAGAGGTCTGATAACTTTAGTGTTTGTCTTCCAAACAGCTGAGATTACTTGTAAAGTCAGTCTTTGTGTATGTATTTGACATTGATAAAAAGGAGAAGTTTACTAGCAGCTGCTGATAGATAGATAGACACATAAGATAAGGGGGGAAGACAATGTATTGGCTGCTATATAGCAATCACTGGCTAATAGTTACTTACATGAAGAAGGGTTGTTTTCTGCTGTGCTAAGACCAAATCCAGATTGAAAAAGATGGATGATAATGGTGTGGGGGAGGTAGTTGAAGGCTAGAGCAAAGCTACTTTCTCAAATACTTTTATGGGAAATTGAAAGGTTATGGAAAAGGTCAAACCAGTATTGGTATCAGGTTAAAAATGAGGTTTTATAAGAAAGTAGCAGTAAATTGGTTGGCATGTTTTAGAGTTGAGGAATGTAACTTGGAAACAAATGGAGAGGAAATATCAATTCTAACTAAATTTCTAATGAAAAGGTTTAACAGAAATATTAAGCATCTCTGACATGCTTAACAAATGTTATAAATGTAGTTTTATGGGTTCATTTAAGTAATTTATTTAATCTCTAAAATACTAGTAATGACAACAGTAATAAAAGGTATGCCATGTATTTTCACTAACCTGCTCTATTTCTAAATTATTCCACTATTGAAGTACTTTTTACTTTCTGCAATAAATGCATCCACATACAAATGTATAGATAGATAGATAGACAGACAGACAAATAGATAAGTAGATAGACAGATTGATGTTAGATAAAAGCAGCCTGCTGACAATATCTCTCTTAAGAAGAAAAATATGTTTTACTTTGGAACTGCTAGCAAAAAGTTTCACTCACAACTTTCACATTCACTTCAAACCCCAATGCTATTCTGGGACTTTCCATAAAAAAAAGATTTTCCAGCAGATAAAAGTTCTTGATGTATATAACAGAAATCCATATTAGCTTCTAACAGAAGAGTATTCACATAACATTATGCAGATTGCTACTAAACAAAATATTTCCCTATTTTTTCTGTATCAGATTTCCTATGTGCAATATCTTTCAGCATGTTTCAAGCTTGATTTAATGTCACTTCACTGTCCACGGCCTTTGCAGTTCTTGGCACTCTGGCTGAATCTGGCAGTCAGTACAAAGGGTGATGCTGAGCTCTTAGGAGAACTGGAATTGTAGCCCACAAAACCTGTCTGAGCTAGGAGTCACCATTTATCCATTGGATCTTAGATGCATTCATTCTCTACTGAATAGAACCAGACTCTTGTGGATGATCAAGAGGTAAAAACCTCAAGATTGTAAAGCTCTCCAATGCTTTAAAAATAAATGATGTCTTGAGGAATAAAGCTTGCTGCTTGTCCAGATCAACAATGAACATTTTTTCAGCATTTCAGTTATCTCCTTTGCACCTACAAACAATATCAGGCAAGAACAGCTCTTAATCCTCTGCAAACAACACTTGTGCGTATACTAATACGATATACAAGTACCAATTTGATCACTTTCTAGTTGTACCATGAGGATTAAATTAGGATTAGGAATAGAGTGATGCCATTATGATGAATGTACCACGGAGTATAAAAAAGGATTGTTAAGCAAAAAGTAAGGCTAGGATTAGGTTTGCTTTTTAGGAATGCCTCTTGAGTATGTGGGCAGCCATAGCTTTCTGGATACATCTGAGGGGGTTGGAGCCACCCATCTGTTCACCACTATCTGTCATTCCCAACAACCTATGCACGGCCGCCATTGAGACTTAATTAATTTTAGTCAAAATGATCTTATCTTAAACAGTTTTGCTGACACAACTCAGTTTAAGTGAAAATGATTACAATAGTTTTGAAGGCATTCAGAGGTACAGAGGGAAGGGATGGCTTTCTGTAGATGGACAATCTCTATCAACCCAAAATTGGTCATTGTTCTTTGGTGCATTTGTAGGATTCATATATGCTTGCAGGTGTATCATTTTGCCAATGGTTATAAATTCTGAACATCGTTAGTAGATGCTCAGCAAGCACAACTCAGTCGACAGTGATTTCTATTTGCTTCTTTGTCAATCTTTTTTTGTTATTCTTGTCCCCTTTCTTTCCTACTTATCTTTCCCAACCCCACTTCCAATGCAGAAAAAACCCCAATACTTTTCTTAGGCTTCTACATGCAATTGATTTTTAAGTACTGTTTCTATACATTCTGGCAAAATGCAAAATAAAAATATTTTAAAGCTCCTCAAAGCAGAACAGCATATTAAAAATATTTGTCCAATTACTTACTTAACATTAAAAAAAAAATGCAGTGAGTGTTAGTTCTTTAAGTTTAATGTGTTTTTAATTCTTTCAAGCAATCATGTTTACTGTATCATTTGGTAAAACAGAGATTTATGTTTACTTTCATCACCACAGAAAAGATAGATCTATAAAGGTAATAAATCTAAGTGCTTCATAACCTTATACAGTCTTTATAAGTTGAAAGATAATCAATAATCATGACAGAAAAACTGCATATGATTCATCTTTCAAATCAACGTGCTTCTTTATGACACAATGCCAATAGATGAGAATGTAAATGCCATGATCAATTTTCCTTATAAAAATACCTGGACTTGAAAGGCTATTCATAAGAATTACTTTCCTAGGCACAATTAACACTAGATGGATCTTCCATGTTCACTACACTTCACATGCTGTCAGATTGCACTATCCAATTACACAGTCCTTGCTGTTTAGTGCAAAGTACTTTTGACTGCAAATTTAGCTGCATTTATACCTTTATTCTGACAATGTTTTCTATTTCTAATTCATTACTGTGAGTGAGTGCTAGTGAGGGTTTCTCTACCCAATTTAATCAATTATTGTTGAATAATTCAAGAGGTGGAATTTCATTTTAAATAAGCAGTTTTTAGTTTCTGAAATTACTATAGCTCAATGTGTCAGGCTGTTCTTGCTGAATCAGTGTGCTTGAGCTCAGACAGCATCCGAGATGTTTGTTGTCCTGCTGACATCCTTTGCAGTATCACTTCAGGAAATATGAAGACCCAAGTACATTTAAATTTACCCATACAAGTATAATTTCAGACAGGACTCTCAGAATCAGGATTTTTATTTTCATCAATATTTTTTTGCTGTTGTTCATTCTGGCCTGTAAATATGAACCGAATGTAATGGAAATGGTGTTGAAAGTTATTCTGCTCTTTTTTTCTTCCCCCTGCCCCCGCCCCTGAAATTACAGACAACTGTATTGACAGCAGTACAAGAAAAGTCACTGTGTGGTTCTCACTTGGGAAGAAGAATTTTCTCTAGCTACTTAAAAATCTCGTTGCCTCAAGTATTGCAGTTTTAGCCTGATACTGCTGTTCCATCTAATGTAAAAATTCTGCCACCATGATTAGTGAGATGCTGAACAGCTAAATTGTGACTTAATTTTAACCAGAAAAATGGTCAGTCATGTTATTAGTTGTGCCTGAACTAGTGAAAGGAAAACTGACACAGAAACCCGATTTGCAAAATCAAAATTTGGTTCAGAATAAGACTGTCAAGTCCACAGATTACAGAAAAAAATATGGTCTACATATCATATTATATTTTGAACAGTTTAAAATACAACGTAATTACCTTTTTTAATATTTCTGTTCTGGTTTTTGTTTAATACAGTGTATGAGAAGACAAGCAGTTTGCCATTCTAAGTTTTGAAGCACATAGCACTAAAACATTTAGGAATGTTACTTTAAATTAAAATATTGTTTAGGTTTGTGTGCAATGAAATATGTATTTAATACACTTCCTGTTCTTATCCTTTCTCACTCTAGAGTTCATACTATATGTACAATAAATTACAGAGAGTGTGAAATATAGCAAAACATAACCTTAACAGATGCAGTTAATTTCAGATATTAATTTAAAACATATTTGTTCAGTGTTTAATAATGCATGCTATGTACCTCAGAGACTGGAATGGTGCACGTAAATAGACATTGTCATGGGATTATATATTCTGGCATACATTATTTTATTATTAATTTATTATAGATTATTAGTGCATTTAGGGAGGGAGAAAAAAAAAAAAGGAAATTGAAACAATATATGAAAAATCTTCTCATGAATAGAAGTTTATCTGAGACTGTGTTCAAATACCAGTATTTATATCAGCTGATCTCAAATCCAAGAGACATTGTGTTTTAATATATGTGATAGTAATAAATAAGTAACTCTACCATGGACACTAGATTGAAGTTTTTTGAAATTTTATCATTT
Organism: Grus americana; assembly: GCF_028858705.1. Taxonomy (NCBI): domain Eukaryota; kingdom Metazoa; phylum Chordata; class Aves; order Gruiformes; family Gruidae; genus Grus; species Grus americana. The sequence continues at coordinate 62,687,282 of NC_072853.1, forward strand.
TTTCCTGTTTAAGGTATATGTAGCACTCATATTTCCAGCCAAAATGAACATAATTATAAGACTGCTCAGAAACTTGAACTCTCTTGCCAGAGTTCATTCAACTAGATATTACTGGAGAGGAGATATGTGTTAGTGAACAGGAGGAGACAAAACAACTCATACAGCCTGATCAACCTTCCTTCAAGGACTTGAGTGAGGAGAGGTTTTGAAACAAGTTGCTGCCTTTAATTGAGGCAGGCAGTCTGCACCCAGAAATGAAAACCTATGTTCATAGGATGAAATAGGATGAGAGGAAATGGCCTCAAGCTGAGCCAGGGGAGGTTGAGATTGGATATTAGGAAAAATTTCTTCACTGAAAGGGTTGTCAAGCATTGGAACAGGCTGCCCAAGGAAGTGGTTTAGTCACCATCCCTGGGGGTATTTAAAAGACATGTAGACGTGGTGTTTAGGGACATGGTTTAATGGTGGACTTGGCAGTGTTAGGTTAATGGTTGGACTTGATGACCTTCAAGGTCTTTTCCAACCTAAATGATTTGTTGGTTCTATGATTTTTGTGAATAAACAGAATTTTATAAATTATGCTAGACACAGCATCAATTATTCTTCCTAACTGGGATAAACCAAATGTCCCAGCTTCGGTTTCCCTCTGGTGCAAAAAGGGGAAAACTAATACAAACTTTGAGGCTGGCATTTTTAGAGTCTGTGTCTAGATATGTCTGTTGTTACGTAATGTACTTCTCAGATGCCTCCTTCCAATTAGCCAAACTGGTACCTGTTCAAAACATAAGACAGTAACCATTTTCTTGGAAACAAAGGCATGGGTGCTGATGGGGAAGGGAAGGAAGAGCACTGGTCCACCTCTGTGTCTTGTTATGGTGTGGGGCTGAGTCATCTGAAGTTTGGTCCATATCCAGATGTGGTACCCGGCGAGTGATCTGTGTGAAGTAGCACAAATGAAACCATATAAGATAGTGGGAAGTAGATTTCCAGCTTTTGCTGGAGTTCATCAGATCTGAGCATTAAGTCTTTCAGGATCCTTTGAAAATTACAGTGCAAGTACTGCTACTGCTCAGCAAGAACCCATACAAACATCTAAACAAGAGAGTTCTGGATTTCCTTGTGTCTTGTGAATTTTCACTTTGACAATGACCTAGTCCAGCACAATGCATGAGTTTCCACCTGACCTAGAAAACACATTGTCATGGTTTCAGCTGAGATAGAGTTAATTTTCCTCACAGCAGCTAGTATGGGGCTATGTTTTGGATTTGTGCTGGAAACAGTGTTGATAACACAGAGAGGTTTTTGTTATATAGAGATGTTTTTGTTGTTGCTGAGCAGTGCTTACACAGAGCCAAGGGCTTTGCTGCTTCTCACACCACCCCACCAGTGAGTAGGCTGGGGGTGCACAAGGAGTTGGGAGGGGACACAGCTGGGACAGCTGACCCCAACTGACCAAAGGGATATTCCATACCATATGACGTCATGCTCAGCTTATAAGGGGCTTGGGGAAGAGGAAGGAGGAGAGGGGTGGAGGCATTTAGAGTGATGGCATTTGTCTTCCCAAATAATGCATGATGGAGCCCTGCATTCCTGGAGATGGCTGCACACCTGCCTGCCCATGGGAAGTGGTGAATTAATTCGTTGTCTTGCTTTGCTTGCACACACAGCTTTCCCCTTATTTATTAAACTGTTTATACCTCAACCCATGAGTTTTGTCACTTTTAATCTTCTGATTCTCTCCCCCATCCTGCCGAAAGGGAGTGACCGAGCACCTGTGTGTGGTGCTTAGCTACTGGCTGAGGCTAAACCACGACACACATGGATGATGAGAAATCTATTTTTTAACCTTGTGTATTCACATACACTGTGGCTCTTCAGTTGCAATTGTAAAGCAGGATTGTTTCTTTTGATGCATCCCAGGATACGGTTGGTTTTCTGGCCTGCAAGTGCATATTGCTGGCTTGTGTCCAGCTTTTCATCCATCAGTACCCCCAAGTCCTTCTCAGCAGCTGCTCTCAATTCCTTCAGCCCCTAGACTATATTGATACTGGAGTTTGCCCCGACCCAGGTGTAGGACCTTGTAGAACACTTTTTTCCCCTCAGAGGTCACAATCAATCTACATGTTAATCCACATGATTCATAGTAGCCTTCTTTTAAATTTTTCTTTTCTTGACAGTCATGACATAGAAGATTAGAAGTAGAAAAAACACAAAGTCAGGAATAACAACAAAGATGACACTCTTGAGATGTTTTCTAGTGTAAAAAATTAAGCAGACAATTTAACATTTAATTTGAGATATGGAATTTGTCTTGCCAGTTGCCAGTAAAAGAGGATTGTGTGATAAAAAGGAAATAGGATTAAAATGACTGTTAGAAACTACATGAAACAAACATTTTTGTCCTGATACCTATCAATGACAAATTACGAAATTCAACAAATATTTCATAGTCAATAAAAGTTTTCAATTTCTCATTTTGTGCACACATTTTAACAGAGGCTTTTCATTTGAACAGTCTTCTAAATTACTCTAAAAGTCTAATGAAGAATTAAAATCTCAAGATATTCGTAATAATAATATTTATAATAGATTGTCTTGCTTCCAGACTGTATTATTATGCATTTTCATTGTAGGATAGATCCTACCTAAGTTGGGAAGAGTTGGTAAAAAGTGAGTTCAGAAGGAACTGAAATCAAATATCTATTTAGAGAGAAAACATTCTGATTAGTTGGGCTTTTGCTTCAGTTGCACAGGTAGGGATAGATTAATATCAGTACTAATGGCTAGTAGCAGTTTTTCATTTTATATTGCATTCTGTGGTACAGGCAATGTAGCAATTACTAAATCTTACAATAATTTGGTCCATTGAAGCATTAAAGACCAAAGCTACAACATGAGTAGACTTCTGAATCACATTAACCATCTATCACAAGGTAATGAATCAATGATGAACAAATTATTACTTTACTGAGCATTAGTCTTCACATTAACTGTGGTTGAAGTAATACTCATTTTAGGTCACCTGATATGGCCAAGTCCTCTTCAATACTGGATAATTTCTACCTCTAGGTTTTACACTGTGGTATTAATACATGTCCTTTCTCAGCCGTCTTAAGGGGTTATATCAGTAGGGAAACCTTTAACTAAGCTTAATAAAATGTCAAAATATATTGATTATTTGAATCTGAAAGAGTTTTTTATTATATAAAAATTGGTTTCATCTACAGAGTGGATGTTACGTCCATCTAGTAATGCAAAGTTGGACTACACGATAGTTCAAGTTAACAAGTAAAGCAGTGTATAAAATCAAGTTCATAGTGTACCAGGAATTTAGTATGCCAAAAATAAAAGTCATACAGAGAAGAAATTTATTAATCCTGCATAAAATTTGGTGAATTATTTAGTGACCTGATTTATGGTATTTTACACCATGAAATATACTGTAGTCTGAAATTTGTTGCATACTGATGGAACACTTACAGTCATGCTTAACTCTATGCAGATGTGCAGTCCCGCTGAGCCGAGTCCAGAATGAAACTGGTTTTTAAATTTGCTATCTAAAGAGATTAATATCATATCCAAGGGATCTGAAAATCTCTATGCTGCCTGTGCCATTCTGAGCATAAAATAATATGAAATATTATTTGCCGCATTATTATTACTTAGTTCTTATAGTGAAATAAAACAAAAGGCAGATGAACATAGTGTCTTCTTCCCAAGGTGTCTCGTTTAGGCTGTTTTAAAATAATGTTTTCAATTAAATGAAATGATTGACAAGAAAATAGGATGATTCACTTACTCCTGTGAAAGGGCTTAAATAATCATGTTACAACTTAGAATAGCAGTATCTATTGAAGTACTTAATATTTAGCTTTTGGGGGTTGCTACTCATTCAAATAGTGGCCAGTCACTTTCTGTTTCACCATGTGAATTTAAATGGCATCATAGATTCTGTTGAGATGAGAGCTGGTTACTTGAACAGGTTTTTACATTGCAGCACTTTAAAATCATTATATATTTTAAAATCTTAATTCTTCAATTAAAAGTAGGAACTACTGCTATAAATCTACATGAAAAATTTCCCCATGGTAGTGAACTAGCCAAGTATTCTCTGATCACGCTTAATAAAATATGAGGTAGCAGTGTAAAGTTTAATCGTCCTGTTTCCTCAATTTCCTTCTCTCCTTTCAGCAGCAGCCACTGGGGGAATAATTCACTTTTTTCTGTCTTTTGGAAAGCTCAGGCTAAGGATTTTCTGAGCTCTTTTAATTACTGAGTTTAAGCTAGAGATGCCAAAGGACCCACTGAGTAACAATAAGGGATAATGACTTATGCATGGAATATTGAAAAGTGTTCATCTTGGTAGAACAAAGTAGAATAAAAAAGAACAATTGGAAGTAAAATTGAAAACATAGAAGAAAAGGTGAGCTGTATAGATTTGAAAAGCAATCTATAGCTGCAAGTAAGAAACTATGCATTAAATCCATTTTTAGCTCTTTTGAGGAATATAAAGTCACAAGGGAAGTTCAGAGTACTGTACATACTTAATAGATTATTGATTTTCAAAGAAAAGATGGTAGAACATCTTTCATGTAGAGCTGAGGTATCAAATTCACATTTACGGTACTTTTTTTTTCCTTTTTTGCTAATCAACCGTTATTTTACTTTGGTTTAGTATTAAAGAAACAAATTTACGGTTGCTTTTGGAAAGCATTATTTCACAGAGACATATTCTTCAAATATCTAAATGAAACCCTGGGTAAAGCTTTTGTAACGTAAAAAGACATTGAAGAGTGGTAGGATTTTCCTATACCTGAAAATGATTTGGGAATATGAGCCCCATAGTAGCTACTATGAAGAAAATTAACACTATCCCAGCCAAAATCAGCACGTTCTCCACCCCTTATTCCATATCAGTTACATCACACTCAGGTACCATACTATCCAATACAACCTCATCAACCACACTCCTCTCTTCCCATTCTTTGATACAATAGACAGATATCATTCCTTTAATCTACAGACCACGCCTGTGAAATGTCTGTAAAATGTCCATAAATGTCCACAAAACATCCACTGAGTGGAGTTACTGGGCACCACAGCTCAGGTTGGGTCACTGCTGCACTTCCACTGCTTCTTGTAAGACCTGTCCTCCATTGGTTCAGGTGGTTCCTGCTATAGTAATTCCTATAACATGCAACTCAAATCATGGGTTACAACAGTTTAAAGGTATTTCCATTACCATTGGGTTTAATGTTGCAATGAATTTGTCCCCTTGCCCCTGCTCTGGCTTGGACCTACCAACAGACTGCAGGCCCTTAGGGGTGTACCTGCTCCAACAAGAGCCTTATCTGTGAGCCACAGTCTCTCTGGTGTATACCTGCTGTGGCATACTTATCCACAGCCACAGTTGCTTTGAGGTGCGCTTGTTCCAGCATGGCCTTATGCATGGCTGCAGTCCCTGCAGGGTAGTACCTGCTCTGTCGTGGCCTTATCCATGGCCACACACTTTGAGGTGCTTCAGCATGACCTCATGCACAGCCACTGATACTTCAAGGTGTACCTTCTGCTGCATGGACTTATCCACAGCCACAGATGCTTCGAGGTGTACCTTCTCCAGTGTGGACTTATCCCTGGGCCATAATCCCTGCAGAGGTATATTTGCTGCAGCACAGACATAACCACGGCCACAGATGCTTTGAGATGTACCTGCTCTGGCATGGCCTTATCCACAGCCACAGATGCTTTGGGGTGTCCTGCTCCCACGTGGACTCATCCACAGGTCACAGTCCCTTCGACTCAAGTTCCCACTGGGGTTCCAGCGGGTCCAGTCCAGCAGCACAGAAACAGCAGCGATGCCCTGGCCGTCGGCCAGCCCAGGCGCATCACCATTGCTGTTATCAGAATGTTCCCAGGCCCAGCACAGTCAGATGATCAGCAGTACAGCAGTGCAGAGAGCAGCGAAAGCAAAAAGCAGCCACTAACGAGCACTGGACTCGCATATACAGTAAGGCAAGCAAGGCCCATGGCAAGCACAGGAGCCTGCCAATTAATAGCTAAACAGCAATAACAACTATAAATTTGATCTAGCACATTCCAATCAAACCTGTCATTATCTCGAACCCTTCAAGCACCACGCTGGGTGCCAGAAGGGACTGTTGTGGTTTAACCCCAGCTGGCAACTAAGCCCCACACAGCCACTCGCTCACTCCCCCCATGGTGGGATGGGGGAGGGAATCGGAAGAGTTAAAGTGAGAAAACTCGTGGGTTGAGATAAAGACAGTTTAACAGGTAAAGCAAAAGCCGTGCACAGAAACAAGGCAAAACAAGGAATTCATTCACCGCTTCCCATGGGCAGGCAGGTGTTCAGCCATCTCCAGGAAAGCAGGGCTCCATCATGTGTAATGGTTACTCAGGAAGGCAAACGCCATCACTCTGAATGTCCTCCACTTCCTTTTTCTTCTCCCAGCTTTATATGCTGAGCATGATGTCATACAGTATGGAATATCCCTTTGGTCAATTGGGGTCAGCTGTCCCAACTGTGTCCCCTCCCAACTCCTTGTGCACCCCCAGCCTCCTCGCTGGTGGGGTGGGGTGAGAAGCAGCAAAGGCCTTGGCTCTGTGTCAGCACTGCTCAGCGATGACCAAAACATCCCTGTGTCATTAACGCTGTTTTGGTCACAAATCCAAATCATAGCCCCATACTCACTACTGTGAAGAAAATTAACTCTATCCCAGCCCAAACCAGCACAATTATATTTGCTGCATTTAATTTTTATTTCTTTATCTTTATTATCTTATTTTTTTTTAATTTTCTCTTCTTAGTTAAACTTTGACTAGCCTCATACTAACTACTATGAAGAAAATTAACTCAGTCCCAGCCAAAACCAACACAGTGTCATAATTCAGTGTTTTTGTCATCTTTGCTATCTCAACTTTCCTTCAAAACCTGGAACATGTCTCCCTTGGCTTCAGGTTGCCATCTGTGGTAGGAAGGGCAATCATGCAGGGAAGAATGCGTGTTAGAAATTCTTGATTCAGAAATAGGATCATTAAACTATGACAATAGCCAATTCTGAACCAGTTTCTCTGGGGGGAAAAAGTAAGAAACCCTTAAATCGATAATATAAAATATAGGGGCAATGGAAAACACTATTATCTTTTATGTAGACTCCTGAAGAGGGAAGTTGCCAAAAGCCAGAAGTCCAATGGTGACATTTTTGACAATGTTGTGTACAAAGAATTCAAGACTTTTTGAAGGAGCTGTTCTAATACTGTTTTGCAGCAATATTCATGATATTTCTTTCTATTGAAGATACAAGCATTTGAACCTGAAGCAAATGGAAGCTTAGAATTTAATAGGCAAGATGACACAGTAATTTCCATTTAAAGCAAATAATTGAAAAATTTGTGCCCCAAATGTAGCTTATGCAAACTGGTATTATTCTAGACACTAAGAGTTGCTATTGTGATTTTGTTATGCAGCTTATTTTCTACTACAATTTATGGCTAACTGCACAAATGACCTGAAGAAAAATCTGTTCAGGGCTATGAAATACAAGAGTGTCTGAGCAACAAATTGCTGAAGTTTAGGAGATTATTCTGGGAAGGAGTTACTACTTCCATATTCGCATTCCTGAATATCCATTATTGGCTGCTGTCTTAAATAGGGTGCAAGACTAGAAGAAACTCTGATTTGATCCACTCTGTCAGCTCTATTGTCAAAAGAATGCATCTTGCAAGGACAACTTGAAGTCATAGTCCCTTTTTTTGACTACATTTATTCTCTCAGTATGAGTCCAAATGGATAATTTCAAACATGCAGAAACATATTCGAGCGAATAACTTACATCTGATTTTAACATCTCTTCTAAAAAGCAATTCGTTTAATCTGAGAAGCCCAACATTTTATTCTGTTTTTACTGTGTTTAAATTGGTGTCTAGAGAAATTGCCTAGCAAGAAGAGGACCCACCATATTCAGTTCTTTTAATGAAGTTGTAGCACATCTGGTACATCTCTGCAAAGTTTTTTTGCCTGAATGAAACAAGTCAGTCTTGGACTGCTCTATTAAGTCCTTCCTAAAATTGCTTCAGGACTTTTAATTTCATTTTGTCTGGATGTAGCTTCCAGAAACTGGATTTTATTATGACTTTCTCTGCAAGTAGTGTCATTTAGTCGCTGAGATGCTAATGACAAATTTCCTATTAATCTTGTCTGATAACCTTGTTTGTTAAGATGTTTGGCTGCAACATCTTAAATCTGCTGAAGCATGACCTTTTCTACAGCCTCTTTTTTTCACTGCTTTTTTTTTTTTCCAAAATGGATTCCATTATGTACAACTACTTCACTGCAATTTTGGACAGGTACTGTATTTTGTGCATGAAATAATAGGTTATTTTCTATGCCTAATGAGTAACCTGGACAATACAGGCTCACTGCTACTGTATGAACCTTATACCAAAAATATTATCAGAAATAATTTTTCTTTTTCTTTCGTATGGGCTTTGTCCTTATGAAAATAAATAATATTAAAATTATTCATTTTTTAGACATACAGTTTTTGTCATCAAACACAGTACATCATATACCATTCATGTAATTATTGTGTGACAGTATTCTTCAGAGATTCAAAACAGTGCTCAAAATATAAATTCAATCTAACCATTTGAAATGTCAAAGTAATTTTTCATTGTTAGTTCTTTTCACTCCTTCATACCTAAAATAAGGTAAGAACATTAACTTCTCTACTGACATAATTCTTTGTCACATCTCTGGAGAAACACTTCTGAGTAGTCTTGAGTTTACTTTGTTAAACAGCTATTCAGATTTGGTTTCAAATAGGTGCTTTAAACAGAAAAGTGATAAAAATAGCATTATATTTCAAATTATTTCTCCTAATTTCTTCTACATCAGTTTTTCAGATAGATGTTTTTCTGGGCATTTTAAACTTTCATTTTTATTTGAGATGCTTGTTATGCTTTATGTTTAATTAAATAGAAATATCAAAACCAAATGAATGGTAATCATATAGATCAATGGTATCCAAACTTTCTTAACCAGAAGTCTACTCTCAGTCCTTATAATTTCCTGCAGGTAACTGAACGTTCTTATCTTCCAATTTATAAGTGAGAACACTGCTAAGCTACTTAGCCTCTTTTGACTAGGTGTGAACCTCCTTCTGTGGTCTCATGTAATATATTTTCAGAATTACTGCTTTTGATGATGTTGTCATCCATATCCTGGAAGTGAAGTGCTGCAACAAGGATTTCGCACTGGTTTTAGTAGTATGTGCTTAGTAGTTTGACGTAGAATAAGTTTAGATATGAATGTATTTCACAGGCTGGTTTAAATCTAACTGTAATCCCTAATTTAGCTCCTCAATTGAAATTTACATTATTTTTATGGATTTCATACTATGTTAAATGAGCATTAAGACAGTCCTTTGCAAGCAACTATTAAAAATCTGTCTACACATGTCTAAAGTCCGTAACTTGCTGAGATGATTACTTAAATTTGTTGAGTTTTAGCTTTGTCATTTTCTCAAGCATTAAATTTTTCACTATAATAGTGCCTTTTTTCCTTGTTGGTAGGATCATATCATCTCACTTTAAATCTTTTCCTGTTGTTAATGACATGGTGAAGAACTAGGCTCAAGCCTTTGATCCCATTTTAGATATGAAGCTTGGGTATCTTGTTGCAAGATTTTGTAACAGTTGTTCTCCGGGTACCCAGTCCCCTGAGCTGGAAGACAGGGATGGGGACCAGAATGAAGCCCCCATAATCCAAGAGGAAATGGTTAGTGACCTGCTACACCACTTAGACACACACAAGTCTATGGGGTCAGATGGGATCCAGCCAAGGGTACTGAGGGAGCAGGTGGAAGTGCTCACCAGGCCACTTTCCATCATTTATCATCAGTCCTGGATAACCAGGGAGGTCCCAGTTGACTGGAAGTTAGCCAATGTGACACCCATCCACAAGAAGGGCTGGAAGGACGATCTGGGGAACTACAGGTTTGTCAGTCTGACCTTGGTGCCGAGGAAGGTTATGGAGCAGACCATCTTGAGTGCTGTCACATGGCTTGTATAGGACAACTAGGTAATCAGGCCCAGACAGCATGCGTTTATGAAAGGTAGGTCCTGCTTGACTAACCTCATCTCCTATGAAAAGGTGATACACTTAGTGGAAGAGGGAAAGGCTGTGGATGTCATCTACCTGGACTTTAGTAAAGCCTTTGACACCATTTCCTACAATATGCTCCTAGAGAATCTGACTGTCCACGGCTTGGACGGGCGTACGCTTCGCTGGGTAAAAAACTGTCTGGATGGCTGGGCCCAAAGAGTTGTGGTGAATGGAGTTAAATCCAGTTGGTGGCCACTCACAAGTGGTGTTCTCCAGGGCCTAGTATTGGGTGGACCCTCAGTAAGTTTGAAGATGACACCAAGTTCAGCGGAAGTGTTGATCTGCTTGAGGGTAGGAAGGCTCTACAGAGGGATCTGGACAGGCTGGATCGATGGGCCGAGGCCAATTGTATGAGGTTCAACAAGGCTCAGTGCTGGGTCCTGCACCTGGGTCACAACAACCCCATGCAACTCTACAGGCTTGGGGCAGAGTGGCTGGAAAGCTGCCTGGTGGAAAAGGACCTGGAGGTGTTGGTCAACAGCTGGCTGAATATGAGCCAGCAATGTGCCCAGGTGGCCAAGGCAGCCTATAGCATCCTGGCTTGTATCAGAAACACTGTGGCCAGCAGGACAAGGGAAGGGTTTGTCACCCTGTAGTTGGCACTGGTGAGGCTGCACCTTGAATCATGTTCAGTTTTGGGCCCCTCACTACAAGAAAGACATTGAGGTGCTGGAGTACATCCAAAGAGGGGCAATGAAGCTGGTGAAGGGTCTGGAGCACAAGTCTTATGAGGAGCGGCTGAGCGAACTGGGGTTGTTTAGCCTGGAGAAAAGAAGGCTGAGGGGAGACCTTATCGCTCTCTACAACTACCTGAAAGGAGGTTGTAGCCAGGTGGGTGTTGGTCTCTTCTTCGAAGTAACAATTGATAGGACAAGAGGAAATGGCCTCAAGTTGCACCAGGGAAGGTTTAGACTGGATATTAGGAAAAATTTCTTCACGGAAGGGATTATCAAGCATGGGAACAGGCTGCCCAGGGAAGTGGTTGAGTCACCATCCCTGGAGGTATTTAAAAGACATGTAGATGTGATGCTTAGGGACATGGTTTAGTGGTGGACTTGGCAGTGCTAGGTTAACAGTTGGACTTGAGAATCTTAAAGGTCTTTTCCAACCAAAATGTTTCTATGATTCTAAGATAATCCCAGAAGATTTGTGCTTGATCACTGTACCTCTAAAATGGAAGAAAGATCTGAGGAGATGGACACAGAAGGTATGTTCATGAAACTTGGGGAAGAACGTATGTCGTGACTGACACAGCTGTCACAAAGAAAACTGAATTTATCTCAACACAAAGGGGAATGAAGGGTGGCCCTTGGTCTGGATAAACAGCATCATAAACTGAGTGGGCCAGCCAACTACATCAGCTGAGTTCATTAGACAACTAGCTATAGCAGTTGAATGGATCAACTGACTTTACCTGTTGAGTGAATTAACGTGTTATATCAGCTGATTGTAACTGTTAATTCCTGAGTTAACAGAAAGACTGCAAGTGTCTTCTTGGTTTATCCAGAACAGTAGGGTGTGAGTGTGTGTGCCATACATGGCTCAGCCCAGCAGAGTATGAAAACTGAACAAAACCCAAAAGAACACTGAAAAAAGAAATGGGATTGGGTGAGTTTCAACTCACATACTCCTTCCTGGTGCCTGGGGATGCCTAGCATCATGACAGTGGGAATATTATAGAGACTGGTAATAAGCATCATATTTTGTATTGTGATTCTACTGTAAATTACAACTGCCATATTCTGGTAAGTGTAATTTGTACCTGTATTGTGATTTAAGTACACAGCTGTATCCCTCAATAAATAAAAATTCTGTATATTATCAAATACATTCAAATAAGAAAATTTGGTAATAAGCATGAAACCCTCCACGTGTAGAATATTTAAAAGAGCTTTGTCAGAATGTATTGGGCTCTGACAATGCCCTAAAGGAAAGTCCTTGTGCTCCCATGCTTCACTTATCTCCCAGCAGCCCCATGGAAACCTACATAAGGGAAATAATTGAATGTTATCAAATAACTTGAGAGAAGTCAACTGTACTATTAATCAGTTGCAGTGTTTGCTATTCACAAGTAAATAATGGAAAGGAAGAAAATATTTGTTTCATGTGGATTTTCAGAGAGTGAGTTTCAAAAGGAAGTTTACGCTTTTAATGCAACCTTACCTACCTGATCAGAAATACACAATTCTCAAGGTAACTTACTCCTTTACTCCCATTTAAGGTTGATTTATCACTTACAGTTCAAAGCATTCTAACTTGTAAATTATCAATTATTTTTCACTCATTGACAAAATGTCATAAATAAATGCACAAATATGAACACAATTAAACTTGAGTAGACAAGCAGTGAAGCCTGTTTTAAATCTTATTATTAGAAGATTAAAACTACTTGGAAAAGCTATTGTCAGATGGATTGTTTTAAACTTAACTGACATTATACAGTAAAAATCCCTGTGCTATGTGTGGACATTAATTTTAGCTGTCAAAGCATGAGATATAGTTACAGTACTTTTTGTATTATGCAATGGTAATGATTTTTTTCCTAATATTCCTGTGAGATGGGGAGTACTTCATTGTTACTACTGAAAGTGAAGAGTCATCTGCTTTAGTGTTTTTTGGTTGTTTTTTTTGTTTTTGTTTCCCCCCCCCCCCCCAAATGACACAGAATAGCTGTATTACAGAATCACAGAATGGTTTGGATTGGAAGAGACCTTCGAGGACCATCTAATTTCAACCCCTCTGCCATGGACATCTTTCACTAGATCAGATTGGTCAAAGCCTTGTACAACCTGACTTTGAACACTTCCACAGCTTCTCTGGGCAACTTGTTCCAGTGTCTTACTGCTCTCATCATAAAGAATTTCTTCCTTAGCTCCAATCTAAATCTACCCTTTTTTATTTAAAACCATTACCCCCTGTCCCATCACTACAGACCTTGGTAAAAAGTCTTTCTCCGTCTTTCTTAGAAGCCCCCTTACATATTGAAAGGCCTCAATCAGGTCTCCCTGGAGCCTTCTCTTCTTCAGATTGAAGAACCCCAACTCTCTCAACCTTTCTTCCTAGAGGAGTCATTCCAGCCCTCTGGTCATTTTTGTGGCCCTCCTCTGGACCCACTTTAACAGCTTCATGTCTGTCTTATACTGGGAACCCCAGAGGTGGATGCAGTACTCCAGGTGGGGTTTCACAAGAGCAGAGTAGAGGGGGAGAATCACCTCCCTTGACCTGCTGGTCATGCTTTTTTACATGCAGCACAGGATACGATTGGTTTTCTGGGCTGCAAGTGCACATTACTAGCTCATGTCCTATTTTTTGTCAATCAGTATTCCCAAGTCCTTCTCTTCAGGGCTTCTCTCAAACCACTCATCCCCTAGTCTGTATTGATTGCCCTGGCTCAGGTGCAGGACCTTGCACTTGGCCTTGTTGAACTTCATTATGTTCACATGGGCCCACTCCTCAAGCCTGTCAAGATCCCTCTACATGGCATCTCTTCCTTCTAGCATTATCAACTGCCCCACTCTGCTTGGTGCTACCCACAAACCTGCTGAGGGTGCCCTCGATCCCACTGTCTATGTCACTAATGAAGGTATTAAACAGTAATGGTCCCAGTACAGACTCCTGAGGGACACCACTTGCTTCTGGTTTCCACTTGGACATTGAGCTGTTGACTGTAACTCTTTAGATGTGGCCATCCAGCCAACTCCTTATCAATCTAACAGTCTATCCATGAAACCTTTATCTCTCCAATTTAATGACAAGAGTGTTATGGGGTACTGTATCAAAGGCCTTACAGAAGTCCAAACAGATGACATCAGTACCTCTTTCCTTTTGCAATGATGCAGCCACTCCATTGTATAAGGCACTATTTGTCCCTTGTAAAGCCATATTGGTTGCCTCTAATCACCTCCCTGTCTTCCATACATTTTGATGCATCTTTCAGAAGGTTCTGTTCCATGATCTTACCAGGCACTGAGGTGAGTCTGACTGGTTGGTAGTTCCCAGGGTGCTCCTTATTGCCCTTTTTAATATCAGGTGTGATATTACCTTTCTCCAGTTACTGGGGATGTTGCCTGACTGCCATGACTTTTCAAATATGATGGAGAATGGCTTAGCTACTGCATCAGCCAATTCACTCAGGATCCTGGGATGCATCGTCAGGTCCCATGGATATGTGCGTGTTCAGTTCCTCAGGTGTTCTCAAACTCTGTCTTCTCTTATGATGTAGGGAACTTTGTTCCCCCAGTCCCCGCCCTGAGGTTCAGGGACTTGAAAAATGTGGGAGGAGAGATTACCAATGAAAACTGAGACAAAAAAAAAATGTTGAGTACCTCAGCCTTCTCCATGTTGACTGACACCATTTCTTGTCTCCTGTTTATCAGGGGGGTACATTTTCTTCAGTCTTCCTTTTCTGACCAACGTATCTGTAGAAGCTGTTATTATTATTCTTCACATCCCTGCCAAATTTAAGCTCCAACTGTGCCTTAGCTTTCCTGATCCCATCCCTAGACATCTGGGCAGTGTGTGTATCTTCTTCCCAGGATGACTTCACTCTTCACCTGGCCCTTATCTCTCAAGATCATGAATTCCACCAGGGCATGATCATTGCAGCCCAGACTGCCACCAATCTTGATATGTCTAATCCATACTGGTAAGCAATGGGTCTAGCAATGCATCTCCTCTGATCAAGCTGTCTATCACCTGGATTAAGAAATTATCCTTGATGCACTCTAAGAGTCTCCTGGGCTGGTTACAGCTTGCTGTGCTGGAAAAGCAGGTATCAGGGTGATTGAAGTTCTCCAGCAGGTGCAGAACCTGTGAACATGTTCATTCCTGTAGCTGAAGTAAGAACACTTCATCAATAAGCTTCCCTTGATTGTGTGATCAGTAGTAAAAGCAAACCATGAGGTTTCCTTTTTTGGCTCGGCCCTTAACAGCTCTCAACCTGTTCATCTCTTTTTTCACAGACATCTCTGCCCAGTCAATTCATTCTTTTACATAGAGGGCCACCCCTCCTTCCTTGCCTGTCCTTTCTAAATAGTTTATAGCCATCAACAGCAATGCTCCAGTCATGTGATTCTGTATTGGATTTATATGGCAAGATTTTGGTAGTGGAGGTGCTGCAGGGGTGGCCTCTGTGAAAAGACACCAGAAGCCGCCCCCATGTCTGACAGAGCCTGTTCCAGCCAGCTCCAAGACAGTTCTGTCACTGGCCAAAGCTGAGCTCATCAGCGACACTGAAGATTTAAGACATTTAAGAAGGCATAAAAAAAATTGCACAACAGCAGCTGGGAGAGCGGAGTGAGAAGATATGAGAGAAACAGCCCTGCAGACACCAAGGTCAGTGAAGAAGGAGGGGGAGGAGGTGCTCCAGGTGTCAGAGCAGAGGTTCCTCTGCAGCCTGTAATGAAGACCATGGTGATGCAGGTTGTCCTCCTGAAGTCCATGGAGGTCCACAGTGGAGTAGCTATCCATCCTGCAGCCTGCAGAGGACACCACACCGGAGCAGGTGGATGTGCCCTGAAGAAAGCCCCATCCCACAGAAAGCCCACACTGGAGCAGGTTTTCTGGCAGGACCTGTGACCCCACAGGGGATCCATGCTGGCTCAGTCTGTTCCTGAATGACTGCACCCTGTGGAGAGGACCCATGCTGGAGCAGCTCTTGAAGAACTGCAGCTCATGGGAAGGAGTCATATTAAAGAAGTTCATGAAGAACTGTCTCTCATGGGAGGGACCCCAGTCTGGAGCAGAGGAAGAGCATGAGGAGGAAGGAGAGGCAGAGGTGAAGTGTTATGAATTGACCACAACCAACATTTGCCATCCCCCGTGCTGCTCAGAGGGGAGGAGGCAGAAGATTTGGTAGTAACGTTGAGCCTGGGAAAAAGGGAGTGGTGAGGGGAAGGTGTTTTAAGATTTGTTCTTATTTCTCACTATCCTGCTCTGTTTAATTGGTAATAAAATAAACTAATTTCCCCAAATTAAGTCTGTTTTGCCCATAATGATAATTGTTGAGTCATCTCCCTGTCATTATCTCAACCCACAAACTTTTTGTTGTATTTTTCCCACGTCCTGTTGATGGAGTGGAAATGATTGAATGGCTTAGTGGGCACCTGGCGGCCAGTCAAGGTCAGCCCACCACGGATTCATCCCACCACTTTCCAGTGATAGGGATATCATAGTTTTTTAGCTGTACAGTGTCTTTCAGCTCATCCTGTTTGTTACCGTGCTGTGTGCATTGGTACAGAGGCACTTCAGCTGTGCTATTGACCATAACACCTTATTAGAGGAGCATGCCCTAATTCCTTTGTGGCATTTCACAAGTGTTTCCCTGTTGGTTCCTAATACATCAGCAGCCCTCATCCCTTCTCTCTTACTCAAAACTCCATGCCCTTCCCCTGCTCTATAAAAGACAGGCATTGGCACAGACAGACTGAAGCATGACATTTTATATGAATAAAGATACCAAATGAAATGTAGTGTTTAATAGCACCATATTAACCAAAATGGAAGATAATCCTGAATATAACACAATCCTCTGCTTTTACAGTAAACTACTTGGAAAACAAGTCTTTTGAATTATTATTTTTTTATTACACACAGTAATAAGGAAAACTTGAGTTCCATTTATGGTTGGAATTCATATAGTATCAAGAATTTTGAAAATGTTTGAATAAGGAATATATCATTTACCATTAGGAACTTATGATTAAACTATTGCTCTTCAAAGGTGACTTATCAATTCTTAAAATAGGTACAAAACAATATTACAGATCAGTACTTGGTTTTGAGTTTCCACTTTCTTAGCTCTTAGCAGTATTTATTTATTCATGATACACATCTAGTTTCAACTTTATATTTCTTTATTGAAATGCCTCAATGGACAATTTAATTTTATCTGATTAAAATTTCTCTTTTCTACTGAAAAACTTTGGCTCAGTCAGAGTCAATGCAATCATGAGAAATATGTTCTTTATTTGCAAGCCCTTGGTTGAAAACTGTCTTTGTTGATGTCTCTGTCTCAGGCTTACACGAAGCATTGTGTGAGTATAGGGTTTGTTGTGGTATTACTCATGGAAAATAGTTTTGTCTTAGACATTCAAGACCTCATAGCATGTTACAATTCAGAACAATGTCAACCTGAGATGGACATGAGTTGGACATGACAAGGTAACTTTTCATATCCACATGGCAAATGTTCTTTTACATATTATGCTTTATTTAAAAGAACAAGAGACAAAAAAAAGGGTAATATTAATTTGAAACAGTCATAGATGAAGCATGAATATTATAACCATAAATTAATGTAGGGACACTCTTGTATGAATAAGACAATTCATTTACCTACACATTCACTTTCCCTCCAGGAGGATGATCTCTTTAGCATATCTTTGGGCCTATGAGACTCCCCTTCACAACATGCCAGAACTTATGATGCTAAGGAAAGGAACTTCAATTAAATAATTTTTCCTTTTGTTTGGTTGGGGTTTTTTAAGGAGATTTTTCATACCTTGCTTGGGAATGACACATATTTTTTTTAGTTTCTCAACTAAAATGGCCGGTCCCTGCTTCTGTAAACACAGATATCCACATTTTTGCAACATGGCACACTATTCCATAAGTCCATATCAAACTCCATACTTCCTAATAGAAATGGGAGATCAGCCCAGGCTGAACTTTCACAGCTTTCTTGTTCAATGCAGTTGGGCAGTAAAGTGAGGGACACAGAAGGGTGTGTATGCACATACATATGCGGACATGGCACTCACAGATACAATAAAAAGTGGAAAACAGGTAAGTATTGGGGTGTTTTCCTTAGCTGAAAAAGACATACAATTGTATGAAAAATGAAAAAAAAAAAGAATTACTGTGTAAAAATTTGAAATAGTTGCATGGTGTTGTTATTTTTCATAGTATTAATCTCTGCAATTGTAATTTTTTTCTGATATTTATCAATATAGACATAGGTCTATCTCTGTTCTTCGTCCCTGTGTTGGGTTTGCATGGCAAGGTTTTGGTAGCAGGGGGGCTACAGGGGTGGCTTCTGTGAGAAGCCGCTAGAAGCTTCCCCCGTGTCTGACAGAGCCAATGCCAGCCGGCTCCAAGACAGACCCGCCGCTGGCCAAGGCCAAGCCAATCAGCGCCTCTGTGATAACATATTTAAGAAGGAAAAAAAACCCAGTTAGAGAGGGCTTTTGCAGCCTGAGAGAGGAGTGAGAAGGTGTAAGAAACTCTGCAGACACCAAGGTCAGTGCAGAAGGAGGGGGAGGAGGAGCTCCAGGCGCGGGAGCAGAGATCCCCCTGCAGCCCGTGGTGAAGGCCATGGTGAAGCAGGCTGTCCCCCTGTAGAGATTCCACCTGCAGCCCATGGAGGACCCCACGCCGGAGCAGGTGGAGGCACCTGAAGGAGGCTGTGGCCCGTGGGAAGCCCACGCTGGAGCAAGTTCCTGGCAGGACCTGTGGACCCGTGGAGAGAGGAGCCCACGCCAGGGCAGGTTTGCTGGCAGGACTTGTGACGCTGTGGGGGACCCATGGTGGAGCAGTTTGCTCCTGAAGGTCTGCACCCCATGGAAGAGACCATGTTGGAGCAGTTTTTGAAGGACTGTAGCCTGTGGGAGAGACTCACGTTGGAGAAGTTCGTGAAGGACTGTCTCCCGTGAGAGGGACTCTATGCTGGAGCAGGGGAACGATGAGAGGAGTCCTCCCCCTGAGGATGAAGAAGCAGCAGAAACACCGTGAGATGAACTGACCGTAACCCCCATTCCCCGTCCCCCTGTGCTGCTGATGGGGGGGAAGGTTGAAGCCGGGAGTGAAGTTGAGCCTGGGAAGATGGGAGGGGTGGGGGGAGGTGTTTTAAGATTTGATTTTATTTCTCATTCCTCTACTCTGTTTTGCTTAGTAATAAATTAGATGAATTCCCTCTCTAAGTTCAGTCTCTTTTGCTCGTGATGATAATTAGTGAGTGATCTCTCCCTGTCCTTATCTCGACCCACAAGCGTTTCATTATGCCTTTTCTCCCCTGTCTAGTGAAGGAGGGGAGTGAGAGAGCGGCTCTGGTGGGCACCTGGCCCCCAGCCAGGGTCAACCCACCACAATTCCATAATCTTATGTTCGCAAATCTTCTCCCAGTTTAGAGTGTACAGTAAAGGATATTCTTCTGTTGGAAGGTGCTTCCAAACAAGTGAGACTATTAAGATAGTCAGTTAAAGTGGGAAAAATGAAGATTGTCTCAGTAAGGTCTCCAAAGCCAGTGGCTATAGTTAGCAATAGCATAGCAACCTGTGAGATGAGTGCCTGCAGAATTTGGAGGCATATTTTCATTATCTTAAAAATCAATGGAAAGGTAAAATGCTACAATACATAGCTTAGCTGTATAAAAGCATCTATCCTGTACTAAACTATAGTCTATACAGAAAAAAAAAAAAAAAAGTTTTGAAAATGGTGAGAAAACTGTACTCTATTAGATTAATCTAATTAGTTTTACTTTTTACACAAGACAGAAATTTGTCAGTTTGAAGTATTGCTATTTTTCCCGCATGTTCCACATTTTCTACAATCTTCATTTTGACTGTACTTTTCTCTGGATGGCAGAGTGCTATAATTCTTGTTATTTATTTCCTTAGAATGAAGAATGTTTCATATATGGCAGTGCTTTTATTCCTGTTCTTTTTTGGTTTTTTGGTTGATATTTGGTGTGTTCTTTTTCTTTTTGTGTCTTAGTAAGCAAATCTTAAATGTTCTATCTATCAGTCTATCCAGGTTATTATAAACAAATTAATCAGCAACCACTGTATCTAGCTGCAAGCATATGCAGATTAGGAAATTGTGTCTCAGCATACAGTGTCAGTGCCCTGAGCTCTTTTTGGCTTTACGAGGGAACCAGATAGATCTTTTCCTTTTAGTGAGCATATACTAACAGGGCTTCTAAACGCCAAAGCCAGTTTCAATCTGAACAAAAACTAGAACAAAGTTTTGTTGTTGTTGGGGTTTTTTGGGGTGGTTTTTTATTTTTTTTTTTTAAATACAGAAAACTCAAAGTAACCTGAAACTATAGAACACAAATAAAAGGGTGACCCAGAGATCAACAACAAGGCGGCAAACATATAGGTTTTATTTATTACTTTCTGATACTCAGTCACATCGTTTTAAAGGGAATATAATATACAGTTCATAATAAACTACAAATAAGACAGATTATATCTGTAACGGTCTTTGACTTGTCATAGAGTTTAGAATTGCATAATAACCATATCATTTTAAAATAGGAATCAGTCATTGTATTTAGTTAGTTGGTGTCACTTGGTTATTCGTCTCAGCAGAGAGACTAAACCAACCTGTGAAACACACTCTTTCTCACCCAAAGAGAGAGCTATACAGGACTCTGAACCGAAGCACAGTTACTCAACATTTAAATGAATTTTGATATGCCACTCCCTGTAAAATAGCTGTAGATGAGCAAAAGACTTTGTACATCAGTCTGTAGATATTTCTAAAGAATATTAATTCTCCTGATGTCAGAAATTGAAATGTCATCCTTAGAAACACAGAGAACAAATATCCAATGCAGTCATTTACTGAGGGTTGGTTGGTTGATTGGTTGGTTGGTTGGTTGGTTGGTTTAACTGCAGCAGTGCCTACAAGCTCCGGTGTATCAACTTGGGTCCACTGAGCTTCACCCTCCGTTATACAAAACAGTAAGAGAGACTGGTTTTAAAAGGTATATAATCATGCACTTGTCTTTAAGAATAACATTCATTATCTTACCTTTTGAAATTTTCTTCTTTTCTGAGAAGATAGTTGGATTTTCTTTTAATGGACAGAATATTTAATTATCTTTCAACAGAACAGTCTAAAATGTTTGCATTGTCAATGAAACATGTTTACCTTTTATATAAAATAACTGTTCTCATAGTCAAATTTTCTCTTTCATCCCAGAACAAAAAAAATCTGTACTGTTTCCTAATTTGTTATTGTTAGTCTTTGACTGTGAAAAGAATCAAGAAGTGTTAAGGGTATCATTATATTTTAATGAAAACCAGAACATCTTTTCCTGAATTTGACTCTGTTCTTTAGATCTGTCAGATCTCAAGGGGATACAAGCTAATTAAAATTGCAACTAGTTTTCATAAAAATATATCACATGGAATAATGTTCTAAAGAACATTTCATTTTCTTTATACATGTATAAAATACATAATATAGATGTAATTGTCTTTCTCAGTGTTAAAATTTAACAGTGCAGATCAGCTCATGGATAAGACTACAACCTTTGTAGTGTTCTTGATAAGTTATTCCATGAGATTCTCTAAAGTACAAGACTCGGAAATTAAATCATTTTACAATAGATATAATTCAAAAGACTCATTAAGGATTAGATCATAAACCTTTCACTCCCTTTGATATAAAGATATTTGAGTTCAGTCCCATTAAATCAAATTATTGCTTTAGTAACACTGGATATTTACTATTATTATCATCACTTGTTTTTAATAACCACAATAATATTATATTTTTTCTAAAAAAAAAATAATCAAGAAAAATGGTAGAATTATCAAAACAAATGTTATGACTTAAAGGAATTACAAGAGTGTTTCTCACTACCTGTCCCAGGAGAAGGGTAATATATCCACGGGGTTATCAAATCTGATGTGACAGCAAGTCCCTTGCTTTTAATGTTTTCTGATAAACATAACTTTTTAGAAGATGACTAGATATTTAATGTCAGAAGGATAATGCTATAAGGCCTAGATTATGGAGACATTCTTATTTACTCTCTTTGAATGAATTAAAATGTAAGTAGTCTTACATTTAAATATATGTTTTGGCTCCAACAAAAAAAAGCTATTGCTCTATACCATATAACCTAGTAATAAGTTTTCTGAAAGATCAGAGAACTCATTTTCTATCCCTGTACCAAATCACAAAAGAAAAAGATACCACTAAGTAAAAGAGTGTCCCAGCAACTTGTGTGCAGGACATAAGAATACCCCAAGGTCTCTTGTCCCTTTTTCTCAGCTCTGTGAAAGGCATCTGGATATCCCAACCTTTCTAGGTCTCTGTATCCACCTTATGAGGTAAAAGGAAAAACAACAGACCCTCTCTTTCCCAGAGATGTCAAATCCATGTAGCAGTAAGAACATGCTTCTGGTTATATTCCTCCGAAACCTTTTTACAGTAAAAATGTAGAATGTACGGGTTCCAGATGGATGACAAAATTGCTTTTATCTAGTAACAGTGGCTAATTCAGACTGGCTTTGAAATGGAGGAAAAATCAATATAACAATCGGAATGAAACAAATAAGGGTAGGGTGCAAAAAAAAAAAATCTATGTAATATTACAGTCCATATAAAGTAATTTTCTAGAGGAAATAGTTTAGTTGAAAGCCTTAAAGTCATAACTGTTCTCCAAAGCCAGAAGAAAGCTTATAATCAAATATATGTATAATATGTTTTAAATATTAGTATTTGATTGATTTTTATAATGGAGCGGTATGATTATTTTGGTAAGCTGATACACCATGGTTTAGTTCTTTTTACTCAACAGTGTCAGTCAAGGTTCCTTGATGAAATGCCAGTTTTAATAATCATGTTATTTATCTTTCCTTTTGAAATGTTGCTAGGTAGCTTTTCTATGGTGGTTGGTTGGTTGGTTGGTTGGGTTTTTTTCATAAAATCATAGGATGGTTTGGGTTGGAAGGGACCTTAAAGATCATGTAGGGGTTTTTGTCTGTTTTTTGGTTGGTTCGTTGGTTCATTTGGTTTGTCTTGTGTTTCTTATGAGTGCCAGTGAGTGTTTTTAAATGGTCACTTACCTGCTGCATTGCACCCCTAAAAATGCCTTTAAGATTTTCTACAAAGAATTCAAATACATTTTCAGAATAATTTGAAATTAATTATAAAATCAATGTATAGTATTATTGATTGACCATTCTTACAGATTATTTTATTATTTTATTTTTTATGTCAGTTCCTGTGTATCATCTCTCTTGTCCTTTTCCACTGCTAGGCATATCCACCTATCAACAGAATCTGTAATGTTTAAGGTTTCATCTGTTCTTTCTCAGCTTGAAGATATAAACCTACCTTTGTGACATAATAAACACGTCCAAGGAAGATACTATAATCATAAGGCTTCAAACTGAAGATTATATCTTAAGGTGAGAAATAAGCAACAGAAGCAGATGAGCATAGATTTTGTTTACATGCCAATGTTCTTCATAATAAACAAGGAAAGAGAATTTCACAAAATATAATGCATATGTTCTAAAATAACTCTAAGTGGAATTATTTTTGAAGTTTTTCATGTGCCATTGGTGGGTCTTTAAAATACCTGTTACTGTCAGTTAACTCTGTACACAGGATTTCACTGTAAAGACCTTATAGAGTATGTTTCAGATTGAAAAGAATTTCACAAGAAGAATAAAAGAGTGAGCCAAATGGATTTAAATGCCAGAGAATAATTGCAAGTACATATTAAAACTGGTAATATTCCAAAGAGACATGCATTCAACTAAAGAGTTTAAAAAGACATTTCTCCTGCATTTCCAAGGCCAAATTGTCATCTTTCGATCAGGAATCAAATTATACTAGGTAATTCAGTGAAAGCTGAATACAGCAAGAGCTTTATCTAAATTCAGCCCCAGCTATATTCCAAGTGGAAAGAAACTGCACTGCCTTTCAGAGTCTAACTCACACAACCCTCAAAGAGGGAGCTGCTCTCGGGAGACGAGCTCTTACAGTGACACTCAGGAGATCTACAGCATCCCTTCACACTCTCTACAGGTGCAGGTTTTGGAAAACTTAGTACGTTTTACAGCTGCCGCATCACAGAAAAAATCTCTGGAGAGAATAGGCAGCAGCAAAGCCACTTGCCCATCTTCAGGGTGAATAGCCCTTAAGGATGCAAGATGCAAAGCTGGTGCAAGGGATAAAATTTATTCATCTTTAAAGTAGCTTTATTCTATTTGGCATACTCTGCGAAAATGACGATCAGCATATTTTTTAGTAAGAACAAATTAATCTTGTACAACTTTTATTCAGGATGACATAACCAGCTCAGACACTGTAACATAATTTTTTAGAATACCGTTCTTATGGAAGCTGTGTGGTTGAGGGACTTGCTTTTAATATTTTGCTGTACTTCTAAGTATCTGCACAGAATGTTAAAGTCAATCTTGGCCTTCATGTTCTTTATTTCATATAAAGGAAAATTTAAAAACTTATAGATGCAAGTGCTTTTAGGGAAAATTAACTCAGCTCTGGAAAGAATGATATAGAACCTTCAGTACAGATTCACATTAAAAAAAAAAAGTCTTTGGAGTGTTGAAACAAAATTCCTTAAGTTTTCTTCATAAACAGAAGTAAAGAAAAAAAGAAAATCTTATTTTCTATTCAGTACCCTCCACAAAATGTTGAATAGTGTTGGACCTTAAAAATGTGTTTATGATCAGGCCTCACCACATGAAGGCACTACATAATCATATTGCATTTGAAAAACATTGTATGACCCCTCCATTGCCATTTCTGAAAGATGCCTATGAAATCTGCACGATAGCAAGTGAAATACCCTCAATTTTAACACAGCTGAAGTGAGCAAGCTACATGTTTATGAAGCATCTGTCCATGTACTAATGGAAGGGACAGGTTGTTTACTACCCATATCAGTTTACCTCTAAGTCAGTTTTACACTTCATTACCTCACTTCAACATCACACAATGGATGGCAGGTCCATTCCTTTTTTTATAAGGTTAAGTATGTCTGTAGAAGTGTCTGAAACTGGAGACTAATGTAGATGAGCAAAACTGGCACCACTTCTCTTCTGACCTGCTAGTTTTCTGCATCTTTGGGACATTGAACGCTTCTGATTCAGCAGTGGGAATGTTCCCATAGTATATCTACCCATTTTCTCTGTTTAGATTTGTGATGCATAATATCACTCTACCACAGTGCTACTGTGATTCTAAATATATGTGACACTGAGCATTACCATAGGTTTCAAGCACTGGCATTAGTCAAGTGTACTACTCTATACTGTCTAAACCTGCTTTAACTCCAAAACTGCCTCCATCACTTCCCTAGAGCTTCTTCCAGAGCTTTTGTGATCCCCAAATAGGGAGAGAAGTTGGAAAGGGACTGGACTCGGTCCTTTCCTTTCCTGCACTGCTGTCTCTTACGCTAGTAGGACTGTCCATGCTGAGCTCCTGTTCATGTGAGAAAATGGAACACTATCACTTCCATGAAGACATCAAACATGGAGAAGGAGCATCTCCTGAAGTGATGGAAGTCACCTGTAGGAAGAAAAGTTGCTTTCCCTGGGTTTTCCAGGAGAAAAAAGGATTCTTAGAGGTAGTTTGCAAAAAAGCTGCCCTGTCCTGACATGTTCGCCTGAGGGACAGATTCTAGCCTTCTACAACACAACTGCCAAAAGAAGGTCAATAAGTTGGAGGTCAAACCCACGCTCATTTGAATGCCCAATGAATTTTATCCTGAAGTTTTAATAGGTTCTTTTCACTGTTATTACTTGTTGCACACATCTGTTCATATAGTACTCTACAAAACTAATATGCATATAGTTAATGAACACGTAAACCAATTTTTTTAAAGTTTGTTTCTGGACACACCACCATTCTGCAATGCTGGCATCTTTCTGAGAGAAAAACAAAGAGATTTTTTTAAAAAATAGGTTATCGTTGAAGCCCTTCTTAATATTGTCATACATCTGATTCCAGAAGAAGGCTGAATCCCCTCTTTCCAAAATTGCTAAATGTCTACAGTTTCATAAATTAGATTTAAAAAAAAAAAAAAAAGAATGTGCTAGTTAATTATTAGTACCTTGATATAAAAATACATTATAAGGTAAAATGACTTTGGTCTTGCCTGTGACATATCATTGTCAGTCAGTTAGAACCATTGCTCAGATAATTTGTTAAACCATTTCAAACTGGAAAATAAGATTCTTGGTGAAATATTGGGAAGGATCTAAATCATGTTCTGACTTGAATTATTTTCTGATTAAAACAGAAAAGCTATTAAAACTACTAACACTAGGACTAGATTTAAAAATAACAATAAATTATGCTATGGTCTAGTTGCTAATATCTCCCTGTAACATCGTTCCTGCTCACCTGAAAATGTGTAAGGTGAGAGAAGTATTCTCGCATCAATTACTGATACTCAAGGTGTTAACTCCCAACGCATGCAGTGAGAATCTACACCAAACAGAATTAGGTTAATGATTATCCATAGATCCAGAGATGCAGGCATGAAACAATTTTACTATGGTTTCAAAAAAGCTAATGACTATATCTGTGTGACTGAAATTGTTCTTCCTTCTCTCATCCTTCTATTCTACTTTTTTTTTTAATATTATTATTATTTTTACATACAATAATGATTTTAAAAATCTATTTATAGTTTTTAAAGCAAACGAGAATACATTTATTCCCTTTTTACTTACTGTCAAATTAAAAGAGTGCCTAGAAATATGATAGGCTAGTCCAAGGGTAGGCTTATTAATAGGAGACCTGGACACAGGGTTTTTTCTGGCAGTTTTTGTGGTACTGATGTTAGTCTTTATGTTATAAAATCATAAATTCAAAGAACATTTATTTCCCATACTGCTTGCTTGCCTATGTGTATCTTGTCACTGACAGAAAATTAACAATCTGAGATTAAAAAGAGCACAAGATTTCTTATGAAGATAAGTATAGATGGAGATGGAGGTCTACAGGCTTCCGTGAACTGGTATGGCCTGAAATATAATGTCATTTGCTGCATTACTACCCTGTTCACTATACGTATTCTTAAATCTTGTATCTAAGTGCCTGTCAGTAGTGCATTTACTGAAATAGCTGACATTTTTCAAATTTTCAATGCATTCTTACTCTGAATCCCTCTCCAAAGGGAGAACACTGCGTTACACAAAGTCTTTTGTTCTGATAGGAATTTTTTTGCTGTGGCTTTGTTTTTTAACCTGCCTTTCAAAGTACTTTTCAGAAAAGTAACCCTGAAATGGAATGCAATGCTGTGATCAAGGTTGTGTCTCCAACTCACACTGCCTCCCAGGAAAGGTCTACTTTACACAAAAATAATTTCTTTGGGTATTCGTTATCCACTAGTTCTTCCCACTTAATAAATGGTCATGGTTAAACCACTTTCTATATCATTTGTAATAATTATCAACTCAGTCATATGAGGTTTAATGCTAGCTGCTAGGGAGAATACTTAATGGAGCAATGTATAATGATAACAAAGTAACATTTTGTAAAATAAATAAAAATTATTCTATAAGAGGTCTCATTTTGAATGCTTGACAGTTGCTGGTTTGGATAAAATCTAGACCTTGTGATGTCCTGTTAGAGGTAATTGTCAAAAGTATAAAAAATTTAACATTTAAAGTTAATTTTTATGGCAAGACCAATATGCTATGTGTTTAAAAAGGTTCCTTTTTCCATTCTTGGAAATATCCAAATCTTGTGTGACAAATTTTCTTCCTTCAGATAACAGTGGCAAGGATCCTCTATAATGAGTCATTTAGCTGGTGCATTTGGAAATTTTTCCTTTTTTAAAATATACATAACTTCTGTGAATTTATTAATTATACATAGACAGCCAATCACTTTTACTTTTTTTTTAATGATTACAAATTGAATACTGAAATGTTTAATATCAAATAATTGAAAACATGGATTGATTCAACAAAGCAATTAAGTATGATCTTAAATCTTCACAATTTTGAAAGGTTTTAACATTGATGCTGAACACTGAGCAAATATCAAATTCTTGTCTGAATGAAGTTCAATGTGTTTGAAATTCTTGCTGTCTTTTTTACATGTAAATATTTATTTCTATCATTTTTTCTCAATATTTGGTGTCTGCTACTTTTGAATAATTGATTGATAGGATGATTTCTTAGTCAGATAACAGTTACGAAATGATACAAATGTACATTTTCAAGGACATAGACATGTTCAGCTCTAGATTCTACAAATATTGCATGTGTAATTTTGAAATCTGCTTTTTGAGCAAATTCTTCATTCCAGTGCAAAAAAGAACAACATATATTGAATATATTTAATAACTTGTACCTCAGTGTGAATAATTGTCTGTATTTTAACTAATTTTTTTTTTTACTGTGGCCCTAATTTCAGTAGACTGTGTGAATGAGATGCTACCCAAAGTATATGAATGCTCCTCTTGAAGATGCACATTTAAAATTAAGCACACACATTAGTATTAGTTCCTGTTCTACTATAGCTTCACAAATTCCAGATTTGTTTCTGAAATTGCTTTTTAAACGTTGTAATATGCAGAAGCTCATTCACTGTAGTATTACTGAGAGCTGTGACAGGTAGCCTCTCCATCCACTTGAATACACATTGCTCCCCAGTAATAGCTCTTAGTCTTAAAGTTTATCACTGTCACATGTTTATCACTATCTTACTGCACTAATGGCCTCTGTGTCCTTAATGCAAATGCCAATCTTTACAAATGTTCATTACTTTCAGAGAAAAAATAAACCTATGAAGCACAATACTACATCATAGTGTATGACATAATGCCATTATAACTTGGGAAAAGCACATTGCTGGTCTCTGGATATGAATTAGTCTTCTGGACTTAAAGTACCTCTGTATGATGCTGCCTGCTCATGAGGTGGAAAAAACCATGAAGGAAGACCATGCTAAAAGAAGAACTCACATTTTTTATCTCAGTAACTTCAGTGGGATTCCTCTTTCAGTCAATAACACCAATACCTAGGGCAGTAGCCATTGAGTTCAGAAGTACAAGTTCTGTTCACAGCACTGCAATTAACCTGCACAACAACATGAAGAAAG
This sequence comes from Grus americana, assembly GCF_028858705.1. NCBI lineage: Eukaryota > Metazoa > Chordata > Aves > Gruiformes > Gruidae > Grus > Grus americana. The sequence goes on from NC_072853.1 coordinate 62,716,293, forward strand.
TCCCATTAGCTCTCAGTTGCTTATTTCTCAATGAAGACTTTGGCACTTATTTTTTCTAGTGCTTTGATAAATACAAAGCACTGTAAAAAACAACTGGTGTTAGAATGTTTTGGGGAACTACATATAAGTATCTTCAATAGAACAAATGTGGGAAAATATAGGAATTACAGACTTCTTTTTCATACATAATTGCTGACAATAGTGTGCATCTCATCCATCATACTAAGCTATGACTGCATTCGATTAACTTAATATGGTGTTAATGCAATATGGGAGAGGTAGCACTCATTCATCATATTGTATTATAGCAGTAATATAGTAGTATTGTATTAGACTGATGTAATAAAGTTCTTAATAGAAGGCAATAAAGCTATTATCAGAAAACTGTCATTAATACCTGGGATTTTTAAAGGCCATTTCTGTTGTGCTTGTAAATCTTTCACTCGCCAAAATACAATAAGAAAGATCCTCTGAGACTGCAGAAGCACTTGAATATGTGACATTATGAATGTGCTATTTTTGGCTTTGCGATGGTGGAGCACATCTCATAGTACCTAATAAATCTATGCTGGGAGTTAAAAAGCATATTTTTCAGCTGAACAGTAGGCTCTAATACAGTAGAGATATATAAAAGGTCATGACAAGTTGTAAATATTTATTACTTTCTCTATAGCATCAAGACCAATTCCTTTTGCTCTCTATTAGGAAAAAAGGAGATATCTTTTCCTCTTTAATTGTTATTTAATGGATAAGACATACTAGATTAATCAGAAATCTTAACATGATCTGTGACTTCATTCCAAAAAGAAACAGCCTAAATTAGAGTTTGCACATGCTTTGTGTTTGTTAAATAAACTTCAGTTAAACAAATGAGGTTTATATTCATGGGACCAAAACTAACTGATTGCTTTCATTATCAAAACACCCTGTAAAGGTGGAATTTCAAATCATTCCTCATTTGTCTTCCGAAAGACGCAGATTATCCTCATTGTCTTGGGTTTTTTTGTTTGTTTTTGTTGGGTTTTTTTCCCCATGACAGTTGACAGAGATTTATAGTGCAACATAATCTTGTGCAGGTAAGATATTTCTGTCAAATCATATTGGTTTTGTTCAAAACCCTACATTTCTGGCATGACTATATTAACCTTATGTAATTTAGTTTCACATGACAGTATGTAATTGTGGTGGATTGACCCTGGCTTGATGCCAGGTGTCCAGCAAGCCACTCTATCACTCCCCTCCTCAGCAGGATGGGGGAGGGAGAGAATAAGATGGAAAAAACCCAACCAACTTGTGAGTCAAGATAAATGTGGTTTAATAAAGCAAAAGCAACGGTTTCATGTGGAAGCGAAGGAAAAGGAAAAGATTTATTCTGTACTTTCCATCAGCAGGTGATGACCAGCCACTTCCTGGGAAGCAAGACTTCAGTACACGAAGAGGTTGCTCCAGAAGATAAACGTCATAAATAATGGATGCCCACCCCCACCCCCAACCCCCAACATCTTTTTTCTTAGCTTTTATTGCTGAGCAGACATCATACGGTATGGAATATCCCTCTGGTCAGTTTGGGTCAGCTGTCCTGGCTGTGTCCCCTCCCAAGATCTGGCCCACCCCCAGCCTACCAGTGAGGGGAGAAATGTTGGAGAGACAGCCCTGGTGCTGTGCCAGCCCTGCTCAGCAGCAGCCAAAACCCTGGTGTGTTACCAACACCTTGCTGGCTGCCGATACACAGCACAGCACGGGGAGGGCTGCTGTGGGGAAAAGTAACTCCATCTCAGCCAGACCCAACAAAGTAATATACAAAATTTATATTATCAAGACTATGAATATATGCAATGGTTTTAAGCTGAAGGAGAGTAGATTTAGATTAGATATTAGGAAGAAATTCTGTACTGGGAGGTGTTGAGGCACTGCAAGAGGTTGCCCAGAGAGGTTGTGGATGCCCCCTCCCTGGAAGTACTCAAGGCCAGGTTGGATGGGGCTTTGGGCAACCTGGTCTAGTGGAGGGTGTCCCTGCCCACAGCAGGGGGGTTGGAACTAGATGATCTTTGAGGTCCCTTCCAACCCAAACCATTCTGTGATTCTATGATTCTATGACAATACTAGAATGGTATGTTAAGAACATGCAGAACAATATTCATCTATGTATTTCAGTTTCAGCAAATGCAACAGCAGTCACTTTGAAAATGCATGAAATTAGAGGTTCCAGATAGAGCAACTGTTTCTACATGGTGTTGAATCAGTGCTCATTGAATGCCAATTAAAAAAGGGAATATTTTCACAGTGCTGGCCAATTCCTACTTCTGCCTCCCAGTCCAGGATTTCTTTCCTTACAGTGGTTGCACCATAATGTTGTGCTTGCATTCCTTGCTAGGTTTGTATGTTTAGATAGCACTGTTGTGTAAAATGATCTTATTTCAATTTTAATTTGCTAAAAAGCTTCATACAAAGGAAAAAAGGCACTACCTATATTTGGTTCTCACTAGCTTGGGTTATTGTAACTCTATGTAAAGCTAAATGTCCAGGCTCCCTGTGCTATAGACTGCTACTGTCGGTGTCCTCCAGAGCTCAGGTCTTTTGCTGTCTCCTGATGAATTTCTGTTATATTTTAAGTCTCTGGTCCAAATTTTCCAAGTAAATAATAATTACATTAAATCATGTGAATTGTTACAATGACAAAAGTATACTGGCCAAAAAAAAAAAAAAAAAAAAAAAAAAAAAAAGCAAGTTTCAGAGTAAAAATAAAGATGTGAAAGTCTTCTTTGAACTATTCCACACCCTCCTCCCCAAAAAATCCCCAAATAAAACCAACCAACCAACCAACCAAAAACCCAAAAACTTTCTAAAGAAATCTGGCACATCCAGATATTAGGCAAATAAATAAAATTACATTTCACTTATTTAAGAAATGCCAACATTACATAATGCTCATATTCCATTTATTCTCAATTGCCTCTTCCACCCACCCCACCCTCCCCCACACCTGAAATATCACAAAATATATCCCACCTGAATCACATTTCTGGCATAAAAGATATAAATTCTAGAGTTTCCATAAATCTGTCTAAAGACTAAAGTTGTGATATTGAGCTGATAAGTACTGTAGAGAAAAATGTATTTGCATTGTGGCATAGGATATTTTCTGACTATATTTATCATGAAAATAGAGAATTGGATAAATATGCAAGACAACAATATTCAGCAGAATCCTTTGTCTATTCTCTTCACTGGTTGCTAAAGCTCACCTAACTGGAATACCAAATATGTGCTCATGCTTTCTTTTTATGCAAGATGTGTTTATGAAAGCAGTTTTGCATATTGATTTGGAAATGCCCTACCTACATGAAGCAGAGACCAAATTCAATGAATGCACTAGTACATCCTTCTTTCTGCACTGTGGAAGTAACAGCATCAGTGTTTCCTCTCTTGCCTTTCTATGGAGCAACTCTGGGAAGAAGCCTGGAACATTGTAAGCAGTCCTTTCATTCCCTGTTGAATCTGTTGAATAAAACAATTTATAAGCATAGAAGGATATCTCAAAGTATTTCATCTAAGATCCTGATCTGAAGGTCTTTAAGGTTAGCAGCATGTGTGTGCATTTGCTTATGTGTGCACTCACACATACATTTTACATTTTGAGAATTATTTCACTGAATTCTGTTAGAGTGAGGCCAAAGAAAAAACCCTCAGCATCCTTGGCCTTGATTCAGGAATGCATTTAAGTTCATATCTGTTCATGGAGGGGACACAAGCATGCACTTAACCTTAAGGAAGTACGTCAGTCCTCTTCCTAAATAGGTTTGGGATTTGAGTTAAGATTAAATGTTATCTAGAATCAGAGCCAAATATATCAATCTGCAGTATCCAGGCCAGCCTGAAACATATGAACTGTATATAAAGAAAGTGGGAAAGAAAGTAAATGTAAAAGCAAAAGAATGTAATACACTTTGACAGAAATGGGGTTCCAGGTATATATCGCTTCTTATTTAAGAGTAAATTGACCACAGAAAATCTACTGCTATTCCAACTTGTTTCATAGTGGTTGGTTGAGATAGATAGGAGAAAATGAAAATAAGTAAATAAATAAACAAATGAATACTCATTTCAAGACCTATAGACTTTGACTGACTGACTTCGAAAGATTACAGCATTCAGTGCTGGAAACTACTGACAGTGTGGAAGAATATTAAGTTTTGTTTTGTTTTTTTTTTTCCTAATAGCTAGAAATAACAGGTAACTTCATAGATAATGAGATTTCATCAAAACAAAGATTTTTTTCTTTACAGTCCATCTTTAAAGTAATTCAAATATTGCCTTCTCACCTGTATAACTTTTAGGTGATTGACAATAAAACTAGTTAAATAGACCAAAGATAAATGGCTTGATCCAAAAGTGCCTTTTTCCATACTGAAAATCGAGAGGTTCTCTAAGCAACTCTTTTCTGCTATACTCTTCATAATCGTGATAAACTATTCAGAACATCTTAGCTTTTTGTACCTTATTTATGTGTTGTATAAGTTCTCATATTAAAATAGCATAACACTACCACAATGCAATGTTCTTGTAAAAGCACAGGATTCACCAAAAGCCATCATTTTTGTGAAACAAGGCTGTATTCACTTAACTTCCTGATTCATTTTACAATTTACAACTTGTAGCTTTTTTCCGTGCATGCATTGGTCCTAGTGATAAACTAATGGTAGCTCAGGTGCTATTTTTCTTTTCTTGCATCTTAATTGCACTGTTTTAAACAGAGTGTCTCGTCTTCTACACAGCATTCTGTAACAGCTGCAGAGGTACCTTTGCAATTAAGCATCGTCTCTTATTTCATTCTATTTGATGCTACAGGAGCTCAAGCCAAATTCTGTGCTGTTCGGCAGAATAGGCTTTAATATGTTTTGGATCATTCCTAGACTTATCTTACTATTTCATTACTGGATCACAGACTTGTCATTGTTTTCAGAAATACTTCATGGCTTAGATGATATATTCTACAGAATTTGAGTAGCAAATTATATACAGAAGAGGAAATTTGAAAACACCACTCCTTGCCTCAGACTCAGAATATTATTAATGTAAAACAATCTGTTTCATAGTATGAAAAACCTAAGAACCGTTAATTGTTTAAAAAAATTCTTGCACACAAGAAGCAATAAATCCATGCTTATGCTGTATAAACATGAAATAAATCAAATAAGTAAATTATTCATCTTACTATTAGATGCAATCGCCCATCTCCAGTGTAATTTTTCTCATGAGAGAGCTTCTTAGATCTCTTTATTTGAATTTTTTTTTTCCCCAGACTACCAGCCCTTTCCCTCAGTTGTCCTTATATTTTTCACCTTCACAATTTGTTCTCTACCTTGAACATTATTGCTTTTGAAGACCTTGATTCAGGAATCTTTCCCAACTCCGAGTTTGATCAAAAAGCACATTGAAGTCAGCTGTAAAAATCTTTGGATTGACTCCAGGCAGGTAATATAGCACAGGGTTAAAGATTAATACAGATGAACATTTCTGCCCAACCTCCATTACATAAGGCATGTATTGAAAAAAAAGATAAAATAATGCAGCTTTAAAGAAAATTGCAGCTTTAAGGAAGAAAACCTGTTCCCAAATTAAGGTTGAACTGGCAAAGATGTTTTGTCTAAAAACATGGGGCTTATTTATTTATGTATGCATTTCTGGAAAGTCAAAACTTTTTTTCTTATTTTAGAAACAAAACACAATGACCTTTTCACCAAAACTGAATTTGCATTTTTAAGTTGAAACATATTTTAAAAAGGTAGAATAAAGAAGATTAAAGGAACTTCGAAAATCAACAAAATGTTTTTCTTGAAATAAATGTTTCAGTGGTTTCCAGCTAAAATTTGCTGGTTTTACAGCAGCAGTCCAGAATACATTTTTGGGCCACTGAACAGGGACTAATATAAGCCAAGCTTTGTATATTTTACAAATCTATTTTTACTTCCCTCCTTGCTTGCCCTCACTGGCTATTTCTACTCCTTTCGCTGCTCCCTTGCTATCCTGCGTTAGCATTTTCTTTAAAATTCTTACTGGTTATAATATATAATTTGTACGTGTTATAAATTATGCATGCTTGTTCTATTTTGCTCTCTTAAAATGTTTATCAACAAAAGTCTGGATCTCTTTCTATTACTTAAGATGCATATACCTATGAAAGACTATCTAACAAAATATTCTGAATATATTTCTCTATGTATAATACTATTAAAACGTGTTTTATTAATATAAACTTCCAAAATCCTATCCTGTGTGCAATCACACATACTGTTTCTACTCACTTCTAATAAGCTGAAATCAAGCTTATGCTTCCAAGGAAATGTTTGTCCTCAGGTTTTTCTGTTAAAGAGTCTTAAAACTCTTCCCATTGCATTCTTGAACAAAATTTATTAAAGTAGGTTGATTTTTTTTCTGCCGTTTCAAAATTTTACCCATGAAATCAATGAACTGGTCTTACGGTTGTTGTGGTCTGAGATTGTGCATGCCGTTGACACTTTTGAGCAACTGTTCTAGCAGTGGGGCTCTGTTTTGTGCTTCCTTTTGTGCCCATTTGGAGATTTTTGTCTGTGAGCTCTATATTACCAACTGCGACCTCACACAGAAGACATTCTCCAATCATTAAATACACCTATCCTTCACATGAATGAGGTATAAGCTGTACAATGCCAAATAAATCAGGCTACCACAAATTACATTTGAGCAATGAAATATTCAAATACTTGGCTATTTCATGTTCTATTGCTAGATCCATCTGGGTAATTTATAAGCATGTATTTAGGAGTCTGTATGAGCAGCATATACCCATAGATTTCTGTTGGAGTGTATATTACAATTTCAACGTTAGTGTAAGGATGCTGAAAGAAATAGTGATCCCCTATAATGTTATTTTGGTTTACCAGGCAGTACTAACATTATGCCATTCTTCCATGGTTCTTCATTGAATCACAAGTCCTTAGTTGTCACTAAAGAGAAAAGCAGCAAACACCACAGGGCAGCAGGCTTCACTCAGCCAGGTTCAGTTAATGAAGCAGAAAAACCCAGGAAAGTTTGCAGAAAGGAGGTGCAAAATACTGGCTGTTACCAGTTTCAGTTTTGTTCATTGCCTTTTTTTAGGATATTGGACTCTATGCTTGAATACTGTCCTTGACCAGTAACCCATGGGAGCAAGGCTTGATTGAGTGATGTTCAAACAAAAAGACATGTAAACATCTGAAATTGGTTTGAAATGACAAATAATGATGGTAGTATATCACAAAGAAATTAATTCCATAACCATTCCCTGTAGAATGCATGTCTCTGTATCAGCTACATCTATTTTTCCATCCCCTGTCTGTCTATCTATCTATCCATCCATCCATCCGTCCATCCATTTGTCCAAGACATGTTTATTATACCAGATCATGTGTCTGGTATTTTGATTTTTCTTTCCATCAGTAGACATAGGTCAACAAATAATTGTTATTAATAATCTGTGTATCTAAGTTTTCAAAGAAGTCTTGTCCAAAGAAAATGTGGTTTCTTTCCTTTTTGTAAGATTTTACTCTGCTGTTGTAGTTAAGGATTTGTCTTGTTGCTTTCCAGACTTTATGTGCTCTTTGGGGATACGTGGCCTTTTCAGCTGCATGATAAACTTGACAATTCAGAGCCCCTGTAACAGGTAATAGTTTCTAAGCCAACAGGAAGTTTTACTTATTAAATAGTGTTTTTTCCAGTGCTTATGTCTGGGAATAAATATCCAAGGTAGTATAGGCATTTTACTAATATATTAGTGTAATATCAAATATTTCCTATGGCTTTGAATGTTTCTGTAATTTCATGGCATACTTTATAAAGGAAAAACTACCATGAACTTCACTCTGCTTATATCTTTACAGGCACACCATGGGAAACAGATTTTTTTAAAGTGTCTGATAAATATCGATCTAAAATCAAATAATAACAATTTCTGTAACAGCCTACCAGAGCCCAAACTGAAGTCCTGGACTGGGAGGTTTTCCACTGACCTCTGGGAAGAAATTTATCACCTCTAAGTTACTTCTTTCAGCTCCATTCTATGCAAAAGTCACAAAGTCCTGAGTTCTGCTGCCCTCTGAATTACTCTGAGGAAGGAGACAAGTGGTCCCTGGATCTATTCTAGCTAAAGGCAATGTAAGAAGGTAAGTACAGTATGCTGCAATATATTATCATTTCTGCCAGTAGAGCACAGGATTTTGGTCACTATTCCATGCTTCAGCTAATTTGAAGAGCCACTGATATTACTTTTGATGAAGTGGGATAAAATGATGGTACATAAGTTGGCAGCCTAGCTTAATTACACTTTTCAAAACATTTAACACATCCTTTGTGAGACTCTGCTTTATGACAAATATATTCCCCCAAACTAGCCATATGAGGCTTTACATTGGCCTTCATGAAAAAAAATAATAATCCTAAACTGGTCTGAAAATACACAGAAGCAAAATTGTTACAGAACAGTCTCTACCCAGGCCAGTATGAAGACAAAAATGTAAATGCACAATTAATAGCTTTATTTTCATTAACATCCTGCTTGTGAGACCTTAAGACTCCTGGTTTCATGTTGTTGGGGGTTTTTTTTGTGTTTAGTTAAGTGATCAAGTGGGTGATTTTTAATTTGGTGCAGCTGCAGTAGAGTACATAGCCAAGCCCCCTGAACAGTTAACGCTACCTTTTATCCTTTATCATTTTATTTCATGAGCTAAGGGATTGTTCATTCAAATTCCTCTAATCCTCATAATATCTTGGCCATTATTACAAATCCTAGCTTTTCAGATAGCATCTAATTTCTTATGAATCTCATGGGTACTGAAGGAATCTTGTTACATGAAAATGCAGGCATCACTTTTTGCCTACAATTTCATTTGTAATTCAGTACTTTAAGTACCAAAACATAGAGACGATTAGCTGCAGATTCAGTTTGGATACTCTAGTTATGGGCTTTTTATTTTTGCAGATATGTACCATATACTAACGCCTATAATAAGATGCGACAGGCAGCGTGATATTACTTATTAAATAAACCTTTCTTCCTGGCAAGTTATTCATGAAATAACAAGTTATATTACAACATAGCAGTTAGAGTTATAAGCAACCTTCTTTATTATTTCCCTGTACTCACAAAACAGAATGTTCAGTAATATTTTCTTGGAAATTTTAACTTAGCAATGCCATTCCATACATTTTTCCCACTAAGCCCATTAAATGATCTCCTGAAATTATGCAGAAGGAAAACCACACTAGATCTACTGCAGACACAGGTATTTATGACCACAGAGCCATCCAAAGGAGTTCTCCCTAATACTGAGATGAAGCTCTCCCTTGCGTATTTGTTTTGCACTACAGAAATTTAATAAAGATGCTGTGAAATTAAAAATCGGGTTTTTTTGTTTGGCTTTACTAGTAGTTGTATTTTTTTGTGTGTGGGTAAGGACTAATTTTCTGAAGGCTGTTAAGGAGAGAAGTGTGATGCAATGGCTAGTGCATTAGCGTAAGCCACAAGTCACCCATATTTAATTTTCTGTTTTGAAACTCTCTCTGTGTACCTCCATTGTCTGAGCTCAATATTAATTCTTGCAAGACTTTCGGATTTTGTCTGCACAGTCTTGGGAACTGAATCCCATGCCATTCCTTGTGTGACTGCACTTCTAAACTTGAAGGCATCCAGTTAATCTGCCAGGTAAAAGTAAAGGACTGCAGTATTTTAAACACCCTGAGGTTGTACCCATAGGAAGCAGGCAGTCCTGTGGTCCCACACCCAGAGCTCCCCAATCTGTACATGGCTACGTAAAACAGCTTCTATCTTTGAATTATTACAGACAGACTTTCCTGCTGTAAAAGAGACAGACGTATAGCCCCACCATCTATAATGGTGCCATTGCGGTGAGTCAGTTCTCAGGCGCTATTGTTTGATGAAAGGGTAAAAGGGAAGAGGGGAGTGGAGATGCAGGGGAGGAGGTACCAGTAACTGGGCCATCATTCTCGTGATGAGGAAACCAAGTGATCTGGGAGAAAACAGAAAGCACCTAGGTGTTGGGAACTAGGTGCTTCTTCCCAGGTGATTAATTTTCCTACTTGACTGTAAATCCCTCCTGCTCCTTCTAGGCATTTTCCAATCCCACAGGTCAATACTAGTGGTCAGGCTGAAATTTCCAAGTGCATCGCTGGCCAGGGATCCAAATGGACAGCAGGCCAATATGACAATGTCACAGGCTGTTGACAGCACACATGTGACAGGCATGGAGAGCTGATGGCAGTGTCATGGGGCAGGATAAGTCAGACAGCGCAGCAGCATCACAGCATTATACAGGACTGGGGGAAAACAAAGGTTCCTATATGCCTGCAGTGAGGAAGGAGTGCTTCCATTTGGGGCACCTTTGCTGAGCTGTTTTCCATTTTCAGCTAAGAGGTCTATTCTACAAAAAATGGCCTTGAGATGAGGAAAGAACCAGTAGAGCAGCATAAATATGGCCTCAGCAACAGGATAAAATTAAGGTAAGGTAAGGTAAGGTAAGGTAAGGTAAGGTAAGGTAAGGTAAGGGTAAGGGTAAGGGTAAGGGTAAGGGTAAGGGTAAGGGTAAGGGTAAGGGTAAGGTAAGGTAAGGTAAGGTAAGGTAAGGTAAGGTAAGGTAACTATCTGTCTTCACATATCCTTAGATAGTGTCAGTATGGGAAAGAAAAGATTGTTTCTTCTAGTTTATACATGAAAATAAAGGTCCAGTATTCCCATTTGAAGTATGATAACTTTTTTTTTCCAGGTTGTAAGCAAAAGTATTATATTTACTGTATAATAAACATATAAATAAATACTTATTGGTTAATATTTCTCTAGGTTTAATGACTTATTTGTATGTCTCCTTTTTACAAAATATCTGTTATTGAAATGATTTCAACCTGATGAGAAAAGTCAGTTTCATTCACTTGAATGTCTCATCTTACAACTGGCAAAAGAGGAGACAGCACAGACTATTTTATAAGAAGAGATGGGAGAAACTTGCCTTGTAGAGCAAAACCAAACCGACTAAATGAGCAAACAAAAAACCCCTAACAAAAACCACACTGACACATCAGGAGAAGTAAAAAAGAGAAAGAGGGTAGTTTAAGATAAAAGACAATGTTAGCATAAGAACAAATGTGCACAAGCTGACCATTAATAATTTAGGCTGGACTTCAGACAAAAATTTGCAGCCACTTAAATATTGAGATTTCAGGAACAGACTTCAGCAGAAACAGCAGGAACTACACAGTAAAGGAATTTAAAATTAAGCTTGGAATAAATTATCGGGCCACTTACTTCACAATGGGATTGAACTTGAAGAACCAGCATGTCTGTTTATGATACTGTAAGATACAACCTTGAGAAGTGTAATTAGATAATGCAATGAACTATTGGATGGGATGGCATTTTAAGAGTGTTTTTGGGGGGTAATACTAGCTCTTGGTTTACTCTATTTTTCTTCTTTTGTCAGAAAAGAAGAGACCTTGACAGGCTGGAGAGGTGGGCCCCTGCGAACCACATGAAGTTCAACAAGGCCAAGTCCAAAGTCCTGTACGTGGGTCGGTGCAATCTCAAGCACGACTATAGGCTGGGTGAGGAATGGATTGAAAGGAGCCCTGAGGAGAAGGACTTGGGGGTGTTGATTGATGAGAAGCTCAACATGAGCCAGCAATGTGCGCTTGCAGCCCAGAAAGCCAACCGTGTCCTGGGCTGCATCAAAAGAGGCGTGACCAGCAGGTCGAGGGAGGTGATTCTGCCCCTCTACTCCGCTCTTGTGAGACCCCACCTGGAGTACTGCGCCCAGCTCTGGGGGCCCCAGTACAGGAGAGACATGGAGCTGTTGGAGCGAGTCCAGAGGAGGGCCACGAAGCTGATTGGAGGGCTGGAGCACCTCTCCTGTGAGGACAGGCTGAGAGAGTTGGAGTTGTTCAGCTTGGAGAAAAGGCGGCTCCGGGGAGATCCAATTGTGGCTCACCAGTACCTGAAGGGGCCTACAGGAAAGCTGGAGAGGGACTGTTTATCAGGGAGTGTAGTGACAGGACAAGGGGTAATGGGTTTAAGCTGAAGGAGGGTCGATTTAGAGTAGATGTGAGAAAGAAATTCTTTACTGTGAGAGCGGTGAGGCACAGGAACAGGTTGCCCAGAGAAGCTGTGGATGCCCCCTCCCTGGAAGCGTTCAAGGCCAGGTTGGATGGGGCTTTGGGCAACGTGGTCTAGTGGAGGGTGTCCCTGCCCATGGCAGGGGGGGTTTGAACTAGCTGACCTTTGAGGTCCCTTCCAACCCAAACCATGCTATGATTCTATGAAAGTTCTAAAATTTAAGTTTTATTCAGCTTCAGGTTGTATTTTAATCAGTCACTCTTACTAATAAACAAATAAATAAATTTTAATTTTTTATCAACCCTTGTATTTTCCTCCATTGAAAAAATTTTGGATGAGAAAGATAGCATGAGGTTTTTCTCTCTGAATTATCTGGAAAGCAAGCTGCTCCGAAGAGTCATCCATATATGAAATCATTAAGTCAGTCACAGGAGAACACACTACATGTTTGAAGCACCTTTCCTAAATAATGAATTATGTAACTTAACAAGAAAATAAGAACACAAAAGAGAAATAAAGGAATTTAAGACATTCATATACCATTTCAGAAAATAAACTCTCAAAAAAATTCTACTTCAGTCCGTACAAAGCTACACATATTTTAGTACAAATCAATCTTCACTGAATGCACAGTCAGAACTGTATACAATATTGCCAGTGAGAATTCCTTTATTACAATTAGTTTACCTGATAATCCCCTTAAAGTTATGTCTAATTTGCACACTGTATAATGACCATCCCATGAAAGGTTATTAATATCCAGGAGTTACCCTTCCTTTCTCATTTACACTTAAAAAAGTTGAGAAAAGTGATTTTAGGCTGTAATAACATAACCTTATACTATAACCTAACCTTGCACAGTAAATTGTATTCCAGTCATAATATAAAGTGATCCAGTTCTCTGTGCATAATAATCCCATCCTCCACTGTAGTTCTATTATCTATCAAAGTCATTACCTATATTCTTAATCACCAAGTTTCTACTACTTCTGTCCATGCCATCACTTTGAATATTAAATACACCAAACCTCCATCCTTGACAATGTCATCAAAAACGTTCCTCTAACCCTATTGCTCTTTCAGCAGAGCATAGCTTTATATTCCCTAGAACCACTTTTTCACCTGCTTTGTAAGTCTTTGCATGATCTTCATTTTTGTTAATACTTCCTCTGTGCAATATTATGTCAAATATTAAACTGAAACAGAATTATATACTATATTTTTTTCTATAAAATAATTTGTGCTATGAAAGAAAGTCATGAGGTTGCAGGATCCATGTGATTGCATGTTTTCTTGATCACTTCTTCAAAATTCATCTTAAAGCTTTGCACACCTTAGCTACCCAGGTTTTTATACAATTAGAAAACAGAAAAGATGGGATCTACAGCTTAAAAAAAGTGTGATTGCTACTTCTTCTGATTTAATAGACTTATTAAAAATCCTTGCCATTACACTTGAAATTTCCTGTGACAGCTGTGTCCTTATTTAGAATTGGAGATTATCCTTCCTTTCTCCACCTCTGCCGTCCTCACCTCCTGACCTGAACACACTAATGTCCTTCAGTTTTCCTTTTAAGTTATGTGTAATGATTCAATTTCTACAGACTATTTTAAATTATGTCAACCCAGTTTTCAATTTTGCAGGCATACTTTTGTGCCTACAGGTAAATCCAAGAATATACAGTCACACAAATTGTAGCATGTAGATGTCTATTTACATAAGTTGCAGGCTTGATTGACTACCAGTACAAAACTGCACCTAAAGTGATTCTTGTAAAAAATATGGATCTTAATGACACTTGCACAAGAGTAAATCAATAAATCTATTATTTTATAAGAATTATCATTTTTCCTACATACCTAATGTTTCATTGACTTCTGATACGTGACAATCATTTTCTTCTGTTGCCATAACAGACAGGTGGTGAGTCAGTCTGATGAGGTAGACAGTCACAAGCAGAAACCCTCACAGGTTCATCTGTCAGAACTGCCAGTTTTTCTCTGATATAACTTCAAGAGCAAAGGTTCATGTAAAATATTCCTACTTAAAGCCAGGACTCTCGGATTGCACTAAAGTCTTTTGATTAGTGCTCTGGGATTTGTTTCCTGTTACTATAACAGAGACATCCCACCTGTCTAGAAAGGATCTTCCAGAGACTAAAAAATAACACTAAATATTTCAGAGCAATCCAGTGCTAAAGAGCAGTCTCTATAAGAGCGGAAATTCTAGAAAAAAAGATGTAACTTTTGCAGAAAAGAAAGAATCCAATTTCTGCTGATAACACTTGTGACCTACCTGTCAAAAACCAAATAACATTTCAATAAGGAGGAGCTTTCACCAGAACAGAAATTATAGCAAGTTTTCCCATCCTTAGAAATCCCCACTTTCCAATTTAAGTGAGAGGCTGGAGTTTGTGACAATAGTAACGTCTACAAAGGCAACAGCTGGCTTCTTAAGGGATATATTACTCAGTGGTCACTGATTGTGTAAGGATTTCTTTCACTACTCTTTTATACCTGGTTTGATGTGACCTTGGTTCTTGGGAGAAAAAGAAAAAAAAAAAAAAGGAAAGGAAAAAATAAAATAAAATTAATGGAAAGGGAAAAAAGTAGAAAATGCTTGCAGGTTTTAAAATTAGTCCTTATGAACTAAACCTTAGCTTCCCTATTACCTATGTGGGAAGCTGAGTTTTGCACCACAGAAGAGATCACCAATCCAGGGAATCAAATGGAGTAAAAAGCTGCTGATGTGTTCACAAGTGGGTGATATTTTGTTTCATGCACATGCACTGTTTGAAACCTTCTATATCCATGACTACCAATGATTTTGGCAGCATGCTTTCTCAAAATTCTTAACAACTTTAAGTAAAATTTAGACTTAGTCTTGCCACATGCATGCAAACGCTGAGTGTACTATGCAAGAAAACATCAGATTTGAAGCATGAAGTCAAATTTTATGTTACTTCTACCTGAGAATGTCCTCTGAGAGATTATTTAATCACTCCACGAAGCTCTTGAGTAGTGACATGTTCTCTCAAACCAAGTGACAAAAAGCCACCTACCAGCTAGCAAAACTTCTACCAGGCGTACTTAACTTTCAGGATAGACTTTGAAGACATATCACAACTGCACCAGTTTTCTCCTATAGCACATTCTCTTAGCCAGTTCTGGTGTCTACTTCCGATTATACTTTGGCTGAACACCAGTTCATGGTAACTTCAAGGGGCTTGTGCTTGCGTATATTACACTATTTCTATCATATTTAGGCTAGAATAAACAAAAACGTTAAATTCTTGAGATTAAGGTGGGTTTCTTTTAAAATATCTTTAATCTTTAAAGAACATACTGTTATGGAGAATGATCATCAACAGGCTGGAGATCTTGTTACCCTATGAGATGGTGAAAAATATAGTATCTGGTATATGAGCCTGTCACAACACATGGGTGGAGAGATCCAGTTTTCCAGTGAGTTTCACAGCTGTCTTCTGAAAAACAAAACAATCTTCCTGACAAATGGATTTTATTCCTGAAATGCTTGGCATATAAGCCAAAGTTTCACAGTCAGGCACAGAGTACCTAATTTGAAACAACGGCAGTCTGATTAGCAAAATTACCAAAAAGCTTCAGGGTGCAACGGAAGTCAATAAAAGAACTGCTGTGAACATATAAAGTACAAATACTATAAAATTCTGAATAATCTGATAAAATCAAGCACCTCCAATCTGATTTAGAACAGTTAATATGCCTAACTATCCAATGAAAACCCTCAATGCTGTGCCGTCCCTCTGAATAACACAATAAAATCAGGCATTTAAAGATCCGTGGCTGTACATTCAACTGAACATATGCATGCCAAGTATGAAGAATGTAAAAAGGTCAATGGATTCAGTGAGTAGGGCACTGGATTTCAATTCTTAAGGCAAAGCATTGGTCCCAAGTGCTTTTGTTTCTCTTCAAAAAGTATTCAGGTTGCAAGCTCTTTGTAGATTGCATTATTTCATTTATTTCTTCTGTCAGACAAATAACAAATTGGCAAATAACAAATATTAATCACTGCATAAACCCCAGAAGAGACCAAGAGATGCTGACAATAGCGAGTATTTAAGGTAAGATGAGCAATAAACAAACTTCACAAAAGTAGGAGGCCTTACTACAAGAAGTATTTCTAGTTCCAGCAGAAGATTAAAAAATATAGACTAAAATAATAGATTTTATGCAGGAACTTAGTGGGCTGTTGAACTTCACAACTGAATGCTCTTACCTGTTGGCATCCTAGTGATAGCAGTAGAAATTGGCTATTTGTCAGAATCAATCGCTTTTTTTTCCCCCCACAGCAAAGGAGAAGTTGAAAGCATTCTACAAGACAGAAAGAAGGTTCAAGACCTAGATGCATTGCTTGTCAGCAAGTGCCAAGTGATATTCTGCAAACACGTTAACTGGCATAAGTTATGTCAACCCTATGTCAATAAAGGCTGTTTCGGACTCCTCTTTATGATTGCTGGGCTGCTCCTGAAGTAGCTCAGATATTGCTCTTCTACACTTTTGTGACACGATTCACATAGGTGGGCACATGACAAAGGTACAGAAGCTTTTTGAAAGCCTGGAACAGAATTTGAGTGGTATCTTTTTTCTGCAATAACAACATAATTTAAGTTGTAAGAGAAATATTTTACTTTTTATAAAGTTAGGGTGGTTTTTTTTTTTCCATAAATTTTATCCTATTTTCTTTCTTGAATGTATTTAATAATTTCAAGAATTAGTTACACAGAAGGTATAATATCTCAACACACTTTGCCCACCTATTCTTAGTGTTTCAGATCAAGCAGATGCATGAACATATTTACTTAATATATTCTAGGTGCATCATTCTAGAAATACACTTATGAGCTAATGAGCATTCATGACACACTTCTACTCACAAATACTTCTTTTTTTATGCTGCTTAATATTATTAGACAGTAAAAACTATCCTTAAAATTATACTTCATAAATAACGAATAAACAAAATGAGTGTCTTGTAATGGTAGTGTAGTTTTTATAGTTACAATAACTGCTTTATTCATTTGTAGCTCTACCATTCATAACTTATGTAGCCACTGTAACTTAGTGAATACAGCTTCATCTATAGCTATCAATCTTTTCTGGTGTTTTGCTGTTTCTCATTTAATGAGATGTTACTCTAGTGATGTAGTGGCTGAATTTCAGAAGACACTTTTTTTCGTAAGATTACATTTAAACTCTTTTACTTTTTAGTTTGTTTTTGACATGAAGTTAGTCTATCACATGGTGAATGTTTATGAATAACCTAATATTTAGGGACATGCCTTTGAGACGCTTTTTTTGTTTGTGATTTTTAACTTCATAAAAATTACATTTTCCACCTATCTTCATTACTCATCCAGATTTTTATAGATTATTTTAATGTGTACCAAAAAAAATTCAAAAATCAAAAATAGATTATTAAATAGATTATAGATTGAGAAATACTTCCTTAGAGAAAAAAATATAGTCTTGGATCACTTTTAGTGCTATCCATTGTCACAATTATCCCCTTCTGGTGACCACTCCATGTAAAGAATGAGACACCTACTACCATGTGCTAGCTTTGTGCATTAACAACATTTTTGCAGCTGAAAGGTTCCATTCTCCATGTTTTTGGCATACAAGTACATGATAGATAATTGTCTTTTACATATATCGTGGCCAGTTTGATTCACAGAGATTGATTCTCACATATACTGGGAATCAAATGGAAAGGATACCCTACTGCGATTGCTTTAGCAATACGAAAGGACATTATCATGAAAGTACTTGAGATTCACATTCTGTATAAGACACTTAACACTCCAAGATCAATGTCAATGGTGGGAGCATAAGTGAAGAAATCAGTTCTAAAGCTATGGTTCTAAAATAAACCCACCATATTCTGTTGTTGTTATTCCATTTTCAACAAACATAGAGTGAAAACAAGAAAGTAAATTCCATAGAAATGTGAAGACTAATTCTTTCTATAACACTTTCTATTTGAATATAGAAAGAATAAAATAATGCCTCTTCTATTTAAGTTAGTAAGGTGCAAAAGAACCAAGATGAACAAAAAAAATGACAGATTTTTGTTTACCTTTAAAAATCTGATAAATTTGATAAGGTAAGCATGACAACGTCAGAAATATGAATCATCTGCAGTTAGCATAAAATGATAAGAGCTGAGGGAGATAACTTTATGCCTTGGGATATAAGTGATAACAGCTGAATCACAGGAGGAAGCATCCTCTCTAGCTACAATTCTGACGAAGTAAGTATGATGCAATTATCACTATGAGCCACATTATCAGCTGCTGGACATCTCTAAGGACGGCATTCCATACACATTCTACTATTTAGAAAACTGACATAAAATTTTTCAGGAGCCAGGACCATAAATGATTTGATGAAACCCTTTTTTTTCTTGCACAGCTTTAACTATACAGGTTGTAATTTCTGATTGGAGACACACCAGAATATTCAATGCCCTGGATGCTGGTCTTTTACATGCATTGAAGAGGAATATGCCTGCTCTGACCTAACAGGAGAAACAGCTCATCAGGAATAAGTGCTGCCAACAAAAACTGTATTGTTCTGGTCTTCTTAACCTGGTATTATGAGAGATGTAGTCTCTAGATTTGAGAATATCATCATTAGACCTCAGATATTAGTCCAGACCTCAGATCCTGTTCATCTTGTGTGATTCAATGAACTGTCCCTAAAGATCTACTAAAAATAGGCATAAAACTTTGCTTTTGTTATTTTTTTATCTCTTTTCCCCTCATTCTCCAACACAGAGGGGGTATTATGTACTGCAGTTACTGCATACCCACTGTCTCATCTGCCTTGCTGTCAGGGAGCAGGGGGCTGCTCCGCAAGGGAAGCCGGGCTACGGCCATGACCCACCAGGCAGGGGCAGCCCCACAGAACCTGAGCAGAGCCAGGGTGGGCACAGTGACACGGCTGGGGACCATCACACAAGGTGAGGTAGCATCAGGTCCAGGGTCAGTCTGGCATGCCAAACCAGGACTGCTGGAGACAGGACAACCTACAACACAGCTCAGGGTCTTTTTATGCCCCTGGGCAGGGAGCACCTGTTGGGAAGCACCTGGGTGAGGCTCGTCAGGGCAATGAAGGCTTGTTAGTGCCCTGACACTTGCCTTTGTGGTCAAATAAATCAAGTATCATAGGTCATACATAAGTTTGTCTTGGCTGGTTTACCCTTAAGCAACATTATTGATGTAATTCCATTTTTTGGCTGAGATAAAAACAGTTCTGGACTGTATTATTGTGACATATAATTCCTTTTTAATAAAATTTGTGGAAAGGGAGCCCAAATAGGTGGTTCTGTGGTTTTGCATTAGCTTAGGACTGCTCTGGGCAGGTAGTGCCATGAAACCATAAGGGTTCTATAGATAGCATATATATACATATGCATGTGCATACACACATACACAAACACACAGAAACACACATTGAATTTATAAAAATATTTCTAAAGCCATTTTCTTCCATGATACAAGCTGGTGGATTAGGTGCCTACTGTTTCAGCCTCATGTAACAGTATGGAGTCCAAAAAAAGGATGCTCTCTTTTTCTTCTCCTTTCACAGGAGCTGGTAATTAGCCATTGTTCAGTTCAGTGAGACCAAAACTTCAGCAGCAACAAAAACCACCTTAATTGTCAAGTTTCCAAGCAAAGTAACTACAAACATTTCAGTGGACCAGTACAGAGAACACTGAATGGTTTTCAGTCTATTCCGGGTTAAAAGACAGTAATCTAGGAGGTGTGTCTTAGTTAAAACTCTTTAATTTGTTTTGATAACTAAATTGTATAGACATGATTTTGTGGTTAGATTCATAATTGATATATTCTCTCGTGCATTTTGGCTGAGTGATTTCTCACTGTGCTTCATTTACAACCACGTAGCCCCTAGAGTTTGCAGAAATCAGATGTTCATGCTTCTGTTTCATCATGTGTTGCCTGTAATTAACTTTTATTGTCAAAACCTGTCAGACTCATGGCCATCTTCTTGAACTAAAAATTATATTTGACACCTGTAAACCAAAATTAATCCTTAAAGTGATTTGTGTTAATGTGGCATAGGGCCAGTTCCCCAACAGATTTAAGTCAGCGTAAAGCTGTTGACTTCAGTGAAGGGATGGCAAATTACATCACCCAAGAATCCAACCCAGCTAGTAGCCTGACAGCACTATTTTGAAAATACTTGACTGGTTTGAATTGTGGCAGGCTCTTATGAGCTTTTATTTTGCAACATATATGTTACATACATTCTGTAGTTAAAATATATATGTGCAGTTTCTTTACTACTTCTAAGACAATTTTTTTCACTAACTTTAAATATCTTGGACAAAAAGCAGACCTTGAGTTCAGTCATTTGTTTTAAAGTGGAAGTCTGCAGATTTGACTCTTCTAGCTCCAGAAATTACCTATTCGCTAACTGTAGCCACTTGTAGTTGTACATGTGCCTGTTTCAACTCCTCACTCATTGATCACAAACATAGTTGTCACACTTGAAAAGTCCTGAATGACAGGTTGTTCACTGAGGAACTCTGTGATTGAAGAAGAAAACTTCTAGCCTGATGTACAGCTGTGATCGCGTCTACCTGTTGTTTTTTGCTACTGTGACCTTAAAATGCCTCTTCTATGTCCTAGAGAAAAGGAGCAGTAACTTTCTCTGCTTGTACTCTGATATCTGGTGCACAAGGGAGACTGATAAGAAAGTGACCTTTTTTTGCTTTCCATATTAGAGGGGTTTTTTGGAGGGAAAGAGGTTTGCATCATCTTCCAAAAGTGTTTCCTACCCACTTTGACAGTACCAGCAAATGTTAATAAAATGTACTAACTATGATCAATGTGTTCTATTTCCTTTAAATTATTGAGTATTAAAAATAAATTTTTTTTTCAAAAAAGTGCATACAAATTTCCTTAAATATATATATATATATTTTTTTTTTATTCCCAAGGAATCAGAACAATGGTGACATGAAACTTTAGTAATATCTCATTATCAAAATTGGCTGATCAACAGTCATAAGGTAGTCACTGCTTTAGAGTCTTTCCAAGAGATTTGTGTAAGTTTGTGGTTGAATTCTTTCACGTACTATCTGAACATGAGGAATCAAGTATTTAACCATTGATTCTGGATTACAAATAATGAATGTCAACTATTATGGGCAGGGAGAGGAAAAGATCCATTAGAAAGAGTCAAATGCAAAGGATACCATACGTAGATAAGATCTAGAAGCAAGGACATGTTTCAAAATGTTGCCTATTTCAGAAATTCCCTCAGCAATCTTTTACCTAAACTTGTATGCTGAGGAAATTCTCTTTATTTGGGTTTTCTGCTTATGTGTTACTCTTTGACAGGTCCTTACAATAGGTTTGAGGCTCTTAAAGAGACAGAGAAAACACCTTTCCTCTAATGGAAGAGCAAAGGATTAAGGTCAGCATGGTATTCAATATTGAGAAGAGTTTGGCAGAGACCATTTATTGAGGTTTACTTCTATAGCAGATGAATAGTAATGCTATGAAGCAAACTCTTCAAATCATTACTGTCCTTCAGAATCGCCAACATGATATATTTTTAGTATGACATTTAAGAAATATGTTTGGGTTTTTTTGTTTGATTGGTTGGTTTTTGTGGGTTTTGGTGGTGGGGTTTTTTTGTGTGTGTGTGTTTGTTTGTTTGTTTGTTTGTTTGTTTTATGGGGAGTATGATTATATCCTCCCAAGACTAATATTGAGAGAGAGGTTTTTCACAAAACGTTGAGTTGGTTTGAATGACACAATCTTTGCTTAGCAAAGGAAAGCAACTTAAATTTTTCTACTAATTGAGGTTTTGTAACTTACATTAGAATCCTCGTTGGAGAACAAAACATGTTACTGACAGTAGCCCAAGCTCTTCAATCCAGTGAGGTCATTATTATAAATCAAACAGAGAGCTCTTCAAAGTGCATGGAATTAATTATGCAACTTTTTTTTTTTTTTTAATCCAAACATCTCTCCATGGTAGGCAATGTCAGACTTTGAAAGCTTGTTTACCATAGAAATAAATCAGTTAATTAGGCACTTCACTGAGGCACTGATGTTTCAAAATACATAGGACTTCTGTAGAATAGACAATGATCATTTAAACAGAAAAAGATATACATTGAAAAGTATCTCTTAAATTTCTTGGTTATTTGGTTTGCTTGTTTTGTTGGGGCTTTTTTCCTGTTTGATTTCTATTTACAGACATGAATTTTTCAGGTTGTACTGGTTCCTTTCCACACTAAAACATGGCTCACCAGCCACTATGTAAGTAAATCTCCAGGAAAAAAAAGGTATCTCTGAGTAAATAAGCACTGAAAATGTGTCATGTTTCACACAACATCATCATTTAGTATGTGCATTTCTAGAGAGATTTCTTTCCTACAGCGACTAGTTCACTCAGAAGCCTTCTCTATTTTCCTGCTTCTGCATTTTCTACATCTACTTCTACAGGTTTTTCCAGCTATATCACTGAAGGGTTAACTTATTCTGTTCCCTCCTTTTCTTCTGTATTTATCTCGCTGAAGCAGCTGTGATAGTTTCAGTCACCCTACAAGTGAAATGGCAGGCAGACTCCTCTGAGATTGCATTACCACTCTGTAAGCAGCTGCTAGGGGAACACAAAGACACAGTGCACTCTATATATCTTTTCCCAGAGTCTCAGAATATTTTCTGTGTGATAGCCTCTTTTCCAGGTGGCTTGAGGACTGAAAGTCCCAAGGCAGCTCCAATAACCGTGCTTGTGGGCTGATAGACCTATTCATTGGACTATTAGCAGAAGCTTTAATTTCTTTAACCAAGTGTTAGAAATTATAATAAATCTGACTGAGGCTATGTCTGATAGTCATTTGTGAAACCTCTCATTTTGAATATATTAATCTAAACTGCATCTGATCAACTAAGGAGGAAAGAGAAGTAAAACCATCTTTACTTAAGAAAATATAAATATTTCACTCTAAATGTTGTCCTGCTTCTAGACAAAAAGTGATTCAAAGCACACGCACACGCACAAACATATATATAAAATTACATCTCACAAGAACTGACAAAGACTTTGGTCTGTCAGCTTTACTTTAAAAGAGAGAATAATTGTGCATAATAGTGCTAAATAAGTGTCTTCATTCTGGAAAGATAACTACTCAATTTCTATGTCTGAAGCAGAATATCAACTATGGACTCCAGGGGGGTGTTGTCTGCTTCTTTTCATCTTCAGCAGATGAATCTTGCCTATGGTGCTTGATTCATGACTCAAGGGAATATAAAATGCTACTATAAAATAAAAGATATCTACAATGAAAATACAGTTATAGATTATTGCACAGAACTGTGATGCTCTTCAGAGGGCTTTATAGAATAGAATCTTCAAATTCCATCTTTTTTTCTGCAATGAAAAGCGAACTCATAAGAAGACTTTTAGTTGACTTATAAAAAAGAATCAATCATATTTGGAAAGTTTGTGTATGGGCTGTTTTGTCTTTTGTTCCTTTAACTTTATGCTTCTGAGAGACAGATCCTCAGATAGTTTTGAATAGTTTAGCTGCGAATGAAAAGATACAAGGCAGGATGAGAAGACCAGAAAAATTTGATCAGATTTCAAATTCAGATCTAATTTCCTGTTCCAATGGGAGCTAGCAAAAGATGCTTCAAAGGAAGACTAAAGAAGGCTGTAGTAGACAGAATGAGATAATCTGTCTCTGCCTTTAGTCTTATCCCAGTGTTAAGCAGGAGATTTAAGCCTGAAAGTTAACATGAGACATGAGATTTAAGTAAGAAAATTTAGCAATCCTCGGCAATTAATGCTACCTATATTACCATGAACTCTGTAGACAAACCCTATTCTCACTATTTTTACAATTTTCTAGTTTTCAGATTCTTTGTTTTGCTCACTTTCTCTGGCAATAGGTTCTTAATTTTTTGGAAAAGTATGTTTCAATAATTGCCTATTCTTTGCTTTTCAGGTCTATCTTGTGGTCCCATTGCTCCTATGTCATTACAAATGAGAGCAAACAATCTGTCTACCTTTCACAGCTTCAGATATTTTTGAATAATTTTCCTTACGCACATATTTCCTTGGCTAAGTGACTCTAATCTTTTGTCTCTATTTTCAGATTAGCGTTTTGTCAATTTCTAGCTAACCTCCATTACTCGCCTCTGGTGTGGCAATGATTTTCTTAATACAGGACAATCGGTCCTATAACCCATATTACAGGTGAAATCTCATTATCACTTCATTTAGCGTTATTGCAGCCATTTCCCTATTATTAACTACTATTTGTCACATGCTCGTTTCTGCACAGCAAGCACTGAGTGGTTTTGCTGTTGTTTTTCAGTCAGGCCCTGCTTTTTATTTGGAGCAGATGAGTGAATTAATATGCAATACTTCAAATTTATAAATATGAAATTTATTTTGCCTTGTATGTTGTTCTCCTTTTGTTTTGAGATCTGAAGGAAGGCGTGAAAGACCATTGCTGTGGTCTTGGTTGATTGCAGAAGCCCTGCTTCAGTCAGCCTTATGGCACAGCAATACCTCTGTCTCACAGCAGAGGCTGAGCACAATCTATTGTAGGTCTTCTGTCCAGGCGGTCACTGCCAACAACAGGCAGCATCCAAAGACACAAGTGCTGATCAACACAAAGAAAGGACTGCTAAATCTGTGGAGTTTGTAGCAAGCCCTAAAGCAAGCTCTTTTTTTTCTTTCTTTCTTTTTTCAGGGATTTGGTTTTTTTTTAATTTGAGCTCTTTATGTTTTCTTTAATAACTTTTATTTAGCAAGAAAAAGAGAGTGTTGCCAGCTAGAAATGGTGATAACATAGCTTTGAATACTAATGACTTGCATTTGGTAAAATTTATATTACTATTGAAAGTTTTGGCAAAGTCATCCATACTGCTCAAAGTCAGACATGATGAGAGAGTAATTTGCTTATAGAGTAAGAACACAGTGATGCCTCCAAAATCCTCTTGCTGTGAGGTTATCTCTATGAAAGAGAAGAGTAGGGAATCTTGTGACCGACCCTTGGAAAGATCCAGGAATCTCAGCTCCCTTAAAATGACTGATTTCAAGTCATTGAAAGGTCAAAAGATATACCACTGAAGCGTTACACTTTAGTGTGATACAGTTTTCTACATCTGTCACAAAAATCCAGGCCACCTCTGTAGCGAGACTGGGATGATAGCATGTGTTGGGTTTGCGTGGCAGGGTTTTGGTAGCGGGGGGGCTACAGGGGTGGCTTCTGTGAGAAGCTGCTAGAAGCTCCCCCTGTGTCTGATAGAGCCAATGCCAGCCGGCTCCAAGACGGGCCCGCCGCTGGCCAAGGCCAAGCCAATCAGCGCCTCTGTGATAACATATTTAACAAGTAGAAAAACACTTGGAGAGAGAGAGCTTTTGCAGCCAGAGAGAGGAGTGAGAAGATGTAAGAAACTCTGCAGACACCAAGGTCAGTGCAGATGGAGGGGGAGGAGGAGCTCCAGGCGCCGGAGCAGAGATCCCCCTGCAGCCCCTGGTGAAGGCCATGGTGAAGCAGGCTGTCCCCCTGCAGCCCATGGAGGAAGGATGAGGGGGTGTAGAGATTCCACCTGCAGCCCGTGGAGGACCCCACGCCGGAGCAGGTGGAGGCACCTGAAGGAGGCTGTGGCCTGTGGGAAGCCCACGCTGGAGCAAGTTCCAGGCCGCACCGGTGGACCCGTGAAGAGGGGAGCCCACGCCAGGGCAGGTTTGCTGGCAGGACTTGTGACCCCGTGGGGGACCCCACGCTGGAGCAGTTTGCTCCTGAAGGTCTGCACCCCGTGAGAGGGACTCCATGCTGGAGCAGGGGAACGATGAGAGGAGTCCTCCCCCTGAGGATGAAGAAGCGGCAGAAACACCGTGAGATGAACTGACCGTAACCCCCACTCCCTGTCCCCCTGTGCCGCTGAGGGGGGGAAGGTTGAAGCCGGGAGTGAAGTTGAGCCCGGGAAGATGGGAGGGGTGGGGGGAAGTGTTTTAAGAGTTGATTTTATTTTCTCATTCCTCTACTCTGTTTTGCTTAGTAATAAATCAGATGAATTCCCTCTCTAAGTTTGGTCTGTTTTGCTCGTGCCGATAATTAGTGAGTGATCTCTCCCTGTCCTTATCTCAACCTGTAAGCATTTCGTTATGCCTTTTCTCCCCTGTTTAGTGAATGAGGGGAGTGAGAGAGCGGCTCTGGTGGGCACCTGGCCCCCAGCCAGGCTCAACCCACCACATAGCAGCTAAAAATTAGCAAGACAGGTTATTTGCTTACCATCTTTAACCTCCTCACCACTGAAGCTCCTTATCATGTCTACCAGCTTCATACAGCAGCAACAGCTACGGTGCCCCTTCAACCGTGCCATGCCAGAATCCCAGATATCATTTAGGTCAATGCACACCATGAGCTGCTGAAACAGCCATTGCCTGATTTATTTAATTTGGAGAGAGGGGGGGAAAAGTGAGTGAAATTGGGGAGGGGAAATTGGGAGGGGTGAGTGAAATTTCCTTGCACTTGTAGTGAGATTTCTGGAAAGGAGGGCAAGGGAGATGTTAAAAGATCAGAAACTTGGGACTAAATGTAAAAAAAAAAAAAAAAAAAAAAAAGGCAAAATAAGCATATACATTTAGAGTTCTTTTTAAAATTAAGAACACAAAGTGAAACTTCAGATAGAATAACATCTATATTCATATCTGTACAAAAATAAATAAATATACATGTATATATATAAATATTTAAACCAAATCAGCAGTTATTTATTATATAGTAGGTTTATTTGTTTAGGCAGTGTCCCTAGCATGCTTGAACTCTATAGATCATTCCACAGAGCTAATTCATAACTTCTTTAACTTGACATATGTCCAATAGTGTTTACAAGAAAAGAGACACAGACCTTCATGTTTCTGAGGCAGAACATGCTTTGCTTTCTGTTCCTGCATGGTTTGACAGATACAAACTGTGTTGACACTGTTTTCATTTTATGAATAATAAAATGATACCTATAACTCCCTGGAAGAAGTTTATTTTTAAAATAAAATTGACTAAGAATACATTGATGACATTAATTATTAGCTTTAGTAATATTTGTTATTCTTGCAGTATACTGAGTAAAGAGAGTGAGAGCAATTCTTTTTCCTAAAGTGATGCCTCCAAGTCAGGATTGATAAAAAGAGTTCTAATTAAAAACAAGTGAATGATGAGGATTTTCAAACCCCCTTTCATACTAATACAAGACATTTTTTCAAGCCTAGTCAATCATGATGGAATGTGATAACATGTTGCCATTATGACAACAGAACATCTATATGATAATTATTGACCTTTTCAAACCTATTAGATTGCTATCACGAAAATTGTGAAGTAAATCTAGGGAACATAAACCTCCTATTTTCCCAAAGTGTTATTCAGAGATGCATTTATTTAGACAGACATTACTGAAGTGCCTGTCCTTATGCCAAAAATTAGCAAGGTAAGAGAAAGACCCTACAAAAAAACCCCCAGGTAGCCACAGTTACTGTCAGACTGTCACTGAGTAAATAAACTATGCTATTTAAAGTATCTGCCTCTGCAGCTCAGTCACAGTCTGCGGGTTTGGGAGCTTATCTAGCATTCATCGTGCCAGTCAGTAGCACTGGTAAAGTCCAGTCACATATTCTTACAAAAAAGGCCATGTAGATATCTATCATATAGATGTTCTTTCATCTGAATGAAACCAAGGCAACTGCAAAACTACTTCTAAAGCCACATTTCTATGTTTTAAGCAAGTAAGACCTTGTGGAAAGTATTGGTATCAGATGGAGCTCAAGAATTGCTAGACGTGTATTTCAGGCCCAGCTGAAAGTCCACTCAAAACTCAAAGACTTTGTTATAAATTTGCACAAAAGATGCAAGTCAAAATATTTATGGTTTTAGTATCAATATTGCAGATTAAAAATTTTTTTAATAATTATTGTGAAACTGCAGGTTTGTACCACCATAATGTTTATAAATGGTAAGAAAGTTGTCACCACCTTTCCCCCACAGCCTTGAAGAACAGTTGACATGGTGATTCACAGACCATAAGCAAGTTGTTTAAATGCTGTTTCAATTAAAAAATACACAAGAACCACTGATCAGGCACTTATTAAAACCTTGAATATTTTTCCCTTAGCAGAAATCAAATTTTATAATAGGCTTGGTTTTCAATATAATTTATAGAGGAAAAATACATTGCTTCAGTCAGTGGTAGAAGATCAGGTAGGAATGGTTGCATCCTGCAGGTAGGTCAACATGTTGCCTGGATGGCTGACGTTGCAGTCGGGGCTTTGACTTTTATGATTAAAGGACTTTCTCTAAGAAATGAGGACTATTGGGGAGACAATGAATATAACTGGGGAGAGACTGAATACAAGTAGAAAAAAAAAAAGGAGAGCATCTTTGTTAGCAGGTTTGCTAAGCCAGTGTTGAGGGTTTTAAACCAAGTTACTGGAAGGGGGAGATCAAAGTTTCAGAGAAGCTGAGGAATAAGAAGCAAGGAGGAACCGCCTGGAGGAAAACGTGGTGGAGAAGGCTCTCACACTTGTTCTAGGGAAATGGCACAACTAGGGGCCCAGCTCTAGTGCCTGCACACAAACACACAATGGGAAAAAAACCCATGCAGCAGGAATTAAGAGTTTATGAACAGTCACAGAGACATGATAATATTTGGAACATACATAATGGAAACATGATAATACCGTAGGACAGCCTGCATAGCTGGAGTGCTTGGATGTATACAAGGTCTTTAAGAGGGGAGAAGATATGGGGGTAGCTGTGAGCTGCTCACTTGTCCAGACCTTTGCTATGAAATGGGTGATGAATTGGTCAAGAACTTACAGTCAGGATCAGAGGGACAGCCAATGAGGGAAGTATAATGGTGAATGTCTCTGGTGGATCCTGAGACAGAAGAGGAAGTGGGTGAATTCTTCATTAAACAGATGGTTACCAGCGGTGTTCCTCAAGGGTTGGTAATAGAATTTATACAGTATAACATGTTCATTAATTATTTGGATTATGGGACAAAATACATCCTCAAAAAAACTTGTTGGTGACAACAACCTAGGAGGAATGCTGATATGCATCAGGGTTGGTCTGCCATTTAGATAGATATCAAGAATCTGGAGAAATTAAATGAACCTCAAAGGTGATGAATGTGAAGTCCTGCACATGGATTTGAATAACCCCATATGGCACTACAGGCTGGGAACTGCCTGGCTAAGTAGAAGATTGGCAGAAAAGGACAAGGGGGTCCTGGTAAACAGCAAGTAAAACATGAGCCAGCTGTGTGTGCTTGCAGCAGTGAAGATTAACTAATTACTACTAACTTACTAGTTAGTAGTAGTAGGGGCTGCATAGTAAAAGTGCACCCAATAGGCTGAGGGAAGAAGTTAATCATCTCTATTTGGCACTTATTAGACCACATCTGGAGCCCCCTGCCCAGAGTTACTACCCTCACCATGTAAGAGAGAAAAACTGGAGAGAGCTCAGTGCATGGCCACTAAGATGTTCAGAGCTGGAGAAAGTGACACACAAGGAGGGGGTGAGGGAGCTGCATTTGCTGAGTTTGGAGGAAGGCAGGTTGAGGATAAGTTTAGTGCTGTCTTTAACTGGCTAATGGGCAGCTACAGAGAAGACAGAGACATTCCCAAGCTGCACAGTGAAAGAATGAGAGGCAACGGCTGCCTTTTGCGGCAATGGAAATTCTGACCTGACATAAGGAAAAAAACCTTCACCCATGGGGGTAGTCAAACACTGAACAGGTGCCCAGAGCAGCTCTGAAACCTCCTTCATTAGGGATATTCAAAACTCAGCTGTACAAGACCCTTTAGCTAGTCCTGTTTTGACCACCTGACCCCCCAAAGTCTTTTCCAGTCTAAATTATTCTACAAACCTATATAACAATAACAGCTACACAAAAGATACAATCTGGGGGGAGCGAAAGGAAGAAGCCACTGATTGTAACTGGCATACTTTAAAGAAATGACAAGAAATTTTATTAATTTTTTTTTCCCCATAGGATTAAAACTATCCGTAAACAAACTCCTTGTCACTGGGTTTTATTTAACTCACTGTTTATAGTTCTTGAATAGTCACCAGGAACTCTTCAATTTTAATTAGTTCCCTTGTTCTCCTCATGAAATCAAACTGAAGTCTTCACAAAATATTTTTTTTATTATCCTAAACAATATTTTCCTTTATTCTGAAATTCTAATACATGGGAAGTTTCCATTCTAACAGGTCCCAGCAATAATTGTACAAGAGTAAAGTTTAAATCACCTAATTTTATTGTCTCACCAGATAATTTCTGGCATTTGATCCAAGTAAGACTCTATCCGTAGCCAAATGACAAATCTTGTAAAGTAAACACCTGTTGTAGGGCTGGATTAAATGCTCTCAGGAAATAGGTATTCATTGATTGTTATTGAGGGACCATGAATGACCAGCTAATAAGTCAGATTTCTACACGGATACAGTTAAATGAAATGATTGCCATGTTTACTGCATAATTATTTCTTAGTCATGTAGTTGTAATCCTGTGGGCCTAAAGCAAACAAAACCAAGGTAAGAATATGGCCATGCATTGCATAGAGCCCTTCAATGGAGTATTTAAGTTTGAAACTATGAACCAACTAGCAAATACTAGATTGCATTCAGCATTTCCTTGTGTTTGCAGGTTTTTTTTTTTACTTTTGTATCTCTAAGGGCCTGTTATAGTGTGGAGACAGCAGACCTGGTGTGGAGGTGTCTGCATGGCCTTCCCTTGAATCCTAAAGTCTTCCAGAGAGACATATGTGGTGTCAGTGACAGCTGCCCCATGTCATCAGCATGGGAGCCCTTTCCCAGTCACCAGCTGGGTGGTGCGTGGGTGCTGCCACCCACGGTTTCTGGTGGCTGGAAAGGTGGTGGCTACTGTTGTGGTTTAGGCCCAGCTGGTAGCTGGGTGCCACGTGGCCGCTCACTCACCCCTCCCCCAGCGGGACGGGGAGGGGAAATATAACAAAAGGCTTGGGTCGAGATAAGGACAGGGAGAGATCACTCACTAATTATCATCACGAGCAAAACAGACTGAACGTAGAGAGGAGATTCATCTGATTTATTACTAGGCAAAACAGAGTAGAGCAATGAGAAAATACAATCAAGTCTTAAAACACCTCCCCCCAACCCCTCCCATCTTCCCGGGCTCAACTTCACTCCCGGCTTCAACCTCCTCCCCCCTCAGCGGCACAAGGGGGCAGGGAATGGGGGTTACGGTCAGTTCATCACACGGTGTTTCTGCCGCTTCTTCATCCTCAGGGGGAGGACTCCTCTCAACATTCCCCTGCTCCAACATGGAGTCTCTCCCATGGGCTACAGTCCTTCACAAACTGCTCCAGCGTGGTCTCTCTCACGGGGTGCAGACCTTCAGGAGCAAACTGCTCCAGCATGGGTCCCCGGTGGGGTCACAAGTCCTGCCAGCAAACCTGCTCTGGCATGGGCTCCCCTCTTCACGGGTCTACAGGCCCAGCCAGGAGCTTGCTCCAACATGGGCTTCCCACGGGCCACAGCCTCCTTCAGGTGCCTCCACCTGCTCCGGCGTGGGGTCCTCCATGGGCTGCAGGTGGAATCTCTACACCCCCTCATCCTTCCTCCATGGGCTGCAGGGGGACAGCCTGCTTCACCATGGTCTTCACCACGGGCTGCAGGGGGATCTTTGCTCCGGCGCCTGGAGCTCCTCCTGCCCCTCCTTCTGCACTGACCTTGGTGTCTGCAGAGTTTCTTACATCTTCTCACTCCTCTCTCCGGCTGCAAAAGCTTTTTCTAACTGTTTTGTTTTCCTTCTTAAATATGTTATCACAGAGGCGCTGATTGGCTTGGCCTTGGCCAGCGGTGGGTCCATCTTGGAGCTGGCTGGCATTGGCTCTGTCAGACACAGGGGGAGCTTCTAGCAACTTCTCACAGAAGCCACCCATGTAGCCCCCCCGCTACCAAAACCTTGCCACACAAAACCCAACACAGCTATGAAGTGAAGGGTCAGCTAATGTGTGAAGGTGCCAGCGTGTGACTGCGTGTGTGGTCATTGTGAGTGTTAGGCTAGGTACCGCTTGTGTCCAACTAAAGCATTAATAATAAGATTAGAAATTGTAGCTATAATACTGTTTTTATGTGGAAGAGGGATAGTAGAACTCAATATTCCTTGTGCTGGCCCTTGTCTGATTCAAGCATCACTTTCTGTGCAAATTGATCTTTTGGTTTCAGAGCCTTAATTGCCCTGCGACAAGCAGGTATCAAGGGCAGGGAGCTTATCAGATGACTTAATGAGTCCAGGTAGCACTGTGCAGCTTGTCTCAAAAGCAGTATAAATGTATTAATTTGGCACAATACCAGAGTGAGGACAATTTCAGACAGGTCCTCGTACTGAGGCTTTTTAACCAGTTCCACGCTGACTAGCTAGTGCAATTACTGACAAACTGGGACTCTACACGATCACTTCACTAAACTGCAGTGCAGAGACACTTCTACAATAGTAAAAAAAAAAAAACAAACCCAAACCCACAAGACCAAATTCATAGATCTAATTTTCTTTTTCTTTTTTTTTTTTTTTCAGGAGCATTTCCCTCCTCAGAATGGGCATGTTTACACTAAATTACACGTAATTATTTCCCTGCCTTGCTTTAAAATTTCCTATTCCTAATAAATTTTGCTGAGCAAGATGGGTTGCTGCCAAACTCCAACACCATGATCACACCGAACAGCAAATTCCTCTGTGTAAAGCCAGAACAAATGACTTTAGGTAGATGACTTCGATGAAGGCATTGTAGGAATTTGGCTTAGATCCAGGGTAAATCTGAAGGACTTCATAATGATTGATCGGCCTGATTACTTGTTGTGATTACACATTTTTTGCTTTTTTTTCCAGATTGCTCTTAGTTTTGTTTGTTTATGCAAATGAGTCCTCTTATTTGTACATGAGATTTTGTTTCACTGATTGAATACACCACCAGCCAATATGAAAGCCAGGTTCAGAGGAAGCACTTGGTGAGGAAAGTTTATATATCAAAAGTCGATATGTTGACAAGCCATGGTTATGGGTATTGTGCAAAATACACATACAGAGTAACAGAAGAAGAAAATATGAAAAAATATATATATTGAAAGTATTTGCATATGTCTGACAAAGAACAGGGTTTAATGGCTTTTTCCCATTGAGAAATACAGATATTTTCACATATTAGTCTGTGAACCCATGTGGCAGCCCTGTATATTGACAGTATTTGTTGTTGGTACGTTCAGGTTTTATATGTCTATGAGAGCAGGAGAGGAAAGATGTTTCTTGCTGCATGAGTGCAGAATATTCCTGTTGCCACTGACCTAAGCTGTTAGTGAAAACAGATGTTTTGTGTGCTGTGTTCTCTAAACTCACTAGGACTCGCAATGTCCAAAGGGTACAATCACGAAGGAGGAGGGGGAAGTGTTTAGCACAATACAACATAACATTCCAAAGAGTGTAATAATAATAATAAATATTTTAGAAATATAGTCTGGATATCAGCAAAAATGTCTTGGCATAGAATATTCACTTATAGTAAGTTTTGGAAACCATATTGCCTGGCAAATTTTAATGACAGATAAGAAAATAAAAGTTGTCTTGGTAAATATACTACTGCAGGAAAAAGTTGTTTGCAGGAGGAAATCATTAGGTCTTTTCCATCACTGAATTTCACTTTCCTAAACATGAAGATCTATCAGAATCTCTTCTGCAAATCATAGAAACAATAGTCTACAAAAAATTAACATTTTTTCGGATGTGCTTTTGACACACGCTTTCCAAGCTGGTGAAAGAAACTGTAGAAGATGGACTGAAACTTGACAGTTGCAGTGTAGCTGTCAAGATCTAACCAAAAGCCACAGAAGGATACGCTAATGGCTGTGAACTGCACTCTGCAGAGCAGCTTCAGCCAGTCTGCGCTGATAACAGAAAAGGTAATCCTCAGTCATGACACTGTGCTTAATTTATTGAGCATCTACCATGCGTAATAGGTTACAACCATCACCTGCAATAGTGGAATCAAAATATCTAGGCTGACACAGACAGATTTGTATCCCCCCATTTAAAAATAGCAGCCAAAAGAGCTATAAATAGCTGTCAACATGAATCTTATTCATCCGTCCAACAGCTAGCACTTTTCATGCCACTGAATATCTAAATGGGCAGGTTCTGCTCCTCTGAAGCATTTAAAAGAATTTAAAGAGGTTGTCATTCTGACACTTTAAATCAGAACATACCTGTTATTTATACTGTGTGCATTAGTGCTTGTGTATGTGTGTATATTTAGCCCTACATAAAGATAAACACAGGCATACTTTCTACCTCACTCAGCTTTCCCTGAGTTTCTTTTAACTGAATAGATTATTAACTGTTCCCTGGCTGACTTTGTGGGCCAGTTTTACTCCACAGGAAAAATTTATGACTAACTTACAAACCCAGGAAAACTTAAATTTAATGAAAAAAAGTTTATGAACTATTAACTAATGACTTCTGCCAGTACCTGCCTCAGTACTGAGGTGGAAAGAGGCAGGAGAAAGGTGTTATAGCCTTATTTTAGTCATTCACATATTAAAGAAATGGACAGCAGGAAGACCAAGGTCTCTAGTTATCTTTATCAAGGGACCAATTCTGTTTCCACTGAAATCAATGTGAATAGAAGTAAAAAGATAGAAGAGCATGGGGACTCATTTCAAATGTGGAAATCTGTATGTTTACTTTTTGAAGCTTATTTATTTATTTTCTATCAGACAATGAATATAACCAGGAGCCCCAGCATATCCAATACCTGATAATTAGTTAAGGATATTGCATTTGCAGTATACCAGGAATATTTCAAGAAATGGATTGTTACAATCTGTTTTATGCAGTGCAAGGAAGTCAATGTGCATCGCCTTCCTCTTCCCCAGCTGGTCAGTCTGACAATGAGGATGGGATCAGGGTTGCACTTACACAACTTTGAACTACCTTGTACTTGTGTATATGATACAGGTGTGCTTCCTCCTTCTGATCCCATGTGTCTTGGATATTGGGCTACAGAGAGACTTATGTTCAATGGGAAATGTAGCAAAACCTCTTCTTTCTTCTCTGAGGAGTCTCCGGTGGTAGCAACTCCCCTTTTTGTGGCAATTCTCTGATGCACTGTTGTCCATCTTCAATACTCAGGTGGACCACTGAAGAAACTAAAGTATGCTTTTTTAAGTAAAGGTGCAAAGTCCTGGACTCAATAAGTTTATTATTAAATATGTGTTTGCACTGGACTCTGTTCATCCAAGCATGTGCAGACGGTGTGTGCACAGACAGCCTCTGTTGAGCAAACAGCTAAAGCTGGGATGTGACACGTGGGTTTGGATAACACCTTCAAATGCACTGTGATGTAGGCAAGGAGGATCTTTTTGCCTATGTGTTGCAAAGATGTATAAAATGAAGGTTAGGGGTGCGAGGTAAGTTATTTTAGTTTCAAAATGTGGTTGAGAGGTGTTCAGGGTATGAACAAATAGCTGAAAATTATGCTTTACTGTTTCTGCACAAGAATAGTATATCTAATTACTCTGGATCTTATCAAATTGCATTTAAGTATACATTGTGGGAGAAAAAAATCAGTAAAGTTTCAAAGAGGAAGGGTAAGGGGAAATCAACAAAGCAGTGCTATATTCTTCAGGCAATAGTTTTTGCTAGTGCTGTAACTATAAAATCAGGCTTTGGTGTGAATGCTCAGAATCCTTTTAATGAGACTACGGAAGTGTTCCCTTCCAAACTGTAAGGCGATGGTGCAATTGTGTAACCTTGTCAACACAATGAGATCCAAACAAATGCAACCTTGAAAAAAGGGTGACCGTGAAGCGTAGGTTCTATGCAAGGTTAATCAAAGCTATTTTTAAAACATAATCCATTAAAAATACTTAAAGGCAGGCCAGTGTTATGGATGGGTTATTTGATTCACATGTACTATTACTGGAATTGTTGGATAACTGTAACAAAAATTAAATCACAATATTTACCTGCCACCATAGGCAGAAAGCAATATCCTTACACACAGTATTGTCAGTGTAGCTACATTTGTGTACCTGTATGTGCATGGCTAAATGATTATATGCTGCTTCTTGTTTTGAAACATGAAATATAGGATGTTCTGTCATATTGTACAAATACTTAATTACCAAGCATGGAACTGTATTATCTTTTCAGTAAATTTAACTGATTTTTTTTCTCTATAGTGGTGCTAACATTTTAAAAGGAATTTTAAGATAAGCTGCAGTCAACCCTGGTTCAGCTGGTTATAGAGCTCCCCTGATATTAGTGTATCAGGGACCAACAGTTAAATTCTAGACTCTGAGCAACTGCTTGTCACAGGAACTCTGTGTAGACGGAAGATGCAAGAACAGTCTTGTTCCCTCTGATAACATGAAGAAAAGCCTGATAATTAAATGCCTCAAGCCTTTTCTTGCAGAATGTTTTTCCCAGGCTGTTGTAAAGAGAAGAGTAGTCACTTATGGTTGTTACTGTAGCGTAAAAATTAAGGTCAGGTTCAAAGAAGTATTTAAACCTTTTTAGAGTGTGATTAGTCATCCTTTGAATGTAGTGCAGCTTATAATTTTCTTAAAGGTAGACACAGGCCTTAAATACCTGGATATAGTGGAGAAGTAATTAAAATTAATTCAAAGATTATTAGTAAAGTAAATTTAACAGAATTACTTACAAAAGCATGAGTGGTAGTAACAGGAGGACCAGTCAGCTCTGTCACGTTCCACCACATGAGACTCAGGCAGCAAATTGTGTGCTGTGAATAGGGGTAAGACACAGATGCGCACACTGTTAGTCATGACAGTGAGCTCACCGCTTCCTCCTGCAATACTTCTTCCCTTTTTCTGTGTGGGTCTCCGTATGGGGGACTGAGTCTTTGAATAGAGAGAAGCTCTACAGACTCTCTACTGCTCTTGACAGCAGATGACAGATCAGCCAAGTGCTTCTCACGCGTGAAACCCAGGAGCAGAGAACAGGCCTCGTTGCTTGTTACTTGTTACTGTATGCATACCTGCAGTATAGAGGAGAAACTGTAGGGGCTTATATATGATACAGGTGTCAAATCAGTGCAACTGATGCTTGGGGCACAAGAGTTGACAGTTTTGAGGAGAGGTGGAATAATCTGGAAGTGGATGTGATAAAACAACCAGATGATGGCATACAAAAACATGAGATGTCACCACTGGAAGTGAGAAGTGATACTAGTTTTCAGTAAGGATGCTGGCCCACTGACTTGTGGAGGGATTTTCAAATATGATAAAAATGGATGATGTAAATTAAGACAGAATATCAAAAAATCCTAACTAAAATGCTATTGTTACCATTGTGGATGACTACAAATGCAAAAATGTCATATTACTGCACTTCCTTTAATTATTTCCCACTGAAAATTACTTTCAGTCTGAAGAGAACACACAAGATTTTAAAATTTCCATAGAAACTATGAAATCCATTTTCTACCAACTTCACTGCCAGATGGATTTCTCACTGTTACTGCACACACTGACAAGTGAGAATGTTGTCATTTTCAGAAATGCTGATGTGAGCCCTCCTACTTAGCCTGCAACCTGTGTGTAAAGTTGCTTTTACTGCACCTTTCATATTGATTTCTTGCTTACCATGGTAGTGAAAAAGACAGCCTATATGAAATATACACTACAGCAAATAGAGTGTTTAGCATTCCTACGGAAATGTTCTCAATTTCCATGCTTTTCCCAGTCTATATTAGAGTGAAATAATGGACTGTTACTTCTTTTTGGAGGGAGAAAGCTGTCAGCCCCAGAATGGCAATTAAACTACGTAGCAAGTTGGCATTCAGGGCATTCAGCAGGCATGCGGGAGTCCCCAGTTCAGTTCGTTTGTTCTGCAGCCACCCGAGTAAGACAGCGTAGGGTACTAAACATCTACCCTCCACTTCCCAGATACAATCCTAAAGTATTATTCTGTGGACCAAAAAAAGCAGTGTCAAAACTGGCATATCTCTGATAAGGATCATTAAGAGAGACTTTTAAAACTCTTGGAGACTAAGGAATGACCTGAACTGGGCAGAGCAGTGACCTGTACCTTCAGCCTGTTGTCTCCCTAGCAAGTATCTTACAAATCACTCCATGGCTCAAAATATACTTCATAAAGAAACATATTTCATTAAAATATTCCTAACTCTAGCATTTTGTATGGACCTCAGCTGTGTTTCAGCTATGTTTTTAAAAATCTACTAGCAATTATGTTACTTATATTTTTGAAATGATTGCAGATGTTTGGAGAGATTTTAAACACAATATATGTATTCACTGTTGCCCGAGATGGTACATAGCTCTCAGTACAGTAAATTTTGAGGAAAAAAATATGCATTGCTGTAATTCAGTCACACTAACCCCTGGTTTCTTGAATTTGTCATCAAAAATATTAATAATATCATTTGACAGTAAAATAATTCAGATGGGTTAGCAGTAGATGAATGAGTTCTGTGGCACAACATGCTGGATGTTGCTTGCTTTAAAACTTGAAGTACAGCACTTCATTGATATTGCACACCACATGTAGCAATCCCACTGTAACTCAGAGTTAAAAAGCAAACAAATATTTGTGTGTGGGTGTCTGTGTGCGCGTGTGTGCGTTAAACCTACCTATATGTAAAGGGCCAAGTAAACAGGAATAAAAACAACGTAGAAGGAAGAACAGATGATCCACTTTCCGGTCTCGGTTCTCTCTTCCACAGGTTGTGGTCAGTCACTTCTATCCATCTGCTCCAAATACACTGTTCCACTACAAGCCCTCTGTCAGGTTTATCTCCCTATTCCCATCCTCCTTTCTTTTCTCATTTGCCCTTTTCCTTTCTTCTTGCTGGAGGGCCACATCCCACTGTTTGCATCTCTAACCTGTAACTTTTTATAGTAACTATAATCAGAGTCAAACCACATTCACAGCCACTCAGGTAAAAATCTTTTTGAGTGTATTCTTCAACACAAGACAAGCCATAAAGAAAGCAAAAAAATAACTTTTCAGAAAATTTAGTATAAACTTACTTCCCCAGTAATAACAATTTACTAATGTTTTTATAATTTTCTGTTTCTAAGTTCTGATGAACTTAATTGGCACTCTGGTCTAAGGTTATGTATATACTTTATCATTGACATTGGAACTTTGCTGCGTTAGATTCAAGGAATGCTATTCAAGATTTGGAGGATAACTTTCTCAAAGTTGTTGATTTTAATTTTGGAATAGCTATTCAATCAAAGCTAGTCTCAAAAATGACAAGGCATATCAGAACATGTTTTTGTGGTGCATAAAAGTGCATGAAGAACTATATTTTTATTTGGCTGAGTGAGATTAAATTACTGTATTTGTTTTTCTTTCAACACAACTCAACAGTGCTTTCTGAATTCACTCCTACAGAAAACTAATAAGCAGGATATAATAAGTGGCTAGTACTGCATGTAGACCAAAAGTCATGTTCACCTAATTTCTGATTCAATTTCACTGAAGCTGAAATTATGTTAAATTCAGCCTGACATTTGTGATGCAAAAAGTTCCAGCTCTGTTTTGGCCTGATGGATTCAGAATGATTTTATGCAGTTTGCACCTTAGAAAGTTCGAAAGCAGTAGCCCCTGTAGATATGTGCTGTATTTCCAGTTTAGATTCTCTTTTCCTTTGGGTTTCTCCTTCTGTTTTAGATCACAAGCCTAAAATGTAGTAAACACCACTTGTGAAACTATCAGCAGTTTTGGTAGCCTTCTAATGTAAAGGTGTGGAGAGCTAAAGAGATTTACTCTATTTAACATTAAGTGATTTATCTATGTCATAGTTTAACTTGCATGTCTTCTGTCCTTACCATCCAAGAGACAGTTTGCCATATCCCTGGTGCAGAACAAGAGCTGACCAAGCTCTCCATGGCAGAGATTTCAGCGTAGCCTCTGCTGTGCTGTGCCAAGGAACATCGGGGCTGGAACTACCTTGCCTCTGCTTCTCCCCTTGGGTTTGAATCTGACTCCCTCCTGTGGTGCCAGAAGAAACCAAAAGAGAGCATGAGAAAGGTTTCATGCTCCTATCTTTCCCTCTTCTTTATACGTCTTCCATGTTGTAAAGTCTCATGTGGTTTCCCTGTGAGCAATGTTTGCCAGAAGGAATCTTCCAGCCAGGCACGTCTGTGCTTTCCCACAGATGCTCTACGGCCTCCTGGCTGTTGATTAGCAGCCCTGCTGACATGGCAGATACTCAACCCCTGTTTTTACCACAATATGGTTATTCTCTTTTCTAACTAACTCTCGATATAAGGAGTTGGTGACCTCTCTGATGACTGTTGGCACTTGTTACAAATCCATTACACTTCCCAAACCTGTCAGTGGCTAACAGACGTTTGGACAATACCCTTATCACCGTTGTTAAGCTTTAATTTTTGGTCAACCCTGGACTGACCAAAGGCAGTTAGAAGACATGATCATTGTAGGTTCCTTTCAACTGAAATAGTCTGTTCTATTCCATTCTATTCTATTCTGTTCTGTTCTGTTCTGTCTTCTGTGTTTTTCTCAGGCATTTGCTTCAAAAGTAATTTAGACATCTGCTTGTGGCTTTGGTGGATTTCCAACTTTCAAATCCATATGCTGAGATGGAAATAGTACTAGAAATTAAATTGATGGGAGTTGGGTGTATTATGAGAATCCCTCAAGGAACCATTTGGTATTGCTAGGTTTCTAAAACAAAGTTTAGATCCCCTGTCTCTCAAGGCTGATCTGAATCTGAACAGACTGATGGAAAGCAAGTATCTAAGCACCTTAAAGCTAACAAGTTTTCATCAGGGACTGGGTATTTCAGTCTATGAAGAGGTTTTGAATACTCAACTACAGTCTCACAACCCTGCTTGGAGGGTCAAAAAACACTCATAGGAAAAAAGTCGTTGGAATGTACAATATGTCTCATTGCCAGTATGTATTACGTAAAGGTGGAAAATATATCATTCTCAAAATTTAAACAGAGAGCCTAAACTGATTAAGGCAA
Organism: Grus americana; assembly: GCF_028858705.1. NCBI lineage: Eukaryota > Metazoa > Chordata > Aves > Gruiformes > Gruidae > Grus > Grus americana. Next base: position 62,757,549 of record NC_072853.1, read on the forward strand.
GAATGTCTGTATATGAAGACTAATGGACCTGTTAATAAGGACCAATGTGTGTTTAATTGATAGCCAGGGAAATAGGTTGCTTTGTCAATATGTAAATTCTAATTTACATTGTTAACTTTTTAATAATGTAGGCTGTGATTTACATTGCTAGCTTTTTAATAAGATTTTCCTAATCCTGAAATACACTGCTGACAAATCAATCCACAAAATTTGTGTCTATGAGTGCTTGCAAGGGACCAAATACATAAATAGAAATTCTATTTAAGTACTGCAAAAGCAAAGTTAATTAAATACTTCATATCAGTTACTTCTCTACTTGTCAGTATTAAGAGGCAGAAACCTACAACGGAGTCTATGTCTGATTTTGGGTGAAAAGTGATCAGTAACTACTGTGAACATCAACAGCGTCAAACTCTAAAAAGAAGGAAACAATAAGGGCAGTCAGGACGTTGCCCCAGTTGTTTGACAAGCTCCCCTCCTCTGAACGCATGCTGAAATACTTCATCCAAAGAATAGAAACTTAAAATAAACAAGAAGACATCTTAGGTATATTCAGCATTCAGTGAAAGTCTCTTTGACTGCAGAAAAGTTGTTGAGTTCTCAATTTAATTAACATCTTATCCTTGATTTATCTTGACAATGTTTGTATTTATTATTCCATAAACATTTCATATCTGGTCTATCAGTTGCTCCTATGCATGCGGGAATGCTGGTTAAAGGCATAAGTGGCAAAAGAAATAGGATTTTTTTCTTCCTTTGGGAAGAGAATCTAAACAAACTTCTCCCATGATTGTTGAGACTCAGCTGGTACAGAATTCCAGTGATTCCATTTATATTCAATACATGGGTATCACTGAAATTATTTCAAGTATCTTCTCCAAAATTCCCTAACCAGAAACTAAATAATCTTACCCTCTATGAGTTATTTACATTCTATACACAAAAAGAAACTTTTTGTATCCCTGTAGTAGATTCATCACAGTGATACATTTTTTAAAATGTCTTCAACCTTTGTTGGTTACATTTGCTAACAGAAGAAGAAACATCTGTGGGAAAAACAATGTCCCAATACTGTCATTTCAAACTTAAAATATTTTTTTAAAAGCAAATACCAATTACATAAATTGTCAACATTTTTTTATAACCACCTTCGAAAACTAAAGCAACCTTATAATAGTGTCCTTTGCCATTTTTCCTTTCTGCTTATGATGGCAGAACACAATTACTAGGTTTTCTTATAACAAACACTGATTGACAAAGTATTATTTTTTTTCTTGAAGGACAATCTGTTTCTACAAAAATATGACACTGTCTGTCATAGAAAGGTTTACAGTCAGTAACACATCCACCACATTGAAATTATTTGCTGTGAAAAAGCCAAAAATTTGAGAGAAGCTGAAATTTTACCTTAATTAAAATAAATGTTTCTAAATGTCTACAGTGAACTCATGTTATGTAAACTGTAAAACTGAAGCACTGAAAAACAAAAACTAGCAAAAGCCACTGTGTATCCTCCACTGTCCTTGCACCAATTATTCTCTGAATTATACCGATTTTAGAACAGCCCATACATATTTTTGGACTTCATTACTTATTCCTAATTTAGTGTCAAAATGAGAAGAGGATCAGATTCCAACTTTTGCCAATGCAAAGCAGCACACATTTGAAGTAGAAAGAACATGCAACCATGATTTATATTGCTTAAAGTAGCAGAGCAAGTAGAATTTGACCTTTAAATTAAACTATTAAAAGCAAATAACAATGATTCATTTTCCAACTGTTATGTCTGCAAGGCTCATTTCTGAAGAGTTCTTCTGCTTTTAATTTAAATTCATTTGTGTCCTTGGTCACATCCTGTAAACTGCCCTACAGAATAAAAGCTCCAAATGTCATTTATAATTAGTTTTGAAACATGCACAAGTATTTTTAATATTTCTAAAAAAAATATTCAGTATAAATGCTGGTAGAAAAAGCAGAGGTTGTAGATTGTGTCATTTCCAAATCTTAGATAATTTATCCTTTACTAAAAAGCATGTGTGCATAAAATGAGCAATTATGTTAAATTATCTAAAAGAAAAAAATATTGTAAATACCTTGGTTGTATGGGTTGTATTTAATTTGGCTGTTTGTGTGTAGTTTCAATAGTACAGACACACATGTTAAAATGATGTGGTCTGAAAATATTTCCCATCGTACAAAATGGGATATTTTCATAAATGTTTTGAAAGCTTTACTAGATATTTTATTTGAAGTAATTTATGCTACTTACTGGTGTCTTGCTGGTAAAGCCTATTTGATGGTGACACCATAATATATTCAACTTCATTTTAGCTACTTTTAGGATCATCTTTCCAGAAAATGTTTTTTTATAGCAAAAAGAAGGAATATTTTGACATTAAAAATGCATTTTAGCTAATGCTAATTTGAAACCATTCCTAATAACATTTTAGTTTAGTTTAGTTTAGTTTAGTTTAGTTTAGTTTAGTTTAGTTTAGTTAATTTGGTTTGTTTTGGTTTATTATGCATTACAGTCAAAATAAACACTAAATGAGAATAATGAAATATCTTGAAATCCTGACTAATAGTTTGAGTGTATTGCTTGGCTTTGTTTCACAAAGTATTATTTTTGCTTTACCTTTTTGTCTACTGACTGTGTAATGATGAACAGAAGGAAGAGCTTTTCTTTAGTGTTTCCATTTACACTAAAGGTGATTAAAAATTAATTCTCTGCCATTTTCTGTAACTGTGGCTTTATGTTTTGAAAGTGTCCATGACAACATACAAAATATTTTTGATAAAAACATAAGAATAATCCAAGTATAGAGGATGATCAAAAGTGAAGATCAAAAGAAAAAGAAAATTAAGATAGAAATGCAATTTTCTATGAAGATTTGACTAGAAAGTTTTCCAACTTAGTCCAAGCTTCATCTTATCTCAGAATTAGTTCACAAACAGTTTATTTTTGGTGGCCGATATAGTCTTATTAGTTATAAGTAAAATTCAAACAGTTCAGAATTGAGATGCTTCTGTAAGCTATCTAAATCACTTGAGACAGTGACATGCAGGTAGTATTCTCCTGAGTAAAGACTATTTTGTAAGGCTGCCAGAATGCCTGTTGCCTGACAAAATAACAGACAGATTGCTCTTTCTATTCTTCATGGAACTAAGAGGATCATCTGGACACAGTGCAGTGCTGAAAGAGTGTTACTCAAAACAATGAAATAGAGAAAGGGTGTCAGGTGTTAATATTTCTATGTTAAAGAAGTATTTTTTATAGGGAGAAAATATTCCTGGGACAAAAAGACTAGAAAAACAGAAGAGTAAAGGACATTCTAAAATTTTTGCTTTTCTCATCTCATGTTTGGATAATATTCCATTAAACTTTTAGAAAAAAAAATGACAGTGTGCATACATTATATGAGTCTTCGGGAATGGAAAAGAGGTAATGTAAAACTTCGATTCAGATAACTTTTATGATTGTGGATTCAGCCAAATTTCTGTGGTGCATGCTACGATATCTATTAAAAATATGAAGAAAAAAAAAAATTGAAGCCACCAAGACTTCAGAATTTGCTTCATCCAGTGCTTCCCAAGCACTGGTTCAAAAGTGTTATAGGAAACCCACAAAATGATTAAAGCAAAAGTCCACAACCAAACCCACACATGTATACTTCCACATGTACAACTAACCAACTAACTAACTACAACTGGGGAGAATCAAACTAATTAACAAATATTCAAAGCTATGCCTAAGTTTTAGGTGGTTCTATGCGAAAGCTAGTTCTGCATACAAAGAATACAATGTTTTTGGAAACCACTATGTCAGTACTAAATGACATGGCAAGGTGGTATACTCTTTAAGAAAAAATTATATATATATATACAGTCATAGAATTTAAAAGTATAGAACAAATACTGCTCTAATTCACCCTCCTGACCCTAATACTCCTTCACCTATACTGTCATAACTTAGGTAACACAGCATCTAGGTCCGAGTTCTGTTGTTTTCAGTCCTTTGCCCTCTTGAATAATGAGGTTATAATGTTTTCTGTCAGCAGTAAAGTGGATTTAGACAGAAAAGTACTTCAGAAATTCTTGAGTGAAAATTAAAAAAAAAAAACCAAACAAGCAAAACAACAACAAAAGTTCAGGGACCACAAGGGCATTTAAAACAGAATTTAATAGCTAGAATCATTCTGTTCTGTTTCAGGAGTTTAATCTCTTATGTATAGTTCTACAGCAAAAAATATTTGGGTGCAGTTTAGAAATGAACTTGAGTTATTTCATTTAAACTGAAATAAAGCTCCCAGCTACAGGGGCAATTGACTGAACTTTACTTTTTGATATTTTTACTCTGAGTTTGTAACAGTGTAAAGTCTGTCATTGAAGAACAACGGCAGCTACAAAAATCCAGACCAAAATTCATCTCTAGTTTGTTTCCTCCTATTTTTAACATTCTAGTTTACCCTTCAAAAAACAGGTGAGATCTGTGTTGGGAAAAGAATGTTATCTCTTTTTTTATCCTTTATGATTGTCTATGCATGTATTAAAAAATAATTTTCCTTGGGAAAAGGTAGCAATCCTTTTTCCAAAAATAAGAGACCAAATTGAGAAAATAATTTATTTTGGAAAGGGATCTTTACTGTCATAGGCTTAGGTTGGGTCTTAATCTCTGCCTAAATCTATAGTGATCCTTAGGTGCCTGTGGTATTACAATTTGTATGCTATGCAGTTTACATAACCCTGCTTTTTGGTGGCCTTTTATCATAAGGAAAGTGTAATGTTTCTCATGGTAAGAATTTGTTGAAGTGAGTATATCAAGAGGCAAGTAGTTGGTTGGTTTAGTGCAAGATGTCACAGGGATATGTATTGACCATAGGGCCAGCAATTGAAACCCCTGATTTAAAATGTGTTACCTGAGTATATAAAGACAAAAATAGGTTACCACAAAATAAATTATCCTTCATTTTTCTCGTAAAATTAAGCTGGTTTTCTCTCTATTGTGTCTGTATAATTCATCTTTGCTTGTTACTTCTGTATGAATTTTGGCTCAATCCTGGCTTCTAAACCAGGGAATTTCTGTGGACTTCCCTTCTTCTCCTTGACAAGCACACTTATTTCTTGACCATTTTAAGCCTTATTCATGCAAATGTTGAGTTTAAGGTATTCAAATGACCTTGGTGAGGTTGCTGGAAACAGATAAGCCTCTCTTCTATTAAATCCCAGCATGGTTTCTCCATCCTTTGGGATGACCTTTTTTGGCCATGTATGTTGATGGTGTTCACTCTAAGCACAAATCATTTATCGACCCACTGATACAATACAATGATATGAAACATTTATTTCCAGGCAAATCCAAATTCATCAAGTAGATTCAGCATTTTGTAACAATACAATCACTTCTCTATGACTAAAAGATTCCTCAAGAAGTGGAAAATTTCTGATTTTTTTTAACGGTTAAGATTCAGATTACTTATTTTTAGTGATTAAGCAATTTCATATAGCTTCTTAAATAGCAACTTACTTTTCACTGGGCAAAAACTAATTCACTTCCACTCAAATGAGCTGCTTCCAATGGAAAGCCAAGAAATGTTATTCTAAGTATACCAGTGAGTCTCTTACATTCTACTAACAATGAAAGTAATGGTAATAAAATCCACCTGACAAATGAACATGTTATTTATTCAGATGTCATGGTTTTCTACTCTATAGTTTGTGGCATAAACCTTTATCATAGATATATTTCGTTCTCTAGATCTATCCATGGGTATGCTCTCGGCTTAGTGTAAATCAGTAATAGATAATATCACCTGAAAATTTCATAGAGTTGACAAAACCTGCCAGTTTACTACAGTATTGCAATGTATCACGTGCCGTGCTCAGATGAACAATGAATAAAATCTGTGGGAATTGCAACAAGAAATGGTATTGTCTGTCCCTTCCTGGTCCTCATGAGTGCGGTCCCAATGGAAAGCAGAGACGTGATCCCGGAGCCTGGCACGGTGGGCAATGCAAGTTGGGGACTTTAAGACCTTTTTCCACACTCACCTGGGATCTGTGGGTTCCCTTTCCTTCAGTCGCCCTTCTCCATGCATTCATTCCCTGACTTCAGGTACTGCCTTTTCTGCCCACATGCCTGGCAGCTGTGTCCTGCTGGTCACAAGGAAGGCCAGAAGAGCACAGCAAGCTCCAGTCCCTTATTGTCAACACTGCTAGTGTCTCCATGCCAGCTAGTCCTCCACACTGCTGGTCTGCAGAGATTACTTTCATAGCAATATACATACATTATGGACAATGTACTGCTCCAGCTTTTGAAACAGGAACAGGAAAAAAACAGGAACAAGAAGAGATCATTTTGAGGGACAGTGAGGCTTGGCTGGTCCACATGGACAAGAGTTGTACCAACAAGTTTGGGATTTGGGATACTACAGCAGCCCTGGAATACAACAAATATGATGCTGTTTGGTGCTGCATATATTTGGGATGTCAATATGGTGTGTTAGCAGTGCTCCAGTGTTGCCAGCTTTCTAGCAAATATTGGCAAACTGTTAAAGCTGCTTCATTCAAACTAAATAGTAAATAAATTTACTTTAGCATTCGTTGTCAATGTTTTGATTTTCTTTGCACATTTCATTTATGCATCGTACTACAAAACTGCATTGGATGCTTAAACTTTAAAACATACTATGCTAATCTTTCAAAAAGATTTCATTAACTTGCATACTGTAAATTAATAATTTCATACAGTTCAAAATATTGCAATGAAATGGTCTTTCAGCACATCATGTAGTGTCCTGCTGAGTATCAGCAGTAGGAAATGTGTCTTTAATGGCATATATATTAAATTTATAGGATTACAGTATTTGCTATGTCTGTCAGCCTTTCAACAAGAACAATGTAATTTCTGCAGATGATTGTTCTTTGTCTTGGTTTAGAAAGATAAGAACAATTCCAATTTAGATTTCCAGAAGCATTTCAGTGACGCTATGTTTCTATTTCATTTAAGGACTGTAACATCAGTTGGTCAGTATCTATTCTGTGTGCCTGTGCTAATTTTGGCTGGGATAGAGTTAATTTTCTTCACGGTAGCTAGTACAGGGCTATGTTTTGGATTTGTGCTGAAAACAGTGTTGATAACACAAAGAGGTTTTTGTTACTGCTGAGCAGTGCTTACACAGAGCCAAGGGCTTTCTGCTTCTCACCCCACCCCACCAGTGAGTAGGCTGGGGGTGCACAAGGAGTTGGGAGGGGACACAGCCAGGACAGCTGACCCCAACTGACCAATGGGATATCCCATACCATATAGAATCATAGAATAATAGCATGGTTTGGGTTGGAAGGGACCTCAAAGGTCATCTAGTTCCAACCCCCCTGCTGTGGGCAGGGACACCTTCCGCTAGACCAGGTTGCCCAAAGCCCCATCCAACTTGGCCTTGAACACTTCCAGGGAGGGGGCAGCCACAACCTCTCTGGGCAACCTGTTCCTGTGCCTCACCACCCTCACAGTAAAGAATTTCTTTCTAACATCTAATCTACATCGACCCTCCTTCAGCTTAAACCCATTACCCCTTGTCCTGTCACTACACTCCCTGATAAACAGTCCCTCTCCAGCTTTCCTGTAGGCCCCTTCAGGTACTGGAAGGCTGCAATTAGATCTCCCTGGAGCCTTCTCTTCTCCAGGCTGAACAACCCCAACTCTCTCAGCCTGTCCTCACAGGAGAGGTGCTCCAGCCCTCCGATCAGCTTTGTGGCCCTCCTCTGGACTCGCTCCAACAGCTCCACGTCTCTCCTGTACTGGGGCCCCCAGAGCTGGACGCAGTAGTCCAGGTGGGGTCTCACAAGAGCGGAGTAGAGGGGCAGGATCACCTCACTTGACCTGCTGGTCACACCTCTTTTGATGCAGCCCAGGACACTGTTGGCTTTCTGGGCTGCAAGCGCACACTGCTGGCTCATGTTGAGCTTCTCATCAATCAACACCCCAAGTCCGTCTCCTCAGGGCAACATAACATCATGCTCAGCATATAAGGGACTGGAGGAACAGAAGTAAGGGGAGGACATTTGGAGTGATGGCATTTGTCTTCCCAAGTCACCGTTAACGTGTGACAGAGCCCTGCTTTCCTGGAGATGGCTGAACTCCTGCCTGCCCATGGGAAGTGGTGAATGAATTCCTTGCTTTGCTTTGCTTGTGTGTGCGGCTTTTGCTTTACCTATTAACTGTCTTTATCTCAACCCACAAGTTTACTCTTTTAACCTACTGATTCTTTCCCCCAACACACCAGGAGGAGTAAGCAAGTGGCTTTGTGGTGCTTAGTTGCTGGCTGGGGTTAAACCATGACAGGGCCATTATAAGATCTACTTTATCCTAACATTTTACCATACATTTAATTGCCATTTCATTTAAAGTAATTTCTTACAGAAAAGGGCTATAAAATTTAACAGGCAATGATAACTTTCTTAGTTTCAGTTAACCAAGACATGAAATTTGAATTTAATTCCTGTTATATAATTAATTGCCCTTGAAACTGGAGAAAGAAAGGTAAGACACAGGGAACAAGATTTTAAGGTAGTATGACTTCATTATATTTAACATCTGGGAAATACCAGGCAGTAAGCCAGCCAGTGCTGATCATTCCTCCTTTATAGGTTTACCCAAGGCAGACCTCTGCTGCCAGCTAGCCTCCTTCATCCTCCTTCACACTAGATATAAGAGCTGTATCAGAGCTCCTGTTTCTCTCACTTTGTACAAAGTTGAAAGGGGAAGGAACAGGTTATGGCTTTTTGCTAAGCAATGACAATTTCTCCCACTTGTGGAAGATGCTTTCTCTGGCTCCTAATACTAATCCTTTTCTGGTATTTTAAAAACATTTTTTTTATATGCCTTATAATTGAGTTGTTGGTCACTGTACTTCCACAGTCCTTTCTAAGACGTTTGAGGAAGACAAGACATTTGAGGAGACCAGCTTAGCTAAACAGGAATGTCATGCCTGAGCTCTGATGCAAAAAAGCAGTCTGTAGGTGATGGAAGCAGGGACATGCTGCAAAAGTGGAATTTAAAAGCATTACAGAGGTCACACAGGGATGGTATCAGGAAAGCAAAGTTCAGCTGGAATTCAGACTTGGAAGAGATACTGAAGATAACAAGAAGATCTTCTACCACTGCATTAGTTCAAAAGGCTGAGTAAGGAAAATAGAGGCCCATTGCTCAGTGAGGAGGGTGATTTAGTGACCGTAGGCACAGACAAGACTAAGGATTCAGTCCCTTCCTTGCCTGAGCTTTTGCTGGCAAGGTCTCACAGGTGTCTCTGATTAGAGGCAGGATTCAAGGAGGAGAATGACCAGCAGTGGATGAGAATTAAATTAGGGATTACTGGAAAGATTTTGACCCATGCAAGACCTTCATGATTGATTCCAAGAAGGATGGCCAATGTTCTTACCAGGTCTCTATCAATTTTGAAAGGTTGTGGAGCTTAGAGATGCCACTGACAACTGCAGAAAGGCAAATGTTGCACCTATCTTCAAAAAGGGAAACCAAGATGATCCAGGAAACAAGAGGCTATTCAGTCTCATTTTAGTCCCTGGGAAAATCATAGGGCGAGTGTGTGTGCGCACGCGATTGGGATATCCTCCAGACAACATTCTTGTCCTTCAGTGAGTAACAAAATATTTCAGAGGGGTTGTTTTTAATGAACAATTGTAATAGAAGAAAAAAAATTATTTGGCTTCCACATAAATAACTGATAGCTTTCCTATAGCTGTCATTAGCACTAAAGAGGAGACCCAGAGTAAAACTATTTAGTCATTTTACATTTAACACTGAAAGATACTTTTGCTCTTTGGTGCCACAAGCATCTTACTAGTCACCTACTTCATTAAGAGCAGCAGCTGGGAGTTCCTTTGCTATTAAAATAATCACAGAAACTTTTCAAGCAATTTTTTACTTCAAACATTTCTAATAAAAGTTTTTCAAAACAACAATTTTACCCATTTACATAGGAACAGGCAGACCAATTTTATTAGTATTTTAACTCAAATGTAATACAAAGACTTCAGGATTATGCAAATTAAAAAAAAATGATGGATTTCTTTGCTTTCTTAAAATGAATAAAACATAATTTTGTTCTTCTTTCAACTTACCCTGAATTTAGTGCATAACAAATAGGAAAAATAAAGCCTGAAAGTCGGATTTTGTCAATTGTTTTTTTACAACTACAGGTTTTTTGCTTAAGTTTGTTTTCATTCACCGTGTAAAAATGGAATTTCAACTAACAGTACTGATTTATTTTATAAGAAGTATTGGTTCTGACAGCATTTTAATTTTTAGCAAAACATTGAACAATTATTTTTTTTTTTAAATTTACCTTAGCTTAAGTTTAATCCTACCTAACATTTCTTTCAATGAACTACAGCATTCTTTCTCATCAGATTAAACAAAAAAATCAAGGTGTCTTTCTAAACAGTTCTAACAAAATAAATCAAGAAGTGCTTACTTCAGAAAAGGTTGAAATAATATGAAAAATACAAGAGAAAATCTGTAACAAAGACTTTTTGATCAGTTCCTATTTGTCAATGTCCTTGAAGAGTTTATTCTGTTCATTGGGTTCACACTTACTTGATCAGTGTATCAAACCTAAACATCATTAATTTATTGTGATAGTTAAATCCAGACCAGTTTATTTTTCCTCCATTGTCATTACCAAAGTTACTGGCTTCTGCCCTGATGTTCAGACACACGAGAAAATGTATCAGCGGATAAGAGAATAGACAATGTTTTTTTGAAGACACTCCTATAGCTATCACGCAGCTCAGAAATGACACTATTTTGCCTACTGTCTCTGCATTCATGCTTGCTTCATTAATGACAGTAAACAGTTGCCACATTCTCTGTAAAACAGCTTTCACATGGACAGAACAATAGAGCTTTAACAACCGATAAATAACTGCAGACATTAAACCAAGCTGCGAGTAGTATAAGCCCATTAAACAAGTCCATATCACCAATATAATAAGATTTTGTGTAACAGTTATAGGTCAGAGAATGACAGTCATGAGAATAATTTTAAAACGATGAGAGTTGCTGTAATAGGTTTTTTTGGATGGAGGAAAATCATTTGGTGTTTTATAAGACAGTAACAGCATTTTAACACAGATTTAAAAGTACTTGACGTGTCCTGCACATTTTCCAAATTAATTAAATTCATAATGTCAGACTATAGCTATAAATTTAATATAACAGTGTTATAAGAACAGACACAGAGCTAAGAAATTATTAAGCACATGAGCAAGGTATTGACTGGACAGTTTTACACTATGTCAGATTTTTAACAATCGGCTAGCCGAGTCCCCGAGAGTTAAACATTTGTAATTCATCAGCGACAAAACCAAATGGGAAGATAGGTACCAGCTGCCTTCTGATCACAGATAAAAAACTGCTTCACTAGGGGAGCTGTGGTAAGCAACTTGCTCTTCAGATTTGAGAGCTTTAACAAAGAAAAGCTCTCCAAGTGTGAGAGCTTGCTGCTGTTAACCTGGTAGGCCTGGAATGAGGAGCAATTCAAGTTAGCCACCTATGAAAAGTGTCAAGCTGCTCCAGTCAGGGGAGGAAAATCAATGGGAATGATAATACAGAGATCGTGTTTTGAATGATGTTAGGTTATTTGATTGCATGCCTGTGACTGCATGTGAGTTAAGTGGAAAAGAAAATGAGTGAAGGCTGAGTAGATCTGAGAAGCATGGAGTAAATCTCTAAAGAGCACATCTAAATTATCACCTTCCCATGGGTATCAAAAAGGGTTACAGATGAGTGAAAACTCATACAAAATGGGAATGTCTGACATTTTTCTGCATATAAGTTTTTTCATTAGCTGATGGTATGGGCATTCAGCGAACTGTAAAAGGGGAGGGGACACAACCTATGGGATTAGTAGAATTTCAGCGCTCTTAACTAATTGTTTCTGTGTTATTTTCAACCAAAAATAAGTTTAAGTAACACAAGCAGATTGCAGGAAATTTTCCTCTGTTTTGTTCCCCTCTCTGGTCCACCCTGCTGCACCTAAATGATATGGAGCACCTTTCAGATTGTGCATATAGCTCAGGAGAATACATCTTTCCTTTTAAGACAGTCAATCTACACAATTTATTTGGATTAAGAAAAGGTTTTTCACAGAAGAAATATTTTCATTTAATTTCTCGTGGAAACTGGAGGCGCTGTGTGAAACGACTGCCTTATAGAATAATGTAATTCTGAAGGAATAGAGTCTGCTATGGGATTCCTCTGTGATATAAGACAACTCATGTAAAATGTTTTCACAGGTGGTTGCTATTTAATTTTAGGTTCTTGGGGTATAACTTGCAGAAATGCAGTGTACTCTTTGATGTTGGTGACTGAAAACTCTGCTCTGAACACTAAGTACTGTATAATGCTACCATGGAACTGTTGTGTTAAAAAACATTAGAAACTTTTAACAATTTGAGCTTTAAACTCTCTTTGATTTAATTCCTCTGTTATAGAAAATGGAGATAATAATTCTTCACCTTACATAGGTGTTCTGAAGATAGGTTTTGGAAAGGAATAAGAATGTTGAAGTTGAAGCACCTGAAAAAGAGTCATTAAAAAAAAAAAACAAAACCAAACAAAACACCAAAAACCCAAAACAAACACCACAAAACCCCAAATCCACAGTTATTTTGTATTTTGTGGTAATTTATATGAAGGCAAGTAGGTAGTACATGGGAAAGACATGAAGACAATAAAGATAAAGATTGAAAAATAATTATTCCATGAATGATATTGTGTGAAATAGACTACGGAATAGGATCATTAAAAATGTATCACCATGGTGAAAATATATGCAATCAGATATGTGAAATTCTGTTGAATTTTTCCTAACTTTTGAGTTCTTGATTATCAGCATTCTAACATTTTCTAATTATTATTATTATTATTAGAAGGTATGTAAAGATATGTATATACATAGAGTTAATTTGTAAAATAAAATTACACAGATAAGCCTTAAATCAAGGCACCCATTACAAGCACTGAGCTTATTTTCACATGCTTGGTTATTCAGATAACCAAAGGATAGTTTAATGCTCATTGAGGAATAATTTATTCAGTTGGACATAAACTTAATAAGCAATGAGTTAAAATTGTTGTATAGACTGTTAATAGTCATTTGAGGGAAAGGAATAAAGCAATGAAGCAGTCAAAGTGACAATCTGTGACAAGTCACGTTCCTTAAAATGTCAAAAAAGACAGAGTGGTTTGGACAAAGTACTTGAAATACCATGTCTGTCATCAGTATTACTAATGTGCCATGTGTAGTCGCTACAAAATAGCAGAACTAATCTCTGTAAATAGATTCTAAATCTAGCAGAGTTGTTACTCCTAAGTACATGCATAAGTGGGTTATCACAGAATAACAGAATGGTTGAGGTGGGAAGAGACCTCTGGAGGTCATCTGGTCCACCACCTCTGCTCAAGCAGGGCCACCTACAAACAGTTGCCCATGTCCTTTTCTAGATTGCTTTTGAATATCTCCAAGGTGGGAGGATCCAAAACCTCCCAGGGTAACCTGTGCCAGTGCTCAGTTGACCTCACAGTGAAAAAGTGTTCCCAGATAGATGGAACCCTCTGTTTCAATTTGTGCCCACTGCTTCTTGTCCTGTCGCTGGGCATCACTGAAAAGAATCTGGCTTCATCCTCTTTGCACCTTCTCTTCAGGTATTTGTGCACATTGGCAAGATCCTCCTGTGCCTTCTCTTCTCCAGGCTGGAGAGTCCCAGTTCTCTCAGCCTTTCCTCATGTGAGTGATGCTCCAGACCTTTAATCATCCTTATGGCCCTTTGCTGGACACAGCACTCCCAGTGCAGCCTCACCAGTGCTGGATAGAGGGGAGTGATCACCTCCCTTGACCTGCTGGCAACACTTCTAATGCAGTTCAGGATACTGTTTTACCACACTTCTTTGCCACAAGGGCTCATATTTAACTTGGTGTCCATCAGGACTACCAAGTCCTTTTCTGCAAAGCTGCTTTCCAGCTGGGCACTTCATCAGGTGACTTGCAACATTTATCAGAATATTGTGATGAAAAACACCATTCAACCCAAAAGGAGTAATTTAATAAATAATGAAAATTATAGTAATTATAACCTAAACAAGTTCAAGGAAGGAGAAAAGACCCCATTTCCTGAATGGCACCATAAAATCAAATTACAAATAAACCCACCTGCGTAAAGACAGAAATGTCAACATAAAATTCATCATGCTTAATTTATTATCCCCAGAGCTTGGAGGAAGTTTATATTAAATATAACCTAGAATTACACATGTAGTTTGTATTTCCCTCAGTTTTCAAATTACTCACCATGACCTTCACAATGTTTTATTGGAATGAATGTGAATTATTCTCATCAAAGGATTGTTTTCTGCAATTGAGAGAAAATTCAGGAGAAAATGGAAAATACAAAGTGAAGTATTTTTGTTTCTTTGAAAATATACTTAATATACACAACTTAAAGTTGTTTGTGTGTATTAAAGCAAAGTCCCAGGAAGCCTGAAAGCCAGCACGGTTCAAGCACAAAATTTGGATTATCCTAGTTGACTACGTGTCTACAGGCATTAAATTCTGTTTATCCTACCTCACCATTGCTCTAGTCTCTCTGTTCTGAATCTACTTTGTATTCAAACATCGATGAACATAATACTTCAGAAAAGTTCATCTGAGCTTTTATAATTGCACTAATTAAGCCTTTTTCTGCTGAAATGCCTCATTCAGCACATCTTAGAATTGTTTGTTTTCTGGTTTAGGCTGCGTCATATTCACAGGACACAGTCGTGCTGCCATCAGCATTCTCTGGAACAGTCTCAACTCATTACCTAGGTGGCACAAAATTTTTGGTTCTCCCTTTACTTCCTGTCCAAGACCTGTCTTGTGCTATTTCATTTCGTTTACCTTCTACTCCTCTAATCTTCAAGATCATCTGCATCACGCATGTTATTAAACCTAATTTCCACATGTCTGGGAAGTTTTAAAGCCATCATGTTACTCTTAAAAGAAATGATTGGTGAGATAAACATACTAACAAAACCACTCCATGTGGGGGGCATGCAGATGTGCATATGTGTCTAATGTAAAATCTTGGGGATAACTTTTCTAAAGAAAGGGATAGCTAGGTGAAGTTTTGTATTAGGTCTGGCTGAGATGGAGCGACTTGTCCCCACAGCAGCCCTCCCCGTGCGGTGCTGTGTATCGGCAGCCAGCAAGGTGTTGGTAGCACACCAGGGTTTTGGCTGCTGCTGAGCAGGGCTGGCACAGCACCAGGGCTGTCTCTCCAACATTTCTCCCCTCACCTGTACCCTGGGGGTGGGCAAGATCTTGGGAGGGGACACGGCCAGGACAGCTGACCCAAACTGACCAAAGGGATATTCCATACCGTATGATGTCTGCTCACCAACAAAAAGCTGAGAGAAAGGAGAAGGGGGGACATTCGTTATTCCAACTTTTTTTTTTCCAGAGCAATGGCTATGTGTACTGAAGCCCTACTTCCCGGGAAGTGGCGAGACATTGCCTGCTGATGGGAAGTAGAGAATAAATCTTTTCTTTTCCTTTATTTCTGCACATCACTTTTGCTTTTGCTTTATTAAACTGCCTTTATCTTGACCCACGAGTTGGGGTTTTTTTCCGTCATGTTTTCTGCCCCACCCTGTCCTGCTGAGGGGAGTGATAGAGTGGCTTGGTGGGCCTGGTGTCCAGCCAAGGTCAACCCACCACACCTGTGAAGCTATGAAAACTGGTAATGTGATAAGGAGACAGATCTACAATCTGCAAATGTGTTATATTTAGAACACCCGACCCCAATGCCCCAAAATACAGTTATACTGATAAGTAATACAAACAGTATTCCCAAACATAGAATCAGAAACAAGACAGTGTAGATATGTAATAAACTAATCTATGTTATCTATTTTTACATATACATATATGTGTGTGTATATATATATGTGAATATACGCGTAACACTGTATAAGCTAAGCAGTATAGCTTGTACCATAGTGATGATATGGCCCAGGTTTCTATGAGAACATGAAGAAATCAGAGAAAATTGATGATAAAAGAGGTGACATAAAAATAATAGACCATAATGAGAAAAAGAAAAGTACTTGTCTTATTTGAATAGAAGAGGATGTTCTAAGCTGAAAAAGACTAAAGTAACCTTATGAGTTTAAAACCTTAAAAAGCAGTTTTGGATTCAATCTCTACTAAGGAACATACAGGTTAAATATCAGGGGAGAGAACCTCTATAACTGTTAGGACACTTAAGTAATGGAACAAGCTGCCAGGGGAGGATGTGAAATCATCTTTGTAGCAGATAATAAAAGCTAAATGGCATCCACATGTCCCAAGTATTGCTGAGACGTGCAACACGATTTTTTCCCAGATAAAATATGAGACAGTGACCACTCAAAGATTTTTAATACAAAATTATTCTGTGTGCTCTTCATGAGTCTCTTCCTCACCCTCAAAACAAGCAACCATGCAAATGGGTCACTTCATTTCTAACCTGACTCACACTTTGAAGGGGGCTATCTTTTCCAGAAGTTTTCATTATTACTAGTCCAGAATTTGCAGTACATATTTTATGGCCTATATCAGACAAGCTGGCGAACTGAGATGCAAAATGTAGCCCTTTATTCATGAAATTAGGTTGACCACAGTTTTACACTAGAAACTAAAAAGTAAAAAAAAAAAACCAGAGAAAATTAAGTATATCATAATTTTAGTAGATAGGTAGTTCTACTATATGCATTTTAAAGTATTTTTATTTAAGAACTGAAACAAAACCTTGACTCACATGTTATTCTTAAAAATAAGCTATAATACAAAATAAAAACAGAATTGTTTTTGACTATTAATGCTTTCTTTTTCAGTCAGTATACTGTAAGAATATTGAAAAAAAATGACTAGTCACCATCCCTTGTGCATTATAGACAGATTTGTATTAGCTTTAATTTCACAACTTCTCATTATTAAAAATATTTGCAGATTTGTAAAATTTGCACAACAATTTCCTTTAAGTCTTTAATTTCTTTGTTTCCCTTCCCCTACTATCAGGAAATCTCAAAAATTCTGTCTTCAAAAAATTCTGTTTTCTAAAACATGTAGCTTACAAGTAAACACTATTGTCCCTTCCTCTTCAGAAACAGAAAGGAAGAGAGTGTCTTGGAAACTGTTTTGGGGAGGGGTCATTTTTTTGTTTTGTTTTTGGTTTTACCTGTTCTTTTCAAATTTAATCATTTGTTGATAGGTGTAGCTCCTTCCTTGTAGGTGGGTTTTTTAGAGCACTCACACAGGATGTTATTTCCCTCCTCTCAGATAAGATGGATGATTAAACAGCAATGCACAAGCAATCTGTGCAGTCTGATTCATAGTGTCTTGGTTTTGGTGACTTTCCTCTACTTCCAAGGAACACAATGACCTTGCCAGCTTATTCAGCTGAAAATAGGAACAAGAGTAAAGTGGTTAGTCTTAACAGTGTACCCAATCACTGAAAAATGGATAATATTAAGATTTACTTTATCATTACTTTAAATGGAATCTCACTTTGAGAATTTATGTTCAAATTTATCTTAACATGAAACATATTTCTGTGGTTTTTCTTTTCTTCTTCTCGAAAACATCATTGCTTGCAATACTTCTTATACTACAGAACGAACAAGGGTTCTGTGGATTGCATGCAGTTTTTTCACTCAATGGCATTTCACTATCTATTTTTTATTTTTCTCTTTTCTGAGGTTTCCATTCTAAATTTATTCACCTCTATCCACAGAGGAAAACTCATATCTTCCCAGAGCAAATTGACTTTCCTAATCTTTCTTTATTTTCCTGTTTTGTACTGAAATATGTATGTCTTTCCCTCCTCTCAAGTACTTTATACTTCCTTATTGATCAAACTACATTTCTGAAACCATGGAAAAAAAAAAAAAGAGGGAAATTAAAGAAGAGACAAAGTGCAAAAAACTATATTAACACAACTGAAATAGAAAAGCTGGAGAAAGAAGATAAAGAAAAAAGAAACCAACACAAATATATGAGAGCAATATAAGTCACATAAAGTAAGAATGAAGATGCATTAAGGAACTGAGAAGTTGGAAATATGGCAGCTGGAAAGGGCATAAGAGCTGTGGGCAATTTAAACAGCCTTAATATTCTTAATGGACTGCAGATACAGCAAGGTGGTGGAGCTGCAACCTGAGGAAAACAACCTCTGTCTAATTTGATCCTTCCAAGTGATTATTCAAAAGTTATTAGTTGTCATCCCTGGGGACCCTATAAGCTTGCCCAACAGAATGCAAGGGAAACATAAAACACATGTTTCAAGTTACTCTTTTTAACTTGGAAGCTATTTTTTTCCTTGTTACATCTTTGTCACTTCACCATCTTGTTCCTTCAACAGAGTGTTTACTATGAGGAAGTTTTGGAGACAAGGAAGGAGGATTTGGATTATTACTTTATTAATGATCAAAATTAAAGAATTCATAGAATCATAGAATCACAGAATGGTTTGGGTTGGAAGGGACCTCAAAGGTCATCTAGTTCCAACCCCCCTGCTGTGGGCAGGGACACCCTCCACTAGACCACGTTGCCCAAAGCCTCATCCTACCTGGCCTTGAACACTTCCAGGGAGGGGGCATCCACAGCTTCTCTGGGCAACCTGTTCCAGTGCCTCACCACCCTCACAGTAAAGAATTTCTTTCTCACATCTACTCTAAATCGACCCTCCTTCAGCTTAAACCCATTACCCCTTGTCCTGTCACTACACTCCCTGATAAACAGTCCCTCTCCATCTTTCTTGCAGGCCCCTTTCAGATACTGGCTAAGGTTGCAATTAGATCTCCCTGGAGCCTTCTCTTCTGCAGGCTGAACAATCCCAACTCTCTCAGCCTGTCCTGATAGGTGGACAGCTTCACATAAATTAGTGAAGCTTCATTATATACTAGATCAAAAATATAATGATAAAGCATACCCCACATTAATATTTTAAGAAGAATGATGCAGTTAGCCAAATCATAACACAAAAATAATTATAAAAATAGTAAGGGTTGTGGAATAAATGCTAGAAACCTCAAACTTTATGGTGATTTAGACATTCAATAGGGTGGACTCAAGAGGGGGTGTTCACTGGCCCATAGGACTTCCCATAAAATCTCCATATTAATTCATATCAACAGACTTCCAGCTTTGACTCAACATAGTGTACATGCTCAGAAATGACAGCCTAGGGTTTGTGCTGGGAGGCTGGCAGTGCCCATCCAGTCATATTGGAAGTGACTTTGTAAAGCTGCACAATGTGTATGACAATGCCGTGGCTGACTTTCTCCATCTGCCTCAGCATTCACAGGAAAGTCCTTTTGCTTGTGTCTCCCATGCAGTGATCCTCTGGCTGCTGGTTTATTCTCATTTATTTTTCTTTATACCAAGCATACCAAGCAGCAATTTAACTAACTTGTGGACTTTTCTCTTTTAAACATCCAGTTCCTTATATGTGTATATCCTTTTCAGATCATAGATTACAGAACCCATCGAAGGTCCCATGTTCTTATATATGCCTATTTCTGGGCAGAAACAAACATATTCATATGTGGGTGTCCTTTAGATAAAAAATTGCTTCTGTATACCTTGGTGGAACTTGAAGAAGGTAAGAGAGCCATACAGAAATTGCACGTTTATTTTCATTTTTTAGTGCAGACTATATTTTCCTTGATGAAGAATGAATGGCGATGTACTGAAATTGAACAACTAATGTTAGGGAGTTACAGTCAAAAGAGAAGCAAAATTAAAATTCCCAGTGTTGAGATTAATCTTCTTTAGAACAATATTTCAGTCATGTTAGGCAGAAGAAGAAAAAAAGGACCTCCTTCCCCTTTTTTTTTTATTTTTACTCATATTTTCAACTGACCAGTCAATTACTTCTTAAGACATTAAATGCTGCAGTTGACTACCATAGACATCTGTGTAGGTATAGAAAAGTACCCAAGTCAATAAGTGTGAAGAAGGCCAGACAAAAATATCAAATAACACAGATAGAATTTTTTAAAAAATCCTTCATTTTATACCACTTAATTTTCAAAAACTAATTAAAGAGTTCAGTACTGGGGCCTTTCTTGTTGACAATTAAATAGCTAGGCTGCTTTCCCAGCCATTCAGCAACAGTACTGAAAGTATTTGATACGAACGCCTGACTTAATTAACTGTGCAGTTAAGTGAATTGTCAAAATTTAATTTGCATGAAAAAAAATAAATTACATTCAATATATTATCACTACCAATATCTGTAGAATTCTACAATTCAACATTCAAAGTATTTTCTGTCCTGAAGATATAATTGCTCTGAAAACATTTCTGTATTCTGAATCTTTTAGAGTGCATGTGGCATGAGCCATATTATTAAAGGTATTTTGGTGCTTAAAGATCCACGTGAATACTTTTCCTTTGATGATTATTTTTTTTTTATCAAGGATATATCCTTTAATAAGGATGCTACAAACAATTTCTAATTTGAGTTTAATTCAGTAAAAATTTCTTGTGCCACACCTCAGAGAAAACCAACCCAAAAGCAATTTTCAGGTTTTATGGTAATTTTTTTCAGAAGAAAATTTTCTTTAGGAATTTTGTTAAATATTAATTTCAAATGTAAAAAAAAATCTTTAGATTTCTCGTAATCAAAATCTTAAACAGTTATTTTATTTTGCTTTGCAGAACAACATTTTGACTGACCTAAACCACTTTTGGTTTAGTCAAAAAATCTTATTTATATTCATATCCATCCATACATGTATTGATACACAAGTGTATCATACGCATATCAACTATCCAATTGTTTTCCATCAAATCTCCCAGTTTAGCAACTGTGCATCTGTTGTGGTTTAGCCCTGGCTGGCAACTAAGCCCCACGCAGCCACTTGCACATGGCTCCTCCCCTCCTCCCCTCCTCCCCGCCCCCCGCATTGGGATGGGGGAGACAATTGGCAAAGCGAAAGTGAGAAAACTTGTGGGTTGAGATAAAGACAGTTTAACAGGTAAAGCAAAAGCTGTGCACCCAAGCAAAGCAAACCAAGGAATTCATTCCCCACTTCCCATGGGCAGGCAGGAGTTCAGCCATCTCCAGGAAAGCAGGGCTCCATCACACGTAACAGTGACTTGGGAAGACAAACGCCATCACCCCAAACACCACCACGCCCCTTCCCCCTCCATCCTTCCTCTTCCCCAAGCTGAGCATGACGTCATATGGTATGGAATATCCCTTTGGTCAGTTGGGGTCACCTGTCCTGTCTGTGTCCCCTCCCAACTCCTCGTGCACCCCCAGCCATCCCGCTGGCAGGGCAGTGCGAGAAGCAGAAAAGGCCTTGGCTGTGTGTAAGCACTGCTCAGCAACAACAAAAACCATGTCTATATAACAAAACCATCTCTATATAACAAAACCACCTCTATATTATCAACACTGTTTCCAGCACAAATCCAAAACATAGCCCCATACTAGCTACTGTGAAGAAAATTATCTCATCTGAAACCAGACAGCATTTTAAAAGCTAATAACTTTTTATTTTATTAGATAATATTAAAATGATTTCTGAAGCATCCCAAGGAGCTGATATAAATGAGTTCAGCAGATTTTAGGTGTCTAACCTGCTTAGATGCACATCTGAACAACACATTAGAGGACTATCTTTGTTTTCAGGCACATAGCTCTATTTTAAATCTGATGCTTAAAGCAGAGCACAATATACACCAATGTCTTCAGAAACAGTTAATGATCAGAAGAATAATATTATGAGTTGATATGCTCTAATAATGCTGTCTCGAGATAATAAAAAGATGGAAAAATAAAATGCGAAATTGCAGGGGGATAATCAGAGGACAAACAAGGAGATCTAAGCTCCTTAGACAAAAGGCATGAGTAATACTATGTGGGATACTTTTCAACTGAGAAGCATGACAGTAAAACACTCTGATTGTCTCGTTTCTTTTAGCACATGAGAAACACTAATACATAAACAGAAAATACGCTTTAAGATCTCCCTGTCTGTTCTAAGCTCTCCCCTCATTAAAAGCCCAGTAGGAGTTTTGATCTGTTGACACAGTATAAATAGAAGCTATAAAGATCACAGCTATTTCTGTCATTTATTTTACCAGTAACAAAAGGAGTTATATATAAAGAACATAGATATGAAGAACAGATGGATTACTCAGGGGTAATAAATTAACATGCATATTATGAGTGGCAATGGCAAGGTGTTCCACTCTGGAAAAATAAACATTCTTATTTTCATTTTTCTCAGCCTGAAATCAACACTGAAGCTGCCAATTTAAAGGTTAACTTGGTATTTTTCACCTTTAAAAATTATTCTTTTCAGTAGTTCAAACCCCCACAAGATACAAGTGCATCCAACTCAAACTTGCCATGAAAGGTCAAAACATTTTTAACTTCTCATTTAAACAAAAAAAGTTGTGTTTTTAGTTCACAAAGCAAAGCTACACAAATTTGTAGAGGCAAGAGCTTTATGAATAGAATTCCAGTCTTAAATGGTTCCTTCTTTCGAGTTGTGAGGGTGTAATACTCCCCAAATAACGGGCCAGCCTGCTTCTTAGTGCTCTTTACTCTGAGCAAGATCTGTTCAAGTACATATTAAATTAACAAAAAAGATATTAGTTATTAGCAGTGTCCAAATGGTTCTTGATGACATCTGAGACAATGTAGAATTTATGTAAGCCTGTTTAGGTTTACTAAAAGAGCTGTAGTTCAGTGGGGCAAGGCAAATTTCAGCCTATATCTGCTGATTTATGTTTAGCATTTGGCTCTTACAATTTCCTTGTGAATCAAGTTCACTGAAGTGCCAGTGACTTTGATGGAATTTCTCTTACAACTCAGAATAATTTTTTTAACCACTGTCTCTACCAACACTTAAAATAGAGCATTAATAATCAGATTATCAGGCCGTAATGGCCTTTATGGCCTTGGAGATGCAACAGCCTTTTCTTTTCAGATCCCTGAAAGTAGTGTGTTCTAGTAGAACCTAGCTGAAGAGTTTCAGTTTCATCTTCATAAAAGAAAAGGCAGGATTTTTACTTATGAATGATCCATTTTGTTCGGATCATAAAAGGTAAGCAAAGAAGAGAAGTGCAGAGAAATATATGGGCTTTGTTCTACTGAGATTTTCTGTTAGTGAAGTTTTGACTTTGAAAAAAATCAGGAGCAATCCTTTTGTCTTCCACATAGCTAGCTCCTCAAAGCTATCACCATTCAGATGAAGAGCCTGGATAAATGACAATGCCTATCTCAAGCAGATTTTTCTTCTCTCCAGGACAACATCGCTGTTGAAAATTCTATATAGCCTCTGTTCATGTCCTCTGGAACTTGGTCTCCATATCATAATTTTACATGCTTATTTTCAACAACTAGCTAATTAATGGAGTTAAATAGTCCATTAATGAGCGGAACTCTGAAGGAGGACTTTCAATATAATGCCCTACTGAGAATATTTTAATGTCTTTTTTGTGACCTTATATGTTTTTCAGATGGAGAGGTCAATTGGCTACTTCAGGGAAATAAATTTTCTTTGGCATCTTTCCTTTCCCTTTCCCTTTCCCTTTTTCTTTTCCTTTTTCTTTTTCTTTCTTTTTCTTTTTCTTTTTCTTTTTCTTTTTCTTTTTCTTTTTCTTTTTCTTTTTCTTTTTCTTTTTCTTTTTCTTTTTCTTTTTCTTTTTCTTTTTTCTTTTCCTTTTCCTTTTCCTTTTTCTTTTCCTTTTCCTTTTCCTTTTCCTTTTCCTTTTTCTTTTTCTTTCTCTTTCTCTTTCTCTTTCTCTTTCTCTTTCTCTTTCTCTTTCTCTTTCTCTTTCTCTTTCTCTTTCTCTTTCTCTTTCTCTTTCTCTTTTTCTTTCTCTTTCTCTTTCTCTTTCTCTTTCTCTTTCTCTTTCTCTTTCTCTTTCTCTTTCTCTTTCTTTCCCTTTTCCTTTTCCTTTTCCTTTTCCTTTTTTCTTTTTTCTTTTTTTGTTGTTTTTGTTTTGTTTTGTTTTTAAGCTAAAGTAATGAATCCAAAATATTAACCTAAACCTGGCCATTCACCTCAAAACTACCTTGAGAATATTACAATTTCCAGTGGAAAAAAAAAGGTCTTTTAAAATGAGGATATAGATAGATAGATAGACAGACAGACAGACAGACATAAACTCACTTGGACAAATTTTCAATTGATATAATTTTATTATGTCCCTGTGAAAACTTGATCCATTTAGAATAGAAGTGTGTATACATTACATAATGATATTCTTATTCCTCTTTAAATACAAGCAGTCTGAAAATAAGGTGCTAAAGCTGACTGCTTTGTGAAATGGGTGGGATTTTTAAAGTGTGTTCGAGATGTCATACTATTAGGAATCAGTAATAATTACAGCTATTCAGCTGAATTGCTGAATGTGAACAAATAACAATTTTTCTAACAATGGTATTGAAAGACTTCTTTTTTTACATTGTTCTAATACTACTGTTACAAATTGGTTTGAGGCCGCAAATTTTCCATAGCTCTGAGAATTAGTCAGATACAGCCTTTAGGGAGCTAAAATTAATTTCAAGGTTTTGAATTTCTAAGGCTGACTTCAATAACTACTATTAGTGATATTTGTACCAAAGAAAGGAGAGAAAAATGATTGGGTCATTATAAGCTGTCATATATGAAACTAACCTAGATTTTTGTTTGAGAGTGATTTTACTGAAGACAGATTTTGCTGGAAAAAATATATTTTAATAATCTTCACCTGCAGGCTTTATGGCTTTGCTCATCGAAGTCTACAGTTTTGATTCTAATTTAAAGAGTAGTAAAGAGCTCTAAGACATTATCATTAATATTTTTGTAGCCTTGTTACTGAAACTGACTAGCTGCAAGGGCTGGTTTCTTTTTCTTTCTTTTTTGTCATTCTTGAATGGAAGACTGGACATGACTGTTTACAAATTGAAGGGACCAACTGGCTAGAGATGGAAATACAAGCTCAAATTAAATTGAGAACTTCAGCTACATGCATGATAAATTGTCAGATGTGGCAAAATATTCCATGCCATTTCTCAGTAAATAAAGCATGTTTGTGTGCAGAACATAAGAATTGAGTTCAATCTTGTTTTCTATAAAATCAGTGCTAACAGGAATAAAATTCGTCATACTGCAGCAAAGAAGGGTTAGTGGCTTATTTATTCAACAATATGGTTTATCCAAATAACAACATGATATTGCCATTAACCTACAAGGTGCTTCCTTCAACTCTTATGTTGTTTAGTTAGTCAAAATGAATTAAGTAGGAATATCATTAGCACAAAAACTTGTTGCCACCACATCATAAATTACCCAACTGGAAACATACTAATGTGGAAATTTAATGTGGAAAAACAATCCAAAATCAAACAGAACAAGAAACAGAATTTGAGAAAATTGAAAGTATGGAAGTGAGATGGGAGAATAAAAATTTCTTTAAGTTAATTATATTAAAGGAAAACAAACAAACAAACAAAAAACCCCAACCAAACAAGACCGTTTCTATTACAAGTCCTTACACTGTACTGGTGATTGAGCTGCATATCATCTCCAAGAGTCTACTTCTGTGTAATATAAAATTATGCCAAACCAAGGCAATTTTCTACTTAATTTCTGACTGTGCACACTTCAGCTTACAGGAAAAAGAAATATGTTAAAATATAAACTATCAGCTTACTCTGTATTTAATTTGTATTTCTACCAGAGAGTAAGAATTGATAAAATATATGTTTTTAAAGTTCACATTCAGTGACATTGAAAAAAACATCTTAAAAGATACTACAAGAACTTTGCATTTATGTGGCAAGGTTTTGGTAGCGGGGGGGCTACAGGGGTGGCTTCTGTGAGAAGCTGCTAGAAGCTCCCCCTGTGTCTGACAGAGCCAATGCCAGCCGGCTCCAAGACAGACCCGCTGCTGGCCAAGGCCAAGCCCATAAGTGATAGTGGTAGCGCCTCTGGGATAACATATTCAAGAAGGGGAAAAAACTGCTCTGCAACTGCAGCTGGAGGACAGGAGTGAGAAGATGTGAAAGGAACAACTCTGCAGACACCAAGATCCATGAAGAAGGAGGGGGAGGAGGTGCTCCAGGTGCTGGAGCAGAGATTCCTCTGCAGCTCATGGAGAAGATCGTGGTGAAGCAGGTTGTCCCCCTACAACCCATGGAGGTCCACAGTGGAGCAGATCCACTCTGCAGCCTGTGGAGGACCCCACGTTGGAGCAGGTGGATGTGTCTGAAGGAGTCTATGACCCCATGGAAAGCCTGAGCTAGAGCAGGCTCCTGGTAGGACCTGTGACCCCATGGCAAGGAGCCCATGCTCGACTAGGTCTTCTGGCAGGACCTATGGCCCTGCGGGGGACCAAAGCTGGAGTAGTCCATTCCTGAAGGACTGCACCCTGTGGAAAGACCCAAACTAGAGCATTTCTTGAAGCACTACAGCCCATGGGAAGGACCTACATTGGAGAAGTTCGTGAAAGACTGTCTCCTCTGGGTGGGACCCCATGCTGGAGCAATGGAAGAGCAGGAGGAAAAAGGGGCAGCAGAGACAATGTGTGATGAACTGACCACAAACCCCATTCCCCATCCCTCTGCACCACATGGGGGAAGAAGGTAGAAAAAATTGGGAGTGAAGTTGAGCATGGGAACAAGAGAGAGGTGGGGGGAAAGTGTTTTAAGATTTGTTTTTATTTGTCATTATCCTACTCTGACTTTTGATTGGCAATAATTTAAATTAATTTCCCTGTGAAAGTAATTGAGGAGTGTTCTCCCTCTCCTTATCTTGACCCACAAGCCTTTCACCATATTTTTACTCCCCTGTCTTTTTAAGGAGGGGAGCGATAGAGCAGCTTGGTGGGCACCTGGCATCCAGCCAAGCTTAAGCCACCACAGAGTCTCAGATCTTTTGATAAGGAGACAAAACATGTGCTTAACCTCTATCATCTGAGTTTGAAAATGTTTAAAGACAATATCTGTGACTCTCTGACCATTCTTATACATAAATACAGGAAGATATGTTCTACCTACTTATTGCACAACCTATATTGCACATATTTGCAATTGCCATTTTCTTGACAATCGCCTTATTAATGCAGAAATGCAAGCTTTGCGAGAAAATATTGTGCAGGCAGTAGAATATTGGTCCTTAAGAGATAAAAGGTCTACTGGATTCTAGAGACAAGAGAGAGGGACAGAGCAGCACAGACATAAACTCTCCATGCAAGACCCCTCTAACTATTTTAGTCTTGATATTCCACAACCCAATGTTTGAATTAAAACAACATCTACCAGAAAAATTCTACCAAAGGTATATGTGCTGACACATTATAATGGGAGTCACTAAATGCATCTTCAGAATAATTTCTACAAAGAATTTGAAATGACTGTAAGAAGATGAGGACACACAGAATGCCACTAGAGCATTTTTACTCTCTCCTACTAAGATGATTGTATCTTTTTAAACATGTCTTGGTGCTGAGATTTTTTTTACTTTTTATTTTTTTAAATCTATATTTGAACAAAAAGGAATTGAAGCATTTATATTTCAGAAGATACAGAATTTCATATCTTTTCCTTCTTTTGAGAGAGAATGTTTAGCTTCCAAGGGAAAAGTTGACAACAATGAAGTCAAAAGCTTTGGAGGTTAGATCACATCCTCTCCCCAGACGTACACTAAAAATGGCTGTTCACTCTAGCAGTTGTGTATGTTTGTGTGTATATATGGGTGTATTATCTGTCTCACAGAAAAGGATGAGCTTTGTAGGTGTTGCAAAAGCTATTTCATTGAAATGTTATACCCTATTTGTCCAATGTTTTTATTACATGGTACACCTACCCATACGCTGACATGAAGTTTAAGCAACTGAGATAGTTATGGTAATGTTCCAAAGGCAATAGATCTCAACCTCCAGAACCATGAGTTCTGAACATTTAAACTTGTACTGAAGGTGAAAATAATTTTGATGTCTTTGCTGGGTTGTTTGTTTGTTTGTTTGTTTGTTTGTTTGTTTGTTTCTTTCTTTCTTTCTTTCTTTCTTTCTTTCTTTCTTTCTTTGTTGGGGTGTGTGTGATATTTTGTTTTGTTTTGCTTTGCTTGTTTTGTTTTGTTTTGTTGGTTTGTTTTGTTGTTTTTTTTTTCTCAAAAGAAAGACGCTCAGACAATGTGATGCGGGTGGAAATCCCTCCCTGCTCACCAGTATCAGGGACAATAAGGATGCTGAACACCAGCACTGAGATACTTTACCAGAGTTGTAACCTGTACAGCTCTTGCATGTGTTATTTATGTGACTTGACTGTGCTATTAAACCTTTTCTTTCAAGAATAGAAGGCTCCAGAATAATGAAAGGAGGAGGAGGAGGAGGAGGAGGAATAGGAAGAGGAAGTGGAAGAGGAAAGAAAGAGAAGAGAGACGAGAAGAGAGACGAGAAGAGAGACGAGAAGAGAAGAGAAGAGAAGAGAAGAGAAGAGAAGAGAAGAGAAGAGAAGAGAAGAGAAGAGAAGAGAAGAAGAGAAGAGAAGAGAAAAAAAGAAAAGAAAAGAAAAGAAAAGAAAAAAGAAAAGAAAAGAAAAGAAAAGAAAAGAAAAGAAAAGAAAAGAAAAGAAAAGAAAAGAAAAGAAAAGAAAAGAAAAGAAAAGAAAAGAAAAGAAAAGAAAAGAAAAGAAAAGAAAAGAAAAGAAAAGAAAAGAAAAAAGAAAAGAAAAGAAAAGAAAAGAAAAGAAAAGAAAAGAAAAGAAAAGAAAAGAAAAGAAAAGAAAAGAAAAGAAAAGAAAAGAAAAAAGAAAAGAAAAGTAAAGAAAAGAGAAGAGAAAAGAAAAGGAAAGGAAAGGAAAGGAAAGGAAAGGAAAGGAAAGGAAAGAAAAGAAAAGAAAAGAAAAGAAAAGAAAAGAAAAGAAAAGAAAAGAAAAGAAAAGAAAAGAAAAGAAAAGAAAAGAAAAGAAAAGAAAAGAAAAGAAAAGAAAAGAAAAGAAAAGAAAAGAAAAAAGAAAAGAAAAGAAAAGAAAAGAAAAGAAAAGAAAAGAAAAGAAAAGAAAAGAAAAGAAAAGAAAAGAAAAAAGAAAAGAAAAGAAAAGAAAAGAAAAGAAAAAAGGAAAAGAAGCAAAAGAAAAAGATTATAGAGTCAACTGGTTTCATACAAAACCTTCCATAAGCAATAGGAAGCATTTCATAAAGTCATGGTGTAATTCTCCTCCTGCTGAATAAAATTATTCAATGGTAACACTGCAACGATTATATACATAAGCCATGAAACAGCTAATACCCAACCATAGATCTTCAGAGATTAAAGACTTGGATATGACAGTAATCACCTGTCAGTCTATTACTATCACAGCATAGCTCATTCTATGATAAAGAGTATTTGTACAAGCAAAAAAAAAAAAAAAAAAAAAAATTAAAAAAATCCATGTTGTGGTTGTTTGGGGTTTTTTTGGTGGTGGTGGTGGTGTTTTGGTTTTTTTTTTCTAAGGAAAAATACCTCAGCCTTTGCCATTTCCATTATCTCACCTCTATGTCTGTCCTACATAAAACCTGGGATTCATTGGGACTTCTTTTCTTCCTAAACCATCTTCCAATTTACGCTATAGCTATCCTTGCTATGGATTTCCTTTCTCCATCTGTTTCAACACCTTGTCTCTTTTTCAGCTTTTTCTAAGAGGCCTTCTGTAACTCAGTATCCTCTTTAGAGAAGCTAACTGTTATTAACAAGCACAAAAGTCTTTGGGATAAGTTGCCACAGGTTACCTGGACTCTGGGGACTTGCTCTACCCGCTTTGGAATACTAACAAAACAAACCAAGCTTTAGTGTCACTTTTGCGAGGAATCCGTGATAGGGCTAACTAAAAGTGCAGTCTGCCTTTCTCAAATCACTCTGAAAGCCCCTCAGGAAGAAGTCACTTCCTGCACTTAAGCTCCAGACAGCGTAGCTACAGATAAATAAGTATATGTCTGTGGTTGATAACAGTCATATCAGAGACATCACCTATGTTTTCATCAGCAACAAAACCATAAGGTTTTATTTCCAGTTAGGCTAATTGATGTGCAGTCACACCAGTGTGAGAGCTTTATAGCTGAGATAGAGGTTAAATGGAACTTATATGTCAGCACCACATCATGTCTCTAAATGGCTTAGGAAGGAACAGTCAGAATGGTTGAAAGGTGTACATATATATGGGATAGTTATTTTTGTTTACAACTGCCAATGGGATTTAATCCATTGTAGCAAGTGAGTTAGAGTAGCTTTTAAATACTTTAAAATATGGGGACTCAGAAGCAGTAGTAGGCATCTCTGTATATATTTTTAATTATAGGAATGGAGAAGGCAACAAGTAGACTTTGATATTAAATATGTGAGCTATGAAGGCAGAAGATTATACTTAAATCAAGTGCCAGAACAGCAGCTAAAGAACAATCTCTGCATATTTTCATTTTGCTTCTGAAAAAAAAAGTAAAACCAAAACAATTCATAGAAAACAAAAAATATCCACAAGTTTTTAAAAAATCTTACGAAATTCTGACTGTGCTCCAACTCTTGTTTTAATGTAGCTGCAACTTTCCCCATGGTTAGAAAACAGTATGGATAATTGTGGTGGGTTGACCCTGGCTGGAGGCCAGGTGCCCACCAGAGCCGCACTCTCACTCCCCTCATTCACTAAACAGGGGAGAAAAGGCATAACGAAATGCTTGTGGGTCGAGATAAGGACAGGGAGAGATCACTCACTAATTATCGTCATGAGCAAAACAGATTGAACTGAGAGAGGGAATTCATCTAATTTATTACTAGGCAAAACAGAGTAGAGGAATGAGAAATAAAATCAACTCTTAAAACACTTCCCCCCACCCCTCCCATCTTCCCGGGCTCAACTTCACTCCTGGCTTCAACCTTCCCCCCCTCAGCGGCACAGGGGGACGGGGAATGGGGGTTACGGTCAGTTCATCTCACAGTGTTTCTGCCGCTTCTTCATCCTCAGGGGGAGGACTCCTCTCATCGTTCCCCTGCTCCAGCATGGAGTCCCTCTCACGGGGTGCAGACCTTCAGGAGCAGACTGCTCCAGCGTGGGGTCCCCCACAGGGTCACAAGTCCTGCCAGCAAACCTGCCCTGGCGTGGGCTCCCCTCTTCACGGGTCCACAGGTCCTGCCAGGAGCTTGCTCCAGCGTGGGCTTTCCACGGGCCACAGCCTCCTTCAGGTGCCTCCACCTGCTCCGGCGTGGGGTCCTCCACGGGCTGCAGGTGGAATCTCTACACCCCCTCATCCTTCCTCCATGGGCTGCAGGGGAACAGCCTGCTTCACCATGGCCTTCACCACGGGCTGCAGGGGGATCTCTGCTCCGGCGCCTGGAGCTCCTCCTCCCCCTCCTTCTACACTGACCTTGGTGTCTGCAGAGTTTCTTACATCTTCTCACTCCTCTCTCCGGCTGCAAAAGCTCGCTCTCTCTAAGTGTTTTTCTTCTTCTTAAATATGTTATCACAGAGGTGCTGATTGGCTTGGCCTTGGCCAGCGGTGGGCCTGTCTTGGAGCCGGCTGGCATTGGCTCTGTCAGACACAGGGGGAGCTTCTAGCAACTTCTCACAGAAGCCACCCCTGTAGCCCCCCCACTACCAAAACCTTGCCACGCAAACCCAACAGAATAATATAGAAAGGAGAACTATAGTACATGAATATGTGTGAAGAAAGATTTTTTTTTTTCACTCTTTAAATGTCTGCAAAAATCAATACACTGTTTTTATGACTCTTCTATTTAAAAATTGAAGTCATGCTATGTTTATTTGAAGTGCTCTGTGTTTTCTCTAACATTCAAGAGATAACTGAGGAATACATTCCATTCTACTAAATTTCGAAGGTTGTTTTATTTCTGTTAGTTTAGTTTTTCTATTTCCAGCTAGCAAAAGCCCGATCAATTTCCAGCCATGTCACTGATGGTTTCTGAGGCTTGATCACAGCAGCTGGTTGGGAACTTTCTCATTACAATATAAATAAATAAGCATTGGATGTCATGTTCATACTGTGAATGTCTCGTACACTGTGCCTCTTCTATAAGTTTAGCAGATGCACTAGATATTCTGTGTGTTCACTCTACAAAGCACTATGTGTGGCACATGCAGACTGCTACCAGCTTTATTTCTGCCAGAACTAACTGCAACATCAAGTTGGGCAGGAGTGATGAGCTGCTTGAGGGTAGGAAGGCACTAGAGAAGGATCGGAACAGGCTGGATGGATGGGCCAAGGCCAATTGTATGAGGTTCAACAAGGCTCAGTGCTGGGTCCTGCACTTGGGTCACAACAACCCCATGCAACTCTACAGGCTTGAGGCAGAGTGGCTGGAAAGCTGCCCAGCGGAAAAGGACCTGGGGACGGTGGTCGACAGGTGGCTGAACATGAGCCAGCAGTGTGCCCAGGTGTCCAAGAAGGCCAACAGCATCCTGGCTTGTATCAGAAACACTGTGGCCAGCAGGACTAGGGAACTGATTGTCCCCCCCATACTCAGCACTGGTGAGGGTGCACCTCGAGTACTGTGTTCAGTTTTGGGCCCCTCACTACAAGAAAGACATTGAGGTGCTGGAGTACATCCAAAGAGGGGCAATGAACCTGGTGAAGGGTCTGGAGCACAAGTCTTATGAGGAGCAGCTGAGAGAACTGGGGTTGTTTAGCCTGGAGAAAAGGAGGCTAAGGGGAGACCTTATCGCTCTCTACAACTACCTAAAAGGAGGTTGTAGCCAGGTGGGTGTTGGTCTCTTCTTCGAAGTAACAATCGATAGGACAAGAGGAAATGGCCTCAAGTTGCGCCAGGGAAGGTTTAGACTGGATATTAGGAAAAAATTCTTCACTGAAAAGATTATCAAGCATTGGAACAGGCTGCCCAGGGAAGTGGTTGAGTCACCATCCCTGGAGGTATTTAAAAGACATGTAGATGTGATGCTTAGGGACATGGTTTAGTGGTGGACTTGGCAGTGCTAGGTTAACAGTTGGACTTGAGAATCTTAAAGGTCTTTTCCAACCTAAATGATTCTATGATTAACAAAAGGTTTATGATTCTGTGTGTAATAACAGTGATAAAAAATATTTCTTGGAGAATCTATAGTGAAACATTACTATTTCTTCATCAACCTTTTTTTTTTTTTTCTGTAACCTACAAAGTCTCATATATCTTAATATGATACCTGATCCAACATTCAAGGTTGGAGCTTACAGTTATTCTGTATTTAGATGTCTAAATCACTTTCACTGATGCTCAGATGTATCAAAAGCATATATCACCCAAGCTCCAGACATTAATGAACTCATAAAAATCATGTTTGAAAAAGGCACATTTTAGAGCCTGTGTAGGTATTTTCCCTCCTCACCCCCCCAGCACCACCCCCCCCGTTGCCTGTCGTTGGCGTGACGACCTGGTTCAGGAACGGCACGACGACCAACCCCGGGTCGTTCGGTCCATTAGCTCACAGACACCAATGTGGTGGACGGCAAATGGCGTTTATTGGTGGGCAACGGAGCATTATATAGCTTAGGTTTACAACATCACATCCGTCTGCCTACGTCGTAAATTAAACACTATTGGCTACTAAGAGAGGGGTCTTATCTTTCCGTACAGCGCGACATCTTCCGGCCGCCGGGCCCTAACTACCTACATCTCCCCCCTCCCTATGCATAAGTAATTAGTTAAAATATAACAATTCTAAGAATAAGGTCTATCTCTATCGTTATTCTATATTATATGACACTCTTATATGTTATAAATTTGAAGAAAAAGATAAGGCACGTTAAACGGGTGGAAGTTAGGGGTAACCGTTAGTAATGGGGTGTAAGTTGGGATAATTTCAGGGATAATTGGGGGTAACACTGAGCACACCTTTTTATTATTCTTATATATATATATCTACTCACTATTCTTAAAGCAGTTGCTGGCGTTCTACTAACATAATGTTAACACTCTCTAGTCGGCTTCTAACAAACGACACGATTCTATTCAATAGACAGGGTCCAAAGATCAGTGCCATCATGATCATTGCGATTGGCCCTATCAAGGTAGATATCAGGGTGGTCAGCCATGGTGAGTGGTTAAACCATGATGTAAACCAATCTTGTTGTGCCTCTCGTTCCTTTTTTCGTTTTTCCAATCCCTCTCGCAATTTGGCCATAGTGTCTCTCACTACTCCTGTGTGGTCCGCATATACACAACATTCTTCTTTTAGTGCAGCGCACACCCCTCCTTGCTGTAAGAAAACCAGGTCTAATCCTCTTCGATTTTGTAACACGACTTCCGATAATGATCTAATTGATTGTTCTAGTGCAGTTATTGATTGCTCAATTCTAGCCATGTCCTCATCTACTGCCACTCTCAGGGCGCTGAATTCTTTGCTCTGTTGTACCAGGGATGTTACTCCTGTGCCTAGTCCTGCACCTCCTATAATCATTAGAGTAGCTATCGTTAGTACTGTAAAGGGCTCCCGTTTTGACAGATGATGTGCTGGGGTAATATATGAGTTGTAGGCATATTCTTCAGGATGGTAAAAGATCTTAGGGATTATAGACGCCTGGACGCAATATTCTGAGGATTCATCAAATATTTCCAAGGACAAACAAGGTGTAAGTCCAACAGTGGAACAAATCCACTTGGCATTTTTGACCGGTATTAACCACCTTGCAGGGGTTCTGTACCGTGCCTTACCAATACATAGTTGCTTATTGTGCTCTGGGACTTTGCCTATACACATGCCACTTCCCACCACTTGTGTCAGTGTAATGGTTTGTTTTTCTGCGTCCCAAATACATTGGGCCGGATTTATGCCATTTGACTGTAAAGGCATATCCGTTATTCCTACAGCCTCATAAAAGGGTGGTTTTCTTCCGTAGCATAACCAGCAATGCTCTGTAAGGTTTGGATTAGTTTTGTTCAATACCTGGTAGCTAGCTTGCATCATTTTCCAAAGAGGATTTCCATAAGGGATTTCGGCGGTGGGTGGCGTGGTAGACGTTTTCTGGTTGTTGGTCTTTCTGATAATGTAGTCCTGGCTGCGAATAGCCCGGACCACTCTCTTACCAATTGCTTGGTTGGGGCCTGTTGGCCATGGATCATTTGGGACAACCTCTTTTTTTATGATGATTAAACCACCTCTGTCTGTCCCTGGTTCTGTGTATCTTATTCCCCACATTTTTCCAAGTAACCAGCTGTTTTCTCGGGACTCGGTAACATTTAAGAAGAGGTATTGGCAATTTCCGCGTCCTCGCCATGCTTGCAGTGGAATGCACCCATATGGACCCCATTGGACTTTTAGGTATTTGTCTCTACCACTACCCGGTATCCAAGCAGGGGCTATGGTCTCACACCCCCAGTAGCTACAGTAATATTGGTTAGGGGAGTTGCAATATGCCTTCCCAGGGTTAGAGCTAGGACACATATAAAATCCTAGGTATTCCCAGCACCGGTCTCTCGGGACAAGCTGACACAGAGAGGTAGTGAAACTTGGCGCACCTGATGTTATTTGAGTTGCGATAATCTGGTGATCCTCAAATCGGAAGAGGGACCATTTAAATGGCTGATGGGGGTGGCCTGATTTTACCTGTTCTATGGTGACAAGCTCTAGGATCAAAATCACACAAAGGCATCGCGGCCCCCCCCTGCGGGGGCTAATTTGTCGTTGTTTGGTTTCTCCCAGCGCGGAATTTTCAGGTTCGGACGGGGTGTTTGTCGGCTTGTCGTCTTCTTTTGCCACCGGGGTGTACGGGTTACGAGGGCGTCCAATAATCCGGTCCTGTGAACAAAAACTCATAGTTTTCATTAGTTTTATTCTGGAGGTCTGGTTTAATAGATTTAAGCGGACACCACTTAACTATTCCATCTTTTTTGACTGCGGCATATCCTCGCCCTGTAAGGACTAATCTCCATCCTTTTTCCCATTCTCCCAGCTCATTTCTAATTATGACTAACGGGCCTTCCTCTAATGCCCGAGTGGCCCAATGTTTTTGGGTGGGACTATTTACCTCTTCTCCCCTGGGGAATTGGTTTAGTGCTAATAAAGCAGTTGCTAGTAAGCGCGCCTGATCTCCTGGGGGAACAGTGTTGGTAAAGCCTTCTGCTTTTGCTAATACCTCTAATTTAGATTTTAAAGTTTGGTTTGCTCGTTCGACTATGGCCTGCCCCGTGCTATTATACGGGATGCCGTGTATTAAGGTAATGCCCCATTTTAGAGCGAATGTTTGGACTGATTTGGATACAAAATTTGGACCGTTGTCTGTTTTGATCTGATTAGGGACGCCAAGCCAAGCCATGGCTGTCAGCCAGTGTTGGATGGTTGCTTTGGAGTCGGTCTTGAGGTGTTGTGTAGCTACAATCATCCCGCTATACGTGTCTACAGTCACCGCTAGCCACGCTCGAGGTTTCAGTAATTGACAGAACGTAAAATCCGTCTGCCACACCTCAGAGGCTTTGAGACCTCTGGGGTTGACTCCACTAGACCATAGAGGTGTTTTTTGACAATGGGGGCACGTGGCTACTATGTGTTTCGCGTCAGTGGCTGAAATTCCACATCTCTTTGCTAGTGCTTTAGCTCCAATGTGGAGGGATTCATGTAGCTGGCGGGCATCTCTTAGCGTCCACAATCCTTTAGCAGCGGCATCTGCTTTGTCGTTACCGGTTTGGAAAAAGCCTTTAATTGGGTCGTGGCTGTTAACGTGGATGACCGATATGGTACCCTTTCGGGAAAAAAGCGCTTCTTCTAGCATTAGAGCTATTATAGATGTCGACACACCGGGTCCTGACATGGCTAAGCAAAGCTTGGCCACGAACATTGAATCGGTTACTATATTGAGATGTTCCATTGGGAACAGTCCGCATGCCAGTACCACTGCCGCCGCTTCCAGCTGTTGAACTGAAAGCGCACGATCGGTCATTTTGATACGGTGCCATTCTCCTTCTGATTGCCATACTGCTGCCGCAGTTGAGGTTACTGAGGATGCGTCTGTGAAGACTGTTGGTCCCGGCTGGGGCCGGTCCATGACCTTCTGTGGAAGGTCGATGTCGACGATTTTCAGCATTTGAGTCCAGGGGGGCTTTCTGGCATGCCGGACTTCTCCGCCAAATCCGACGAGGGCTACAGCTAGATGTTCTGACATTGCTACTGATTGCGTTGGGAGCTGTTTGCGGAAGGGTAGGTATATTGTGGCAGGTTCAATACCTAAATGTCTTAGGGCGAGTTTTCTGCCCTTCATGATGAGGTTACCAAGGCACTCGATTCCTGGGGAGAATGCACGTGATGGTTTTCCCAGGACTACCCATTGTATTGGTTGAGCTTTTTCAGGGGGGCCCTGGGCCAGTGCCCCTACTCCCCCCCCTGCCGTAAAATGTACATATAGATCGAGTGATACATTTGGCTTCCATCTGGCGAGTGAGCTTGACGATATCTGCTGCTCGATAAAGTCAAGAGAGCTCATTGCTTCTGTCGTTAGAGTTTTTTGTTCCCATGGGTTTTTGCCTTTCAGAAGGTCGTATAGGGGGGACATGGTTTCTGGAGGGACCAGGACGATATTGCGGAGCCATTGCAAGGATCCTACTAACTGTTGCATGTCGTGGAGCGTCTTGATGTCCCGACGGATTTTCATTTGGGGAGGGGTTATGTAGGAGTTCGTGATGTTTACTCCTAAAAAACTTACACATGGTCCTTTTTTAATTTTTGCAGTCGCGATTTCGAATCCGTTTGTTTTTAGAGTGTCTGAAACTGTCGACACCAGCTGGTCTACCTGACTCCCTGACGGTGCGGCGATCAAAATATCATCCATATATTGAATGATAGTTGCTGTCGGGTCGCTGTGTCGAACCGGTGCCAGTGCCCGATCTACCGTTATTTGGCAGATAGTAGGCGAGTTAATCATTCCTTGGGGTAATACTTTCCACTGGAAGCGTAAATTGGGGCGTTGGCTATTTGGGAATACGACGGAAAAGGCAAATCGTTCTCTATCCTCCTCATGCAGGGGTATCGAAAAGAAACAGTCTTTAATGTCGAGAACAGCGCAAGGCTGTCCCTCTGGTATCATAGAGTTCATAGGTAACAGCGTTTGGACGGGACCCATTGGTTGAATTTTCTCGTTTACCTTACGTAGGTCATGGAGGAGGCGAAACCCCTCACCCGATCGTTTGGGTATTACAAAAACTGGGGTGTTCCATGGGCTAGTAGAGGGCTCTATATGGCCTCGCTGTAGTTCGCAGTCGATTAGCTCAAGAAGAGCATCCATTCGAGGCTTTGACAGGGGCCACTGCTCGACCCACACTGGGTCGGATGATTTCCACGTCAGTCTGATTGGCAGAAGTGGGTGTGTAGCAGTGGCCCTTATGGTAAATTTGTCACCCTGGCTTCTAATAGAGCCAGAGCGTCCCTCCCCAACAGGGGTGGGACTCCTGACATGACATATGGGAAAAGGTTGATGGTTTTCTCTGGTCCTTTTTCTGTGTGAAGCGTAATTGCTATTAATTGGGCGCTTCTCCGAGCTCGAGTTAATCCTCCGACTCCACCTACCAAGGGGGCATCTTCCAATTTCCAGTGTGGGGGCCAGTTCGTTTCGGGGATAACGGTAACATCTGCTCCAGTATCGATCAAAAAGGGGACGCTAATGGTGGTGCCATCTAAGGTATTGTAGAGGGAGCAGATTCCCCATATCACTGGCGGGTTATCACACCTTACTGTCAGGGCCACCCTGGGGTCTCGCCCCCGAGGGGTGGTAGTTGCTGTCCCTGAGGCAGGGACGGGTTCGGCTGGATCGTCGGTTGAACCATAAAGTCGGTCGCCCGTCGAGGGGGCAGTGGATTCGGGAGCGCTTCGCCCCATTCGGGGTTGGCATAATTGGGCCGCCTTATGTCCCAAGTGGGAGAGGGCTGTGTGCGGCCCGGGTGCCCCCTCCCCTTTGCGTTTCCCTGGCGTTTAGATCTGCATTCCCTGGCGAAATGCCCTTTCTTTCCACAAGCCCAACACGGTCCTCTGGGTCGATTTTGACGCGGGGCGGGCAGCGTTGACGGGTCCCTAAGCCAAGGGCAGTTTGCTACGATGTGGCCTGCCTGGCCACATTTAGAACATACCATCATAGTGGCTATTGCGGTGCGAACGGCAACTTGAATCGGGGCTAGATGTTCTTCATTCGCGACACGTTTAATCATGTCCGCGATAGTTGATCCCGCTGGCAGGGACCGTAAGATTTCTTTGGCTTTCGAATTACACTGTTGACGTAAGCAGTCTGCAAGGACCGGGCCTTTTGCTTCCACAGGCAGGGTCGAGGAGTCGATCGCTGCCTGGAGGCGATCTACAAATTGTGTAAAACTCTCACTTTCATTTTGTTTTATTGTGGACCATGGCGATGGCTTGGCGACAACTCTGGAGGCTACACGGATAGCTTCTCTGGCCGCACGAGTAGTTGTCATAACTTCGTGGGCCCGCAAGCCCTGGGCTTGCGCATGGGGGGTAATCATTGTTGGGTCTGTACCCATTAGCCGCTGTAGGCTGGAGCCGTGTAGTGGATGGTCCGCCCCGGTTATTCGGGCTAGTTGCCTCGTGCAGTTGTCCTCCCATTCTTGTTTAAAAACAATCATTCCTGCCCCGTCAAAGATCAGTCTGCAAGTCTGTTTTATATCGAATGGGAGCATGTCATCTCCTCCGAAAATCCCGTCTATCAGGGTGGAAACCAAGGCAGAATTAAGCCCTTTATCTGCAATTGCTTTAACAATTGTTTGTATATCCTTAGGATTTATTGGCGAGTGGACCCTTTGACCCCCATCCGTCACCCGGACTGGGAATGCTAGCGCGGCCGATGGGGCCCAGTCGGCGCATTCGGTCTTTATTTTTCTCCAGTCCGTGAGAGGGATCTCTCCCCCTCCTGGTTCCTCTTTAATTTGGATAGGAATATTTTGGCCCTTGACTCTGTTTATCTTCGTTTCCTTCTCCTCTAAGTTCGAATCACTTGTAAGCCACTCGTCCCAGGAAGTGTCTGATCCGGAGTCGGAACTCGACTGACTGGTCACTTCCGGGTTCCGGTACCTTTTTGTCGGGCTCCGGCCCCGCCCACTTCCCTTGCGGGTAGGTCGTTCCCGCCATCTTGGCCCGCCTCGCCTTCTGACCGACAGGGTGTTTGCCCTATGAGGGCATTTCTTTCGAAAGCCGCTCTGACTGGGTTTCCGTCCCTTATTCACGCCCCCCTTCTCTCCCCGGTCGTCCCCGCTGCTTTTCTCCTCCTCGTTCTCCTCCCCTTCTTGTTTGTGTGCGCTTGTTGATTTTATCGCTTCCTCCCTGTTCCCGCCCGAGGCATTCTCGCCCTGCCCTTCTTCTTTGTGCTCGGCGCCATCTTGGGGCGCGTAGGGCGGTGGCGTAGTCCAGATTTCTTTAGATTCTGATTTTTCTGCGGTGCTTCTGGCCTCCTCGGCTAGCGCACCCCAGAAGGATTTAGCTCGTTTCTGTCCTTCCGTAAGCGGGTCGGGGTTTGGGGATTGAGGGGACGTGTCGCCCTCTTGCAGATCTTTAGGCTTAGCAGAATCATCAGCGTCTGGGGGGAGCAAAGTCTGTGTGGCTGCCCCGACTCCTAATTTCGGAGTGGCCAGCAGACAGCTCTTTGCTGCCCTCCAGGTCTCCTGCTCTTGTATAGCTTTCTGCAGGGCGTGTACCACTTTTCCCCATGATTTAAGGTTTTTCCCACGACCCGAGGACATCGTCTCCTCGGCTAACGCTCTAGTGCACTTCTCCCACACTTCAGGGTGGAGAATATCCACCGGCTGGTCAATGACCCCAATTTGTAAAAGTCTCGCAACTGCGAGAGTAAAATCTTTAGGTCTACAATCAATCCCCCACTGTTTATGTAATTGAGATACGACCTTCACAAGGGCTTCCATCCTCCTTGTTGGTCCGGGAGCGTCCTCCCCGCCGGGCTGGTCCTGCCGCTCCGGCCACCGTTCACCCGATTCCAGGCGAGTGCTTCCCGGGTTTCGGCACCACTTGTTGCCTGTCGTTGGCGTGACGACCTGGTTCAGGAACGGCACGACGACCAACCCCGGGTCGTTCGGTCCATTAGCTCACAGACACCAATGTGGTGGACGGCAAATGGCGTTTATTGGTGGGCAACGGAGCATTATATAGCTTAGGTTTACAACATCACATCCGTCTGCCTACGTCGTAAATTAAACACTATTGGCTACTAAGAGAGGGGTCTTATCTTTCCGTACAGCGCGACATCTTCCGGCCGCCGGGCCCTAACTACCTACACCCCCCCGCCCAGTATTGTTAGTTTTTCAGGATTTTTGAAAGACTAAAACACTAAAGGCTTCTCCCTCCATATGTACATTCTTATTCTTCTGTGCTTTCATACCAGATGCCATTTACTTATTATTTTTTTCTGATATTCAGAGGAGAGGGAGGAGAAGGAGAGGGATGAAAGAACAAGCAAAGTGCTCACACTGTTCTATGTTTACCATGGAGAAGACAGGCCAAAGGACAGCACCTTGTACTTCGTGTTTTGTGTTGGACCTGCTGTCTAGGAGCAACTGTTCCATGGTTTCAGATAAGCCTCCAAGCAAGCCCCGTCTCACACAGTACGGATCTTATCCTTGTTGTAAGAAGATCCATACTGCCTGAGGTTTAGTTACTGTGCCCAAAGCCTGTGGTCTGCTAGGTAACTGGGGCTTAAGACTGTTGAGCTCCTTGAACTTTGTCAGGCTTTGAGCTTTAGAGAGAACTACCCACTGTACCCAGAATACATTGCTACATTACCATTTTTACTACTGAACACTGAGAAAACAGGATCTGACCTTTAAATAATGGTCACAAGTTGTCTTGACTCACCATGTTACTGCAGTATCAATCTCAAATTGGTACAAACAGACCTTCAGGATAGTCAGGGATTTAAGTTACTTTAATGAAAATATTTCTCTAGGAGACATTACAATCGAAGTCAAGAATATTTTTCTGTTGTTTAGCCAGTCTTAATTTCTTTCACATT
The DNA here is from genome assembly GCF_028858705.1 of Grus americana. Classification (NCBI taxonomy): domain Eukaryota; kingdom Metazoa; phylum Chordata; class Aves; order Gruiformes; family Gruidae; genus Grus; species Grus americana. The sequence continues at coordinate 62,799,583 of NC_072853.1, forward strand.
ATTCCAGTGAAATACGTATTTTACTGTGTACATAAAATGCTTTCAGGTTTCCAATCTATTGTTTGGATCATGTTGACTAGTTATTCAAAGAAAAAACAGCTGAGACTGGGAGATGTTAAATAAATGATGAAAAATGCTTAAGCAAAGCAGTGAAATCAAGTTTTGGCTGAGAAATTATTGTTAACAGCAAACACTATTTTTCCTGGAATAGGGCTCTGAGGAATACCAACAGCCAGGTTTCAGTCTGGTTGGTGAATAAGTCATTTATTTCTTTAGAAAGATTATCATTCCTCCTACCATTGTTTGTCCTTTCTACAGCCTTTGTACCTAATAACCTAATATCTCACACAGTTCCCTGATGTAGTCAAATCTCAGTAGAATGATTCTTTGCTTTTTCTTTCCTTCAGAAATTATTGTTCTATGAGATGTGTTTCCTTTACCTCATTACTCTTTTCTGTTTAGACTAGCATTTGTCTCTTGCCAGTTCTTTGATATTTTCTTTGTTATACTGCATTTTCAGAATAACTTTATACTCCTGCGTCCCATGACCACTTTTTCTAATTGTTCCCCGTATTCCCTCATAGCATTGCACTGTGTTTGTTTTTTTAAGGGATCTTAATAGGACAATATTCAGAAGTATGCAAAGACTAATTGTAGGTCAAGAATGTATTCAGTACTGTTTATTACTTCACCTGTTATTTATTTCTTTGCTTTTGGAGGAAGTGTAATTAATAGTCTCAATTTTAATTAATTTTTAATCATGGGTCAGTTATCACTTATTTTGATTAATCACCTTGTGGAATAGTTAAACCTCTGAAACAGCATACCCAATGCTCACCAGTGGAGTCATAATGACAGAAAAATTGATTCTGTAATTGGCATATCTCATCAACTGAGCATGCTGTTGCTTAGTCTGCTCTGGCAGTAGCTTTGCACTATTGTGACCAAATGTAATGTAATGCCAATGAAAGAACATTTCTAAGTACATGCGTCTGTGCTAAAGAAGCAGTACTGCCCTCTTCTTTGGGTTGTCTATTTCACATTCCAGGCCGAAGTCTGCCAAATAAAAATTACTAAGTAGCACTGTGTTTTGTGTTTGATGTAAAGGGAAACTTAAAACAAAAGACTATTTTCATAATATAATTCATCATTTCTCTGTATTTGGATCTAAATCCATATGGAATCTGAATAAATTCCCAAATATTATAGTTTCCTGAATACAATATGTTACTTTTATGTGCATTATGTAGCTTCATGCATCCTCTTCCAACTGACAAAAATCCACATGGTAATTTGCCAGGCATGGATGTTGGAGGACTAAGATAGAAATTAGCAGAGTTAGAAAAGCATAATAAGCATAGGACTACAAAGATGAGTAGGAGACTGGAGCATCTCTCGTATGAGGAAAGGCTGAGAGAGCTGGGTCTCTTTAGCCTGGAGAAGAGAAGACGGACAGGGGATCTCATCAATGCTTATAAATATCTAAAGGGTGGATGTTTAGAGGATGGGGCCAGACTCTTTTCAGTGGTGCCCAGAGACAGGACAGGGGGCAATGGGCACAAACTGGAACAGAGGAAGTTCCATTTGAACATGAGGAAAAACTTCTTTACTCTGAGGGTGACCGAGCACTGGCACAGGCTGCCCAGAGAGGCTGTGGAGTCTCCTTCTCTGGAGATATTCAAAACACACCTGGACACAATCCTGTGCAACCTGCTCTAGGTGAACCTGCTCTAGCAGGGGAGTTGGACTAGATGATCTCTAGAGGTCCCTTCTAACCCCCACTGTTCTGTGATTTTGTGAATCTGTGAAGTTCTTTTCCTTTTGTGGGCTCATCCTCTCTGTCTCCCAAGCAAACTGGAGATAAGTCCATCATATTTAAGGATACCTTTGGTCTATTTGTAGTGAAAACTGGCCTGGTGTACAGGCTGTTTGAAGTATGTGTCTATGTTCAGCTACAAACATTGAGAGAAATATGATGAAAATTTCTGTTGATAACAGAAACTGAATTAAATTGTTCTCAAGAGCGTTTCAGCAGGGAGTCTGCTCTTAAACAGTCCTCTGGTGACAGAGTTCATGAGAGAGTTCATGAGACAGAGTCCTGACACTAGCAATGCCAGCTGTAGGGCATGCTAGGGATCTAGGGGCAGAACTGAGCTGAGAAGCTTGCGGTGACTACAGCAAGACAGTTGAGGTGTTCAGTGTCTCATCAGCACTGAAGTCCTATACTGTATTTTGATATTGAAGAACAGCTCACAAAAAGTCTGTCAGCAGAATGCAGCTTTATTCACATTTTGGTTGCTACAACTACAAAAAAATATCAAAGTAATCCCAACATGTTTCTGCTTTGCTCTCCATTCTTGTGTTTCCTGTGAAGGGTATTTGTCCTGATAAACTGCTAGGGAAGACAGCATTGAGGTACAGTGGAAAAGAGGCAGACAACTTTAGTGTATTTGGGCATCTACAGGTACTACATGGCAGAGGCTGTTTTCATCACTGGTGAAAAGTCTTGTATTAGTTGGATGTATAAAAATACATTAAAAAATATCATGTTGTCCTGGAAATTAGTCTTGACCTCCTGTTGCTTTTGTTCAAGCAGAAAGGATTTAAATACTGTGAATATTCAGTTCACATCTGACCATTATTCTAGTTGAAAAGCCTGTTCTCAAGTAGCAGGAGACATTTTACCTCTTTGACTGTTGTTCAGCTTCTTTTCTACATGCTGATGATTACAAATGGTTTTCAACATTTCTTCTCAGTTGTAAGACTACTTTGGGAATGTAAAACTCAGGCTAGAAAACCACACCAGAAAAATGTTTCTGAGAATGTCTTATTTTCAGTACTGTGTTTGTTACTTTTTATTGTCTCTCTTTTATTGGAAAGAAATTTAACTTTCCAGCAATGCACTAAGATTCCCGTGTTGACTTAAGGCACAAGTAAAATGGCCATTAGTAAATTTTTTCTAAATTTTAAAACTACAGTTTAATAGTGAACCATATTGACAATGATGTGTGAATGAAAATTTAAGGTCTTTCAGATTTTTCAATCTCTCCCTATGTGACTCAGTGCTGAAACAGCAGGAATATAATAAATTGGCAAAAGAATACAGAAAAGCAATAATATTGGCACAAAATTATCTCCCTACTTTCAGCAGATTATTTCATCATTTATTCTTAAAAAAATCAGAGTGTGTTTTTTCTGTTATATATTTAATTTAACTGATAGAAGGAATTCAGAAACGAAGTACGGTGTACTTCAATAACTATTATTCTCTTTCATGTTACCTATTTTACTGCATGTGGGTGGCCTGATGAAATTAATACTTTGAATTAAATAAGAAAAACCTTTCATGTTTTCAGGACTTTGTAAACATTATAAAATGTCAGATGTTGAATTGGTAAGATGGTCACCAGATTTAAACTAAGCATTGGTCCTCTCCTTGTAGAGAGGAACTGCTCTGAATTCTCACCAACTACAGTGACGTTGTGACAACCATCTTCTTCAGTACAGGAGAATAGAGCAGTGTTTGTTCAAAGCTCTGTACAGCTTTCCTAACATAATAGATCACTTAGGTATTTATTTCTATTTAAACATGTGACAGGCTACTGTAAAGCCAGCTAGCCTATTCCCATGCCCAAAGACTTGGTTGGTTTGGTTGCCAAAGCCTGACCTCTAAAACCTTTGAAGTCAACAAAAAGTCTGTATTTCTGGCTTTTGTTGGGGAACTTTTATTTTACCTCTTGAGGCAAATTAAACATGTTTGGGCTTAACTATAAAGAGATTTAATGAACAATGCTTTGGATAGACTCTTACTGCCAGAAGTGGTTCCCCAAGGAGTCTGTAAAGATGCAGCACTAGCCAATTCCTTACATCCATCTGCATCCACAGCAATTATACCAGCATAGAAATCAAACACCTTAGCCAGTGTTCAGTTCATCCCCCCCGAGCCAGTTCTGCTGACTAAAAATAACCCCTGAGCACTTGCTCTCCATGATCCTTACAAGACAATGCTGTGGCTGATTCTTATCTCATCAGCAAGGGAGTCTTCCCTCCCTTACATGGAGTCCTTCTTCCTCTGGTGTTTCTGCTTCCAGCTAGTTTAAAACCTCCTGCAGTTGGTTCTTTTTTCGCTCCATGCCAAATCATTCCTCTGCCACAAATTAACACTGCGATTTAAATTTCCTCTTCACTTTCAACAGTCTTTACAAGAGATCTGCCACCAATTAGAAATGTCTGTTATTCACAGACATCACATAAACTGCCTCCAAGGTCAAATGATGCTTGGAATAAAACCTGAGGCCTGAGTACCGCTTTATGACTTTCAGAAGGAGCAAGCTAGGCAGTACTCAAAAAAGTAGGAAAGTGGCAACTAGGTTCTCAGCATCTGGGAGACCCAGCTCCTTCTGGATGTTTTCTTTGACTCACTGTTCCTGAATCTGCTGTAATTTATGGCAGACATTAGTCCCTTCTTACTCCAGTTTTTCTGGTATATAAAACATTGTCATCCCATTTCTGGCTTATACCAAGATGATCAATTCCATCAGCCCATCTTGTAGCACCATGCAGCACTCTATTTCTGTCTCTGTGGTAGTCCACCACTTCAGACTATTCTCCAGCCAACACTGGATGACACAAGCTAAACCTAGCCCACTGATCTGGCAGATTCACATCCCTTTTTTTCAGTCACATTATTTTTTGGAGTGAATATGTCAAATGTCTATATTCAGTTATGCTCTGATAACCATTATGTCATACTTTCAAAGCCAAGAACACAGCTCAGTATTTCCCAGAAGGCAACTCTATATTTTATTCTAATCTTAATTTACACTTATTTATATCCTCAGATGCAAGAGGCAGAATGAATAAAGGAAGAAAAAAAAAATCAGTATTATTTATAACATGAATGAAAAATCACATGAAATGTCCTCTTATTTGGCTCAGCTGCAGGTCAGCAAATTAATGTTGAAGGGTCATTGTTAATTCTGGATACTTTCTGGTTTTTGTATACTGAATTTGCAACTTGCACATATAATATTGGAATAAAGAATCAACTATGTAATATATCCACGTAGAGAAACTCAGAACAATGATTTAAAAATCCATAAAGCACAGAGCTGGTCTACTACTGAAAACCTTCTACAACCTCGATGTTATTTTGCAGAGACAAACTCACTTCACAGGTGAGTATAAATCATGCAGTTAAAATTATGTTTATGCTTTCTCTTATTAATGTCAAATTTCAATGTTGTGATTAATATTTCTATAAAAAAAGAAATATTTTATGAAAAAAGTATTGACCTGTTATAGTGTAATCAAAACATAAATCTGACAATATTGGTATTGTGAAGACTATAAAAGCTTAACTATGTGTGGATGCTGACACTGAAGAAGGTCTTGAAAGGAAATAATTAGAAACAGAGGAAAAAAGAAAAGAATCATAATTTGTAAATATTTGTAGGCTCTAGATTAAAAAGAAAAATCAATGATGATTTTGTTTTTGCTCCCTCCAAATCCTACTGTAAGACCTATTAAAAAAAAAAAAAGGGGAAAAAAATTTAGTGCACAAAACCTAAAGTTTCAGCCAATCGATGATGATTAGATTTACAGTTTAACTGCAGTTTTTACAGTTTTCATCTAAGCATTTTCTCTTAGATTATGTTTCTGGACAGATCTATACAATAGGAATTGCTTTAATCTCATTTACTGACAGGCTGACTGCCACCATGCAATGCAATTTAGCTCTCACAAAGCCCAATATTTCTTCTCTTGCTCATTTATAGCAAAACTCACTTGGTTTCAAGTGAATGACATTGTACAGTAATTCCCCGACAACAGGCCTCAGGTTGTGAATTTTCTGATCAATTCCTATCTACAGGGATGATCATTTGCAACCTGTTAGATCTTTCATGCTCCAGCAAACAATAAAGTTATAAAAGGTATGCTAACAGTCGGCATCTACGTGCATCTTTGCTGAGCCTTCCAGGAACTGTGTTTGTGAAGAATGTCACCCTACCCAGAAAAGAAGCCCACTGCTCAAAAGGGCTGGAGAAGCATTTCCCATTGTAATACAGTATGTATTACTCTTGTGGCATTATCTGGAAAAAGGGCAAGTGATACATACAGTTTACTGACATCTCACATCACTTATACCCGAGGGTCATGCTGAAAGATGGTAATTAGCTGCGATTTTTAACAAAGCGAATCTTGCTGAAATGATCTAGTGCTTCTTGTTGAACTGCAAACAGAGCTTAGCCAGACATCAAAATTCTGCTATGCCTGTCTGTGCAGCTGAGACAAAAAAGTCTTTGCTCACTTACAGATTTTTTCCCATCAGGACTGCATTTAAAAAAAAAAAATAATAATCCTGCCTGCATCCAGAATAATCTTACTGGAGGGCTCTGAAATAGTGGCATACTTTTTACAATTACTATTAAATTGTATCTCAGAATGTTGTAAGTAACATGGGACTTGAGTTTATTGTGAAGATCTGTCAAATCATGCCCTAATAAAGAAGAAAAAATAATTGAATATAAAAAGTCCTAGTGACTGAAAGAAGATCAGCTCTGAAAAGATATTTGTTAAGAAATAAGTTTATACACATATATTGATTGCTTAATGAAGATTAGCAACATTGCCTGGCAAAAACCAAGGTTTAATCTAGTTCTTCTTGACCGCTTCTAAGCCATCCTATGACAAAACAGAACTCTTGAACTAAGTGGCAACATACTTTCAAACACGTGATTAATTACTACTAGGTATCATAATTAGCTTATTTTTTCCTGTTTAATTTTAACTTCAAATTATTAAAACGGAAGTCACATAATCCTAAATGGTGGGGAGGCCAATAACTCCAACACACCACTCTCTTTACTGTTCCACCATTCTGTCAGTGTCCCAGCTGCAGCCTCTACTTCTGGTCCTTGATATATTTGCAATGCCCAGGCAACGCGACCTTTCACAACAGCTCTCGTATCCTTGTCACCACACAAAGCCTGCCCCTTAAACAGCCCTGCGTGTGCTGAAGCCGTGCTGCCGTATGAATGCCTGTCTATGACCACAGTGGTCAATCTGGCACCTGACCTTGCTTCTCCTCCTACAGGTAGTTTCAGGAACACAGAAGTAAGTACCATATGGTAATATACAAATTTACCAAAGAGAGGATCAAAATCCAGCTACATCTAAATTGCTCTTTATTGCTATAGGGCTCCCTTACACAGGGGAGGAAACTTAAGTAAATTGATCAGAACTCTTTTTTATTGAAAAGAGTAGGTTAAGTATCAAATATATTCTCAATATTACATAAAAACTTGAAAGACAGTTCAGGTACTTCCTTCTACATTCTTTTGGGAGTTTATGTAGAATAAATTGTTCTAACAAAATCTATGATTACCAGTGATTCTGCAACCCACCGTCTTAGAATTTAAATTGCATGATTGTTTCCTGCCTGGAAATTTTTCTCCCACTTTTATTAATTCGCTGGTGATTTTCCCAGTCCATATGAAGTATGAGAAGACAGGGATAATAATAAAGATAAAATTAGTTATAAAAGTGAGCAAATAAGGAGAAACATTGTTTGAAAGGCAAGTGAGAATTTGAGATATGCTCTTGTCCTCTTTTGCTGTTTATCTGCCTCCCAGTCTTAAGCTCCTCAAGGGAACACTGGGCTAAATCAGCACTGATTTCTTTATGTGCTTATTTTTGCCTCAGTTTTACTGTCAGGAAAAAATAGGAAAGGTTATTAAGCAAGCATCTCTTTATCATACCTTCTCCTGTGAAAGTCAGAATCCATATTTCCATAAATAAGCCACTGCCTTGACTTTTTCTTTTCTTCCCCTACCAAGCATGCCCTATCTTTCAAATAATCCAAGATCTGCATTTTTCTTTTCAGGGTTTTCCAGACTTCTACTTTGGGGGATGCTGGTATTGTAGAAAATGGGACAACTGCCCATCTCATTTTCTGTTGGTCAGGGACAGTGGGAGAAAGAAAGAAGAGAAGGAATGGTGGTATCACGGCAACCAAAATATGATCTAAAGACAGTGACAGTAAAGTTATCTCTCTACCAGAAAAGTGAAAAACCCAACAGCACCCAGGGAGTGTAGGCAAATGCTTGACCCCTGCCCAGGCAAATTTGATCCCGCAGGCCTTGAAAAGACATTATAAAGATTGTTGATGCAATGCTTTGTATGCATAAATAATTTTTTTTTGTTGCAATTTACAATCCTGTGTGACATTTGTCATCTCAGTCCTTACTGTTCCTGTATGGCTCAAAAGTTTATTGAGGTCAACGGGAGTCTTTAAACAGATAAAATCAGATGATAGCTACATCACAATGCATATACATAGATATATACATTTACAGGTGTTAGTGAATATTAAATATCAAACACACTACAAATAGTGACAAACAATCGATTCTGTGTAAGATAGGGTTTATGAATACATTTGGTAAAGTCTCATCTATTCAGAAAGATGTCACTTTTTGGGGGGTTTATGCCCATGGTTCAATCACTCCAATTAGAGTGTCTAAACTGTTGGGATGGGATAGTACTTCAAATTTAGGAATCAATCATGCTGATGTAATATGTGTCTATGCATGTGAGATGAGGATGAAATCCTGTGTGTGTAATACCACTAACCACAGGTGGCTTAGGAGGCTGAAACCAGTCTGACTGGACTGATCCCTCCTCATAAGGCAATTTAGTAATAAAATCCAGAGCTCAAGGGTGATTTAATTTTTCTTCCAAAGAAAATGTACAAATAAGAGTTTACTACTAACAAATTCTGTCAAACTTTTACAAAGAAAACTGAAGTTCAAAGACAGCAAGTGGAAATTGCATAATTTTGTAGAGGCACTGCCAAAAAACTTCAGACTATTTTGGAAGGACCAACAATAAGAGTAAGAAAATGTTTTGTTATCCATGATTCTTTCACCATTGGGTTTTTCAGTAGGATTGCCATGAAAGGTCTGCCACAGAGATACTTTGTGATGTTATTTCTGCACAGAGAACAGGAAGAACAATATTACACTCCGTATCAGCAAAAACAACTTGCATTTTTTATGGGTGGGGCATACTTAAAATATTATCCCTTACATATTTCCAATCAAAATTCTCAAAGCATATTCACCTGCATCTAGGCCATCCTAAGGCTGCAGTTTCTCAGCTCATTTAGACCAGTACTTCATGAGTTCGCCCTGGAAGATGCACTCGTGTTGCCTTTCCATGAAAACCATGATATGAAGCATAGAGCAACAGGAGCTTGGTGGGTATGGAATGCTTTCATGAGATATAGCTGGACTGGGAAGGGACAAGCAGATATAGACCCTACTGAACTTAATTTTGCCCTCATCCTATCTGTTAAATGTCCAATAGTAAAGGAAACTGAAATGGAGAGGAAGGGAACAACTTGCTCAGAGTTACAAAGTGAATAAGTAAGAAGACTGTGAGTAAAACCAAGTCTCCTGGGTTTTAGTCTTGTTTTAACTGCAAAATCTCCCTCTTTTTTTTTTTTTTACTTTTTTTTTATTTAATGCCTCTACAGTATTCTAGCTGTTATGTTATTTAGGTTTTGATTTCTTTCATAATGTCAGTCACAGAAACAAAAGTGCAATCTGTCTTTTCTTCATTGATTATATAATCACAACCAATCAGAAATTAAATATAAGTGGTGTCAGCAGATCCTCAAATAGTTTAAAACCCAAAAATGCTATTGGGCTCAACAGACATGCTGATTTTAGCCTGCTGAAGACCTATTTGGAATATTACTCAGATATTGACAATATACTTTTAATTAAAGCAGCAGTTATACTTATCTAAATTCAGTTACTGCAGGTGACCAAGAAATAAACACCTGCATCAGAATAAAATATTCTTTTCTCTCTTACTAAGAAAGAAAATCCAATTACTTCTCTGCCAATGCCATTTTTCTATCCTTTCCTTTCCTCTCAAAAAAAAAAAAAAAAAAAAAAAGAAAATCACAAGTAGAATGGATTGGAAATTTTTTTGTTTCTTTGTTTGAAGTCTTTAAATATTTTTCTCTGCTTGGTAGCCATACTTCTTGTGGTTTATTCCCTTGTCCTTGTTCCTGGCTTTAGCCGGGTGTGTAGTGGAGAAAGAGCAAACCTGTCTGGTCAGCTGGAGCTGTTGCCTAGACATCTGCTGAATTCTGTCTTGGGATTGTATTTCTTACTATCTCAAAGCAGAGCCATCTGGTCCTCATGTAACTGAAACTGTGAGATGTCTATAATTTCTAATAGCATTGAAAGTGAAAAAAATAAGCTAACATCATACCTCTTATTCCTATGAACAATTTATTTTGTGACATTTTCTCTCCCCACAGTATATAGTGCAAAGCTAATGTGTGTTCTTTAAAGCACAGATATCTTTAAAATTGATTAATATAACAATAAATATGTATTTGTGGTGGCAAGACAGCTAGATTGCTACATCAGACACCAACCTTTTTTGTACCGAACAATTTATATAGATTTTAAAATGGCATGTCACAAATTAGGGAGAGAATTTATTTTTAGGACATTTCAGCCATTGGATGCTGTAATAGAACAAAAAACTTTCATAACAAAAAGTACGACTGAATCATTGTGCACTGACCACCGATCTGAATAATGAGAATGAACTGAAAAAAATGTCATGTTTGATCAGGTCCTCACTAATTTCCCAAAAAGGTTCTTTGAGAAGAAATAAGGACAGACGTTTAGAGTGAACTGTACAGGTAATACTAAAATAAAATCTAACTTACTCATCAGGGTGAAAATAAGCTTTTCCCTTGGAAGCTTCACAAAAAGCCTATCTATTTGTACCCAGTTAAGCCATTTTGAGGTCTTTTGAATAAAGATTCATTTTCTTTTGAAATATTTTTATACTGAGATAATGGATTACATGATGGGTATTTATCTTAAATTTTCACCAGCATAGTTACATTTATTATCAGAAATACTGTGTATTAGAAATGACAGTCAGCTTTCATTAGCCCACTTGATATCAAAAATAACTTACATAGAATTCAAAGATCATTGTTACTTTTAATGCTGGTAATTGTGGCTAGAGTTACAAACTCATATTATCTTACTGAACAGGAAAAAAATAATGTTTGTCATGAGCTATGAAATACAAACCTGAATGACATCTGGCAGTCATAAGGATTTTACAGAGAGTGGTTTGCCCCTTTGTCTTTTGTGAATTGTTTGGATATGCTGCCAGTCATTCTCCTCTGCCAATTTTAATTTATCTGTTGACACTTACTGGGTGCTGAAACATAGATGCTCAGTTACCCTGTAAGCTGAGATCTTTATTCTCCTGTTTTTTTAAAAAAGGAGTTTCCTCCAGTGCTGGAGGGAAAAAAAAAAGTATTCTATATTTTATATTTTTGTATTAACACCATGAACCTAACACCTAAATGCTCCCCCCCCCCCCCCAAAAAAAAAAGGCAATTCAATACTTTGTATGTTTCTTACACTTATCTTTAAATAACACCTATGAGTATTCTTGTTTCTGACAAAAGAGCTGAACTGGATGAAGAAAAAGTAAAATAAAGCATCAGCAACATCCTACACCCAGTGAAAACCTTGATTAACTTTGTCCTGAACAACAAAGTCTGGCAGCTTGTGACTGGAGCTGGAAAGCAGAGATGATGAGTTGGTCATCACTGCAACTGAAGCTCACAAAATCAGAGTCTTGTTTCAACTGGACTAGTGACAGTGTAATGCACTTGTACGGGATTTGCTCAGTTACTCCAGATCTCCACACTTTATAGGTTTCAGAATGTTGCCTACAGTCTCCTACCTACACCGTGCTGTCTGGACTGAAGTGACAGAAACGTCAGAGTAGCACTGACACACTTGCTCATGCTCTCCAGGACCCCTGAAATTTCTCAATCTGCCTAACTGTGGTTTCACACCTTGAAGAGAGCTCCTTGGCATTTCAACAGTCACCAGGAACTATGTAATACCTGACGGTTCTTTTCTAACAGATTGACTTAGTTACACATTATGATCACCTGTCTAATTTGAACTAGAATATGACGAATCCATTTATGATTTCAAGTAAATAGTAACATGCAGTATTTCAAGAAACCTGATCTTTTAATGGCTACTAAGGCAAAGTAATATAGAAAGTTGATAAGGTTTATAACTAAAATAGATAAGGAGACAATAAATCTAATAATAAATATTCATAAATATTAATAAACACAAGTGAATCAGAACAAGATACATTTTTTAGTGTTCTAAATATACAATTTTATCATGCACTATAAAATAATATGCTAAATTATTGCATGTAATATAGCAATCCTATACTATTAATTGTTTAGAGACTCTAGCATAGTATTCTTATTATAATCTTTCAAGATACCTAAGTTAAAAATGTTTTACTACTGTCATGGTTTAACCCCAGCTGGCAACTAAGCACCACGCAGCTGCTCACTCACTACCTCCTGGTGGGATGAGGGAGAGAATTGGAAGAGTAAAAGTAAGAAAACTCGTGGGTTGAGATAAAGACAGTTGAATAGGTAAAGCAAAAGTCGCACACACAAGCAAAGCAAACCAAGGAATTCATTCCCCACTTCCCATGGGCAGGCAGGAGTTCAGCCATCTCCAGGAAAGCAGGGCTCCATCACACGTAACGGTGACTTGGGAAGACAAACGCCATCACTCTGAATGTCCCCCACTTCGTTCCTTTTCCTCCAGCCCCTTATATATTGGCTTGAGATCATATGGTATGGAATATCCCTTTGGTCAGTTGGGGTCAGCTGTCCTGGCCGTGTCCCCTCCTAACTCCCTGTGCACCCCCAGACTACTTGTTGGTGGGGTGGGGTGAGAAGCAGCAAAGCCCTTGGCTCTGTGTCAGCACTGCTCAGCAGTGACGAAAACATCCCTGTGTTATCAACACTGTTTTCAGCACAAATCCAAAATACAGCTCCATACTCACTACTATGAAGAAAATTAACTCTATCCCAGCCAAAACCAGCACAACTACTTTAGTGTTTCCTTTTGAATATCCATAAATGCTTTGAAAACCCAGTTATCTTTTAATATACATTGAAACTGGTTTCTCTATATACATTAAAAAAGTATATTTGAAAAGCAGTCCACCAACTATTCAATATCACTACTGTACTTGTATATATCTGGTTACCATCTCTTTACCTCACTGAGGAAGATAGATGCTGCTCTGAATTACCATCATTATGCCACATTATGACCCTGACCCAAAAACTCTGTCAGCTAGAGTCATACCCAGGTCATACTCACCCAACCTACCTAAATGGAACTGTATTCAAAGAGAATCCCAAGGGGTTTTTTTTGGGGGGGTGGGGGTTGTTTGTTGTTTTGGGGGTTGTTGTATTATTATTTCTCCCTCGTCAATATGCAAATTTTTATTTAAATAGGTTCCATTTCCCATTTTGTAATTTTTTTTTTTTTTTTAAATAATTTTGGAGCGCTTGGTAGGGGACTGAGAGATGCTATGTTTGGTAAATGATCTCTTCAAGATGTTGAATTTTCTTTATAAGCATATTGGTCATTTACTATAATTTTATAGTAATGTTCTTAGTTTAATGATTGGTTTAATAGTCATTTTTCAATTTGGACTCTGCTAGATATGTTTATCCCTTTAGATTAACTACTAATTATTTCACTGATAAAATTCCAGTTGTAGTGTCTATGGACACACCATATAAATTAAATTACTCATTGCTTTTGAAAAAAAACCCCACCCTAAGTTATTAATGTGTTCATTTCTGAGTTGTTGTTTATTTCCCTTCATTATAAATGATTTATGTGATTCATTAGATTGTGGTAATTATCTTTTTAGACTCATAACTTTGTTATTTATGCAAGCTTTGCTAGTGTTGATGAAGTACACTGCTATTTACAAGTTAGGTTTGATAAGTAGTAAATGCAGGATAATGAAACCAGTCAAATTGTCTTTAAAGGACAGTAAAATACGTGGTACTTTATTCCTAGATACACACTAGCTTGATGTTACAAAATAATCACATTGTCTCTTAAGATGAAGAAAACCGTGGAAAGAGAAGATGTTGAATCCATTGCTGTATTATTTCTAGAAGAAGAAAAATAGCCCTAAAAAGATGTGAACAGCTGTGCAAGCACCACATCATCATTAGTTTAGAGAAGAGATTGCCCAGTTTATCATATCAGTACAGAAAAATATCAAATGCCACATTACTCAACTAACCAGTGACCTGATCAGCTCTCCAGTTTTCCCCCAACTCACTCAGTCTCTTTTCCCTCCCCTGCCTTCTGCTTGGCTGTGTCGTTTCAGCCAAGGCCACCAGCCCACCTCTGAGCCTACAGTCCAAACTAATTAGCCCACTCCTTTTAGCTGATCGCCCTCCTCAATTTCCAAAGATTTCAGCATGCCAAACTGAAACTGTCATTCCTGTACATCTGTGCCCCTACCAGTTCTTTTGAATGACAAAGGTGAATAATTTTTTTCTCATCATGCTATCTAACTCGGTCCTGTATTCCCTTATCAGGAGTTATGGTTTGAATTTTCTCTGCTGTCCTTACTCTGTTTATTCCAAAGCACTGACTATTAGCTTTATACAGAGATGCACACAAAACATGATTCCACTGCCTGTTTGAATTTGTTAATGACTAATTTCAATCACCAAACGAAAAAAGAAAAAGACCATGACCAGCCAGGAAACAATTTTTTTATTCCTTTGAATGGTCAGAAAGGACTAATATAGTCTCAAAATGAAAAAGAAAATGTAGCTTAGATTTGGAATCAGTAAAGTGGAACATTTTCTCCCTTTGTAAGCATAAGTTTTGTGGCTAAAATAGGTTTGGAGGAGGAAAAAAATCTTCCCCTTAAAAACTACCTTAAGATACCGGAGGGAAATTTTGATGAGGAGATTATCAAGCCGAAACATTATTTCTATTGGGATTTCATAAATTTTTATTTATTTAAAAAAAAAAAAAAACAACTTTAAACTGAAATAAAATAACAACCACAAAGGTTTCATGCTAGGAAAAGGGATATTTTTATAGCCTAGTAAGTTGTAGTGGAGATATTTTTTAAATTAATGTGAGTCAAACTAATCAGTAGGGAAGTTAAATTCTTATAAAGGCAATTTGGCAAAGAGTTTACAGCTCTGGCAGCAGGGGAAAGAAAAAGCAATTTTTTGTCTTCCAGTTAATTGTCTTGAGTTACAGTCTGAGTGCAGCTGACATTTATTGTTCTGCAGACTGGAAATGTGCAATATTTATCATTATTGTTTAGATTTAAACCTACAGCTGACATCAAGTACACCACCTGAGAGACCAGGGAAGCAGATAATATTATAAAATATTCAAAGGAGGTATTCATGTTAGAACATGTTAGACACAATTATGAAAAGATTTTTTAAGATGTCGGTCTAAGGCAATCTCAAATGTAGCAGATTTAGGGCTTTGTACTGAGCAGATATATTCTCATGTCTTACTTCCTAAATTGCTCCCTTATTTTGTCTTTTCTTTGGAGGAGGCCTGAGATCTTAGAGCTAAGACGTGCACCACAGCTCCCACAGTTTCACAGGTCATGCTGTGTCAGGCAAACAACAGCATTTCCCATTTACCCCATGGGTCGTTCGGCTTTGCTCGCCGTGAAGGAGCCCTAAGCAAAATCAAACTATCCTACATTCTTGGTTGGTCAGTGAAGCTGGCTGTAATCTGCTTATGTATGTAAGTCTTAATAAATGTGTGGGCATTACTTTGGTCACAGGGTAGGTGGATACAGCAAAATGTGGGGCTATGAAGAAGGGCAGTGAAGTCTCTGAGGTTACATGGAGCCCCACACGGGGCATGACAAGCCTTGCCCAGAGTGCTCAATGGCTGCAATCTGCTCATCTATAGACCTATTATTATTTGGCATGATATTCCTGTGCTTTTCCTTACCATTGCCCTGGCTGTGTACAAGGCAGGTGGCTGCGTGGCTGTCAGAGTTTGTGGCACAGATACCAGTAGCGATTAACACGTGGTTCAGAAAACTTCAGCAGATACCACCCCCACTGATGGGTGGTGGGGTCTGGACAGAGGGAAGAGACACTGCTTCCTGTTTGGGACGGGGGTGCATGGATTGCTTTTATTTTATACTGAACAAGGGAGACCAAGCTGCAGTAGGAGAACAATAACACACTCTGATTATTGGATCAATGTACTCTGGAAATAAAAGAGTTACATTTCTCTTTCTGGTTTTGGTAGTTTTTGAATAGTGGAGAGGCAGGTAACAGTTACATCAGGGGACATTCCACACACTGATATATTTGGATTTTATTTTTCTTCTCAAGAAGAGTCATTATATATCCCCCAAATCTATGTATAGGTAACAATGTTAATTTATGCTACAAAGTACAGTCAACAGGTTTCATTTTCCTCAGCTGTGTGATCAGAGTATGGAACCATTGTGTACTGAGTCTGGCTGGGACAGAGTTAATTTTCTTCTTCATAGCATTCTGCACAGTGCTGTCATTTACACCGCTGACCAAAACATTGTTGATAACACACTAGTGTTTTAGCTACTGCTGAGCAGTGCTTCCACAGCATCACAGCCATTTCTGTTACTCACTCTGCCTGGCCAGCCAGGAGGCGTAGGGGTGGGCAAGAGGCTGGGAGGGGGCACAGCCAGGACAGCTGACCCCAACTGACCAAGGGGATATCCCATACCATGCACAGCAATAAAAGCTGGGAAAAGAAGGAAGAAGGGGGACATTTGTGGCTATGGCATCTGTCTCCCCAAGTAACTGTTAGTGTGATGAAGTCCTGCTTTTCTGGAAATGGCTAAACATCTGCCTGACAATGGGAAGTTGTGAATGAACTCCTTATTTTGTTCTGTTTGCATGTGCAGATTGGGTTCATCTGTTAAACTGTCTTGATCTTGACCCATGGGTAATTTCTTGCTTTTGCTCTTTTGATTCTCTTTCCTATCCTGCTGGAGGGGAGTGAGTGAGCGACTGGGTGGTGCTTAGCTGACTACCCGGGTTAACCCACAACACCTATGAATATCAGTGCATACATAACTAAATATATATTGATTAATTGAGTACTAATTACTCTGATGGTGGCCCATGGATCACCTCCTAAGTCTTCTTTGGTGACTTGGAGGGAAAAAAGGAACAACAACAACAGCAAAACTTGTAAAGTATGATTTACATAATACAGATCTTTGCTTTTTAAGCCTGAAACCAATCTTCCTGAGGTAAACAAGCAACAAATTGTTTGACTTGAAGAAGCAAAAGGCGAGAGGTCAAAATTTCTTTTCATGTTTTGTCAGTAATTTTAGAAGGTAAGGTTACAAGGCAGGGATGTTTTCATTTGATTAACTAGGTTTTATTTGGCTCTTATGAACTTTATTTTTAATTATATTTTTCCTATTGGGAAAGTTGAGCTGTAATGACATATGAAAGTCACTGAAATAAAGTTCAGGCTTTCACTCTTGATGAGGTAATACCAAAGCTTTCTGGCATTTGCATATTTTTGCCATTGACCTCCTTGAAAATTACAGCAGAAATGCAAGGAAAATTTATTCAGAACGATGCAAATAGGAGAAGTTAAACAATTTCTACTTAAGGAAGATGTCTTTTAAACTCAACAGGAATTGTGTTAAAAACTTTTTGGGGGGCATTCTCTGCTGCTTTTATCCAAGGACACGTTGAGAATTTTGTTAGAAATGAGCAAGAATGAACAAGCTTTGCAAATGAGATCATTCACATTTTGGGGGGAGAAGAGGGTGAAAGCTAATACATCTACAATATACTTTCTTCATTTACATGTCAAATGAAATTTTAGCTTTAATTTTGAAGTTAGGTCTAAGTTTAGGGTGGTATGGCGTAGAAGAGGCATAAACAATATGAGATCTCATTAAATCATGCTGTTCCATAGTTTTATATGAGAATTCGAGATATAATCTTTTCTCTGTGAACAGAATCACAGAATCACAGAATCACAGAATCACAGAAACACAGAATCACAGAATCACAGAATGGTAGGGGTTGGAAGGGACCTTGGGAGATCATCTAGTCCAATCCTCTAGTCCTCCAAAGCAGGTTCACCTAGGGCAGGTTGCATAGGATCACCTCCAGGCTGGTTTTGAAAACCTCCAGAGGAGACTCCACAATCTCTCTGGGCAGTCTGTTCCAGTGCTCGGTCACCCTCAAAACGAAGAAGTTTTTCCTCATGTTCGGATGGAACTTCCTGTGTTCCAGTTTGTGCCCATTGCCCCTTGTCCTGCTGCTGGAAAGAGTCTGGCCCCATCCCCTTGACACTCACCCTTTAGATATTTATAAGCATTGATGAGATCCCCTCTCAGTCTTCTCCAGGCTAAACAGACCCAGCTCTCTCAGCCTTTCCTCGTAAGAAAGATGCTCCAGTCCTCTAATCATCTCTGTAGCCCTCAGCTGGACTCTCTCCAGTAGTTCCCTGTCTCTTGAACTGGGGAGCCCAGACCTGGACTCAGTCCTCCAGATGTGGCCTCACCAGGGCAGAGTAGAGGGGGGACGATAACCTCCCTCGATCTGCTGGACACACTTCTTAAATGCACCCAAGGATACCACTGGCCTTCTTGGCCATGAGGGCACACTGCTGGCTCATGGAGTGCTTGTGGTCCACCAGGACTCACAGGTCCTTCTTTGCAATGCTGCTTTCCAGCAGGCCAACCCCTAACCTGTACTGGTGCCTGAGGTTATTCCTTCCTAGGTGCAAGACCCAATGCTTGTCTTTGTTGAACTTCATTAGGTTCCTCTCTGCCCAACTCTCTAGCCTGTCCAGGTCTCACTGAATGGCAGCACAGCCTTCGGGTATGTCAGCCACTCCTCCCAGTTTTGTATCATCAGCAAACCTGCTGAGGGTACACTCTGTCCCTTCATCAAGGTCATTGATGAATATGTTGAACAAGACTGGGCCCAGACCTGACCCCTGGGGCACACTGCTACAGGCAGTAGCTACAGGCCTCCAACTAGACTCTGTGCACCTTATCACAACCCTCTGAGCTCTGCCGTTCAGCCAGTTCTCAATCCACCTCACTGTCCACTCATCTAATCCACACTTCATAAGTTTACCTATGAGGATGTTATGGGAGACACTGTCAAAAGCCTTGCTGAAGTTGAGGTAGACAACATCCAGTCCTCTCCCCTCATCCACCCAGTCATGCCATCATAGAAGGCTATCAGATTGGTAAAACATGATTTCCCCTTGGTGATTCCATGTTGACCGCTCCTGATAACCTTCTTTTCCTCCACATGCTTATTGATCAGCCCCGGAATGAGCTGTTCCATCACCTTTCCAGGGATGGAGGTGAGGCTGACTAGCCTGTAGTTTCCTGGGTGTACCTTCTTGCCCTTTTTGCAGACTTGAGTGATATTGGCTTTCCTACAGTCTTCAGGCATCTCCCCTGTTCTCCACGACCTTTCAAAGATGGTGGATAGTGGCTTAGCAATAACATCACAGTTACAAAAACATCACTGTTTGTGATGCATATGAACCAAATGTGAATTTCTTGTTCTACCATAACTTTATTATTTTTTTGCTGAAAGCAAAGACATCGCTTGAAAAAATAAAATGAGGAAGATCTGGCCCATGTTAATAGAAAAAGAAATACCTTTTATTGCATATTTTTATATTAAGATGTTTTGTTCAGTTTTTCATAATATTTAACCCTTTTAAACATGAATCATTTGAAACTGTGAAAGACTTATACTTCAAGAAAATTCCATTTATTTCAACAGAAATAATTCAGTCATATTAAGAACAAAGCAAGACTGAATGAAAAGGATGTTATGTCTGCCATATTTACGAACTATTAATATAGGGGGTTTAAAATAGTTTTAATATGCTTATGTCATGAAACAGAGACTAAAAGAGAAAAGTCTTTTTTGTTAGATTAAAAGATCCACCTGAATCTACAGACCTCTGAATAATTTTTTACCACAAGTACAACAGAGATCCATTAGATTTTGAAAATAATATCCTCAAGGTTCTCTGAAATCAGAGCATATTTTATGCTCAATACTTTTTAAATGGGGACTGAGAAAAATCAGGTACAAGTGATGATCTTAAGTCATACTAAAATAACACAGAGCTGGAGGAGACGTAACTTAGAGAAGATAGACCTCTGTCTGCATTGGTCATTCTCCAATTAAAATATGGACGTAATAAAAGACAAATTGATAGTGGTAAGGAGCTGGCACAGTGATCAGAAGTATACTGAGACTGAAAAAAGAGTTGGAGGATGAGAGTATGGTTTATACCAGAACAGGGGCAGGAAGCCTGAGCTGCAGGGAGTGGACATGAGAGGACAGCAGTAGTATCTACAGGTAGACACAAATTTTTGCAGACAGGTGCAACTGAGTCCTGCTCATCCTCCAGGAAGATGTGAAATCAATCTGCCTATACTTTAAAGCACCTGGAAACCATTTATCTGTATGGCAACATACCTGACTTGGCAGCAGTGCTGAGAGGCCGGAAGTACAAGCTCAGATTTATCAGTGTGCACTTTTACACTTCTACACTTCTGTACAGCTGATCATTGGCCTGGAGCACAGGCAGAATTAAACCAACTTCCTGGAAGAAGCTTTATAAACACAGTCTGCAAAACTCATTCTGAAAGATACCTTGTCATCTGCCTCTCATTCACAAAATTAGGACATATATTTGAGAGGGCTGCAGTATTACTGCCCCATGGCTGTTTGTCACTGACCTGTGACAGAACCCTACATATGTCTGCTTCTGTGCACAAGTAACTGAAACAACAATGAAAGTGGGTAAAAGCTACTGTGATTCACTTCACATTGATATGAATTCAAACCATGTCATACAATTGATACATACAACTCAACTGCAGACACAGAAACCCTGGTAGATAGAAGGAACTAATCTGTGGGGGCAGCAGCTTCTTCAATTTCTACAGTTTTATGCACAAAAATGTAGTTACACCATCAGATCAAGTAGCTGAGGCCTTAAATGTATCAACACTACTGAAAAAAATCACATGATCCTAAGGTTTTTTTTTATTTTTTTCTAAAATCTGCAAAAGAAAGAATGATTTCTAATACATTCATACTGTAAAGTCAAGAGTTTGAGTGAAAAAAAAGACTTCATAACCTGCATAGTCTTTAACAATACAGTCACAAGCAAAAGAGGATGGAGGAGCTGCACATATAAAACAGTCTTAAAGACAGTATCTAGAATAGTGAAGAGAAATTCTAGCAAGTTCAAGCGAGTTCAAGGAAAGCTATTTTTTTCCTAGAGGAACCAAGTCTCATTAATGCTCAAAGCAGAAGGATTATTGTATAGCAATGACCATTGCTCCCTGTAGAACCTCCAGCTAATTTTTTCACATGCTGGTAGATATGCACCTAAGAAAGATGAGGAATTTTCAGAGTTAAAGCCACTAAATTCTGTTCTGGTAAACTGACCTCTGTATCAATTACAGAGTTTGTAGGTGATGCTGTAGATTTTTAATGAGTCTTTCCTTGTTTGAGTGATGTACTAGATACAGGCAGACAAGCTGTATTCCTTATTTCCTGATAGAAAATCTATTGAAAAATGAAGACTGCTATCCTGTTACTCTTCATTCTTGCACTTTCATATGTGTAAAAAGGGGAAAATTTTCATCCTGCATAAACGTGCTCTGAATAGAAGTTAGTAACTATAATACACTATTAGGGTAACAATATGCTATGATAAAACCAAAACAAAACCATTCTATAAAGACCTGGATTGCCTCTTGAGCAAGGAGAAAAAAGCATAGTAATGAATATTCTATGATTATGTGAGCATGTTCCCCATTAACTGATGCATCAAATGAAAAAAGGTTCAGAAATTAAGTGTGACACTACAACCAGAGGCTATACAAGAGTACTTTGGTAACTTTTTTTTAATAAGAACTCCTACAGATAAGCTACTTTGAAATACTCATGGGGACTAGCAAGAGAAAAGATGAAAAATGCAGATAATTCATAGTGCATCTATGAACATATGATAGTAGAGGCATTTCAGACATATTCACACAGCTCTGAAATACTTCTAATCAGCAGAAATTGTGTGGAATATTTCAGACCCGCAGAGAAAGATTGGTAAAGTTAAGTGCATATCAAAGAATTGTCAGGTAAGAGATTCCTTTTCCCTGAGCACCTAGGCCTTAATTCTGACCTTAAATTCAATAGATTATCTGTGCCTCCTTGGAAATTCCAATTTCTTAGACAAACTGAGATACTGATGACTAATTTTTTATTATACCTGATTCTGTGAAGCTTGAAGGATTTCACCCTATGTATGACATTTAACAGAGAGTTTTGCTTTCTCTTTGGGTTTACTCTTCATTCTCACAAACTCCTTATTGGAAGTAACCCTGGAACTAACGCTCAGTTTCCTGTCAGAAATTTTAGTCTTCCCATATAATATGCATCTCACATGACCTATAACTTAAAAGTTTTTCACCTTAATGACAAAGTTCTTAGGGTAATCAGGAATTTTTCTTCGACACGGGAGGCTGAGTAGTCTGCTCCCCTGTTTATTAATTGTGTGGATCCATTCTGTCGGTTTTCCATTCCTTTATCAGAATGAGCTCTTTGTACTGTTCCCATTCTGAAAGTTCAAACAACCACAACAAGCCAGCAAAGTTTATTTTGAGTGAAATGGCTATTAGGCACCTAGACAGCAATCCCACTTGTATGTATTTTATTGCTTTTACTTTTTTACTCTCTTTAGCTTTAGCAGTGTCCAGATTGATTTTATGACCTGCAGTCATACAGTATAAAATTGGTGAGCTGAATTTAGTCTTTGACCTTGCACTCTGTCTTTCTGAACATTGTAGAAATGTTAACTGCATGAAAACCAAGAGGGTTTTTTTTCTTCTTTGTTTAATAACTTCAGTTATAAAAACGTTGAGTAAATATTTTCTAGGTCGCTTTTTTTCAGGCAAATTTTTCATTTGTTTCTACTCAAGAAACAAACCAACCAACCAACCAAAACAAACAAACCAAAATAATAATAATACTAATTAAACAAACAAACAAACAAACCCCAAGAAAAGAGATTTTGAATTCCTGCATCCTATGATGGCCAATGAAGGTGATCAATGGTTCCAAGTCTGACATGGAGGTATGTAAAGACCCTGAATGGGGCTTCAATTTGCATCAATAAATCATAAGAATAAGAAAAATTGGAAGCATCAAATTAGACATCAGAGTTAGAAAACCAATCTCATGCTCTGTTGCTCATTAAACCCCTTCGAAAAGTACTCAAGGGAGAGAGATGTTTCAAGAATACGCTCTGATATTAGAGACTATTCTTTGATATTGATAAACTCATTTTAAATTAAGGTCCATCATTTGGTGAGAGTTTATACCTCCCACATGGATAAAATAAATGCCTCCTAGTCAATTCTTTTATAACTTCATGTCAAGAGTGAAGTTTTTCATAACTGCTGTATCTCATAGTAATAACTGTGATAATTATGGGGATCTCAACAGTTCAGGATAGAAACAAGCTTATTGGCAAATATCCGTGGTATTTATTTTGTGTTCAATTATTTATGGGTACTTCTTTTTGAAATGCCACAGTTTTTCAGTACTGCTCTTTTCCTCCCTTGCCAAAACAACAGAATTTGTAAAAGTTTCCACCTTCAAAAACACACACGGGGAACAACTAGATGTTAGTTTCCCCCGTACTACAGCCAGCTCAGTATACTTGAATTCAGCCCTATTGAACCTGCCTGTTTAGCAAACAAATTTTAAAAAAATTCTAACTGTAAGAAATTATCATTTTGCATACATTTACAGGCACGGACACACACATATACACATACATAAGTCTGTGCTTCAGAGGACCAGTTCCTTATGATCCTTTTTGGCAACCACATGAAAAGACTTGAAGTTTTTTCCTGAGCTTTGCCTCATGCTCAAATGAACTCTTCGTTTTTTCCTTCTTAATCAGGTGCATGACTTTTACCTTGTTGCAAAAATAAAAGACCCTGAGTAAAACCACATGACAAGCTGTAGCCCTTTTTTTGATAACCCAGTATGAAGCCAGAAACACAGCTGTGTATTAAATTGTGGGGGTTTTCCAGTTTTTGCACTATTTGAGTTTCTGAGTCAAATAGAAATTCAAAGATAATTTTATAAACTTCTGAAGAATCCAGCCTAACTATCACTAAGTTGGGTAACATTTAGAAGTGAATTGTACTGAAGATCAGTCTAAAATAATATATCCTGATATTCTGTATCTAGAAGACTTAGGTAATAGCAACAAGTCTGCATCCAAAAGCCAGCACATCTCTAGAACTTAAGCATCTGCATTAGACAAAAGAAGCAAACAAACCAACAAATAAACCTTCTTAAGAAGTGTGTCTCCTAAATAGATAGACACCTCTGTCTTAAAAAAAAAAAACAAACCAAAAAAACCCAAACCAAACAAAACAAAAAAACCAAAACAATAAACAAAAAAAACAACCAAAAAAAACCCCACAAAAAACCAAACCCACAAACCCCAAAACAAGACCAAAAAACCAACAAAAATGCAGTTACTATTATTTTTTCAAAAAGGAAGAAACCTGAATGTCAGTCCCCAGCAGAGTAGAGCTTTGATCCTGTAAAATTCAGCATTTCTGAACCATCAACCACCATTTCTCATTGAAATGGGAAAACACAGATTGGTTTTGAATGTTAGATTTTAAACATATCACCTTAACAAGTCCTTAGTAGAAACTTGGTAGAATATGAAGAGAAAAATGTTTATTTTCATAGAAACTCTTTAAAAAGTACTCATATTCAATTTTGACCCCAATCTTAAGTAGCCCTGAATATAACTCATGTTATAAAATCTTCACAATCAAAGTGTATATCATTGTACTTTATGAACATTTGAGGAAAGGTGAAAAGGCAGGAAACCTTATCTAACTCAGTGACTAGAGAAGTGTATCATTGTGAGAACACATGGTGATACATGTATCCACTTTTTCCTTGTCCTTAAAAAAAACATTTAGAGTCCATCACATTTTCTGTGGACATGAAATGCTGAACTTCAAACAGTTGGGCCTCTACAGAATTGGTGAGCTCTCTATCAGGATGAATATCCCAGTTAGCGGTCAGTTCAGCTGTTTCTATGGTTACAGATTAATTCAATGGTTAGAAAGGCGACCTTTGGTATACATTTTGCTTGAACTGAGAACATAGATGAAAGTTGGATATCTTGAGGGACAGCTACATTTGTAAAAATGGATTGACTATCATGTTACAGGTTTTCAAAATCTATTATTTCTTAAGTGATGCTAATATGCAACTAACTCACTGAAAAAAACATAAACAATTATTCAACTACTGTATCTGTTTAGGAAAAAAGTTCATGTAGAAGTAAACATCCTAACCCCTGCAGTTCAGGGAATTATTTTTAAACCAATTCTTGAAGCCTGAAGAAAACAATTAAAGATAATGACAGGATTGTGGTTTCTACATGATGTATAACTATATAATGTGTGTTATTTGATTAAATCTCAAATGGATTAGAATTTCAGTAGTATTCTTTATTGAAGTGTATTTCTGGGTAAAACCATGCTCATTTTAAACTTTGCTTTATGCATGACATTAAAGAAATCAGAGGTCTAACTCCTTATAAATATGCTTACTGAAACGTGACTCGAAACACAGAGATTTATACCATCCCCCCCCAAAACTTTTAAATCAAAACCTCACATGATTTATATGAATATGGTACTGACTATGGTGACTATGCTACAGAAATGCTGGCAAAAAATCACTACTTAATAGCTAGTGAAAAGAAAACACAAATTATCTTAGTGTTAATTATACTTTTTCCCTCACTTAAACAGCCTGTATGCAAGAACCATATATTGTCTACCAGTACTAAACATGCAAAGGTGTCTGCTGTTATGATCCACTGTGGGAATAATGTTCACATCCTTCTGGATATGCATTAGTAGCAATAGATAATAGATTTAACAACATCAAAATATATAATCCATTTTTAATGCAGCCTAGAGAGAAAAATCTTCACACACAGAGTGTTTCTGATTGTTATCATTTCTGTCAAGTGCTGATGCTACATCTACAGGTAGATGCTGATGCTCTACCTGTAGAGTCTGAGGAAATACCGAAAAAATAATAGAGAAAAGAGCAGAATCATAAAATGGTTTGGGTTGGAAGGGACCTCAAAGACCATCTAGTTCCACCCCCCCTGCTGCGGGCAGGGACACCCTCCACTAGACCACATTGCCTAAAGCCTCATCCAACCTGGCCTTGAACACTTCCAGGAATGGGGCAGCCACAACCTCTCTGGGCAACCTGCTCCAGTGCCTCACCACCCTCACAGGGAAGAATTTCTTTCTAACATCTAATCTAAATCGACCCTCCTTCAGCTTAAACCCATTACCCCTTGTCCTGTCACTACACTCCCTGATGAACAGTCCCTCACCAGCTTTCCTGTAGGCCCCCTTCAGGTACTGGAAGGCTGCAATTAGATCTCCCCAGAGCCTTCTTTTCTCCAGGCTGAACAACCCCAACTCTCTCAGCCTGTCCTCACAGGAGAGGTGCTCCAGCCCTCCAATCAGCTTTGTGGCCTCCTCTGGACTCGCTCCAGCAGCTCCATGCCTCTCCTGTACTGGGGCCCCCAGAGCTGGGCGCAGTACTCCAGGTGGGGTCTCACAAGAGTGGAGTAGAGGGGCAGGATCACCTCCCTCAACCTGCTGGTCACACCTCTTTTGATGCAGCCCAGGACATGGTTGGCTTTCTGGGCTGCAAGCGCACACTGCCGGCTCATGTTGAGCTTCTCATCCACCAACACCCCCAAGTCCTTCTCCTCAGGGCTGCTCTCAATCCATTCCTCGCACAGCCTGTAGTCGTGCTTGGGATTGCCCTGAACCACATGCAGGACCTTGCACTCGGCCTTGTTGAATTTCATGTGGTTCGCATGGACCCACCTCTCCAGCCTGTCAAGGTCCCTCTGGATGGCATCCCTTCCCTCCAGCGTGTCGACCACACCACACAGCTTGGTGTCGTCGACAAACTTGCTGAGGGTGCACTCGATCCCACTGTCCATGTCGCCAACAAAGATGTTGAACAGTGCCGGTCCCAGTACTGAGCCCTGAGGAACACCACTCGTCACTGATCTCCACTTGGACATTGAGCCATTGACCACAATTCTTTGAGTGTGACCATCCAGCCAATTCCTTATCCACCGAGTGGTCCATCCATCGAATCCATGTCTCTCCAATTTAGTGACAAGGATGTTGTGCAGGACAGTGTCAAATGCCTTGCACAAGTCCAAGTAGATGATGTCAGTTGCCCTTCCCTTATCCACCAATGCTGTAACCCCATCATAGAAGGCCATGAACTAACAGAGAAAATGGTATTCTGGGCAAATATACATATATATACAAAGGAAGCACTGAATCAAATAGGGATAATGTCATTTTTTAATTTTGTTAATATGTATTAAAACTAACTTATCTTTAAGAGCAAGATTACAGGAAAAATATTGGCATAAAGGGTCCTGTAGAGCCCAGGACACTAGACAACAGGAAACAGCCTAGGAAACATGAGTCATCTACTTCAGGGCAGCTTGGTAACTGAGCACAAAGTCTCATTAGTACAGCAGAAACTCCTCTCATTCATCCAATTGTAAGACAAAAGAGGGACCAGAGAGACTAAAAAAGGGAATTACTGGCTACAGATTTAAAAAAAAAAAAATCTATAAAAAGTTTGATTAAGATATGACAGTATCTTATATGTAAAGTAAAATATTCATGGAAAAGGACATGTATAAACAATCATATATGTTTTTAAAATGTACTCTGTATCCAGGTTTAATACAAAATGTGATACATGATAGAGATGAGATACTTTCTGCAGCCTTATAAAATGTGTCTGCCATGAGTTGAACTAATCTTCATATTGTGTAAGGTAGATGAAAAGAAAGATAGAAAGGTGTGACTTGAAAAGGCACTTAGGAGTTACACGGTGATTGCTAGAGCGCGTTAACGTGATACTTTGGAGCCATAGAAGGATTGTGTAAGTGTGAAGTAAATAGGTTGTCTCTTATCTCATATAGAAGTGACAGTGATTAATAGTTACCATAAAAAAAAAGAATGATGTACTGCATCTTTCACATGTAACTTCCTATGGCAAATGTATACATCTTCATGAGCTTTCTTAGAAAGTAAGATCCAGTCTGCCCAAACCTTGCCTGTACTTATGTGCCTGACACTCTCCACATTCCAGGTGGTTAATCCAGCCTGCTCATTGTCCAGGTTTTCCAGGCTGCGTACTCAGATTTAGTACAAGAAGTAACACAAGACAGAAATACAATACATTTCACGACTGGATCAAAGTGTGTGCCATGAATTGAATTGATCTTAGAATTGTGTTGGGCAGATGAAAGGGAGGGGGAAGAGGATACAGAAAAAGAGACAGAGATGTGAAATGAAAAAGAATTTAGCAGCTATGGCGTGATTGCTAGATTGCATTCCTGAAATGATTTAGAAAAAGTAGTCTTGTATTCCTGCCTGTATAGCTGCTCATCCTAGAGAAGGAGGGGTAAAAAGTGGCAACATGGCCAGAGCATTCTTCTGAAAAGTGTTTTAAATTTTAGCACAGCTGGAAAGAGAGGAGCTAACATTTCTTGCATCCTTATTGGAAAAGAGAGACACTCATCATAAGCAAGGTTGAATAAACTCCCCACAAGCCTTCTGCGGCTCTTGCTTGTCTCTATGGAGAAAAAAGAGAATGCAACTAGCCAGGTGACTAAATTTCAGTAAGGCAAAATCTGAGTTACATATCAAAGTTAGGCAATCAGGATTCCATCAGTAACTTACTGCAGCGTGAAACTTATATGGATTTAGTTTTATGATAAGCTTTTTGGTTTTGGGGGTTTTTTTTAATTTTTAATTGACTGTACTGTAGCACACATAGGGACAGTAATATATACTCATGTAATACAAAGTATTCAGAAATTTAGTAGGGCAGTAGCTGTTCAGTCTAACCAGTCCAGAATAAGCCCTAGGAAATTTCTTGGTAAGAAGTTATTGTAACAGAAACTGGTCTGCCAGATTCCAACACTGTAGTGAGGCCATGGTTCAAGTCTCTAAAAGTCAATGAGAAATCTCTGTTAATCTCTTAGAAAGACGATTCCCCATTTATTCTACTCTAGTCATAATAGACCTCAGACTAGAACAATATAATTCATAAATAGACCTCAGTGAGAAGAACTGATGTGGCAGAAGGAAATTATATTATTGATTAATTGCTCCAGTGACTATTCGTAGTTTGGTTGGGAATAAAGCCCATGAAAAATGTGCTTTCATTGAGAGTGATTTGCAAAATGCAGTTAGGCAATTAGAAGAAATCTGTAATTGAAGGCGCTTACACCTAGAAGATGAACAAAGTATAAAAAAAGGAGAAAGGAAAAGACTAAAATCCATTCTCCACTTTCATTTGCAAGTAGCTAAAATACACTGAGATATGCAAACAGTATCAGGGTGTCAGGAAGATTGTGGGTGAAAAACTAAGTATCTTATTGCAAGCAATGTTAAGTTTTGGAAAAAACTATTTTCAGACATACAGTTATGACTTATGAAATGATATCAGAACAAACTGTAAATTGACAGCTGAAGTAATTTCATTACAGGGTTAATGGTAGCATCTTTTGTACTCTAACCTTTCTATTACCACCTCCATATTAGAGGTCATTGTTTGGAAGAAAATATTAATTAATAAAGAAAATAAATTTCAATTTATAGATTTAAAATTTGTATTAACATATTCTTGCTCTCTTTTGGCCTCTATATATACAGCTGGAGGGCACAATTTAGTACTCAACACATAGCATTTGGGATAGCTAGGCTCCCAAATATTGGCATATTTGTGTTCCAGCAATACTGAATCAACACTTCTTATCAGAGAACATACATTGAAAAATGGCCCACTTACAAATCATATGATACCTCTGGTCTTATTGATACGGGTTTTAGATGTATTCCCTTGCAAGTCATTTTTTCTGAAAAGAGGGCAATATGGTTGTGAGCAATTGTTATAACATGGGCTGAAGAAGGGTTACACTACATAACACCCAACTTTCAATCTCCCCTTCCACCTTGCTTGTAAAGATTTCAGGCTATTATACATTGAAGTCCAGAGAAAGGTTTGTATTGACTTCATAGGAGCACAGGACTAAAAGTACCTCATGTGTCACTGAGTCTAAGGGAAGCATGGCAACTTACTTGCCTCTGCCTCTAAAAAAAAGGCCACAAAATTAAACAACCCCCCCCAACTTTTACTATTGTGCCACTATTTAAGATGAGGCAGTGGCATTGGTTAAATTTAGTCTGACCACCTGTCACAGATTTTACCTTCTCTGTTTAGTGATATTATGACATCCAGGCAGGACCCACAGCCACATACACTTTCCAGAAGTTCTCAGGACATTTCTTTCTAAACACAAAGGCTGGATCTACCTTGTAGCTGGAGCCACTGATGTTCCTTCATAGGTCAATTCAAAAGGATAGTAAGACATGGGATGTCCAAATTCAGTGCCCTTGACAAAGAAATCTAAGGTTGTTCTTTCACTTTGCATGGTGAAACCTCATTAATCGTGGGAGGATAACTTATTCCTGGTTTCCTCCTCCCAGATAAAGAGGAGGTATGAGAATGAACATGACTTAATAATTAATTTAAGCTTTCTGCTCTTTGTGGTTGAGTAGGATCCTTGTCCGTTTCAGAAGTTTCGACGAATGCTTATTTCACATAAAATGTCATTTATGGGGACGTGGCAACCACTTCATCAAACTAAAGGCAAATAGTTCTTGCCATCACATTTTGTACACTACTACATCTGAGAGTTTACTTATAGAACAGCTACTTTACCAAGACTTGCAGTTTATGTGTGAAGCCCAATGATAATGAAGGAAAGACAGGTATTAGTATACTCTGTGAAACTGAATTAATTCTGGACATGTCTGGAATCAGTTTTAGGAGCCTGAATAACTTTCATGGGAGTGCTTTAGAACTGAGGCTCCAAATCAAATTCCAGAGTCTCTTATGTTAGGGCTTTGATGGACTACTTCATACAGTGTGCTGCACCTTGCAGTCTCTCTGGCAATAACATCAAGTTAAGGCCACCACCCATCTTTGTGTTATCGCTGTAAGAACTGTTGGAACTGATCACTATTAATTTCTTACAGGGACTCCCAAAGTTACTTTAGTCTAGCTTGGCTTTGTTTATTATTGACTTTCATTCTTATCTGAGCTTATGGATAATGAATTTATTAGTGATACATTCATTTCAAATTATCTTTCTAAAGAGATAAGCATGACAGTGAATTCAATTTGATGGTGAACAGCTAACCAATCCATAAAACAGACAAGTCTATTTTATAGATTGCGAGGATAGGCCAGAAATACCAATGAGCCCTTTTGTACACTTGAATCTTTCTGAATTGTGCCATCTGTTCTTTTTTAGGTGAATGATTGATTAACTGAGCAATATATGATTAGTGGCTTGCCTTGCTACTGTACTGTACAAGTTGTTCCGGAGTCTGCTCTTGACAGCCACCATCTGCGTGCCTAACAAATCGAGCAGGGTGACATTCTGCTCTGTGACATCCATGTAACCCTTGGGGCTTCAGTCAGGTTACTGACCTCTTTGGTCTATGGGGCTGTGGTTGAACAAATCTGGGCAAAAGGTTTTTTTCTTCTGATTAAATATTATTATTGTGTTTTTCCTTTCTCCCTCCTTCTTTTCCTCCTTCTCTCCTTTCTCTCCTTCTCTCCCTTCGTGTAAAGCAATATATTTTCCTTTAACCTTGTGCACTAAGATTCTCATCTCTGTTCTTTTTTATTGTTACCATATTTTTTTAATTTATTTTGATCATAATGTCATTACTCAGAAGCAGATACCTCAACAGTGAAAATTTCACTTGATGCTTGAACTTTGAAGAAAAATTGAAATGATAATGGAAGATATTAGGAAAATCTGATGAAAACTTCAGAATCAAAGAAGGGTTGAGAAAGGATCTCCAGAGGAAGGGACCTCTGGATGTCATCTTCTCCAATCCCCCTGATCGGAGTCACCTAGAGCCAGTTGCCCAAGACTTTGTCCAGATGGTTTTCGAATATCTCCGAGGGTGGAGACTCCACAGCTTCCCTGGTGCAATGGTTTAACCACAGCCAGCAACTAAGCACCACACAGCTGCTCACTCAGTCCCCCCACAGCAGGATGGAGGAGAGAATTGGAAGAGGAAAAGTAAGAAAATGCATGGATTGAGATAAAGACAATTTACTAGGTAAATTACAATGTACATGCGCAAGCAAAGTAAAACAAAAAATTTATTCACCACTTCCCATCAGCAGGCAGGTGTTCAGCCATCTCCAGGAAAGCAGGGCTCCATCATGTGTAACGGTTACCTGGGAAGAATTATGCCATCACTCCAAACATCCCCCCCTCCTCCCTTCCTTCTTCTTCCCTCAGCTTTATATGCTGAGCATGACATCATATGGTATGGAATATCCCTTTGGTCAGTTGGGGTCAGCTGTCCCGGCTGTGACCCCTCCCAACGCCTTGTGCACCCCCAGCCTACTCGCTGGTGGGGTGAGAAGCAGAAAAGGCCTTGACTCTATGTAAGCACTACTCAACAACAACAAAAACATCTCTATATTATCAACATTGTTTCCAGCATAAATCCAAAACATAGCCCTGTACTAGCTACTATGAAGAAAATTAACTCTATCCCAGCCAAAACCAGCACATTCTCCACCCGTTATTCCACACAATGTACATCATGCTCAGATACTACACTATCCAATACATCCTCATTAACCACCACCACCCTTCCTATCCTTTGATATAATACACAGATATCATTCCCTTAGTCTATGGACCACCCCTGTGAAATGTCCATAAGTGTCCACAAATGTCCACAAAATGTCTATTGTGTTTATTTGGTCCATGACTTTGGGCTCCAGCTGTTATGGTGGTCACTCAGGACAGGAGAGGTGGTGTGTTGCGTTGAGCTACTGGGCACCAAAGACAGCTCAGGTCCGGTCACTACTGCACTTGCACTGCTTCTTGTAAGACCTGTCCTCCATTGGTTCAGGTTTTCCTGCTATAGTAATTCCTATAACATGCAACTCAAATCATGGGTTACAACAGTTTAAAGGTATTTCCATTACAATCTCCATTCCTGGTCCCTTTGGACCAGACCATCGGGTTTCACATTGTAATTAATTCCTCCCCTTGCCCCTGCTCTGGCTTAGACTTATCCACAGACTGCAGGCCCTTAGGGGAGTACCTGCTGCAAGAGGAGACTTATCTATAAGCTACAGCCTCTCCAGGGATATACCTGCTGTGGCATAGACTTATCCACAGCCACAGTCACTTTGAGGTGCACCTGTTGCAGCGTGGCCTTCTCCAGGGGCACCAACACCTTCAGAGATATACCTGCTCCAGCATGGCTTGACCCACAGCCACAGTCTCTTCAAAAGTAAACCTGATCTGTCATGGGCTCATCCATGGCCATATGCTTTGAGGTGCTTCAGCATGACCTCATGCACAGCCACTGATGCTTCAAGGTGTACCTTCTGCTGCATGGCCTTATCCACAGCCACAGAT
This sequence comes from Grus americana, assembly GCF_028858705.1. Lineage (NCBI taxonomy): Eukaryota > Metazoa > Chordata > Aves > Gruiformes > Gruidae > Grus > Grus americana. The sequence continues at coordinate 62,833,215 of NC_072853.1, forward strand.
GCTTTGGGGTGTCCTGCTCCCACGTGGACTCATCCACAGGTCACAGTCCCTTCGACTCAAGTTCCCACTGGGGTTCCAGCGGGTCCAGTCCAGCAGCACAGAAACAGCAGCGATGCCCTGGCCGTCGGCCAGCCCAGGCGCATCACCATTGCTGTTATCAGAATGTTCCCAGGCCCAGCACAGTCAGATGATCAGCAGTACAGCAGTGCAGAGAGCAACGAAAGCCAAAGCAGCCACTAACGAGCACTGGACTCGCATATACAGTAAGGCAAGCAAGGCCCATGGCAAGCACAGGAGCCTGCCGATTAATAGCTAAACAGCAATAACAGCTAAAAATTTGTTCTAGCACATTCCAATCAAACCTGTCATTATCTCGAACCCTTCAAGCACCACGCTGGGTGCCAAAAAGGACCGTTATGGTTTAACCCCAGCCAGCAACTAAGCCCCACGCAGCCACTCTCTCACTTCCCCGCCCCCCGCACTGGGGTGGAGGAGGGAATCGGAAGAGTTAAAGTGAGAAAACTTGTGGGTTGAGATAAACACAGTTTAATAGGTAAAGCAAAAGCCGTGCACAGAAACAAGGCAAAATGAGGAATTCATTCACCACTTCCCATGGGCAGGCAGGTGTTCAGCCATCTCCAGGAAAGCAGGGTTCCATCATGTGTAATGGTTACCTGGGAAGACAAATGCCATCACTCCAAACATTCCCCCCTTCCTCCTTCTTTCTCCAGCTTTATACGGTAAGCATGACACCATATGGTATGGAATATTCCTTTGGTCAATTGGGGTCAGATCATCCTTCTTGTGCACCCCCAGACTACTTGTTGGTGGGGTGGTGTGAGAAGCAGAAAAGCCCTTGGCTCTGTGTAAGCACTGCTCAGCAGTAACAAAAACTTCCCTGTGTCATCAACACTGGTTTCAGCACAAATCGAAAACATAGCCCCATGCTAGCTACTGTGAAGAAAATTAACTCTATCCCAGCCAAAACCAGCACACCTGGGCAACCTGTGCCAGTGCTCAGTCACACTCACAGTAAAGCAGTGTTTCCTGATGTTCAGACTGAACCTCCTGTGTTTCCGTTTGTGTCCATTGCCTCTTGTCCTGTCACTGGGCACTAATGAAAACAGCCTGGCTCCATCCTCTTCACACCCTCCCTTTCGGGTATTTACAAACATTCATGAGATATCCCCTGGAACCTTCTCTTCTTCAGGGTAAACATTACCAGTTCCCTCAGTCTTTCCTCGTGGGAGAGATGCCCTTAATTATCTTGTGGCCCATCATTGGACTCCCTCCACTGTGTCCATGCCTCTCTTGTAGTGAGGATCCCAGAACCGAACACAGCACTTCTGGTGTGGCCTCACCGCTACTGAATAAAGAATCCTAGGACCCATCATATCCACATAAACAGTTCTAGAGCTATGATGTGAAAATGTGCAAAACTATTTTCACTGTTGTGTTCCTTCTCTTCGAGAGAAGTAGGTTTGTAGACATGGTCATAACATATGGATTCTCATGTTGGCTAAACAGATGCTTAACAGATATAAGCAATAAAGTGAGATTTCTAGATTAGATTTGTTAATGATTCACAAAACCACTTCTCATTAAAACTTTGATATTTAGTTATTAATTATGTGGAAACTAATAGCATCACCATTCATTCTTAAAATTTGCTATTGCCCATAATGAAAACTTCATGATATTACCCCAGTCAGTATTTTCATTAAAAGTTTAGAAAGTTGCAGTTATTATTTTATAAGAGAAAAAAATATTTGTTTAAGAAGTGGAGGGTTTTTGTTTGTTTGGTTGGGTTTTTTTCTTCTATAACTACCCTTTTTTAAATATAATTTGGAAGAAATAAGAATGTTTGAAAATCATTAAAATGTAAGCTTCTCCTCCTTCTCTTACTTTTTTTGCTGTATAATCAAAACCTTGTTCTTAATGTAAGACCTTTGAACTGGTCAAAGCTGAATAATGTCTGTTATTGGGAGAAGACTGGAATATATTTAATTAGATGTACTTGTATTGAGACAGAAGGGGAATTATATTACTGGGTCAGATAGTTCCCAAATGTTTGATTACAGCTATAAAACATTATATTTTTTTATGTTGGCAATGGACCAATTAAAATATGGCCAGTAAAAAGCTATGAGCTAGAAAAGAAACTCTAAAAATAACATCTTGTTAGTGCACATATCTGCTTCCTGTGTAGGTTCTGCTTCAGGGTTTTACTGCTGTCAATACTGCTGACAAAAAGCTGTAAAACCACAAGCTGTGCTCTATTCTGCCTTGTGCATCGTCAACAAAATTGACAGTTAACACTGATTTTTAAATCTGTATTGCTGATGGGTAAAAATGTATATCAACGAATATTCAATTGCAAGACAGCCTGCCATCCTGTGCTGAAAGCAAAAAGGATGGGAAGAAAACAAAAAAGACAATCAGAGAATGGAAACCACTGTTGGATAGTGTCTTGAAAATAGAATTAAGCTTTTGCCACTATGAGTTTTTTAAAGATCTTCTCTGTCTGATAGCTTACAGTTCTGTCTTCCTATAAGCCAGACTGATTAATATAATGAGTTGGGGAAACAATGACCCTGCTTTTCCCTTAGCCATGTCTCTTTTCTTAGCACGCTGATACACCACAAACCACTGATACAGCTCAAAGCAGAGCTGAAAACAGACCAGTATGGCATGAAGTTTACATATTGATTCCCCCAAAAGACAACTGCTAGTTCATGTACTTTCTTTTGCAGCTGTTTCAAAATGTCTGTCAGAGGTAGGCAGCTTGTATTCTCTCACAGGCAATTTCATGTCAGAAGGTGGGAACTAAACTTAGCTCAGGTAGGGCAAATGTTTATGTAATTTGTTCATTGTCCTTCAGCTTTATTTCTTAATTGAACTCTGGTGAAGCCACGCCTGTAGTGCTGTGTCTGGTTTTGGATTCTCCAGTACAAAAGAGATATGGACATACTGGAGCAAGACCAGTGAAGGGCCATAAAGATTATGAGGATTCTGGAGCATCTCTCACATGAGGAAAGGCTGAGAGAGCTGGGACTGTTCAGCCTGGAGAAGAGAAGGCTCAGGGGGCAAACGGATAAGAAATCTATGCCTATAAATACCTGATGTGTACATTAAAGACAAAGGAGTCAGACTCTTCTCAGTGATACCCATCATAAATCAAAACACATATCTGTCCATCTAAATGTACAGAAACACTTGTTTTTTACATTGGTTCAACACTGGATCAGGTTGCCCAGAGAGGATGTGGAGTTTTTGGCCTTGGAGATATTCAAAACCTGACTATGACCCTTTTCAATCTGCTGTAGGTGACCCTGCTTGAACAGAGGGAGTTTGACAAGATGATCTCCAGATGTGCCTTCAATCTTCAGCTGATCTGTGATTGTGTTACTTAGCAATTGGATTTTTCCAGACAGCCTGTGACTATACATCAAAAGTTCTTGATCTAAGAGGTGTTTTAATGCTGAAGCACTCAAAAATCTCTAAGTACAAATCACTGAATAGGAAAAAAAAAATTAATAAGTATGTAGAACAATGTATCATAGAATCATAGAATATCATGAGTTGGAATGGACCCACGAGGTTCATGGAGTGCAACTTCTGACTCCACACCGGACAACATAAAAGTTAAACCATATATCTAACACTGTTGTCCAAACAGTTCTTGAACACTGACAGGCTTGGGGCCATGATGCTGGGGAGATTGTTCCAGTGATTGACCACCCTCTCAGTGAAGAACTCTTTCCTAATACCTAATCTCAACTTCCCTTGATGCAGCTTTAGGCCATCGCCTCTTGTCCTACCACTGGACAACAGAGAAGAAATCAGCACCTCTGTCTCCATTCCCTGTCATAAGAAAGTTGTAGACAGCAATGAGGTTACACCTCAGTCTCCTCTTCTCTAATCTGAACAAACCTAGTATCCTCAGCTGCTCCTCATAACTCATGCTTTCCACTCCTTTCACCATCTGTGTTGCCCTCCTTTGGATGCACTCTAATATTTTTGTATCCGTCTCATATCGTGGAGTCCAACAGTGCACCTAGAACTTGAGGTGAGGCAGCACCAATGCTGAGGTATAGTGGGACTATCACTTCTTTCAACTGTTTAATGCACCCCAGGACACAGTTGGCCCTTTTGGCTGCCAGGGCACGTCATAGGCTCATATTGAGCTTATCATCAGCCAAACCCTCCCAGATCCTTTTCTGCACTATAGGCTCTTGTCCCCCAGTCTATACATACATCCAGGCATCCAGGATTACATTGTCCCAGGTGCAAAATCCAGTATTTGTTCTTGTTAAATTTCATGTGATTGGTGAGTATCCAGCAGATCTAGCAAGATCTGTCTGTAAGGACTCTCTACTTTGAAGGGAATCAATGGCTTCTCCTAATTTAGTATCTCCAGTATCACCAACCACATAAGGTTTAACAAGGGCAAGTGCCGGATTGTGCACCTGGGAAGGGGCAACCCTGGCTATACATACAGACTGGGAGATGAGATGCTGGAAACCAGCCATGCTGAAAGGGACTTGGGGGTCTTGGTCAACAGCAAGTTGAACATGAGTCAACAGTGTGCCCAGGCTGCCAGGAAGGCCAACCGTATCCTGGGGTGTATCAAGAAGGGTATTGCTAGCCGGTCTAGGGACATGATTGTCCCACTCTACACTGTGCTGGTGTGGCCTCACCTCGAGTACTGCGTGCAGTTTTGGGCGCCACAGTACAAAAAAGAACATAAAACTATTGGAGAGTGTCCGAAGGAGGGCAACAAAGATGGTGAACGGTCTAGAGGGGAAGATGTATGAGGAGAGGCTGAAGTCCCTTGGTTTGTTCAGCCTAGAGAAGAGGAGACTGAGGGGAGACCTCATCATGGCCTACAGCTTCCTCACGAGGGGGAGCGAAGGGGCAGGCGCTGATCTCCTCCCTCTGGTGACCAGTGATGGAACCCGAGGGAAAGGAATGAAGCTGCGACAGGGGAGGTTTAGGTTGGATATCAGGAAAAGGTTCTTCACTGAGAGGGTGGTCGGGCACTGGAACAGGCTCCCCAGGGAAGTGGTCACAGCACCAAGCTTGACTGAGTTCAAGAAGCGTCTGGATAACGCTCTCAGTCATATGGTCTGATTCGGCTGGTCCTGTGTGGAGCCAGGAGCTGGACTCAATGATCCTTATGGGTCCCTTCCAACTCAGGATATTTTATGATTCTGTGATTCTATGATTCAGTAAATTTATTTAGTGTGACCTAACTCCTGTGTCCAGATATTTAACAAAAATATTGAAGAGAACTGGCTCTCAATTTGAGCTCTGGAGAGCACTAGTGACTGGCTGCCAGACAGATTTTACCCCAATTACTACAACTCTTTGAGCCCAACCCTTCCACTAATTGTTCACCTATGATATTGTGTGCACGTTTAGCTAGATGCTGGACATTTTGTTCCAGAAGCATACTGTGAGAGACAGTATCAAAAGCTTTGTTAAAACCCATGTCCACTGCCTTCCCTTCATTAACTAGGCAGGTAACCTTCTCATAAAATGATATCAAATTAGTAAGGCATGACTTTCCTTTCATGAATCCATCTTGCCTTTGACCAATCACTGCATTGTCTTTTAAGTGTTTTTTTCAATAACTCTCAGAATAATCTTCTCCATATTTTTACCAAGCACCAAAGTGAGATTGCCAGGCCTATAATTAATAGCCTTCTTTTCTGCCCTTCTTAAAAATTGGAATAACACTTGACAGCTTCCAGTTGACTGGGACCTCTCTAGATTCCCAAGACTGTTGATAAATAACTAAGGTAGGTCTTGCAATAACATCAGTGAACTCTTTCACTACCCTGGGATGCATTTCATCGGGCCCCATAGACTGCTGTGCATTCAGTTGCAGCAGTAAATACTGTACCAATTCAAAGTCAACTGGGAGCTTATTACTCTCCCAGTCACGGTCTTCCAAACCAGGGCTCCGGGAGTCCCAGGGCCCATCATTGGTATTAAATACAGAAGTGAAGAAGGCACTAGATGTCTCTGCTTTACCTTCATCCATATTTGTAAGGTGATCAACTTCATCAAGTAATAGACCAATGTTTTTTTAGCCCTCCTTTTGCTGTCAATGTACTTAAATGCTCCCTTTTTGGTTATCCACCACAATACTGACCAGTTTCAACTCCAACTGAGCTTTGGCTATACGAATTCTCTCCCTGGAGTGGTAGTCCTCCTGTGTAGCCTGACCTTACTTCCACTGTTCACATACTACCCGTCTAAGTTCAGAGGAGATCACTTTTCAACCGTGCCAGCCTTCTGCCTGTTGCTTGACTTCTGACACATTGGAATTGCCTACTCCTGCACACTTAAAAGATAGCTATTAAAAAGTGATCAGCATTTGTGGACCCCATTACACTCAAAAAGTAGATTCCCGGGGAATCTTACTAACTAGTGCCTTGAGCAGCCTAAAGTCTGCTCTCCCAAAATCCAGGATATTAGCTCTATAGCTTTTATTTATTTATTTATTTTAGTCTCAGTAAGACAGTACTTATCAAAGTTGAAAGGGATTCAACCCATTCGTTCTAAAAATACTGGAATAAGTTCAGGATGTCAATATAATATAGATATATTATTCCAACCTAGGACAGTTGAGTATAAAGACATCAGCATGCTTTTTCTTTAATGTTTTCATAAACACTACCTTGCTTGTCTCTATCACAGGTGTTCACACATTAAGCCAACTGGGGATTGATGGAGTATTTCATAAATACATCTGTGAAATTAGTTTATGGTGTTTCTCATCCTACTCAGTTGTTGACTTCTCAGCATGTCTTGTGTAGCTCCCAAAAGCATACTTGTATTTTATTAATTTTCCAGAGATGATTAGCAGTGTACATTTTCTAAAGCTATGAAAGACCTATTTTCTCAATTCTACATAGTCATAGGGAAAGTACGGATAATTGCATTGTTCTCCTACTGTTTACACTGTACAATAGAAAAGATCTATCTGTAGACTAACTTGAAAAGACTACAGAAGTGATAAGGGCACAGCACAGATAGGGGTATGCTTCAGAAACTGGCATATGAAACTCTGGCAGTGATTACACTTAAGATCTTCTAATCTGAAAAAGACAAATAACAAGAACATAAACTTATAACATTTCTGTAGTTCAAAGTCAAGTTTTAGACCCCAAAATGATAACTAAAAGAAAGATAATAGTTGTGGATACAAGAAGAGGAATACCATGTTAAAAGAGTTTTTCTGCTGTATAAAGATCAACCTGGCTGATGAGCAGCATTTTGAATCACTGCTGGAACCAGCAATGAATGTCCATGACAGTTGGTTAGAGGAAATTAAACAGTGATTGATCCTTTATTTTGTTAATATATTAAACACTGCTACTGAACTAAGTATATTGGCTTCCCGAGCAGAAAGGAAAGTGTTCAGCTGGGATGTAAAGGATATAAATCCAACATTATTGTGTTGGGTTTGTGTGGCAAGGTTTTGGTAGCGGGGGGGCTACAGGGGTGGCTTCTGTGAGAAGCTGCTAGAAGCTCCCCCTGTGTCTGATAGAGCCAATGCCAGCCGGCTCCAAGACGGGCCCGCCGCTGGCCAAGGCCAAGCCAATCAGCGCCTCTGTGACAACATATTTAAGAAGGAAAAAAAAACAAGTTAGAGAGAGCTTTTGCAGCCAGAGAGAGGAGTGAGAAGATGTAAGAAACTCTGCAGACACCAAGGTCAGTGCAGATGGAGGGGGAGGAGGTGCTCCAGGCGCCGGAGCAGAGATCCCCCTGCAGCCCGTGGTGAAGGCCATGGTGAAGCAGGCTGTCCCCCTGCAGCCCATGGAGGAAGGATGAGGGGGTGTAGAGATTCCACCTGCAGCCCGTGGAGGACCCCACGCCGGAGCAGGTGGAGGCACCTGAAGGAGGCTGTGGCCCGTGGGAAGCCCACGCTGGAGCAAGCTCCTGGCAGGACCTCTGGACCCGTGAAGAGGGGAGCCCATGCCAGGGCAGGTTTGCTGGCAGGACTTGTGACCCCGTGGGGGACCCACGCTGGAGCAGTTTGCTCCTGAGGGTCTGCACCCCGTGAGAGGGACTCCATGCTGGAGCAGGGGAACGATGAGAGGAGTCCTCCCCCTGAGGATGAAGAAGCGGCAGAAACACCGTGAGATGAACTGACCATAACCCCCATTCCCCGTCCCCCTGTGCCGCTGAGGGGGGAGGAGGTTGAAGCCGAGAGTGAAGTCGAGCCCGGGAAGATGGGAGGGGTGGGGGCAGGTGTTTTAAGAGTTGATTTTATTTCTCATTCCTCTACTCTGTTTTGCCTAGTAATAAATTAGATTAATTCCCTCTCTAAGTTCGGTCTGTTCTGCTCGTGACGATAATTAGTGAGTGATCTCTCCCTGTCCTTATCTCGACCCACAAGCATTTCGTTATGCCTTTTCTCCCCTGTTTAGTGAACGAGGGGAGTGAGAGAGCGGCTCTGGTGGGCACCTGGCCTCCAGCCTGTGTCAACCCACCACAATTATTAAAAACATGGATTTGGTAACTTTTTTAATATTTCTGCAAATTATACCCCTCCCCCCTCTACCCTCCAAAAAGAAAAAAAAAAGGGACAGATGGGAGGGAATGAGGTGGGTTGAGCCTGGCTGGGGGCCAGGTGCCCACCAGAGCTGCTCTCTCACTCCCCTCATTCACTAAACAGGGGAGAAAAGGCATAACGAAATGCTTGTAGGTTGAGATAAGGACAGGGAGAGATCACTCAGTAGTTATCGTCACGAGCAAAACAGACCGAACTTAGAGAGGGAATTCATCTAATTTATTACTAGGCAAAACAGAGTAGAGGAATGAGAAAATAAAATCAACTCTTAAAACACTTCCCCCCACCCCTCCCATCTTCCCGGGCTCAACTTCACTCCCGGCTTCAACCTTCCCCCCCTCAGCGGCACAGGGGGACGGGGAGTGGGGGTTACGGTCAGTTCATCTCACGGTGTTTCTGCCGCCTCTTCATCCTCAGGGGGAGGACTCCTCTCATCGTTCCCCTGCTCCAGCATGGAGTCCCTCTCACGGGGTGCAGACCCTCAGGAGCAAACTGCTCCAGCGTGGGTCCCCCACGGGGTCACAAGTCCTGCCAGCAAACCTGCCCTGGCGTGGGCTCCCCTCTTCACGGGTCCACCGGTCCGGCCAGGAACTTGCTCCAGCGTGGGCTTCCCACGGGCCACAGCCTCCTTCAGGTGCCTCCACCTGCTCCGGCGTGGGGTCCTCCACGGGCTGCAGGTGGAATCGCTACACCCCCTCATCCTTCCTCCATGGGCTGCAGGGGGACAGCCTGCTTCACCATGGCCTTCACCACGGGCTGCAGGGGGATCTCTGCTCCGGCGCCTGGAGCTCCTCCTCCCCCTCCATCTGCACTGACCTTGGTGTCTGCAGAGTTTCTTACATCTTCTCACTCCTCTCTCTGGCTGCAAAAGCTCTCTCTCTCTAAGTGTTTTTCTTCTTCTTAAATATGTTGTCACAGAGGCGCTGATTGGCTTGGCCTTGGCCAGCGGCGGGCCCGTCTTGGAGCCGGCTGGCATTGGCTCTATCAGACACAGGGGGAGCTTCTAGCAACTTCTCATAGAAGCGACCCCTGTAGCCCCCCCCGCTACCAAAACCTTGCCACACAAACCCAACACAGGGAATAACCTAAATTATTTCTAGATTATTTGCTTAGTAGTAAGTGGCTTTTTAAAACTGTGAAAAGAACTCTAAACCCTGGCCAATTTTTAGCTATTACAGATTAATAAGGCTGTCAAATAATAATTTTAAAAACATTTTAAAATGATATGGTAAGTAAGTAATTAAAAGTTTCTTACTGTTGTAGTTACAATTTATTCAACTCTAGCTTCCAATCTACCATCAACACAGCATAAAATCTTTAAATGGAAACAAGATATAGAAATTATTGAGAGTTACTATGAACGAGGGCCCCTTCTGAAGTAACTATTTCAATTTCTTATGTAAATTCAATAAATAAGTTAATTTTAAGTTAATTTTGAAGGCAACAAAATGAGTATAAAGCATGTAAACTAATCTTGAGCAGATAGCTGATTAAAATTTGTTCTGTCTACATATTTCATTATTCAAATTGTGCCAACATTTGGATAATATATGTCTTATTTGTATACTGCTATCAGTATGGAGGCAAAAATTAACAGGCATACGTGTATTTCACTTATAGCAGAAGTTGCAATGCAGAAGGAATATGATTACCAAATAGTACAAAACCCTACAAAGTAATTGGAGATTACAGATGTTCCATGTTACAATTATTGTTTGTACAGGTTTTTATCCAATAAAGTGAGACTAACAGTGAAAGCCACAACCTGAATCTTATCACTGATTGTGAAAAAAACACATGATGTCAAATTAAGAGAAAGATGTCCCATATCTTTAATGGAGTGCAGACCAAAGCCTGATCAAGTCAGGCACAGCACTGTCAGCTATATTATTCCTAGATGATACAGCTGTTAAAAGCTGTTATTTTCCTGTATTTGTCATAGCACACAGAAAGGGTCAGTAAACCAGAAGAGATCCATTTCCTTTAATGCGCTCAGCAGATCTCTCTCTTCTAAGGAACCTGAAGTCTTCAGTTTTCTGGGTTTTGGTCACTGTGTCTAAACTCTGAGAAATATTTGAACCATCAAAAATTGTTGAGCATTAACTGTGAAACATATCACTAGTTTACTTGAAAACAAAAGATTTCCTTATCTTCAACCAAGAAGAAATAGACATATTTTTTAGTAGATTTGGATTGGACAAGATACCTTCTTATCTTAAGGGATTATTTCACTGTTTCTTATTACATACACTGTAATGCTGCAAAGACTACAGAAATCGCCACTAAAGTCAGCAGGGCTTCAAAAGGTACGTAGAGGTTTCTGTGATACTAATAAGTGTGTCATAAGCCATTATTTCTGAATCCCACTTTCTTCTCCTCTTACCCTTGCATTCAGACACTCCTTTTAAATGGTAGTACTCAGACCTTATCATGAAAAACATCCACAGAGCTTAACATGAAAAAGAGAGATAGTAAGTTTTTAAAACTTTAAAAGACATCCTAGATATTGTCACTATCTGAAGGAAACCAGCCTCCTACTATGCTTTTGCTAATTGTTCCTATTTCTATAGATTTCTGTAAATCTATTTCTATAGATTTACCGTGTTTTGCAAATTGAGACTCCCACAGCACCTGCAACATTGGATCCCCAAATACAACAATACTTTCTTGATTTGGGTAAGTTTCTAGTTTTAACAGAAGAAGAGAATTCAGAATATGAAGGGTCTAAATCTTTGCACTGTTGCTGGTCTGTTGAGGCGATCTTTGACAACCCACTGCAGAGTCTATGCCTTAATTTTCCCATTTGAAGAAGGAAAATAATGTCTCTTGCATCACAAGTGTGTCACAGAATGTTTTTTCCAGGTGAATAAAACCAATAAGCTACCAACATGGTGTTAATTTTAGTACATTCTAAGAGGAGTTCATTAACATGTTCTGGCAGATAGTAGCTGAATTAACTATTGGGTAATTCTTAGAAGAGATTTATTTGGATAGAAAGGGGTGTAATAATGAGTAAATTGTTGTGTCTTTGTACGATACAAAGAAGCATGAATATTTTACTTTCCATTGTAGAGTGCAAGAAAATCCTTTCGACTCATCTGTAAGTGCTTTAGGTCAAATACTCCAATTTGGATATTTGAGGACAATAACAATATCCAATGAGCAAATACCAACTCTGATAGCATCTGTTAAACAAAGTGATTGTGTCTGTGGTGATAACAAAATGGTAGAGAAAATAATCTCTTTATCATAACATTGGCTATAATATCAGTCACTAAGAACCAGGAAAGGGGCAGATATAAAGTGGCTATCTTTCAAAAGGTGGGAGGGGAGTAGAATGATGAGGAATTATCAAGCAGTTACTTTTAGTCTGTAATGAGACAGAGAATGGGAACCAAACATCATATATTCATTTCAAAGTAAAGGAATAGTAAGGGAGATTTAAAAACAAAACAAACCAAAACAACCCTTAGCAAAATCCAATTTACTCCATCCATAGGGTAACTAGAGTAGTGTTATAAGACAAAAGGCAGCAGAAATGAGAATGCCATATAAAGATTTTGACACTCCATCCTTCCATAGAAGTGATAAAAATAACCCCCTATTCACATTCAGTCACTAAAAAATAGATGTATAATAGGTTAAAACATTTCTACAGAAGGAGCTTCTATAATTTATATTCCAAGAAGGCCTTCAGCTCAATCCTTGGAAACATTTTTCTTAGGAACCTGAATGATGAACTAAAGGCAGCACTTAGACCATTCATAGATGGTAAACAGATAGATAGAGTTGCAAACACTCTTCATTACAAGATTAAAATCATTCTGACGGAGTGGACAAAGGTCTGAGATCAACAAGATAATATCCAATAAAAATAAGTGCAAAGTACTACACTTTAGAAGTGAACAAACACAAAATTAGGAGCATCTAGCAGACACCAAAGGAAGTGGATGTCATGGTCTAGAGCAGATTGCAGGCTTGATAGGAGTCAGCAACTTCATGTTCTGCAAATGCAACAAATATTCTTCTGGGCTGTGCTAGTATGACTGTCAGATGGAAAACACAGGATATAACAATTCTAATAACTGTGATTATAGTTCAAGAAAGATTTAATAAACTTGGGTTTCAGGAAAAGGAAGGCAGTAGTTTTAAATCATCTCAAAAGGAATATTGTTTGGGCAAGGAGCTTTGACTAGAACAAAAGAGAGTGGGATAGAAGGGTAACAGTAGGGTACGTGTGTTGGGTTTTGTGTAGCAAGGTTTTGGTAGCGGGAGGGGCTACAGGGGTGGCTTCTGTGAGAAGCTGCTAGAAGCTTCCCCTGTGTCTGACAGAGCCAATGCCAGCCGGCTCCAAGATGGATCCGCCCCTGGCCAAGGCCAAGCCAATCAGCGCCTCTGTGATAATATATTTAAGAAGAAAAACAAAAGAGTTAAGGAAAACTTTTGCAGCCGGAGAGAGGAGTGAGAAGATGTAAGAAGCTCTACAGACACTAAGGTCAGTGAGGAAGGAGGGGGAGGAGGATCTCCAGACACCAGAGCAAAGATCCCCCTGCAGCCCGTGGTGAAAACCATGGTGAGGCAGGCTGTCCCCCTGCAGCCCAAGGAGGAAGGATGAGGGGGTGTAGAGATTCCACCTGCAGCCCGTGGAGGACCCCACGCCGGAGCAGGTGGAGGCACCTGAAGGAGGCTGCGGCCCGTGGAAAGCCCACGCTGGAGCAAGTCCGGGCCGGACCGGTGGACCCGTGAAGAGGGGAGCCCACGCCAGGGCAGGTTTGCTGGCAGGATTTGTGACCCTGTGGGAGGGACCCCACGCTGGAGCAGTCTGCTCCTGAAGGTCTGCACCCTGTGGGAGAGACCCCACGCTGGAGCAGTTCGTGAAGGACTGTAGCCCGTGGGAGAGACTCCATGTTGGAGCAGGGGAATGTTGAGAGGAGTCCTCCCCCTGAGGACAAAGAAGCGGCAGAGACAATGTGTGCTGAACTGACCGCAACCCCCATTCCCTGCCCCCTTGTGCCGCTGAGGGGGGAGGAGGTTGAAGCCGGGAGTGAAGTTGAGCCCAAGAAGATGGGAGGGGTGGGGGGAGGTGTTTTAAGACTTGATTGTATTTTCTCATTGCTCTACTCTGTTTTGCCTAGTAATAAATTAGATGAATCTCCTCTCTACATTCAGTCTGTTTTGCTCGTGACGGTAATTAGTGAGTGATCTCTCTCCCTGTCCTTATCTCGACCCAAGCCTTTTGTTATACTTCTCCTCTCCCATCCCGCTGGGGGAGGAGTGAGTGAGCGGCCGCGTGGCACCCAGCTACCGGCTGGGCCTAAACCACGACAGTATGTTAAAAGGGTTGTTACAGAACTACCAGTGATACTTTATTTTCCCGAGTCCACCAAAGTCAAGCCAAATAGTAATCACTAGCCTTCATTAAAGCAAAACTTGCACTCAAGATTGAGAAAAGCTTTCTAACAATGAGAATGGGAAACATTGCAGCAGCATGGTTGAGGAGGTGTAATCTCTACTAGATTTCAAAGGCTAGGAGTAGCCAAAGTGTAGGTATAGCTTCAACATTTAGCAGAAGAATAGAGTAGCTGAGCTATATTTCAAGTTCTACTTTATTAAGTATTTCCCTATTACTACATACAGCATTAAAAGAAAGAATAAATGTTACTTTACTTGTATGATTTTTTGAATCAAAATATATACCCTTATGTTAAATATGAACAAGATTGTGAATTAACAGTGTATTATCTGGACATACACTTGAGTTATACAACACACACACATGCAGAAACAGACGTTTAAGCAAGAGGTTACAAAGTAACTGCTGTATTTTTGGGCAAGATATTGTTTTATACAGTTTGATACAATACCCAGTTGGAACAGTACTGTCGTAATCAAATAGAGATTGTAATGATTTTTATGTAGTTTTAAATTTACACTTCCCTTTCCCCAATTTTAAAATACTGAATTTTGTTACTCAACACATTTTCTTAAAGGAACCAGTATTAAATAGTTATTAATACTTTGAAACTTATTTAATGATCACTGTCATTTTCTTTTATATGTAATAAAGCACAGAGATGAAAAATTCATGATAACGTATCATACTGGAAAATTGGACTACAAATTGAGACAAATTATATGCAAATAAGTGATAACAATAAAAAAAGAGTAATTAAGAATTTAATAAAATTTAAAAAAAAAATAAAGATAAGGAAGGGGGGAAAAAGAGATAATAAATAGAACAACTGTGCTTTGATGGATGGTAAAAATTAGTTAGTCCGTAATGTGTCAAGCCTCTTGCAGAAACATTATTACTTCTACCTTTTAATGTTAGTAAGTCAGGCTGTAATATCTACAACTATGACTTTTAGAAACAAGTTAATTTGCAATCAACATCGACTGTGATTATAACCAGTAACTGCTATAACATGCCAAAGGCATAATTTGATACTAGGAATGATAATCATTGCTAGTACTGCAAGGAGGAGGACGAAATCCTAGGTGTATGCATAATTAAAGAAGAACCATGGAGATTAACATAGAGGTAAAACCGGTCAGGTAAAACCGGTCAGGTAAAACAAGTTCTCTAAGTTCCACGGAATAGCTGTGTACCTGCCTGTTCTTCTCTAGTATTTCTCTTTCATGGTAAGAAGTATTAGAATAAGACAGAGCAAATGCTTTGAGAATCACGAGCTAGTTTTCCCATTTATAGACTTGTCAGACAGCCGGTGGTTGGTCTTTAGTATCCACACATCCCTAGAAGCTGTAATAAGAGCATATCCCAAGGCTACAGGAAATATAAGCATGAAGCTTTTCCCGTATCTCTTCTTTCACACAAACTTCACTGATGAGTAGAACCTGTACAAAAGGCAACATCCCAGCAGAAGGAAAGGTCAGTACTAAAGCATTTTTTAGAACAGTACTTCCATGAATTCCCAGAAGTGGGAATATGGAAGGGAACATTGGTTCACCCATGTATGCATTTACTGTGAATGTATTATTTTTATTTTTTGTTTTTTAAATATAGATTCTAGTGAACAGTCAAATTGGAAATGTTCCACTTTGGGCATAACAAAGTACATATATGACCAAAAGGATGTCTGGAAACCTATGGATGGAAGGATATTTCATTTACCTATAAACTTCCATTAAAGTGAGAAAATCCTTTAGAGAAAAATAGAATCATACAGTTAAGCTGCCTGATACATAAATAATTCACACTGTACATTTAAATTTATTGCAAGAGAACTTCATCTTTTAAAAAGACAAATGGTCCTCTGAGTTTATACAGAATATTAAAATGAACCTTGTAGTGATGGCGGGGATAGTTTATTTGATTCAATGCCTAAAATTCTAATAGATTTTTAGGACAATGCAAAGTAATGTGTAACAATGCTCTCCATATTTTTTTGTAAGATTTTTCTTACACTGTATGCAAACTCACCGCCATCAGGATATTTAGTCAGTTAAACAAGTAACCACCTATATCTTAAATAAAGTAAGCATCATTTAATATTCCTGGTGAGTCACAAAGTAGATGGGAACTTTTGATTTTTTGATAGGAAAGCACTAAAGAAAAAGGATTCAATGACCTAAGCAAAATAATTCAGTGTTCATAGTTTCAATTGCTTTAAAGTGTTATAATTTTCATTACATTAAAATTATTGTATGAGTTATGGTCATATCAACCAGAGAAAAACAATTTTTAGAAGAATAAAGATGTTAAAATGGAACACCTTTGGCTCTGAGAGACTGCAGAGAATGAGAGGTGGGTCATGTTCGCTCTGAGGAAGGTTCTGATGCAAAAGTTACAGGAGCCCTCATAATGTGAAGACTTTGGCTGCAGTTTTAGTGCAGCCCTTTAGCTATAATATGGTATGCTGGCAACCAAGTTTCCACCTTAAAGTTTAATCTTTTCTTAAAAGGGATGAAATTATTCAAGGTGTATAAGGTATTGCAACTGTTTTGTTAAGTTCTGAATCCATTTTATTCTGTCAGAACTTCTGAAAAGAACAAGTTTATTGTTGTAAAATACATTCTATACAGCTGTATAATGCTTCACATGTGATGATTTCTATTTATAAAAGAGTTTAATTTAATTGGTAAAATAGTGTTTTGCATTCACCTAGACTCAGTTTTCTTCTGTTTGATCCAGCATAGTAGAAAGCAATAAAGCCGACAGTTGTTCATCTGCAACATGTTAGAAATTCTTCAGAAAGCTTGCTATCAGAGAATACAAAAGATTCACAAGAGAGGAAAACAAAGGTATTGGTGGTTTGCATTGAAATTTGGACTTTTTTTAAAAATACATATATATATACACACATAGGAATTTTTTATTTTGAACCTCCGTGTTAAAACCCCCCAATGTCAATATAGACTACCACTATTGAAATTTATTTAAATTAATTTGATAATAAATATTAAATATTATTGGTTGCAAACTTTATTAGTGTTATGGAGTAAAAGGTTCTTAGGAAATTATATCTTATGAAATTACCACTACAAGACAGCAATATGGTATTGCAGTGTAAAGATGATTTAAGAGAACTTAAATGGAATAGGTGTCATTCTAAAGAACATACTGAAATACTTTTTACAAAAGTATCTAAGACTCAAGTAGAAGAACTACTAGAAAGTCTACCATGACTAAAATTTCGGATAAGTGTTGAGACTAATTCTGATAGGAAACATGGCATCTATTTTGAAGGAAAAATATGGCAAACTTAGGTTGCATGTTTTAATATATTCTCTTACATGTAACTGAAAAATTAAGAACATAAGAACTGAACCCTAGTTCAGTTCATTCTGCTGGGCAACAAAGTGCAGGGAAGCCGTTAGGTCTGAGTCTGGAGCATGACCTTTGGAATAGTATCCAGATCCTCACTTGTTTTCCTTCTATGCATTTGGAAAATAAATAAATAAATAATAAATAAATAAATAAATCTGCCATCTGTTTTCAATGATGAGATCTACTGATGGAAACCAGTCTTTCATTACCTCTGACAAACTTTCATTAGCTGCTGTTACCAAAGTTCATGTAGTGACCTAGCCAAAGTCAAGACAGGTTATCGAACAGAAATACCCTGTGGAAAAACAGACAGGCAATAACTTTCCTGTGTGATCTGAGGTGGTCAGGGTAAAATACCTATGCAAATTTTAGAGGCAAATTTATGTGTTAGATCCATAAAATTCATTAACAAATGCAGCCAGAAAACATTAAAATTCTTATTTAAAAATATGAGCAAAAGTCCCCACATAGTAGACTACTAGAACGATTACAAAATGTATGTTTATTATCAGCACAATTTATTTTCTTTGGGTTAGTATAATCTATATAGGAAATTTTACTTGCAGCATTTAACTTCACAAGCAGAATACAGCATCAAAAATTGCAGCTTTTAATTTTTTTTTTTATTTTATCTTTTCCTTTTCTACAGGAAACTTGATATTAATTCAAATACCTTCTGGTTTACCAACAGAAAGCTGCACACATTTAATGTAGTACAACAAATGTAAATTTATAATGATTTTTCCCTCTTTTAAAATCAACCATATTTGTGTTACTTTGTATTCAAATAAATATTAAACAGTTGTGTTATTTGTTTGTTTGTTTAATGTAATGCAAAAGAATAAAAAATAGTTTAATGTAAGAGTATTTATATTTATTTTGGTCATCTTAAATCATCATTTTTTTCATCTTTTTACAGAAACTGCCTTATGGCTCCCCCAATGGTATGTATGCCTGTGCAGAAAACAGAAAGAGAAAAAAAGTCTTCAAAATATAGGGACTAAAACCAAAACAATTTTGGAATTATAAAATCCAAATCACTGTACTGACTTACAGTATTTTTCTTAAGATAGAATGTAAGGAGAAAATCCCACTTTCATCAGCAGTTGTTACCGAACAAAACCACTGATTTTACTATTAGAGAAAGACAGAAAAAAAATCCCTGCTATTTTACTGCATCATGGTGGTTCAGAAAGATTTGGAAACAGCTATTTGACCCAAGGATAAATTTAAAAATAAGTGATTTAATGAGTTTCACTGCTACTTTATGGAAACTGAACTTTGGAAACAAAATGTGTCATTTGGAAACCTTCTTAGTATTTAGGATTCCTTCTTAACATTTCCCTAGAGGTCTTTAAATCTTTTGAAAAATACCATCTCCCACATACAATCCGATTTTGAAGCAAAGCATTATAAAGCATATGTTATGTTTTAAAAGTTAAACAAATAGGCAGCCCATTGGGACACTAACAGTCATCATCTTCTGTACACCTAGAACAGCTGCAGATACACTGTCAGTCACGGCTGACTAATAAATGTGCTGTAACTGGTCCTAATGCGCTGTCTGGGGAAGAAACTGTGCACTAGCGAAAGCCCCAGAATCTGAGAGCATCCTCCTTCCTCAGCATCACTATAATTTAATAATAGCAGTGTGGCATTGACCCCTAAAAAGATCAAGTCAAAAGAGATAAGCAAAAGAAAATAAATTCTCACTTAAAACGCATTAATTCATTAAATAAAAACGAAGCTTTGCTTCTGTGTCTTCACAAGTTAATGCCATGTGAGCTTAAGAATATGAAAGTTTGGTGTTAAAAAAAAAAAGGGGGGGTTAAAAGGTCAGTTATGGGAATTAAAACCTTACATGCATCATGGAGACTTTTTAGGGAATCTACACTACTCATAAAAGTCCTGAGAAAAGAAGCAAGCATGGTTAAAAGGCAGGGGCAAGGGAGTCATTTGAAAGCAGTCTTCAAAAAACTGAAATCATGTCCAAATGAAGAAAATAGAAGTAATATCTGGAAAGATAAAAAACTCCATAAAGCTGGGTGAAAGAAGAGCTTGAGTTACAACTAGCAAAATACATAAAAATTAATAAATCTTTCTTCGAACACATCAGGAGCAAGAAATCTGAGAGTCTTCAAATCCCACAGATTACCAGGGAAAATAAAGTCATAGCAGAAGGCTGAATAGATGCTTTGTGGGTATGTTCACTGCGGAAGGACACGCAAAGATTTTCCCACCAGAACACCCTACCCACATTCTTTTTCTTTCTATTTTTCTCTTTTTCTTTTCCACAAGTATTTCAGAAGATGTGTTTCAACTTGAAGCTAGGAGAAGTTACAGACAAAACAGACAGCAATGAGAGGCTAGAAGCAGATAATGTTCATCCAAGGCCTTAGAGGTCTGATGATGAAACAGATGAACCATAAGATGTGATGCACAATCTCTCTCTCAAAACCTATGAGGTACCCAAGAAGTGGAAGGGAAGTGCAGGAAGTTATTTAGCCACAAATGTTTGAAGGCTGGCAGGATACTCAAAGGAGGTACTATTCACATTTTCCTTGTTATTATAGTCTTCCTTAGGCACCTACTTTTGATGATAGGACCAGATGAGGACATTTGATTCTGTTTCAGTACTGCTTTTCTTCTATTCTTGGGTTATGATGAGAATGACAGTTAAATATTGCCAAAACTTATGAAAAGCACCTAAATGCCATGTTGCTAGCCACAACACTAAATAAAACGTAGTTCAGCATTGTACATATTAGCAACTCTAGTTCAAATACCGGGTTTTGTTAAGCAGTTTGCTTTAGTCTAATCAAACACCAGAAGCTTCTGAGGGCAATAAACTTTCTACCTTGCCTAAGCCATGTACAGAGTTTACATGTAGTAATGATGCTTTCTATCAAGCTACAAACCTCACATGTAAACTAACCCTCCAAAGAGATGCAAATATATATTCTTAGAGAATCTCCAGGTTCTACAGGTCAAGTAAAAATAGGACTATTTTGTCCATTCTCTGAGCATCTGATCAAATGCATGCCATCCTTGATCCAAGAGCTATGTGAACATGTTAATGCATGTCAAATCTGAGGTAAAATACCCTGCTTCTTGGTGTGGTTTACCTTCATAGACTCTGTGCCCAAGAGTCTCTGGATACTAGTACAGTCATGACTTTTTTTTTCAGCTCTGCATGTGTTAGAATGAGCTCACAAATGCCTGTGGCATACCATGTAGACAAAACCAGGTGAATTTCTTTAACAAACCTTCTGAAATATATATATGTGTAGTAAGGGAATACACTGGGACATGGCTTAGCCCAGTCAGATAATTAGCAATTACAGCCAGTGGATTTTTTATTTTCCTAGAGATATTTATTTTTGCATCAGTGTCTCTCCCTTCTCCCCCCCCCCTTTTTTTTTCCCCCTCTCACAGAGATTTCAGTAGAAGAAAAGAGAAGACTCTGTAGAAAGGATTTGGGGAAGTAAAGACCTTGAAATTCAGTTCGTTTCACAAAAAAGTTTCAAGAGCATTAATACCCAGGCAAAATGTTCTCTGTGTGTTACCCTGTCAGTGAAAGGCATTATGCCAAAAGGCAGCCTTAAATCTGCAAACCCAGATTGTTAATGCTCCTGGAGAGCAATTCTGAGAACAGCCTAATCCACATTTTTGTTTCAATACACTCATGAGGATCTTGCCTCTAGGATGAGAGCTGGGTCAATGTTTCTAGGAGGTGACACAGAGAGGTTGTGAAGTCTCCATCCTTGGAGAATTTCAAAAGCCATCTGGACATGGTCCTGGGCAGCTGGCTCTGGGTGGCCCTGTTTGAGTAGGCAGGTTGGATCCAATGACCCGGAGAAGTCCCCTCCAGCCTCAGCCACCCTGTAATTCTACGATTGTTAGCCTTGCCAAAAGTCTTATATTCTGATTCTGACCTGCTCAATGAATTTTAAGAAAAGCTGAGGGCATATAAAATGTAGTGGTATTTATTTTTCATTTTGCACTGTTGTATGTGGTAACATCATAGGTAGCAGCAGGAAATAAACCCATCTGAGTATTTAATAAATTAGTGGTATCTGGATTTACTTGTTTCAGCCATTCTGTTGATTTCACCTGCGATGCTATTTTGTCAGTGTTTTCTTTGCTCTTATCACTACTTACAAATACATTGCATTGCAATACTCTTTCACATGCTTAGAAGCCTACGCTATAGTGTCAGAACCTTCCTTCCTTCTCCACCACACTGCTACTGATAGAAATTAAACGTGGTATGAACCACACACACAAGGCTCAGAGTAGATACCCTATATAATAATAGAAATTGTCTTTGGGAATCTTAGTCTGGTTCATTTATATATCAGACTTTGTGCTGCAGAGAGGTTCCAGTCAGAACTACATTGGTAATCATATTAGAAATTGTAATGTGTCATGCTTCATGATTACTCTTCATTTTCATCATTAGAAAGAAACAGATAATCATAATGAAGTTTTTATTCAGTTAGAGTGTAGGCCAGTGTCAGAGCTACACAGAAAGAAAGAAAGAAAGAAAGAAAGAAAGAAAGAAAGAAAGAAAGAAAGAAAGAAAGAAAAAGAAAATCTCATGACAAGTCCCGCTGCGGTTGGAATATGCCCCCAACTCCAGAACCTGAGTCGCTCAGCATTAATCCATCTGACCTGTATCTTCGACAAATTACAAGAGTTGCAGGCACTCGGAGCAGAGCAGGGTGTAGCACTGCATGCTAATGTCCCTTTGCTGGAATACCTCTCCAGGAATAGTAAATAGCTTAAAGACAGAAAGGGGCTTCTTTCACCAAGTGAAGACTTTGAGTGTGTGGTGGGTTGACCCTGGCGTGGGCTCCCCTCTTCACGGGTCCACCGGTCTGGCCAGGAACTTGCTCCAGCGTGGGCTTCCCACGGGCCACAGCCTCCTTCAGGTGCCTCCACCTGCTCCGGCGTGGGGTCCTCCACGGGCTGCAGGTGGAATCGCTACACCCCCTCATCCTTCCTCCATGGGCTGCAGGGGGACAGCCTGCTTCACCATGGCCTTCACCACGGGCTGCAGGGGGATCTCTGCTCCGGCGCCTGGAGCTCCTCCTCCCCCTCCATCTGCACTGACCTTGGTGTCTGCAGTTTCTTACATCTTCTCACTCCTCTCTCCGGCTGCAAAAGCTCTCTCTCTCTAAGTGTTTTTTTCCCTTCTTAAATATGTTATCACAGAGGTGCTGATTGGCTTGGCCTTGGCCAGCAGCGGGTCCGTCTTGGAGCCAGCTGGCATTGGCTCTATCAGACACAGGGGAAGCTTCTAGCAGCTTCTCACAGAAGCCACCCCTGTAGCCCCCCCGCTACCAAAACCTTGCCACGCAAACCCAACACAGAGTGTTAACTTGGTATAATGGGTTCAGATCTCCATTGTGGAAATGTAAACCAAGGAATTCAAAAGGAATGTCCTGATCAGAAAAACTCTCAGAGTGAAGGCTTGGGATAGAAAAAATAGGCCTCCTTGCTGCAATACACAGCTCTTTATTATTTAAGCATCTTCTGAGCATTCTCCACTTCTGTGATTCCCTGATGAACGCAACAGTGAGAGCATCAGATGAAAGTAATTTCTCTGACAGAGACAGCTTGTATCTAAAAATATTTTGCTTCTTGAGTATGATTAAGTGACAGAATGAACAAAGGGATGACTTGAAAATTGTTTATCGATATTTCTGTAACAGAGACAGCTTGTATTTATAAATATTTAGCATCTTAGTTGAAATATAAGCATGAATGGAAAATAAGAGTTGGACATGCAGTATCTGGCAATAAACTAATTACCATTATAATCAATTATATGACTGAAATACTCTGTGTTTTCAATAGAACATTAGCTAAATTAGTTTTGAGAAGTGATTTGCTGAATTTGTTAATAGAAAGCATTTAGTTTATTATTTTCATCTGGACAAATGTAACAGCAGCTTTTTTCCTCTATGATTTCCTTGAATCTTGAAATGCTTCAGTTCCTTTCAAAATGCAAACATATGCACACTTAGATGAAAGAAATACTAAGAAAGTTAACTGGGAATTTACACAATTAAGGTAAAATAAAATGGAGACAAGTTTTCTAGAAGGACTGTCAGCTGTTTTCTCCAGGTGCAGAAATATATTAGGAAAAATTTCTTCACTGAAAAAGTTGTCAATCATTGGAACAGTCTGCCCAGGGAAGTGGATGAGTCACCATCCCTGGAGGTATTTAAAAAACACATAGACATGGTGGTTAGGGACATAGTTTAGTGGTGGACTTGGCAGTGCTAGGTTAATGGTTGGACTTGATGATCTTAAAGGTCTTTTCCAACCAAAACGATTCTATGATTCTATGAAATCTACATGATCCTTACAGCCATTTTGTCCATTTGAATTTTAATGTACACCTACTTAGACTGCCATCCCAATGAGGAAAATTCATCATGCTTCTCGTCGTGATGGTTCCAGTAAGAAGATATTTGGCTGACAAGAAAGCAGCAAAGTCTAAAACAGGCTTCTGGAGGAGGGCTGGTTCCATGCAGCTAAAGGGAAGGGCCGTACGCTTTGGAACCGCGGGGAGTCCACCCCTAGGAGACAACTGTTGTACACAATGTGCTATTAAACAGCTTAATGTGTAGCACAGATTCCTTAGCACAAAACATCTGCTCTCCTCAGAAAGGTTTTTTTGATATTTCTTTAACAAGGATAAGAGGATCTAGTTTTGTATACAAATAGAAAAATTATGTACACCTGATGTTTGGGAATCTTGATTGACATTCTGTGACTGAGCTTACAATTAATGGTCTTTTCTAGTTTTAAATACTAAGGGCCCACCATTAAAATTTAGTTTCCTGATTGGATGAATTATAACAGATGAGATTTTTATGCACCTAGAGTACTTGCTGAAGTCTAAAGCAAAATGCTTGCATGAGTGTAAAAGACAGAATAAAACCTCTTCCTAGAATAAAAAACCTGCCTCTTTTCCTCTGAGCACAGATGGCTTCTCTTTTTTCAGTGCAATTCAAAGAATCTCTTTTGTATGAAATCACTCAGCTCCAACTGGAAGGAAAGAAGAATCCATCGCCCCTGCACAGCCCAGAGCCAGGTATGCAGAGTACTCTTGGAAATGAATGTTGGGCTGGAGGTGGGTAGTAGGGGGAGTGAATTCATACAAGAATCCTACAGAAGTCCTCGGGTGAATGAAACGCCTATTCCTTTTCTCCTCTGAATTTCATTGAAGGCTTCTTTTCAAAATAGAACAGAAAGAGAAGGAAATATAAGGCTTGCTCAAAACGTTTGTCAAAGCAGCAGAAAACTGGATTCAACTCAGTTTTTCTTCCATCACAGGATATACCATGCCTGAATCAACATGGAAAAGACTAATTTGCAGAGAAAAGGTAGTCCCAAAACTCCTGTTGTGTTCTCTCAGACTTGGAGAGAGCCCCATTCTTTTAAACCATCACCTAAAGTATTGATTATTTAAATACTAATTGATCCTCAAAGAGAGCAGGTTGTGTAGTACAGCCCATAGCTAGAAGTCAATACTCCTAGGATTCAAATCCTAAGCCTATGTCAATAAATACTTAATATCTAATAGCAGTGTATGTACTACAAGGCCTGCAGTCTATTTCATCTATCTGTGCAGCATGCAGAGTCACAAATACTCTTTTCCTATTACATTTCAGAGAGAAGGGAACAGCTTCCAGGGAAGAATTAAGGAAGATTTACCTAGTTGGAATTTGACCATTCACTTGGAACACAGGAGATAGATGCATATTCTATCCTATGCTATCCTATTTGATTAGACCAGACTAAAATATTTGAGTAAGCCAACTACATTTTCATACCCTTTTTCTGTTTACTTCCAAGGCTTTTGCTGGGGCTGTTCTAGTAGCTAAGCTCTCAGACCACAATCAAGCAATGGAAAGAATAGTTATCCTAAGAAGTCTGATGAGATCAAGGCCTAGCTGCACAGGACTTAGAGAATTTAAGAATTTCTTGTGTTCAAGAAGAGTTCTTCAGGCAACAAGAAAAAAATCAGTGATGGGAACTGAATCCAGGAAGTAAATATTTGAAGTTTAGGGCAAAGTAGTTATTGTGAGATATCACAACCCCCATATCATTCTGCAGATGCAGTCTTCCATCCTAGGCAAAAACTTTTAATGAAGTCCACTATGTCTTCCACGCAATTCATTTAGAAGTAACATAGATCTGATGCGAAGCTGGTTTCCAACATCTAAGAACTTGAAAAACAAAGACATCAGCTAATTTGCCAAATAAGTCTTGAATGCCATCTCTAGGCGTACAGCATAACATTCTGTGAGTAAGGATGCAGTGATTCAACCACACCATTGCAGAAAACATATTTAATGGGGCTGAAGTTATTCTTTGCATGTCTGTGTTGGGAGTTTTTATTGTGCTACGAGAAAGTTTTAATACAGGTACGATTTTTAGAATAATACTCCATTTCTTATTTCTATTACATATGAAGCAATCAGCTATGAACCATCAAGAGTTTGATCCTCTTACATATTATGGCTGGGTCAAAATTAGATATTTACACATCTATTATTGAAATGAAGGCAGGGGCAAGAGAGAGAAAATCAGAACCCAAATATTCTCAATGACATGGCATTATTATTGTAAAAACCTTCCAACATCTTAATGCAACATCATTTAATTGTTTTAAGATAACATAATTCTATTCACATCACAGAAATTAATTCAGTACAACAGAGTAGAAAAAAAAAGTGTCAAGATTTTAGGAACACAATAACCATCATCATTTTCATTTGTGGTGTGAATGGGGGGGGGGGGGAAATCAAGACAATCACAGAAGTTATTCCCCTAAAAAATCAGAACTAAAGGAATATTATTGATATTTAATATTTGCATCTCCTTCATACAAAATTTTCTGGAAATCTGCCACAGATACCTCCTTTAAAAAAACTTTGGTTTGTGTTATTTTGCATTATTTGTATTACTCAACAGTTGAACTGGAATAGCAATGACATCTCCATTTTTGAACACAAAAACAGCTGAGGAGAATCTTGCTGGCCTTGAACGACACTGGAATTTTAAAAATAATGTAATAATGCAGACTTTGGCCAAATTCTTTTCCCATTTGAAACAAGCCTTAGGTCATTGTAAGAATTTGGTGAAGAATCCAGCAATTCTTTTCTTCCATAATCACATAATGTGTTTAACATGAACTTAAAAAATAATTCAAATTCAACATATTTATTGCATTGAAGCGTATAATAGAATTTAGCTTAACTACTTAGCTGACGGTGTAGCACTCTATAGAATATGTAAATACTGGTTTAGGATTTTTTTTTCCTTCTATACTTATCAGCTGCAGAAATTCTGACCTTACTCTTTGTATGCCTCTGTGCTCCTCGCTATTTTAAATTTATACTTTAAAACTGCATCTCTAAGTACAAACACACAGGAAGGCCCGAAGACCAAAAGGTAAGAGAAAATGAAGACTACAAGCTCAACAGTTAGTGATAATTACAAAAATGATGATTACTGTCAGGTAGTCTCTCTAAGGTCAGAAGTTCCATGTTGAAACATTTGGCCCAGCACTTCCTTCCTTCCTAACACTCTGACATATAAAGATATGCACATAACTTATTCTTTTCATTGCAGTCATGGAGGAACCAACTGGAAATGTATAAAACAGGAGGATAATCCATTTTTCCTTAGCACAGTAAATACACAGTAAATGTGATCACAAACAAAAATCTTGTAAAAGTTATGACCTGCATTGACAAATGCCAGGTGTATCTCACACCAAGGTTGTCACAATAAAGACAGTAAGCATTTTTCCACTCGTCACATTCAATTTTCTCTTTCCTTGTAATATTTTGTCAGAGAAATAGTTGCAGACCCAGTGTGCCCTGCCACATTACTATCACACCTACGCAAAAGATCTACATCAACAGTCAGGATTTGCTCTGGCAGAAAAAACTGACTAAATCACAGTGAGAATTCTAATTAAAAATTTTCTAGTATATGGGGTAAAAATGGACCTGCATGGCAGATATAACAGCTATCACCACAGAGTGATTAAAGTCTAGCAAATGGTTTCTAATCATGTTTCTAAACTGATATAGTGCTGCTGCATTAAAGGAATTTGCTTTCCATTTGCAATTGTATTTGAACAGAATCTGGTTTAAAACATTCATCAGAATACATTATAAAAGACAATATACATAAATGCCTCTTTAAAAGTAAAACATGATAGGGTTTATGTTTTTATTTTCCATTTTGTCAGTTGATAAAACTGATGCAACACCACTAAGTCCAGTGGGGACACATTGACTTTCATCATTAAAGCCGCATTAGGACTTTTGTTTTATTACTTTTCCCTCCCAGTAAATAATATTAGAAGATCACTTGTTATCGCAGATGATTACACTTATGTAAAAAAAAAAACCCTGTTTGAGAAAAGAAAAAAGGAGGGGGGTTTATGAATATTTTTTCTAGAATATCTGGAGACCTCCTTAGACCATTAATTTTTGATCCTTCTTGCACTGTATATTTGTCCCACAGTGCAGCTTTATTTAGTATTATCTGCTTTATCAGTCATTTTGCTGTGTTGAAACTCTGAATATGAAAGTTTTACATCCTTTTGAAAGAGAATAATTGTGACTTCAAACAATAAAGAGGTTACTGCAGCGCCAGCCCTGGTATAATCTTTTTTGTGCTGGCCAAGAACATTCCCATTTATTAAATGCCTGGAAATAGTATTGTTCTCTTATTTAAACATAGTCAAAATACGGTTTTTTTTTCCCCCCAACTGAAGAAAACTAAAATTAAGGTCAAGATCCAGTCTATTCATTCCAGACTACAATAAGCAAGTGCTGCAGTCTTTTTCTTCATGAACAGAGGTCACAGGAGTTTCATCTTTCGCTTTATTCTGTCACAATTCTCTTCTGTAATTCCAGGGGCTACCTGCCCTTCACACAGCTCATTACACAGCCGCTGGGTCCCTGCCAGCCATTAGCAGGCCAAGAAAGGCTCTCACAGAAGGGTCCTTTGGAGGTGGTGGGCATGGATGCTTTGACTGTCTCTACTGCCTTTCATCTAAAGATCTTAGAATGCTTTGGGAACAAAACAAAAAAAAAAAAACAAACAACAACAACAAAAAAAAGAGCCCTCCAAATTGCCCAAAATTGTATGACACAGAAAATGCTCTGCCACCTTCCAAAATGTGGCAAAGAACTGTTTAATAGTTATTATACTACAGAGAGTCATATACATGCATAGTCCCAGTGAAATAATTCATTTCAAATGAACTACTAATAAATGTAAAATTACACACTGACAGGTCTGAAAAAGCTGCCACTGCTGGTCTTGTGGTACACTTGTCCAGCCTCTGGATGACATGGAAATGTGTAAAACAGGAGCTCAATGCAAGCAAAACATACACAAAAAAACCCCAAACTAACCCCCCCCAAAAAACCACAACTAAAACCAAAAAACTCACAAACAAAGAAAACCCCCTACCTCCAAACCACCAGTAAAACAAAACAAAAAAACCCCAAACCCTAAAAAATAAAGATCTTTATTAAACCAGCATAGCTTTAAACTAGCTCTCTCCAGTACTGTACTTACAGCTATGGATACCTAAAATGTACCCCACCTAGTAATATACTGCAGAAAAGATTAATTTATTTAACAGGATTTAATTAAACAAAATACAATTAAAGCTGAACTTGCTGATTCAGAGAGCCTGCAATGTTTAATTTAATATACTTTGAGATCAATAAACTGCTGACAGGCTTGGCCAGGACTTGGTGCAGACAGAGCAGATCCCGACAGCACCGAGCTGCTGCCTCTCAGGGAAGCACCCCCGCTAGTCACCTGCAGAGCAACCAGCCACCTATTCACCTCTGAGAGTCCTTTGCCTGGCAAGTCCGATTTGGAACCGCAGCTCAGCCAGACTGCCCCAGCTCTTCTCCTCAAAGCCCCAGCCCCAGAAGGTGGGGCACAAAGTGCTGCTCAGCTCCACGGGAAGGATCGCAGAATCCTAACGCCACAAACTCTGGCTGGAGTCTGGACAGCAGTAGCTACTGACTTTGCAGAGTTACCAGTGAGTTTGTGTCTATGCTGCTTAGTAAGCCAGACAGGCTCAGTCACAGCTCTGCCGTCTGTCCGTCCCGCTCCATTGCTAGCGTGGAGCCTGGCATGGTTTTGCAGCAAAGCAACACCTGATCAGTGGAACAGCACATACCACGGACTGCTCCCAGCACACACGGATATGAAACTCCACGATGACATATATATATATATATATCTGTGTATGTACATATTATGCATGAGAGAAAGGGAGCTTGTATGTATTATTATAGGACTAATAGTTCCAAACAACCTAATAAAGACCCAGGATCAAGTGTCATGTATTTTGAAAGGTCAAGATCATATCTGTGTCACAAGGGCCAAAGAACAGACCTTGCCCTCACTTTATTCAAAAGTACAAGTGCAGCCTCAAAGATTGCTCTGCAGTTCAGAAGCATGTATCACAGCAGGGACACCTGTGCTTTCCTGGAACTGGTAAAAATCATAATCCATATAGATTTCACTGATGGTATCTATTGGCTGTTGTGAAACATACAGGATCCAGTGTCATCAACAGATACTTTGTATGGGAGCTATTTTGTTCAGAAAAAACATGTTAGCCCCAAGATGATATTGCCTGAGAAAGGGAGCCGCAGGCTGGTCCTGAGTGAGTATGTGCCTATGAGAAAAGTACTCCCAGAAATTTCTCCTAAAAGAAATTTGCTGTTCTGAAATTTGTTTGTTCTATTGTTCTGAAAACAGTTCTGAATTTCTTCTGAAAAAACACACTGGACACCAGACTAGGCACACGTACAGACAGTACCTATCATGATTCCAGATGGGATTAATATTTTTCCCCTACAAAACTTCTAAGACAGACATTTAAAACAGATGAAAGGAGAGGACAAAACCTGCAGTGGGAGATGTGAGTCACAGAGAGGAAACATTTGCATTTAAAAGAAGCAGGCAGTGTAGTCTTTCACAATTACAGGCTACAACAGGCAGATGCCAGCCAGTCCTGAGTTTCAGTGGTGATCCCGAGTTCAGTGATGGGGTAACATAAAAAATGAGTCATCATGTCTACAAGGTTATAGAGGTCCTCAGGAACCACATTCAAACTAAGGCACACTAGACCAGCCAAGAAATCATTTTAAGAGTAGTGCTGGCACAATTTACGTTTTAGTTTCTCCAGCAAGCTTTCTGTTCCAAGTCATCCAGCTAGTATCTATATTCTGTACCTTCAGTTTTCAGAAGTTTAATGTTTGCCTTATTAATTGTTTAGCCTGTTCAGAATGACTGAATCAGCATGAAATTAGCAAATTGAAAGGTCTACTGGGTCCATCAAGGTCTCAGGTTAAAGTAAAACAAGGTTCCCAAGCAGCTCAGCAAGTCTTGCCTTCTAAGACAGGCTTAGAAGAATCCAGTAGCAGGGAATGAGTCTTGCCAGGCTGCAAGGAAATTCAAATAAATGCTTTCCAGCAAAAACCCCTTATCCCCCAAATATGAGATCTTATTTCCCATTTTGAAACCAATAATAATTTTCCCCCAGAAACAAGAGTTTCCTGAAAATTTCAGTTCAGTGAAGCTTTGAAAACTGCTGGATTTGGTTCAATTCAAACTCAAATAAAATTTCTAATTAAAAGGAAAAAAAAAAAGATCCTGACAAATCAGAATTCCCACTTTTATTTACCTAAAACTGAAACAACAGCACAGAACCACAGAAGTATAGAAACTGGGAAACAGCATTGCATTGCAACAGTTTCTGGATATCTGAATAACACCGTTTAACTAAGGCCTCTTCAGACAGTATTTTCCATGTATATACATGATTGTAGTTATTCCATATTTGTTCTAATGTTAATAACATTACTTTGTTCATCCAATCAAATTTATGATGGTACAGGAGACCACATCATGTAATCACTATATACTTCTGCAATATCTTTGCTCACCATGTATATTTCATAGAATCATAGAATCATAGAATGGTTTGGGTTGGAAGGGACCTTAAAGATCATCTAGTTCCAACCCCCCTGCTGCGGGCAGGGACACCCTCCACTAGACCAAAGCCCCATCCAACTTGGCCTTGAACACTTCCAGGAATGGGGCAGCCACAACCTCTCTGGGCAACCTGCTCCAGTGCCTCACCACCCTCACAGTAAAGAATTTCTTCCTAATGTCTAATCTAAATCGACCCTCCTTCAGCTTAAACCCACTACCCCTTATCCTGTCACTACACTCCCTGATAAACAGTCCCTCACCAGCTTTCCTGTAGGCTCCCTTCAGGTACTGGAAGGCCGCAATTAGATCTCCCCAGAGCCGCCTTTTCTCCAGGCTGAACAATCCCAACTCTCTCAGCCTGTCCTCATAGGAAAGGTGCTCCAGCCCTCTGATCAGCTTTGTGGCCTCCTCTGGACTCGCTCCAGCAGCTCCATGCCTCTCCTGTACTGGGGACCCCAGAGCTGGATGCAGTACTCCAGGTGGGGTCTCACAAGAGCGGAGTAGAGGGGCAGGATCACCTCCCTCGACCTGCTGGTCACGCTTCTTTTGATGCAGCCCAGGACACGGTTGGCTTTCTGGGCTGCAAGCGCACACTGCTGGCTCATGTTGAGCTTCTCATCAATCAATACCCCCACGTCCTTCTCCTTGGGGCTGCTTTCAATCCATTCCTTGCCCAGCTTGTAGTTGTGCTTGGGATTGCACTGACCTGTGTGCAGGACCTTGCACTTGGCCTTGTTGAACTTCATGTGGTTCACACGGGCCCACCCGTCCAGCCTGTCAAGGTCCCTCTGGATGGCATCCCTTCCCTCCAGCATGTCGACCACACCACACAGCTTGGTGTCGTCGGCAAACTTGCTGAGGGTGCACTAGATCCCACTGAGATTTCTTTTCTCTAAATCACTGTTTCCCTAGTGATTGATAAATAAAAGTATAATTAAGCCTTGCTTAAAAGTTCATTTTCATGTAAGGAAAAGGGCATGAACATCTCATTATTATCAATGCAGAAAGCTCATAAACACAACATTAAGCCCAATGTTAAAAAAATTTGAAAGTTTCAGTTCTTGAGAACAGAAGAAAAAAAAATGAAAACAAACCAAACCCCCAAAAACCTCACACCAAGATATCTACAAGAGATGGAGTGCTGAGATTAACTCTATTTGTTTCAATAAATGGAGATTATACAGTGACCTTTACTTCAGCTGCCTTGGTTTCTCCATTTTTAATCATTATGCAAGATTTGGTAGGATTTGTTGCTGACACTCTACTCCTCAGGGGGCAATTAGCAGAGAAGTGAATTCACTAAAAGTCAGCAGATCTTTTCACTTTACTACCTAAAATGACAGGAAAGAGCCCAAATTTGTTGGACTGTCATAATATTCATCTATGGCTGGATCTGACAGAATCCAGACAATCCAATGCACCACACAATTACATAAATCTGTCTAAATTAAACATCAGCGATAAGGAATGCTAATGATATAAAATGTGTTCTGCGGTACTGCAATTAAAAGTTTCACTGCTCAATAAAGTAATAACTTTACTGCTTTCGTTCTGAAGGATTAATCCAGTAGTCGGTTCTCTTCACCTTGCTCTGAAACTTAGCATCTTTTTCTTTACTTGAAGTACTACTAATACTGAGCATTTGCACACAGGGATATGTTAAGGGTTTCTGTGGTTTTGAGCTTTACATTTAATTCCTGCCATTTTATCTCATGCAGGCAAACACATTCACTTTCATGACTATTGGAAAGGCATCTGACTGACACATGCCTTGTATATTGTGTTAGCTTTATATATGTTGTTTTGCACCTTGTCAGAAGTGCAAGTCTAAATTCCTGGTGCATACATACCTAATAGTGCTCTTACAATATACAGTCATCATTTCAGTTCCATTAATATTACTTTACTTCTATCACCCTCTATTACTCAATATGTACGTACTATCTTCTACAGGTTAAGGTGTGGTAAAGTTAAGAAAAATTCAGGTAGTTTAGTACCTCCGAAGAAAATAAAAGCAGTATCAGCAATATGCTATTCAGTAGAAAAAGTCAAGAAAGAAATCTGCATTAAAAATTGTTCTTCTCAGAGCTTTAAACACTTCCCTGTACTTGAGACTCACAATCCCAGGAACTCTTTGGGAAGAAGATAACTAAGCCTTCCTTCCATGATGACCCAGTCCTGCCAAGAACCAAGCGTGTCTCTAGCATTCTGTTAGAACTATGACTAATAGAAGAATATTTGATCAGGATGAAGCGATGGACTGCACAGGATGACCCAAAGAGCTACAAAAATGAGTGTGATGTCTAAAAAAAAACCCACAGGGATGAGAAAGTATGTACTTAATTTAGTACACAATGCCATGGAGAAGTGTATAAAACCAGTCCCCGAAAAAAACTTGAGTGCTTAATTGCTGTAGCGATTCAGGCATGCTTATTATTTGCAGTAGAAGGAAAGGAAAAGGAAAATAAGACTACAACCTTTCCAGTTTCCTCTCAAAAGGGAAAAGAACATCTGGGAATTAGAGCTTCTTAGGTATTTTTGGGCAAACAATTTGTGTGGTGAAAACTTGACATAACTATGAAGCCACATGGAAACTAATGAACAAGAATATGACAGAAGAATTCTAAAGATCCTAAATAAATGCATTTTAAGGTAAAAAGAAAGGTTTAAAATGTAATGAAGGCTATGTAAACATGGGTCAGTATAGCTGTAAGACAGAGAAAATCCTTTTAAAAAGTAAAAAATTGCATGCCCTCATGTAAGAAAATATTTGCTCTCCTCTTTAAAATGCATAAATACTTCTTCATGAAAACATGAAAAGCCATTCTTTTAGAATGATCTATTTTCTTTTTTTTTTTTTAATATAAGATTTTCCTTTTGTTGTTGGCAAAAAAAAATATCTGAGAGGAGGCAAATGTGCTTTTATTTTTTCTTCTGGATGCCTGGTAGCTTTCTATGGTGCTAAATAACAGGCATACTAGAACTGAAACTGAAATATATTTAAACAATTAGGTTTTCAATCAAAAGTAGGACTTCACGAAACAGTTTTGTTACATGCCTTTAAAAAAAAAAAAAATCCAGCTTATTACTATCAGAATAAGTAACCATGTTTTGTCATGTTTTATTTCATTACTTGACTGACTTAAGGATTTTATTATGAAGCTGTGTGCATGAGGGTTTAAGTGATGCAGTATAAGTATTAATGCTGAGCCTGTACTAAAGGAATAATAATACTTAAGTAAAAAAAAATTGGAAACTAGGAAACGCTCATCTACATCTATATTTCTTACCAACTCCGTGTGTTTACCCCCAGAGAGATGTCAGACTTGTTTCTACTACCAAGTGGATTGTACCTGTGAGAGCATATATTTGCTTCGGCCATTTTTGACGTGAAAGTTCACATGAAAATTTTCAAATTCTTAGTGGGCGTTGCTGTTGTAAAACCATATCCTGTACTTGCAATCACAATATATGTTAAAAAGCACTGCTACATAATGAGATACCGTGCACAGTAGTTGCAAAGACAATATATGTTTTCATAAACCCTAGCTATACAAATCAAGTAATGCCTTAAAATACTCTTTGAGCTCTAGTCCTGTGTTTTAGGACTACAGGAACCCATTTATAAATTAGCTGAAAACAAAGGAAAGCCTCATAAAATAAATGATAATTGGACTGGTAATTCTGATCTGCCAAAACATGCTCCTCAACATGCATCTTATATCTGCACACATTACCTGAACACTATGCAGACTTTTAACACTGATCTAGTATGCATTCTAATGTAACTGAAGGGCAATTTATGTTCTGCAACATGCACAGTTATTATATTAATGCTAGCATACACAAGAATATTTAGAATATTCACCAGCGAGGACCCAATATTTTTCCATCTAATAAGCAACCTAGAAGAATAACACATGGCTGCTAAACGCTGCAGCATAACATGTTCCTAAGTAAACAGATGGAAATCCAGAAGTCACAAATATCTCAGTCTTACCATAATATAAGTAAAATAAATACTATTACTAAGGAGTTGTCAGTCACATAGTAAGAAATTCTTGTTCTGACCCATGCCACCTTAACCTCAGAGGTAGCATACATTGTAATAACATAAATTAGGTGAACATACAAAACTTTTAAACACAGCAGCAATAATGTATGACAACAGCTAGAGTCTCTATGGTGAAATGAGTGGATATCTGACACTAACTCCTCCTGATGCCATTGTTCTTACTGGAACATATCAGTTGTAAAGTCCAATTTCAGAAAGGTGCATACTGATTCTTATTTATAACAGCAGATGTTTTGCTGTTTGGTTGTTGGTTTGGTTTGGGTTTTGGGGTTTTTGTTTTGTTTTGTTTTGTTCGGTTTTGTTTTTTTCCCAGAAAACTTGAAGGAGCTAATTTAATTGGCAGTTTATGCATTTTCACACAGCTAAAGAGGAAAAGGGCATTTGGATGTAGAGGTAAGTATCCAAACTATTCAGGGGCATTATAAATTTGTTAATTTAAAATTTGTTAGCAGGAGTCTCAAGGAGAAATAAGAGCTCTGATAAAGATAAATACCGCATTGTGTTGTCAAGAAATACATTACCTTGACAATCAAAATTATATAAAAAAGTAACATCTGGAGACCTGTTTTTCCCTCCATTGGTTCTGTTTGGCCTCACTGATGAAAGATCAGTGCTATCACCTACAGATTAGAGTAGGGTGAAAGGCAGTTTGAGCCCTGAATAGCCTCTGACCACAGAAGTATTAAAGGAGGGAAAGGAGATGATTATAGCTATTAAATCTAAGCATGAACATTTTTGGGAAGAATGACTCATCATTTGCTTCCCTGTACCATATAATTGAGATCCCAGTACAGGTAAGTACAGGTCTTTACTACCTAATCAGTAATTAGTTATTGTTTTCCCTACACAGTTCCAAAGCCCCAAGATGCATTCTTCTTCTACTGCCCACTGCAATCAAAATTCACACATCTGATTTGTTTATTGTTTTTATTATACATTAAAATGGTAATCACATTTTCCATCCTCAGCATGGCTGCATCTAAAGTCTATTGTAAAAAGTCTATTGTTCTATAAATTTGTCAAAAGAAATCAGCCAAATACTAATACTTTATTTCGATAACACCACTGATTTCTTCCACAGCCTATTTATCAGGCCAAGTTCAGTTCCAAGAAAAGTAAATTATACATAGTGAAAACAGCAACCAACTGCTTCAAGAATGAAAAAAAGAGTCTGCGATCAAGAATTAAATCAATGGATTAATCAAGGTCCTAATGTAAAATGATTTTATGCAAAGTGAATGTCCAATGCTAAGATAAGAAACAGTCTTCAAAATACTGTCTAAACATCATACTGCAAAGCTTTCCATCAACCTGCCATCTTAAGGCAATCTACATTTACAACTAATTAAAGTTCTGCTCTGATCAATTTATTTTAAAAAACACATTTTTTATTTCCAGACTAATTCTTCATTTTGATGATACCAATTTGTGTTGGGTTTGCGTGGCAGGGTTTTGGTGGCGGGGGGGCTACAGGGGTGGCTTCTGTGAGAAGCTGCTAGAAGCTCCCCCTGTGTCTGACAGAGCCAATGCCAGCCGGCTCTAAGACGGGCCTGCCGCTGGCCAAGGCCAAGCCAATCAGCGCCTCTGTGATAACATATTTAAGAAGTAGAAAAACACTTAGAGGGGGGGAGCTTTTGCAGCCAGAGAGAGGAGTGAGAAGATGTAAGAAACTCTGCAGACACCAAGGTCAGTGCAGATGGAGGGGGAGGAGGAGCTCCAGGCGCCGGAGCAGAGATCCCCCTGCAGCCCGTGGTGAAAGCCATGGTGAAGCAGGCTGTCCCCCTGCAGCCCATGGAGGAAGGATGAGGGGGTGTAGAGATTCCACCTGCAGCCCGTGGAGGACCCCACGCTGGAGCAGGTGGAGGCACCTGAAGGAGGCTGCGGCCCGTGGGAAGCCCACGCTGGAGCAAGTTCCTGGCCGGACCGTGGACCCGTGAAGAGGGGAGCCCACGCCAGGGCAGGTTTGCTGGCAGGACTTGTGACCCCGTGGGGGACCCCACGCTGGAGCAGTCTGCTCCTGAAGGTCTGCACCCCGTGAGAGGGACTCCATGCTGGAGCAGGGGAACGATGAGAGGAGTCCTCCCCCTGAGGATGAAGAAGCGGCAGAAACACCGTGAGATGAACTGACCGTAACCCCCACTCCCCGTCCCCCTGTGCCGCTGAGGGGGGGCAGAGGTTGAAACCGGGAGTGAAGTTGAGCCCGGGAAGATGGGAGGGGTGGGGGGAGGTGTTTTAAGAGTTGATTTTATTTTCTCATTCCTCTACTCTGTTTTGCTTAGTAATAAATTAGATGAATTCCCTCTCTAAGTTCGGTCTGTTTTGCTCGTGACGATAATTAGTGAGTGATCTCTCCCTGTCCTTATCTCGACCCACAAGCATTTCGTTGTGCCTTTTCTCCCCTGTTTAGTGAATGAGGGGAGTGAGAGAGTGGCTCTGGTGGGCACCTGGCCCCCAGCCAGGCTCAACCCACCACACAATTGTATTTTTTTGGTAAATCACAATAAATTAAAACAGTTTTTGCTAGGCATAGTTCTTATAAGGATGCAAACATATCATTACAAAGAAGCTTTAGATCAGCAAAGATATTCCAGCGTGAAGAGTAATCGCTAGAAAAAATACTGCGTACTGGTTTTTAAAGGACACAGTTCCTATCCTACAATTTGCGTGAATCAACTCAACCATTCACATCTAATTTGACTGAGCACAATATTTTCCACATATATGTTTTAGTAAACATTTCATACTGGACCTTGTTAAATAATACATGCAATTTATAATGCATTGAGAGAGTGCTAACTTGTGCTAAGTTTACATAGAAATTCATTAAATACTTTGCATCTGAAATTAGCAAGCAGGTGTCCTATGATGCAGATGCAATTGCATAATTTAGAACATATCTACATTTAAACAATGACACAATTTGTTCTAATTTTACTGCATAATAATTTGCTTCATATCAAACGTCAGTAACACAACATTAGACATACAAAGTATTATGTCCAGACAGATGCATGCAAGAGTAGGGGAGGACTGTTCACTTTCTATATATACGACATTATTCTCCCTCTTAAAAATAGTGACTCAAATGTTTTTAAGGAAAATTAGAATGTTTACTGACATAATATATGCTGATCACTGCCTTGAAGACTCATTTACAGTATTAAAAATAAATGTTCATTACACATGGATTGAAGATGTTGCAAGCCATTATCTTGAAAAAGAACTAAATAGTATTACAAAATCACAAAACAGCTAGAGAAATAAATTGAATGTTCTAGCTATTAAAGCTGGGCAAATAATAATGCATATGTGTGATCAAATGAAACTCTGAATACATTGTTTTGATACTTTTCCTTGAAATACCATTGTTTTATTGAATTCAAACATTATCTAAATCTGTTCAGAGGTCTGTGAATTACTTCTGATCTACAGCGTAGCCACAGCAATCTGTATCAAATATACAACAGCTGAAATTCAAAAGTCATCGGAGTCTGAATGTGACAAACAGGCCACATAGTTCTTTGATAAGAGAGATCTATTGCTTAGAATCCATTGTTCGGTCTGAATATTTTCCATTTTTACTCTAGCTCAAATATTTATTCCATGTTGCTGGAATTGCTGTTCTGTGGGAAATTCCAGATTGTGAACAACTCGGGCATATGCTTGTGAAATTCCTCTGCCTTCCTAACCTGTTCTTCCCATTGATCTTTTTGCTATTTTATTTTTCTGAATCCCTTCCAAAATTTCAGCAAACTGAGGATGTTGCCCAGCACTCAGCATTGTTCCAATTTTTTTTTCTATCCTAGAAGGAAAGGATGGCTTATAGTACCTAACTCGTTACCGGAAAAAATAGACAGGAATTAGTCATTATTAACATTATTATACATAAAATATTAAATTGCTTATTAAAACATAAGTTTTAAATAATTTTAAAGTATTTGATCCAAAGTTTTTGAACCACTCATCATTGATCCCACCCAGTTTCATTTCCAATACCCGTTCCCTCTCTATTTCTTTGCAGACACAGGTCATCTCTGGTTCCCCAAATTTTCCTGCCAAGGACTCATTTATAATACAACTCCATTTCAGTGACCTCTTATGTTCCCACCTTATGCCAGACATCCAAATGCAGGGGAAAAAAGGGGGTAGAGGTGGCACAGTGCAGGTACCAAAGAAAGAGTAGGGCCCCCTGATGCAGCAATCTCTCTTTCCCTGCTTGCAGCCCAAACTCAGTCCAGGGAAAGGGCCCCTGCTCACCCAGGACAGAAGTTTAATTTCTGAAAGTACAGCCCCACACTAATCTTCTTTATGGATGGATGATCCATTCACCCTCCTTCCTTTTTCTTGTCAACACTAACCAGGGCTCGTCTAACTCCGTATTCCCTCTCCTCACACTGATTAAATAAAATCTGCCAACACTGCCATTACCTCCTTTATCTTCTCACTCACACAGCTATGACTTCTCTTTCAGCCCACTCTCTCTTTCATGCCAGACAATTTTAGTGTGCAGGTTCAAGCTATATATCATTATCGTGGTTAAATTAAATCAGGAATGAAGCTCTTAATAATGAGATGAATCTTTCTGCATTGCATGTATCCTTCAGCTGAGCAAATTCACTTGGAATCAGCACAGTAGGAAAGACTAGCGCAAACTATAGCAAGGCATCTATAGTATGCAATCGATCTCAGTAATTGTCCTACACAGCTGTGAATTATGCTCCAAATTATTTTCCTTGAGCAGAAAAACATTGTAACTTATTTTTCACTGATGTCTGAAATTTCTGAGGAAGTGTGATATGTCTAGTAAACTTTCACTCTAAAATAAAGAAATGGTTCTCCCCTCCCCTCCTTTTTTTTATTATGCTCTTTTGTTGTTGTTGTTTTTCGTTTTTTTCTGGCTCATGGCAGCCAGCATCCTGGGCAGGGAACTGCCTGGTGCCAACCTTTCAGCGGGCTAGATGCATCTCACCTAGCAGTAGGCATTCACAGTATATATATCTACTTCTAAGCTGCTCGTCCAGATTTCTCTATAGTCGGTGCAGCAAATCAGGCATTTCTAGAACACAGTTTGCTAGATTTAGTTAACCATCTTAGGAAAAGATGAACTGTGCTCTATGGGGACCTGTCTCTTTCCACTCACTATAGAGCTTCAGGTGACATAAACATCTATCCGCAGTCCACTCTTGCTCCCTATTTGTATATGCAGTCAATGAGGCATATACAGTGTACAGGAAAAAGAATACTCACAGGAAAAAAGAAACTCAATTCTTTCCACACAGATATCCTTCTTAAAGGGATAATACTAGCTATTAGGGATCACACTTTTTTTTTTTCCTCGCTCTTTTTTTTCTCCTAAACATAGGCCCTTTTATTCAGAGATCTGCACTGGGGTCAACCGAACAGATAGAGCACTCTTTTCGGAGAGGATGCACTGTCCTAGTCACAGATGTGACTTCCCTGAGAGAACTCTGCTCTTGTTAAAGGAAAATGAAAATCCAGGTTTGCTAGACTGGAGAGAAATCATGAGAATAAACTCATTAGGGATGAAAAATCCTGGATTCTAATCCCTGATTAAAATATTATTTGCATATTATATTTAGTTTACCACTGTTTAATGAGAAGGAACTTCAAGATAAAAAGTGACAAGCTGTGCCTATGGCTCTCAGATGACTTTTGTCAACATCCAAAAGGGATCAAACAATTTGAATTGAAAAGCTTGATTTCCATATTTTTTAATTGTATCATCTTCTGAATTAGATACACAAACTGTACCTTCTATAGCACTTCACACTCAAAGATTAGAAGTGAAACAGATTCCTCTCACTGACAGAAAGCAAAATATGTACAGAGGAAAAAGTGTCCCAGTACTGGACTCCATGCCACAAAAGAGATGATGTGAATGAAGAAACAAATTATTTCTCTCATTTTCTGGCTGAAGCCTTTCAACAGAAAGCAGCCTTTACTCCTGAAAGCAGAAGAAAATATCAAAACCAAAATCAGTGTTTCCTCAGTTGTCCACTTATCTGTTACAGACTCTGAACCATCCATCACAACTTTAGTCCCAAAGCCATTCCTGCTTGTTCCCAGTAATGTTTCATGGTTATCTGCAAAAAAGTATGGACTACTTCACAGGAACAGAGACCCCTTCTGACGCAATGGGCTGCGTAAGTCTGACATCCAAGGCAGATCAGATTTGAAATCATTACCGCCCAAGGAAAGAGAGTTAGAAGGAACTGGAAGAAATTAAGGTTTGTAGACATGTAAAACTTTTTAGCTTAAAACGTAATCTTGCTACTGCTTTACCACATTAGCTTTTAAAAGTCAGTGCTTCTGCCCCATGGGTGCTCACTACAGCATAAGAAAACTATCAGCCTGCTCAATTCCTTTTTGAGTATATACATGGTGAAGAGATAGCTGCATTTGTTTGAAAGTTGACCTCCTCATGCTGCAATCTATTATCTAGAGGTTAACGTTTGTTCACATTGAGAAGCTACCACATTTGGAAACCTATTCTAGGTCAATGGAATACTTCTTTTCACCTTAAACATGTTAAAATGAATTCCAGTTACAACAGTCTGCATACCAGATTTAGTTATAGCTTGTTGATCAGTTCTTCATTGAAGGTCCAATATGTGTATCAGAACAACTAATGCGTTCTTTATCATATTGATCAACTGATATTTTAGCTTTCTAATGAATTACAGCTTTAATTTCTAGCTCTAGTAGCTCATAAAATCTTAGATCTTAAAATCATGAGATGCAAATTCATCTGAAAGTAGTTTTAGCTCATTTTTAATGGATTTACAAATGCTATGCACACTCAGGTGGGTACAAATCCATTTGCTCCATAAATTCATAAAAATTAGTGTTTGCAAAATATTTACAGTTAAGTTAGTATTGTATTTTTTTAAATATAAAAAGCTCTGATACATAACTCTGGAGCAGGAAGAAAAAAAAGTAATCAATCAGCCATGTACAGATTACCCTATAAAATGTATT
Source organism: Grus americana (assembly GCF_028858705.1). NCBI lineage: Eukaryota > Metazoa > Chordata > Aves > Gruiformes > Gruidae > Grus > Grus americana. Next base: position 62,875,734 of record NC_072853.1, read on the forward strand.
CATAATGAAGACATGAGGACAAGGAATGATTTACTAATGGTAATATTAAAATATATGTGATATTTTAAAAGGTAAACTTCTTTTCTCATAGCTTCTTCAAATGTGTAAGAGAATTTCTAAGGTAGTTGCTGAAGTAAGTAGCCTGAAACACTGACTGAAAGAGATATATGCATACGCACACAAACTGAGCTAATTGAATCTTAGAAGACCTGTAATAGAAAAAATAGCTCATTAGGGTAATTTCAATAGCTTGAGTTCATTGGAGGGGTTAGGAATAAGTAATAAGAAACAATTCAGAGAAAGAAATGTAGGAAAATTTTGCAAAGATCAGAAAGAAAAACATTGAAAAGGGCTGGGGGAGGAGGAAAGGTAGGCCCAAGAAAAACTGTATATTCAAAATGAGCAAGAGTGAAAAATAAGTCATAGTGCAAGTAATAATCACCTATATATTTAGTTGCTGTATAAAGATTGCATCTTCTCTTGTGATTTCTCTGCAAATCTACCAACATATTTAACATTCCACTAAGTACAGTGGACTATCCTATTGTATGCGCCACAATTGCAAATAAAATTTGCTCTTCTCCTCTGTACTGGGTCTAGCTGGGGTGGAGTTAATTTTCTTCATACCATCCCATATGGTGCTATGTTTTGGATTTGTGACTAAAACTGTGTTGATAATGTACCAGTGTTTTGACTATTGGTGCGCAGTTCTTACATAACATCGAGGTTTTATCTTTTTCCCACTCTGCCCCTGAAGCAAGTACTTTGAGGATGTGTAAGCTGGGAGGGGACACAACCAGGACAGCTGACCCAAATTGACCAAAGGGATATTCCACGCCATATAACATCATGCTCAACAATAAACCTGGAGGGATGGGGACAATTTGGGTAGGTGGCCATTGCTTGGAGACTGGCTGGGCATTGGTCCGCTTGTGGGAGGTGGTAAGGGGTTGACTTTGCATCACTTGCTTTCTTTCTTCTTCTTCCTTTTGCTTATTAAGTTATCCTTAACTCATGAGTTTTCTTGGGTTTTTTCTTTGTATTCTCTCCTCCCATCCCACTGGGTGGGGGGAGCAGAGTGAATACCTGGCTAAGTGATGCTTAGTTGCCAGCCGGGGTTAACCCGCAACATCCTCCACATGTCTGCTCTTCAAGACTTCCTTGCCATTCAGTCATCCTCAACATCATCAGGAGTCCAGGATAATTTGACTAAAATAATTGTAATCAGCCTGCTTCAGAAAAGTACTTGCAATGTAACTTACCCATTTAGGTTGACAAAATAAAGTCCATTGAGCTAGTAGTAATTAAAGCCTGTCTATGATGGGCTAAATATACAGTTCATCAGTAGGGTGACATGAAATGCCCATTTTGCTCATTTAGCAAAAGAGACTATAGAAAAGAGAAAAAATGTAGCAAACATATTCTTGGAATACCCTACAGATACACTTAACTGAATGTTACTTGCTGTCCTTACTACAGCTTACAATTCTGTTAAGGTGTCTGACGCACAAGGGTATCCATGAAGTGTGAGGAGTAAAAGAACAGGATTAGCTAGAAGAAGCTTACAAGGTAACTTACAATAGATCACTTTTTACTTATTAGGTAGAATTGTGATTATGTGAAAACTGTACTTTGATAGGTTAAAGGTCTGTAAAATCAGTTAATTGCTTCAAGTTTGGCAAAACAGGAACTATGATACTACAGAGTTAAGTGTAATATTAAATACAGGGAACAATAAGGCAAATGCATAAACATCAGGAAAAAAGGCAACTGTGCCAGGCTTTAATTGCTCTCATACAACAGCAGACACATGCAGCTGCTGTAATGTGAAAACAGAGAATTTGTACATCCTTCCTTATTGTTTGAAAAACCCCGGCTTCCAAGTGAAGGCAGATGTACTGCTTGTGTGAAGAAGCACACTTCAGTTGGGCAACACTGCCTGCACGGGCTGTAGTGAGTGCATCTAGAGATGGCTCTAGCACTAGACTGTTACATATAGTCTCACAGAGGCTGAGAGATGTGTCCCATCACCTTCCTAGGTAATGCCGTCTCATGAGCTCTCTCAATGACTTAAATAGAACTAAATATATCCTTTTTTCAACATTGAAACTAACAATCTTTTGATCGATAATGGTTCATTAATTTTCACATATGGAAAATATCCTGAGAGACATTGGGCTCCTGTAATTCACTTTACTGAGATTGCCTGTTTTTGCCATTCATAGTGGAGTTTATCAACACTGAATCTGCGTTCTATTCGTATAGCACAGAAACAGAGTGATCATGCAAAAGACTTTTATTTTTCTTTTATTCTCCTTAATAATAGCTGTGAATCAATTCCTTTGAAACTTTGCCAGCTCTATAGATGTGCCCTGGTCCCAAGACCAATTATTCGCTATCTGCTTCTTTTTGAAAGTAGCAGGAAAAATTGCTCATTTGTGAGCAACTAGTGTTCATCATTAGCAAGAAACAGGAAGAAAAACAAGATATTCAAATCTGTTTGTTATAGGTGGCAGCCATCCTTTTGCATTTATATATCTTTAAAGGGAGATTGTTTCCTTTGACAACTGCCTGGCTTAACTTGCAAGGTGATTAATCATATTGTGCAGTGTCACATTAAATCATATTAGTAAACCAAGGCACTATACGATATCAAGTCAGAATAGAGCTTCTAGTACTTTTCCAATATTTTGCATGTAAATAAAACCAACGTGTTTGTTAATTCATTAATTGTTCCTCGCACGCATACACTATACATCTTCCCTCATGCCCAAAATCTTCCTAGATTTCACAGCCAATGCTCAGTTCATTTCTTAGGAGTATTTTATTCATTTTAACAATTAAAAGGATATTTCTGAAGGCAAAAAAAATTTAAAACCCCACCACTATTCATTTTTTGTTGACAATAGGTTCTCCACATATTTCTCTGTGAAACTGTTTATATGAGAGAAATAAATATCTGGGACTTTAGAGATAATGTGAACAGAAGTTGATGGAAAAAAACAATAGTTGTTAAAAAAATTTGCTCTCCTCAGAGTGGCCTACAAATAAGAGATAGAAGGCAGATGGGCCTGAAGACAGCGGTGGGTAGCAAAATGGCCATTATTCATTCTTGTGACATAGACTCATGTTTTCAAGAACAAATTTTGTGAATTACCATACTGGATAAAAATGTGTTGGTTTCTGTATAAACTGAACTCTTCATTTCTCTCTAGATGATTATGAAAGACCTACTGACTTCAACGGACTCTTGCAATATATATTGCAGATCCCAGTGGCATTTTCTATATACATGTTTTTCCTTCTCACCAACTCAATGTGATAGATGATTTGGCTCAAGGTGGCAAACTTTGGCAAGGATTGGGTTCAGCCTAAAATGAACAGTATTCTGGATGGAGAATCAATTTACCCGGTTTTGGGGGTTAGTTTTCTTTTTCCTCTCATGACTCTGCCACTAATTCATTATATTAGCTTGAATAAATGGCTTAATTATTTTTTCTTTAATAAATATCTAAAGTAGAGACAATATCACTTCAAAAAGTGTGGTTTAGGTCAGAGATGAAAAATTATATGTTAACATAATAAAACTACAAATAAAAAATAAGGACAAAACATGAAAAAGACACTCATCAAGTTCCCTCCAATGGTATAAAATATTTAAGTTACTGTTGTTGCTATTTTCTGTTGGTATGAAAGTCATAACAATGAATTTTTTTTTTTTTTTTATGTACCATCTTATCAATATAGGCAGGCTGAATAATGTCTAGATGGTACATTTGCTTTATATGGCCCTCAACACATGAGATCTTTTATGTTGCTATTCCTGTTAAAGCATTTGTTTTGGGGACAGCGCCATTCAGCTACCATTGTCCTTTTCCCTTAGTCTAATTCTGTCATGGCTTAACCCGGTAGGCAGCTAAAAGAACCACACAGCTGTTTGCTCACTCCCCCTCCGTGGGATGGGGGAGAGAATAGAAAAGAAAAAAAGTAACACTTGTGGGTTGAGGTAAAGACAGTTTAACAGGATAACAAGGGAAGATAATAATAATTGTAATAATAGTAATAACAACAATAATAATAACAATAACAATAATACAATTGCTCACCACATGCAAAAGGAAAATAAAACAATCTGATGCCCAGGCTGTTTCTGAGCAGTGATCCCACCTCCCGGCTAGCTTCCCCAGGTATATAGGGAGCATGGCGTTCTATGGCAGGGAATGTCCCTTTGGCCAGCCTGGGCCAGCTGTCCTGGCTGTGCTCTCCCAGCTTCTTCTGCACCTGGCAGGGCGTGAGAAGCTGAAAAGTCCTTGGCTTAGTGTAGGCACTGCAACTACCTAGCAATAACTAAAAACATCAGTGTGTTATCAACATCATTCTCATACTAAATCCAAAATGCAACACTATACTAGAGAAAAAAAAAAAAAAAAATAACACTACCACAGCCAAAACCAGGACAGATTCAAACATTCTCTGAGGCCTTTCTTTCTTAAAGGACCATACCTTGTTAGCATGGTCAACGTTATAAGCCATACTGAAATACTCTTTAGTGTCATGGAGCTCAATCAGCCAACTAGAGGTTTATGATTTTAAAATCAATTGATGTCCTAAAGAAGTCAAATAGCAATGTTAAATATTTAGTTGAAGTACAGACAGGGAATTGCAGGGAGAGAGACTGATTTTTTTTTTTTTTAATTTCAGCACTGTCTCATTCAAAGATGTTTATGTAGTCCTAATTAATTTTTATCTGAAAAGCTACATCTTGCTTATGTAACTGTGAAGTGTACCAACAACTGCATGCCAAAACTGCAGATCCTATTCCATTCAAACAGTTACAGTAAGGAGCACGCAGCATGTCAGAGAGGCTACCTGACATCAATTTAAAAAGTTGACACAAAGACTACAGGGTCTGCAGCAATTGCTTTCTGTCCTGTGATCAACCATGCACCACCTTCCTTAATACTGGCAGGTTCAGAAACTGCATTACAGATGCTCTGCCTTGTAGAAAGTAAGGATGAGAAATGTTTAATAGTTCAACATACTATAGCTATATAGGCAGTATTTTGACTTATACTGGCATTTTTTTCTTTCTTCAAAACAACTTGTAGCATAACAAGACTACTGAGCTGCAACTGTGCATGCTGTTTTGCCAGAATACACGCAGCATTTCAGCAATGAGCAATACAGGGTAGGGGGAAAGTGCAAGCCACAGAGAGTTATTTGGTGAACTAGAGAGAGAGGCATTAATAAATATCTTCATTACACAACAAAGATGAATGTAAAGATCATCAGTGAGATCAATAAGATCAAATCAGTCCATTCTTCAGACTTTAACTGCACAGGATTAGACCTAATCCAAATGGTTTCAGAACACCTAATTCAGCATATCCTTTTCTCCCACATCGTCCTAGCACCAGAACAAATAGCAATCAGTACTTAAAAAAATACCCTGAGATGGTGAAACATAGGTCAAATCACAGACTATCAGAAATGTGGTTGTTTTAATGATTACTTATGAACTACTCATATTTTCTATGAAGAAGAAGATCACCTAACATCAGTGTCACAACTTCCTAAACACAGGGCATGTTCCACACAGTTTAATCTGCAAACTAAGCTGTCTTATCTGCAACATTTGAATACTCATCTAGAAATTACTTTCTTGACAGTAATGACAATACGACATCAGAATAGTAGACAGTCATCTTTTGATTATTACAGAAAAATTCCAACATAATTAGAAAGATCCTCTCCTTGGCACAGGGAGAAAACTTCATTAAGTGTTGCTATTCTGACACACATCTAGCTCAGATCACTTTAGATGAGCATTTCTATTTTCAGTCTTCATTTACTTTATTAGAGAAGAGGAAATCCTTCCAGCTATAGTAAGGTTAAATAAATGCTATGAATAAAAAGCATTATATGATTAAACCTATTGAGAGTAAATTGAATGAAATTAACAATAGAATAAATTTTTGCATATACATTTGCTCACACTTTCTGACCACTCATTTAAAATCTTTGATGAGTTGCTTTCTATTCAGGAAGTACTGCTTGTAAACTTTTCTGTCCTTCTTCAGACAGTATCAGTGAAGCAATTGAAAGTATCGTTAACTGGAACACAGTTATGATTGGTTTCCTCTTGCTAAAAGTATTGACAAAGTGTGAAAATACGATATTGACCTTTTTGGAATTTAAGCTGTTTTCTGACTGATGAGTTATTCATTTCTCAAATGTATGGGCAAGTCCCTAGCTTGCTTACGCTTGGATGCAATTTTCATGCATTTTCTCTCTGTCTTGAAGAAAGATGTGAATGTGTCAGATATGAAATACAAACATCCCATCATTATGCAGATGACTAGTGCAACCATTTTATATTACACCACAAATTTTTGTTCCATTAATACTGACTTTGTCTTACTTGTGCTGAAATATCCTTTGAAGAGGAGGCAGTGCATGAACACAACAGCATTGTCCATCAGTCACAGCTTCCAGAACTGACATCACCTGTAAGCTCTTCAGAGCAGATACCCTGCATTACAGAGATCGTAATAAACAGCATAGTTGTCCCTTCTTCAGTCTAAAATTTTCAGGTTAACTTTCAGGTTAAAGTTTTCACATTTATTATAGTCTGAACAGTAAGGATATAATCTTCAGGGCTGAATGTTACAGCAGAACACAGGGCACGAGTATGAGAATGAGAGTCAAAAGAGAAATGTAAAAAACCCAAACACTTCCGCAAAGAAAAAGGGGAAAAAAACCACACGCTGCAAGGTGCTAAGTATGACTGTCTCCAGACCAGACGTGAATTAGCCTGGCCAAAGACAGAGGAATGACATAACTGAAGGTGTGATGACTGAAAGAGGAGAACAAAACTAAAGGACGCTCATCCCAGAAGAGAGAGAAATAAAATTAAAAATTAGGAATGAAATATAGTGGGAAAATGCTAGTAAAAAGGCAATGATGTAATGCATCCATTAAAATTACTCTGAACCATCAAGTGGCTAAAGAAAATATTTCTGTTCTGAGTTTTGAAAACACAATGAGGTAGTAAAAAATAACAGAATTCAAGTAATATTTTACAGTCTTTATGTGAATTGCAAACTTTGACCAACTTTAACTTTAACACCACCTGGATTCTGAGGTCTTCAGCAGCAATAGTTTTTGAGAAACCACAAAAAGAGGGAAATTGGTCTTAAGGAATCATCCTTAGCACAGGATATTTCCATTATTATATAATGTAGCATCTCACGTTAGCAGGAGAATTTACAGTCCTCAAGATCTCTTCCAGTCCTAGGCAGTGCTGGGCAAGTAAGGAAGTTCTCAGTTAACTAGAAATTTCAGTCAAATCAAATATACATGCACATACACACACACAGAGTGAAAAGAAAAGATCCTGCTAGGAGAGCAGGAAAGCAAGAAAGAAAGCAAGAGAGAAAGCAAGAAAGCGAGAAAACAAGAAAGCAAGACAGCAAGAAAGAAAGAGCGAGAAAAGAAGAAAAAGAGAGAAACAGAGAAAGAAAGAAAGAGAAAGAAAGAAAGAAAGAGCGAGCTGCAAGCAATTAATTGTAGAACTTTGTAATTAGAGTCCCCCTCCACATGTTAATTTCAAGATTTGAAGATGTTTAATTTTTTTTTTACTGAAGAAAAATGTTATTTTCATTAGAAAACTCAGTACATAGGAAATATGAAAATTCAAAGTATTATTTTCAGAATTGTTTTCTGAAATGAATTCATGATCATTTTTTTTTCTTGAGAGAAACATTTCAGTGTCTCCAAATTAGTATTTTGCTCACCAAAAAAAAAAAAAAAAAAAATATTTGACCCTGCATTCTGAAAGCATTGAGTCTGGAGAAGTTTATGCTTAGATTATAAATTACAGGTTAAAAAATACACAAAGGAAATAGATAATACATTTCTGTGAGATTCCAAAATAAACAAGATAAATATGGGCATTTTTTTCCAACAACCAGAGTGCAGGACTAACAAACAGTTCAGCACAAGGAGTCCATCTGGTGCATTGCAGGTACAGCTACGGAAATGTATTATCATACTTACATCTTACATGATCAAAGCAGAAGTGAAGAAAGAAACAGAACGGTACTGAAATAAACACTTCCCACCAGAAGGAAAAGAATGCATCCATGTGCACAAACCCAAACAAAATAACCCAAGGGAAGGTAGAAATAAGGATTGTCTCTTGAAGGAGAGGGGAAAACATTTTGAGCATTAGGAAGAGTACGGATCCCAGTTTTGTACCTCAGCTGCACTCTGATTTTGCTTAGGTCAGCCTAAACCTACAACAGGTCTAAATGAAGAACATCCCGTGGGCTGTTTAGGTAAAGCAACATGGGTATAGCCAGGCGAGCAGAGCTAAACACACTAGTACAAGGCAGGCAGGAAACCTGGGCTTAAGTGAAGTCATGAAAATCCAATGACTGAAAAGAAGGTAATGTGAGCTGAGGTCCAAAAGACCTTAAAGAGTTCTGTTCCAATAGTCCTTAATGGTTTAATAAAGACCAAGTTCTTGCAAATACAAGAAAAGTGGAGAGGAGAGGAGAGGAGAGGAGAGGAGAGGAGAGGAGAGGAGAGGAGAGGAGAGGAGAGGAGAGGAGAGGAGAGGAGAGGAGAGGAGAGGAGAGGAGAGAATGAGGACATCAACAGTTCCAGCTTCAACATATTTTTCCTTCAGAGAGAACAGGATGGGTAGGAGAAGCAGCTTGAAACAAGTAATCTGCATGTGAAGACTTGCTCATGGTGCTGCAAGTGATTTTACTTCAGCAGGACATTTTCCAGTTCCCTCTGTTCATTTTTCATTTTCATAGGCTGTTGCACAGTGCAAGTTATACAACTTTCCTAACAAGAAGCAACACCAGATTAAGTTCTTAAAAGTAAAAATATGGTTGTTTTTTTTCTCTGTGCAAGAGAACTGGTTTTCTTCTACCATCAGGAAGATGAAAGAGATAAAATCCAAAATACTTCTTTATATAGATAATTAAACTGACTATAATCAATTTTCTTATCCTAGTCTCATAAAAGCAAGAGCCTATAGAGACTAAGAAACCTAACAGACAGCCAGGAAAGAATATTCAAGTTCAGTTTTCCTAGCTTGTAAAACTTGTGGCTGAAATAAACTTTCCCTTCTCCAAAATCTGTACATGGCCTCACATAGTCCTGAGCAAAGAAAGGAGAATTTTTTCTCAAAACTTCAACTCCATTATATCCTTACTGTCTTGTAAAGGAAAAGGAACCAAGTTCATATTGCAGTGCTGACTGGTCTGATCCAGGATATATTTTCCATTAAAATGTTATCTACAGTAAGTAGGAGCCTGACCATCCTCTTCCTCTGACAGGTGCTACCTGGAACTGTTTAGAGTCTAGACTTTCCTCTTGCTGCCAGATCCAGTAAACCAGGGTTTAGTGACTTCCTAGATCTGTTAGACAATGAGATAACTGTTCAGGAACACGGTCAGTTAAAACAAAACCAACCAACCAACCAACCAACCAAACGCCAGAAAAATACCCACACATACAAGCCATAGATCAAATCTTATTCATGTATCTCATTCAAGACAACAGTAGAACCATTTTGTTAAAAAGGCCAAAAAGCTTTGTTCCATACAGGTTTGTTTTGTTGACTTCTAACAGTGATCTGGACAGATCCATTAAAATATATCCTCTCATTTCCTGCTGTGAATATAAACCTTTATCTGTAGTTCCTTGGACAGTTTAAACCAGAACATCCACTTTTTCCACTGTTTTCAGAACTTGAGTTAAAAAAAAAAAAAAGCAAAACTGAAGAAAGAAAAAAGCAATATTCTTCTATAGTGTGAAATTCAATCCAAATAAAAAAGGATCTACAGTGGGAAAAGAAGAGGTTTCTTTTTTTCTACTACATGGTGATCCTGCATAGCAGGTGATAAACTGCACAGCATTTCCAACAAATATAGCTGAAAGCCCTGTAATTGGAGAAAGAGGCAGTTCACTGAAGTGTCTTGATGTGCGGATGCTGAGAATATTTTGCATAAATATTATGAGAAACTGATTTCTGTGTTTACAGGAAATATATAAACACAGGCTCATTACAAACACAATTGCCTGGGTAAATGAATCATGATGAATCAAGTTAGCATGCTGAAAATTATTATAAAGTTCATAGGACCATAGAAAACATTTGTAAAGTTTAAAAATGAGAACTAAAAGCTTTTATCTGCTCATGTGAAACTTGAAGATGCCTATTACTCACTATGCAACAATTTATATATATTAGCAGTGAAAATGAGAGGTTCTACGGACCATATGACAGACCTCTGAATTTAATTCAGAAAACAACTCGCATTTGTCCACTTGACTCACTACTGGCAAACAAAAAGGTTCAACAGCATCAAATGGTTTAAGAATACATTTCTTTCAAGTTCAGCTTCCTTTCCAAGGACCTGGCATTGTTTGAGGGTACATTAGCAGGAAGGAGGAAAAAAACCTAAAGATGTTTAAGCTGCAAAGTCTGTTCTTGTCCTCCTTCTCCAGCATCTGTAGCTATGGCTTTCTGTATCTGTCTTAGTAAGACAAAGAAATTGCCAGGAAATGTATGTAGTGGGTTGGAATCTAAATAGGGATCAGCAGTGTTTCTTAAAGATGTAAAGAACAGGGGGTTTTGGTATTTTGTTTCTTCTTTCTTTCTTTCTTTCTTTCTTTCTTTCTTTCTTTCTTTCTTTCTTTCTTTTAATAAGAAAGATTTCCTCTGAAACTTACATTAGAAATAGTATATGTTGGCAGCTCATCATTTTGTGCCATTACATGCACAATATATTGGAGTCTTACTCTAGTCACTTGGACACAAGGCCAGCCTTGAGCTATAAATATTTTTTGGAAGAAAAAGAAAAAGAAAAAACAAAAAAACTGAGAGTTTTGTTCATTCATTCATGAGAGACAGAGAGCAGAAAGTTTTGTGTCCTCCTCAGACATTAAAATGTTAGAGAGTGTCTGAATTTAAGTGTAATATACATTTTCATCAAGTATTTTGATTTTAAGTGGAAGAAACATGACCATATAGAGGAAGAGATACTCTGCTTTCCCTAGTGACTGCGTTCAGTTGGTGCCTACTTGCACAATCCTGCAGGCACGATAGATTATTACAGTCTTATGACCTGCAGGTTTTGACCTGGGTTTGGAGAAATGCTTGAGGAATAAATGCCCACTAAAGTCATCATCGTCTTTATAGCCAGGTTAAATTGATCAAGTCAGTAAAAGGAGCCATGTTAACTACTATGAGCATTCTAGCATGAAGGAAGAGTCTTTATTCTTGGGAGCAAGAGTTTGCATTGACTGAGAAGATAAATTCTGCAACAGGTTTCCTGTTTCCATTACATTCCATTCACTGCCATGAAAACTCATCAGTTAGAGCTGTGTTTGGAAGAGGTTTGATATGCAAAGAAAAAACAGGGGATAACACCAAAAAAAAGTTCCACATTCACCTGAACTTTATCAAAACTTCACTGAACTTAAAACTATGCTGCCCTCTGAACATAGATCAGAAGACACTTAACTGAAAAAAACACGCAGAGCATACAGGCAGCTGCAGTAGTACAAATAGCACACAGGTACCTACATAAGGATTTTTTCCTTTTTAAAATATGATGGTTTTTCTAAAAAAAAAAAAAAAAAAGTAAAGTTCAAGGAAAGTAGACTTTCAGTGCAGGAAAAAACATTGCCTTTTACTTCTACAGTTTTGAGACAGCAAATTTTAAAAACACTTCCTCTGGAGTTTTTGTAGCATGCTCAAAGAGAAAGACCAAGTAGGAGAAAAGTGTTGTTTATATCCAACACTGTTACAAAGTAAATATACTTACTGGTTGTTCTGCATGCCAGAGCATGCACCACTGGAATCTGAACTATAAGAAGAAAGGTAGTCACAGATGCCACATTACCTCAGCCTAAGGAAGGAAGGAATATATTCCCTTGAATATACTTACCATTAGGTTCATGTTTTGTCTCAGCTTATACCCCCCAGGACCAGATTTACCTTCTCCAGCATTCATCCAATAAGTGCTATTTTCCTACCGTGTCTAACACACCTTAATAATTTGTCACACTGGCTTTCAAGGCCAAATCTACAGTCAGGTGAAGAGCTACAAAATCAGTGAGGGTTAACCACCCCCCTCAAAACAACAACCAAAAAACCCCATCATTTTAGAGCTGAATGTCAAAGCACCAGAGCAGTTCTTAATAGCACTGATTCCCCTGAATGGTAGATGATTGACTAAAAGGCCAGGAAATAGCATAGCTCTCTTGCAGCCAGAACTAAGATGCTTTTCACAGTGGGCAATTCCAACTCAAGAGAAAAGGGAAGAAGAAGAGAAACAGCCATCAAAGTAAACTATGCTAATAATCTAAAAATCTAATGCAAGATGTCCTCCTCCTCTAGGCTCTCAATTTGTTGGAAAGTGACTGTAAAAAAAATAAAATCCTCCAGGTAAAAAAAGCAGCATGAATAATCTATGCTGTTGTCTTTCATTCCATTTTAGACAGTGCTGCATTACAGACTTTTTTAACCTGTTCAGTTATTTATAGTTTAATAGAGAGTACAAGTTCAGTGACCCATTCGCTGGATCCTACCTGAACAACCGATAAAGTAATGTCCACGCATGGAACATGCGCTGTACGGAAACAGACAATAGCTTCATGGTAGGAAACATTCCATTTTACAGTATAGAGGGAAAGGACAGCAGAATATAACACTTCAACAGTCTTCCCAGTAGAACTTGTGCAATGCCTAACAGCAGGTTGAAGTCAGGATGATGGTCTCAAAAGTTTGAGCAACAGGAAAAGATGACTTTTGTTTCCTGAAAACTTCAAATGTTGACGAAACTGATGTAATGGCCTTTCTTCCAGTACCAGCTAGTATTAAAACAAGACTGTTAATTAGACAGTTTGTCATTTCTTTGACTTGCCATTATGTAAATCAGAACATAATGACATAACATTTCATAAGGACTGTTTGATTAATGTTTATCTTATGACTGTGCAATGAACATTTCTAACGCTGTAACGATATAGCATTTTAAAAAAAAAAAAAAACCAAAACAAACAGCCATGTAGATCATGAAGATACAGACACAAACAATAACAATAACAGTGCTGCAAAGACTTTAATGATCATTCGCTAACCTTATATTACTACTGTGTGTTTCATTATATTATGACACGTTATCTGTGCGACCAGAGAAGGTCGCAAGGTAGACAAGGACCTTTAAAGTGAAGACCATTAGCCCTTCATTCCCAGCAATTCTGTGGTTTCCACAGGGTCGTGATAGATCTCTCCTACAACAACCTGAAAAGAAAGTGAGTATCTTCCTTTACCCAAAGACATTAGGTAACAATAACATTCAAACACACTTATCCTTTTTTTCCTCTGGGTTATTTATTTATTTATTTAAAATACTTGAGGCATGATCATACTTTAAGATTACTCTTAGGCATTATTTGCAGGGTAGATGGTAAAAACATGGTTATTGTCTACTGTTAACACCTGTCGAAAGGCTCCAAAATGCAGTTCTTCTATTGTGTATAAGAATTTCTATGTCTATACACAAAGCTGCAAAACTAATGATATGGGAAGTTTTGCATGGCTTTCAATAGTTTAAGATAAATATCACTGGTTAAACTCTGCTTCAGCAAATATGACCGTTTTCGTTTCATGACAAAAACTAACAGAGCCTGTATTTGTCTGTGATGGAGGCAAACATGACAAAAAGAAAGATTGAGAGGTTCTGCATGTGTTGAGGGAGTGGGTGGTTAAGAAAATAAGGAACTATTCACTACAAACCTATTATCAAACAGACTTTAAAAGAAAGCAAGCTTTGATGCTACTCAGACACTATTAATATTCATAAATACAAGTATTTAATGTCTGCATTAAGAAAATTTCCACTACGTATCAAGCTTTGCCCTAAAGTATTTATAAAATTTTGAGTAATGAGAACCAGGTTTAAAAGTTATTAAGACAGTATTAAATTTAAAAATATCTATCCTGCTAGCCATATTTATTTTATTTTTTTCAAAGTTATCAAAAAACATTCATTGTTCTGCAAAAGCAAATTTTGTTAACTTGGGCATTTCTGTGTTCAGCTGAATGTTGTTTCTTGACCACACACTCTCGGGCTCTTGAGTCTGCATTTGAAGCCCTTTTGTATAATAGAACTTAATTTGAATTCCCTCTTTGAATTTTCCCACATTTTTTAAACACCTACTTTGGTTTTCCAAGGCAGGTTACTTTCCTCACAAATCCTTCCTACATTTTCACAATGTCTCAGCAAACTTCCTTACTATGTTTTTAAGTTTTAAAATGAATTTGAAGCTCTTTGCAATTCCTTTTTTTCATGATCATTTCTACTACTCAGTTTGCTTCCAGTTAATAAATGTTTTGAACAACACCAATAAACAGCAGAAAAATCATAATTAAAAATGCTCATTTCATAAAAGAGATAAAAACAAGTTCAGAAATACTAAAGCAATATTGAACATCAAAATAAGAAGTTTATAAGACTGTTCAATAGAGGTATTGTAGTCTTTTGATCCCATTTGTTTCAAATTTTGTAGGAAATTTTTTTCCACATGTACTTATGCTGAACTTCTGCTAACTGTTTAGAATACTGGATACCAAGAGAATGAGGCCAAAATTGGTTATATAATGGAATTTATTTGGTCAGAGGATTTGAGGTTATTCCCTGGCAGAATAATAAGGGACAGAAGGAAAAGAGGTGCTTTTCCTGATGGGGGCTGGGAAATGGGGGAAGATGAATGACATATAATTTGTTAGAAATCCAAGCTTCATTAGGGTCACTGTTGATTTGAATTTAAATATTAACAACAAAAGCCATAATATCATGAACATTCTGAATTCTAATAAATTTGATGAGCATCGTGCAATCAAGAGTGATTTCTAACGGCAATTGGCTTAGAATAGGAGCAATGCCATCTAGTCAAATGGGAACCACGTTGCCACCGGCCATCCCAATGGCTAAACGTCAGCTCCTTTCCCTGGTCAGTGTGCTGCTGCTCCCACGCACAGACGAGATCAGGATCATCAGGACTAACCATCATCAGACTAATGCTCTACCATATATACATAAGATCCTAATCTAAAAGTGATTTGATTCAGAACTGATTTAGAGAATTAGAAGTACCTTTAATCTCTGCCACTGTATGATCCTGTGATAAGTTTCACGTTTTTTGCAAGGTCAAGAGATGTTACAGTCTGCTTTCACAGGTCTCATTTATTCTCCATTTTGAAATAAAATTTGATTCTGTCACTCATCATGTACGGAAATTCTTGGGGTATGTTGGAAGTGAAAAGGTGGGAAAGGTGGTATTAAGGTTTCAGGAAAAGAAGTATATCAAAGGACCATTTAATCAGATTCTAAAGCTCAGTTATTTTTAATCAAGCTAAGAGGAAGCTGGTACTTTGCCTGAGTAACTAGAGCTTTGCAATTGCCTCATGAATTACCTGAAAGAGCACTCTGGAAGTCCCACTGCCTTGAAGAATCACAAGATTAAGCAGAAAAAATTCAAAATGAGACAAATTTTTTTCAGGTTTGCATCTGAAATACAGCTGAGTTTCTTGTGTAAATTCTGGGAAATGGTGAAGATTGAAAGGAGACACTGCTCCCAGGGCTCTAATATTTCTGTATATCCACTACTTCCTGAGCATTCTAAGAATTTCAGCAGAGATAAAGTTAATTTTCTTTCTAGTAGCCGATATAGTGCTGTGGTGTAGATTTAGTATGAGAATGATGTTGATAACACACTGATGTTTTAGTTGTTGCTGGGTAGGTGCAGTGCCTACACTAAGCCAAGGACTTTTCAGCTTCTCACGCCCTGCCAGATGCAGAAGAAGCTGGGAGAGCACAGCCAGGACAGCTGGCCCAGGCTGGCCAAAGGGACATTCCCTGCCATAGAACATCATGTTTCCTACATACCTGGGGAAGCTAGCTGGGAGGTGGGATCAGTGCTTGGAAACAGACTGGGCATTGGATTGTTTTATTTTCCTTTTACATGCAGTGAGCAATTGCATTTGTGCATCACTTGCATTATTGTTATTATTGTTATTACTGTTATTACTGCTGTTGTTATTATTATTATTATCTTCCTTTGTTATCTTATTTAACTGTCTTTATCTCAGCCTATGAGGTTTTTTTTTTAATTCTCCTCCCCATCCCACTATGGTAGGGAGGGGTGAGCGAGTGGCTGCATGGTACTTAGTTACGATTTGGGGTTAAACCACAACAGTGTTAATTGGTAGCTACTTTCTGAAAAAAAAACCCCCAAACTATAAGGAAATGCACCTAAAGGAAACTCCAGTGTACTGGTTTTTGTCAAGATAAGAGTTAATTTTCTTCATAGTATCTTGTATGGGCTATATTTTGAATTTGTGATTAAAAGTGTTGATAACACAGGGATGTTTTCGTCACTGCTGAGCAGTGCTTACACAGAGCCAAGGGCTTTGCTGCTTCTCACCCCACCCCACCAGCGAGTAGGCTGGGGGTGCACAAGGAGTTGGGAGGGGACACAGCCAGGACAGCTGACCCCAACTGACCAAAGGGATATTCCATATGATACGATGCCATGCTCAGCAATAAAACAGAGAGGCAGGTGGTGATGGTGGTTGGCCAGGGCTGCCAGTGCTCAGGGACTGGCTGTGTGGGGCTTAGCTGCCTACCAGAATTAATCCTCAACAGCTGGAAATAGTATATGTTCATAACAGCACCTACATGGCTCAATTTTAAGGTGTCAGGACCACGAGAAATCTGTATCTGGGAATGTTCTTGATGGTTAATATTTGCAGTGATCATTCAGTATTTCAGTACTGGATCTTTGTGACTATAAATAAATAAATAAATAGGAATTCATCTGCAAGCAATACAAGAGCAAGCTATGGCAGAAAAAAAACAACCCTTGCCTGTTTTGATGCTCTATTAGAAGTGAAGTTTCATTGTGTCACATGTAGTTATTTTGAATATTATCAAATTTGCTCTCTGAGTGCTATTCCCTTTAACTGGGTTTGAGTAAGACCCAGATCCTCGGAAAAGTTTTCTGACATAATATTTATAATTGTGTCTATCTCTTATAAAAGCTCTAACACACATCTTCAGGTCTTTTTAAATCAGCTAGTGCACCTGTGCATAACAAAGAGTTGTTGATTCTTACACCCTCAACCCGTGAGATCTCAGCGGAAGAAGAGCAGGGCCAGCTCCACAGCCCTGTTTGGTCTTTTGAGAATCAGAAATTCTGCACGCAACACATCTAAGAGGAAGCAAAAAACATCTACGAAAGGGATCTGCCTTCCACTGAATAATAAAATCTGCATCTCATAATTCTTAAGGGCCAGGTCAATATAGACACCCTGTCAAGGAGATAATATTCCTGCTGTAAACACCAAAGCACATCTCCAACATGACTTTCTTATAGAAAAAGTATTTGTTCCTGCATTTTGTAAAAAAAAAAACCCCAAAAAACCCCAACCCCCCCCCAAAAAAAACCCAAACACCAACTTTTCCTCTAATATCTCCTGTATATTAAATTTGCTAAACTTCAGCTATTTCTCCAAATAGTTTTAAGTGAACACTTGTCTTCTCTCTTGAGCAAAGTGTTTAAGCAGATGTTGGTCTTCAAATCAATCTTGTGAACAGATAAGAAATCCTTGTAGAATAAAGTGGATACATCAATGAAGAAAGACCTTGCAGTAGCACAAATTTCACTCCTGCACATTTGTTTCAAAGAAGTAATTACTTTAGATATGTTACAAAAACCTGTAACTACTAAAGCTGTATCTATCTTCAATTATAATTAGACCTCTAGCAAATAAACTCAACTCACAAATAGATCTCCTAGTCTTGGTTTACCTGTCTCTGTCAGTCCTAATCTCTGATAATTGGTTACTTAGGCTCTTAGTTGATAGCTATTAAAAAGCAGTTATTCTGAGCAAGGTTTCTTACTCAGGAGAGGAATGGCGGGGGGAAGAACAAAAATATCACTTCTAATGCTTTATTACAGAGGTACTATCAAAAAAGATAAACCTTAAACAGGAATCTAGAGGTGACCACCACAATACTTTTTAATGTCTTGTTGGTTAGGCTCTAGACATGATTCAGTAAAATATAGATACATATCAAATAAACGATGCAGACATTTCGATCACAAGTGAATCACAAGTATAAATGATTAAGGAAAAGGTGAAAAATCATTTTCCCCTTTCCCTGAACTTAACTGAACCTTCCCAGGAAAAATACATTGACTCATAAATCTATGAAAAAATATCTTAAGATAAGTACATTATAATTTTCTGGTGAAGTGGTGAATATAGAATTGTGACTATCTAGCATACTAGGTATTATGAAATTTTAATTTTCTAACTAGACGTCTGCTTTTCTCCTTATGCCATAGAAGTTTGTTTACCACAGGCCATTTTCTCAGGCGCATAATTATTTTGACTTTAAATATAGTAGCAGTCATTTATTATGAGGCATAGAAGCTGTTTAGAGATGTGACAGCTGTGGCATCATATTACATTTTTCAAAATCACTTAAGTCTGCTGTTATACAACAGGGTACTTTACCTTTACTGCAAATATAAATTATCTTCAAAATGGGATATCTGTCAATAAATCTGAAAAATTCTGTATGCAAGTACAATGTGGGTAAGGCATGAGAATCTAATCGCCACTAACACATCTCTCAAAAATTTCAGTCAGGAAAAAAAACCTGAAAAAAGGTAATCAAGGGCATAAAGGAGGTTTTATTGAGATCCAACCACAAGTTCTACAAGACATGATGAAAATCACCTGCTCATACAGTTGATGAGAACTGTGTTTAGCATGCTTTAGTGCTGCAGAATAAACCCTGTGAATCTCTGTTAAAAGTTGATAAAAAATATACAAATACCGTACAAATTTCAGACTGCTGAGCATCTATATCAGCAAGTAATTCTTGAACAACTTCCATGTTATATACAGTCTCTCTCTTTTTGTGTTAAAAGTACTTATAGAGCAGGGTTCTGATTTTTTTAAGTCTATTCATAGAATAATAGTTTTCTTCAGAGTAGAAAATGGCTATTTAAAGTGATTTTTCCTCTACCAGTTGCAAGGGTATCAGGTATAATAGTAATGCATTGACTGTCCTCAAAAAGAGGACAAAGTGAATAGGGTGTCAAGCATTTGCTGAGGAGTATCCATGACTACAGGAAAAGAATCCCTCTTTAAAAATAGATTTCCAAATTGTAAGAATATCCCAAGTTACAAACCTTTTTATCTAATTTTAATAGAGGTGATTAAGATTTCTATGACACTTATGAAATGGGTATACAAGATAAGAAATTACAGTCTTGAAATCTTAGGACAAAAGTGTAATAAGCAGAAGAAGCTTTGGACAAATACATGAACTTGGCTGGCGTCTCCTTGGGAAAGTGCAGGTGTTGAGTAAGAGCACTTTTTAAAGAAACCCCTGAGTTACAAGTGCTCTAGATGACCTCATCAGGATGGAGAACAACCTAATTTATCCTCACTCCTTTGGTTTTAGTGGCACTTATGGTCAAGAAAGCAAGTGTTTAAAAGGAGTCTGTTTAACAGGCTATGTGGTTGCTTGTACCTCTACTTTAACTCTTAACTAGTTCGCTGATTCAGTACTCTTAGCAGGGGTGAGCGAACAGGCTGCGGAATTCCAAGTTAGGTTTTATATTACTCAAAATCATTTGAAATTATTCCCTTTGTGCAGGGCTTCTGTGACTATTGAGCAATATTACATGAATGATGCACTTACACTGATCATTAAGGATAAGCAAAGAGATTTCGTAAGACTGATAGGGAGTAAATAACTCCATTGTCTTAGAATCATTATTTAAAAAAAAAAAAAAAAAAAAGCCCCACTGCCCGAAAGGAATCATAAGTGCTCACTCTGCTGTTTTGCCCAGAGGTACAACTATCCATCATTTTTAACCTAAATTTGTTACAGACCATATTACAATGAGGCCTCTGATTGCATCAGTATGGGCTTTCTGAAACATACACAAGACCAGGTTTACAGAGGAATAGAGTAGGTGACGTTTTTTCTGCAAAAGCTAGCTCCCAGGAAAGCCATTTCACAAAGTGAAGGCCTCATCATTTGTGAGCAACTAATGCCTATTGCTAAAACTGTAGAACTGTTTAACCTAATTCTTCTGCTATTTTATTGCAAAGCTGAGTAGTTAAACAAAGAGGCATCAAAAATTTCCCAGGAAAACAGGCGAAAGCTGTAGTACACAATTGCATTATACAAATTAGAAGCATATATTCAGGTGGTTTTGAAAGGATTATTCTGGAGGCTGGAGCACAGTGAACTGAATCAGAAACCTCCAAAGTTTACAGCATAGCTATCTGTAATCTGAACAATAAAATGAGGCGAAGCTCTGTGCTGAGGGCATATTCTTTGCAGAACCTTATAGATGAGGCATATGAACCATACATTCTTATAATGAATAGCACAGGGGCATGTATTACTGACAACCAATTATATTTTCAGTTCTCATGCAGGGACAGGCAGAATATTCATAAATTAGAAGTTTCTTCTGTTTTCTTGTTAATAATTCTTCTCAATCTGTGCACCATTTCCCACATCAAGTTCCCTTTTTTCCTATGTGCCTCCTAAAATTATAGCTGAAGTGAAACTTAATTTCCCTAGCTCTTCTGTATCTCCTGTTTGCAAGCATTTATACTTTTTAATGGATCATTGCATAAGCTGAAAGCATTCTTCCCTCATCTAGTTCTTCATAGCATGTCTGACAGTGGATTCACTTAGTTTGTCTCAAAAACATGACTCCATTGAGCAACAAATGGAAACCTTCCTTAAAAGCTTTAAGAGATTACTAATTTAAGTTTTCCTATGAAGTAAGATACTCTGCTGGTTTTAATAACATCATTCTTTAATTTTCTGCGGTAGGACTTTCAATTTATTTTGAAGATATTTAAACTAAAGAAATCAAGGGTTTTTTAAAGCATTTTTGTAGACATTGTAGATTTAAGGCCAGAAGAGATCATTAAATATGTAACACAAGCAAAAAAATAGCCAGAAGCCACTCATTTGGTGCTCAGTAATACTTGTTTTGCAAGAGATATGTTTATTTTCTTATTTTCATTATAAGCCTAATTTCCTCAAGCACATATGCAGAAGTAGTTAAAAATAAGTAAATAAATAAATCTACTGGTGCACCAACCATCAGGCCATCAAACTGGTTTTCTTTTGTGAAGTGGACAAGTAGACTCCAAAGACTTGGCCTCTCCATGGAAAAGGCAAAAATTCCCAAATCTTGACAGTACAAAGATAAGCATTACCAGTTTACATATCCCATTAGATTTTAGTGTTTAATGTAAAGTTGAAAAGACAAGTAACATCAGGAGATGTCTACAGAAGAAATAATTGCAAGTATTAAATTATCAGTGAAGCTAAGCCAATATGTGATATCTTTGTGTAGGCATTGCAATTCTTGAAAGAGAATGACTTTTGTATGCCCTGTAAACCTTTTGAAAACAGACAAAACTGGAAAATGAGTATTTTGAAAATATAGCATTGGAGTCAAAGAATATATGCAATACTTTTTCCCACTTCTTTCTCCAAAATCTTCTTCCTAGTCCTAGGGTCACAAGCATGTTCATTATTGAAGTTTCAAACAATAATATAGCAAAAGCATACTTAAGTTTTTAATAAGATTTCTTAACACATAACAAGCTAAAAAGGTGTACAGTGTGAATTTAGCTGACCCTGTGCCATCAAGCAGAAACATAAATGATACAGTTAAACATAAGAAATGGAATAAAAGTAGTGATATCCCATAGAGGATACTTAAAAATAGATTTTTTTAAAATTTTTTCTTTTTCTCTCTTTTTTTTTTTTTTTTGACAAATGGATTACAGTATAATTGACTGCAAAGTGTACTTAGGGTCACAGAATCACAGCTCAGATTTGTATCTAGAGGTTTAGAAAGAACATTTTAAAAGATACTACTTAAAGACTCCTGGATAACTTCCTCTCTATTCCAGGAAGGTAACTGACATCAAGCCACAGTATTTAATGTACTTGCTTCAGCCAGTCAACCTCTTGATAAAACCATTTACCTCCAGAAAGTCATGGGTGAATGGAGCAATAACTTCGAAAAATGCCCAAGTTGTTGGCAAAGACAGACTCAGCTGTTCAAGACCTCAAAGTGTCCTGTATTTAAAGTATTTAAAGCTTTTCAAAGCCTGTCTTAGCTAACTGTCATTTACCTAACATTGTTACCTAGTTAACAATTAGAAATTTAAATCTGAATCAGAGGCATTGTGAAAACAGAGAACCTATTCAATGACAAGTGTTTTCTAAAATCTGTACTTGGTAGTCACCTATGAAATGGTCCTGTTTTTTTATGTTTCAAAAGTAAGTTCTTCCTAAAACAGGGAAATTATAGAGGAGAAGCTAAATGGTGGGAGAAAGAGAGGTGCTTTTGGTTAGAATGGGTTAGAAAGGAAAAACACCTTGCTTTTAAAATTGCCTAGTGTTTGGCTTTCTATTTTTTCAGTCTCTTGATCAGTTTTATAAAGCAGATATTCAAGTAATGCAATGCTATTTAATTGCACATGTATAATAGAAATTTTAAATAGGTGGAAGGAAATGTCATTTTAATTACCTTTATTTATTGAACTTTCATTCCCAGAGTTATAACAATAGAAGTATTTTCTACTCCTGTGTTCATTAGCAGTATCTTTGCAGGATGGTAAAGAAACTCAAAACAGGAGATTCAGCACTGAGGGATAAGAGTTGTGGACAATAACCATAAAGTCATTTGTACAAGACATAAAATTTCCTTGAGAGGTGGCGAAAAACTGATGAATGACATCATATGGAAAGCAAAGGCAACCATCACTTCCAGCAGAATCTCAAAATGCATATATCTGACCTTACTTTCCCTAGAATAGATATATAGCATTATGCACTTCTATTTTAAAAAGAGAAAATGAACAGTATGAACACTGCACATTTCAATGTAAAATTTCTGGAGCTTCCTGAGAGAGAGAGAGAAAGAACAGTATGAGAAAGCTGTTGGCCATGTCACCTTATGTACCATAAGACAGTGCTTGAATGATACAGTAAAAAGTGTATTTTAAGAACTCTTGCCAATGGAGAAAAAGGACTTGGAGTGGGGATCAGTGATTCCTATTCCTAGTCTGCCACCCTTCACTATACTACTATAAGAACTATCTATTCTTCAGTTTTCTTTTTTTTAATCAATTTAATAAACATACTGTTTATCCTCAAAGGAAATTTGTGATGCTTAATTACTTTGTATTTGTAAATGGGAGTTGAATATACAGGAAAAAATAAAAACCCCCATCTGATTTCAAAGTCAACAAATCCATATATCAATTGATTATATGGGAAAATCCTTCATTTATTTATAACTGAGAAACTTAAACTTTCTTTATCTAGAACCCCCAACTTAAATCCTACCAAACGATAGTATAAAATAGTGGGTTAATCCAGTCACTGAGTTTTTTAAAATTGTGCATTTAGGCAAATAATATATGGTCTTAATATGTGACTATGAATTCCCTGGGATACAAAACTGTTCTAGAAATATACTGGAGTTTAAAAGGTAAAGAAAATGTGGAGACAATGGAGGTTTTTATTAATCATTAAGAAAGGAGGCCCCTGACAGCTGATCTTAATGCAATGGGAAAGGTTAAGTGATTAAAAATTCTGCTGGAAATCTCATCAGACCTTCTGATAGCAGGCTAGTAAATTTAACTATGTGGTACCAACTACTACAGCAATCCTTTAGGACCTATCAAGAGTAGCAAAGACTTTTTTAATGCTTTATTTCTAACAGTTCATTGTCCCTGAGGCCACATCATCTTTTCCCAGCATCGATGACACAGATGAGATTGTTAGTTCTAGACCTCCTGCCTAGAGCAGATAACGGTTGCAGCGTTCACTATGCCTATATAACATATGCCCCTCATCAGCACAGATCAGGTGAGCTGACTATATGCTATCCTACTCTTTTTCTAGCTCCCTCTTTTATCACAAGCAAACAGGAGATGGGAGTAAAGCAGAAGGTGTGCATTTTAGATGTCTATGAAAAACTCAATTGCATCTTGTTAGCGCAGTGTAAAATATTTGTCCTTGTAGTATGGTGACAGGTTTTGAACGGCTCTGCAATTTGCTCTGTAGCACTTTCCATAATAAGCAAACAAAACATTGTCCAGGTATTCGTTGTTCCTCAGGAAATCGAGTGAAAAACTGAAGTCATACTTTCCTCAGCTAAAACAAAAGAGCCAGAGAGTGCAAATATAACCTCATTAAATAAGACAGCAAATCTAAGTGGCATACAAGGCTATTAAACAAACTAGATTGGTCCATAATAATAAGAAACATATTTCACATCTGTTGAACAGTTCAGAGCTTTTAACAAGTAATAGGCATACTAGGCTGGAAAATAGTTGCTATTCTCCATCAGTATATCATTGTCAATGGCTGTGCTGTCTCAAAAGAAGCACTTATCTCATACACTTTATTGCTTGATAGCTTGCTGATTGCTTTTACAAAGCAATAAATTGATGGCCTGATTCAGCAGTGACATTAGGTTATGTTCATTTTCTGTGATTGATGCTTTGAATTAGAACTCTTACATTCTCTTCTGTTTGGAAATATGAAATTCCAAACAGGCAAACCTGATGTCACAAATAAAATGACACAATAGATGTCAGATGAGTGAGATTTATACATTTAAATATCTAACTAGCTTTCCTCTTTATTAAAGTTTTCATAATTTATTGTTGAAGGGATTGTCTTTCAGTTAAAAGAATCCAGCCAAATAAAGAGAGAGGAAAAAAAAATTAAAAGATGAGAGTAGAATTTCCACCCTATAAATTGCTGCAGTAATAGAAATGCGTATAAAGGTGAACAACAAGAACATATTAATTATTTAGATCTCAATTAAATAAATTGAATTATTTAAACATTTTCCTGCAAGTTTTAAGGTAAAAAGGAATTTCATTACTTTTCACTGGCTAAAAAATTCATCTATCAACCATAGAGGTCTTTTTATTATACATCATTTTGAAATGATAGTTGAAGTAGTAAGGTAAAATAAAAAAGGTGAAAAAAGGAGGGATGACTGCTAACTGTCTTTCATCATTTTCTTATGATAAATAAATTAAGTACAAAGCAGGGTGTTAAACTAATCTTAAAGATGGGAATAAAATTCTCCAAGAAACTAAGAATTCCACTTTATCTGTCTGTTTTTACATTTATTGCACTCTCCTGCCTCCTAGGGCTTGTTGGCTCAAAAAAACCAACCAACCAACCAACCAACCAACCAACCAACCAACCAACCAACCACAATAACAACAACAACAACAAAACCCCAAACAAACAAACCCTCCCAATCTGCTGACCATCACAGCTGTCTGGAAGCAGTTCTCCTCTCTAGATGCTAAACTTCAGAAAAAAAGTGCTGTTATGTAGGGAGCAATTCCAGAATAACTATTTTTTTTACATATGCATCATCCAACTCACTTTGTGTCATATGCAGCTCCTTGACATCATGCATAAAATGCATCCCTGACTGCAATGCAGCCCGACAGCCAAAACAGGAGAAAGATGAAAGCTCTACTATGTCAAATCTGATGGTATTTTTATGTGTGCATTGAGTCTGCTGGAAAAATATACGTATATAAATTAACAGCTTTGGCCCCGGTGGGTTCCTTGATTCTGACTGTGGCTTGAGCAAGGTTGTAACACCTCAGTTTCCACATCTGTAAATTGAGGATTATATTGTTTACTAACCTTCTTGATGCTGAAGCTGTGCACATTCATTTACTGCCTTTTATACTGGCCTTTTAAATTATACAGGCAACATTTAAGTGATAAATATTTATAGCAAAAGGCAAAGCATGGTGGGCATCTGCTCACAGACTGATGTTCTTATCACTGAAAGGGCTATGAATTACAGTAGCTTTCACTTTTGGGTACAACATAATTCTTAGGCCATACTTTTCAATAGGCTTCATGCCAAAATTGCAGCAGGTAAGAACTACACATGAGCTGTACTTTCCTGCAATACCACTTTTTTTTTTCCTCTTTTTTTTTCATTAGCCCTCTCCTTCCAGTTTGTAAATCCTAATACAAATGGAAGAACACATTCCCATTTTGACTTTGTGAAACTTCAGTTACACATCAAAACAATTCATAAGTGTATCAACCTGTTCTGGTATAGCTCAACTTCTCATTAACGTTGGTATGCCCTACCCTCTAGGGGTTTCAAAATACATACACAGTTTCAAACTATTGCCAGTGCGCTTTACCCCACCGCAGAAAAGCAGCATCACAAAGTCCTCTCTAATTATACTATTTGTTGTTGTTGGGTTTTAATTTCTTTCCACTAACACTTTGAAAATATTTATACAAAGACTTCAAATATTCACTTTCACGACTTTTTACTGTCCCTGTCCTGAGGAAATAAAATATACGCTATGCATTCTTATAAGGTCTATTAGGTCTCTTTTTATATAACCACACCAAAACACAGCGGAAGAGCCCCGTGTCAGGTCCAGCGTTTATCATCGCTCTCAGGGTGCCGTCACCCTCAGGACAGGGAGCTGTGCTGCACCCCGCAGTCCCCATGCTCCAAACGCCCAGTGCCAAAACCTGCTGCAGCCCCACAGCACGCATATGTCCCCTCAGTAGCAACGGGGACGCGGGCACAGAGTGGGTGTTCCCTCCTTGTCTCGACTTTAAACTGCTTTTATAGAGCTGGAGCCAATTGCTCCTTTCTTCCTTCCTCATTTCTTTCCAGGGCCATGGCACAGTCTTTAGCCTGCTGCGTTTCACCTCACCCATGTGTGTGCAAAGTCTCCGGAGCAATGGATCATGCTCCAGTTGCCTTTTATATCAGCTCAAGGGCATGATTTCATGTCAGGCGAGTGCCACTCTTCAGTACCAGCATTAGGAAATCCATGCTGATGGTCTTCCCAGAGAGGTCAGCCCTAGGACAATTGGCAGACAGATTCCAAGCTTAAATCTAGAAGCAGTTTACACGTTTTAAACTTTCCTTGTTGGTTGATTTTTGCTACTAGTTAGCATGGTTTTTCTCTAATGAATTTTATTATTTAACCATTAATATAATTATTTCCATTAGGTATGCTTCCAGTAGATTTATCAGCAGGAAGTAACAGAAACTTTACATTTCAGGAATCAGACTCAAGAATCATGCAGTCACACCAGAAGAAGCTGCAAAAATCACTGTGTGACTTGGGACTACGGAGAAAAAGTCCAAAGGTTGCAGCATTTTTGATTAATTGCTGTAGAAAAGTAAAACCTGCCTCTAAACTCTGCATGGATCTTAATATATAGCAGAACTTACACGATAAATTTGGTTTGAGCTTTAATTGTGAGATCATCTAATGATAAAGGCTAACAAATAACATAGACTGTTTCAAATGAAAAATTAATCATTTGGAGTAATCAATTAATCAAAATCAGTTCCTGATACCTAACAGTGGCATTGATGTTTGCTTACAAGAATCAAATGAATCTTGTAGAACAGAAAAAAAAAAGTAAATAATAATAATAATAAAAAAGAAAACCCACAAAACAACACCTCACTTGCCCAAGAAAATGAGGAAGTAGTCTGTTGGGTTAAAAGGTATATGGATGAGAACATGTTGTAGAAGTGTTCATTAATTATGATTACATATGCAAATGAATTTTCCTTTATTAATTTTTAATTACTATAATAAGCTAAGGAAGATGACTATGATGTCTTCATATTCACACAAAAAATGCCTATGCTTTAGACAAATACAATAACAACATCAAAAAGCTTTTTGGAAAGACTTGTTAAGCCTTCTAGGTGACGTATATCTCCACAAAGCAGTGGTAAACAGAACAGTGTTGGCAAAACTAGACAGGACGGGTTGTTTTCTGATAACTCTTCCAGGCAACCTAGTCTAGTGGAGTGTGTCCCTGCCCATGGCAGGGGGGTTGGAACTAGATGGTCTTTGAGGTCCCTTCCAACCCAAACCATTCTGTGATTCTATGAGTCTATGATCTATGACATGCTGAAGGGAGAAAGACTGGATCATTCACCTGACACAAAAAAATGTTAAAGAGACCAAGGAAAAAGATTATTTAATACATACACATGTGCACACACAGATATAAAATGCTGAAGGAGAATAGCTGGTGGAAGATAAGGCTTTGCTGCTGGTAATCAAATTCCCTTACCTGCACCTTAGAACTGGCTAAACTGACTGGCTTCCTCATTTGACCCTATCTGCTGACTACTCTGACTTTGTAGATCACAGGTAAAGACATATTGACCTAAAATCCCTGGAAATAAAGTAGCGCTGAATGAGAAAGCTTATAAATGGGACAAGGACTGTGTCCTGTTGAGAACAGGACACAAAAGGTGAAAGCAGTCTATCATTGAGAATTGGAAAATGAGACCTCCAATTGGCATGCTGCAACAGGAGAAGGAGAATTTCATTACATTTCTATTCTTCTTACCAGCATGGGCATTGCTAACCAGGAAATTATAATCAACATGTAGTCTGTTAATTCTTGGGTTATAACATTTTCCTGAGCCACAAAGGACAGTAGAGTAATTATTGCCTCAGAGCAACAAAACACAATGCCAGCATGTCAAATGCTGTTTGATTTTGAATTAGAAGAACCCCGGTCTATATTGAAAGCTAGTATGCAACTTTGCATATATTTATTTTGTGCATGGGAAAATGTTAACTGTAATTTGACATGAAATGACATATAAAAATACAGCTTTGAGGAGTTGTTAAAGGACTTTTTGTTGTTCTACATTTTACTAACTCTTTTAAAACTTATATCCTTTCTCTTTCTTAGGTACAGCTTAAGAAAGTGTTAACTCTGCTTGCTCAGAAATCAAGCCTATTTCAGTTGAGTAAATTAGAATATTTCACAAATGGGCACATCTTATACACATCTGCACAATGAGTTTGATTGAAAAAAATAGATATGTATTTTAGTCCTTCTACTCCTTTTTGGTTAATACTTTTCCCCATGAGTTTAGCAGAAGGAGGGAGGTATAATACAACATCACAATGAAGTCTAGATAACAAGGTTCTGAAAACCTTTTACATCTTTAACCTGACAAATTATAGAGAGAATGAACAGAGAAATGGAAAATTAATAAATTTGGATAATGACAGGCAAGACTGTCTGATGCCTGCCAGGATTTTCTTGTGACTATCCTAAAAATACCCACAAAAAATCCAAACAAACAAAAAGCCTACATGACCACAGACACGTACGCACACAAAGAGAGACGGCCTAGACAAACTTTTTCAGGTCCCAAAAAACAAAAGCAATAAAAAGTGGAAAGGTGCACTGTGGAATACACAGAATAGTTTGTTTCAGTCAAATACTAACAGAAGACTGATGCTGAGATCCTTATATTGGTCTTCCTAGAGCCAGATTAAAATCCAAAAGATTTGTAGCTTCATTTTAGGTACCATTAAAGGAAGTTTTTCACTTTTCCTCTGCACTTTTCTAGTCATTGAGAGGGAAGATTGACTAAAACACAACTGGTTTACTTCTCTTCCCACCCTGTCCGTCCCCCCTCCACCCTGAGGGGAAAGGGAGCAGAGAGAAATAAAACAAAAGATATCCTTTTCCTGCACACAGTATAAAATCAAAATTAATCAGTGAAAACTACTTAAAATGTGGAAAGTAACACTTCACCTATAAGCCTCTAAACCCCAGTTGTGTTTAAGACAACAGTAATGATGTACTTTCCTGTTTGTTGGGAAAACTCTGAAATGAAGTAAAAGGCTCTCCCCCCAAAAAAATAAATGCTTCCTTCATCTTACAAAGAAGCACTCAGTAAGTAAAATTCATGATAGAATAAACTTGTCTTTATTTAGCCGTAAAGTTTACCATGTAAAGCAATAATGCATCTGCAAGACCCAAAGCCCTACCTCAGACACAGCTGTTGATGATAGATG
Source organism: Grus americana (assembly GCF_028858705.1). Classification (NCBI taxonomy): domain Eukaryota; kingdom Metazoa; phylum Chordata; class Aves; order Gruiformes; family Gruidae; genus Grus; species Grus americana. The sequence goes on from NC_072853.1 coordinate 62,905,774, forward strand.
TGTCCCTTGTTCCAACTCTATATCCTGTTTTTCAGAAAGTGTAATAGCTCTGACTCCACGGATCTAAATGTTCTCAACTGATTAGATTAGTTAAATGCCAACTCTCACTTTGGGATCTCGAGGCTGCAGTAGTTGCTATTAAGATATTGATTGCAAAGTTGGGCTAAAATATCAAGGTTCACAAGCACTGGGAGTCCCTCCTCTACTCCCCCTTTTTTTTAAACCTTGAGAAATATAAGGTATAGGGCTTTTCCTGCATCTGAAATTCTGACCATTAATGCTACACACAAAGAGAAATCAATTGAATAAATAACCTAGATGAGGGGTCTCACTTAATTAAGCAGAATCATATTTTTAACCCTGCTGCAAGTGGAGAACCATGCAGAACATGAAAGAAAATTTCTTTCAGATTTGACTATAGAGTTAACTTAACAGATATGTTTTTGAAAGCTGTGGGTTTGGACTTAATTAGACAGGGAAAAGTAAATTGAATAGAATTCTGTATTATTTGATATGTTGAAACAGACATCAGTATTATTGCTTTGTTTTTAACATTCTAACACTATTCTTAAACTTTATTCTTCTGCAATGTGCCATCAAAAAATCGATCTTCCTGCTAAAAAATATAAATTGTTTCCCCCACACACTTACTGGTTGGGAAAAGTGACAGATATTCTATTCTTTTCAGGTTCTTACAGCAATGACAACATCCAAGTCCTTTCCAGAATTAAACATTTTTCTCCTCATTTAATTTCTGATTTAATGTGGATTCTTAACATTCTTCACACACACTGAGAAGAAAGAAAGTATGAATTTTAAGGTTCTCAGTGGCATTTTTTGTTTTATTTTAATGAGCTATCAGGCTATATGTCCCTTTTACAGGAAAAGAAGTTGAAACATGCTTCACATTTACACTTGAAATGAATGATCTTAACGATTTACTGAAAACAAATCCTCAACAGATAAAGTATAACTAATTATGCTACATAGGAAAGCCAAGGATCCCAAGAAGTTTAAAATGTAATGTTCTCTGAAAAGCTGTGACCACAGATGACCCTCAAAGTCATAATAGAGAGAATGTAGTTAAGCTTAAGCTAGGTATCTTTGGAAAACGTTTGTTTACATCAAACATCTGAAAGTGGCTGATGATAATATTTCTCTGTAGGACGGGTAAGAATGGTTAATGTCAGATATAAACTTTTATACATTATTCTGCCACCGTTTCTTAAGTCTGACCTGGGGAGACATCTAGGGGTGAGAGGTTTATTCTGTACTTGGTGTCCCTGCTGAGATTGCCAGCTGGGGAACCAGCAGCTCTGGACAGCCTGGTACCTATCCTATCCTATCCTATCCTATCCTATCCTATCCTATCCTATCCTATCCTATCCTACGCTAATGGCACACCATCATTTTAAACCTTCTGCTGTTATGCATTCAAATTTAAGTTGCTTAGGATTAGTTTTAAATACAGCAAAATCAGACAGTTGCTAGGAGCATTATTATTCCTCTTTCTGCTTTGCCTATATCATGGTGTTAAGGAAAAAAAAAAAAAAAGCTCCCCCTGCTGCCCTCACACAGCGCGGGAAAGGAAAGGCAGGGAAATGTAAGGCAGCCACCTCTCCCTTCTCTCCACAGGCAAGAGATAAAGCCTGCTCTGCAGGGCCCTCCCAAAAGTTTTTGATCCTAGTCCTGTACCTTTTCCCCACCTTTCTCACTCCTTTCTGTGACAGGAATGAACCAGCCCCAGACCTCATTCTTGGGACAGAAAAAAATTAATTCTGTCTCTGCTTCTGAGAGGCTTTCTGTCACATCCACTGAACAATCCCTGCTTTGAGAACAGATAAACAAACAGCCCTCCACCCCACAAACAACAACAAAAAAACTATTCCCATACCAACAAAGGCACATAAACAAAAGACCTCCTTTTTTTTTCTTTTTTTCTTTTTTTTTTCCCTGTATTTCTCCAATTCTATCCCCTTCTGCAGAGTGCACACAGTGGTCAGGAGCCCATTATGACTGATAATCAATGCCCAGGCAGCTCTTGCCCCACGAGCTAATAATCACCATACTCATCAGTATGTAAGGTCTGTAACAGGCTCTACCAGCAGGGGTGAATCTACAAGATCCCCAGCCATTTTGCCATTGAAGTCACACAGCCTCACTAAGTGAATGATTTCACCAGCAAAGGTATTCCTCTAAAATGAGAGACTGTGTCAATACTGGACTTTTTGAAATTTCAGGTTTCTTGGGGATTGAAGAAATAGAAAATAGCAAACATTTTTATGGTGAAATAGCTAGGCTAGCAATAAGACTCAAGTGGACTTTCTCTCCCGAGATAACTTCATCATATATGACATTAAAAATGGATTCTTATTCTACCTACTGTCTCCAGCCTCATGTGCCACTTTAGGCAGCTCACTTTGCCTTTTAATACCTCCTTTCTTCCATCCTCAGCTTTAAACTCTGCATGCACCAATGTTTTTTGATTAATTTACATGGCGTCAAAAGTCTCAACTACTATCTTCATGCACGGAAGGCACGATATGAGTACAATATTGTGAAGTCCTGCAGGCTGCAAAGCCAAGCCCTCAAATGTCAAGAAAAAACTGTTCCCACTACAGTTGTCCAATGCCTTTAGTTTATGACCTTATAAATACATTTCGGTAAAATACATGACCGCACAACAGCTTTTTCAGAAGAGCCAACCAAAACACAGGATAACTAGCTCCTAAAAGAATTTTTCTTTTAATAATTAAAAAAAAAAAAAAAGTCCTGTAATGTTTGCATATTCTTAATACTTAACACATATGCTCTACATACACTAAATTTGCACTGCCTGATGTGATAAACCCACTGCAGGCCAGGTGTAGCTCCAGCAGTTTCTCTGTGTACCTGCATGAAATGCTGCTTACAAGAAGCTTAGTGCTACTAGTGTTGGCTGATTCAAGAGTCAAGACGAAGTTATAAATTCCATAAAAGCTTCTCTGACAATGACATATATAGTGTACATCATGGCCTTAATTGATTACAGTTTACGGTATATTATTTTTTTAAATAGTGCTCACCAGCAGCAATGAAAGCTTTCTGCTCACTGTTTTGTTCCAGAGCAGTGGAAGCTGCAGAATTGCATGAAGGAAAGATGGAGCTGTCGCTGGAAGCCACTGAGCATGATCTGCTAGGGGAAAACTTCTGGACTGTAGGAGACAGAGCCTACTGACAAACAGAGATATAAAGTCTGCCTAAAACAGTGGGGTGCAAAAACATAACCAACTGCCTGGCACAGGAAAAATTAATAATAATAATAATAATAACAACAACAACAACAACAACAACAACAATTGGTTGGAAATTGCTAGATTGAGATCAGGACTTGAGGAAAGAACTCATCCTAGAAGAATACAAGAAGTAGGGGCTGGGTAATTTTTTTTTTTTTTGTCAGACCTTTTAATGTCTCACCCAGAAAATCTGACTTCTCTCTATTTCAAAAGTTTCCTTGTTCCTTGTGCTGTAATAAGACAGAGCTTTAGTAATTGGAAAGCTATTAGTGGTTTTCAACACTCCCACTTTAAGGAAAAGTTGCAGACGGTTCCACTTCAAGGATCTGGCCAAATTGGGGTCTTGTCACACCTCGTTAGGAAAAAAGTCAATGTCTCAGTGTGTGATGGCTGTGCTGAAAGTGCTGCTCAGAAATGAGGAGCATTATCTCTCTGTGTTACTTGTACAGCTTGTGTATCACCACCTGAGCAGTTTACCATCTTTAACATATTATCTACAACTTCTTGAAGCGAGGTAGAGGATCACTATGGTGTACTTCCTATTTCTATGATGAGGAAAATAAGAAATCCAAATCATGCATAGTCTGTAGTACATAAACCAACTGATTCTACCACTTATCAGCTTGCTTCTGTAAAGCCTGGATATTCTCTTAAGTAGAGGTCAAGAAACATTGTAAGGAATTTAGCTTTGCTGTTTCATGTCGACTAATCAGGACAAGGGGAAGGAAGTTATTAGTGATCTCCAGATCAACGAATGTGGCTGCAGAGTGGAGGCATGCTTCCTAAATTTTTTCCTGGCAGATATACTAACATAGGTGATATAACTATACACTGGCAATTAGTACCACTGTGTTTTCCTTCCTTTCTAAAAATGTAACCCCCTGCCTACTCAAGTGTGTGTCATCTTTCTGTTACGTAGCTCATTTCTATGTCTGCAGGTTTTTAGCAGGTTTGCTAGCTTTCTGCTGAACATCCTTGGTTAGAAACAGCTGTCGTGTATTTTACCCTTCAAATAGAATTGTAAAGTTATGGACAAGCACTATGGACAATCATCTATTAGGAAAGTCCAAGACATTATTTTTTTCAATACAAATCCAATGTTAAAGGTTTCCTTGGATAGTGATATTCCACTAATATTTCTAATTCTGCTTTCAGACAAAACGTTTATTGGCAGGCATTACAAGGGCTGAACAAGTTTTGCCACAGAGGTAGTCTGACTTTTCAGTAAATGAAAAAGTCATTTCCATGATTCAAAATTCTGTGCATGCCTGGGCAGAAGAGAAAATAGAAAATTTCTAATTGTGTTGCTCTCTCCCCACATCCCTCTCATAATTTGCGAGTATAAGATCAGTCCTGAATTCAGTTATAGTCAGAATATGCACAGATTTAGAGTTTTCAGGTGGTTTACATTAGGTAATATTTAGATATGCATACAGTTTATTAGGTCACACTGCCACAAAGGACATAGAATAATAACTTTGAATGAAACTAGGACCTACTATGTGAGGATCTTAAATGGCATTACGATTTAATAATGCTTCATTGAAACTTCATTCAGGACTTTGTACTTTTTTTATTTCACAGAAAAAGATATGCAAGCTCCCAAAGCAAGACAGAAGATGTTATGAGAGCTGGGTCCAGTCATGGGTTGCCAACAGCAAAAGTCACTACAAAGATTGATGAGCACAAGACTTGTTATCCTTGAAGATGCTGTAGTCATTCAAATTCTCTTCAGAGGGTGAAGATCTCAATATGGCTCCATGGTAATTGCAGGCAAATGTCAACTTGGCATATTTAACTGCAGCTAAACATTTTCAGGGAAAAAAACCCCACAGCTCTGTATTAGGCTTTGGAGAACATTTTTTTTATAGCTAATTGTCATACACTTCAGGAATCTCATTTTACAGTGAGATGGCACTGAGATCGGTTGTTTTTTGAGGGTTTCCTAAAATTTTTAGAATTTGTGCTTAACAGCTTTTACCTAGGTGGGGGGGATTGGTTGACTTGATTTCCTTGTCAGATATATGTTTTATTAACCACTTCAAGTGGTAGGGGAGCCCCAGTTAATCCTTTGAGAGCAGTAAGGGTAACCTAATTGAGACATATACTAAAGCAATGTGCTTCTCCTACCAAGAAATTCTTGTAGCCATCAAAGAGGCCAATTTAAAAAAAATAGAATGGCAATGTCGTCCTTCAGCATTAAGCAGGCTTTGTGGAGGTGTCAATCTGTGAGCCTCACCAATAGTTCATAAGCAAAATGTGTATATCCACAAGAAGGAAGTCTCTAATTTCACAAAGATTGCAAGGTAAGGTTGAGCTCACAATTTTTCATGTGATGACTGACAGGTCTCATATCAGGCTGTTCCAAAGTCTACTGACAAGGAATATATATATACACACATATATATATATAAAGCATATTGAGCAGACAGCCAGGACATATGGCCTTAGTGTTCCTCAGTCTTGGGATCTCGGTTCTGGTGATTTGGAAACAACTGTAGGCAAGCCAGAAAATTATAGATTTTAGATCTTGGACCTCCACTCAGAGAATGAAGACATCAGAAACTACACAAGAAATTGAGTGAAGCAAAGCAAAGCAAAAAGAAACCTCCCAGTGTTCTTCCAGATAAGAGCTTGAAAGTGAACCAAGCAACTAACAGTGATGTTTGCGCCCACCCTCCTAAAGTATCCAACAGGTGGAACAGAAGCTTAGGTTAGATTCAGAGATAAAACAGTCTGAAAAAGCAGTCCTATCTTTACCATTATTTATGATGGAAGACAAATTCTGTTGTCAGAATTTTGCCATATATGCTCTGAATCATCAAATGTAAAATGTTTTATAATCATATTCATTAATACATTAGAGCAACTTAAGAGATGGATAGTAAAAAACAGCAGTTTGCAAGAAGGAGAGGAACAAAAATAGTACTTCCAGTGCCTCAGCCACTGATTTTCGGGTACTTGATGAAAGCCAAAAATTTACTGTCTGATTTTCATCCATGCTTTCAGATTATTTCATCTGTTATATTGACTATATCTGCTGAAATCAGAGACAAAGACAGATAGAAATTTTGGAAATTACAAGAGGACTAATGTGGTAATTTTCTTATTTACAGTTATGTGACATAGCAAACTACTGTAAATAATGCACAACTATTGAATATAGTACAAAAAATCTTTGACATCGAAATCAACTGCAATAATCTCAACGAGGCTGTTCAAATCAAATGTGTTACAGATACATTATTTACAGCTGTCATCAACTCAATGGATGCTACCTGATCTCCTTTTAATGTGCCAGCCTTTCTAAACAACTTTATAAGCAAGACAATGCTTCTTTGAACATTTTATGTATATGTATATATACATAGACACATATATCTACATATACATATATATACACTTAATAAATATTTTATAAATATATATTTTTCAAAAACACATAAATTGCAGCTAAAGCACCTTGGGGCTCCAGTCATTAGATATTACTTTACTTCCCAGCTATAAAGCTAAGGTAGCCCTGGATTATTTCCTAATGAATAGAGCTCCTTTTAAGAAATACTGTTGCAATCTAAAGCAGCATAAACTAAAGTTCTTTTTTTTTTTTTTCCACTTTGGAGAATAACAGACCCTAAACCATGGCCTCTTCCAGGTAATTTAGCACAGTACCAGTTGTATTAATATTCCCATTCTATTTATCTAAATCATCCATGCACTGAAGTAATTCATGGTGCCATTGTACCAGTTCTTGCTAAACAATAATTACTGAAACTGACACAAAATAGTTGATTTGTAGGTGGGCTTAGTCTTTAAATGGATCTTGTTAATGGAAAAGACTCTTGATTCATGAGTGTAGTTTAATGCAAAGCAATTTTATGCCATGGTAAATTACCATCAAAACATAAAAAAGAAATGAAGCCACGTTGTGCCCACAATTAATCAAACCTATCTTGAAAGCTTCTTGATTTGCAATCTAAAATACAAATTGACAGAAATAAAAACTTAATATAAAATACAAAGCTAAGGCATCTCAATATTTGGCAGGTAAGTACTGATAGAATGTATTTTATGGGGAATTAAAGCGGCAGATAAAAACTAAGGGTATTTAAATATTTTGTAAGAGCTCTTGAGTGGTGAATGTTCCCCTCCACAGACACCAAATTTACCCTTGATTTCTACTCAGTAATTGTACCAGTACTTGAAAAACAGTTTGCAGTTATCAGAAATGCCCATCAGCCCACACCACTAGTGGTTCCAATGCATTCGCCTCCTGCAGAACCGAGGATCCTCACTTCAGTGTGCAGCTGTTTCTCTGCACTTTTCACAACAGACATTTCAATCACAGCTGGAAGGACCATTCTTTGAAGCAATATACAGTATCATTACCTCTTACCTCATACTTAGACAATAAGAGACATTGTAATGAAGCCTGTGGAAATACTGACATATAAAATGCTAAAATATCTGTCTGAATTTTCACAGAATTTATTCAGTAAAGGAAATCAGTATTACACAAGAGTACTCCTGATAAAAGTATTTTTTTCTTGTTTCACTGCCATGTCATTTTATGCATTGTCTGGGAACTGTAATTGCCAGAAAACTTCCCTGTACCCAGAGATATTCAGGCTTAGGTTGACCATTGTGTGCACCTCCAAAGCCAGTGAAATATGGTAAGAAACCCTCAAGCTACGTTTAAACATACATATCAGGAGCTGGGGACACCAGATCAGGCCAAGGTCTGGATCTCCTTTCTACACCTCCTGAATGCCTTGGTTTCCAAAGAAAGGAATCCCAAGAGAAAGAGCAAGGCAGGGGATGAGGCGTATTTCAGCAAGCTCCTAGCCTGGCTAACCAGGGAGATCCTGGCTCCTGAGGATGCTCGGTGCCGGCCTGAGTGCAGCATCGGGGCAGGGAGAGTCCCGGGTGAGGCCAGGGCTCTACCACCCGAACCAGGCTGGGGAACCCAGGAACCCCCAGCTGCAGCACCAGCGCTGACGCCTCGCAGGATCTCTGGCTCAGTGACTGGAGGCAAGGCAACTCAAGGAGCGTTCTTGAGCTGGGGCAGCTGGCTGTTCCCTTTAGCTTTGGGAAAATCCAACAGGACAATTTTTCCAGAACATTTTACTAATAAAAATTTTCTTTTCTTGCAAGATTTTTATTTCTTTTTTAATAGACAAATCTGTATTCCATTCTAAACTAGAATAACAATTATTTTCCAAATATTGATGTTTTCTTTGGAACAGAAAGTTTCATTCAGTTCTACTCACTAGTTTGATGCCAATCAAACCATAGTTTACATGTACAAAAATCAGGGTTTGTCCACTTTAGCGAACAATTGTTAATCTCTTATCTTTTTTTCTAGCACAGTCCACTTCTGCAAGGGTAATTATTGACTTTTGTGGATCACTCAGATAAAACCATGATCAATACAATAGCAAAGACCATAAGAAAATTAATTCATCCTGCTATCAGAACAGGATTTACAGGAAATAAAGCACTTGGCCACATTTTGAACTATGATGATAAAATTCTTACAGCTTCCTACCAAGTGGGTATCATGCAAATTTTTTGCAATGAATGAGGATGGACTCCTGTCAGAGGGAAAAAGGATTATTATAGTATTATACAGTCAGTCAAAGTACTAATTCAAGCAGAATCCAAAGGACAGTTCTATGCATCACTTGAGCCTCTTTCATCACTTAGTTACTGCTTTGCAAACTTAACATGTTTCTTTTCATGTAGCTTAATCGTGTTAGAGTGTTCTAGTTGAGGCCCATCTCTACACCACTCCAATTAGCCTGAGACTTGAAAACCCCATTTTAAATATTGGTAATCTTTATTCCCACTGAAAAAAAAGTTCAGATCTGGACTTAAACTCTATAATTGAAATCTGTTTACTCCTGTCTCATGCATATAGCCAGAGAAATTGCTTTTGTCTTCCCAGGAAAACTCAAGTAGGAAAGCCTGATTTACTGTGATGCCCAGCTAATATGTACCATGTTAAGGAAGATTTTACAGTGCATTTTGCATTCTGTAAACAAGCACAGGCTGAGTGTAATGGCGTTCAAAGTGTCACATGACATCAAATTCTGAATGAGGGACTACAGTGTGAAAGAGCAATCCATTTTAGAATTAATATATTATTGGTCTTGTTCTTGTTTCCAGAAAAAACATACTCAATTTTTCTGCTGATTTATTAACAAAGTAAAAATAGTATCCCTCCATTTAGTGATTAGCCATTTAGTGATAGCTCATGAGCAAATGTAAAAGGTGTCTGTAACCTGGGGGGAGAAGGAAGACCTCTAGGCCATGATCTTTATTGATTTTTACTATAGGCTCTTTCACCTTCTGCTACAAAATTGGCTTTCAAGTAACTACTGGCACATCTAGAAAATTAAACTACTTCACCGAAAAGGAAATTTCATCTTCAGCTTCTTCACTTGTGATCATTTATGGTATCAACAATCACATTAGAAGTTACACGTGACATCAAAGGACCCACCACCTTTCAAGAGGGAGCACTAACGCCAGTGAATACTTTTAACAAATCACTTATGCAGTACTCTAATTTCAAAGTACTGTACAAATGCTTCTAACAAATGAGTACAGCTTCATGTGTGTGTGCAGAGTCTTCTGGCTTAAAGCAAACTGTATACTTGACCTTTACTTCAAAGGAAAGTTAAAGGGCTGCATAGAGATGCTGCTCGAGAAGATTTAAGCAAGGTACCAGCAGCCATCTTCCAATGGCTAGTGTCATTCAGTGTATAGCCTCCATTCTTTTAGAGTTAAAACTTGAAGCATTAGCTTTATGGATCACAAATATGCAAGTTAAACGAGTGCTTCATCCCGATTAAGCCATCAGCTTTTACAGCATACTTGGAACAACAAACACTACCTGAGGGGGGTGTAACTGCAGCAGCCCAGAGCTCCCCTCCGCAGCGGCTGCCGGGGGTCTGGGTGCTGCGGCTGCCGCCCTGCCAGCCCCCGCTGCGACCGGCTCCTGGTGGGCAGTGGCTAGTTTAAAAGACTAACTTGCATATGCTTATATATTAAGGAATTACAGGCTTATATCTATATGTTTGTATGTATGAATACTTCTAGTACTGCTGCCTGGATGCTTTAGCTGCATATCACTTGATAAGCCCTTCGGAAACTGCCAGGTGGGGTTACTGGAAGTCCAGGCAATAAAGGTAGGGACAGGGAAAGGGGGAGAAGCACCATATCTCTGTGAGGACAGAGGTATTACTCCACACCAGCTCTTCAATGGTTGTCTTTAATACTAGAAATAATGGGATACAGTAAGAGAAACTAAATCCTTAGACAAGATAGATGTATATTTACCACAGAACTACATGGTATGATCAATATTTAAAAGGTTAATATTTAAAAGACGAAAAAGGTTACTTTTAGAGAACCACAGGTAATAGGACCAATTCAGCAAAACACTTAGCAGTTTATGCTTATGTTACCCTTTGCTATATTTACTGGTTGGCAATCTAACAACTCTTTCTGGTGTCACATAAAAGAAATAAATAAAAAGCCGGTATCTCAGTAGTGGAATACCCCAAAGTCTGCACATTTTGCTTCAACCACTAAGAAATAAAAGAGAGAGATTCTTCTATTTCCATCTAATACTTACAACAACTGTGACCTGTCCTCATACCATACATACAGGCACACACACAATTAGGTAGAAGAGAATTTGATCCAATATTGATTTTAAAAGTCAATGTATTCTGGTAATCAGTGGTAAAAAAAGTGGCATTGGAAAACCCCCATTGTCTCCCTCTGTTGTAGAACACTGCATCAACTGATATTTAGTGAAGGGATTTAAATCACCAACAACAGCTTTTCTGAAAAAGCATCTGGGGATGGCAGGTAGCCATGAAAATGCCTTCTTTGAAAGTGAAATGTGGCATTCGCGCACAGTGATAGCCAGTGTTCACTTTTCACTCGCTTTTCCATTAGAAAATTAATGCTGTAACTACTCAGTCAGAGGAGAGAATCTTAAGTATTTGTGTCACATATCACCGATACATGAAATACAGCAAAAAAGTGAACGCTTTGCAGATAGACACGTGAGCATACAAATTATTCAGTAGATGCTTAACTGTGATGCTTACAGAAACCATTTCACAAAAGATTCATGTGCATGGATATGGAGGTTAAATTAATGCAGAACAATGCAAATTAAGAGCTATAGCACTTTGCCAAAGAAAATTCACCTTTCCAAATTCAGTCTGTACTAAAAGACATCTGATAAAAGAAAGACTACAGACTATTGAAGACAATAGGTCAGACTGTTGGATACAATAGGCCAAATTTTATCTTCAGTGTTATCCTATCTGAGTTACATCTGAGATTAATTTACTCTGCTGTCTATGTAGCACAGCACTAGAATGAATACATCAACCTTTTAAACCTGAAGTGTCACTTTCATGCCATTTTCACTCCCTAGTGCTGTGGCTTGCTTAAATCAAGAGTGATGCGTTAAGTTTACTAGTGGTTATTTTAAGCAACAGACACTTGACAAAGAATTTGTTGCACAGGAATAATTTACTTTCTTAATAGCAAAATTTTGAGAACAGCAGCAACTTCGCTTGCGTATATCTGAGCCTGTGTATATAAGCACTGCTGTATCTCCTAAAACAACAAAGAATTTAAAGATCAGTAATGTGATGGTACCTTGGTAGGTCTTCCATCTACTTACAGCCACACAGAGTTACACAAAAGGTTAAAACAGAGGATGCTTAAAACACATGGTCAAAGAGCAAAAGAAGTTATGGATTCTTTCCTCTTGCATCAGATGGATTCAGAATTGGCCTGCTGAGATCCGTGGACTGTCTTAAGAAATGGTACGTGATGCTTTGAAATGAGATTAAAAACTATTCTTCCATGATATTTTAGTATTACCCACAATGTTGATATTAGGCGAGCAACATAGTTCCATCTTTTAATGAATAGTATCTCTCATAATTGTTACATTTATGTTTTTCGCTAGCACAAAAGATGCTAGTATATGGATTCCATGGTGGTCATGAACACTAGGCACGATCAAAAGGTTAAAAACTGCAATGGTATTTGCCAAATCAAGGCATAATTGTCTCTCTCCTACCTGTTGAACTGGAACAGATGCAGTCTGGATCTATAGAGAAACGTTATTAATTTTTTAAAAAATTAAAAACTTTAGGAAAACAAACATTTTCCCTCACACTAAGATCTAGAGTGTGTCTCAAGAGAACTTTAAGCCTGTTTTATGCCTACTTCAAGGGGGGGAAAAAAAAAAAAAAGACTGTTTATTTCTAAGCTATATATTAGTTTCTCCTTGGTCTGGTCAAAATAAAATTAGTGTTTAAAATAAAACCACATTGCTCCCAGAAATCTCTCAAAGTATTACTGACATGCTCTATACAAATTAAAGTCAAAATATAGAGAAAATATCAAAGAATGTTTAGAATTTAGTCTAAAAAGGGGGCTTATGGTGATTAGCAAGGGAGTTTTAGCATGTGATCTTGCAAGTAAAGCAGCTAGAGCAAGTGTGCTTATGCTTTAAGGAAAATACAAGCGAAGCCACTCTTAAGCAAATTTTAAATTGTTTCCTGATGCATAAAAATTACTGTTATGCCATTACTACTCATGTAATCCTCATCCTAATGTTCAGTAGTCATAGTCATCAAGTCAAGTTTAATGTGTCGATTACAAGCATTACCATATAAGAGATTAGAGGGTTTTTAATGCCTACTCCAAAATTAAGAGACAAAATCCATGGCTGTATTAGTAAGGATGTAATTACTATTATTATTAAAAAAAAAAAAAAACAGAGCTATTAGCTTAACTCAAAATATTGTGAAAGAGTGAAGTTAAAGAAAGAAACGAAGAAAAATGTCTCTGAGGAAACTATTGTGAAGATGTTCTTCCCTGGACACTACGACCAATGGACTTCAAAAGGAGCCTACTTCACACAGTGGCTGAGTTTCAGCCAGCATTGCTCTCTGTAAGATTCTTTCCACAAAACACAAGTTTCAGCTGCATCATGTGAATGCTTCTTAAAAGAGCACACTTAAATATCTACTTATTCCAACCAAAAATTACAGTTACATTCAATAACAGCATAACAAATTTTAAATACAAGTAAACAACTTAATAAACAATGTCCACCTCAACGGTTTCAAGGTCACAAAGAACTCTAATTTTATGATGCTGCTGTAAGAGGACTGCACTGATATATTCCACAGCACTGTCTGTGGGATATGTGGTTTGGAAATCATGATTATCGTGCTTCTTAACAGGTGTATTTACAACAAAACCTCTATGTTTTTCCAGATTTTACATTAAAATCTGTGTCCTATACGCATTGGTGATGTTCTCTCCAATTACATGAGGGATACAACCTACTGCATCTCTCTTCAAGAGTCCCTGTGTCATGGATACCCATAAATCTGCAGGTTTGATTATATCATCCACAGGCTAGAACGGTGCTCATCAGCCAAGTCAGGACCAAGAACCCCACAGAGCCACCGTGTCTCAGAGCAGCCTTTCGTACTACTGATGGCCTCCACTTTTTGTTCACTGAGACACAGTTTTGCTTGGCACTTGTATGTGTTAATTGCTTGTTTGTAGTCCTCTTTCCAAATAAACAGATCAGATTAGTTACTACTACATCTTTTACATACCTTCTACTTTTTTGCCAGCTCAGCATAACTAATAAGAACAATTTATAGTATAGTGTCAGAAAGCTCTATCTGCACAATCTCAATAACAGTGCACTGTCTTAATATCCCATTAACAATTTTGGTTTATGACCTGTCAGTCAGCCAGCTTTTAATCCACTGATTATGTGCCAGGTCGATTTGGAATCAATCAGCTTCCTTAAACAAAATACATGGTAGCACAGGGTCAATTGCTTATATAAATCTAAGACAAATACATCAATATTACTTTTGTCAAGCAGCATAACCTCCTAAAAAAAACTACATCAAGGTAGTTTGACAGACTATATTTTCATAAATCCTTGATGGTTGGTAATAATACCAACCTCATTAGTATCTAAATTAGCATCCAATATTATTTTCCTTTGTATTGCTATGAAAGAATTGTAAGTACTTAGATTATGGAGATTATCTTTAGGAAATACTGGTTACCACCCCACTGCATATTATTTGAGCCTGCATAATAGAGCACATCTATGTAAGTATGACTACTAAACAATCTTCAGAAGTAATTTTAAAGTTTGAAGTGTGTCTTCATCATATGATTACATAGCCTTCTTTTTATTCAAATAAAGAGAAAATTATCAGAAACCTTTGCCTTTTGACATGATTATTAGAGATTTCATAATTTTTATATAATAATGGGCAATACTATTTTAACATCCTGTTCATCCCAATAACTTAAGCTAATAAAAACTCATATGCATGCTAAAATTTTTAATAGAAATTGAAAGCTTACTTTAGATATTCACTTGAAAGCTCAGCTGTATTGATTATTGAAAGTTACTGATTTTCTAGTGGTGATAATCTGACTCAAATCTCATGCATCTGCTGCCTCTCCATAAGTAATTCCAGGAGAATGAAGTATAGTTCACTTGTCCTCTGACTCCAAAAAACAATCAAGACATTAAACAAATAATCCTTCCCTAGATTTTAATCAAAATAGATTATGTTCTTCACATAAATGCAAAAAAGATTCAGTTACTGAACTTATTAGCCTTTGAAACATTAGAGGTATGTTTTTTTTTTCTTTCTGCAATTATTGGAGACCAATCTTAACAAGATATTTCACAGTATGGAAAATTTTTTGAACAAGCAGACATCCAAACATCTCAGTTAACTTGTGTGAAGAAAAACAGGAAAGCGTGCACACATTGTGTTATTTCAGTGTTATTTCAGCTTTCAGAACTCAGTGGTAGATCACTGGAAAATAGATGCCAAAGTTATTTTTATTTTTCATGCAATGTCTCCAGCCCTGAAATATGCTTAGATTGCAAGTTTTTTGGGGCATGAATCATATTTTCAATTTTGTGTATGCTCAGTGCCGTTGCGCTCAGGAAGCACAATTATTAGTAACACCCAATATTCTCAACATTCCAGTAAATTAATTTATTAATAACCACTAGTTTACTCTGCCAGGTTTTTTAAGATGGAAGGTATCAATAAGGACTCTTAAAATTATATTTCAAGTTCAATTCATAATTTTTAAAATATAAAAGAAATTTTCATAGCCTTGATTATAACTATTATTATGTTATCAATACTGTATAAATTTCTAAAAACGTAAAGATCAGACTTAGCAACCCTTATTTATAGGAATATTGCCATAGAATTCAATGAGACAGTATGGAGCACTAAACTTATGTCTTCTGTCAGTCAGGTCTACCACAATAAGGCAAGATTTATACACCTAATCACCAGAATCATCTTTCTTCTATTTTATATTGCAAATGTTGTTCCTGTGCTTAAGTTTTCAACTTTTGAAGGAGCACTCATATACAGCATCCTTTGGGGTACTTTTAAAGACTAGTCTAGTATGATTCACTTATTGGCATGAAAACAACAGTTTAATTCCTTTGAATCCTTTAATTTACCATCTAATTCTATAGTCCAAATAAATGCCGTTGCTGAGCAACAACATACCTTAAGCAGCAGAAAGATATTGTAAGATATAGTTTCCTGCAAATCTTCTTTTATTGAAATAACCTAAGATGTTTATTACAAACCTTATTTTTAATAGTTAATGGGTTTTGTGGACACTGGACATAATGCTTGCTATAAAACTAAGCCTAGATTTGCATACACAATAGTATAATAAAATCTGGACCTGCTAGCCCATAGTGATTTTCTAGGGATAATAATTTCAGCATTAACAATTTTAACTGCACAGAAAAAATTACACAGTACCAAACAATGCCTCCAAAGTATTCATAGAGCAGGTGTAATGAGGTCCATTTACAGGAAAAATGTCAGTGATTCCTTTTTTTTTTTTTTTCTCAGAAAAACAGCTGTGCTTTAGTAGACAAGTGCAATTTCTTAGAATAAATTTACTTTTAAAAATTAAACTAAGAAGAACAATGAAAAGAGGACTATTTGGAAAAGAAAGAAAAGGATGGGATGGAAAGTGTTTGACATATGGGGTAATAATGCCTCCTAGATCACTAGTCTTTCTAGGTATTGGTATGGGTGAAGTTAATGATGAGAAGCCAAGTGACAAGATTAATAAAAGCAACCATTATGGCAAGCTTAAAGGAAAGACGTTCACTCTCAGCAAATTTTGTTTCAAATTATCGTTGCTCAAACTCGTGAGTATCATGTCAATAACTTAAACAAATAAAAAACCTCAGCAAGATCTCTGCAACTTTATCCACAAGCTGAGTAAAGCCACATGAGGTCCTTGGCCTGGTCCCGTAATTCATCAGAGAACAGACCAGCTAGGGCTACCATCTTCCACACTGCAATGCAGCAAATAGGTGAATGTATGCAATATAGAGGAGTATATATGTTTCAAAGTATATATTAAAAAAACCCAACCAACCGAAAAAAAAACCCCACCACAAAAAGGCAAAATATTTTCCATAATATTCAATACCTAAGTTTTGCACTGTAAAAATCTTCTTCTCGCCTGTGTCAAAGACTGAGAAATCCCAGATCACTCACAGCAATAAATTTTGCCAGCATGGCAAGCCTCAGGATCCAATGTCTCTTCATTTTTCAGATGATATAAGCACAGCAAAAATAACAAAGAATAATAATAAAGTGAAGAACTGGTAGATTAATATAATAATTTCCTGACTTTTATTTCAAAATTAAACAATTCTTTTCATACACCAACAACAAAGTGATAAATGTAAGAAATGAATGATGTATAACCTTGTGTAATGCAAGTGTACTGGTAAATATCCTTAAAAGACTGTTTCTATAAGTAATTAGGTTATTTTTATCAAAAAACTACTATCTAGTCTTTTGCACAGAAAGCACTGCTATTTCAAAGTCATTTAGCATACTTTTATTATGTAAATTAAATGAGGTTGATAATTGTCAACAACAAGTAATGCCAGATTACAACATCTATATTGCCTTGTATTATATTAAAATACAATGCATTTTCCAGTCTTGTGTATTGCCCCAAGAAGCATGCCAACCATTCATTAAATTACAGACTGCAATCTTTGGGGAGAGACCACAGCTTTATTAAGGACAAGATTTAGTGAAACAGTGTAATTTACATATCAAACTCATCATCGTCATCGTCATTATACCAGATAATCTAAATCTCTTGTAGGACTACTTGATGGTTCCATAATTAAAAGCTTGTTAGTCACATCATTCCCCTCCTGGTTTTAATCACAGCTCACATGGTGTGGTACAAGCTACCTTAGATATTTTACAAGGCTGGGGAGTACAAAGCTGGGGAGAGGAAGAAGAAGAAGTGGACCCTGCCTGTCAGAAAACAATCCCCACTAAAAGGAGCATAGCACTGGTCATGCTGTGTTGGACAGACAGAAGCGTTATGAGCCGGAAATTGTGCACATCTATTCTCTCACTCGCACATCTCTCCTCAACTGAAATAGCAAGGTAATAGTATCTTGTGTTTTCACTTGTTTTTGCAGCTACTGACTTCGACATGCAGGAGGTATGATGTGCAGATGTTCATGTTTTGTTCACATACCTATAACAACCCCCCACTCCAAAGTCAGTGTGCTTACCACATCTGGCAAAAAAAGAAAAGGTGTACTAGGCAGACATAGAGAAACATAGGCTAGAGAAAACAGCTTTCCTTATAGCACAGCATGCCTCTGGAATCGTCTGGTTTTGTATGGATTTACATTACCTTAGGCGGTCTTTGTGTATTGTCACATGTAGTCCCTGCTATAGGGAACAATTCCTATCCCAAATCATATCATAAGTGTGAAAGAATCCCATTAACATCAACTCTGTACTTCTGCCTCTGGATTGCTTCAATTAAGTCAATTACTTTAGACCTAACCTATAATCAGATGGTAGGATTTGTCCTTTGGAAGAGAAGTTATCAGGAGGAAGCGCACACCCCTTAGAGCAGAGTGAGATTGCAGGATATGTCAGATAAGAGGGTAAGCATGAGTCATTTTTTTTTTTTATTCTCTTCTTATCCCTTCATTTTGACACTGTATTAAATCCTGCTGGCAATCCCTCTGCAACATTTTCCAAATCCACCTCTTCTGCTCTCTTCCCAAAGAGAAACTTTTGACCTTGACCATGATTTCTGAAAGTCTGCCTTCCAAATATAAACCTGATCAACTTTACCTAGTGTGTCACTTTGTCCATGTGGCTAGTCTGAAGACATCACTAAATCTCATTGGTACAGTTTAGCAACACCAGACTGAGGAGGTTTCATTTTCAAAGTTTGCTTTCTATATTCTCTACCTTGGAGAAAATCCAGGTGCACCTTCCACTCACAGGGAAACAACTAGATGAATAGGCTTCTTGCAGGAAAAAAAAACAAACCAAACCAAAGCAAACCAAAACAAAACCCAAAAAACCCAAGATAGATAGATAGATAGATAGATAGATAGATAGATAGATAGATTTGTGTGTGTGTATATACATAATATATATGAAACCATTCAGAACAGCATGTAGCGCTTTTCCACAATAAACATATTGTTATCACATTCATTGTCCAGTGTGGGTGGAACATTCAGTAGCAGGTGGTGTGACTTCAGGTAACGCAAAACTGGATTTTGAGTTATCTCCAACCCCAGCAGTAACCTAGCCCTTCCTCTTCATCCTGCCAGGTCTCTCTGCGTTGCAGTCAGCCCAAAACAGTGCCAGCAAGTACCCCACTCCCCCACTGCCAGGAGAAAAAAACCTCCCTTTCCCTCTCTGCCTCCTCCCCTGCTGCAGCAATCACCCACCTTAGTTTTCCTACATCTGCCAGGTTGTGACTTCTCAATGGGATCCCATGACAAAGGGTCCCACGGATGTTCACAAAATCTTTTACACTGTGTTTTGCTTGTTTTAAAACTTAATACTTCAGAGCAAACTATCGGCTGCCAATAGTTCACCTGCGCTGAGAAGCAGTGCTTGTTACTTGTTCCAAGTTTGCTGTGACAGTCATCCTTTTAAAGACATTCACCAACTTTTCGCAGAATAGAGAGTCCTGAGCTTTGTAACCTCTGCTTTTAAGAAAGCCAGTTGCTGTTCTGTGATATGAATTGCTCTTTTCCCTACTTTCCTCTGTCTGCTATATCCTTTTGAGAAGGGTGACGGAAATGGTACAGCTTCAAGATGTGGAACACCATAGATATACTGGCATAATAATTACATTCTGGTCCCAATTTCTTCTCCTGAAAATCTAGCGTTAGTTTTGACTTGTTAAACTGAGTAAATGTTTTCAGATAATTTTCCTGGTCACCTCAAGATCTCTTTCCTGAGAAAAAGAGACTCTTTAGGGTCTATATTTATGTGTGAAGCGTTGGTATTATTCCACCCTCTCTCCCATGTATACCACTTTACATTCCCTTTGGTTGATAGATCAGCAGATGATTCAGGAGTCTGAGCCTGGCGTGCAAGGTTTTGCAGTCAGTTTTGGTACTTTCCTGTTATTAGTCAACATCACAGAATTTAGCAGCTTTGCCCACTTACCTAATTTTCATGACTATGAATCCATTCAGTCGTACAAATTCCTGTATATGTCTTGATATGCACTTGTTAAATATATCTGACAAACTTATTGGTAAAGATTATGTGATTCATTCAGCTTGCATTTAAAATCGAAAATAGATAAATTTAGATTCAAAATTAGTTGGAATTTAAAGTAAAAAGTCAATAACCAAAATAGTGGGAAATTTACCATCAAATAACTTATTAAAGCTACTGTCGGACTCTTCCTGTCACTAACAATTTTAAAATTAAAAGTGGAAAGTGATTAATTTGGGGGGAGGTTTTTTTTCATAAGTGCTATATTCTATTTCAGACAATGATAAATTCTAGAGCCCGCATTATTCCAAAAGTCAGACCATAAGTCTTTGGCCTAAAGCTTGTGATTCTATGTCTACAAAGACAGCTTTTGTGACATTGGTCAAGGCATTGTTAACTCCTGAGCCTGCAGTTAGCCATCGTAAACATTACATGGAAAAATACTGGTTAATGACTCATTGCAGCATACAATAACAAAACCGCAACTGATAGTGGAAATGCATCACAGATTCTTGCAAGAATAACTTTGAAACCTGTAAAACGTTCCGGTGATTCTTCTCCTGCAGAGGTTTATGTTGCCTCAACAGCAAGCAGGTTGATGCCTACGTGCCCTGTGACTAGGCAGAGTTACTGAAGGGGGAAAGACCCTCCACCGGGCAGAGGCAGCAGGCACTTGTGCAGCTGCCAGCCCCTCTTTTCGACCCAGAGCTGAGCCTGCCTCTGCCGATGTGACAGAAACACGCAGGCGTGGTGGAAACAGCTTGTACTCCTGAAGCTCCTGCTGGGCACGGGATAAGTCCCGGGCAGGACACAGGACCAAATCTTTGCTGCTTTTGAACTGGTCTTTCAGCTTCTATATCATAGCATGTTCTCCACCCTTCCTTAAATTGTAATAACAAATTTGGTTAATACTGATTTAGCCTATTGTTCCACAAGCTAATATAAACTTACATTTCCTTTCCTTTTCTTCTTTGAAAGTTGCAAACATAAAAGCCAGATAAAACTCAAAAAGGGATTAGGGAGAGGCATCTCATTGCAAGTAAGACACAAGATCCTCTGTAGCTCAAAGAATTTACAAAATAGCCCAAACAGAAAAAGAATGTCATGTTTCTGTATTTTCAGGGGGAAAAAAGGAATTTAGGTATATGATTAAAAGATTTTTTCCCTCCTAAGTGGCTTTTATTTTGTCTTGTTCTTCTGCTCCTGAATACGTATTTTTCTATAAAATAATTTAACTCAGATACTCAGATCTGGACCTTTTATAAAAAGCCTAAAATAAAAAGGTAAACCAAATCAGCTAATAAACCTGCAAGAAATATATGAAAGACCCACACATACACACATCCCACTCCACCACCCCCAAAAAAAACCAAACCAAAACCCCCCCCCAAAAAAGCTCTGTAAAAAGAATGTTCCCCTGAGAGCACTATCCCGTTTTCTTATCTGGCATCCTGTCCTTCCTTTTCGCTCATTCACTATCAGGCTCTATATTTATTATCTGTTGCTATCTAACTTAGATTGCAAGTTCCTTAGGGCAAGGACCTCGTCTTCTTACACGTCCGTAATGTGCCATGAACACCTCTAGCGCTAAACAAATAATAAGCTCTGCAGACTCAATTTAGTATCCATTTCAATTTGTTGTGAAGGCTCACCATGTTTTCAGAGTGTAAGGTTCATCTCTTTCTCTTAATGGCTGATGCCGGACAAGCATAAATATAAATCCATATTTTTCTGGCTTCTACTGGAGCAAACTTGCTCATTACAGTTCCTGCTGACAGTGACCCTAGGCCAGTCTAGTAAAATCCAAGTCTTGGCAGTTAACATTTTCTTGCAGTCAAAATTCACTGCACAGATTTCTTTAGATAGCCCTCTTGGTTCTTTATACTCATCTATTACTAACACAGTTTTAAGTTTGAATAACCAGAAGATCTCCTTCCAGCAATCTGTGATAGTCCATAAAGAATCTAGAAAGGACTGTTCAAATGAGAAAATAAAAACTGTTATTTTTAGTCTCTCTCTTTTCTAGCAGTCATTTCCTTGTTCAGAGAAGAATAAAAAAAAAAAAAATCAAAAAAAAAAATCAGCTCTCCTGACCACTTAGGAAATGTTTTCTTTGTTAAGCAGCAACTTTCTTGCTTCCAGGAAAATTTTTAAAATAAGTTATATAGCTAGAAAGCAGCATTGACCTATTTACTTTACTTGGAAAACTACCTTTATATGAGACACTTCCGTTGTTCTGATCAACATAGTCTCTTATCATTTCTCCAAAACCAGAATATCAAGCATGCTGAGCTACCATGATATCTTCAAGCAAAACAAGTGACTACCATACCCTCTCACTAGAATACCCCAAACCCTTTGACATTTGGGGGTGTGACAGGTCGGTGGCAGGGAGGGAAGAAGGAGAACTTCCATTTCTACAGCTAAAATGGGCTGTGTCATATCGGAGCCAATGTAATGTGGCAGCCCTTTCAAGCTCCTTGCAAAAGAGCCTGCACTGCCTCAGTTGTCATGATGATGAGCATAAGATGCTTTTGTCCACAAGGTCCAGGCTTATGTCGGTTCCTGCCATAGCCCACGGAGAAGAGTGGGAGGACATGAGGGGATGAAAACTCAGTGAAAACCTCTGTTCCATTCCGCTCCCAATTCTGCATGCTGAGTGGAATGTTGCAGTCTTTCCTCAAACACTATTCACAGTGAATACGCTGGGATTTCTGAATTATCAAAATAATGAATCCAACATTTATCATCTTTGCCCTCTCTTTCAAACCTGAAAAAGTAGACGTTCAGAAGGCATGAGAAAGAAGTTAGCCCGTGGCCTGTTGCTGACTGTCATTACTACTTCCTAGATACTCTTTTACCCAAGAGCAGGAGTGTTGGGGCACGTACCCCTCCACATGCTGATCTGGCAGAAGCTGTCATTAAGCAGAGCGCAAAAGCTTCAAGCATGTGTTGAAAAATCCTTGCCTGTTAAGAATGCAGCCCTGTTCCTTCACACAGGTGAGCTGGCATTGCAATTCTCCTCTAACAGTTTCCACAAGCGTCATCATTACACAACACCAGGTCTTTTTTCCCGATAGCTGAAGTGAAGTTACTTACCAGTATTTAAGAAATGTCACAAAGAGCTGTAATGGCAACTGGGTAACATTGATGTTAATAGACTTTATAACAGAATTTTTTTTTTTTTTTTGCTATATGCTTATGGATTTTGAAAGGTAGGATTATACTAAAAGCCTCTACTGTACAATCAGTAAACTGAAAAACATGAGCATGCTGCACAGAGCGGCAGGCTTTCATGAAGACACTACTGTCTGTCACTGCTGAGGCATGGGGAGGTAGGAGACTCTTTTAAACCCACCGATCTCCTGAGGGAAGAGTGCTCAATAACTTACTGAGCTGCAGCAATTTATTATTTTGGAAACTACTTCATAAAATGACAAGATTAAATTATTCAGTCGATGTTGCCAAGTTAGCTTGTGTCACGAGTGCACTGATCATATAAAAGCACTCAATGACCTGTTTATCACACTGCTTGCCACTTGGTACCTGAAAGCTGTTGTCACCAGCAATTTTTTTTTTCTTCCTTTTGCTTGAAGAACACTAATTAATACATTAGTGTGATGAATCAACAGCAGTCAACATGTAGAAGTTGGCTGAAAAATTTAGTAAACAGACTGGTATGTATATGGTGATGACACCGTATCGTTTTGCTTAGTCATTATGGCGTAACATACATATGGGAGTCAGTGAATAGTCTATGTTTACAGATCTACAATCTGTAAATGTGTTATATTTAGAACGCCTAACCCCAGTGCCCCAAAACACTGTTGTACTAAAAGGTAATATAAACAATATTCCCAAACATAAAATCAGAAACAAGACAGTGTAGATATGTCATAGACTAATCTATTTTATCTATTTTTACATATACATATGTATGTGTGTATATATATATGAATATATGAGTAAAACTGTATAAGGTCAACAGTATAGCTTGTACCATAGTGATGATATGGCCCAAGTTTCTATGAGAACATGAAGAAATCAGAGAAATTTGATGGAAATAAAAATAAGATAATAGACTGTACTGAGGAAAGGAAAAGTAGTTGTCTCATTTGAACAGAAGAGGATGTTCTAAGCTGAAAAAGGCTAAAGCGACTAGTCAGTGAACAGTCAATTGAGTTCAACATCTTTTTTTCTGAAAACATTTAAAATAGAAAATATTGGTTCCAGATGCTCAAGAATCATAACATATCTCTCAGTGCTAAGATGGCAGACAAAGACTACGTGCAGTTGACAGAGATGGAGATGTGTCTTGGCAGTCTCCCACCAGTACTGTGGATAATCCTTATGAAAGCTAATACAATCTATTAACTTGCCAAGCACTGATCATACAGCTTCAAAAGGGCTGTGGTGAATCCACAGAAGTCCACCAGCTTGTAAAGAAAGGAAAAGCACAGAGCTTCTACAGAGAAAATCTTCTCACCTATTGATGCTATTGCAACCCATGACTCAGTTTCTCGATGAAACTCAACATTAGAACTACCCAGGCCTTGGATTTCCCTTCCTCAGTAATACATGAATGAAATATATATATACACACACACACAGAGTTATTTATTTTGGGGTGTCTTCAGAATATGTTAAGGAGCCTGAAAAAAAGTCCAACATTTTCTGCAACTTCTAATTCAAATATACTAACTAAAATCATTACAACCTTGCTCTTTCCCATGCAGAAAATAATAAAGAATTGTCTTTGCTCATTCCCCCCCCCCCCCAAAAAAAAAAGAGAAGAAAAAGACCAACTCTTCTAATATCAGAAAACCCCAAAAGAAGCACACATAAAAGTAGGAAACTAAAAGTGAGTTTGTCCTCGAGGATTTTCAGGTGCCATGGCAGCTTGACCCCCTGCCATTTCAGGACACCTTGGGAAGTCCCTGAATCCTCCCTGGAGCTGGAAGCATTTTATGGCACTCTAAGGAGATATTGGCATACCTCTATGGGGAAATAAAGACAAGAACAGCTAGGCAGACAAAATGGGGAGTTTGCAGTTCCAATTACCTAAGATTTCAAGAAAGTAACTTTTGAAAAATAAATTAAACTGACCTGCTCCTGTCTCTTGTACCAATCAGCAAAATCATGTCACGTTCCTGTTTTATGCAATTGAATAACTTGGATCTGCATCAATATCTTTCACTGCTTTCCTATCCCAGCGGTATGGTTTCCACAGAGCATGCAGGTAATATCTGCAGATATAAGAACATGATGCTACTACTGGGTCCAAACTAGGGAAGGGTGCCTTCTATTTCAGCCTACTTCAATAACCAATTACACATTTATCTGTGCAAAAGTTTTTGTGAGCAGCCTACCACGGAACATAAACTGCCGGTACTCAAATTGATCTTCTTAAAATTGAAAGTGACATATAACATTTATGTTTACAATTCCATATAATTTGCTGAAGTATTTAAGGAGTTGAAACAGAGTAACCTGCTTTTTAGAAGAAAAATAATAATCTCCTCTCAAATGAGGTTTTGTTCTAATATTGCAATTACTAGATATGCAAAACCAATTATAAAATAATGAAATGCTCAGGGCAGAAACAAAATTTCTTTCCTAAAATAAAAGTTCTTGGAATATAAATTTATTATATAATTACATTTTTATACATGAAATATCAAGCTGTAACTGCTAATGTTTCTGATAGTTATCCCTTATTTACTATGCTGCATGAAAAAATTATTTAAACCCACACATACAGAGACACATACATATATATATTCAAATATTATAATTTTACTGTGCTGGATGACTTGCAGACAATATAATAAAATTTTAGGCTGATCCATATTTAGTTCCAAAGCATTGGAAGATCTCAGAGCAACTTCCCTATGCCTTCCTTTCTATCCTTCCATAATAAAAAAATACCCTCCTGTTCAGCCAGCAAGGTGCAGATGTACAACCGTCTCTACACTGCTAGAAGCATTGATTTTTTGCCCTTTAATAAATATAAGTACAATGGCAAAGTGAAAGATTAAGCCTGGAATGAGAGTTATGGATTTCTTAGTCCTTATCTTAGAATCAAAGTCTGCATCCTAGAGTCTCCAGTTCTTTATTAGCTGTTGTAAAAATGAAACTTTGTCTCTTTTTGTTGATCTTACTTTATTGCGCCATATTTATACTGCACTAACCAGAGGCTTCAGAGCTTCTGCTTGTGGTTACATGGACCAGAATGGGATTTTCACACCCTAAAGAACCACTTTTCCTTCAAGCATAATTTGACTTTTCAGGTGGAGGTTTCTTTTCTCTGCAGGAATAGAAACTTACCTCAGTTATGGACAAGATACTGCACAGGAAACTCCCAGTGGTACTGCTCTTCCTCCCTAGTCCTTAGCTGGGCCATCTTGCTCACTCCATCAGTTCTCAAATGATCATGAGAGCTGGTTTTTTTTGGGGGGGAACCACAAAAAAAGAGCTTCACTGGATTAGATTTTTTTTTACCTTAATTTATAGCAAAGAACATGGTTTCCTCCTAGTATCATACCAAGTGAACTTCTTGGTTTAACAATGAAATGACCTTCACCTTTTCTTTTCCTGTGGCTTATTATAGTTGATGATTTTTCTTTTTTTGAACTATGTCAATCTCATAATGAAATATTGGGGGTGTTTTGTGGCTTTTGATGCCTGGGCTAAATGGAGAAATGTGCTTTATGGATCTTTGTGTACTAAGCACCTAATGCATAGATGCTTCTCACTGTGGAACCAGTCTCAGGAAGTCAGTGCTACTTTCCAGTACCACATGTTGGCAAAGAGTTTAGTTTCACAGCTGCACATACACAGATATAGTTTTATTCAAGGGAAAAAAAGAAAAGAAAAAAAAAAGAAAAAAGTTATACTAATAGGACTTCATGGGGAATGAAATTAAATATCAGTTTGAATACTTAAAATATCTATAAGTGCTGATCCTCTTTCAGATCAAATACTTTGATCTGATATGGCACATACAAGAGGTGAAGTGATTTCACTTGCAAGTGTTTTTTAGATCACAACAGGTGATTTATCACAGTATAAAAACCAAGGAACATCTGAAGTATTCAGACGATCCCTTCAGTCAAGCTGGATAGAATACTAAGAGCTTCTCCCTATCTGAGAGATGGCAATTTGGCATAAAGCAATGATAGAACTGACACAAGCCAAACTTTGCTATCTCAGTGCCAAACAACTTCAGTACTCAGAATCTCATAATACAGATGGGTCTAACCAAAATCAAAGCAGCCCAAAACATTTGAGACTATTCATAGCCAGACTGCTTATCTTGAGTCTTAAGAGTAGTTGAATTTATTCTTAAGAGACCTTGACTAGCCACAGAAGCTGCATTTTCAGCTAATGCATAATATATGTTACAGGAATCCAGAAAATTATTCTGAGTATCAGAAAATCCAACAAACACCCAACTTCCCACACAAATAGAAAAGAGCAAAGAGGGAGGATGTATGAATAATTAAAAAGAAAATGCTTGTGGGGTAAGCAGTTATTTTTTATAATAAAGCTGAACTTTCTAATCATGTTAAAATGATTTAAATATGTATAAAACATCTCCATTGAATTACCACTTTATTTCTAACTACTTCTTCTTCCTTTTTTTAGCCAAAATTGCTCCAACACATTAAGTTATGGCTTTCTACATTACCTTTTAAGAAAGAAATCAATAAAACAATAACTAAAAAGGCAAACTATCCAGCCAGCTATATAAAGCACTACCCCATTTCAGCGATTATTTAAGATGTGGCATAGAAAATTTGACTCATGAATGGTTTGGTGTATTATTTACACGGAGACAGGTTTCTTCTCTAACAAACTCAAGCAGTGGTAATGAAGTGCAGGGAGAAACACAGAAGCCTAGAGGAATTAAGGCATTAAAAAGTACTGAACAAAGAGTACATATTGAATAACACAGACTTAAACCAAAGACAGAGTCAAACCCTTTCACTTTGGAGTCCCTGCAGTGGTATAGCCTCCTAATTAATGCTTTGATGTGCTGATTCTTAACCCTACAATACAAAGCTCCATTGTAAGTATTCACAGTGATGTTAAAAGATTATTATAGGAAGAAAGTCATGCTGCATGTATAGGGTTTTTCATAGCTAGTATGATGCCTTGAAGAACCTTCTAAGGGAAATCCAGCTCCTCTTGTGTGTGGTTACACACCTGCATTGTCTCTTGATGGCTGTGGACCAAATGGGAAAATACCTGGGACATTTGCCTGTCACCTTGTGATAATTTGCAGGAAATGAATACAATCCTCATGGTTCTACAGCCATGACAGCTAATTCTGTAAGAAGTATCATCAAGTTAAAATATAAATTCAGAAATTCACGTAAAGACAGAGTGAATAGTTGCAATTCAAAAATAATTACGCTTTTCCCCCAAAGTCTAATACATGCTTACAAACATCCATCTCTGTGTTGACCTGTGAAATGACAGTTTCCCCAACATCACCAGCATAACACATGGGAAACATGACATACACTGGCAAAAATATTTGTGTTTTACTGAATTTTTTGTGCTTGCTATTTAAGTTTTTATGGCTTCTCTTTACCTGTAGATTAATATGGCTATAAAATTGATACTGATGTGGAGTGAGTAGCTTCCTATTCAAAAGCTTAACATAGAACCTTTATCCTACTGTAGGATTTGCCTATATACACAGCATAACATAAACTTATAACAGAGAGTTGATTACAATATATATGTGAAAGATAAACAAGATAAAAAAGATTAAATATGGATTTGATCCTTCAATTAGTTCAATAGTTTATTGCAGTGCAGGGTGCCTTAGAGTTCATTTGCATGGCACCAGAGAACCATTCCTCCATGCGTTAATCCAGAGTTTTTCTGAAAAGCTCTATGAACACAGATTCCAGATGACAGATGATGTCACTTTTGACTTTTTAAATACATTCTAAAAATTAGTGTGCTTTAAAATTCTCAGACTGCATAAAACCAAATTAACTTGGAGGCAAAGACCACCCCTAAGAAACTGCTTGTCGTCTTAGCTGGAGTTCTGGGAAGTTAAATGTTATAAAATGAAAGTAATCTTGTAAAACAAAGCAAGAGGAGCATAATTAGAATACAAAGGTAAAAAAATTCCAAAATATAAACCATTGAGCTAGAAATCTGTCACTTTTAATTTTGTAATAGTTGATAGAAACTGCTTAGTGTAGTTTACACTTAGTGAGAATTATTCTTGAGAATGAATTGTGCATTTCTCACCATCCTCCCCCACCCCCACCATCCCTGTGAAGTGATAATTACTGTTGCAGAACAAAATGGAGAACACAAAAAAAACCTTTGGAGCAATAATTATGATACAGGAAGAAACACTCAGAGAACTAAAGTGACAAAATACTCAACTAGGAATGAGAATAACAGACTGCATTTCCCAGATTTAAAACCAGTCATCTGTGTATGTGACTGTAGCACATTAGGTCACTTCTGTGGCTGTTTCTCTTTCATAATCTGTTTTAGACACTTATTTGATGAATACGGGCCAAGGAACTACTTTTTTTAATACAAAAATGTACCTAGAAAATAAGAAAGAAAAAGATATCTCACCATTGAGTAAAAAAAGGAGAATCATCAATTAAAATTCTCCAAAATGCCAAGTTTATTAGCACTATAAAGAATAAAGTAGGATCCTGAAAAGAATCGATACACTACCCTGTTTTGATTTTCAAACTACTAGGACAAAAACATGGTATCCAGACCTTAGTTTCTGTCACTTTGGACACCCTCGTCCCAGATTACATGGATTTAGTCTAGCAATCAAATGGAAGACCAGCTCCACCTACGACCAAAGTATTCCTTCCAGTGTTGTACGCTGTCTGCTGCTCAACATTTCCCTTGTATTTTAAATGAGAAGGTTAGGGGGGTGGGGGGGTGGGGGGGGGGGGGTGTTGGGTGTTGGTTTGGGTTTTTATTTATTTTTATTTAAAGAAGTACAACCTTAGTGGAGATAGCTAACAATTGAGGGCTTTTTGATGGCAAATTTTGCCTGGATCTTTACTAAGATCTGGGCACATGATGCCTCTTGAACCTGTAGGATATCCCCTTTATAGAGGTAACTATTGCTTTCACCATCCTCCTGTCCTCTGTAGATGCTGACCTTGGTCTCCCAGCGTTGGGAAGCAGCTGTAACATGCTGGCCCATTTCCCAGGCATGAGTGCTGCATGAAGGGCTTGGGAGCAGAGGCCAACGGACTGCATCTGCTCCCTCGTGCCAGACCTCATCTTCCATAGTAGAAGTAAGTGAAGAGCCCTGAACTAGAAACCAGAGAGACTGAGAGACAAATGCTGCCAAATGAGATGTTTTCACAAATTTACCTTTTTCATTCCATCCCACATCCTTTCTGTGCTGGCTTGTTTTGAAAAAGTTGCTCCCAAGTGGCTGCAACCATCAGATGGCTTCTCAGCTTCAGAGTGGTGGAAAAACTCTGTATCAGCAGTTCAGGACCTGCTGAAAAACTGATGTCAAGACCGGAGTGGCACCAGCATGTGTCTGTGCTAACATCAGTGTCATGGGGCTATGAGGAATGGTGACCTAAAATCTGACATTACAGCGGAAGTGTATCAAAAATCCACGCAATGGAAGTTTTCATATCCTTGGAACAATAACATCCTCAATCTGACTCTTTCAACACAAGAAACGGAGGAAATCATTTGAACCAGATTTCTGGTCATAGCCAAAATACTACAGAGAAGATATAAGAAAGGATCTTAATTAAAGATGGTTTGCAGCTTGCAAAGGACAATACAGGTTGAGCTTTCTTGCCTCAGCACCAGAAATCCATTAAAGGGTGGGGAGAATAAAAAACAAACTGAAGAAAATTGCAATTGTTTTATTTTAACTGATGTTAGTTATGACATCTGACTCAGTCCACACTCCTTGGAAAATTTCATCTCACTTCCTGTTTACAGGCACTACATATCAAAAGCTTTTAACTGAGCAATTGCCTAGCTGACTTTAAACAGTTTCCAAGTAGGAAGTTGCAGCTAGTTTTCAGGGTTGTCCTTTTCTATTATTTATATCTTTAATCAACAACTTGTTAAATGACCAGTAATTCCCTAAACAATGACTAAACACAGGGGAAAGTACTGCTCAGGGCCAACACCTTATCGTTGAAGAATTCAAGAACATCCAGAGTTTTTCATCAAATTCTATCTCCCAATGGAGCAGCAGAGCCCCTATTTTATCATAGGCCACCTAGCTTCCTATTTTACAAGATTTTTAAGGTAGCTTTGCCTGTAGGTTTGTCATGTCTGTGTTTTTTCTTCCTATTTCTTGAAGATACATATTGTTTCAGTCTTAAAAACTGAAGTCACTTTTGTTACCTATAAGCAGGACTTTATAACATGCAGATAGAATACATTAACATTTTTTTTGGAAGAAAAGGCAATCTTTTCTCTGACATGAATTTTTCTCAAGCCCCTACGCAATGTAGAAAGATTTACTAAGCACAAGTCTCCCATTAATGAGATACACTAATTAGTGACTTATACATGTGAGAAGTAGAAAAGGAGCTGGAGGAAGAAAAAAAAAAAAGTGCTCTGTTCTGAGGACTTTTTTGTTTTTAAATTTGTTTTCATGTTTCATCTTTCTTTGCAATAACACCAAGAGTTTCCTAACTTGGCAGTACTTGGGATAATTAATACGGATTACTGCACTGATTAATATCATCTAGATAGCAAAATAACTGGCAGAGTAGAAACAGCCATATACGCGATTTTTCAAATAGTGTTGCATAAACTCCTTATGGATTTCATGTTGTTCACCTCCAGCTTGGCCAAGAATTGTTTTCTACTCTCAGAAATCACTGAAGCATACAACTAAAAGACTACTGTTGTTACAATAATGAGAAAGGTATTCTCATGAGATTAAACTTGGATTAAAGGAGTGTCTTTCTGCTTGCTTTGAAGACTCCACAGTCGTTCACTGGTACTATGTCAGATGGCTGATAGGACCATACGTACATACATATGGACATGTTTTACATCTGTTGTCCACTATTAGAATCCAGTTGGGTTTTTGAGACATACACAAAGAAGATATCTAGTGCATGTGAACCCAGGTTGCAAAGGGCTCGTCTGAGCAGCTTTGCTATGACTACACTACGTAATGAAATATCTTGCTTGATCCTTAGCTTTTCAAAGTTTACAAGGGTATATATCATTTCACATAAAAATTAACTTTTTGCTTAATGAAGTTTTTATCTTCCCCCTCTCCATGCCTCAGGGTTAGGATGCCATCAAAATTTGGTATATCGTGTTAAAATAATATTTCCTAGTAGCGTCATGTACTTGCTATGATATTTTAAGTTTTACTGCTCAGAGTAGTTTCTTGAATGTTCAATTTCTAATTATACAATTCCTTCAGCAATAACATTCAAAGACTTAATGTATTTTTGTCTATTCCTAGAATTTCACACATGCACAAATCAATAGGATATCTGAAGATATATTTGTTTCTTTCTCTAGTGATCACAAACTACTGAAAATTAACAGTGGTAGTCAAATGTCCTCAGTCAGCAGAAATAGAAAAGTCAGCTGAGAGGTAACACCTGCAAAAATTTCATTGCTATGAAAATATATCATTATAAAGTTTCATGGCATGGAGTATTGGAACATACTCTGTTAACAGAAATTAAAGGGACCCTCCAGGGATTTGAAGTGCATGTCTCTAGAAAGGTGTAGTATTATGGCAGATTTGACCACACAAAGCTCATTCCCTGAAGTACATTACAGTAGCTTTGAACACATAAAGTTTATTCCTTGAAGTATAAACAGTAGTAGCAATAACATTCAGTATATAGCTGTCAAGCTAAGGTTTGTAACAGTTATTAAGTTTTTCAACTCCATGAAGTCCAAGGAAAATATAGTGTACCAATAATAAACAATTATATGACAAAATACAGGGCTTACAATCCTGGGTTCCTATTAACTCATTATAGGGCTTTGTACATTGTGCGTAAAGATATTGTATTCTTCCATTGGAGAAGCATCATTTTTTACATTGGGCATCTAAAAATACAGAAGAGACTCAAAATTA
This sequence comes from Grus americana, assembly GCF_028858705.1. Classification (NCBI taxonomy): domain Eukaryota; kingdom Metazoa; phylum Chordata; class Aves; order Gruiformes; family Gruidae; genus Grus; species Grus americana. Next base: position 62,938,824 of record NC_072853.1, read on the forward strand.
CAACATTGTTTTTCAGAGTATGAATATTCCTACAGCATAGTTTACTTCAATAATTCATTGTACCTTACCAGCTCAAGCTTGAGACTGGCATTTATCCTCTGACACAATTATTTTGGCACATCATCACCTTTCATTACTTTTCCAACTGTAAAGTGGAATTGTCTCATCAGCTGCACAAAGCACTAGGATTTACCTGTACATTCAAACGTTAGTCAAATACAAAAATCAATAATTTTATGTTATTCTTGATTTCATGGCACGTTCATAATTTAATTACAGGTTGATGGTCAGGATTTTTACATTTATTCTTTTAAATGAAATTGGTTAAAACAGAAGGAATAGAATAGGAGCAGTTGCTTTAGATCATTTCCAACTCTGTGCTCAAACTGTAAATAAAACAAAAGATGGAAATTCAAGACTCTCTTCCATCTGCCTGCACTTGGGTGAGGTCTGAGTGGTATGTGGTTTTGAATAAATAAAAATTGTAAATAAAGTTAGTAACAACTAGAGTAAACTGAAAGTATCAAAACTTTTTTTTATTAAAATGATAGAAATATATATTGATGAAACTTTTATCTTATTTTAGGAATTGAAAGTTCGTATAACAACTAAAAGGTATTTTAACTCCACAGTCTATAATCTATGACATTCATTCTTATTTTTTACCATGTACTAGACATATTCTTTTGGGGAAGAAAGGAATTCTAATAGCAGAAGAGAAAAAAGCAAAATTGTCCTCCCTTTCACCACAGGGAATCTCATCTAATGGAATATCAAAGTTGAGATCCATCTATTGGACCTGAGGAAATAATTTTCCTGTAAAGATATACCAGAAGTAAACTTATCTCCAGAGACGGTGATAGGGAACAGTAATCAGCATTGCAATTCTGAAAGATCATGTTAAAGCAGGGAAAAACATACGCAACAGAGAAGCTCTTGGATTGTCAATTACTCCCCAGCACTACTTCATCTATCTCTCTGCTGTTAACTTGGCTTCAATTACCTGAATTCATCACTTTTCATCTATGCTGAGGTCCTCAAAGCATCCCTTGTCTCCTGCTCTACTGAGGGAAAACCTGATGCAAAGATTTGCTCCGCTTCACAACTGCAAGCTAAAGAAGGCCACATCAGATCTTCCCAGCCCTCAGAGGACCTCCTTTCTCAGCTTCCTTTGCCCTGGCCTAATCAATCAGAGATGAATTTGTGTGCTTGCAAGCCAGTGGGGGCACGTATTAAGATTTGCTTCTAAGGTGTCTGAAATTCAGGTGATTTCCTTTCTATGAAAGGAAGCTAAAGGGATCTACTCATTGCAGAAAATGAGCTGTCATACTATCCCGGAAGGCTCTAGCCATAACAGTAAGTTAGTTTGTTGAACAAAATCATTTTTAACTTACTTTCAAACATTTTTGAAGTGAGTGGTCATCTCAGGGAGTCCTGTTTCCTAATGATTAATTTATTTCTGACACTGTTTAAAATTTTAAAAAAAGTAATTGTTGTAGTGAAAAAAAAAGTCTACAAATGGTGTGGATTTAAAGTGCATTCATCTTTGACTGTATCATCTTCCCCGACATCCCAGGAATTTGGGCATGCTCAGAGAAACAGAAGGGAGGTATTTACCTCATAGGACTGTGCCTTACATCTCACTCAACCAGTTAATTTTCAGCCTTCTTTTGATTATCAGCTTGCATAGGTCATGACATCTGGTACCTTCACGTCCTGAGCACCACGAAACCCCTTGAATCAGAGACAAAAATAAACATGGATATTCTTCTTCATGGATTATTCATAGACTGCATACCCTGACTCACCTGGAAAAAAAAAAATCCCAAAAAACCATGAAAGATATGTGACCGACAGTATGTATTTTAACAAAAAAGAGCATTTAGTTTATTATATTTAAGTTTGGAATGCCCACTGTTTTCATAGACTGTGTCTCACTGCCAGTTTACCTTTGTTGTATTGCTGCTTTCTTCTTTTCAAACATTTTCCTATCATCCCACTAAGTCAAGAAAATGAAGCTAGTTTCTTTGAACTAATATTTGTACAGTCCTGGGGAACTGGCTGACAAGAGATACTCTGACAGAAATAGTCTCTGAAATCCACAATGTGCCAGAACCTGCTCTCTGTTGTGCACCGTACACGGTCACCATGGGAATGGGAAAGCAAGAACACCCGCCATTCCTTAAATACATTTAAAAAAAAAAGCTGGTTTAGTATTTCATAACTTACCTCTGGAGACCAAGACCAGAGTAAAACTATTTCATCAATCAGCCAGGATGATCTGTGAGCACAGAAAATAATTTTTAAAAAATTCCCATCTAACAACAAGGGCTAGGGGATTGTAGTCCTGCGTTTTCCTTATTTATTGACACCACCTTTTCCTGAGTCAGCAAAACTACCTGCAGTAGTAAATGCTCTCCACACAAGTAACAAAGTTTGGTCCAGAATAATTAAACAAGCTTTCTAAAGTGTACATACAAAACATTAAAATTGTGTGATATGTTTTAGAAAAATGTAAAATATTTGAAGCACTATAACTGTGCTGAAAATTGCAAACAAGAGGGAAAAAATCCCGGTACAATTGAAATCAGCTGTGTGTAAATGTTTTGTGCACCCAGAGGGAGCAGTCATGACCAATACCTCTTTATTCTGTAAGTCTTATTCAAAGCCTTAAGTCACTGGCTATTAGGTTCTAGACATCCTAAGGTTATCCATGTAACGTGGGTGAATCAACACAGCCTTTCGCAATGACAGCTTAGAGATTGTAGCAGAAAAACAACAAAAGCAACAGATATATATTATTTTTATATAACTGAATTGAGCAGCAGACTTTGTAATAAAACAGTAAAAAAAAAAAATGTGTTTGGGAAGAGACTGAATCTTCTCAAGATGGAATTATGCTAAGAGTTCTTGACCTACATTTCACTTTAAAAGAGCAGGAAAGCAAAATTTAAAAAATGCAAATGAAGCAGCAGAAATTAGCTTTACCATTGCACTATATGAAGAGTATGAAGGTGCAATCTGTTCTATTGGTATGCTGGTGTAGATCAAAAAGAAAAAGAACCAGCAAGGATTTACAGAACTGTAGCATGGACTTCTTTTCGTTATAGTCTTGTACAACTTTTCTTCAAACGCATGCTTAGTGCTGAACATCTAAAAGCTATCAAAAGCAGAATGCACATATTGCATGAAAGGAAAATGGAAAATAGTTCTAGGGACATAGCTGCATTTTTAAAGATGCAGACCCAGTTAGAGTTGGGAGAGGGTTTTTTGAGTTAAGCTGGTGTTAAATACATAAAGGAATCAGATTAAATTATAAAAGTATTTAGCTAAAATAAAATTTATTTATAATATTTACCTGCAAAGCCTTAAATTAATCTCTATACAAATTTTAGAATATTAAGGCAGGTCTACTTTTGAGAAGATTAGTAAGTATCTACTACCACAGAATATGTAAGATTTAAAAAAAAAAAACAAAACCAACCCTGAAACAACAAGACAAAGAAATACTCCCAGATGGGTGTTTCTATGGAACTACAACAAACAAAAGCTAGAGTAGATAGTTATTTGGTATGTTACAGCTAAATAGATATATCATCAGAAATATGGGGAAAGTTTGTGATCTCAAACTCAAACAACCATTATTTATGGTGCAGACTTTCTGTCTAGTTAGCTCTTTGTAAGATGATAATCACTATCTGTTTTCAGAAGAAAAAGTGAGGGGTTTGAGTGATGATGTGGTACCTCTTTGGAATCAGTTGAAAGGATATTGGTTCTTCCAAAGAGGATGCTAAGTGCTTGAATGAGCAGCAATAAAAAGTTTTCTTTCTTACATTTATTGTACGATAACATACAAATTGTTCAGAACTCATTTAGCAAAGCATGCATACGTGATGGAGAACCTGGGACACCATTTCTTGTTTATCGTCGTGGCTGAGCCCCAGCCCCAGCTGACCACTACACGGCCGCTCCCCCACCCCTCCCCCCGTAGCGGGATGGGGAGGAGAATGGGAAGAAAACAGGTAAAACTCGTGTGTTGGGATAAAGACAGTTTACTGGGACAGCAAAGGAAGAAGAAAATAACAACAGCAATGCTTACAACAGAATATACAAAACAGATGATACACAATGCAACTTGATCACTGACCGGACACCTAGTCAGCCCCCTTTATATGCTGAGCATGATGTCATATGGCATGGAATACCTCCTTGGCCAGTTTGGGTCACCTGTCCCAGCTGTGTCCCCTCCCAGCCCCTTGTGAAAATTAAATCTATCCTAGCTGAAAAGCAGGACATTTATATACTCTGATATCAGAAAGGAGAGGAGTGTAAAGGCACACCCCCTCGCCTCACTTCAAAATCGGCAGCATCCATAACATAACAGGGAAAAAGTCTTCAGCAGCATACAGAGCAAAACAATCGTCTTCACTGTAGCACTGTATCCTCAGTATCCTACCCTTCTTATATCTTAATATAGTAAGTGTGGCAACAGCTATCAGGCTTAAATTATAAGTATGCAGATCACATTTGTTCTTTAGTTACAACTTTGTAGCGGGGTATCAGGGCTGGGCTAGTCAGTACACCCAGTGAGTGCACCTAGGTCATTAAATCCTTGGGATCTGGGAACTGCACAGATGAAATAAGGGACAGGTTTGAGATCAATTGGAAACAAGGTGATTGGTTGAACCTTCAGTATCAAGTATTTGACTGATTGTTACAGGATTTCTCCAGATGGAAATTTTGTACAGTTCTTATAATTCCCCAAGGCAGCTCCCACTCTGTCTCGTTTGATTTGTATGCTTAAACATGTTGACTGACATCCTGGATGAAGTGTCCAAAGTCTCCCCTGGGTGGTTGCTGCTGTAGAAATGGTCACACTATATATAATAATATTTGTAAGTAGTCAAGAGAAACTGTTCCTGCAGAAATGGTAACAGAGGTCAGTTCTTCTAAGTGGTTAAGATAATCAATAGCAATGAATTACATGTTTTGCTGAGGTGGTCACAACCGTGGGCAGCTGAACAATAAGAACTGATCGGAAGAGCAGTTTGGGGAGTCTAACCTGATTCAGCTAAAGATGCTGCCGATACAGGGACACTTATAATGGAGGCTCCTGTCACTACACAGCACGGACCTTCCTGTTTCCACATGAAACTGTAATGTTATTCCAAGATCCCAATACATTAATTAATTTTATATATATCTATCTCCATTTTAAATACTCTCTTGTGAGTGTCTGTACAACATAAGAACACAGCTAATTACTTTAGCCAAACAAAAGATTTGCATCTGTATGGCTAGTATTGATCTTCATGATTATGTGCTGGTTTTGGCTGGGATAGAGTTAATTTTATTCATAGTAGCTCGTACGGGGCTGTGTTTTGGATTTGTGCTGAAAACAGTGTTGATGACATAGGGATGTTTTCGTCACTGCTGAGCAGTGCTTACACAGAGCCAAGGGCTTTGCTGCTTCTCACCCCACCCCACCAGTGAGTAGGCTGGGGGTGCACAAGGAGTTGGGAGGAGACACACCCAGGACAGGTGACCCAAACTGACCAAAGAGATATTCATATCCCATACCATATGACGTCATGCTCAGCATATAAAGCTGGGAGAAGAAGAAGGAAGGCGGGGACATTCAAAGAGATGGCATTTGTCTTCCCAAGTCACCGTTACGCTTGATGGAGCCCTGCTTTCCTGGAGATGGCTGAACACCTGCCTGCCCATGGGAAGTGGTGAATGAATTCCTCATTTTTCTTTGCTTGCATGGGCGCCTTTTGCTTTACCTGTTAAACTGTCTTTATCTCAACCCACAAGTTTTCTCACTTTAACTCTTCCGATTCTCTCCCCCATCCCAATGCGGGGGGGGGGGGGAGGAGAGGGGAGGAGGGGAGGAGCAATGTGCAAGTGGCTGCGTGGGGCTTAGTTGCCAGCTGGGGTTAAACCATAACGGTCCTTTCTGGCACCCAGCATGGTGCTTGAAGGGTTCGAGATAATGACAGGTTTGATTGGAATGTGCTAGAACAAATTTTTAGCTGTTATTGCTGTTTAGCTATTAATTGGCAGGCTCCTGTGCTTGCCATGGGCCTTGCTTGCCTTACTGTATATGCGAGTCCAGTGCTCGTTAGTGGCTGCTTTTTGCTTTCGTTGCTCTCTGCACTGCTGTACTGCTGATCATCTGACTGTGCTGGGCCTGGGAACATTCTGATAACAGCAATGGTGATGCGCCTGGGCTGGCCGACGGCCAGGGCATCGCTGCTGTTTCTGTGCTGCTGGACTGGACCCGCTGGAACCCCAGTGGGAACTTGAGTCGAAGGGACTGTGACCTGTGGATGAGTCCACGTGGGAGCAGGACACCCCAAAGCATCTGTGGCTGTGGATAAGGCCATGCCAGAGCAGGTACATCTCAAAGCATCTGTGGCCGTGGTTATGTCTGTGCTGCAGCAAATATACCTCTGCAGGGATTATGGCCCAGGGATAAGTCCACACTGGAGAAGGTACACCTCGAAGCATCTGTGGCTGTGGATAAGTCCATGCAGCAGAAGGTACACCTTGAAGCATTGGTGGCTGTGCATGAGGTCATGCTGGAGCACTTCAAAGTGTGTGGCCATGGATAAGGCCACAACAGATCAGGTACTCCCCTGTAGGGACATGCAGGCCATGCTGGAGCAGGTTTATTTCTAAAGGGACTGTGACTGTGGCTCTGGAGCAGGTATATCTCTGAAGGCATTGGTGCCCCTGGAGAAGGCCACGCTGCAACAGGTGCACCTTAAAGCAACTGTGGCTGTGGATAAGTCTATGCTGCAGCAGGTATATCCCTGGAGAGACTGTGGATCATAAAGCTCCACTTGGAGCAGTTACTCCCCTAAGGGCCTGCAGTCTGTTGGTAGGTCCAAGCCAGAGCAGGGGCAAGGGGAGGAGTTTGTTGCAATGTTAAACCCAAATAAGAAAAAAATGTTGAAAAAGTGATTCACAGAATCATAGACAATTCAGGTTGGAAGGGACCTCAGCATGTCATCAAGTTCAGCCTCCTGCTCATAATAGAGCCATCTCTGAGTTCAGACCTGGTTACTCAGGACTTTGTCTAGTCAGACCTTGAAAACGTCCAAGGACAGAGACTGAACAGTCTCTCCAGTCAGCTTGTTTCACTGATCAGCTGTCCTCGTGGGGAAGAAGTTATTCCTCATATACAGTCTAAATCTCTCATTTCAATTTTTTCAAGTTGCCTCTTATCCTCTCATCATGCACAGCTGTGAAGAGCATGGCTCCATCCCCTTGATAACCTTCCCACAGGCACTAGTGGGCTGCTGTTAGGTGCCCCCTCTTCTGAGCTGAAGCAACCCTTGTCCTTCAGCCTCTCCCCATGAGGGAGACAATACTGCAAATATGGTCTAATGAGCGCTGAGCAGAGGGAGATAATGGCTGCTTTTATCGGCTGGCCATGCTCCTTTTCAAGCCAAAGCTGCTGGCCTCCTTTGCTCACTGAGCACAGTGCCCACCAAACCCCAGGGCCTTTCCTGCAGGGCTGCTCCCAGCCTGTCTGTCCCCAGCCTGTGCTGTTATAGGGGCTCCTCTGTCCCAGGGGCAGCACTTGGCATTTATCCTTGCTCAGTTCACATGGTCCCTGTTGGCTCATTCCTCTAGCCTATCCAGATGCCTCTGGAGGAGATCCTGTCCTGGAGTATATTGAGTTATCTCCCCAATTTGGTGTCATCTGCACACTTGACTCATCAGTGTGTGCTCCGTTACCTCCTCCAGGTCAGGTGTTAAACAATAAAACCATAAGGATAGGTCCTAGTACAGACCCCAGCAGTCCTCCCCTTCTACGGACCTCTAGGTAAAGCATGACCCATTAACCATGACCCTTTGGGGCTGACTAACCAACTGACTTTTTACCAATTTTCCACCCCTCCAGACCGTATTGTCCTAACCTGAATACAAGAATATTTACAAGGCAGTCAGGTATGTCAGATATGATTCACCCTCGGTAAACACATGCTGACTGTTTCCGGTAACCTTCTTCTCCTCCACATGGCCAGAAACATTTCAAAATGACTCACTCCATGATTTCCCCAGGGCCCAAACTGAATCTATCCAGACTGCATTCTCTGGCTTGGCTTTTTGTCTCTTTTTGAAGATGAGTAAATCATTTGCCTGTCTTCAGGCACTGCAGACCTCCCCTGGTTTCCATAACCTTCCAAACGTGATGTTCTTGGAAGGATATGACTCTGCTCTCTCACCTCCAAGCTAGATGCAGCAAGAACTAGACGACTAATTTGTTTAGTTCCAAAGGTTGTCAGCCAGAATTGGTGGTACTCAGTTCTGTCAAAAGCCATGCCTTTCCAAAAGCAGTTAGAGAGGGACGTGGTGGTGCAGGTGTCCTGTCGTTGTCCATCAGTCCCCGCTTCGTGGCCCCCCAGGGCCACTCTGAGATCTCAGGATAAACCCCATTGTGCTGTTATCTTGGATACAAGTGCAGTGACTTGGGCATCAGGCACTCTCTGGCCACACCTGGGCCACCTGTTGTCTGAATTGTCTACCAGATTGACGCAGCACAAATTCTGGCCAGAATGGAGAATACTGACCAAAGCCGATCATCTCAAGATCCTATAAGTAGCAATCCAAAAGTGAGAGCTTTAGAGCTCTCCAGGACTGCAGCAGGCTGTGTGACCCAGTATCTCCCCTGAGCTGGGATGCCTCTCAGCGTAGATTTCACCAGAATTCAAAGGTCATCCATCGACAATTTGGTGACGACTCAAAGGCCTGATTTCACAAGGTTCACCAACCACCCATTGATGAATGCCAGCACATAAAAATGAGTAACGCATGCAACTCTTGAAAAGGGAAATTTTAATCATAGGTTAGCCTGTGTGTGTGTGTGTACGCGCAGTTTGGTTCAGAATTGTTTGCCTGCCTGTCTGTACATGTGATTTGATTTAACGTCCATCTGTGTGCAGCACTGCTATAAGTTTTGGGCAACCCTTGCCATTCTCGACTCTTTAACTAAGTTGCTATTTTGATTGTAACAAATTCTATTGAATTGCTCTGTTAAAATGGCTGATGATTAAGTGCTGTTAATAATTATACAACCTAATATTGTGATCTATCTCAAAAATATTAATAAATACTAAATTGCTACTAAATCAAAGCCAGGTAACAAAATCTTATTGGCAACAAGGGGTCATTCTTTCCTACTGGTGAACAGTTCTACTGACCACCTGACAAAACTGATACATGGTTTTGCACTTCATTTTAAGTTTTTCTTCTGCTGTGGGAATAAGTTCTTTCATTCAGAATAAAATGTCCAAGGGAATTTCAATGGGACAAATATTTGGAATTCAGCGAAAAATACAGCGCAGATACATCAGTCAAAATTTAGTTACAGAGTTCTGTATTAGGCTTTGAACAAAAGAGCAAAAAGAATCTGCCAAGAGCAAAACTGGGTACTTAAACCTTAGCTTGGCACCAGATCAAGATGTTTTAAGTGGGGCTAAAGGACAAGTTCTTCCCTAAGGAACAAAATCGGCTTGAGAAGAGACAACTCATTTGTTACTTCAGTCATCCCAAGAGCTCAAAGTGACAATGGATAAATGATGATAAATTGAAGGACTGATGTCAACACTTCAGTTATTGCTTACTATATGGGTTCAGTGTTACACATTGTTGGCTGAATAAAGCGCCAATATTTCTGAGACTTGTTGGTCAATGTCTGTAAATAACCAGTGCTACAGGTACATGGATTGCTGGTCTGCAAAACGAAGTACTGTATCAAACAATACATCACAGACAAACAGAACAAAATTATGTTGGCTTTGCAGAATTGGGAAGGGAGAGCAACAAACAAAACCAAAAGTTTATTAAAACCCCACAGTGATTACCTCAGGAATGTTTATAGATACCTGAAGAATGCACACTGGTTAATACTGGGGAAAAAAAAAAATTGCCTTTTTCTGTTTGGTTGGTTTGGTTTGGGGGTATTTTTGCACAAATTAAAAGCTAAATTATGTGTCTACAGAATTAGCAATACTATTCAGCTTGGTAATTCTGATTATAAGAATATCTAGCCAAGAAATCTTAAAGCTTCTTAATACTGTACATGAAACAGTAGTATCACTTCTAAGCTGACACTGCCTTAGTGGCTTCCAAGAAGGTGATAAAATTCTAGGTACAGATTTTAGGGCTAATCATTTTTTTTTTTAACTTAAAATTGTTAATATAAGGAGTTAAATTTACCTTAACATGAGTTGTTTCATAAAGAATGTCAAGAAATAATGGCAAGAAGATTTTAAAGTTGAAGTAAAATTAAAAATAGCAGACAGGCATAGAAGAAAGTGGGGATAAGACTGAAGATATTTGAAAGAAGGGTACAAAATCAAGAAGACAGAAGAAAACCATCATTCCTGAATGGACTTCGTGGTTCCAGTTTTGCAGAGAAAGAGAAGAGAAAAAAAGGTATGAATCGTTTAAAATATTTTAGGCCCAGGCCAAAACAAAGAAGTAATCTAACCTGACCAAGAAAGTTTATCATATAAAAATGACAGTCTACTCAAGGCACTAAAATCGGATCCATTATCCTTTTAAGACTTTTGCTTTAAACAAAAAAGTTATACATACATACATACACCTTTGCACTCATTGCTTATCTTTCACAAAAGTAGCTATATATTGTGATCCAGAGAATGTAAAAGACTTCAGTCAGATTAGTGTTTATTACATACTACATTTTAATGCAGATATGATAGTCAGACTCTGCTTTTAGCTCTAATTGTGCAGGTACTAAACCACTTATCAGCTGAGTATTATAGTTTCTGTTACAGTTAGACAAAAGAAAACATGTAAAGATAACATCAGCAAGACACATTACCATGCTGTCACCAGCAAGAAGAATAATGAATAGTTACACAATGTAGAAACTTCTATGACATGTTATTAATGACAGTAGTAATATAGTCTCTCTAGCCTGAGATTCAGTGCCCAATATTAACAATATGATTTATCCTATATATCTCTGTAGTGCTTCAGTTTGTTACAATCACACTCATTAACAGATTTCAAAGCCAAAGACTTATAATTTAAGAAGTACAATACTTGCTCTAAAATGCTCTCTTACTATTCAAAATGAGAAGATGCAATTTCTAATAAATACAGTGCCAAGTCTTAAAAATATATCTCAAAAGCTTTTGCTTTGTGTCAACCATATGTTGCTGCTGCATTTAACTACACAATTCAAAGTTCCTTCAGAAAACCAAAAAATTAAACTATTGACCTAAAGGTGACAATACAACACAGGGGAAAATAAATCGTGCTCCTACTTCAGTTTAAAGCACAAGAATACAAAGAGAAAGAATTATTTTTTTTTCCCCACCCCCTTTTGTCTTTCCAAGATAGCTGAGATTCAACGATTAAATACAATAGGCTTCTGGTTACCTCTGGAAATGCAAAGTCTTCACACTTCTACAGGTGCAATTCCAAGATAACATATTTTTTAATGCTGGAAAGACATTAAAAGACACGCCTAATGTCATGTCAGTAGTATTAAGGGAATGGCTTAATAACGTAAGCCAAACAGTTGGTCAAAAAGTGCCACTGTTAAAAAAATAAATAATGTTCTAAGATCTCAGTTTATCTTCTTTTCATTGTTGAAAATCAGCTGCTTTGAATAAGTCTAAAATAAGTTTCAATTATTACAAAATAGTGAATCCAAAGAAAAAAATAAATCAGCATAAACTAGTCAAAAACATATATACAATTGCACAACAAAACTTACCAGGTAAAGACAACTTTGGAAAGACAAAAAAGTAAATTTTAATTTATTATTTTGAAACTAAATTTTAAAATGGAAATGTAAAAATGGCAAGAGCAAAAACTCATGAAAGTTTTGGAAATAAAAGTGTATCAAATAAAACTTTCTTCTTTCCTAAGGCATTTCATAAAGTTAGTGAGGTGACTTGCTTGCAATATTTTGTTAATATTCTGCTTTCAAATTATCTGCAGGTAAATTTACAGATCTTCTTATTTGGTTTTAAAAGCCTGAAAAATTTTGATTTTTTTTTTCTCCCTGTGAACAACTAAAGGCAACTTTAGATGAGAATTGCTTCTAATTCATATTCAGCCTGTACAATTTATCACTGGGCAAATGACTGTACAAAGTGAAAAGGAACTACAAATTTCTATGATGATCTATGTTATTTTGTTTGAATGGACACTTTCAAATATTCATTTGACAACACACTATTACATTCACAAGTAATCTAGAAAACGAACCATAAATTTTCTATAAAACAAGACATAAATCCTAGACACTTCAAAAAAAAAAAAAAAAAGGAAAGTTGAAATGCAAAATTAGGTGACTAGATCCTAATGAATTCAAGCGCAGGCAGGCATCCAGATATCTTTCAATACATGGGCTTAATATCACTTTCTAAAAGCCACAAAGGAAGTTTGTGGCAAAGCAGGAAATTAAGCTGGGGCGCAGCGCAGCATCACAGTTGGTTTTATATAAACATATATTCTGTATATGAGCTGACCTCTATTCACAGGAACCTGCAGACGCCACATCTGATAAACAAATCTCCTATTTCAGAACCAAACTCTTTGGCACTACCACACACAGGCCCGCGCCTGGCAAGTCGTGAAAGCCGGGCAGTCACCTGCGTGCTTCTTGTGTCTTCTTTTATGCCATTGGGCTAGCCTGGCACTAATTCAGTCTTACAGTTCATCAAAGTAATTTTTTAATCACTCACACGACAGTGTCAGTCTCCTGCTGTGAAGGCCCTTGGTGCATCATGCTTCCGTGCACTTTCGTATCAGGGCTGCAGCGACAATATTAATTGCCCACCAACGTTTCAGTGAAGACTGATATTCATGCTGAGCAGAGTTGGCTGCCAGGCAAATTGTGTTAATCAAAGGTCATTAACCCTAGTGAATGGGATCCTGAGTCAGCTACGACTCTGAGGTAAATTTGTCTAGACCTTTTCCTAATTCTGCATTCCTTAAAGAACACTACAATGCTTCTAAATTAAAAACAGAAAAGTAAAATAAAATAAAATACAAAAATAAAACCAGAAAAATCAAGAAAAAACCAAGAAAAGTTGAAGTTAGCAAGTCCACCAGAACAGAAATAGAGAAGGTTTCTATGTACTCCGCCTGCCCATTGGGTCCTTGCAGGCAGATCCTTGCTTCCAGGCTTGGTTTTACATACCTGTGTTATTTTCTGAGGTGAACTGTGCTGTATCCCCTGTTGCCCCTCAGACAGCTCTTTCCATCAGCTCTGAGGCTGACTGCTCCCTCCTTCATGCTGCTGTCTGTCAGTCCCTCTGCTTGAGCTGCAAGTTCGCAGCTCCATGCTCTGAATTTCCTCCTTGCCACATCTCAAAGTTTCTCCAGCCCGCTCGGCTGCTCACCAGAGAAGGACAAGTCTTCTTCCTTCGCCAAGAGATCCATCTCACCCAGTCACTCCTCCCTTTAAAATAACAACGAATAAAGTTAAAAAGAAAGGAAAAAGAAAACAAACCCCAAAACACTGTCAACCAGAACTAATGTATTTTAGAGATTTCAGCATCATCCATTCATTCTTAACAGGAAAAGGATATAACTTGCCAGCAGGAATGAAAAACAGCCCCGCAATTCCTAGTATTACATGAGCGGCAAGTACCAGAATTACTTTGGCAGTAGGGGTGAGTGTTTAGCCTGGCATAGCAGTTTTAGGCAATTTACTTCCATTATCAAGTTGCTTCTATAAACTCTACAATATCTGGCTTGCTCTGGAGTAGAACTCCACACTTCAAAAAACAATTTTGTCCTGATTCAATTATCAGTGATTTGACTTACTATTTTGGTAAGTAGCATCTCCTTCTTCCTGGAATCTAAAACCAGAGTTTCTTTATTATTTTAAATTGCCCATTTCATGTAGGGAAAACAACAAAAAACGACTTTACTGGAGGTAGTGTGGGTTGCTTTTTTTATCAATAGCTTTTCACTGACTCAGCTTTTATTCTTCAGACCATAGTGAACATTCAAGTAATACATGCTGTACTATTAGCTCCACTCCAAGCTGCGATTATTGAAAACAGTAGCTTATGTTGAACTAGAGTTAAACATCTCACTTGCCCAAATGCTGTATTTTCTTCCTTATTGCAAATCATAGCTGAGAGGTGAGTAAAAGACCTTTATTTGGACACACTGAATTTGACTTGCACACAGTTAAGATGCTTTCCCATTAGAGTAAGTTCCTGAAGGTATATAGTATTTTGCCACACTTCTGCTTAATGGCTCATAAATTATGATCCTCCATTCAAGGTATCAAAACTGTTCTCACATTTATCTTTAAACATAAGGTCTTTTTAGACAGGAACACATAAGAATACAGCACTAAAGTAAGAGCAGGAACTAATTCAGCAGGGGATAACGATCTTGTGTTCATGTAACACTAACAGAACACCTGGTCTTACTCTCATTTCCAACACCATGTTTATTTAAGCTCCTTAAATACCTTGACTTGTAATACTCTGAATAAAATATGGTAATTCTCACAATGCCACCTAGAGACTGGCTAGGCAGTATCTATCATATTTCACTAATACTATTTGTCTTAACATGCGTTCATCTTTTAAGATTCTGAGCAATTGAAGTAGTCTACAGAGGTTAAGCTACTTTGCCAGACCATAGTCAGCAGTGCCTGGCTCCACAAGGATTGCTGGTAATCATTGTCTGGTAATCATTTCACTGTACAATTCATTTAGTTAGCATTTCTAAAGCTTCCCTCCAAAAAATCTTGAATGAAGAAGTGCATACTTTGGGACTTTCTTTGCCTACATGGGTTTATTTGCTTTCTTTCCATCTCGTCCATGTACATCTGCTGTTTTAGGTACTTCTCCAGAGTTTTCTCAGCATTACATCTGAAATGCATATTGGTGCATATGATATATGCCCTTTAGCCAGGTTCTTGTCCAATTTACATTTCCAGTACCAAATTCTTTAATGAAATTGAGACAGAGCAGATTTGCTGCAATCATTTTCTCAAAAAAAATTCCATTATTTTCCTGACTGAATTATCTGTGCTCTCATTTTGAACACTGTTTTGTGGATCCATCATATTTTGGATCCTGTTTTTTCCTGAAAAAATTCTGATTGAATATTTAAAGTTTTTATTCAGCAAACTTTTTTTTTTTTTTTCATTTGAACCTGGAATTATTAATTTGTAATGGGATAATTTACTGAGATCTTATCCTTTCACATTATCCTATGTGACTGATCAGAAACAAATAAATAAATGAATGAATGAACTAATAAATAAATAATGAAGAGAGCTGGCAATAGAAAAAATTTTGGGAAGATGTGTGGTTAAGAAGTATAAATAAGTTACTGAATAGAGGAAGAGAGAGGAGTGAATAGTTTGCTGACATTCAACTAAACTTTAATCATTCTCTTTCCAAAGATGTAATTGCTATTTACAGGAGTTCTAGGTCATGATCCCATCTTGCACCCAACTTAGAAGAAGTACCTGAACAATACAGCACACCATGAGACCTAGGCTGTGAATGAGCACATCTTCAGGCTTCCTAAAGTGCACCGCATCATTAAAAATAAATCAAAGCCTGTAAAAGTTGACATATTGTAGCTGTTTTCCTCACCCCACCTGCTTTAATTTGACACATTTTCAGAGGAAAGTCACTATTCATTTCATATCTAAACCTGTCAAATCCTTTTCCTTCACTTAATACCAGAGGAGTCAAGTTTCTTAGAACGGCTTATTGAAAAGCTGTAGAGATCAGAAAATTCATTGTATGCAATACTTCAGTGGGGAAAAACATAAAGAATATAACTGAGTAAACATTTAAAAGCTCAAATCAGAGTGGAAAAAAAAATTAATTGTCCAAAAAGTTAAATGTTAATTAAGAAATAAAAAGTGATTGATACTTAATGTTCCGAATAGACATATAACACTATTGATGTTAGAGAAGGAATGATTTGGGGTTTTGTTTCTTTGGTTGTGGGTTCGGGTTTTTTTCCTTTTTCCACAGGTAGAGTGCAGGCTTCTTACTTCTGAACCTGTATTTCTTAGCTACTGTTATGCATGGTTAATACTTCATTTTTTTCCCTAGGTAAGATCATGAGAGTTTTTGAAAACTTGTGGTGCCACAAAATGGCAAATATCTGACAACTCATTACCTCGTTCTGGTTTCCAGTAAATACTCCTGTAATAGGTAAAGAAGATTTAAGAAGCATGGGGATGCAGTGCTACCACCTGACAGAAACAAGAGTAAATACCTTTGGCAGGTGTCCTGGTTTCAGCTGGGATAAAGTTGTTTTTCTTTCTAGTAGCCGACATAGTGCTGTGTTTTGGATTTAGTATGAGAATGATGTTGATAACACACTGGTGTTTTTAGCTGTTGCTGGGTAGTTGTAGTGCCTACACTAAGCCAAGGACTTTTCAGCTTCTCACACAGGTGCAGAAGAAGCTGGGAGAGCACAGCCAGGACAGCTGGCCCAGGCTGGCCAAAGGGACGTTCCCTGCCATAGAACGCCATGCTACTTGTATACCTGGGGAAGCTAGCTGGGAGGTGGGATCAGTGCTCGGAAACAGACTGGGCATTGAGTTGTTTTTTTTTTTTTCCCTTCAGCATGCAACGAGCAATTGCATTTGTGCATCACTTGGTGGTGGTGGTTGTTGTTATTATTATCATCATCATCTTCTTCCTTTGTTATCCTATTAAACTGTCTTTCTCTCAAGCCATGAGTGTTTTTTTCATTCTCCTCCCTACTTCCTTGGGGAAGGATGGGTGAGTGAGCAGCTACACGGTCCTTAGCTGCCAGCTGGGGCAAAAGCACAACAGCAGGTAACTCAGGCCGCCTGTATGTCTGTACGGCAACAAGAGACCAGTTATTTAGGAGCAGGATGCCCCTCAGAACTTTTATGAGCAATCCCAGCATGAACCTAGTTGGCAAAATTTGTCAGAGAAAACCAAAATTAAACTTTTTTTTTTGTGAGAGAAAGTATTAGCTTTGAAAAATATTTAGCTGAAAAATGCATAACTAGACTTCAAAACAGACTCTATTTTCACGTGCCAGCATTAGCTTTTCAACAGTTTATGACAATGGTACTTTTAGATGCACTTTAAAAAATTGGAAGAATTATTTCTTCCCAACTTAAGCTTTCTTTTTTTTTTTTTTTGAAGCAATTTTTTTAAAAAAGTGACCTGAAGGAAGACAGTAAATAAGGAAGGAAAATCTGCCTCCATATATTTATTTATTTTAAGTAAAATCCTAAATAATCAGACTAATGTTTATATGGAAAAGTGCTAGGTTATATTGAATTTATGTGGAACTGACTGCTCAACCTGTAACGCTGTTGTGTCTTGTAAAGAAATCTTGAAGAAAAACTTGGGCAATAAATTAGGTTTTGTATTAATCTCAGCATCTGTGAAATGCGTTATTACGGTGTGATTTTGACTTTGGTGAAGGTTCAGTCTCAAGCAGAGACAAGTCTCCCCTGTTAGTTGATATTTTCATTGTTTTAATAAATTAAGTTATCACTGAGTCAAAGTTGCAGACAGGAATGCAGCTACTCAGACAGCAAGGACAAAATCTCATGGAGCGACGTGAAACCCATCTGCTCTGCTCAGTGTGCATTCATTGTAGAAAATCGTGAACTGGAACTATATATTTCCATGGATCTCACTGTGTAGGAAAGCTGCAGGTGTCTAAGCCTGCTGTAAGACTCCATTACTACAACCAAAATCTTCAAATCTACATGCTATGAATGAGTTGATTGCCATGATTACCTTTGATCTGCAACCACAGCTTTTACAATAGGGAGGACTGATTCATGAAGGACTTCATGGTCGTGTAAGATAGTTTAATAATATGAAATAAGCTCAACTGGAGGAGAGGGAGCAGGTGGCTAGCTCTGTTAAGAGACAGGCACAGCTAGCGTCTTCCTTTGACATCTAGTAGACATAATGGCACCAACCAGCACTGCCAGGGTTGAGCAACTTACATGTGAAGAAACTGACTCTAATAGCACATTTTAGGAAGAACAGGAGAGGCAGACATGGGAATAGCAGAGCTCTAACAAGCATTGAACTGCAAATTTGCTTTATAGGATCACACTGGAATTGAGGCCGCAGAATATGCAATTATACCAGACTCTGGTGGCCACAGTACAGTTTTATTACATACACTAGAAACATCCCGTATGTTAGAACTAAGATCTGCCTGTTTTTAAAACTCATGCCAACAGAGCTCCAAGTAGCACTTTATTATCTTCTAGCAAAACACTTATATACTGCATGGACTCCATCCAGCAGTAGACAGCAATAAATATGCATGCTAGGTAGAAGATTAAGATTCTGGCTTTCCCCAAACCTATCACCTAAAATTGTCCGTGAGAAAATTAGAGACTTGACAGGAAAAAATGCAATTAAGCATACTCAGGTGTATTTGCATGCGCTCTGAATGAACAATGGGATACAGTGATAGTGCCAATCACTTTTGATAAAATTACAGAATGGATGACAGAATAATAACATACTCATTAAAAATACATTAAATCTATGTCTCAATGTTTTGAAAAACAAAGAAAAACACTACCACCAAAACCGCTCCTTTCTGAATTTTAGAACTAATGTAAGGGTTAAGAAACGAAACGATTAGGAGGAAAGTTTTTTAAGGTAACACAACTGATTATGTGAACTTTATGCAAAATACTCAACACCTGCCAAGAATTTTTAAAATAAATCATGAGTTTAATACAGATGATGCAGAAATTTTATCCATTCCTGTTCAGGAAAGACAATTTTGTTATAACTGATACTAATTTCAGGTTATTTTAATAGAGAATTTAGCCAATTAATCTTCTATGACTGTAAGTGTAATAGTCCAATTATGGTTAACTGAAAGGTTAACAATTTATGTACATTTTCATTACATGTACATTAATTTGATCCAAAAGCAGTCATTCTATATTATTTTTTACATTATGCATACTCATTCACACTGCTTTCTTAAAAAGTCGTGTCATTCCTACACTTACTGAATTAATATAACAGCAAAACAACTAGAAATGCCTAATTAAATATTTCAGTCACCTTTAACATCACAGAGTTAAAGAAATATATTTTGGATTTAAATATGCTAATGCAGCTGATAATTCAACTCATTGTACACCTGTAATTTAAGTTTCTCTGTACAAAACAGCAGTTTCTTGAAAACAAGATGAATTATTCAGAGTTTGTAATGAACTCAAAACCACAAATCATGTTTCAGTGCTTTCAAACTCTCAGTATGATGGCTAAGAAGCTTGCTGTAGGTGTTAATTAATGGCTGCATTAATTGTTAATTAGCCAGTGTTAAAATGGTAGCAGAAATTAATGCAGAATACATTCAGACTTTCCTTGGGTATCCACTTTATAAGAGTGGTATATCTAGACAACTTAACTTTTTTCAGCTAGTCCTTTCTGCAGACTCAGAATACAGCCATGGGCACTGGTCTTATTTGACTTGGTCGGGGCAGGTTTTCACTTACTCCTCTGCTGGGAACAGAGAAGTATCAGGCAATCCATTTCAGTGCTCCAGTTCTTGTGCCCAGACCACTTCAGGATTTACAATAGGAAGCAGAGTTCTTGCACTGGGTTGGAAATATGTAAAGGAAGTCATCCATGTTGTCAAAGTTTTCCTGGGTTTCCTCCTCCTTGGGTCTGAGTCCGAGGATGGGTGAGGTAGCAGGATCAGGACTAAAGGGGGGAATTTCCCTCTTTGTCTTCATTACAGATTTTTGGAGTTGCCCGAACACAGAGTCCAGGCCACATAGTGAAATAAACAAGACTTTATTATTAAAATACCACTGTGTGTGCTGAACAATTCTAACACAACAAACTTCAGTTAGAATACAAAAACCTCAGTGACAGCATGATGTCTTTACCCACAGTAAATATATAGTTGCATATCATCCAAACAAAATCTACAATTTAAAGAGACAGAGATACCTGAAGAATCATTACATACAATATATGTGATTATGATTTCTTAAAAAGCGATGGCAGGTTACGAACACAAGAAAGTTCAATAACAAACTTGGTGTTCAGTGAAATACTAAATCGTATACTTGCAGTAACAAGACTAGCATTTATTTCACAGCAATTTAATCCTCAGAAATTCTAAGGATGAGCACATTTTACTTTAGAAATAATCACCAACCTTTACTTATGTTTCAGACTTTGAGATTCCAAAGTGAATCATAAATATTTCATGCAAGTATTGTTCTGTGGTACCCATCTGGAAGAAGAGTATTTTCTTCTTCGTTGATTAAAACTTTATTGACCTTACTGTCTGTCAGGTTCTGCTAAGGGGATTTTTGCCAAGCAAATTTTTAATATTGTGCTTGCCAAAATGCATCAACAGATTCTGTAAAGGGTAATCGTAAAACCATGGGGAACATTTAATATTACAGCTAAGACCATGGCATTTACATTTTAACTTTTGCTTACTTTCAGATTTTCTGCAGTTACAATGGGAAAATGAAATGCAGACAACACAAACACCCTTGCTTAAAACAGTGAAATGCCATAGGCTTGATAATTAAGGGATGTCATAGCCTTACTGACAATATTTCCAAAGTGAATTTCCTTACTTAATAACTAAAAGCTTACGACAATTTTTTTTTTTTCTAAAAAGTCTCCTCCTTTTTTTTTTTTCTTTTCTGACAGACAAAGAACAATTTTTGGAAAGAGTCATCAGAAAAATATCTTTGTACAACCTGAGCTACAAGCTCTGTGAGAGCTTCTGAGAAGGAGCGTAAGGACCTTTCCTTGGTAGGAAGCACAAAGGATTGACCACTAGGTTGCTCTGCAGGCAAGAGAGAGCAGAGGTTCATGCATGGCAAGAGCCAGTAGCTTCTCTCCGTAAGTCATGAAATCCCTCTAAAGAGTGAGCAGCAAGGACAGTTGCAGGTGGAGGTAAGGTGGAATACAGCAGGACACAGGAGGAGACTTTGTTCTAGAGAAAAAAAGGATTTTAAGGACCTTGCTCCTTAAGGCTAGACATGAAAAACAGGTTTTCAGAAACTGCTGTTGAGTTGTATAGGTGGTGTATAAGTGAATAACATTTGATAAAATAAGTATTTGTGCCTTAAGTAAAAAGTCTTGTTTCTTTCTAGCAGAAAGCACTCTGCAAACGTTGTCTGTCTTGGGCCAGCCCATCAGATGTTTGGCCTTTATCACTGTTCTGGAAGTATTCTTCAGTCATATTTGAATAAACCGTTTTTCAGAGAGAAATGGAAGTAGTCTGTTGACCAAACGGCTAATTGTGAGACACAAAGTCTTAATCATCAGTATTATTTGTGTTGAGGTCTATCAACATATTACATACACTCTCATTTTCTTTCCCATCCCTTCTAAAGCCCCAGGCCCCTTTCAGGCTCTATCATTTCACAAGGTATAACCTGATCCTACACATATGTCTAATAATATTCTTTATCTGTCCAATTAACCTAAAAATGGTTATCTTCAAAGCAAGGGTGACCTAGAAAGACCTGATATTGTCCAGCCTGGCATAGCTATTTGGAATGCCTTACCATGGAGTGAAAAGACATAAAGAATTTGGAAAATACATGTAGTCTGCTGGTGCAACAGAACTCCAACACAGGTAGTTTACAACAACAACAACAACAACAACAAAAAATCCAGACAAGCCATTTACTTTGCTTTTATTATATAGCAAGCCCACAAATTTCTCTTAAAATAATAGGCTTCGGGGGGGGGGAAGAAATTGTTTTTTTCTTCCAGACAGAAAATAACCACAGTCAAAAGAGTTCACAAATGGGTGCAAAAAGGAGTATCACCACAGACAAGGTCATATGATTACTGTTTAAATTTAATGTTTAGATTTTACAAATGTTTGAGGCAGAGAAGACACGTAGAAACTGCACCAACTAGTATATAAACAAGACTATATATGTTATTTTTGTAGATGGATAGGTTCCACTAAATTTAAGTTAAACCGAAGGGGAAAACAAGAAGTCTTTGCTGAACTGTCCGCAGTTAACTTGCAAAGAGCCCTTATTCCCCACCATCATCAATAGTACCAACTTCTAGCATTTCATATCTTCAAAGGGTCATTTATCTTCCCTTACACCTCTGTCAGCGATCCTTTTCTACTAAGTGCTATACAAACACAACACCTTAACAACCTCCAGCCACAAGACAAGGGTTAATCGCTAGACTGATAGAGGAGGAGACTCAGCTACATGGTGGGGCAGTGTTACCCAGCATCACAGGGGGTTGTCACGTTTCCATGCAGTCACACCAATGATTACAATACTGCGGAGGCAATCCAGAAGTAGTTCTGATTTATCTCAGAATAAACCACTTAGCTTCTTGGGTAGTTTCTGCACTGCATTGATGAGAATACACAATGCAGGTATTTTAAACACAGTTTGGGCAAATATATATAGTCTTCGTTACAGGCACAGCAGCAATTGTACTTTACAGGTGAAAGTTACAATCTTAAACTAACAGAAAGAAATAAAAAGTAAACATCTGGCCCACTACATATGTCATTTAAACATTTATTTTTTTATTATTATTATTTTTTAGATAATATTATTTGGTACTGCACAGGACTTGACCGATGGGGAACTACAGTGAACTAGAGGAGACACCATGGTAAAGAGCATAGTAAAATTGCAGGATATACTTTACTTTAGTTAGTTTAGCAAGTGCTTCTGTCTTGTGGCAAGCCAAAAATACATCACCTGAGGTTTCTATTCAAAAATCACTTACCCATATGTAGTCTGTTACCACATCTGGTCAGAAAAATAGGTCACAGATATGTAAATAAGGAAATTAAATCAATAAAAATAATCCATTCTGCATCCATAATTTCTGACCTAAATAAGATGCTGACCTCTAGAGCTGTTAAATCTGCTAGTAGATGGCAAAGATCCAACAGTGGAAAAATTTATATTTGTAGAAACCACCCAGAAACAAATTTATGGTGACAAGCAAGCGCCACAAAAATATTTATACATACAGATGTGCTGCAACAGCTGTTTTAGATGACCTGTTTTATTTTGTGCAGCAGCAGTGATTACCTCCGCTCTTACATGATATTTACACCCCTGTTCTTTTTTTCCTGAACACCACTCCACAGCTATGATGACACAGCATTCACTAGCACACCTGCAGCATACATGGATATATCCAAAGCTGGAATCATGCCTTTCAATTAGAGAGTAGATTCCTACACCTGGGAGATCAGATCTGAGCCCAGAGATTAGAATCCTTATATCAGAAATTTAGGTAACCTTCACAGACCCTGTGCTGATTCCTCCATGTCCACCCTCTGAATCCTTCTCAGAGTCTGCAAGGAAACGGTGGTGTACCTGCAAGATTTAGTACAAAACTCTGAATTATATTAGATGTTTTTCGTGGCTTGCTGTAAATTGTTGGGAAGCTTTGCCTGCTCTTTATAAATTCCCTCAAACAATCTCATACCGTAAGCTGAGCTTACAATGGCTCAACTTTAGTGGACTTCAAATTAATACACATGTAACTATTTGTATCATGATAAAACATTTTTTGTGCATTGCACTTTGTCAGCATCCCTTGTGATCCTGTTAATCTAATTCAAACACACAAACTATTATCCTGCATTAAGATTTTATTCCAGCTAAACTAAAGAGGTTTCATTTCAGCTGCTGTTTGTTTTTTTGTTAACAGAACTGCCTGAGAGTGCTAATGCTGGAAAAAGGATCCATGTTTGCTCTGTATGCTACAAATTTGGAGAGTTTGTACTTAAAGTGCAGAGAGGAATACAATGAAACAATGATGCAATACTGGCAGTATAAAGCAAAATAGTAGCCTAAGCACCACTGTTACCCCACTCATTTTTAAGATTTTGTTTGTGTTTTTTGGGAGTTCTGGGATTTTGTTTGGTAACAGCATTTATTTAAAAGATACTACTGAAAGAGATAACACACTACAGTAATCATAGTTTTAGGGATTTCCTGCCATGTACAAGACAGGTAAGCTTGAAATACAAGATTTTAGTATCCAGGACCCAGCATTGATTCACAGAATCACCCAGCTTGGAAGAGATTCAGAGACCTCTAGTACAACGCCCTGCTAAAATCAGGGTCGGCTCTGAATTCAGACCAGGTTGCTAAGGGCTTATTTAGTTGGGTATCAAATATCTCCAAAGACAGAGATTGCACAACCTCTCTGGACAACATGTTCCGATGCTTGACAGTCCTAACAATGATTTTCTTCCCACCTCCCAATATCCAGCTAGAACACCTGGAAATCAATGGGCCTTGACAATATCCACCAAAGGGTGTTAAGAGAGCTGTCTGACATCATTGTGAGGATGGTCTCCATAATCTTTGAGAAGCCTTGGAGATTGGGGGACATCCCAGAAGACTGGAAGAAGGCTAAAATCACCCCATCTACAAGAAGGGCTCAAAGGAGGATCCAGGAAATCATAGGTCCATCAGTTTTACTTCAGTCCTGGGGAAAATTACGGAATGAACCCTTCTGGGGGCTATCACAAGTCAAACAAAGCATGTGATTAGGAAAAGCCAGCACAGACTCACCAAGGGCAAATCCTGCTTGACAAACCTGATCACCTTCTACAACAAAGTAACCTGCTCGGTTGATGTGAGGCGAGAGGTGGATGTTGTCTACCTAGATTTCTCCAAGGCTTTTGATACAGTTTCCCACAGCCTCCTCCTTTAGAAACTGACTCATTACAGTCTAGACAAGTGGTCCATGCCACAGGTGGGGAACTGGCTAAGAGGCTGCCAGAGGGTGGCAGTAAATAACTCCTTTTCAAACTGGCAACCTGTCACAAGTGGGGTCCCCCAGGGATCAATATTGGTCCCAATGCTTCATAAGTGATCTGGATGATGGGATCAAGCATACCCTGATGAAGTTTGTGACTGATACCAAACTGACTGGAGAAGTGGACACATCAGAACAGAGAGTCACCCTGCAGAAAGACTTGGATAGGCTGTAAGAGCGGGCTAACCTTATGAAGTTCAACAAAGACAAGTGTAAGGTCTTGCACCTGGGAAAACATAATCCAGGAGTGCAGTACAAGCTGGGGTGTACCCAGCTGGGGAGCAACTCTGAGGAAAGGGACCTAACAATCCTGGTGGACAACAAGCTCAATATGAGTGAACAGTGCGCTGCTGCAACAAAGAATGCCAACAGAACGTTGGGTTGCATCAAAGGCATCGCCAGCAGAGATAAAGAAGTCATTATCCCACTCTACTCAGTACTTGTCAGGCCACACCAGGAATACTGTGTTCAGTTTTGGTCCCTGCTGTACAAAAAAAAGAGGTGGACAGGCTGGAGAAGGTCCAGAGAAGGGCCACCAGGATGATCAAAGGACTGGAAGCCTGCCAGATGAGGAAAGACTGAGAGAACTGGGTTTGTTCAGCCTTGAGAAAAGAAGGGTTAGGGGAGACCTTATCACCAAGTTCCCGTACCTAAAGGGTGGCTACAAAGATGATGGGTACCCCATTTTTACAAGGAATCACATGGAAAAGACAAGGGAGTAATGGGTGCAAGTTACACCTGGGGAGATTCCAACTTGAAACAAGAGGACATTTTTTCACAATGAGAACAATCAGCCATTGGAATGATCTCCAGAGAAGTGGTGGATTCCCCAACATTGGGCACCTTCAAGATTTGGCTGGATGGAGTGCTGGGCCATCTTGTCTAGACTACGCTTTTGCCAAAAAAGGTTGGATCAGATGATCCTTCAAGTCCCTTCCAACCTCGTATTCTATGATGCTATGATCTCCTGTTTAATTTTTGACCAATTGTCTCTCTCCTGTTGTGCACCTTAATAAAAATCGGAGCTCTGGTTTCCCAGTAATCACCTCATGCATACTGGGAGGCTACCGCTAGGTGTCCCCAAAGCCGTCTCATCTCCAGGCTCAATATGCCCAAGACTCCTGTTCCCACAGACCAGGGTGCTGATGTTCACCTTTCCCGCCAGGGTTCATGACTGGCTCATGTTCAGCTCTTTGGTCTCCAGGGCCCCAAGCAGAGCTGCTCCCCAGCTAGTCAGCCAGTGGAGGGTTCCTTCCCAAGTGCAGGACTTCGCGTTAGTCCTTGTTGATTTTCATGAGGTTCCTCTTGATCCATTACACTACCTGTCTGGAGCCCTATGAACAGCAGCTCTGTCCTTGAGCATCATCAGTTGCATTCCCCAGTTTTCTGACACTCAGAAACTTGACAGAGGTGCATTATGTCTCCTCCTCCACTACTGATAAAGTTATCTCGTGGTTTAACCTGGTAGGCAGCTAAAACAGCCACACAACTGTTCACTCACTCCCACCACAGTGGGATTGGGGAGACAATCAAAAAGAAAAAAAAGTAAAACTTGTGGGTTGAGATAAAGACAGTTTAATACAACAGAAAGGGAAGACAATAATAATGATAATGATAGTAATAATAATAATAATAATATATAAAACAAGTAATGCACAGCACAATTACTCACCAACCAAAGCTGACACTCAGCTAGTTCTTGAGCCAAATTGCTTCCTGGCCCACTCCCCAGTTATATATGGAGCATGACATCATATAGTATGGAATATCCCTTTTGCCAGTTTGGGTCAGCTGTTCTGACTGTGTTCTCCCAGCTTCTTCTGCACCTGGCAGGGCACGAGAAGCTGACAAGTCCTTGACTTAGTGTAGGCACTACAATTACCTAGCAACAACTAAAAACATCAGTGTGTTATCAACATCATTCTCATACTAAATCCAAAACACAGCATGATACCAGCTACTAGAAAGAAATTTAACTCTCAACTGAAAACAGGACAAGATATTAAGCAGGATATGTCCCAGGATAGACCCTCTGAGAAATTCCACTTCTAAAAGTCCTCCAGGTACAATATGACCATTAACTACTATATTCTGAACCCAATGGTGCAGCCAGTTTTTCACCTCTCTGGTAGTGTAGCACTGCAACATCCCAATGCAGAGACAAGGGGTGCTGCAGGAGACCATGCTGAGTACCTTGCTAAAGTCAAGGTAAATGGCAACTGCTGCTCTCCCCTCATCCACAAACCTAGTCTTTTCATCATGAAAGGCAGTCAGGTTGGTCAGGTGTAATTTGCCCATGATAATTCCTTTCTGGCTCTTCCCATTCACCTTCTCCTTCGCTGGCCAGAAACGGTTTTCAAGAGGACTCTCCTTGTGAACTTACCAGAAACTCAATAGAGGTTGACTGGCCTGTCATGATCACTAAAACTGGGATGAAGAGTTGGAAAATTAATCAGAAGGATCTCAGTAGTCTGGACAAATGAATTCATGGAAGGAACTTCACAAAGCTCACTAAAAAGCAAATACGAAGTCCTGTACCTTCAATGGTATAGGCAGAATAGAGAAGAAGGAGCAAGAATCTTCTTAGAGATGCGTAGCAGAATTAAAAAGAATAATATCTGCAAGCAACCTGATCTAACTCTGAAATTAATTTTGCAATGAGAAGCAAATTGAACCAGGTCTCCAAAAATCTTTTCCACCTTTACTTATTTCATGATTCTATGACCGATAAATAAGAGCAACTAGAATTTGGCTGACACAAATCAAGGCAGGAGAAAATAAATTTCTTTCCCTAGTAGCATTATGAATGACACATGTAAGGTAAGAAAGAGGGAAAAGTGTTTCATGCTGAAATATCAATAAGTATAATAATGAAACTCCTCTCATAAGAAAGGACATAATGAAGAATGAATATATTAAGTTGGAAGACATGTAACTTTATTTGGTTGGTAAGTGCATGTAATAGGAAAATCTGTGGCTCATATTTATAAAGGTTATTTATTACAGAAAGTAGCAGTACACTGTCAAGCATGACAGTGATTTGACTGATTCCCCTCTGGCACAAGCATATCTTGAAGCAGAGAAGACAAGATCAATATAGGATGCATGCTCCTACCATTCAGCTGATGCCTCTACAAGCACTACCTCTCCACTTATTTCCACATTTCCCTCACTCTCAGCATGCGCTTGTGTTACACAGATATGTGATCTGGATGAGAGCTTTTTCTGGGTTCAGGTTGCAAGATGATACAAAAAAACCCCAAACAACAAAACAAAAAACCCCCAACCCCCTCAAAACCTGGTCTATCAATCCAACAACATCACCTGAGATCTTCAGATCAAAAAGCCCATTATCCAAATGTATACATTAGTAATTCAAAGTTGTAAGAACTGTTACTCAGCTCATTTATCTTGTTTCCTACCCTAAAGTACACATAATACTATTAAAATGGTAATAAACACAGGGAGAAATTATAAAGTTGCTTTATGATATATATTTTACTCTTGATTGTTATACGAAAGAACATATGGAAAAAGTATGAAGTTTGAAACCACGATGATGAAAGATCTAGGTTTCTCACTTCAATGGTTTCTAACAAGTCTGGTTCCATTTCTTACAAGGGGATCCTTATCTCCTCAATGTAACACTGGAGCAATTTACACCTGTCCTGTGTCTGCTGAAGCTATATTCCCTATGAATTTATGCAAACGTCATAGATATATGCTGGCACCAGGGGCAAAGGGGAAACCTTCTGGACAAATTAATAAGGTGATATTGAAGAAAAAGAAACTTTAGAACCTCCTAGGGAAAATGTATTTTTAGTTACTACTTATTCTGCAGCAAATTGTGAATAAAACACGTGCACAAAAATGGTAAGGAACCTTCTCAAGTGTAAGAATAGACTTTTTCTCAATCTTTTCAAACATAACTGAAAAAGAAAAGAAAATTCTGTCTAAAGACAGAATTTAAAAAAAAAAAAGTGGCTTTGGCTCCAAGAAGTGCAATACTTCTTTAAGATTACATTGCAACAATAGATTTAATCCTACTGAAGAATGTATTTATTTCTGTTAATCTTAATGACATATTGTTTAAGAGCTGGGAAACAGACAGAGATATAAACTCAACTGATGAAAAAGACTTTCATTTATATTTCATTTTGAAGAGAAGGTGTTCCATCTGCCTAGTGTGTTGCATTTGAAATTTATCTATTTAACAGTATTACAAATATTTCTTAGCAGAGTTCATGATATATATTCATTAACTTTCATTTCATTTAAAAGAGTTAAGCTTAGATATGGCTGAACTTTTAAGTGTTAAAATATTGGAAATCGACAAAATACATTTGGAGAACAAAAATCAACAAAATGCAATACCTCATATACCTTGATAGAAAGTCTCAAATAGCTTTATTCTCTGTTGATTTCCCAACACAAATCTTAATTTCAACATTTTGAAGTTAATGTATTCTGCTAGGGTATGGTTGATTTGCTATCATTTTCAAACATGCTCTGTAAGCCTTATGGGAAATTTCAGGTATCATTCTGAAATTTTGTGGATTAATTTTAATTGTATTTGTTAAATTTATATTTGCGATCACTAGTAGGGAAGGACATATTTTAATAATAAATATACTCTTGGAGAATTTTGTGTTACTTTGTTGGCTTGCATATGTACCACTAAAAAGAAAAAAGTTAATGACACTATGGAAGCGTCTAATTTTCTTTTAAAATCTTTTATAGAAACATCCACCAATAAAGTGTGCGCATTACCCAAGGGGACTTGAAAGAAAAGAGAAGAGATGAAGACTGTATTTATTGGGGGTGGGGGTGGATAAATTGTGCCTTTCAAGAAGTTCTTGCATCTTTCTATGCCTTTGGCTAAGTTTACATGGACTGTTTAACTCACTTTAACTCCAGAAAAATACTTTGATATGCTTTACCTCCCCACAGTCACTTGAGTTAAGACCTTCCAAGACCTTTGGGAACTGTTGGTACGTCAGCTCCTGAGTGTGAAGATTTCCTAGCCATGCAGTTTCAGTCCCCAAAGAATCATGTATGAAGCTATTCCACTATTGATGTGGGCAGGTTTACTGTGTGACAAACCATCACTTCAGATTAAAGTTTAGCCTTTATGAAAGCTGACAACATAGTTAAGAGCTGTGAGATACGTGCATGTAGAGCTCCTCCATACTCCCAAAAGCGCTTTCTGTATCACACAGAAATAACATGAAGGGTGGGATTAAGGTACCTAAAACATGCGCATCTAGCACAACTTCAGAGGACCAGAGGCAGCAGATACGACACGGGATGTGTTGCCATAGACCTGGGACCCGGAGAGATAGCTGGAGGTCATCCAGAGTGCAAGAGGACGTCTAAGGTGACTCTATGGTTGCCCATGCAAATAGCTTCTCTGTTGTCATGGAAGAGTTTAGTACCCTTCAGTTTGTAAGGACATATCTAATAAAACCTTTTGTTTAAGATAAAACTGATACTAGGATGTGAAATGCCCTTCAGCAAAGATTGTACAGATTCAGTGACTTTTAAGTCTTTCTGAAACCCATGTATTCCTTACTTCTCTCAGTTGATCCAGCTCTTTGCTTTATTCCTGGAGGCCTGTTTCTTTATCTTTGGGCTCACAGTGGGAACTTTCTATCTTCTTTCTTCTTTGAAACCGTCGTCTAGTCCTAAACTGAAAAGAAATTCATTCCTCTTCCCAATTCTAGTACAGGATACAACAGCTGCAAAGAATAAATAAGCACAGCAAAATCACCTCTAACTGTGGGTTCCTGAGCTTAGAGAAATGTCTGAATATCTCTGGTTAGACCTTTGCCACTTCCATATATTTTTCATAGCACTACTCTACATACAATGTTCACTGAACTGCTACAGTAAAATATATTAGTTTGTTCTTGTAACAAGAATTTCTTCTTTACATTTGCTATTTATACAACTACTACCAAGTAATCCTACATGTTTGTATGCCATTTCTTTGTCTTGGTGAGAAGCTAAATGAAAAAAGAGAGATGAAGAGAAAAGAAAAAAAAAAGGAAAGAGAGAGAGAGGCTGGAGTAGTTCTTAACAGGAAAAGTTTTACACATGAAAGCACAGCTATGATTTTTACTGCAGATTCACAATCCATTGTAGTCTTAGGACATCATAAAAGTATTTTACCCTTTTTGAGCTCAGCGGTTAGTTTCTGTTAAAAGACTGGGTTACTTCAGGCTGAATTCTGCTCTGAAAACAGGTTTAATCAGTGGTTACACTGTCCCGCATTGTGAGATACAGATTTAGGTGATTAAGCCTTTACATGAGTACAGCTGTACTGGGTCAGACAAAGGTCCACCTACCAAGGTACCCTGTCTCTGAGAACACATATCTCGGGGAGGGGGGAAAGGGCAGACATCCTGTGACACTTCACCTCCTACGTTTCCTCTGAGATAACAACAATGTGCAACTTGAAGACTTTGAGTCACAGGTTTTACCCTTGTGTTTATCAGCACTTAATGAATTTTTCTTCCATAGATTTCAGTAATTGATTTTTAACTCATTTAAACTTTTATCATACGTATTATTCCACAGCAATAACTTCCACAATTTAATAACACCTGTGGAAAAAAAAATATATATACCTATTTCTTACTCTTTGACTTCAATCTGCTTAAAATTTCATTTGGCTCTGCCTTGTTTCTATATCATGAGAAAGAATGAATAACCATTCTCCTATTCACTCACTGCTGTGGTGCTCATTATCCATTTCTTATTCAGTCCAAAGCATCCAAATCTGTTTCACTTTTTCTTATGTGGAAACCATTTCACACTATTTATCATACTTGTTGCCCTTTTCTGTACCTTTTCCATTTCTAATATTTTATTATTATAAACAGAACTGCAAATGGTATTCAAGATGTGAGGACAACATGGATTTATACAGTGGCATAATGGTATTTTCTGCTTTCCTCTCAATTTTTTTCCCAATTCTCAAAACTCTATTTACTTTTCTGACCACCACAGCTGATGTTTTCAGGGCGCGATTATATAATGACTCCAAGATCTCTTTCCTGAATAGTAATAACTAATTTAAAGATCTTGACTGCGTATGTAGAGATGGATTGTTTTTCTAACCAGCATTACTTTGCATTTGTCAAAAGTGAATCTCACTTGCCTTTTTATCACCAGTCAGTCAGTTTCACAAAACGCGCTCTGTGTTCTTCATTCAGATTCCTTACTTAATATTCAGAATAAATTTAGCATTATCAGCAAACCCTGTCACCTCAGTCCCCACTTCCCTTTCCAGATCAATTGTAAATAGTATGCCCCAGCACAACCTCCTGTGGAAATCTACCAGTCACTTTCAGCTGTTGTGAAAATGGTCTGAAAATGGTCCTCTTCATCCAGTCAGCTACCAGTGAAAGAATGTTCCCTGCTATCAAATAACAGCTGTGTTTATTTTCTTATGCTTGTATGTTTTGGTAATTATATGAAGTTGGTTCACTCCCTGATGTCTTGCACGCCTGCTCCTCTCCAGTCACCCCACAGCAACCATTCCAGCTGGCTTCTGGGATCCAAAATGAATAAGCCAGCTTGCACCTTCTGAAAAATGAAATGTGGCTTGGAAACCGAAAAAGTCTGCTTTGAACTCTATACCCTACAGACAATATGGTTTCATACCACATTTGATGTCAGTCAAGGGCCTCCCTCTGCAGCGCAGCAGATGTTGGTTCTCATGTTCCCTTAACCACTGTCCTGTGCATGTGAGGGTACTACTGGTGAAAGCCTGTCATGTGGGCAATCTGCACACCACTCTCTTCAGGACAGAAGGATGTGAGGAGAAACAGACTAACTTTGGGCTATAGAGGATGACAGCTCTGGTTTCCCTGCATAAGTACCTCAAAGACCAAAAAGGATCTTCCACCAACAATTCAAGATAATGAGTATCAACTTGGTGCTGACAGCTAACCCATAAAGGACTGAACAGAGTTTGATATAAGTTAGTGTCTGCATACATGGAGGTGTGCAATGCAAACCAGGATGCCAGTGCTGCTTGTCAGAAATGCCTTGTCTGTACTGAGCAAGCAAGCACCTGGTTTTTTTCAAAACCTTCTCAGCCTGGGCCTACACACGAAGCTTATGGAAACCAAAAGCCAAGGCTTATCAGAGAGGTGAAGTGAGGGTCTACGGAAAGGACTCAGCTCTGGAGGTACCATTTGCATCCGTTCTGCCACTGTCTAGAGGTGGCTGATGTACCATGTTATGGGAGTGCCTCCCCAGCACAGGAGAGGAAGTTTAGATTAGCCAAGTGTCTTCATTTATTGCATTTGGTTTGTGTTAGAGGGAGACGAAGAGGGAAAAACACAACCTGCCTGAGCTTAAGAGATATACAGAGCAGTCAGTGTTTGGCATACAGATAAGCACTATAAGAATTATAGTGGTGTATTAAATCGTATATTACAATTTGTTTAGCAGTACAAAAGCAGCAACCTTTCCTCCAATACCATTAATATCTGTGTGAAGCCTATCCCTTCAGTGATTTCACTTCCAGATCCAGGGTGATAAGTAAATGTGATCAAGCACAACAAATGATGGTGTACTACTTCTTCCCACTTCCAATTATTCTTGGTTCAATTTCATTGACATAAGGTAAAGGCCTGGTAGATGTAACAGCTCATCATCAATGTCAGTGCTGAGAAGAGAATGAAGATAATCTCATTCCCAGTCTGTGATATAACACTGTACTAAAGTCAGTCACTCATTACTGTGGCCAGTAATTTTTCCCCCAGTATGTATCCTGCTCTACATCTCACTAACAGCTTGTGTTGTCAGATAGGTGTCCCTGTTTTCCTCTTGACTCTTCCTAACTTTCCTTTCACACTTCAGGCTATTTGCATAGGAAATTGAACATGTCCTATGACAGTAGAAAGATACTAAAAATGGGAAGGGGTGGGGGGAGAGGAATTAATCTCCTTCAGATATAATATCTGTGTGAAACCTTCTTTAAACCTATCCCTTTGATGGTTTAATTTTCCTCATTTAAGAAAAAAGTAAATAAAAGCACAGGTACATTTCAAAGGATAGCCTGTACTAAGAACTGTGATGATATGCTTTCTCAGGAAACAAGAGATAATTCATGAGATATCAGGAGGGCAGGGTGAAATTCAAGCTTCTAACTGGAGCTTCCTGCACGATGAATACAATTAATTTAAGTGACCCTTAGAGCAGGTAATCCATTTCAGAAATACTACAGTCAGATCTCCTCACAACTGAAACTACTTCAGCCTATAGTCAGAAGTACCATCTGCTGCCACTCCCTTTCTATACGTTTTAGATACATCTTCTCTGTTTCCAATGCTGCTCTTACACAGGCCTTTTGTATATTGCTTTGAGTACTGAATTTTTTTAAATCTAGGAGCTGTGTTAGAGTGGTAAGCATGAGAAGATATTTCAAATAAACTGGTGGCATATAAGCCTATGAATAGGTTACCAACATTATCTAATAAATCAATGTACCTTGAGTTTCTGCAATAAGGCTGTCAGGTCATTATATTTTCAGTTTATATTACCATTGATCAAAATCTTTTGTTTACTAGCTACATCTTTGTCTCACACTCATATGCCGCATGCGTAAACCCCCACAGTTAGCAACACGAAGAAACATATGTAATTAGAAGAGAGCATTTCAAGCTCCCTTCTCTCCCAAAAAGGCAGTTACATAAAAGCAGGAATTCCATTAGCACATCTGCGTGAGCCAGCGTTTACACCTAGGTAGTGTCACATACTGCACAGGAGAAAAGCACAACACATGTACTAAAAATACATAACCTTTGCTTTTCCCCCACAATCAATGCATGTCTCAGTTCAAGCTTGAAAACTTACTTTGGAGACCGAAAATGCCAGCAAACTGAGCATTTTACAGTCAGTACTCTTTTGATATGCACACAGGTGTCTCTGAACAAAATATAGTGGCAGGCACTACACCTGGAAAAAAAAAAATTGGTTTCAGGCAAGTGAAAGTAAGCAAAGGATAAACTGCATTATTAAAGTCTTCAGTACTCTGCATTCAAATGAATGTTCGTATATTAGGGACTAATAACTAGCTCACCTGCAAAAATCCTGGTAAGATGCAGTGCCAAAACTGCTGAGATGAGGATGGCCCCACTAAGCTACTTGCTACTGGCCTCCGACACTTTGACACTGATTCAGACTATCAGAAACAAATGTCCCTACCAGTCTGGGAAACTAAGGAATCCAGAGAAGCAACGGGAGCTGCATATACAGCAACTGGGTTCTATCGGAAGTGGGGGGAAATCAGCACGAAAGCAGCTCTGTGCAACTCAGGCTATTTTTTTCAGCTTTGCAGGGAAATCTCTGTAGAAAATAAGCAGTGAAAAAATCCTGTATTTATTTATTTATTTTTACCAGGAGGAATGCATTAAGAACATAAGGAAGATATGCAGAAGGTTTTCTCTCTTTTATCAAACATCTCATTTAAATTCTAAAGCACAGCAGACCTTCATTAAAATTCAATTGTTGCCAGGAGTTTCAGTGACTGAACTGTGACAGCTGAAGATAGGGACGTTCTTAGTGAGGTGGTCCAAACTACACTGAAGATTCTTCCTCTCAGAAACACAGAGTTTGATCAGATTTCCCCCCCCCGCCGTTGCACTGAATGTTGTGAAGATATATTTGTGATTAGACCGGACAGCCTTTGAAGCTAAGGCTCCCTGCATATGCAGATCACTCAGGAACAAAAGCCACAGTAAGCACAAAAAGATCCACAGGACTACTCAAACAGCAGGAAAGACATAGACGCTCGTACCATGGGCACATAGCTGGTAAACAAAGTGGTGAGAAAGACCGAGAAAAGAAAGAATACAAAGAAGTGTATATACCAATACTAAGCCCTGACAGAGCCCTTCCATCTTATTTCTCTTACCCCACAGCCTTTACCTGTCTCTTTGTCTGTCTGGTTTCTATCTCTGTTCTCCTGGGAGTCAAACTCCCACTACCAATTAGGCTCATTAGGATATCCTGCAAGGCTCTGCCATTGCCCAATTAAACTAGTTGCCTGATTGTAGACAGAAATGCAGGTGACTCTTCCTGTCTGAAGTCTCAGCAAAGATTGCAAAATGATCTCACTGTGTATAGCGGAGAGTGTTAACTGCTTCGGTGCCGGGCATGGCACTGGCTCAGAAAACAGTCTTTTGAGAAGTAATTGCTTAATGTATGTAAGGCTACTCTTAACTGGGGTTATTTGTTCCTACCTTTATTCACATCTTGAAAAGTAAATCGCAAGTTCTTTATAGCACCAACATCTGCTATACAATAATAATAAAAAATAAATTAATACAAAAAAAAAAAGAATGAAAGCAGCCATAATTGCTGGCATCCCTTGCAATGCAAGTGACCACACCAGACTTTGATTTGTGCACTGCTATTAATCTGTACATTATTCTAATCACAATATGTATGAACTGATGAAAGTCAAACTTCATCCATAATATAGTTTAGAATGAAATAAATATAAATCATCCCAAATAACAAGCCTCCTGCAACTAAAGTAAAAATCAGGGCTAAGAAAATGTGCATTAAAATTGATACAGTACTTTCTAAAAAATAAATGTAAAAAGCACTATAAAGAGCATTTAAATAGACATATATTTAGTCATCCTTGTCAAAATAAAGGTATACCAAAACTGCTGGAGATTATCATTAAAATTTAATGATGAAAATTCCAACACCACAGGTTTCCAATAAAGCTAGAGTTTTTGAATGGAAAAGATTTGAAAAAGCATACTATGAATGACAGCTTTGAGAAACCCTGTTCTGAAACATTTTGCACCTTTGTCATTTTTTTCCTGTTCAGTGCAAAATTCATAAAGTCAAAGAGAACGAACATATAAGACATGATTAGATGAAATGACTGTGTTTAAACTGCAGAAATAGACGTGTTTTGAATTCTAATTTCTTCCACTTTTCAGGCAGAATTTTTCCTATTATCTGAAAGTGGAAAGGATTAAGTTACTTTTAAGGGAATAGAACTCATCAGCTCTACAATATTCACATTTAGACCTGCTTCTAGACTTTGAAGAAATTTATGTTTATTGCTTTTATTTTGTCATTTCATAAAGATCAGATCTATTGGAGAAAAAGAAAACAATTGAAAATGTAACGAAAACCTAGGGAAAATGTTTCTAATTCAGAATTACATGGCAAGAGCTATTTTTTATACAGTCAAGCTCTGATCCAGCTCTTACTAAAATTCTGAAAAGTGAGAACCTTAAAGAAAATTTAAAGAAATTTCTACATCTTACTTTGTTTGGTATTACCAGTGCCAACTTAATGTTTTATTTGTTTTACTTGATGGGAATTTCATAAAAATTCTAGAACTGTAAAACATGTCAGTGTGGCTAGCGCTGACTCCAAATTGACAGATCCAGCTTTTCCTACAATAAAAGCCAATCTGCAAAATGTTACTCCATGTTTGGAGCTGATCTTTGCCAAAACTCAAAAGCTATGATATCAGATTTTATCAAGATGTTCTTATTACCATCTCCCATGTCCCGACCTAACGACAGAAGATCTTTATAACAAAAATAGTTGGCAATCAGACTAGTAGTTTGATATACAATAAGATATTATTGTCATGCATATTACTAAATTTTTAGCACTAAATGGAGAGTGGAAGAAACATAATAGTATTTATCCCAAACTCAGAGCTAGCATTTGAAGTAGGGGATACTAATTAATTTTCCATCTTTAGTATAGATGACTTGTGGCTCACACAAAGAGCTATATGTGTCTGTCTGTCATTTTGAATATAAGCATTTTAAGTGTCTGCTTATTAGGTCTTTCCTACTCGGTAGTCCTAGAGAGCTGAGGATGTGCTCTCAGTGGACACCCTCCATGCATTACAACACAAGATCAGTTTAACATCTCCTAAAAGCTGATTGGGGGTTCTAGATAATAACATTTCAGTGTATAGCAAAAGTTCTTAATTAGTCCTCAACATCCTAGCAGTTTGTGTTGTCCATTTCATACTATTTATTTTCATAGTATCATAGATTCTTATCTTTCAGATCCTTTTTTTCTTTCAGATCTTCTCATAATCCTTTTCTTTCAGATATTCCAACATCCTTTTCCTTAGAATATGTTTTCTTTTTTTGTATTAGGGAACACTTTTTTATGACAAGTATCGCTCTACTAGTGCCAAGAAAGATGACAGCATTAAACAAGAACTGTTCCATTACTGATCTCTGACTAACCTATAGCACAATACTTTCTCTCTTCGTATCACCTCTTAATCTCCTTCCTGGAGCCAACTCCTTATCCATATTTCATTATCACAGTCTAATAATTACACATCCTCTTCCCAGAAAGCTGGGTAATATGGAAGACCATGGGAACTACCAACTAGTCAGCCTCACCTTAGTGACTGGTAAGATCATGGAACAGATCCTCCTGGAAGTTATTGTGAAACATATGAAGACAGGGATGTGATTAGAGACAGCCAACATGGCTTCACCAAGGGCAAATCATGCCCAATTAATCTGCTGGCCTTCTACAATGGAGTGACTGCAACAGTGGACAAAGAGCTACAGATGTTATCACACCTGGACTTCTGTAAGGACTCTCTCTTTCTCTCTTTCTCACTTTCTCTCTTTCTCTCCACCACTCTCTTTGTCTCTAACTTCTTTTTCGGCACATTAAGGTAATATCATTTTAAGTTTTGCTAAGCTGTTATCTTTCATGGTTCTGCCAAGTTTTAAGTATTGTTATAACTTTTGCCAAGCCATTACCTTTTGTAGTTTCACTGAGTTTTAAGTAAATTTGTGATTTGTTTGAACCTCTCGAGTAATTGTCGTTATTCCTGACGACCACGCAGAGAATTAAAAAGTTAACTTCACCCTCCCGCACCGAGTGGGATGGGACATGCATCCAGTTCTAGGGTTCCCAGTACAAGAAAGACATGGACCTGTTAGAGCAGGCCATGAAAATGATCAGAGGGCTGGAGCACCTCTCCTATGAAAACAGACTGAGACGGTTGAGCTTGTTCAGCCTGGAGAAGAGGAGGCTCCAGGAAGACCTTATTGTGGCCATTCACTATATAAAAGGGACTTAGAAGAAAAACGAAGAGAGACTTTTTACTAAGGCCTGTAGTGACAGGACAAGGGACAATAGTTTTAAACTGAAAGAAGATTTAGATTAGATGTAAGGAAGAAATTCTTTACTTGACTTAAGTAAAGCCTTCAATACTGTCTCCCACAACATTCTCTTAGAGAAGCTGGCAGCTCATGGTTTAGACAGGTGCACTCTTTGCTGGGTAAAAAACTGGCTGAAAGTCTGAGCCCAGAGAGTAGTGGTGAACGGAGTTAAATCCAGTTGGTGGCCAGTCACAAGTGGTGTTCCCCAGGGCTGTCTTGTGGCCAGTCTTGTTTAATACCTTTATCAATGATCTGGATGAGGGGATTGAGTGCACCCTCAGTAAGTTTGCAGATGACACCAAATTGGGTGGGAGTGTCAATCTGATCGAGGGTAGGAAGGCTCTGCAGAGGGATCTGGACAGGCTGGATCGATGTATGAGATTCAACAATGCTCAGTGCCGGCTCCTGCACTTGTGTCACAACAACCCCATGCAATGCTACAGGCTTGGGGAAGAGTGGCTGGAAAGTTGCCCAGCGGAAAAGGACCTGGGGGTGCTGGTTGACAGCTGACTGAACATGAGCCAGCAGTGTGCCCAGGTGGCCAAGAAGGCCAACAGCATCCCGGCTTGTATCAGAAACACTGTTGCCAGCAGGACTAGGGAAGGGATTGTCCCCCTGTACTCAGCACTGGTGAGGCCACACCTCAAGTACTGTGTTCAGTTTTGGGCCCCTCAGTACAGGAAGGACATTGACATGCCAGAGCGTGTCCAGGGAAGGGCATTGAAGCTGGTGAACGGTCTAGAGCACAAGTCTTATGAGGAGCAGCTGAGGGAACTGGGGTTGCTTAGCCTGGAGAAGAGGAGGCTGAGGGGAGACCTTATTGCTCTCTACAGCTACCTCAAAGGAGGTTGTAGTGAGGTGGGTGTTGGTCTCTTCTCCCGAGTAACTAGCAAAAGGACAAGAGGAAATGGTCTCAAGTTGCGTCAGGGAAGGTTTAGACTGGATATTAGGAAAGAGTGGCCAGGAATTGGAACAGGCTGCCCAGAGAGGTGGTGGAGTCACCATCCCTGGAGGTGTTCAAAATACATGTAGATGTGGCATTTCAGGACATGGTTTAGTAGACATGGTGGCGTTGGGTCCAACGGTTGGACCTGATGATCTTAGAGGTCTTTTTCAACCTTAAAGATTCTATGATTCTATGATTCTACCACGAGGGTAGCGAGATACTGGAAAAAGTTGCTCAGAGAAGCTGAGCCCCATGATTGGAGGTATTCAAAGTCAGGCTGGATGGTGCTTTGAACAATCTGAAATAGTGAAAGATGTCCCTACCCATGGCGGGGGGGGGGGTTGGACTAGATGATCTTTAAAGGTCCCTTCCAACCCAAACCCTTCTATGGTTCTATGATTCTATGATCTGGCCACAGTGTTTTCCATCATCCAAGAGACATTAGACACATTTCACCCTTTCCCAAAAAGCATCAAGCTACTACACTAGATATCTATCAGCAAAGTATCCCTCAAGACCTTTTAGTTATTCAAGCTGCTTAAGAGGCAGGAAAGATTTGTGCAGTCAAAATAAAATAGAAAAAAATATTATCATTCTTCTATCTTGAAGGTATGGGTTCTCTTTTTGCTTTTTTTAACTGTTCATGAATTTTAGA
The DNA here is from genome assembly GCF_028858705.1 of Grus americana. Lineage (NCBI taxonomy): Eukaryota > Metazoa > Chordata > Aves > Gruiformes > Gruidae > Grus > Grus americana. Next base: position 62,979,459 of record NC_072853.1, read on the forward strand.
TTTGTAATTGAACTTTAAAAAACCCTCAAAGGCCCTAATAGAGAACATATCTCATAAATAAGGAAAACTAGAACTATCCAGAGATTCACATTCTTAATTTCCACTTTCTTTCTGCCCCTTGTTAATTTTGTTTCCCTTTCTACAAAATACAAAAGACCAAATACAAGGGATGGTCAATGCTGCAATCAATAAAATTTTTCTTGACTAACTTTCTAGATAAGTGTTATAATCAATGTGTAAGTAAAAATGGGAACCAGCAGTACAGTTGGATGACTTCTTCTCTGCCTGTATTTGGAAAGAAAAAAGTGATCCTTACTTACTTACCATGAATTGCTAAGCTCAGGAGAAAACCTCATCATCTGCACTCAGGTATTTGAAGGCTCCTGCCCATAGCCCAAACTAGGTTGACCAAGCTCTGAAGCAGAGAGGGAAATCACACTTAATTTTTCCCGTTGCCTAAAAGGCAAAATTTTGTCGACCTTTGAGACCTTTGAGAGGTGCATAATCCTCCTTGTGTCCTGTGGAGAAGACTTAAAGGCATCTAATTCTGGGTTTTAAATTCCAACTGGAGACCAGGTGCCTAAAAATTAAGAGCTATGGCAACTTACATGAAGATACTGAAGTCTTTCATTAGATTTAACCTTAAGTGGGGAAAAATCTTTAAGGTAAAACTGTAAAATACAGTGTAATTCTCAGACTATTCTTGCCATAATCAGGAAACTTACTGTTTTCATCCTATATGCCTTTTTTAATCTATGTATTACTAATATAATTCAATTCCTATAATAGAGGGAACAGTAGGGAAGAAACAGAAAATATCCATATATTACTTGAATCATAATTATTTTACAACGTGCCTGGAAATTTCTATATGGCTTCTCTTCTATAATGCAGTGAAGTCAAGCCTGAGTTTTCTGAGGAAAAGAAGAAATGAAGATAAGGGACATAAAGAAATAGTTCTCATTATATTCTTTGGGTAGGCTGTGGGGGTTTTTTCCTGCCAGGGTTCTTCAAAATAATTTAGATTTTAAGGATTTTCTTTTAACATCTACTTTTTACTTTTTATGTATTTATTTATTCCCCAGTGTCAGAAGTGGTTTTCTATCTCCTGTACATATATCCTAGGAATAGGGCTTCACCAAAAACACGTAAGCATCTCTGTCAACATATTGATGAGGGGAAATCATAATATATTCCTCAGGAGTAATTATTAATGTTTTAAGAATATAACAAATCTTTATCAAATCAACAAATCTACACTATTATAGTGTTACTCGTAATGGAGTAACACAATATTAAGTGAAACAAATGTTTTTATCATTGAGGATTATTTGAGCATGGTATCTAAGTCTATCCGCATTGGTAGTGGCATAGTGGTCATGTTACCTTTTAAATAAATTTATTTCTGCTATTTACACTGCGTTACTAAACGGATATACTCCATATGCAGCAGTGAGGCAGCACTGAAATGCCTATTGCCATGAGGTGATTGAAACAAACTAATATGCTTAGATGGTCTTAGGCAAAAAGTATACTAAAGGTATACCTACTGATTTTGGCAGGCGACTTGGCCTAACACTCCTCAAAACCATCCCACTTTCAGCCATCTGTCAACATAAACATATGGAAACTTTATATTAGGCTTCCAGGCTTGGCACTGTTTATGTAATTTGGCATGTCAAGGATAATGCCTGTTGAAGTTAAGCCTATATATAAAAGACAAGGCTTATGGGCATAAGTCCACATTACAAAACTCTGCTAAGACCTCAATTAGTGTTGAATAAACAGCTATAATAGAAATTAAATTAGAACAAACAAGTTCTGTTCACATTGATCTAAAGCAATCTGATCCTTTGGGCTTTTGCCCATACTCTCAGCTCCATTTAGCTGTTTAGGCTAGGACTCCACCTCCAGCATGAGTGCAGGAGCACTGTGTAGCCTCCCTGGTAGCTGCTTCTGCTGCCATCCATTCTGTGAAGGATGGCTTACAGGACCAGTGTGACAGTTGTTGGTGCCAGTCCCTTGGCATTTGATATACTGTATGGCTAACTCCACGTTCTGGGGGACTGGGCAAATATGACAATGTCAGGAGCTTTGAGGACCTTCCTGATGCTGTTTACAATATGTCAGAAGAAGTACATGTTAGCACCGCCCTATGTCATGACTTCTGTCTACTGATGTCTTGACATCAGGTTGTTTCTGCCTGAAATACTCCACTACGTTCTCATTATCTTCTCACAAATAGAGGGCCTGGTTCTGAAAAATGCTGAGTGAGTGCCTTCAATTTCTCAAGTTCAGTTTCAGTCAAGTTCAGAAAATACTGAACTTCTTTAGGATACCTGGGTTGAGCTAAACAAGGCAATTCTCCATCCATAACAACATACATTGACAGATAGTGCAAATTTGATTAGAAGATCCTCATCTGACAGCATTGTTCAGCAGATATGCTGATGATGTACAGGAGATTTTATAGATGCATTTATTCAAAATACAGGATCCAGTAAACAAATAAAATAGACTATTCAGCTGTACTGAAGTTTATGCAAAATGCATAAGTAATGTGCTGTGTGCGTGGAAATGAAATAGATGTCTGTACTGTGTTTTCAAGAGCAATTTACAAACAGTAGAGGGTATACATGAATATTAGCACAAAAAGTCCGAATGTGTTTAATTTGAAGACTTCTTTCTCCAGTTAGAGATACTGTATTAACTAATAGTTACAGAAGAAGAAATTAAAAAGTCAAATGCAGAAGCAAACAGAGCCCAGCCTTTTAGTTGCCCTTACTGAGTTTCATGCTATACTCACCATAAAGATACTGAATGAATTTATGAAAACTCTTCTGCTGAAACAGCAAATATAGCCATACCAGCATCCTATGTAGGAAAAGAGATTCTTTAAAAGCTTTTCATTGCAATGAATGTAATATTGTGACTCTGCTTTTGGCCAATGTACTAGAAATTCTGTTGTAAAATAATAGAAATGAGAGGTTACCTTCATTATGTATTAGAAAACCTATGCATATTTTGTTCAGTGACTGCTTAGCTTTCACATTTTAACAACTGGAATTAAAGGTCTATGTACCTGCTGTTCTAATATCCAGCTAATAGCTTTCATTAAAAAATGAAAAAATAATTTTTATTTTGCTCTTACATGTCAGTATCTCAGCAACCTAGAAATTATCACTTCTCTTAAATAAGAAGGTTCAACTGAAATATAGTGGAATTTTAAGGTTTCTTCTAAAATATATAAAGCAATAAAACCAGATAGTCTTGTTAATGTCTACTATAGCTCTAAACTATAGGTTCCTAAACCATGTTTGGTAGGCCTTAGCTATTTTAAGAGCCACAGGCTGAATTATCTAAAATAAGGTACACCAACCCATCTACTTTTTGCTCATTAAAAAAGCATTTTAATTCAAAACTTCTAAGCAAAAAGGAGTTGTTTTTCCAGCTTTTTAATTTTAACTATTAGTTCATTTCATCTGCAGGGTATCTATAAATGAAGTATTTTTTAATCCTGCTATAGGATTTCTTTTGCCTTCTCTAACCTAGCAGCCTGAATCTGACCTTCTCACTCATGAGAGTACCTAAACTAACTATTTCTCCCAGTGACCTGTTTGGGAATACCACAACTTGCACTGTAAATAATGTTCAACATCTGCAACAGTGTCAGAAAATGGGATCAAGAACAGAAAATTTTAAAATATAACATCACTATCATGTAAAGAGGTTTAATTTTCTTAAATAATCGAAATTTTAACTTGATCCTGGAATGAGTAAACCCTTTATTACAGGTAGAATTTTCTGGATTAAATAATTACATACATGAACTGCTGTACTGGCTTCATGTTTATAAGATTCAGCCAGAGCAAGTTATGCTAGAGTATGGTTCACTATCAATGTGAATATTTTTCTGGCATGCCAGTGGCAGGACATGGTGAGAAAACAGAAGGGCTTTACCCAAGGATCTAACATTTTAAGTATTATTCTGCTGTAAGATGAATGCACATAACAGGTCTTCTCCCTCATACACTTTTGTTAGAAAAAGCAAGAGTCCATCACTAAGATTTCAGAGCAAAGATCCTCACTGGAGGTTTGAAAGAACACTGCCTGTAGCGTTTATTTTGCTACACAGAATGAAGATGCAACAGTTTCCACTTTCTTTGTTTTCTTTAATTATTCTGTGGATTAAGATACATAGGTATGTTTAGTCTACTAGTGTTTAGCTTTACTTTCTGCTTCTATTAACTAATAGGTTATATTTTTAAAAGTATTTAGGTGACATCTTTTTTAAGAAAGACTTCATCATCTGTGTTTTGATTTAAAGGCAGTTTTAATCATCTGGAAGTTTCGGTATTATTTTCCATTAAAATCATAGTGAATAATTCCAAACAATATTTTACTCCCCCCTGTTAGTTTGGGATTTTCTTCACAGTCAATTTACTGGAGAGTTCATTGTGTGCAACATAGTAGAACTAAACTATCCATTTTCATTCTGTCCTATTACTCTGCTCATCAAAAACAGTAGAAAAGACGGCTCCCATGACTTGTTTTTCTGTCTACAGAAGAAAACTATGGAAACATGAAACTCTACTTAGAACAAGATATATTTTGTAATTTTCCTGAACCAGGGACACGGATTACAATTTTGGAGAAAAAAAGAGAACTGCTCGTCTTTCTGACGATGAGAATTTTTTTCTCGCCTGCAACAGGTAGTGGGGATGCAAAGACCAATGTTCAAGAGGATAATGCCCTGTGCATCCCGATGTGCGCCACACCTTGAACAGCACAAGATTTTGGCAACCTGGGCACAGTCTGTGTAGCTGAGAGGCTTAGGAACACTTCAGGCTAGTTACCTGCCATCCAAGTCACTCTGATGCCAAGTACGTTGAAGTTAGTACAGTGGCATGGTGAAATGTATAATAAAATAGATTTCTGATGTGGGAAATCATTGTAGAGACAGTAAATGCAAACAATATAGGAATAAGATCCTGTAGAAAATGCAATAGTGATGTTATGGATTTTCTCTAGTATTGATCTCTTCCTGTGGTCTTCTCTGTATACTTATTTCATTGGAAATATTTAAGACATGGGACATTTTATTATGGTTGAGCACTGACTAGCAAATTACTTTTGCAAATGACTTAGCTGTTAATGAAGTGCGGGTGAGAACAGAGCTATGCAAATAAGTTTCCCTGCAGCCTTTGTCTCCAATATAACCATCAGAAAGGAAAAGGTGATACAATATGTTGGCACAGATCATCACTAATATTTACATAAGGGGCAGGACTTGCAAATCCACATTTACCTAAATATCTGGGAGGGATGGAAAATAAGAACAGCATTATTATTATTATCAGTGGCTACTAAAAAAATATAGACAAGAAGAAGAAAAAGGGTATCAAGCAATCCTTTAAAATTAATATAGAGGGTGTAATTCCTTAGAGGATTAAAAAGAAAAAAAAGGAAAAAAAAAGAAAAAAGTTGTTCAAATTAATGAGGCTACATATACAGATAAGAAACCTTACAGGCCAAGTAGTAATAGCTCTTTTGCCGGAGAGAAAGGCCTGTGCCTGAAATTGCACTGCTGCTGCTTTCTACAATGAATCTCCCAAAATACTACCAATACCCAAGACCAGCACATGGATTGAGACTGACAGGACAGTTCTACCAACATGAGAGAGAAGTCACAGTTAAACGGACACTGCTAAAATGAGCTCCTTTTTTAAAAAGTTTGAGAAATGGAGACTAATAGATGAGCAGCCAGGTCCAGTTTTACAAACATGTCCAGCAGGAGAACTGTCAGGCTGTATGCTGGTTTAAACAGTTTGCTGCTGTTTCTGCAAAAGTTAGTCTAGCATGCCATAAGTAGAGATGGTCCAAAAATCCTGATGAAGATGCAATTTCAGACTGTTTTTGCACTGAAGCATTAGCTTCTTTTTCCTTTTATAATTGTGTCCAGCACTAATGGAATACATTTAGTAGTCTGCCGCTCTTTGGTCAGGTATATCTACCTTGTGCCTGTGTAACCAGAATAGATGTAAAGCCCACAGCCCATGAAAGGGAAGCCCCTGACACGCTCCCACTGCTTAGCATAATTGGTACCAGCTATTAAGGGAGAAATGTAGAAGGGAATATGAAGCTACTGAAAGGTCAGAATTAAGGTGGAAAAATTTCAGGTGAAAATATGAGCTTTCAATCAAAAGATCTTTTCTGAAGAATTGTGTAGACTTGGGTTAGCATATTGCATTAATCTGTACATGGACAATTGTTTCAGAAAAAATGTGTATATGTGCCAACCTATTTCTTGATTTTAATGAAACACTTTCAGGGCTTTCCATTTGGAATGTCTTAAAAGAAAATATGTTCCAACTGCACTCAAGAAAGTGCAGAAAAGAACTCAGAAATGAAATATTTAATTCTACACCCAAATATTTTTGTTCCATTTCTTTCAGTTCATCTACCATATTAAGAAACCAACTACTTACACAGAACTATTCAAGTCACTTCAAATTATGCCTAAGATTCCTAAAAAAATCAGTCTGCAGAAATGGACTTCTTGATGTGAGAATGTTCAGACTCCTCCTCTGCTGTGAATTTGTTCAGATGTTTCCCCTGTTTGTGAAGTCTAGATTTGGAGTACCCAGACTTAAAATCCCACAGGACAATTTACTGAACCAGAAGGCTGTCCTCCCCTCCTGAGCATGGAAGTGCTCCGGTGCTGGGAAAAAACTGTCACCAGGATTGGACCATCCCCATCAAAAGCTGCTGATCCAGCTCACTGCCACTTCCAACCTGCATCTGAGGAGCCCTTGGGAAAGACAGCAGGCTGCCTGTGTTTTCCTAATCATGACAGCTGACTTCTGCCCATGTGGACCCCTAGATAAAGACAGAGGTTTAAATATGTGAATATATTCTTCCCAAATGCACTGTACACTCATTTCAGTGCTGCAAGTACAAACAGCAGTACATGCAGGCAAACGTGTCTGCTCACAGGACTGGGAAGGAGCAGCAGGACCACTTCTGCAAGACTTATATGACTGCTGTAACAAGAAGCTTGGATATTGTAACTCATCCATGGCAGAAATCTTCAAAAATGTAGTATGACTGATCCTGTGCACAAAGTTACAGAGAAGAGCGTGGACAAAACATTGGCTCCAATTTGTCCATGTAATGTAAGAATCCGGAAATAGGTGACTAATGAACATATTCACAGAAAGCAAGACTTATTTACAATGGTGGACTGAGATAGCAAAATAAATTATTTGATGCAGAGCTCTTTGACTAGCTTCGCTACCAGCTCTCCCCCACAGGCTTGTGTACCCTTCTCCAAAGGAAGTGAGCTGCTCACTGCTAACGAGACTCATCAGCATTCCTGCCAGCATCGCCGCCTCCAGCCTCACCAATCCTTATTAACGGAGCTCTAGGGCAGGTTGGCACCTCAGCTTGATCATGCATGGGGTCACTTCTCCATGCCACAGCACCGTAACAAAGTCCCAAATTGGAACAACATCTTTTAAGCGTACTCTACAGCCTTTATTTAAATGCCTTTTAATGTAAATTCACTGCTCATAAAAGTGAAGGAATGACTGTTCTGGCAGCCTCCGGGCATCATTTGGGAAGATGAAGTGCAGGCTTATCTGCATAACTGCAAATGCACTGTCTCTGGCTGTGGCCTTGTAACCCCAGCTCCAGTCTCTTCATCAGAATTAGCCCAGCAGTTCCAAATCCTGCAAATGTTTTATGGGCACGGGCAAACGTCCATGAGGGTCCAAACCAAATTTTCCACTTGTGACCTAATTACAGTTTAGATTTACTGTGTGTCCTGTGAGCTGCCACTTGAGGTGATTTGCACTGCCTGGTGAGTCATAACACTGCCAGTGGGAAGAACTGGAGAGAGATGAGGATGTTATGATGGCTTAGCACCCGAGAAGTGCAAGAAGGCTTCAGTCAGATGCCTGATCCATCAATCACCGATGGAGCCTGAAGCCCTCAAAAGAGCACATGAGCGTACTGACGACTCAGTAGTTTAACAGCCTGGTCTTTTTCCTGCCAAATGCTGAGTCAGTTTTACACAAAATGAATCAGTCCCCCTTCTTTCCCTAACACTTTGGTTGCCTCCCACTTGCTCATTTCATAGCAATTAGGAATCAGACTGGGGGTATTTAACCATCAGCAGCCACTGATGAGGGACAAAGGAAAAGAAAAGAAGACGGGGAGAGGGAGAACCAATAAATGTATGCAGAAGGCAATGTATTTTTCAGCCATGCTTGATTTCTGTACATGACTCATTCAGCCACAGACTTTCCGCTATCATACACAGCCCTAGTGCTATCTCATAATTTATTACTATGAAAAGTATCTCACTATGAAGGTGAGACCCCACCTGGAGTACTGCATCCATCCCTGGGGTCCCCAGTACAAGAAGGAGATGGAGCTGTTGGAGCGAGTCCAGAGGAGGCCACAAAGCTGATCAGAGGGCTGAAGCACCTCTCCTATGAGGACAGGCTGAGAGAGTTTGGGTTGTTCAGCTTGGAGAAAAGAAGGCTCTAGGGAGATCTAATTGCGGCCTTCCAGTACCTGAAGGGGCCTACAGGAAAGATGGTGAGGGACTGTTTATCAGGGAGTGTAGTGACAGGACAAGGGGTAATGGGTTTAAGCTGAAGGAGGGTCGATTTAGATTAGATATAGGGAAAAAATTCTTTCCTGTGAGGGTGGTGAGGCACTGGAACAGGTTGCCCAGAGAGGTTGTGGCTGCCCCATCCCTGGAAGCGTCCAAGGCCAGGTTGGATGGGGCTTTGGGCAACGTGGTCTAGTGGAGGGTGTCCCTGCCCATGGCAGGGGGGTTGGAACTAGATGGTCTTTGAGGTCCCTTCCAACCCAAACCATTCTGTGATTCTATGAAGTAACAATACTAAAATTGTCAAGCAGGAAGCAAAGCAGTTCACTTATCTGAGATCTGTTTATTGTTAGACCAGACTTTAAAAAATGTATGAAACAGAAGCTGTATCCACATAAGGGAATTTGCCAATTTAGGTGCATTTCTGGGAACCCTCATGAAGATATGGTTGCAGCAGCTCCTGCCAGTTTTTCTAACTTAGAAGGCAGGAGTGTTGCACTTGGCAGGCTGAGAATGAGGCTGGCAGTATGAAGAACGAATGGGAAGTCTTTCCAAGAGTGAAGGACCAGTGTATCATATCAAAGGTCAGAAGTTGTTGCAAAAATAAAAATCTGCCTAGATAGACCCAAAAGACAAGGACCACTAAAATCAGCTAATGAAGCAGAGTACTCCTTTAACAGTCAAAACAGCTGAAAGCAAAATAACCTGAGCAATCCCAAAGAGATCCTGCCAGTGAAAACTGAGTCATACCACGATAACGTAATTATCACATTTCCCGTATATATTGATGCACTAGTGAAACACTAACCAACATAGTTGTTGTTAATTAGCTAATAATAATTAGTAATAGGAACAATTAATATATTTTATTTAGATTGTATATAATTATTTATGCTTATTAATATATAACTACCTAAATTAATTATATGTAGGCATTATATAAAAATCTAAACTAATGATGAAATAACATTTAGAAAAAATTAAAACTAACAATGAACAGATTAGCTTATTAATAAACAAAATAAAGACATTTCAGAGGAAATATGGATATAAAAATTAGCATAGAAAGATGTCCTTGTTTTGGCTGAAATAGAGTTTATTTTCTTTCTAGTAGCCAGTACAGTGTTGCATTTTGGATTTAGTATGAGAATGATGTTGATAACACACTGGTGTTTTTAGTTGTTGCTGGGTAGGTGCAGTGCCTACACTAAGCCAAGGACTTTTCAGCTTCTCACACAGGTGCAGAAGAAGCTGGGAGAGCACAGCCAGGACAGCTGGCCCAGGCTGGCCAAAGGGACATTCCCTGCCATAGAGCATCATGCTCCTTATATAACTGGGGAAGCTAGCCGGGAGGTGGGATCAGTGCTCAGAAACAGACTGGGCATTGGATTGTTTTATTTTCCTTTTGCATGCAGTGAGCAATTGTATTTGTGCATCACTTGTACTATTGTTATTGCTGTTGTTATTCTCTTCATTTGTTACCCTATTAAACTGTCTATCTCAACCCATAAGGTTTTTTTTCCCCATTCTCCTCCCTATCCCCTTGCCAGGGGAGGGATAAGCCAGCAGCTCCGTGGTGCTCAGCTACCAGCTGGAGTCAAACCATGACAAAAGGTATGCCCAATGCCATTGCTCAAACACTCAGGGCCCTTAAGGCTCCAGAGGACCCACATTGGCCTCACATGAGGCACAGCTTGGAGGCTCAAAGTTTATGCAACAGATGAGTCTGGCCATGGGGCTGCCCTCAGCAGGCAATGGAGATGCACCCCTAAGGGCTGGAAGGTCCCATGGCTTGTCCCTGCTTTCCACAAAAATAGGTGCCTTCCATGCTAGTGATTAAATCTTGACATCTGTCCTGCATAATCAGTCTCGTCATACTGAAGAAGATTCAGCTATCATTTAATGGAAAAAGCTTTCACATGATAGATGGCAAGGAATGAAAAACAAGGGCAAGAAGGGTGAAGTACTGTCATTTAATCAACATGTAAATGCTAACTTCCAGCATTCTTTAATGCCACCTTAGCTTAATTATTTTTTTTATTATTATTATTTAAATCAGGCCTCCTCATTATTCCAGTACTATCTAGAACATGTACCTTTATCTGTGCTTATTAGGCCAACAACTAAACTGTCTCTATCTCAAGTACATCAGTAATATACCTGAAGGTATGCACATAATCACAACTTTCACAAGTTTTACCCCTGGCCAGTGTATCAGACAACTTAGCAGCTCTCAATTTTTCATTCAAAACCACCATTTTAACTTGTCTTTAGAATGTAGATGAAGCTAAAAAACAGTGTACACTTTCTCCTGTAAATAATGTTCTGAGGCAAGAAAGATGGGCTAATTCAACTGCTCAAGATGTAATGCTGTAATTAATGTAGGCAACTAAAAAGAAAAAAAAAGAGTAAGCAAGAGAAATTAAGAAATTAATATTATAAATAACAAAATAATTTCCTCAGTAGTCCTTGTATTATTATTGTTGCTACTAGTAGTAGCGGTAGAAAATTCCATTACTTTTACACTCTGACCCAAAAATATTAAATTACAAAATACTGCAGCTTTTTATATTGAAAACTCATGCATGCATTATGACATTGTCAGGGAAGGCTGGAGATTTTGGCAACTGAGTTGGACATTCTGCCTTCAAGATTCAAGAATGCATTTTAAGTATTCAGATGCACAATCAGTAATACCTAAAAATGCTGAAAATATTTTCAGAAAAACAAGTGCAATCCATGCTACAATGGAAATAAATGTCTCCACATGCCTTTGAGAGTGTCTTCACCCTTTGCTAATAACAATATTCTAGGTTTGAAAAACTTTTCCTTCCCAAGTTGATGATTCTTTTCACGCATATCCCTAGAGCTGAAGCCATTTGAAGATACAGGATCTCTCCTAGCAATGTTCCTTGGCCTGCATGCTGGAAAAGCAGCAGATCGCTGAGCAGAGTCTTTCAATCTATGACCCCTTTGCAGAAGAGTCTTCTGTTTCCACTCACTGGTGGAGGGAACTCCATCTGCCACGATGTTTGTTGTGACCACTCAGCAGCCTCAGCAGGCCTTCCAATAGTTATTTTTATTGTCAGGGGACTTCTTCTGGGCCTGTAAAGATGACTTTAAAATTTTGGTGGCATTTGAATTAATTACAGAGAATGTTGAAGTTTGATAACGATGTCCTGGAACAAAAGTGGTAAGAAAATGCTATTAAAATAATGAAATTACAAGCATGATACAAAGCAATAGTAATGCAAGGCTGGGCTATTTGTGATTTTATATTACCCAGTTCTTTGCTAGGATAATTTTACTCAAACAGCTAAACGATCTCTAACTTAATCTGGAATTACCATGGTATTTGTCATTACTGAAATTCAAAAACACCCAGTAAATTTAGAGCTGTTCTCTTCACAACATTTTAGTAAGGATAACATACTATCAATTAAGGATATTCTACTCTATGATGGTACAATGAGATCTCATATAGGACTAGTTTATGGCTGGTTTTACTCTCCTTTATTTACCTAGGAAATTTAGGTCCAAACTTTGAATCTATTTCTTGCTGTTTATCACTCAGGTTTTTTGCTTAGTTAAGCAATGTCAATTTACCAACTTGTCACAGTGAGTCATTGGCTTAGCAAGATTAAATTCATTGCATCATAGAATCATAGAATGGTTTGGGTTGGAAAGGGACCTCGAAGATCATCTAGTTCCAACCCCTCTGCTGCGGGCAGGGACACCCTCCACTAGACCACGTTGCCCAAAGCCCCATCCAACCTGGCCTTGAACACTTCCAGGGAAGGGGCATCCACAACTTCTCTGGGCAACCTAGAAGACAGGATCCTCCTTATTTCTCATTCTTTGTCCTAGCCTGCAAATTGCAAGGCCTTTTTGTCTGCTCTTCAGATAAAATCTAGGCCGTGGGCTGTGCTATATGATATAAATACCCCAATGGTCAAAGCAGGGACTAGAAGTCAATTAACTGGTGGATGGTTTCTCCTTAGAATTCTTGTGCTGAAGGCATTTGACTCATCCAGACACTCAAGATCTAAATACAGTGTTGTGCTCTATGAGAAGCAGTAACAGGGAAACACAAGTGCACAGGCAACTTATTTCCCCAGTCACTTTTAAAACACCAATGTAAGATGCCCACCAAACACTCAGAAGTATTAGTGAGTTCATGAATGTATCTATGAGCACATTGAGAAAACAAGGGTCTGTTGTCGTGACTATGTGATTCAGTCAGCAACATTCAAAACAAGAATATATTTTTTAATTTTTTATGCAAGAACAAAATGACAGACATTTCCTCTCTTCACAGAATGCTGGATTTGCACTGGCACAGTTTGATCACATTCACTGTTCTCTTCCAAACTCTTCTTTCTCACCACCCTTGTGCTCTCTACAGTGAAAACAGGATTTCTAGTTTTCATTTTAAAACCTGAAACTGCCCTTTTCTGACGAGGTCACATGAAACAATGCATTCTTTCCTGAAAAGAGTTTTGGCACCTTCGATTAGACAGTACTGTAAAATTAGGAAGTGTGTGTGTGTGACGTGTTCATATATATCTACTCATAGTGTATGTAAATGTGATTTGGAACATTGTTTAGAAAGTGGTGATTGTGTGTCTTGTGGACTCTAGAAAACATGTTTTGCATCCTGTTGGACTTTATTTGCCAACCCAAATTTCACTTCAAGTTTGTATTTTAGATGCCTAAAAGTTTCAGATGCCTTTGACCATTAACACTACAGTTAAACCAAAACAACCACAGAGAACTAGAACCTTTTATGCCATTCTAGCATGGAGTAATGAAAGAAACATCAATGCATGGAGAGACTAGGAAGAAGAAATAAATTTTTAATACTTCCATTCTTCTTTCTATCTTTCATTCACAAGATATTGTTCTCCTAACTTACTCTTCTTCTGTCATAAGAAAATCTGACCATTTTCAGATCTTTCTTCTCTGATCACGATGGTATTCCTTCTCTTATTCCCCTTGTGCTCTCAGAGCCCTTCGAGAAATGTCAACTGATTTACTTTTCTGACATTCCAGTTCTTTGATCTTCCTGACAAATAAATACCAGTTCAAAACTTGGAATAGTGAGAAGCAGAGAGGAAACATACTTCTTCACTTTTTTTTTTTTTTTCTTCTGAAGATACAGCATTGGGGTATGGATGGGAACCACTGCTGCTGTTCAATAGCTGCTATGGAATATAACTTCCTTCATAACTAATACGTGTTGTATATATATGTAAAAAAAGTTTGTGGAGGATGGATGCTTGTTGAAATCACTACTTTCTTTTTTTCTATATTCTATTGAACACATGTTACTTGAACACTTTAAAAAGATGCTGACTGTATGAAATTGTCACCCTAGGAAGCTGGATGAAAACCAGGATGACAAGAAAGAGAATGACAAAAGTTACACTTGGACAGGCGGGCGGATGACAATAATACAACCAGCAAGCATTCTTCCTTTGTGAAATGGCACAAACAGTAATTTGGCTCAATATCACCATGGTATAACCCTGTCTATGTAGAAGAGGATCTAAAGGCAGACTGAAACTCTCTCTCTTACTGGTGTTTTACAGAGAAATTAATGATTTAGGATACATTGATGACAGATATTTTAGTATTTTACACTACACTGCAAAGAAACTAAATATTGAGTATACCTCCTGTCAGTGTTGAAAGTTACTTGAATATTAATGAGTATTTCAACAAGGATGTTTAAGAAGAGTTTAGAAATAAGAATTCTAGTAAGCTAACAGTTGTATTCTAATGTACATCAAGAAAAAAGATTAAAAGAGCAACATTTATGCCCTGAAAAAGATAAATCTTTTACAAATGTTGATACTTGTTTCCAGTTCTTGAATTTAAATATATTTTTCTCATGCAAACTCAAAGGTAGACAGTTGTTAGAAATGACAGCTAAGAACTTGTTAATAGTCACAAAAAAAAGTTTTATTTGAAACTTTGTTAACAAGTAAGAAAATAATAGATAAATTATTTTTTAAAAAAAATGGAGCTTAATAAAATTATTTGAAAGACTCTTCTAAGGATGGACACGCAGATTGGATATAGAGGGAGGTGCTGGAGGGACTGCTGCCCACAACACAGGCCCATACATGTATGTAATTTGGGACAGCCATTTGCCTGCCTGAAAATGTAAATTTGAAGCCACTATGGCAAACTAAGATCAGAGTAGTTTAGAATAGGAATTCAACCCTTAAGCAAAACATATATTAATGAACAAGCTTTCTTGAGTCAAAACTAACCCCTGTGCTCAGGCAGGGTCACCTAGAGCCAGTTGCCCAGGTCCACGTCCACCCGGCTTTTGAGTATCTCCAAGGTGGAAAACTCCATAACCTTCACAGTAAAAAAGTGTTTCCTTATCTTCAGATGGAGCTTCCTGTGTTTCGGTGTGTGCCCATTGCCTCTGGTCCTGTCACTGGGCACCCCTGGAAAGGACCTGGTTCTGTCTTATTTACACCCTTCCTTCAGATATCTATACACATTGAGGAAATTCCCTTTGAGCCCTCTCTTCTCCAATCTAAACAGTCCCAGCTCTCTCAGCTTTCCATCATAGGATAGTCGCTCCAGTCCCTTCATCATCTTTGTGACCTTTCGCTGGACTCTGTACAGTATATCCATGTGTCTTATACTGAGGAGTCCAGAACTGGACACAGTACTCCAGATGTGTCCTGGTTTCAGTAGAGACAGAGTTAATTTTCTTTCTAGTAGGACAGTATAGTGCTTTGTTTTGGATTTAGTATGAGAACGATGTTGATGACACACTGATGGTTTTAATTGTTGCTGGGTTACACCAAGTCAAGGACTTTTCAGCTTCTCACGCCCTGCCAGGTGCAGAAGAAGCTGGGAGAGCACAGCCAGGACAGCTGGCCCAGGCTGGCCAAAGGGACATTCCCTGCCATGTAATGTCATGCTCCCTATATAACTGGGGAAGCTAGCTGGGAGGTGGGATCAGTGCTCAGAAACAGACTGGGCATTGGATTGTTTTATTTTCCTTTTGCATGCAGTGAGCAATTGTATTTGTGCATCACTTGTATTATTGTTATTGCTGTTGTTATTCTCTTCATTTGTTATCTTATTAAACT
Organism: Grus americana; assembly: GCF_028858705.1. Classification (NCBI taxonomy): domain Eukaryota; kingdom Metazoa; phylum Chordata; class Aves; order Gruiformes; family Gruidae; genus Grus; species Grus americana. Next base: position 62,995,197 of record NC_072853.1, read on the forward strand.
GTCTTTATCTCAGCCCATAAGGTTTTTTTTTTTTCCATTTTCCTCCCCATCCCCTTGTGGGAAGAGGGATGAGCAAGTGACTGCATGGTGCTTAGTTATTGACTGAGTTTAAACCACAAGATGTGTCCTCACAAGTGTTGAGTAGAGGGGAAGGATCATCTCCCTCAGCTTGCTGGCAACACTCCTCCTAATGCAGCCCAGGATACCATTACAATTCTTTGCCACAAGTACACATTGATAACTCATGTTCAACTCGGTATCCATCAGTACCCCCAGGTCCTTCTGTGCAAAGCTGCTTTCCAGCTGGGTGGTCCCCAGCATATAGTGGTGCCTGGGGTTGTCCCTCCCCAGGTGCAGGACTTTGCACTTCCCCTTGTTAAACTTCATAAGGTACCTCTCAGCCTGTTTCTCCAGCCTATGGAGACCCCTCTGGATGGTAACATGATGTTCTGGTGTATCAGCCACTCCTCTCAGTTTTGTGTCATCACCACAAGTGGTTCATATGAACAAAGAAGTTTCAAAGTCAAAGTTTACAAATACATGGTCTATGGAGGGCAGTCCAGAGCCTGATGGGGCTGAGATAAGACTTCTGGACAGCAGAAGTCCTGAAAAGACTGTTCATATAACTTTTTTAACCAGAGAAAGGAAGAGAGAAGACATGGAGAATCCTATGTTTTACCCCAGGAAACATGCTTGATAATTGTTGGCTTTGATAAGAAGAAAATATATGATGAAACATTTTTTAATGTTAATAAACAAACAAACAAATGAAAATGGGTCTTATGCTTTTTTCTTCAGACTTTATACTCTAAATTAATAAAATCCAGCAGATGCAGAAAAAAGCAATGATAAAATTGAGTTTCTAAAAATCACATATATCTTGAACTAAAATGTTTGTCTAACTGTCATTATGCCAACAGTATGAGGAAGAAAAAAACCTCAAGTAAAAACAATCAAAATGCATTAGAAAAAAAAGAAAAAGAAAAGGAACTCCCTTTGCTTTCATTTCAATATCAGTTAAAATAAGTGTTTTCCTGGTAATATATTGAAATAATAACAATAAAAAAGTTTAATTTAAAAAGGTCTTTTTGGGAAAAAAAAATATAATTCATCTTGGTACTCCCTTTTGGAAGATTTTGTTCTGCCTGATGAATAAATATAGCAGAATTCCTTATCTAATGTTTTCATGTAATTAATGTTTTATGCAGTGGTTAATTATATATTGTAAAATATGTGTGTGTTCACACTGCAGCAAAGTTTGAACTTTGTGTGCAGTTTATATGTAAGTATGAGCAAAATAAGAAGAAAATGAAAGGCACAAATTAGCAGAGAGTTACTAGCTTAAGAAAAAAAAAGGTTTTAATACTAATTGTATCTTTATTTAAGCACGAGTGTTATAAACAGGACAAGCACACTGACTGAGAATGTTAGACTAAAGAGCAAATAGTGATGCAGGCATTTTTAATAGATGCTAAGTAATTTTAGGAAAAGGGGAAAAAATAAAACTCCAATGAAATTCCAGCTTATTAGAAGTACATGAGCTTTTGACACTGACTGTAGAGAATAAGGATTTCACCTTTTCTGTGCTTTGGAAAAAACCATGAACAGAGCACTGTCAAAAGGAACAGGTAAATTAATCATCCACAATCTCAGTAATAAGACTTTTCTAAATTACTTTGCTTTTTAAGCTATTAAATATATAGATTACTTAGCCTTAATTGACAGCTCATAAAGATAATTCCAGATTGCTTTATCTTAAGGTTTTTTCCTCTGAAATAACATGATACTGAAGGTCACGCAAAACCTTCATTCAGTAAGTATTGCTGCAGTATTTGGCAAGGTTTCCTTGCCTTGCAAAGTCAACTAATTCAAAAACTGTTAAATATTGTATAAGTATTTTTGTGTTTGGGATGAATAAGATATTGAAACCAAACAAAAGTATGGTTGTTAATTACAAAGCATCTCATTCTTGCATGCTTTCATTTCATTTCTGTAGCTAAGAGAATGTCTTAAAAGGATAACAGAAACACACTTGATTAATTTGTTTACAGTCAAGCAGTGAAGCATACACTAGGCGTTACACTTTGACTAGGTACACTGTAAAGGACACAAAGAAATCAGAATGACATATTAATTACTTATGAGTGGCTCAGATGAATAAAAATATTTTTGTACATGTGTATATTATCTTTATACATATATTTATGTCTATATATATATGTTTGAGGAAAAAGAAGTGCAAAATACTTTCTCCCTTCTCTTTATATGAACACTGGTTTATACTACTTTGTGGTTTTTTGTTTGAGGTTAGTGGGGGTATTTTTGTCATGAGCCTCTAATATGTTTTACAGGAAAATAACTCTTCAGCTACTACTTGTGATTCTTAAAGATTTGCTAGGGTGGCAGAGGAACACATACCAAGCTATAGCTTGGAAAAAGAAAGAAAAGCTTTATGTAGGCAAGACGTGAGCATAAAAGGATTCCCTCCATAAGCCAGGAAAAACACCATAGAATCTATTCCTGAAATGAAGGAGAGTGTGAAATGTTTCCAAAGCAAAGCAAGAATCAAAAATAGGATGAAGTAAGAAGACAAAAAGAGAAACCAGTCAGGAGTGCAACTGTCATAGATTCAAAGGCATCTCTGGACTTGTCAACATCACTGCCCGGTGAGCTTATGCAGAAACTTGCCTCTGGCTTTGTCAGATGCCACAGCTGGAAGACTATCTTCCACTTTTTGACTTTAGGGTCCTTCAAGTGCCATCTGAAAGAGTGCTGAGAGGCAGTGGAATAAACTGAATAGTGTTCCTACAATTATATATAATATAAAGGTCCTTTATATCTATAATATAAAGGTCTATTAGAAAAATATTTCTGACATACGAAGAACAGATATTGCCTATATACTAATATATTTATTGGAAACACAGAGTGTTCTTGATATAGTGTCCTGGGTTTTGGCTAGGACAGAGTTAATTTTCACAAGGGGCTGGGATGGGAAACAGCCAGGACAGGTGACCCAAACTAGCCAAAGGGTTATTCCCTACCATATGACATTATGCTCAACATATAAAGGCGGCTCGCCAGGGAGGAGCAGTGGCTCCAGGAGGGCTGGGTGTCTGGTCGTAGGGTAAACATATCACATTGGGTATCACCCACTTTGTGCATTCTAAGTTCTTCTGTTATTTTTCTTCTTCCTTTGCTGCTGTCCTAGTAAACTGTCCTTATCCTAACCCGTGAGTTTTACCTTTTGCTTATTATTCTCCTCATCCCACTATTGAGGGGGTGGGGGGTTGGGGGGGGAGGAGTGAGTGAGCAGCTGCATGGTGTTTACCTGCCAGCTGGGGCTAAACCACAACATATAGTAATCAATTCAGCCAGCACTTATGCAAAGTTTGCTTTTACACATTTTCAAATATTTAGCCGTAACCTCAAATTTTTAAACGTCAGAGACCTACGAAAGTTTTAAATGATAGAATGGGCTATGAAGTACAGCATATGATTCCATAATGGATCACAAACTCTATATCTTCTACTGTGAAGGGCAAGGATAGGACCTCCACCATCTGGAGGATTTCCCTTAAGTTCTGAATTTCAGTTATGTCTTATTAATTCTCTATGCATATTTATTACCACACTCTTGCTATAATCTTGAATGTACCCTTGTTTGTACCTTTAGAGGAATAACACCTGAGGTCTACTTTGAATAAAACAATCGATGGTTCAATGGAATTACCGAGTCAATATTAAAACAATCATAGAATCATGCAATCGTTTAGGTTGGAAAAGAGCTTTAAGATCATCAAGTCCAACTGTTAACCTAGCACTGCCAAGTCCACCACTAAACCATGTCCCTAAGCACCACATCTACATGTATTTTAAATACCTCCAAGGGTGGTGACTCAGCCACTTCCCTGGGCAGCTTGTGAAGAAAGGATTCAAACGAATCACAAACCAGGCAGTTATAGACCAATGAGCCCTAGCTGCTTTTGTTGATTTAGAGTTGACCAAAAATGACACAGTAGATGAAACATGAAAGTATACAAAGACTGCTTTTCTTTGAGCTCCCTCTGTATCACCAAGGCAGGAACAGGAGATTGTGTTGAACACTGAATTCAAGAAAGGGGATCTGGGTATCTGAATGTATGCTGATCAAATAATACAGATGTGCTTTGACAAAACCAAAATATGATTCTTGTTTTATATGTAAATATTTTATATGAATCTTTATATGAAACCTGCAGGTTTTCCAGCCTGGTCTGTGGAAAAGGTTACATCAGCTTGACATATAGTTTCAGGATGAGCAATCTTCCTACTGATCTTCAGCATTAAGACACTTCCAAAGACCTTCCTAAAGACAGGGTGAAGAACCCTTAGGTCTCAAATAAAATCAAATCATAAAGTAGCACTGCTTCTGTAAATAGTGACATATAGAATGTTCTTTTCAACAATAGAAGTGAACTAAAATCTTAAGAATCTTAAGCCTTCAAGCCAGAGAACTCTTTGAATAAGAAATTTTGTTTTGGAGGCACTAGCTCACTTAGTGTTTTGAACTTCTTTTATATACACAGATATATATTGTATGCATATTTATACATACACATGTAAATGTACAGATGAAAATCACTGTTTGGGAGAATGGATGACTCATATTGAATGGAATGATTACAACATATTCTGGATCATCTCAACAGACAAATGATTATTTTTCTTTTTTTTTTTTTTTTCCCTTCTAATGGAAATTTAGCTTATTTAGGGGAAAAAATTTTCTTGTTCATTTTTTAGCTAAAATTTTAGGGAAAGATAATATTAAAGTTAGGGAATTTCTTGACAGCAAATAAAAACACATTCATGTGAAAAATGCATTCAAATTGTAATACTCTGTTTAGAAGAGGAGAGAAGAGAGAAGAGAGAAGAGAGGAGAGGAGAGGAGAGGAGAGGGAATAGTTCCAGTTGGAAGGGATGTACAACAATCATCTTGTTCAACTGTCTGACACTTCAGGGCTGATCGAAAATTAAAGCATGTTATTAAGGGCATTGTCCAAATGCCTCTTAAACACTGACAGGTTTGGGGCATCAACCACCTCTCTAGGAAGCCTGTTGCAGTGTTTGACCACCCTCTCAGTAAAGAAATGCTTCCTCATGTCAACACCTGGTGCAGCTTTGAACCAATTCCAGGCATCCTGTCACTGGATCCCAGGGAGAAGAGCTCAGCACCTCCCTCTCCACTTCCCCTCCTCAGGAAGCTGCAGAGAGCCATGAGGTCACCCCTCAGCCTCCTTCTCTCCAAACTAGACAAGCCCAGAGTCCTTAGCCACTCCTCATAGGGCATGCCTTCCAGCCCGTTCATCAGCTTTGTTGGCCTCTGTTTTCCTTGGGAAAATTCTGAAGGAAAAAAAAAAAGTTTTTAAATTTACAAACTTTCTGGTTTTATTGGCCTTGCCTTGCCTTGCCTTGCCTTCCCTTCCCTTCCCTCTGTGAAATATCTCCCAGCTGACCCAGATTACTTTTCTTTCAATGCCTCCAAACAACCTATCCTGTTGTCACTGTCCTGTTGGTTCTGGTTGGATTACCAACAGTTTGAGCTGAGCCACCAAGACAAGACTCAACACCCAAGCAGCATTGTCTGCTAAACTCATTCTGTGACTCTTCTTCAGGACTCTATGTTATTTCTTTCCTGTATGAAATAGGAAGTATATAGTAATAATGTTTCCACTGCTTATTGATGTAGCTCAGAGGTGGAACTACTGTATCAGGACAGTTTATTAAGTTCATTATGATCTTCGCTTGCACAGAAGAATTTATTTTCTGAATAAATGCACTGTAAATAATGAATATCCATTAGCTACATTAACAATATTTCTAAAACTTAATTTTTTAATGTTCAGCCATTATACAGACTCCTACACTCAAAATGAGAGCTAGGAACTTTCACTCTATTAAAATAGTAAACATTGAAACAGAAACTGTTTTTTCCTTACTTAGACCAACTCACTAAAAGAGGAGGAAGCTCCTATCATGGGAGCCATGTTACTGTTATGCATTTAAACCACTTTTTCACAAACACTAAAAAGCTGCAGGAGGAAGCCCCACTAAATGTTCCTATCTTTTGTTTTTTGAAGTTGTTTTTGTTAATAATGTTTTCAGAGGCATGAAAACTCAAAATAAAACTGTATGAAACACAGAAAATAAAGTTTGTATTTAGTTTTACTGTACATTCAGGAAGGCAAAGTGCTGTGCAAGTTGGTGTTTCTTTCCTAAGTAAGAATAAAATGAATAATAAGGAAGTACCTTAAAATAAATGTCATAAGTCTAAATATATGGATTTTGTTAAATCTCTTTTTGTTAATTGGATGGACTTACTAATTTTTAATCACTTGGATTGTGGAAAGGGTCAGGGTTTACAGCGCTTTCAGAGTACAAAAGAAACATCCAATACAGAAAATTTTGTATTTTCAATCAATTTCAAACTGTACTACAGAACCTAAGATTGCACAAAAAGTAGTACTGTATGTTTGTCATTCAGAGGAGGCCAAACCTCAGTGAAAATCTCTACAGCTGCAGTCACTACACTTCACATGGCTTTGCCATGCAACTCAGTTCACACCATTTTCCCCAAACCAAATCTAAATTAAGTTTTCTGCCCAATTTACTCAATATTTCGTTGCAAACTGTGACTGTACAGTAACAGTAAAAGTAAAACTTTGGTAGAAGATTAAATCTTTTTTTGGACTATTTTTAAGGCCTGGCTCTGCTGCTGTGTCCTGGTTTCAGCTGGGAAAATGTTGTTTTTCTTTCTAGTAGCAGGTATATTGCTGGTTTTGGATTTAGTATGAGAATGATTTTGATGACACACTGGTGTTTTCAGTTGTTGCTGGGTAGGTGCAGTGCCTACACTAAGCCAAGGACTTTTCAGCTTCTCACGCCCTGCCAGGTGCAGAAGAAGCTGGGAGAGCACAGCCAGGACAGCTGGCCCAGGCTGGCCAAAGGGACATTCCCTGCCACAGAATGTGGAAGCTAGCTGGGAGGTGGGATCACTGCACGGAAACAGGCTGTGCATCTGGGTTTTTTTCCACGGGTGGTGAGCAATTGCATTTGTCCATCATTTCTTGTTGTTGTTGTCATTGTTATTTTTATTATTAAAAATAATAATAATTTTCCTTTGTTATCCTATTAAACCGTCTTTATGTCAACCCATGAGGCTTTTTTCCTATTCTCCTCCCCATCCCACTGGGGAAAGAGGGGTGAGCGAGCAGCTGCATGGTGCTTACTTGCCAGCTGTGGTTAAACAACATGCTGGTATTTTAGGAAGAACACTAGAAAAACTGCTGTGGGTCAGACTAGAGGTCCATTCAGCCCAGTACTGACAGTGGTCAAAAGGGAATGTCTTGAAGAAAAGAGCAACATGGGGCAGACACATAAGCAGAAGTATTTTTACTTCCTTTAAAAAAATAAATTTGTGTCAGCTTAAATAATTCACTGGAAAGAATCTCAGTTTGAAAGGAAGAAGTGAAAAAGAAGAAAAAGTACCACAAACTTCTCTTCACGCCAGTCTACTTCTGAGGGACCTGTGAACTACCTAGTTCAATCTCTTACTAGGAAAAAGGGAAGACGAAGTGATTCAAGTGGCCAGTTGGCTACCTCCAGCCATCAGCATGCAAGAAAAAGGCAGCAGGAGAAAGCACAGCTGCAAACAAGACTTGTATAGCAGCCAGTAAAGAGGGATCCATCTGACTCAGTCACATTTCTTCCACATTAGCAGTTTTTCCTGAAAAAAAATTTCTGTAAAAGTGTGTGGATCATAGAAAAGACAGACAAGTTACACATATGCAATGTCCAATCACTCTTCAGTAAGTAATTTTATTAGCAGGTACCATAAGGAAAGGATAGGAATATAGGTCTTGAATAGCATTTAGATTTAGATACCTTTTCCTTAATAAATGACTATGTGATATACTGGAGAGCTAAACATTGTGTTTCACATTTTCAGTCATAATGTCTCAAATTATGACCTTTGTTATAGATGTGCTGCTCTAGTGATATCCAAGGTAGAAGCTGGCCTTATTTATTCACTTATAATTCCCAGTTAATTGCTTTCTAGGGGTAGACATCATTGCCCTAGTCTGAAATAAGAGTTCAAGAGCCCTTGAATATCCACCAGACTAGATATTAGGAGAAGGAAAAAGGGTTTTTTTCTGTAGTTTCTCACTTGAATAACAGAGGATGTCAATTACAACAATGTTAACAGCTGGTACTATGTGTGCATAGCTTTGTAACATTATAATTACAGTCTCAAGGCTGAGAAATGACTGCATGATAATGAATCTGGAGTTCAGGAAACAATGTTTTCACACGACTGTGTGTGTGTTTCCAGGATATGTTTCATTTCAAGTACATCCATAACATGATAAATATATCTTTATACTTACTAAGAAGCCAAAATAGATCCAAAAAGTCAATTTATAGTCAAAGGACGATCATTAAAGAAGAGTGCTGAACAACTGTAGGAGCAAAGTTGTCAATAACAGCATGAGCTAATCAATTTAATGCAGAATTGACACTTGTAAGCAAGGTCGATTCAAAAAAACCCCAAACCCAAACAAAGAATAAATCCTCCTTATAATCTCTATCAGTTCTGTAACACTGGAAAGAATCTTTTCCCTGTTGGACAGCTTGGCATCATGAGATACCTGTCTGAGTCTTCTTCACTGTTACAGAAAGGAGGTGTTGGTAACAATAAGAGTTCAATTCAGAAGTCTGAAAGAGAAATAATCCTTGTTTGTACAACCTCAGTCCTATTTAACTTATTTCTAGAAGATAGGACACTTTTTACAGGAAAGAAAAAATTCTGATAGGCTTCAGCTATAAAGACAAGTTCCCTACATCATTCCAGTTATTTAAGGAGGCAGAATAAAAGATAGATACATTTTCAAGGAAGACATGCATTAAATAAAAATTCAAGTCGGCAACCAATATAAATCCCAACAATGTTCTTCGGATTTGACCATTCGGTATTTCCCTTTATCAAAGCAATTTTTGTATCTTTTTTAGAACAGAACACACACAATGTCAGAAGACATATATCTTTAGTTACTTGGTATTAAGACAGAATTAGCAGTAAGGTTCATATACTGTATAAAGTTAATATCCCCACAGACATTTTAACACAGCTGGTGTATCTGTGATTCAATTGAAAGATATAATGATTGAAAGATAATAGTGTAAAATTAGTCTGCCTTGCCACAAAACTGATGGAAATTTAAAATTCAGTTTATTGCACATATGTCTCTTTCTCCGCATTGCAGTACTTTTAAAAACCAAGCAAACAATGATACAGTGATACAGGTGTTTTTAACAGGCACCTTGAAACAGCAAAATAGGAGCTGGAAGACAGGGATGGGGAGCAGAACGAAGCCCCCATAATCCAAGGGGAAATGGTTAGCGACCTGCTTACACCATGTAGACACACACAAGTCTATGGGCCTGGATGAGATCCAGCCAAGGGTACTAAGGGAGCTGGTGGAAGTGCTCACCAAGCCACTCTCAATTATCTATCATCACTCCTGGATAACCTGTGCGGTCCCAGTTGACTGGAAGTTAGCAAATATAGCACCTATCTACAAGAAGGGTCAGCAGGAGGATCCAGGGAACTACAGGCCTGTCAGTCTGACCTCAGTTCCAGAGAAGGTTACGGAGCAGATCATCTTGAGTGCCATACAGGATAATCAGGTGATCAGGCTCAGTCAGCGTGGGTTCATGAAAGGCAGGTTCTGCTTGACCAACCTCATCTCCTTCTATGAAAAGCTGATCCGCTGTGGATGTTGTCTACCTAGATTTTAGTGGAGCCTTTGACACTGTTTCCCACAGCATGCTCCTGGAGAATCTGGTTGCTCGTGGCTTGAATGGGTGTACTCTTCACCAGGTAAAAAACTGTCTGGATGGCCAGGCCCAAAGAGTTGAGGTGAATGGAGTTAAATCCAGTTGGTGGCCGCTCACAAGTGGTGTTCTCCAGGGCTCAGTATGGTGACCAGTTCTCTTTAATATCTTTATCAATGATCTGGACAAGGGAATTGAGTCAAGTCTTGGCCACTTTGCAGATGACATGAGGCTGGGCAGGAGCGATGATCTGCTTAAGCGAAGGAAAGCTCTGCAGAGGGACCTGGACAGGCTGGATCGATGGGACAAGGCCAACTGTGTTAGATTCAACAAGGCTCAGTGCTGGATCCTGCACTTGGGTCACAACAACCCCATGCAACGCTACAGGCTTGGGGAAGAGTGGCTGGAAAGCTGCCTGGCAGTATAAGACCTGGGGGTGTTGGTTGACAGCCCGCAGTGTGCCCATGTAGCCAAGAAGGCCAACAGGATCCTGGCTTGCGTCAGAACTAGTGTTGGCCAGCAGGACAAGGGAAGTGATTGTTCCCCCGTACTCGGCACTGGTGAGGCTGCACCTCGAGTGCTGTGTTCAGTTTTGGGCCCCTTGCTACGCAAAGACATTGAGGTGCTGAAGCCTGTCCAAAGAGGGGCAGCGAAGCTGGTGAAGGGTCTAGAGCACAACTCTTATGAGGAGCAGCTGAGGGAATTGGGGTCATTTAGCCTGGAGAAGAGGAGGCTGGGGCAGACCTTATCGCTCTCTACAGCTACCTGAAAGGAGGTTGTAGCCAGGTGGGTGTTGGTCTCTTCTCCTAAGTATCAAGGAATAGGACAAGAGGAAATGGTCTCAAGTTGTGCCAGGGAAGGTTTAGATTGGATATGAAAGGATTATCAAGCACTGGGATAGGCTGCCCAGGGAAGTGGTTGAGTCACCATCCCTGGAGGTATTTAAAACACATGGTTTAGTGGTGGACTTGGTGGTGTTAGCTTTAGGGTTGGACTTGATCTTAAAGGCCTTTTCCAACCTGAACGATTCTATGATTCTGTGATTCTATGAATTCAAATTACAGTCTTTAATACCACAGAAGAAACTAATATAAACCAAATAACTCTTTCCTGTACAATCTTTGGACTGCAGCACCATATTTAACTTCATATATTACTAAACACTGAAACAAATATATTAGGTGCTAAATAAAACTCAACCATGTCATTTAAGCATCTTGATTTTTAGTTTTCTTTCTTGTTGCATAATTCACAGATACTAAGAAAGCTCTTAACAGAGAAATTGTTGCAGCATATGTAGCCTTTTTGTAGCAAAATTGGGAAATTTTATTTCTTAGATCTTTATGGCAGGCTAATAAAGTGCCACAATACAAAGTCTACAGACTACAATAGCCTGAAAAGGGATTTATCAAAGTATTTTATTAACTTGCATCTGTTCAACAGTGCCATAGCTAGTACGCTCATTTAAGAATATATTGATACCATAATAAATTAAAGTAATTTCAGAGTTTTATGTAACTTGAACAAATTCAAAATAACCAATGGAAATTATCCAGGTTTCCTAATATTGCACTCTAACAGACCTTCAAACTGGCTCTTCCATTCAGGATGAATGATAAACTCCTCAGCTATCTTCTGTTAAAAGAATATCAACTCTATGATTAGAGATTACTTCCTCCCCCTCTCTTCTGCCCCCTGAAAACTTAATAATCATAGGATTACAGTAATGTTTGGAAAGGACCTCTGAAGGTCATTTAGTCAAAGCTCTAGATCAAAGCAGTATCACCAATAATGGATTAAGTCAGTCATGGTTTTGCCTCATAAAACCATGAAAACCTCCAACGATAGACAGCTTGGAATCCACTATGACCCTCAGACCTCTTCAGCAGGGTGGTCCCCAGATGATGTGGATGCACAGGGCTGCTTGTTCCACCTGAACTACAAAACTTTGCTCTTCTCCTTGTTGACCTTAATGAAGTTTCTGTCAACTAAATTCTCAGGTTCCTCAAGGGATGAAAGTTCTACCATTCAATATGCCAACAGCTTGTCTACATGAATTTAGTATCATCAATACTAAATGCAATCAATAATGCAAAGTTTTTAATATTTAAATCTACACTACTTATTCAATGAGAATTACCACAGAAAACAAAGCTTTTATAGATTACTAAGTAAAAATATAGATTTAAGTGTCAGGAATCCAATCCTATTAACAAATCACTAATCTTGAGTGGCTGAGAAGGTATTCTGTAATTTTTTAATACTCTATTTTGTATGAATAATATTAATTTATACTTTGTATAAAAAGAATGTTATTAATTTACTCTTCATTTTGCTATATAAAACCTGAAGAAGATGTTGCCATTTGTAGGAATTGACACCAAGATTGATATTATTTCTGATATTAATTTCTGTTACTTTTTTGGTTAAAAAAAAAAAAAGTGGATACCTAAATGTGTTACCTGTAATTATTGATTAACTATGTCTTCTTACTTTAATAATATGTACTATATAGGTGTAATTTTTTCTGTGTAAGCAATCCATTTTGCTCTATGCAAAAAACATAGTTGATGTGTGAAGAAATGTACATGCATTTTAGCTTCAGAAGAAACTGATATTTTTTAAAGTCTTTCTGCTGAAAGTGATAAGGAAGATTTTGTCAGATACAGTATTCAAATATCTTGACCAATTCTATTTATAGAATCATAGAATCCTAGAATCATAGAATGGTTTGGGTTGGAAGGGACCTCAAAGATCAGCTAGTTCCAACCCCCCTGCCATGGGCAGGGACACCCTCCACTAGACCACGTTGCCCAAAGCCCCATCCAACCTGGCCTTGAACACTTCCAGGGAGGGGGCAGCCACAACCTCTCTGGGCAACCTGTTCCAGTGCCTCACCACTCTCACAGTAAAGAATTTCTTTCTAACATCTAATCTAAATCGACCCTCCTTCAGCTTAAACCCATTACCCCTTGTCCTGTCACTACACTCCCTCATAAACAGTCCCTCTCCAGCTTTCCTGTAGGCCCCTTCAGGTACTGGTAAGCCACAATTGGATCTCCCCGGAGCCTTCTGAGCCTTCTTTTCTCCAGGCTGAACAATCCCAACTCTCTCAGCCTGTCCTCACAGGAGAGGTGCTCCAGCCCTCTGATCAGATTTGTGGCCCTACTCTGGACTCGCTCCAACAGCTCCATGTCTTTCCTGTACTGGGGACCCCAGAGTGGACGCAGTACTCCAGGTGGGGTCTCACAAGAGCGGAGTAGAGGGGCGGGATCACCTCCCTCGACCTGCTGGTCACACCTCTCTTGATGCAGCCCAGGACACGGTTGGCTTTCTGGGCTGCAAGCGCACACTGTTGGCTCATGTTGAGCTTCTCATCAATCAACACCCCCAAGTCCTTCTCCTCGGGGCTGCTTTCAATCCATTCCTGCCCAGCCTGTAGTCGTGCTTGGGATTGCACTGACCCATGTGCAGGACCTTGCACTTGGCCTTGTTGAACTTCATGCATTTTGCACGGTCCCACCTCTCCAGCCTGTCAAGGTCCCTCTGGATGGCATCCCTTCCCTCCAACATGTCAACCACACCACACAGCTTGGTGTGTACTTAAAGTTAGCCACAGGAATCGAAATATGCGGAAACAAGAATTATTTTTTTCTTCTTGTCCACAACTATCATCTAAGTAAATTTCTATATCAATTCAAATGAAAGAAAAAAAAATCCTCTCATGCACACATACACACTTTCACTATAAAAATAGAATTAAAATATATGTAAAAGTAAAAAACTGTTACTTATATGATGTTGATTAAAACTACCTGAACTTATATTTCTTATGAAATTTCACCAAATACGCTGTTCATTTTCTTCAACTCTACTCATGCTTGATTTACGTTTCTAAGAAATTGATTTTTGCTGCACATATTGCATATATTTTATTGCATATTTTTCATATATTCCACAAATATTCATTGAAAGAAAGTGACTGAAGTAAGAGAATTTTACTCCTTATTCTAGAAGTTCTTTCATAGTCAGTGACTCAATAAAGCTTAACTAGCAAAAATTCAGAAACTGACAGAGATGAATTTGTCTGTACTAATAAGATAACCCCAAACATTAGTAAGTTCTAAGTATACATGATATTTTAACAAAAATATCTACTTACAGTAATGAAAGGGTTTATATAAAGAAGCTGACATTCCAAGTAATTAATTTGTGGCAAGGTACTCAGTCTACTGAGATGTGTTTACCACTTAATTGTTGAAGCAATGGTTACCACTTAGACCTCAGTATTGGTCTCCAGTCTTGTAATTGTCTTCTACGTGAGTGACGTGCTCCTCCTTTGTGAAGGACACTGTGAAAGTCCACTCCATTAGCACAGTAGCCTGATCACATGGAACAGATTTCACAATTGGAGCCCTTCCTGTCAGTTTTTGCTACTAAAATGTTTTTTTGGTTACTTATCATCTAGAATGATATAGTTATCTCAGTTATCTGAGATAAAATTATTAGTAATACTAGTAGTAGTATATTATATATAGTATGTGTATACATATATATCGTGTATAATTATTGCCATTGCAAAATGTTTTCTCTTATCACTGGATTAAACAGGTTTCCTATCAGAAGTCTTGCTGGAGAAGATAATATATAGTAGACATGGAGATATCTAACTTTTAAGCATGGAGTCTATTTTTCAGACTATGTTGGGAGGGGAGCTGGCACTGTAAATCAAATAATTTTAGATCCTGGTACACAACAACTTTAAAGGCTGATTAAAAAACCCAAAATAATCTTCCCATGCTTCTCATTAGTCATATGGAAAAGCAGGGGGGTAGGGAAAAGTGATCAGACTGTTACAAAGCAAGGGACCACTCAGGTTGTTACTCTTAAGGAGTCCAAGGATGACAAACCAACCCATCTGCAGTTTTACCACCTGACAGACACAGAGGCAACTTGCTGCTGTGCTAATCTGGGGAAATGGCTGAAAATAAACAGACGCCTCCCCTGAAAACAACAACAAAAAAGGATTAGCAAGGAAAAAGTAACCTGGTACCTCAGTTTCTCTGGGAATGGAATACTAGTATCCCCACAATGATTACTTTATTCTTTGAAAAGCTTAGCATTGTAATACTGAATGCAATTAATCCTTATAGGACCATTTGTGTTGATATATTGATTTCTTCAGGCTTTCAGGTATTTTACAATATTTATTTAAGGGAGAAAAGTGCAAGTGTTTTGCAGGTTTTGCTAAAATGTGTTCCTAAACCAAGAGGCCAGAAAAGTTATATACAGCCTAGATCTATGATACAAAACTCGAAGACCAGAATTGTTTAACTGAGATAGTGGTTCAACTTACAAAATATTTCCTTGTTGTCAAGACTCTTCATTGTGCCTTTAACCCTTTTTACATTTTACAGAAAAAATAAAAAAAAAACCCAGGCTATTTCTTTTCTTGAACTCATTTCACTATTTAGTAAGTCTCAGTATGACATATCTCAAAGTAATATAAACATAAAAAGTTGAAAAATCTAGTGCAGATAGAAGTCCATTCTATTGACAAATAATGAAATTCTTTTCAAAGCTAGCACAAAGCTTCATGTGTCCTGCCCCTCCCCTCAGATTTTATTTTCCCCATAGTTGTCTGTCGTTTCTTTCTCTTAAGATTCTAGGGAACTTTCTGGGCTTAGACTTTAATATTAGTAATCTTATTAATCTTTTAAACTTTCACAAGCCTTAAGTGCGAAAACAACATATGGCTGTGCAACAGAGCACCTCTGGAGATTTTATACTCTTCGAACAGCACATAAAATCTTATGTTGTGTTCATTCTTATTCATTGCTTGTCTGTCCATATTTTAACCCTGCAAGTATCAAGGTATCAGTCTAATTCATTATGTTTTATTCGGTACCATCTGCACCTTACGGATTGTATTCATGGAAAATTAAAATCTCCTTTCACAAGGGCAGTGCATAGGTGTTATCGCAGTAACAGATATATTCCTGCAATGAACAGCAAGATATGTGACTACTTCTTTGACCAAGGCACTCGCAACCTTCCCAGGCCAATAAGCTGCAATTGATATATAACATAGAGTATTCAGTCAGGATTATGGTTCCTGATTCCTAGGACATCAGAATGCAATTACAGTCAGATATTTTAGAGTCTAATGACCCACTCTTGCAATTTATTAAACAAGGGAGGACCCTTGTTTATATTAGGTGATTAAAGAATGACACTACTGAATGCAGAATCCCATTTAAAAATTATATCGAGAACATTAAGGAAGCATAGTTAAGCATGCATGTCATTAAAAGCTAGTGCTTTATCAATTTTTAATAATAAATGGAAACTGTATAGATGTATATTGCATACAAAAGACATTAAAAGAACATTAAGGTTGCAAAATCAAACATTCAAAAGTTAGGGAATGACAGACTTAATTAGCCCTCTTGTGCATAGGCATTATGATAGTTTTTCTCAACAATACATAGGAAATCTGTATCAGAGCCAAGAAGGACTACAAAAATCTTGGTTTCCTTGGTTTCAGCTTAGAGGCTGAGCTATAAATGGCTATCTTTTCCTTTTCTACAGTCTTCTGCATACCATCTTCTTCACAATTCCTGCAAGAAAAGGTAGCTATGATCAAGTACAGATAAAGATATCCTTTCCCAGAAGGAAGCTACTGTAGCCGCTGGTAAAAGGATAAGCTAGGAAGGATAATATAGAAGGATAATACAGAATAAGGCATAGCACATATCCCTGTGTCAGCTTGTGCCTTCATGAGAATCATGTCCTTGCTCCAAATCTTACTGGGCCTGAGGAAACTTTTGTGACTGACCAGTATTTCTGTAATCCTGAGGAAACACAATAAATATTTCTCAAAAGCACTTTGACAGACCACACCCATTCTTGGGAGAGGCCATTAGTCCGTATTAACTGAAACAAAGAAGAAACACAGTTCAAATTTAACCCTGTTAATGAAATATGAGGGTTTTCTCTTGGAAAAGGTTGATGCTGTCCTTAGTCTGTTATGAATTTTCAATCCGCATCACAAGGGATGATTTCAAACATAAATGAGAGTAATTATATAAGGTGAGAATCAGAGATGATCATTCATTGCCACAGGAGTAAATATTACTTAGAATCATAATAGCAATTATGATTATTTATATCAGTCCTATATAGAAGTCTTTTCTCCTTTCTGTTTAGCTGCAAGCTAAAAACAAAACACAAAGGGTGTGCACAGACATCACACACTTGCTTATTCTGCTGTGTGCTTTGTAAGCATTATTGCTGCTGAGATAAACTGAGTCATGTTTATAGGACTACCGTCATGCTTGATTGGATAACCAAGATCTTGTGTTCCTTGATGGTACTAAGTACATTTGTTGCTCTTAGGGGAGGGATCATCAAGAAACTACAAACTTCTGTGTGTGTGCATGGATTTTTTAAGGAGCTAGCAATTAAAACAATTGCAGGGTACTTTTTTTTTGCTTTGTCTTTATGCTGAGCACATTACATTAGCATCCACCTTGCCAATTACTGCCACTGTAAACACCTAAAGGCATAAAGAGTCCAGTATTGCTCAAACACCATGGAACAGCCACTGAAAGATGCAACTCCAAATTAATATACTAAAACCAGTTTCAAGTAAGATAAAACTATTTTAAGGTATCACAAATGAGTGTATTAAAGTAATCACTCTTCCGGGAGAATTAATATCAGGTCTAAATTCTTTATTCACTGCATTGTGCAGAGGAATTAACGTAAGCTTCAAAACATGGCCTAAGTGGAAATTAAATGAAAATAACAAAATGCTTAATGGACGTTTTTATTACTTTATTTCTTTTGTTGGCATATAGTATTATAAAATCACCCATGTATGGTTTCATTTACTTTGTATTTCACCTTCTACCTCACAAACTTCATCAAAGATCAAAAGAATGGATAAAACAACAAAAAGCTTGTACCTCTTTTCATAAATAACTGTCACTGGATATCTAAACAAAGTCACAATTCATCTCATTCATTGCCATTTCAGCCTTTAGCAGATGTGTGCTTTGAACAAATTTATTTGCCTTATGAATAAAGATTAGCACTCTTCTGTTCAACTCTGTTGGAGAGAATATTATTCTACAGTAAATGGACATGAAATTCAACAGTGGGGATATTTAAAATAAAATTGACCAGCTTCATTGGCTACATTTTCAAAGCACGACATGGGAGGGATTCATACAAATACTGTTAATAAAAAGCTTTACAAATGTGCACCTTTATCTCTGTTTTTAAACTAAAGATCATTTCTAACTTCTGTGAGTGAGGAAATGTAAAAGATGGAAAGAAAATGAAGTAAAACCTACTGATTAGAGCTTTTAAAGTTAAAAACACTCAACCATGTCCAGTTAGGCAATGAATTTGTAATCTTGCTAGCTAAGAGCTAAATATTAGTATCGGAGGGAGGCACTCACGAGTCAGACAATTTGGTTACGTTTTGGCTACCTGTCTTAGCTAGTTGTAATAATGGCTTTATAGGTAAAGGAGTAAAGGAAGAATAATGAAACAACAGGACATTAAATTTTAGATATTGTTAGACAGTATCTGACTTCAGCAAGGGTAGCTGTTGCTAACTATTTATCTGTCAATTCTCCTTGTGATTTAAGCATTATCTTTGTCATACCTGGATGAAAAGCAAATAGAGAAGTAAAACCTATGTAAAAATGAATGGTATTAGATGAAAATGGAAGCACAACTATACATACTTAAAGTGACAGAACATATCTTCCAAAAACCACATTTTTTTTTTAAAACCCCAAGGACTTTTATCTTTATCCATATCCATTTTTTTCTCATAGGTGAAAAAAATCTTCCATCAATAGCAGCCTGGAATGTCAAATACAGTTTTGCTGGATGTTGAATTGTCAAAAAAACCCCCAAAACTAAAACCCAAAAAACCCAATAAACATTTATGACTGGAAGGCTGTATTGGACTTGTAAATAAGGTTGAGAATGCTGAAGGTAAAAAGAAAAAAACCCAACAGTTTTTTCAAAGTGAAAGTGCATATAAATTATAGAAGAGGAAAACATAAGGGAAAATGATCTTAGTTTTCTGGACAATATCATCCCTCTGTATTAATACTAGATTATAGTCAAGGACTAGGGCTTTATCATCAAAGACCAGGATATTTTGGTCCCAGGAACCTATAGGTTATTGCTTTCTCTGTTACTTTTTTTTTTTTTTTTCAGGAATAATTTATACTGCCAGCCCCAAAGAATAAAAAGGGGGCGGGGGGGGGACACGGACGAGACACGACACAACCAACAAACCAAACCAAAAAAAAACACCACGAGCTTGATTTTTTCACATCTCATTATAGTAGCAAATGTTAATAATTTCAAAATAAAATGTATTTTCCCCCCAAGACTTTTAAATAAATAATAACAGTGGTAGTAACAGTAATAATATAATAAATTATTGCCATATGGCTCTCACTCCTGATCAGGGGAATAAATGAGAGAACCATGCATGATCACTTACTATGCTCAGAGGGTCTATAGTCATTTATGGTGTTTTTAAATATATTGTTGATGTGGAGAATCATAGTAACCGATATTAGTTTTTTAATTAATGTTCATATTACCTGCTGGCTATTATTTTGTTTGACTTTCCAGAGTTAAATCAAAAAGACCTCTAGCACAATTAAATTGTGATTAACAATAACATACCATCTAGGAAAATATCATAGAAGAACAGTGAATTTTCTCGTTTGATAATCACCAAGCTCACAAAAGGGTTTGTTATATTTGACAGTGAGAGGAGAGAGGAAGGAGAACCTGGGATCAAGGGGTGTGACTGTTCACAGCTACTGCCTGACACACAACCGCCACAGCAGGGTAACCGGTTTCTCCAAGGCACATGGGTGGAAAACAGCAAAAATGCCTGCGCAGTTAGTTACTGTATCTGAGCATCACATTAAAAGCTGTCTCAGATATTAGGAAGAATCAAGATCAAATGATGCAGAACCGCCTGTGGGCTTGTTTACCTTGTTTCTATCTGTAAATGACCCCAAGTCAAGCTAAACAGTTCCTAGTACCAAAGCTACCTTGTGTCTAAAGAAATTATAGGTAGCTTCTACTCTGCACTGCAGCATGGAATACAGAAATATCTGGTAACAGACTGAAGAGAAGTATTTTGTCTCCTCCAGACCACAAGTCAATTTGCTTAGAAGAGCCAAATTTAACACGGTGTTCCAGAAAATGACAAGATTTAGGGAAGACTGAGGTGGAAAAACATAATTGTTACAAGCTTTCTCTCTGCTTACTATCTAACTGAGGCAAATGAATGTTGTTTTGTTTTGGAAAAAAAAAGCAAGCCGTTCTGACTAGCATTGTTTTCCAGACATGGACTTAACAGAAGTTTTTTACAAGGGATTACAGACCAAGAAGGTGTCAGCACTGCTACGTGTCCGTGACCACTTCATATGCACTTACCATTCCCATATCCATCATGTGTCATCTTTCAACTGTCTAGCTCAGGTTATCTAAATCCACATTTTACTTACGTATATTGTTGTGTGACGTTAGGACTTCTCTTCCCTCCTGACTTTCTTGGGTACCCTTTTTAATAAGGATCTGCTTATCTGATCAGAGCAAAGATCTGCTAGAGCTGGGTCCTCCGACTGAGTCAAGTATCTATGCACAGGAGCAGCCATTCAAATAGATGCTCAAATGCCTTGTAGGTATTTCTGTGGTTGTCCTGGATAACCATGGCAGAATCTTGTAAGATATGATGAACTGTTGCCCTGTCCCTCTTACACACTATTTTAACAAGAGAATTGCCTTCATGTAATGGAGAACTTTTTTAACTGCCTGTTGCTGTCTTCAGAAATGTGCCTGATGTAGTAACTGGTGTATAGAGTATAAGCTTTCTGGGAACGGCTGAGACTGTTACTGGAACGTGGATGCTCCTTAAAAGAGGTAGTGAACATACCTATACAAGGGATGCCATCACTTGTTTTTAGTGGGCTTAGTGTATGGCAAAGACAAGGTGAGGAAGTTAGCCGATAGTTAGCAGTTGTGAGAAGCAGTAGCAAAATGACACAACCCCAGCAAACAGCCAGCGAGCAAAAGGAAATGGTCAAATGGCTGAACAATCAGCCAGTTTTCCATTTGGGAATTACACATGAGTCACCACTCATCTCTCTAACTAGGAAGTCTGCGGTTTCTTTGATTACAACTGAAACTGGGCTGGGAGCTGCTTACAGTTCCTAGTCATACCCTGCAGAAGTACAGCTGGGATATGTCCCCATTGCTGGACAGTCCCTGCATCCAAGAATGCAAGATCACTAAGATATGCTACATATGTTTTCATATGTGACACGTCATGTCTGTTTTTAAAATATTGATTGTTCTGTACACTCAAAGTAGGTGACCTACCTAAGGTTTCTTTTTTTCATTTAATTTAATTAGTTATAGGAGTGCTAGTTATGGCAAGGTGTATTTTTTTGCCTGGTTATCTTTATGAATTGTGTTATGTAAGACGTGATTTATTTGCTCAAGCATCTATTTAAATGCAACTATCCCTGCTTGCTCATCTGAGACCATGGCATACCACTTTATTGTACTGTGTCATTTTTTTGTTTTCTTATGCTTGTAAAATATTTTTGGTATAGCTATGATTTCTCATTTCTTTAAAATAGAGTGGACAGCAAAAGACTTAAACAAAACAAAGCTTTATTAAGCTCATAAATATAGATAGGGAGAAACCTGAGAACAGAAAACTAAGACCTTCCAACCGCCAAGAGGAAGAAATAGAGCTTTTTATGTTATCTAACAATCTGGTAGATTTAATCAGGAAAAAAAAAAAGAGAGAGAGAACTGTGAAATCAAAGTTTAATATAAAATCAGAGGAAACTTTATTGATCTGTCCGTATTTTGCCTCGTGTTTGTTGCATAACAACTGAGTGAGAGGGAATTTTTGCCACCACAATTGTCAGAGCTCTGGAAAACTTAAGGTGCTTGTGAATATGCTGGTAAAGTACTGGAGGAAAAGAAGTGGCTAGTTCATAGAATCAAAACCATAGAATGGTGGGGGTTGGAAGTAACCTTTAAAGATCATCTAGTCCAAACCCCTGCCATGGGCCTGATGTATAATTTGGAAAAGGACTCAGAAGAGTTTTGCAGGAAAGCCATAAGAAGCTGACCTGACAAGACTCATCCTTGAAGGGAGGCAGCCACTGGCGTAGGGTCATCCATGCAGCCTGCTGTGATTTTGGAGCAGCAGATGGCCAGAGAAGATCAATACCCTGATCTGGGCAGGCATTGCAAGAATCCCTTCTGGCCTTTTCTTGCTTTTGGAATCCTCTTCCCATCCATGCTTCTCTGCTCCTTTCTTCAACGTCCAGCAGACTTTTTTTTTTTTGTATTTCATCCTGTATTCTGAAGCGGAGTTCATGGTCTTGAGCTCCAAGGAAGGATGATCATCAAGGAGCTACAAAAGTAAAAGAATTTATATGGTATTCCTTCAAGAAATGTAAAAAATTAATTTCTTCTTCTGCAGTATGAAACCTTCACCATTTTTGAGACGCTAACATTTCTAATCTGCAAGATTGGCTGGTTGAAAATAACAGGTGGAATAAGAACAAAACTCATGAACACATTGTGGGTATATTTTTAATCCCTCATGTCCCTTTCTAAATAAATAGGAAAACCACTAACTTGTAGAACAGTTGTAATGCTGAGGAGTTGTACTTTCCATCTTCTTTACTAGCATGTGTTTCTACTGAACTATAAATGGAGTTTATATCTTTTTGATGTCTTTTGCTTGAAGTGTGTGATATACTTATACCACCATTGCCTCAACACATGAATGTCCACAAGAACAAGTGATTTCAAAGTATTAGTATAATTTCTACTGGAGTCATAAACTGGATAGTATCTACTCAGGTATAATCCTCTAAATGTTGAAAATACATACTTGGGTTGACAGAAAAGAGGCTAGTTGGTTATTTGGGACCAGCTGTGTGGTGCATATCTTAAAAAGTAGGTTGTTAACTGAAGAATAAGGAATTAAAATCCAGGTTAAGGTAACCTAAGTTACAGTCAGAAGTAGATGCTGAAGGATATCAAAGTGTTATCATTTGAGTAATACCTGTATTTGGGACTGGTGAAATTGCTGTGATGATACAGTAAACTAGTTGCTTGGAATGGTAAATAGCAAATACCAAGATCTCCAAGGAAGATTTCTTTCATTTTAGGAAGGAGTATTCTTTTCTGTATAAATACTAGGACAGTGTAGAGAACACAAAGTCAGAGATGCCTTACAGTGTAGCCAGTCCTAAGAGCTGCTGAACATGAGATCCTGCAGAGAGATGAAGCACCTGATGGGTACACTCAAGAAATACTGCAAAAGATCTTAGTTACACCACCACTCCTCCTAGGGCTGCCAAGGGAGAGAACTGACCCCTTCTTTTGCACTATTCAGCTCCTGTAACAACCACTTCTCCTTTGTCCCACACTGATAAGCTATTCAGTTTAGAAACTATCACTATAGGATTCACCCCCAAAATATGACATCCTTTGCCACTACCTCAAAGAGCTTCAGAAGACAAAAGGGAGGAAGGATTCTTACAGACACTAAGATTCACTCACAGTGAGTCCTGATATGGTAAATTAAGTGACATATTACTAAGACCATGAAAAAAATGTTTATGGGCTATGATATAAACGTGGATTATCATCAGAAGGTGGAATCTGGCTAAACAGATTGCATTCAACAATGAGAAATTCAGATGTGAACAATAAACAGCCAGGTTATTTTATGGAGTTGTTAGTTATAATGAAGATCAAGAACATTCAGAAGGAGTGCATGATAGTCTGTGGATGGAAGATTTTTTCCAAAGACAGTATTCCTGTTTCTGAAAGGCCAAGAAACTAGCTAAAAGAAAAAAATCCTAACAGAGCAAATGAACTTTAAATACAATTTCTGCAAATCTGTGCTCCATTCATCTCTGTCTGTCACTCTTAACTCCCTTTAGTGGTGCTTGTCAAACTATATTTCTGGATCATATCGCTGAAAACAATTTCTGTGAATTATTCAGGTGCTTAGTTTACCTTAATTAAAAGTGGGATTTGTTTTATGACTCTAAACCCAATCTTACGCTAGATTAAGTTTGTCCTCTACTGTCCCTGTATGGTCAATCAGGGTAAACACTTCCAGAGAATAATTCAGTGTATTCTACAAAAACATATTTGAGTCATAAACATATTCGAGTCATCATCTGATAATGCTCATTTCTCTCCATTCTTTTTGAACAAGGGAGACTAATCAGCTGGTTTAGAGTAGGTGATTAATTTAGAACTAGATGATACTAATCTCAGACTAACAGTCCGTAATATTTTAAAAAACCCAGCCTTTTAAGTATTGTTTTAAACATGCATATTTTAACAAAGTGTTTTTACCATAGTTATTTTAGGTGGTATTAAAAATCATTGAAGCAGAAAATAACCATAGGTAGAAGTGCCTAAATTAAAGTCTCAGCTGTTCACAACATAAGAAAGAATTTTTAAAAAAGCCTTTATTTATTATATTTATTAAGAAAGCAGTTGTCAAGCACAGGTGCAAGACTGATGAGAATATACTTTCAGAACCTGAAAAGAAGTTAAAAATACCAAAGACTAAACCCCTACTTTTTCTTAAATTTTATGTCTACTCATATACTACTACCACTTCACATACACACAGCCATTCTTTCTACAGCTTGTATTTGCATCTATTTAAAAAGGTTACTTAGAGAAAACTAAATTCACTGAGATTTTCATACAGGTTGAAAGTCATTAATTACTAGATCTGAGTCCCAGAAATTATATGTGAAGAACAGAAACAACACAAAAAGCATAAACAAACAAATAATCCAGACTGTTTCAATCAAAATTTCTGTGCAATATTAAAGTAAAATGATGGGTTCTTTTCCTCTACTGAACGTCACTAACTTCAAAAACATTGTGTTCAGTAAAAGATCTAAGCTATAGTCCTTGTAAATCTCCGTATCATTGCTGACAATGTATGGAAATGGAATTACCAGGGAACACTCATGAAGCTGGCTTCTAACACTACGGATTTGAAGGACTGATTCCTTTAGACTGCACTCTCGATTCTTCAAGATACTGATGTTATACTTACACACTTCAGACTCACAACCGTGGCTAAACTTCTATTCTGACTGATAAGACATGAAAATATTTTCTCCCATACTTACAACTAATATTGTTTTCATCATGATGTGTGAATTTTCCCTCAGAATTTTAATTTCTATAGATTGAGTTTCCATCAGCACATTATTTTCAATATCTGATTTTTGCCAAGTAGTGAGAAAGTAGAGGCAGTAAACAGTTCAAATGCAATGACAAGTACATCTCCATATTCTGATGCGCACACTGCTCTCCTTAGTACCTTCTCTTGTGTGAAAGTATGAGAAATGATTGATTAAACCTTGGTAAAACTACCCATAAGAATGAGGAAGCATTGATATAACATGGTATCACATCAATTTTGTAATGTTATACAAGAGGGACAGTGTCTTGATTTTGGCAAGGATAGAGTTAATTTTCTTCCTAGCAGCTGGCATAGTGCTGTGGTTTGGATTTAGGATGAGAATAAAGTTGATAACACGCTGGTGTTTTAATTGTTGCCAAGCAGTCAAGGACTTTTCAGCTTCTCATACTGACCTGCCAATGAGAAGGCAGGGGGTGCACAAGACGCTGGGAGGGGACACAGCCAGGACAGCTGACCCAAACTGGCCAAAGGGGTATTCCATACCATGTGATGTCATGTTCCATATATAAGTGGGGGCCGGGCCAAGAGGCAGGGCAGCTCAGGGTCTTGCTGACCATCAAATTTGGGTGGTGTGAAACTGTGCTGTTCATCACTTGTTTTGCATATTATTATTTATTATTATCATCATCATCATCACCACCATCATCATCATCTTCCTTTTCTGTCCTATTAAACTGTCTTTACCTCAACCCACAAGTTCTGTTGTTTGTTGGGTTTTTTTCATTTTTTATTGCCTTCCCCATCTCACTGGGAGGCAGGGAGTGAGTGACTGGCTGTGTGGTTGCTTTAGCTGCAGGCCAGGTTAAACCACGACAGACAGGAAACGTCTTCTGAAAGTGGTAAGCATGTAACCACAGAAAAAAAGAAATTATCACAGTGTCTCCACACTATAATGCAGATTAGGTTTAAGCAGTGGTACTTTTGTGCATTAGTGACTTCTGAGCTTTCTTATGGTTCCTCCTTTCTGATTCCTTTTGCAAATGAACAAAGACAGTTGCTAAAATCATGAGCCTAGTAAATGATATTTTGAACACTGAAGAGACCATATCTCTACCCAGAAATGCTGATGACCATTATTTGTTTCCTGTCATGAGAATTAGGAATTCAGAGATGACAACTGGAAGTATTGCCTAAACAAAGAACCTCAGAATAAGGGGGGAAAAAAAAAAATCAAAGACAGAAATTGTCCATTCTCTTCCCCAATAATTTGTCAGACCCTTTGACTATGACCTTATGCAAGGCAAAAAGTAAACACAGAATCACAGGAACACAGTTTGAGGTGGGAAGGGATCTTTGAAGGGTATCTAGTTGTGGTGGGTTGACCCTGGCTGGAGGCCAGGTGCCCACCAGAGCCTCTCTATCGCTCCCCTCCTTCACTAGAGAGGGGAGAAAAGGTATAATAAAAAGTTTATGGGTTGAGATAAGGACAGGGAGAAATCACTCACTAATTGTCGTCATGAGCAAAACAGACCGAACTTAGAGAGGGAATTCATCTAATTTATTACTAAGCAAAACAGAGTAGAGCAATGAGAAAATAAAATCAACTCTTAAAACACCTCCCCCCACCCCTCCCATCTTCCCGGGCTCAACTTCACTCCCAGCTTCAACCTCCGCCCCCCTCAGCAGCACAGGGGGACGGGGAGTGGGGGTTACGGTCAGTTCATCTCACGGTGTTTCTGCTGCTTCTTTGTCCTCAGGGGGAGGACTCCTCTCATCGTTCCCCTGCTCCAGCATGGAGTCCCTCCCACGGGAGACAGTCCTTCACGAACTGCTCCAGTGTGGGTCTCTCCCATGGGGTCACAAGTCCTGCCAGCAAACCTGCTCTGGTGTGGGCTCCTCTCTCCACGGGTCCACAGGTCCTGCCAGGAGCTTGCTCCAGCGTGGGCTTCCCACGGGCCGCAGCCTCCTTCAGGTGCCTCCACCTGCTCCAGCATGGGGTCCTCCATGGGCTGCAGGTGGAATCGCTACACCCCCTCATCCTTCCTCCATGGGCTGCAGGGGGACAGCCTGCTTCACCATGGTCTTCACCAGGGGCCGCAGGGGGATCTCTGCTCCGGCGCCTGGAGCACCTCCTCCCCCTCCTTCTGCATAGACCTTGGTGTCTGCAGAGTTTCTTACACCTTCTCACTCCTCTCTCTGGCTGCAAAAGCTCCCTCTAACTGGTTTTTTTCCTTTCTTAAATATGTTATCACAGAGGCACTGATTGGCTTGGTCTTGGCCAGCGGCGGGTCCATCTTGGAGCCGGCTGGCATTGGCTCTATCAGACACAGGGGAAGCTTCTAGCAACTTCTCACAGAAGCCACCCCTGTAGCTCCCCACCCCCTCTACCAAAACCTTGCCACGCAAACCCAACACACTAGTCCAACCCTCCCACTCAAGCAGGGCACCTAGAGCAGGTTGCCCAGGACCGTGTCCAGACAGCTTTTGAATATTTCTAAAAAGGGACAATCCACAACCTCTCTGCGCAACCTTTGCCAGTGCTTGGTCACCCTCACAGTGAAAAACTGTTTCCTGATATTCAGACAGAAGCGCCTGTGTTTCATTTTGTGCCTGTTGCCTCCTGTCCCATCACTGGACATCACTGAAAAGAGTCTGGCTCCATCCCTTAGCAATATCCTTCAGCTATTTGTACACATTGCTAAGATCCCCCTGTGCCTTCTTTTCCCCAGTCTGAACAGTCCCAGATCTCTCAGCCTTTACTCTTGGGAGAGATGCCCTTAATCATCTTTGTGGCCCTTCATTGTACTCTTTCCAGTATCTCTATGTCTTGCTTCTACTGGGGAGCCCAGGACTGGACCCAGCACTCCAGATGTGGATAACTATGATGAATCACATTTGAAACTCTGGTATGAAGCTACCAAGCATCATGGTATGAAGCTACCAATGTTAATTTTCAGATAAAAAGCCTATCTCTCTCCTCACCTATTATCAATTTTTTCCATCAAAAAGCTGGTGATAGCCCAGGAGATGCCTTATCAGCCATGTGATATCACCCATGAAAGTCTGAAACCTTTTGACCACTAAGAAAACAGTCCTTCAGTCCTCTTAAAAAGTTAATGTCAAGACCTGGCATTAACTGGACTAGAGAGAAAATCTTGACCAGTCTGCATTTCACTTTTTTCTTTTTTTCCTATCCAAAACCAAACATGGGTTTCAAAGCAGAAAATATCACAGCCCATCTGCTTATTGTGCTTGATCTTGCAGTGGCTCCTAAAAGGATTGTTCAGACATCTGAACCAAAATAAAACCTGTGTAGGAGATGAGGAATAGAAGAGGAAATGAGGCAAAATTGTCAATGCCAATTAAGGTTATGATCAGGTCAATTTTATTTTTTTTAAAAATACAGTCCTAGGTAGAAATTAGGTAATCAAAATTATCTATGTATAATAAACTTTTAAGAAAACAGAATGGATTCTTGGAAGCATATGCAATTAAACAGAACTTCTCACTAAATAGATGGAATGTTAAATCAGTTAGTCAATCATTTTACCAAATAATTAGCAACTGTTTTTGAAAATCAAGTAAAACTTGACTACTAAGAGGATACCATATTTTACAGTGCTACCATAATGCATAGAAACTGATTGTCACTTTTGATGTTTTTGCATACAGGTGTTAAATCACACTATTGATAGTTGTAAGTGATGATTTACTATTAAATACATTATCTAGATATGTACACACACACACTTATATGTACTTACAAAATCACCAGTAAAAATCTAGATGTCATTTCTGTGACTTTCTCCTATGAGCATATGTGGCAGCATGTTATAAAAGAGGGCCAGGATCATCCTGCACATGTTAGGCTTTATCTTATAAAAAAAAAGAATATAAAAACTATAGCAATATAGTGATGAAAGAAATATGTAAATAATAAGAAGACAACCATTTTAAAAAGGATTATTTTAAATTAATATCCAACATCCTATGAAAGGAAAGTTGAGATTGTACTGCAGTGGGTGTCCAGAGAGGTATTTGACATAACACCATAAACCTTCCTAGAGAATGCAGGGGCAAGGACAGATGTGTCCTCACTGAGCATGAACATAAACAACAAGAAGTGACAAATGACAAAGAATTCAGCAAGCCATCACAACAGGGAGCAGTAAGCCTGATCTCATGTCAAACTTCATCTGATGATCCCTAGGATGTGCTTGAACAACACAGGTAGTTTTTGAAAGATGGCTGCCTAATTAAAAAGGAACTTCAATACTTAAGATTAGCTTTATGAATCTACAAAGTGGCACCACAGTGGGTAGCTTTTTGGCATTCAGCTCCAGAAACAGAAAATCCAAATCCAGAATGAAAGCAAAGAAAAAGATCATGCAATGCCTTTGTGGTGAAAGAAGGAAGCTCCTACCCCATCTCCTCCCTTCCCACCAGACCTTGTGCACAAGGAATTTACATACACTCCTATAAGGATGCCCGGGACAGACTTCATGCTGGCACTGGTGAGCGCTTATTGAACCCAACCCCAGGGTCTTTTCCTGGTGACAAGGGTCGAAGTACAAGTGGTTACACTTTCCTGAAGGCCAGCCCTGCACCGTAAGCCTCTTGTGCTCCTGGTGCTGCATACTCATGTAGATGTGGTGATAAACTCTGGTGAACTACCTTGCCTCTCAGAGAAAAGCAATAGGCACATAAGTCTGTGAACAAGTCCTAAGGCTTTGGGGGAGTTATTTTGTGGAGCTGGGTCTGGAAAACTTAATGCAATATTTTTGTGCTTGCTTGCCTTAGGAGATTACATACAAATACAGACAAACAATGTGTTTTGGAGTAGGCTAGGTTAAAAACTGGCAGCCTATCTCTACTCCACAGTAACTGCTGTTACTGTGCTGAAAAATTGATGGTTTTCCTCTTTTGGAGACTTATTCAGCAATGAGAGGCTCAATGGGGTAAAGAAAAAGGGGGAAAAGGGGGGGAAGAAAAGGAGGAAGAAGGGGAAGAGGCCACCAGGAAAAGTTCAAATCTTTATCTGTAAGGAAAAAAATGTTTTTAAACACACAGAAGTATATGAAAAGCAGCAGTGCTGAAAAAGTCTTGAGGTAACACTGACTAGCAAGTCAGCTATGATATTTCAAACACTGTAATAGCAAGAAGGAAAACAAAAATAATAACTTTGATATAGTTTTAGGTGCAAACAGAGGTGCATCCATCATAGATCAGACATGTATTAAGACCTACTTAAATGGCAGAGTTGTGGCTTAGCCCTATAATGCTGAGCTCTGGGCACCTCTGAGTTTACAAAATGTGGAGAATTCAGAAAAGAAAAACTCAAACTAAGATGGTGAACAATCTGACCTTTGAGGAAGGAACCAAAGAAAGACATAAATTTTATATATCCTGACTAATATATGTCAATGTGGGAAATCCTTGAAAAATGTGAGTATAAAGCAGCAAGAAAAATTACTTAAACTGATTCAAGGGGGCATAAATACAATAAAAGGAGGACTACAAAGCAACATGTAGTTTCCTAGCCTTGAAACGTACTCAGCTATAGAGTAGTCTTCTAAAGCAGTGGAAGAAAAATCATCCCTCCAATAGCTTCACCTCATATTTTCTTGTTGCAACATGATTTATTTATGATTTATTTATGAATTACTACACCAGAAGTAAAATAAATGCTATTATTCAGTAGAAAACACATACGGTATGGACAGAACACCTAAACCAAACCTTTAAAAATGTTCTGGAAAAAATAGTAAAAAAAAACAGTAGCAGGGTATATTGGGTTTGCATGGCAAGGTTTTGGTAGCGGGGGGGCTACAGGGGTGGCTTCTGTGAGAAGCTGCTAGAAGCTCCCCCTGTGTCTGACAGAGCCAATGCCAGCCGGCTCTAAGACGGACCCACTGCTGGCCAAGGCCAAGCCAATCAGCGCCTCTGTGATAACATATTTAAGAAGGAAAAAAACACTGAGAGAGAGAGCTTTTGCAGCCGGGGAGAGGAGTGAGAAGATGTAAGAAACTCTGCAGACACCAAGGTCAGTGCAGAAGGAGGGGGAGGAGGAGCTCCAGGCGCCGGAGCAGAGATCCCCCTGCAGCCCGTGGTGAAGGCCATGGTGAAGCAGGCTGTCCCCCTGCAGCCCATGGAGGAAGGATGAGGGGGTGTAGAGATTCCACCTGCAGCCCGTGGAGGACCCCATGCTGGAGCAGGTGGAGGCACCTGAAGGAGGCTGCGGCCCGTGGGAAGCCCACGCTGGAGCAAGCTCCTGGCAGGACCTGTGGACCCGTGGAGAGAGGAGCCCACACCAGAGCAGGTTTGCTGGCAGGACTTGTGACCCCATGGGAGAGACCCACACTGGAGCAGTTCGTGAAGGACTGTCTCCCGTGGGAGGGACTCCATGCTGGAGCAGGGGAGCGATGAGAGGAGTCCTCCCCCTGAGGACAAAGAAGCAGCAGAAACACCGTGAGATGAACTGACCGCAACCCCCCTTCCCCGTCCCCCTGTGCTGCTGAGGGGGGGAAGGTTGAAGCCGGGAGTGAAGTTGAGCCCGGGAAGATGGGAGGGGTGGGGGGAGGTGTTTTAAGAGTTGATTTCTCATTGCTCTACTCTGTTTTGCTTGGTAATAAATTAGATGAATTTTCTCTCTAAGTTCAGTCTGTTTTGCTCGTGACGATAATTAGTGAGTGATCTCTCCCTGTCCTTATCTCAACCCACAAGCATTTCGTTATGCCTTTTCTCCCCTGACTAGTTAAGGAGGGGAGTGATAGAGCCGCTCTGGTGGGTATCTGGCCTCCAGCCAGGGTCAACCCACCACACAGGGAATAATATTTTATTGGCAAAGAGAATGATAAGGTGGTTGAATGGAATTACCACACTTATAGCCAACTAAGTTTATAATACAGATATTATTACATAGCAGTGTCTTTCACTGAAACAGACTAAGATATTATGGATGCAGATTTATGACTTCCAAAAACTGAGTAAAGCTAAATGGGGCAGAAGGGATTTTTTTTTTTTAAATCTTACTTTAAGACTTAGAGCGTTAAGTGAGAAAACTCATCGCTTCACCACAGTGACAACAACAAATATCACATTGAAAAACTATTTATGCTCTTCAGGGGTGGGGTGACGGGAATCTCCCTGGGAAATAGCCATTTATCCTTTTAAATCTATCCAGGTAAGGGACTTCTTACCTGCCTAAGACATAATGTAGTACAACTCAAGCAGTCAAAATACAAGGAGACGAACAGAAGGTAAACCACTGTGGAGATACTTAACCAGAGTGGTAGCAATCAGTCATGCTCCATACATGGCATGCATGCAAACACTGTCTAATATAATAAAGATGTTTGATGAAAGAGAT
Source organism: Grus americana (assembly GCF_028858705.1). Taxonomy (NCBI): domain Eukaryota; kingdom Metazoa; phylum Chordata; class Aves; order Gruiformes; family Gruidae; genus Grus; species Grus americana. The sequence goes on from NC_072853.1 coordinate 63,027,710, forward strand.
AAATGAGATAGAACAAACAAAAATACAATTTTTGAAAAGGCAACTTCCTTTAGAAGCAGCAGCTTGTTCTCTCTCTCTAAGGAAAATGTCTGCCCTCTACCTTGTTTCAACTTTTTTTTTTTTTCTTATTTATCTGATATTTGCATCTGGTGAAGCTTCAAACTGAAATGAAACCTGTTCCAAACTACCCAGTACGACTACAGACACCTAGCGAACCGTTTTCTCATTTAACACTAATGGGAAGCAGCAGCCAATACCCATGGGCCTCTGGCCATGAGGGCCCCTGAGGCAAGAACTGCTTCCGGTTTTGAATGCCGACGAGCTGCCGTGGATTATTGACTCAGTTTAAGGACAAGTGAGAAGTTAACAGAACTCGGTTCGTTATACTACCTTGAGCCCTCTCCCCCGCCCCCCCGCCCCCCCCCCCCCCCAGAAAAAAAGAAAAAAAAAGTTGATAACAGGCTTTCTTGGATTTAATGGATGTATAACTAACTGCTGCTAAAGAATTTGAATAACATGAAAGAGGCTTGGATGGAACAGGATGAAAAATTTCTTCCACACAGGGAAATGCTTTGTGCAACATGACCAAACCAGTATGATATATTAAAGCACACAGCTGCATAGAAGCAGAAAGAACATTTCAGGACAGAGAATAATATAAAGTAGATTTTAAATAGAAGGTGTATGGTTCACATTGTTTCCAAGGCTAAGATGAAACTTTGGCAAATATCCTAGTATTACTGGCCACATTGGCCTTGCGGCAAGTACAGAATAAGATATTCTGGTTATGAACTTTCTCAATAGGTATTTACATGTGAAATTAGTGCTATATATTATTTCTTCATTCAGTACCTTCCTTCTGCCTCCTTTGTGAACTTACTCACATCTGAGCAAAAACATTGGAGAATAAGGCCCAGAAACTGTGCTGTACAGGGACATGAAAGATTATAAATAGCAAATCAAACAAACCAGCCTGTTGCCAAAAAGAAGTGGTACAGAAAAATAATTTGTGCATGCCTCCTTCACTACTCACAGTGTAATTTGGGGCAGATGTAATGTAATTTGAACTAAAACATCTTTCTTTGCAATGAATGACAAGCTAGGGATTACACAACTTTGGCTATTCCATATTTAATATGAGCATAGATGGATATAAATAAAGTACATTTACACATGTAAGATTTGAAAGCAGTATAAATCCTTAAAAAGTTACGCTTATCCCCTTCACTCACTAGTATGTTTTAATCAGATTGACCTACAGCATATAATCAGACAGTTTCCATTAGGAAACATTTAAGATCTTATCCATTTCATCTAGAGCCTAAACTAAGTTCTTCCAATCACTTTAACCTAATTACTAACTGATGAAAGATGACTTGTCTAATACAATTCCTGCCAAAACCATTCCAGATCAGGGATCTAGTATGAGCTCTGAGGAAACAAGTATCACATTCTAAATGCTGACTTTAATAAAACTTGCTTAATTTGACCTTTTTCATGTTCTTATGTTCCTCCTAATAATTCCGTGTTTTCAATATTTAAACATTTTTTTAAGGACAAATTTTTATTTTAAATTCATTAGGAAAGAATTAAAGTTTTCAGCAATGGTATGTAATATCTTTGCTTCAGTTTGATGTTACAGGTCCTGGACATGGACCAGTCTGCACAGGCATTGATTAATATTCCTGTCCAGTTTGACTCTGATTCTTGAAGTAACCTTAGTACTGAATTTAACCTAAATTACTATTTAATGAACAGATTGAAACATGTAACCTAACAAGAGGACATCTGATTTCTAACATAGGTATCTAAGATGGCAGCAGACAACCCACTAGCAACCAAAAAAAGAAAAAAAACCCTGAAGTCCAGACAATCCAAAACAAGTATTTGGATTTGGAATGCAAGAAAAACATTTACGAGGCAACAATGAGGCTGAGGAACTGTCTGTAAAATTGGAACTCATATCTGAAGTATTATATTTGATTGAGCTGCAAAAAATCCAAACCTATACTTACCTCAAAGTCCATTAATGTAATCTTTCTACGGTTTACAGAAATTTACAATTACCTACACTTTACAGAATTTAAAACTAGGTATTTCTATTACACTGATATTAGTGCAAAATTTAGGTTCATCAAACATGCACATATAAAAAAGCAAGCCTTTCATGTTTCTGCTCTTGCCCCATGATATTTTGTGATTTATTTCAATTTAAGATTCCTATGCCTAATAATAAATTCTGAAAAAATGTGGAAATATTATATCCACTGCTTTATGATTTAAGACAAAAGAGCATACGTAAATACTTCTCTGAATAGAAATACTTCCTCGAATTATATTTATGGGTATAATTATTTGTTAAATTTCAGTTAACAATTTTCTCATAAAATACAGAGCAAAATTCCTAAATTTGTTTCAACATTCAAAATAGGCCAACCCTGTCAAAACCAGTAAAGTTCATTTAGATTGACTCCAGTAGAGTAGGAATTCCTTTCTTAAATTTATCAAATATATATTTCTATAGAATCACAGAGAAGATTTTTCTAGCCTTTGACAGAAGATAAAGACTAATTTTGCACCTAGTAAAACTATTTGCCAAGTTTGCTGTTGCAATCCAGATCTTTCAGATTCACCGGTCTTAGCCAGTTTTCAGTATAAAATAATCAGAAATTACTGACAATCGTAACATAACTTTTTGTCTGCAGCAAAAAGTTTGTGATACTGTAGTGGGAAAAGCTGAAATGTGATTTACATTTTCCTTGGCTCATGAAATGCCACAAAATTGTATTTCAAAAGATCCAGCTTTAACAGCTGATGTTTCTGTCTATCATGTAGGACATACATAAAAGTATTAGCTTGCTATGATTTCTTCTATAAGCTTTCCCAGGTATTACAGTTTTAAGAAATATTTTTCCTAATTTTTTTTTTCCTCAGCTCTTAATTTTAAATTTACTTAAAATTAAGTTGATCCCAGATTTGTGCATGTGGGGTTTTGTTGGTTTTAATGATAGATATAGAGGTTTAGAAAATAAATTTATTTACCAGTGTAATTCCACCCCCCACCCCCCGCCCCTTCAAAGTACTGTTTTAAAATACTTACAGAAAAACAGTAACAAATGCAGAACTTCTTAATCAAATGTGACCAGCCCACAGAGGAGATTAGAAAAAAATCCAACATTTCCAGAACAAAAATTGAAAAAATAAAACTTGTGTATAAAATATGTTGCTATGATAATACTAAATTTTCACATGAAAAAATAGCAGCATAGTATGAAAAGACAGAAATCCAGATGTCAAAGTAAAGAATGTTATATCTTGTTTCTTTACAAATAGTGCTAGGCTTCTTGGAGTCAGCCTCCATTTTACCTTCTTCAGGTTATTTATAAAACTGTTTTCTTCTGAATTGGTACTGTGCGAGTACAAGAGCTTTCTATTCAATAGCAAATTCATTCAGTGCACATATTTCAGAACTGCTCATTCAAAATTTCTCCAATATGAAAAAGCAGTGTCACCAACATTTTCACATTTAACTGACCAAGGCGTAAGAACATAAATGAAAATTTTGTCCTTAGCTTTCATCTTCTCTATCTGGATGCTGACCTACATGTGATTTTTGAATTCAGTCTCCTAAAAATCAACCAGGGAGGAGCTGAGCATATACCTATGGCTGACTTTAGGTAGGAGATATAGGAAATATGATGATTGTTTATGAGACTATCAAGATTTAGGTCCCAAATTTGAGAAGAACAAGAACAAATTACCACCACCATGGTTAGCAATGAAGAAGCACTGTTTCATAATAGAACTCAGTTATTACAAAAACAGATCCAGTGGGACAGACTTTATCTTTCTGCTTAGCTTAACTTTAAACCCACTTTTGAGCCTTGTGCAGCTTTGGCTGCGGCTTTGGCTAGCCAAGAGCTGTTGTAACTTATGGCAGCATGTAACAAAACCCGGCTGAGGTTATAACACTGTTTAAGGGGTGTAAAGGACAGCCCTGACTGCTCCCCTCTATTTTATAATTACCGTCAGGACCATCTATTATGTTGGCAAAGAGTCATTCTAATTGGTTTTCAAAAAATGTTTAAATAACGTTAAAGCCACACAATACTCTTAATTCATTTAACTAACACAGGGAGCTCAAATGAACATTGAAAGGAAAAGGTAATCAGACATTAATATTTCAGGGTGCATCTTTTTTCAGAGTTAAGTCTCAAAAAGGAAGGAAATCACAGAAGCAGAAAAAGTTCAGAGAAAGCAGACAAGGATAATCAAATGCATACGGATCAACTAAGGAAATTCCAGCCTAGGAAGTCCTTGAGTCAGAAATTATTGTTTGGGAAAGACTTGGAGAAACTGTGATCAAATGACTCCTCTGGTGTAAGCTCTTTCCCAAGCATCTGCTTTCTGTCAATGTCAGATATGGGATACTGAGCTGAATGGGCCTCTTCCATCATCCAGTATTCTTACATTCTTAAGACCAATAGATGTAACTCAGAAAGAAAATGTATAGATGCAAGCAAACAAATAATGTTTCTCAGTTGTTGCCTTTACCTATCCATACATCAGACAGATGCTTCCATTTGCAGGAAAATTCATTCTTTAATTGCTTCTAGTTCTGAGTGTGTGTATGTGCGCATACATTGTGCGCATATTATAGCTGGTTTTGACTGCAGTTGTATCACACTAACTTACTCTGGATCAAATAATTTTTATTAATAAAGAAGAACAATATTGCAATTTATTTTAATTTCCTGGCATTCAAAGAGAGTAATCTAATCTATTTTAATGACACCTACCTGGATGAATTAAATTTCAATTAGATTTTTATTAGATGACTAGAGGGGCTGCCACTGAAGAAGAGAGAATAAAATAGCCAGCAACACTGCCCTGAAGAACTGCAGACAAACCACAAACCAGAGGGCAGCACTGCTCCGTGGTATTTTCAGTGCCTTTGTGACTGTAGCATCTTTTACCATATACACTCCGAAGAATGATGTCTTTGATGCTTCTGTCCTCTTGCAAGGGCATTCTCTAGCATGTTCTATCCTATGATTTCCTGAAATCCTTGCAAGTATCTTAAGGGTTGCTCTATGTAAGGACTATGAGATAGTTGTCAATAAGTTAAAAATAAATATAATAAATAAAAGTTCCTGAAAATAAGACATAGCTCAAACAGAAGGTTACAAAAGTGCAAGGAATGAACGTCAGACAGCAAAATATACATACCTTCCCTATAGTGGAATGTGACTATATGACAGAATTCTGACCTGGACATAAAGGTGACAAATAAACTGCTGCTGAACCCTAAGTCTAATCATACTTTCATATAAACATGCCTATACATGAACAGCGAAAAAAAATATCAAGGTTTGTGAGAAAGCATATATAAAAAGCTCACATTACAACTGAGCAAAGTACAAAGAGCTAGATACTTCAGAGATGTTTCAGATAAGCATCCAAAAAAAACCCCATTTTTGAGTGCTTATGCTGAATCCTGAATCATTTTTGCAGCAGTAGCTAATTGGACATCTTAGTTCCTCAGCTGTGTGGCAGTTCCTGAGTTATTTCCAAATTCCAGCACATACATCTATGCTTAAATTCCACTGCTTTGAATTTATCTTTTTCAAGTTCTGTTTTAGAAATGTGGCTGACCTGGCAGCTCCTGCCTGCTTGATGTTACTAAGCTTTAATTCTGAATAGCCATTAAAATTCTGCTTGCTCTACAGTCCCTCACCTCACTGCCACAGGCACAGAGAGAATGATTGTGGAGGGAAACTCTGTCTGAACGGCTAAAATCCAGGAACAACCCAGCTGGAGTTCAAGTCTCCATTTATATCGGCAAGTGTATTTTCCTACAGTGAGAGTAGAAAATGGTATATACACATGCAAATAAATACGGTTGAAATTAATGCTCTAAAATAGCATAATAATATTTTGTACTTATATGATACCTAATAATCAAAGCATTTTATATGCAGTATTTAAACCTCAAATTACTTCTTCTAAAGGTATCATCTTCCACACTTTTCATACAGACAGAACCTTGGTAGAGGTTAAGCAATGGATTTTCAAAGAACTAAGCTTACATCTGGGCAGCACTTTTAAAAAACAACCTTACCTGGCTTACTAAAAGTCATAATGCAGGAAAGCTTTAGAAATAGAAGATCCTTGGTCTAAATCCAAATCAGTCCAGTAAAAAGTGTGCTTATGAGCATTACATATTAGGCACCTTTTAAGAAGCTGTTAACAAAAATTACCCAGAATGGAAAGACAACTTGCTTTGCATAGGCAAAGAGAAGACAGAAATGGAAAATGAGGGTTACTCCAGTTCCCTCAGTCTAAAAGATCTGGACATCAGTGAAATGCCTAATGCCTGTCTAACTCTCAGGAATGCTAGTTGGAGCACACTGAAAATATATTTAACTAAGAGATCTGCCTGGGTCTTTATATTTAGATGGGCTTTCCTCACGCATCAGCAGTGTCAGCAGACGGAGAAATTAGCATTTGGGAAACCATCAGTCCTTGATTCAAGAGTATCTGTCAATAAGCACATAATTATCTTTGTGTCAATTGAGCCTAAAGGAAGCAAGGAAGGCTTAATTTATAAAATGACTTGTTAATCAATTCTTTACCAGAGAAGAAAATTATAAGCATCTTAAAACTGAACGTTCAGTTTGAACTGTCTGCAGTCTTGAACTTCTGGACACTGGCATTTATGGGCTTTGGGAGGGGAGGTTAAAAATATTCTTCTAAATCTTCAGAATATAAAATCACAAATTAACCGACATATATGTGCCTCCTTGGTCTTCCATGAGCCCCAGTGCTTCCAGGGCACGCTGAAGAAGTGCTGATGTCTGTGCTCACAGGTGCCCAGCAAAAGAACAACTTCTTGAATATACTTCACTTGTGACAAGTAAACAGAAGACCTGGGCAAGGTTTTCAAGATTTCATGGAAAATTCAAAAGATTTTAATTTCTACACACACAAAAAAACCCCAAACAAAAAAAACCAACAAAAAACTAAAAAAACCCACAACCAAAAAAGCCCACACAATCAAAATCTTAAAAATGGCTAAAAATATATTTACATTTTTCCACCCCCTAGCCTTTGTAAGTCTCAGAATTTTCCATAAAAACTTTATCATGTTGAGTTATTGATCTGGTGTTCACTGCAAATCAGAGACCTTTTGCAACCTTTAAAAACTTGGTTTTACAAAGAAGATTTTGATTTGCACACAAATTTAGACAGTTTATTTACATTTCTGTTTTCCTCTCAGAGGATATCACAGTTACAAAAAGTCAAACAGGAAAGCTGACTTAGCTGGATTAGTTGCTCTGTGAAATATTTTTTTTAATCATCATTTCAAGAAAAGAGTACTGTAACTCAGAAAGAGTTCAAACTAACAATAAGGACTTGCAATTCTCAAGTGTTACTTTTAACTTTATTTCCACATCTAATCAAAATGCTTCATCCTTTCCAAACATTTTCTTCTTTAATACAATTTTCAAAAGAAGAGGATGCTCTGTCTTCTCCATACTTGCAAAAGCCATCTGTCTATAGTCAGGTCTGAAGTTTACAGAAAGACAAAATTCCTTCACAAGGGAGAGGGAGGTGAATGTTGTTCTATTGTATGCATTTACTCACTTATATTTAGCATTGTGGTTTATTCAATACGTTTTTACACACGTAGGATGCCATATAAAATAGGTAATAGCCTACTGCTTCAAAATAATGCTGTATGACTGCAATCCATGGGAAAGTACACAGCGATAGAAAGTCGTAGTAGGTGCATTTACTATGTGGCTAGAGCACGTTAAGTCTTGCTATGTATTAGTCACAATTTACTTGCTTTATCTCTTATCATGGTCTCAGTTCATGTGACCTCAAGTGATTTATTTGTAGGAACCACTTAACTGACAACTGCTTATGCTCACATGTTCATTAATATTGGAAGCACAAGTGGCTACGTGAAATTGAAAGTGTAAAATGGACAACTGTAATTTCTAGGTGAATTTGATACAATAAATTAACATGCAAGGAATTTGCAGTAAGCTGCTTTTATGAAAAAATCAATAAACACTTGTAATAAAAATGGTAATAAGCATGTTAGTTCAGTAAATAATGACAAAAGTAGATTATATGTTTTATTGGACTAATTAAGAAAAGCTTTATAGGATCAAATGTTCTCATCAAAATTAAAGAAATTCCTTTTTGAAAGAGTCATGAAAATCATTTCAATTTTGTTGCTGAACTCAGTAAACTACTGGAAACTCATTGAACTGTAGTTCTTCCACAGACTTTATGTGGTTGTTTTAAATGGGATTTTCATTTAAGTCGTAAGCTACAATGTCTCAAAGCAAACAAAAAATCCTCACCTAAAATCCTGTATGAGTGCAGATATTCTACATTATGCTTGGCAGATGTATCCAAAAAGAAATGTCACAGGTTTCAAAAAAAAAAACCAAACTTTTCCAGTTTAAAGGAACTTCTCTCTGTTAGATAAAAGTTTGTTTCCTGCATCAATGCCCAGCTATGACTTAAGATATACATTCAGCACAGAGAAAACTCATAAGTGTGAGTGAGAGTTTGCCTGTTTTATTGAATTGGGTTGGAATTACAGCTCTGCTTTCCCTTAAATCTGTGCCTAACTTGTTTTGCTGAATCAAGGTAGATACAGTTACCCTTGGAAGGTGTCTTACCAGCTCCCAATTAGTTTAATAGCAACTGTCAAGAACTCAGAGTATTCTGAGAAAACATTTACCCTGTCACCCTTCTGTTTCATGTTTAGCTGCTAGTGACAAAGTATATTCCTGTACATTCACAGTTTCAAATTATTCTCTTTTAATTAGCCTTACTCAAAACCATCTGTGACTGATAGAAAAAAAACCCATAGGTTCAACTTCTTTTCATCATGATGCCTGAACTTTCTGTATCTTGTCCAGAAGACTGTTTATGGCACAGCCTGTCCTAATGCCTTCCAAAACTATTAAGTCTCTTCTGATACGTAAGAAAATAAAGGGCTAAAGTGGACAACCTGTAAGATGCAGATGTCTTTGAAGAGGTGGAATTTCTACTCAAGTGGAAGTTCAGATTGCTACTTCTTACTTTCATGAGGGAGTAAAGTTTTTCAGATTTATATTTTCTCTTTTTGAGTTTTAATTTATCAGCTGACTTTTATTTTTATGATGGAGCAAGGGCCAACTTCATTCTTGCCTGAATGGGCTAAATAAGAGGTAAAGGAGAATGCAGTGTTTTACATGGAGAAATAAAAACAAATCCCAAATCCTGTTTCTATTGCCTTATCACACACAAGTCGCATTCTCCCAAATTCCTTAGCTATTTTGTGCACCAGGCACATAGTGGTTTTTATACCTTGATAAAATTCACAACTAATCATAGGCTAGTTTTGCCTCTGACATGTGGCTGCTTTGCCACGTAGCACCTGAGTATAAATCAGTGCAGATATTAGTCCACCAGTCAAACCAGTGGAAGAAGGAACTGAGAGCATGCACCTGGCTTTAAAGTCTCTCACAGCACTTCTTTTTGCTGCTGTAAAAGGAACAGTCAAAAAAGAGGCATAACTAGAAAATCTATCTGTAAGGCTGACCTTCAAATATGTTTCTGACTGCTATGGAGAGTATCAGCCATATGGGAGTCTCCAGTTGCCTTAAGAGGAGGACAGGTACGTGCAGAACAATCACGGGGACAGAGAAGCGGATACATCTGCTTCATGCTAGATATGTACATCATGTCCTTCCAACAAAACCTGGGATTTGACCAAAAGAAAGAACTTGTTTATTAAATGTAATTAAATCTTGGTTGGAAATGTCAAGTATTGCTAACTTGAGCCTCTTAGGTGCTTTAGCCAAAAGAAAACAAAATCCACAATAATAACAGAAAACCCTTATATTTGATTTTTATGAAAAAGGCATTTTCCACTGTAGCAAATATTCAAGGGGTTGTACAGACAATAAAGGAGAATGTATTTCAGTGCAGTCTAGTCTGCAAGGAATATAAATTAGGTTTCTATAGCTTTGAGTCTCAAAATGACATATTCAAAATCTGTAACATTTTTAATTTTGCCCAGAGTGTTATTGTCTAATTGTCTACAATGTCCCCCCAAATTAATACCAAAATATCACTATAGTTCTTTGTCATCAACTTTGCTTTCATTTTGATTAGCTTCATTCTGGGCCCAATCCATGGCCATTTAGTTTAATGAGAGTTGGAACGGGCTCATAATTTGCCAGCTGTAATTTTCTAAGTATTGCTTTTTCCAAAATATTCTGTTTTTCTTCTTGTAGGGAAATATATGCTTTTAATCAACACCATGTTTTCTCTAAATCATGTACTAAGTACCATTATATATCAGCAATTAGGAATCCAAATGGTTTAAAATACTGTAGTTCTTTCCACAGACTTGTTTAGAAATAGAAAGAAAATCATCTCTCTACAAAGAGATACATTTTTGCATAGGATAGTACAGTTATGAAGTATTTCTAAATAAAGACATAGTAAACTCAAAAGTTTTAATTGCTTCTTGGTAAAACACCGAAAACACACACACACATTCAGGAGTCACTAGCCATTCTAGGATTCTAAAGCCTACAAATTCAGTTTAAAAAAAATTTAAATATCTATTTTTTCCATGTATTATTTTTAAATCACATTCACCTTAATGTTCTAAATATAGCCATATTTAGATGAAGCTGGTAACCACATTACTTAGGCTGATACTCTACAAGTGCCTCTTCTATTGTTACATAATCTCTATTAATCAGTATATTTTATACTGTATCATTCAATCTGTAGAATTAATTGAGAGGATTATGACTAGAAAATTGTGTGGGAGAGTTTACTTCAACATTTATTCTTCCCTAATATGGCACCTTATTAATATAACTGTTATTAAAACTTAATCACATCGCCTGATAAGGTATTTTTCTCCCCCCCCCAATCCTTCTATATTTCAGTGGTTTATATGTAGTCAAGGTAACTTGTTCTTCTTTATAAAAGTGATTTTGTATCTTTTGCAGTCTTAAAGTATTGAATTATTCACATGAATCTTCACCTTCTTTATTTGTTTCATTTAGTAGATTCACAGATTCTCCTTTGCATAATTCTAGCAGTCAGTGTACTAAATCACCTTCCCACCTATTTTTAAGTTTTGGCTTAGTTTTAATCTCTCCCGTATGCTGAAGGAATCTTTATTAACACAGCTGTAACAAATGTAAACAAAATGGATTGGAAATCTCCTAATATTACGGCAGTAAGACACTTGAGATAAGATTTGGAACATATATTTCTTATATGGTCTGAAAACACACTATATGCTAATCTCACCATGACATATAAAGGTCCTTCTTGCCTTATCCACTGTATCGGGTTCACATTGAAAGGTTTTGGTAGTAGAGGTGCTGCTGGGGTGGCCCCTGTGAGAAGATACCAGAAGTTTACCCCATGCCCGACAGCCAGTGACAGCCAGCTCCAAGGCAGTTCTGCTGCAGGCCAAAGCTGAGCTCATCAGCAATCAGCTGCTTGGTTTTCCAAGATGAATCTTAGAATCACAGAATTATAGAATCATGGAATTATAGAATGGTTTGGGTTGGAAGGGACCTTAAAGATCATCTTGTTCCAACCCCCCTGCCGTGAGCAGGGACACCCTCCACTAGACCAGATTGCCTTTTTGTTATTTTCTGCCAGTATCCTAACTGGTAGTCACAACATATCTCCACTGGGGATAGCAAGGCAAATTTTACCAGAATGTCATTAATTCTGTTCTAATTCATCAATGACAGTGTTTGCATTGATCCTTAAAGCACTTGTGAAATGCATTATCTATGCCAATGTATGTGTAAATATTATAGGCACTTCCAGCTCTTAGTTTCTCAAACATTTTAAAAAATATTTTCTCATTGAAAACAGCATAGAAAATGTGTTATCTCCTGAGTTACTAGGCTTAAATGTCGAAATGGGGCAAGAGTATGTCTACGAAGCAAGCTGTATTCAGGAAAGGAAGGTATCAATAGCAGATCTGCCACTTCCTACAGGAAGGGACACGCAGCTGGATAGTGTCCTGCTGTTGTACTACTACCATCAGATTCCAGCATGCGATAAATAAAAACACCTCCCACAGGCAGGGTGTGTCAACTTCTTATCACATTAATTTTGCACATTGTTCCTACAAAACTCTATGCAGCCAGGTGAACTGGAATTATCATGTCATTGAATACAAAGACACAGCAACTGCTTCTTCCTTACTTAAACTGATTGTTTCTCATTATTAGTTCAGTTTTGCTTTTAGGTGAGATTTTCACTTTCTTTGACTGCCAGGTCTTCAGATGTAGAATTAGAGAAGCTCTCTGGCTCATCATAAGACTAAGTTCATTATACACAGCTGTTACCCACATATGCTTAAAAAACAGGTTTTCCACAGTAATCTGACTTCATTTGAACTTCTGAAGGTAGTCTATAATTGTTATTCTTTTCTGCCCCAGAAAACCTGAGGCACAAACCACAGCAATTGTTCATTTTCTGTAACATGTAACCAAAACATTTAACCAATATTCATTTTACTGTCAAATTTTAATTGTATTAACCTCCTGTCTCCTCATTCTCTCTTGTTCCTCTATTCAAATGTCACTCGTCTATATTGACATTGCAGTTATAAATATTATCCCATGAACTTTCAGTTATAATCATTAGGTCATAGTCATCATCATTTAGCAACATTCTAGTTAATGATTGTTCTTACACTTCAGGCATTTGTCTATAATCACTTTAAGAAAATTAGTATTAATATAATAAATTTACTATTCAGTTGCATAACTCAATTTCACTGTATCTTGGACCTATAATATATAAAAAACATTTCAATAAACAACACCTTCCCTCAACTCACCTGCATTGTGAGCGTTGTAACCAACATTGCCGTTCTGGATCTAGAAAGTTGACACTGTGACTGTATAAATAACTACGAGTTAAGTCAGAAGTCAGTCATCTCTCTTCAAATAAATCAGTCCAATTTTCAGTAAAACACAAGTCATTTACAGGTCTTGGTTTTTAGCTGGTATACATCTTCCTTTCTCTTTAAGCCTGACCACAGCAGTGTGTCTAGTATGTTCTGTCTAGTATTTATTTTCTTTAAAATTCTTGTGGGAATTTACTACCAATACTCAGGAGCCAGTATACTGACACTCAAAAACTAAGCACAGATATTTTAAAGATAGAAAACACCTCTTACTTCCATCTATTTGCCATAAAATATTATGTCAACTGGAGGTCTTTAAACACCAGTCTTAACATGTTGATTACATCTATGAAAGCCAGTGAAAGAATATTTCTACAAGATCCATCGAAATTACTGTCTACCTCTAAATTAGGCTACATGGGACTTCAGCATGTTATTCAAGACTCATCTGTTTTCCTGCTTGTGTGCATGTGTTATGTTTTAAGAGTTTTTATTAGAGCAATGGAGATCCTTTCCTCTGGATGATTCTCTTCAGATACCAAGAAAAGCTGATGCATGTGTAAAACTTAGGTGCAAAGCATTTACAGCAAAGTGGGAGAGAAGAAAGAAGAAAACAACCTGCAAATTAAAGGGCAGCTGGACTAGCAGAAGAGGAATTAGTTTAGATCCAACAAACACAGTCAACCAGGCGTTCTTCGTTGCATCCTTTTCACCTGCTGTTGTATCTTGTTGCAGCATCCAAACAGAAAAATGTTAGTTTCTCTGTATACTGGTAAAAGACAGAATATTGTCTAGGTGTCATCAGCAACAATTAAATAAAAGGTATGTTGAGCCTTCACACTTCTCTTTGCTTTTACCTTTGCTTTCATTAAGTTGTTTTTTTTAGCATTAAAAAAAAAAAAAAGGAAAGAAAAGAAAAGAAAAGAAAGCAGGGAATATTTTTTCAATATCTTAGTATATGCATTATACCTCCTGACCTAACATGAGCTACTGCACTGCAGAATACCACATTAGATCAGCCATTCCAGAATATGTCTAACAGAGGTAACAGTATTCAAAAAAGTTTGACAGGTTTAAAGTGATGCACTATGATGGGTCAGATCATGTGAAAGGTGTATACAGCTGTCCTCTAGAAGTGCATCAAATTTCTACCTGAATTACATGGGGCACACCTTTCTTTTGTAACTCTTTTCCCAGACTATTTTACTGCAAGATACTCTTCTTTCTTTTATCTGTTTATAGTGTGAGCATTTCAGAGATTACCATAAACTTATTGCGACTTAGATTCATTCCATTTAATTTAAACACTTCATGGAAACACTGAAGTTTGGAGCTTGGCCACTTTAGGATTCCTCTGTAGCCAAAGAGAAGGAAATGCCTCCACATTTGAAGGCTAAAGCTATATGCCGTGTTCCTGCCAAAATGGAATCTTGTCCTAACTTTAAGAATTCCAGACTACTATTTGAAACTGTTGTAATATAAGTTAATATATATTTGCTACTCATTGGTGATAATAAATCTTCATCAAGTAAAATTTATTGTAAAATATGTTTTTCTACCGTAGAGGCATACAGAAATATTTTCAAGAAATCACTTTGTAACCCAATGTGCACAAAGGAAGAAGGAAGGAAAGAAGGAAGGAAAGAAGGAAGGAAATGAAATGAAAAGTACTTTCAAAGAACAAGCTAATTGAAAAAAAAAAAAGAAAAAAGTTATTAATATTACAGAGGAAGCCTCTTCAGAACACTCCAAAATATTATGTTCAATGCTGCTCATACCATTTAATGTTGAAATTATTATATTTAAGTCAACTTCAAACATCTCTTCTCTTAAAAGAAAATGAGTCATTAACAATGCCAAAAGATTTCTACTGTCATATTCAACTAAATTAGGGTGCTAAGAAGATAGCATACATATTTATGAGAATAGTTTATACATAGAAGGATGCTATTAAGTCCTGATAAAAAGAAAGAATGCTTACAAAATTTTTATGAGGTATTGAATAAAGAGTTAAACTTAAGATAATGTAAACAGGCAGATTAAAAAAAAAAAGCACCACAAACAAACCAACATAGAAAATACCTTTTCTTTCCTAAGTCATTTATACAAAAGCCATTCATATAACCTCTTATTTATTATTATCTTCTTCCTTACCAGGCATCTGAGACAAACAGAGCAATACACTACAGTTCAGAAGACACTGCCAGATAGCAAGATACAACTGCTGTCTTTGTGGATATAGACTGTAGTTGCTAACATACTGATTTTGGGTATTTTCCTTCTATTTTTTCATTCAACACAGTTCAAAGATTTTCCAAAACACTGTGGTGAGACCATAGTCTTCAATGTGCATGAAACATTTGTTGCCGATGTCTCTCCTATAGCTGGTATTTTTCATCACACTGTAAAAGCTCCATCCTCTAATCCTGTCTTCATAACCCCCTCCTTCCATGTACTCCATCAACACATATACCTACCTTACCCCAGAAAATACTATAGAATAGATGCAATTACTAGTAAAATTCAGCAGCCCAAAATCATAGGATTACTGCAATACAAGTTTGAAGATCTTAAAAGGTCCACATCCATGTTCAAAAGCAGGATCTGTAATGTCTATGTTATTCCTTACAAAATTTTGTCTGCCCTGCCCTGGCTGCATCCCTTAGTGAAGTCACAGTAACTTCCCATCACTGTATTTCAGAATTTCACTATTCTTGTAGCATTTATGCACATAGAAAATGTACAAGTTCTCTTCTGTTTGCAGCAACCTTCTTTAGGTACCTGAAGACTTATTCATCCTTTCCCCTAGGGCTTCCCCCTTTTGACCAAAGATGCTCGTGCTTCTTACCAGGACTTTATTTTTCAACTACTTATTTTTTTCAGTGTCCTACTCTGGATTATCTCCAGTTGAATCACACCTCTCTCAAAGGGCAGTGACAAAAACTAGATACAATAGTACTCTGAAGTCTTATGAGAATGGAGAAGAGGAGGATTACCACACCTGCCCTGCAGAGTTGCCTCTGTGTTTTGCAACTATAGGATTGATTACATTCATCATCATCCTTTAATCCTTCTACAAAACTGGTCATTTGTTCACAAGTCTTTATTTGTGCACTTCATTATTTCTGAGTAAGTGTTGACCTTATTTGATTTTATCCAACTATTTAAGATTAATTCCTCTGATTTAAGACCATTTTGAACATCTATTCTGTCCTCCAAGCATCCTTACGATCCACCCTACCAATTTAGTAAGCAGGTTTTCCACTCCATCATCCTGGCTGATAAAACACTGAGCAGAACTGAAGGTAGGACAGATCCTTCTGATATCCTGTCCAGTACATCCTTCCTTTCTAGCTGTGAATTACCGATAAACGTGAATACTCTATCAGAATTGTGCTTCTCAAACACATACAAAGTAGTTTCTTCTCCTTACCTATTTCAAAAGATTCTCATGGAAGATAATATTGTTAGACTTAATATCAAAATGGTATGACATCTAATGCTTCCCTTATCTACAAAGCCTGTTACCTTTTTGCAGAAAGAAATTTTTATTGTTTGACATAATTTGTTGACGTGTCAGATACTACTCATGTCAGATACTGCTCCATGTCAGATATTTCTCATCTACTTGTTGTCTTCTATGTGTTTTATATCTTATTTGTTGAGATTCTGTTCTGCAATTATTCTCTCAATAACACTCTTAAACTGTAGAAAAATATTTCCAACCAAATGAGAATTTGCACATTTTACCAGGACACTTGCATTTGCTTTTTCCAAATAAATTTTAGGGGAAGATTTCTTCTTTCCAATGTTTGTTCACTTTTTATTTTCTATTTCAACTTCATATGGTCTAGATTTAAGATGTACGTATTTCCATTGTTCTCCACATACTCGTTCACACACTTTACTCAGTATCTGGGGTTTTTTATATATTTCAAAGGCTTGAATTTTACTCATCTCCAAAACTTGATGTATCCCTGTCCTCTCTTTCTTCTTATGAATAACTGATCCACACAAATAATAATTGCAGTAATAATAATAATAGTACCTTTCTATTTAACAAATAAATAAATAATCAGTCCTTAACATAGGATTATTTGGGTGATACCCAAGTCCTTATAAAATAAGTTTTCTTTTGTTCTCTATTCTATAGAGAAGCACAATACTATCAGTTAATACTGGTGAAAATCACATTAAGTCCTATTTCACCCTTTTTTACAATACCAGGTTATTGAATTATAACTTTTCAGAGAGTTTCAGAAAGTCAGAAAGCACATCCTTAAAAGTATGGGTTAGTCAAGGCTACCACTCCTACTGCTGCACAGAGCAGATGAGAGAAGAAAATGCCTGTAGTATCTTTCACTAAACAAAGGAGAACGTTGCTAAGGAAGAAACACCATTACTCATTATAGGAATATGAGTTCCAGCATCAGTTAAGGAAGCATTGTTATGTGGAAATCAAACAGCCCACTCCTTTTCCTACGTCCCAGTTTTACCTCTCCTCACACTCTTACCTACAAGTTCTGCTTTGCCTCTGCCCTGGCTCCACAGCTGATGTTCAGTAATTCGGGTGCTGGATGTGTCTCGCCCACCGCAGTTGTGCCACAGAAAGAGCGTTGTCCTCCACATACATGCACTGATAGAGTCATGATACACAGTCCAGCTAATGTCATTAGCATGGGTATCTACAGTGTATTGGTACAGTCCTTATATCTGTAAGAAAAACACAAAAGCCAGTGAAGCATATCGTCTAGTCATGGACATGTAATCATTGTTGTCTTAAGACTTTAGTGAGACTCATTAGCAATTTACTACACTGGAAATATACAGTGCTCTTTAATTAATAACAGTGGGATGCTGAATATAAAGCTATTTGTGACCTATCACAGAGAACATGTAAAATGGCAAGAAAGATAAACTGTCTGCAGAATTATTTTGCTTCTACCTAGGATCAGGAAATAATGAAAACTACTAGGTTCAAGTAGGACAAACCAGCTATAGTTGCAGATAGTCAGCTCACTGTTTAATACACACAAGCCCTTTCCAAAACTTTTATTAATTTACTTGCAAATTGAATGTTACTTATTCTAAATTCTGGAGTATACAACATATTTTAGGTATAATTTGGAAGGTTGAAGGGAGAGAAGTCTTAATCCTCTTTCATAATGTGAGTGACATAAAATGGACATAGTAATATTTATATTCTAAAGAGACAACTCATGGGCTACTTACACATGATCTTTACCCTAAATGAGTTTTCAGCTATTCCAGAGAGTTAGCAAACTTGCCCCTACAGCTCTGATGTTATCAGCTGAATAAATGGCTATTATTCTACCACAGTGAATAAAGGGAAATACGTCTCTGCATTAAAAAAAAAAAAATAAAAAATCAGGTATTAGAAAAACAGAATATTGCTCTTTAAGTACTGCATACAGGAGCTTCACAAGAATGTCTCAAACAACTGTATCTATAAAGACTGTCACAGCCATAAGCAATATTAAAATATTATACTTTAAATAGAGGACATATATGCTCACAGAGGCAAAAATTCTGCTTCATTTCCACAGCACTATTTCTGCAAGTTTTTCTTTTTCTTTTTCTTTTTTTTTTTTTTTATTTTCTTTGGAATGCTTTGAATCACATATCCTAGCTCTCCAAAATGTCATGTTTTGTCTTTGAGTTTTCCTAATGATCACATCGTTGTCTGGGGATTTGGTTCCTTGTTAGCCTTTAGTCCTAAACAGCCCTGCTGAGCTCTGTTGCTTTCTAATTATTTTAAGCATACCAATTAAAGCTTCTCCTTAGTGTTTACATCAGAGACTTCTGTGCAAGAGTGGCAGAAAACCTCACAGAAAGTCTTCAGCTCAGTTCGAAGACTGGTGACAAAGGTCATTAAAGAAATAACTGAAAGAGAAGGTTTTCTTTTACACAATGTTGAAAAGGGAAAGAAAACATAGCAAGAAAACTACTCCAAAGCTTCACATTCTCAGTGCTACCTGTAGCCCTTAAAAATACCTGATTACAAGGAATCTATTCAAAGAACTTTCTTTTAAATGGAAATAAAATAACATAGAAAAAAAAAAAAAAAAAGAGTCCTGAAGGGCAAAGGAGTCCAGGAAGGCTGGACATTCCTCAAGGAGGAAATCTTAAAGGTACAGGAGCAGGCCATCCCCATGTGCTGAAAGATGAGCCGGCAAAGACGACAACTGGCCTGGCTGAACAGAAAGCCAGGAAAAAAAAGGAGAGTTTATGGCCTTTGGAAGAAGGGACAACCAACTCAGAAGGACTGCATATATGTGGTGAGCCTATGCAGGAAGAAAATTAGAAGGGCCAAAACCCAACTAGAACTTAACCTGGCTGCTGCAGTTAAGGATAATAAAGATGTTTTTATAAATACATTAACAACAAAAGGAGGACTAAGGAGAATCTCTATCCTTTACTGGATGCAGGGAGAAACATGGTGACACAGGATAAGGAAAAGGTTGAGATACTTAACACCGTCTTTGCTTCAGTCTTTAATAGTAAGACCAGTTGTTCTCCGGGTACCCACCCTCGGAGCTGGAATACAGGGGGAGTAGAATGAAGCCCCCATAATCCAAGGGGAAATGGTTAGCGACCTGCTACACCACTTAGACACACACAAGTCTATGGGGTCAGATGGGATCCAGCCAAGGGTACTGAGGGAGCAGGTGGAAGTGCTCACCAGGCCACTTTCCATCATTTATCATCAGTCCTGGATAACCAGGGAGGTCCCAGTTGACTGGAAGTTAGCCAATGTGACACCCATCCACAAGAAGGGCTGGAAGGACGATCTGGGGAACTACAGGTTTGTCAGTCTGACCTTGGTGCCGAGGAAGGTTATGGAGCAGACCATCTTGAGTGCTGTCACATGGCTTGTATAGGACAACTAGGTAATCAGGCCCAGACAGCATGCGTTTATGAAAGGTAGGTCCTGCTTGACTAACCTCATCTCCTATGAAAAGGTGATACACTTAGTGGAAGAGGGAAAGGCTGTGGATGTCATCTACCTGGACTTTAGTAAAGCCTTTGACACCATTTCCCACAGCATGCTCCTGGAGAATCTGGCTGATTGTGGCTTGGACGGGTGTACTCTTCACTAGGTAAAAAACTGTCTGGATGGCTGGGCCCAAAGAGTTGTGGTGAATGGAGTTAAATCCAGTTGGTGGCCACTCACAAGTGGTGTTCCCTAGGCCTCAGTATGGTGGCCAGTTCTCTTTAATATCTTTATCAATGATCTGGACAAGGGAATTGAGTCAACTCTTGGCCACTTTCCAGATGACATGAAACTGGGCAGGAGTGATGATCTGCTTAAGCGAAGGAAAGCTCTGCAGAGGGACCTGGACAGGCTGGATCGATGGGACAAGGCCAACTGTATTAGATTCAACAAGGCTCAGTGCTGGATCCTGCACTTGGGTCACAACAACCCCATGCAACGCTACAGGCTTGGGGAAGAGTGGCTGGAAAGCTGCCCGGCAGTATAAGACCTGGGGGTGTTGGTTGACAGCCAGCAGTGTGCCCGTGTAGCCAAGCTTCCTGGCTTGTGTCAGAACTAGTGTGGCCAGCAGGACTAGGGAAGTGATTGTTCCCCCGTACTCGGCACTGGTGAGGCCGCACCTTGAGTGCTGTGTTCAGTTTTGGGCCCCTTGCTATGCAAAGACATTGAGGTGCTGAAGTCTGTCCAGAGAAGGGCAACGAAGCTGGTGAAGGGTCTAGGGCACAACTCTTATGAGGAGCAGCTGAGGGAACTGGGGTTGTTTAGCCTGGAGAAAAGGGGGCTAAAGGGAGACCTTATCGCTCTCTACTGAGCAGACACTACCTGAAAGGAGGTTGTAGACACGAGTGTCGTTCTCTTCTCCTAAGTATCAAGGAATATGACAAGAAGAAACAGCCTCAGGTTGTGCCAGGGGAGGCTTAGATTGGATATTAGGAAAAATTTCTTCACTGAAAGGATTATCAAGCACTGGCACAGGCTGGCCAGGGAAGTGGCTGAGTCACCATCCCTGGAAGTATTTAAAAGATTTGTAGACGTGGTGGTTAGGGACGTGCTTTAGTGTTGGGCTTGGCAGTGCTGGGTTAACTGTTGGGCTCAATGATATTAAAGGTCTTTGATTCTATGTTTCTATGATTCTAATTAGAGTCATTAGTTTTGGCCAGGAGGTGTCACTTCTGAGTAGAGAAACACCATATGAAAAATAGAACGATAGCCCTCCTTGGAGTATTTCTGTAACATGCTTGATTTCCCAATTGGAATGAAGCATGCAGAGGTGTGCCACCATAAAAAGAGTTATGACAATTACTTTATTTCATTGTGCTTAAACTTTATTGCAAATTTTAATTGAATGCTATAGAATTTGAAATCCAATCTAAGGTTTAATCTAATTATATCTATATTGTGCACAGGATAGGGACATAGATAGATCTGAGTAAAATATCCCTACCTTGTACTGCATTTCTTATTTATTTTTCCATGCAACAGTTGCAGATGATCCCCTTGTCCCCTCACGGGACTGCTTTGCATATACTTATTATTTCATTCACAGCCCTGAATCCTTCTGAGGGGTAAGCAGGAGGGATTATGACAAGACTATTCATGGTTGGTCATAACAAAGGTCCATAGTTCCCAGAATCTCATCTCCCATACTGGTCAGGACTGGATTTTTGCAGGGACATATAGGTAAAGAAAAAGCATAGTTAGGCACTTCTCTCAATGAAGACTCATTTTGGAAATACGAGGTTTTAGGGTTGTACCCACATTGTTGTATTTAATAGCCCTTAATGGGACTTTCTTCCATTCGTTCAGCTAATTGCTTTTTGAACTGATTTATATTTTGGCATTCAAAACATCCTGTAGCAATGAGTTACACAATTTAATTATGTATTATATGAAAGGCAATTTACACTTAGGCCTGATAATTTACTTGGGTGCTTGCTGGCTTTCATGTTATAAATGGTGAATAACAGCTCCTAAATCACTTTCTCCCTGCCATTCATGACTTCATATATTTCAATTACACCATCCTTAGTCATCCCTTTTCCAAATTTAAATAACCTTGCTTATAAAATCTCTCCTTGTATAGAAGCCATTCTCTACAGTTCATTATCAAAGTTACCCTTGCCATTACCATTTTTAATTCTGATGATCATAACTCAGTAGAACAGTGAGTTTTACTCTTCTGTAATTTCGTAGTGGAACGACACACAGTAAACAAGATGTGCAACACCAAGGACTTCACAACACTCTGACTGTATTTTTGGTTAAGACAAGTCTTTTGTTTTCCCTCTTTTGGAGAGTAGACGAAGGTATCCTCCCTGTCATCTCATGGCAGCTTAGTCTCTCTAACAACCTTTATGAGGGAATTTTTTGACAGATTTTTGCAAATGTGTGCATACTATACCAACCATACCAAATTTCTCTATGTACTCAAGTGATTTCTTCATACAGCAAATGAATGTGAAATATGGCTCCCTTTTACAAAAGCCACATTAACTCTTCCCCATTGTATCATGTTTATCCACATATTTATTAATGTGACCATTTTTTAGCATTTCAAAAGATTTATTCAACAGGAGAGTTAGTTGTCTGTAGTTCTGTGAGTTGTGCTTTGGTTTGCCCCAACCCATGTGCAGGACCTTGCATTTGGCCTTGTTGAACTTCATGTGGTTCACACGAGCCCACCTCTCCAGCCTGTCAAGGTTCCTCGGGATGGCATCCCTTCCCTCCAGCGTGTTGACCGCACCACATAGCTTGGTGTCGTCGGCAAACTTGCTGAGGGTGCACTCGATCGCACTGTCCATGTTGCTGACAAAGATGTTAAACAGTGTCGGTCCCAGTACCAATCCCTGAGGAACGCTACTCGACACTGATCTCCAACTTGGGCATCGCACTCTTGACCACAATTATTTAAGTGTGACCATCCAGCCAATTCCTTATCCACCGAGTGGTCCACCCATCAAATCCATGTCTCTCCAATTCAGAGACAAGGATGTCATGCAGGACAGCGTCAAATGCTTTGCACAAGTCCAAGTAGATGACATCATTTGCTCTTCCCTTGTCCCCCAACGCTGCAACCCCATCACAGAATGCCATCAAATGTCAGGCACGATTTGCCCTTAGTGAAGTCTTGTTGGTTGTCACCAGTCACCTCCTTATTTTCCATGTGCCTGAGCACAGTTTCCAGAAGGATCTGCTCCATGATCTTGCCAGGCACAGAGGTGAGACTGAGTGGCCTGTAGTTTCCTGGGTCTTCCTTTTTCCCTTTTTAAAAATGGGGGTTATGTTTCCCCTTTTCCAGTCAGCGGGAACTTCACTGGATTGCCACAACTTCTCAAAGATGGTGGATGCTGGCTTAGCAACTTCATCCACCAGTTCCTTCAGGACCCACAAATGCATCTTATCAGGTCCCATGGACTTGTGAATCTTCAGGTTCCTTAGATGGTCTCAAACATGATCTTCTCTTACAGTGGGCAGTTCTTCATTCTCCCGGTCCCTGCCGTTTCCTTCATTGACTTGTACAGTGTGGCTAGAGCCCTTCCTGGTGAAGACTGAGGCAAAAAAGTCATTGAGTATGTCAGCCTTCTCCATATCCCAGGTAATCAGATCTTCTGTTTCCTTCCAGAGAGGGTCCACATTTTCCCTAGTCTTCCTTTTATCACTGACATACCTATAGAAGCTTTTCTTGTTGCCTTTGACGTCCCTGGCCAGATTTAAATCTGTCAGGACTTTAGCTTTCCTGACTTGATCCCTGTCTGCTTTGACAATTTTTCTGTATTCCTCCCAGGCTACCTATCCTTGCTTCCACCCTCTGTAGGCTTCCTTTTTGCATTTGACTTTGCCCAAGAGCTCCTTGTTCATTCATGCAGGCCTCCAGGCATTTTTGCCTGACTTCCTTCTTGTTGGGATGCATCGCTCCTGAGCTTGGAGGAGGTGATGTTTGAATATTAACCAGCTTTCTTGGGCCTCTCTTCCTTCCAGGGCTGTGTCCAATGGTACTCTCCCAAGCAGGTCCCTGAAGAGGCCAAAGTCTGCTCTCCTGAAGCCCAGGGTAGTGAACTTGCTGTGCGCCCTCCTCGCTGCCCTGAGGATCTTGAACTCCACCATTTCTTGGTCACTGCAGCCAAGGCTGCCCTTGAGCTTCACATTCCCCACCAGCCCTTCCTTGTTGGTGAGAACAAGGTCCAGCATGGCACATCTCCTCATTGGCTCCTCTGTCACTTGGAGAAGGAAGTTATCATCAATGCATTCCAGGAACCTCCTGGATTGCTTGTGCCCTGCTGTGTTGTCCCTCCAACAGATATTGGGGTGGTTGAAGTCCTCCATGAGGACCAGATCTTGTGAATGAGAGGCTGCTCCTATCTGTCTATAGAGGGCCTCATCTGCTTGGTCTTCCTGGTCAGGTGGCCTGTAGCAGACCCTCACTATAGTGTCACCTGTCCCTGTCCTCCCTTTCATCCTGACTCATAAGCTCTCGGTAGGCTCCTTACCCATCCCCAGGCGGAGCTCCACGCAGTCCAGCTGGTCTTTGACATAGAGGGCGACCCCCCTCCTCGTCTCCCATGCCTGTCTTCCCTAAAGAGAAAAATGTTCCTAAAGAGGAATAATTCCTAAAGAGGCGTAATCTTTTCTATTGTTGTTACAACCTGAAACTAAAGGATGACTCCAATGTATCACTGAGCTGGACATTTACTTTGGAGCCTAGCTGTTAGAGGAGTTGTTTGACAATTCCTCCTTACTTTTTTTCTCAGTTTCTAGTCCTAGTAGATATTGAAGCTCTGTTTAGAATTCATTTGTTCTAGAAATTAAAGTCTGTTTTCATGTTATGAAAACCTTACTTTTTCTTCAAGCACACAGATGTCTGCTAAGTTACTATTGACATGACTTGAGCATCTGTAACAATGCATAGGATTGTTTATTCGAACTGAAGGTTGCTGTTTTCATTAATCTACAGATGTGAGGAAATCAAACATTACCAACTACACTCAGTTCATACTTCAGGTTTGTTCTTTCTATGAAAACTTCAAACTTAGAGAAAGTATGAAGCTGAAGTATTAAGTTGTCATGTTACTCTGAAGTCTTGATCCTTAAACAGTAGTCTTTATTATTTCCTGTATCCATTGTTTTATCTGGTTTTGCTATGAGAAGACCTTTTGTTATTTTTGCTTAGCTACACTTACTCACCTGCACATATAACGGTGTTTAGCTGTTTCCTATCTGTATATAGTCTTTCATCTAGCATTTTGTACTTATGCTCTGGAAAGATGATGTTGTCTAGGTGAAATTTACCCAAAAAACACAGTTAAAATTTACTAGTGAAATTAAAAAGCTAATAAAGTTGTAAAACGTAGATCATAAATACACTTGGCAATTATGCTGTCAGTCTATGATTAGATTTCTATACAAAGAAGCTATAAGAGAATCTGTAAGAATGTTGCATAGCAAACACTACAGACACTAAAGAAAGCAATAAACATTAGACAAGTATTTGCAAATTAGAAATGAATGTTACAGTAATGGCTTAAAAACTACACTATTAATATTGTTATAAAGCAAGGTGATTAACACTTCAGTACTTATAGTGAAAAAGATACTTTTAATAGAAATTACTTTGAAAAAGCTATTTTACTGCTTGACAAAGTTGTAGTTCATTAATACTTCACTTTTTGGTCTGAAAAAACTTTTAGAATAAAAGAAAAAAATTATTTATATTGTCAGAGATGGATTTCATTCCTCCATAAACTGACATTTTAACAGTTACTCAAATATTTAACATATATATAACATAACTATTCATCAGCTGAAGTTCAGCAATGTGTTTCATTACATCCTAAAATGTATCACAACAGTAACTTAATCCTTTTCTCAACTTCAGCTGTTGAATTCCACACCCTGGTATCCCTTTCATGTTTTAATTCATTGATAGATTACTTAAATTACAAATGACCTCCTTTCACTCCAGGATCTCCCCTCTTGGCCCTGCTTAATCTCCAATTCACATCTTAATAAAAAAGAAATTTCATAATTTGCCTACTCAATTTTAGCAGCAGAATTTTCCTTTGAACTCTCTTTTATGCGGCACTTAATGCCTCTATATTTCATATAAAACCATTCTAACTGTTCATTTTCTGTGAGTATCTGTCCACCTTACATGCTAATATTTTTTCTTGTCCATCCTTCTTAGGTCCCTTTTTTTTTCTAATCTCGCAGGTCACCATCTCACAGGCCTTAGCCTTAAGCAAGAATTTTGAATTTAAACAGGAATTGTTTGTTTCACTCAGTATGATAAATCACAGAAATATTTTAAAGACTGAAGCTTTACCTCTCCTTTTGAGAAAAAAATGGTTAAAATTTTAATTTTTACTCTTTTTCTTCTCAGGTAGATCATAATTGTATTTAAAAACTGGAAAAAAATAAAAAGTTTGTAAATATTTCAATTTTTTTAAATTAAGTCAAAATTTAAAGGAAATATGTATACCTAAACCCTGCCTCCAGGACTGAACTTTCATAACCCACAAATCACTGAAGCTCAGAAACACAGAATATGATAAAAAAACAATGTTTATACTTTGGCACAGGCACGCCAGACGGGTCAGGAATAAAGCTCAGGTCATTCTGAGTGCATAACCTTTTCTTTCTTCCAGTCTACTTCTTTTATTCCTCTATACACAGTTGGTTTAGTATTTCTGAGACTACATCTGTTCATATACAGGCTCTGGATTCGCATTTTTGCATTTCACTCCAGACACTACCTCTGTACCAAAAGCAGCAGTTATCACAAGAAATGCGAACGCTGAGCTCCTGAGATGTACCCAGAGACATCCAGTGTATGAGGCAGCAGCATTCATACAATTTATGGCACACACACTGACTCAAACAGAAAAACTCTGGAGGAAAAGTGATCCTGTCTCTTGCACGACGCCTGGCTTCTCTAAGAGACTGCACGTAGGTAGGTTTGGGAACTGTGGCTTGAAGCGAGATGTGCACCATATGAAATCTGTGGTAAACTTACTCTTCTGTTTATGGGGGCAAGAGGGGTGAGGTGAGGAGCACCAGGTGGAGGATATGGCACACCATGCACACCACATATAGGTAACTGGACAGGACTTGCTGGAAGATGGGGGATACCATCCTCGAAAGGTTACGTGGAAGGAACCTGCAGGGGGGTGGAGGCAAGGGGGTGGGTTTCTGATTGGGAAGTTTGCAGGCACACACCAAGGCACAAACTTAGTAGGTGGCTGTGGCAGCTCTATCACAGTCAGTGTAGCAACTGGCTGTGGTGGCACGGACTGCTCCACAGTGTTTGCGTCCTATGGAAGCCCCCACGCATATCCGTCTTGATGTTAGGGTCTCAGCATAGCATAGCTGAGTACCACCATAATACAAGTTACAAGTACCACTAGAGGGCATTAAAAACACCATAAATAACAGCTAATACAAACAGCGGCGCTTGGAAAGACCCAGATGAGAAAAGCCACAAAGAATGACAGGAAGGACAGACAGAAAACATATGGGTCGTATACAGTATATGTTCACAGAAATACAACTGAATTGAAGGCGCTGAAGGTCGGGAGCTAACAATGCCAGACAGCTTCCACAGAGAAGACAAGAGTTAATACTAAATTTTATGTCAGCACTCAGATAATTAGCTAATTTACATATTTCAGCCTGTAGGCCATCTACTTAATGACTAGTGAATGTTATAAAAAGATGACAAAAATTACGTTGCATACTGCACCTAAAGATCAAATGGTGATATTTAACTTCGTTGAGGGCAGCAGAAGCAGCAGTGGGTAGCAAATGCTTTACTCTCGCCAGTAGAGGTAAGGAAATTGTTGAGAGGTCTGTGCAGGTTGAGCAGAAGGGCAAAACAAAGGGTGCCTGCAAGCATCCAAAAAGCAGAGTTCTCATTTCTATTGTAACAGCTAGACATTTTTGCTTCATATAGGCTCAGCTGTGCAGCAGAACAAAAGACACAAAGAAGAGGCACCTTGTAGGTAACAAGGTCTGTCAAGTACTGTCACTTACAGAAACGTACGTTAAGTTTTCCTGCAGGCTTTCCCTAGCACTGGAGGACTTTCTTCACTGCATTCTCTGATTTATTTTAGGAAAGAAATCCAAAAAGACCTGGGAAATGCTGCCAATGGTGAAGTCACAACATTTCTTTTTAAAGGCTCAATGTCCCAAACGGTCACATAAACTGAACTTCCCTACCACAGTTTGCTCTGCCTAGAGGGATCATATAAAAGATTTATTTACTGTTTAGAGATATTCTTTAAGGGAGCTATGTCCCTCTATATCATTTTATTTTGTTTCTGGTCTCAAAAGGTCTGCATACAAACATGTAATACAGGGTAAAGGCAAAGAGGGCTCAGCCCCTTGGGCCAATAGTTCAAACAAGAACACAAATACTTCACGCAGGAATGTGGAGATACAAGAAAATGGAAGACAGGCACAGCTGAGAGAAAAACCCGAGTATTCCTTACAATGGGAGAGACAAACTGAATTAAAGTTGTGAACATAGGCTTTCTAAAAGCCAGAGTCAACTGTGAAATCCCAATTTTGACATGCATAATATATCTCTCACTGTCACTAATGAAAGAAAAGAGGTGGAAAGCTTCTACCATGCAAAGAGGCACAAAACAGACAGGCATCCTTAAGGAAGAGATTTTTTAAAAAGTTTTCTTTGCACGTACTGAAGTATATAAAAAAATGAATATATCTGAAAACAATACGAAAAGTAGAGCCACACTGGTGAATGTTGTTTTAACATATGACCTCTTCAGACAAGAACCATATTTATCACATTTTTTTATCAGCTAATTTTTGCAGAGAAGACATTTAAAGCTAAGGGGAAATTTCTTAGGAGATTTGATGATTTTTGCTGCTTTCTTGTAAATAAATGACATCATCTATCACAAGCTATGTTGCCACATGCATTTTCCTAACATTTCAGACTACTGATACCAGTGGAGTACTAACTCTAGTAGACAGCACAGTTGATCTTACCTGTTCCTGACCCTTTAGAAGCATGGGGTTGTGCTGGTTTTGGCTGGGATAGGGTTAATTTTCTTCACAGTAGCTAGTACGGGGCTACACTTTGGATTTGTGTTGAAAACAGTGTTGATAACACAAGGATGTTTTCGTCACTGCTGAGCAGTGCTTACACAGAGCCAAGGGCTTTTCTGCTTCTCACACCACCCCACCAGCGAGGAGGCTGGGGGTGCACAAGGAGTTGGGACAGCTGACCCCAACTGACCAAAGGGATATCCCATACCATATGATGTCATGCTCAGCATATAAAGCTGAGGGAAGAAGGAGGAAGTGAGGGGACATTTGGAGCGATGGTGTTTGTCTTCCCAAGTAACCGTTAACATGTGACAGAGCCCTGCTTTCCTGGAGATGGCTGAACTCCTGCCTGCCCATGGGAAGTGGTGAATGAATTCCTTGCTTTGCTTTGCTTGTGTGTGCAGCTTTTGCTTTACCTATTAAACTGTCTTTATCTCAACCCACGGGTTTTCTCGCTTTTACTCTTCCAATTCCCTCCCCCATCCCGCCGGGAGTGAGTGAGTGAGTGGCTGCGCGGGGCTCAGTTGCCAGCTGGGGTTAAACCACGACAGGGCTTTAAATGTAGCACGCAGCAGAGCACTGTGACAGAGGAGAGCTTTCAGCTGGTGAGCAACCTGCCGGAGAGAGAGATGCACATCCCTTTCTTCTCCTTACCTTACCCAGATTTTTAAACTCCGGCTTCTTGCTATTCAAAATTCAAAATTTTACAGGAGTTCCAAATTTTTCCATTTGAAGAGTACGGTACTGGTGGAGAGACCACATTCCCTGAATCAAATGAAATGACAGTCACCTAAACAGTTTAATGTGTTAGGTTCCTTTAGGAAAATACAGATTTCTGTAACATGCACCTAGTTATATTATCATAAGCTGCATTTGTATCATTCAAGTGGTGCTTATTTTATAAATATTAAAATAAAATATTTTACATAAGACTAACACATTGTATAATTACTATAGTACTTTATATATAGTACAGTCATTTATGAGATCCCTTACAGTGAAATTATTTTTCATTTTAAGCTTTGTCATGACAGTAACAATATATTTTAAATTTCTGCAACTCTGTTTACCTTAGGAAAAAAAATTAATTTTCCTCCTACATTTAGATAATCATGAACAGGAAGAATATTAAATGTTTTAAGAAACTGATAGCAGTATGACTTAAAATGGACATTAGCCCACAATCTAATAAAAAGCTATGAGACTTGTAGACATTCTCTTTTAAATCTCTTAGTACAAACTGTCATTCACACAAACATTCCTTATCTAGCTTTTTATCAGCACTACAAATCTCCAGCATCCCCTATAGTTTTCTATAAATTCATTTTTTTATAAGAGTGAGGCCTCTAGTCTGGCATTATTAATTAGGTTGTACAAACCCAAAACAGGAAGTCACATTTGGAAACTACTGTTTACCACTGAGTTGACAACTCTGTCCATTTTTTCTGTCTTGGTGTGCTTTTAGATGAGCTGTCATTTATGATCAACTAATGACATTCAGTCTTTACTGTAATTTCTCTTTCAACAAATGCATCATGTCATAAAATTCAGCAAATACAAGACCAGATATAACTAATTTCTGAGAATATCATAATTTCTGAAAATACAAAAAAAAATCCACATTTAGAACACTGTAACAAATACAAATACTTTCCATTCAATGAAATATTAATGAAGACACAAAATACATCAACCTACATTAATGATCCCTAAAGAACTTAAGTAATAGCACCTAACTATATAATACCCTCCTACTGTACCTCCTCCCCCTCTAAAAAAACCCCAAACTTTTAAAGCACAGAAAATACTGAAGATCCTTCAAAGTGTGCAATATGAAGATAATATCTTGTCATTATCCTCAGTATTGCTCTATACATTCACTAAATTAAATAAATCCAGTGATGCTGAAATTATTCTGGAGATGAGAAAAAAACAATAGTAAACTTTTATTAACCAAACCTCAAGATCAAGTGGCAAACTCTGTTATTTTTACTGTGGAGTATTGTGTAGAGCAAGAGCTGAGCAATTAGCTAAAATCTGGAGTATATTCCTTTTTTCCCCATTAGTTTGTAGATTCAGTAATATTTCCCAAAAGTGAAGGTTTATACTATCAGGTACAAAGGGTTATACATTGCCACAGTACAAAAGATGTTGCTGTAGTATATTTTTAATATTGTATATATGTATACACATATAACCCCAATGCAGATTCATACTTGTCTTAAAGGTAATCAGTCATTTGACTACTACAGTTGCACAGCAGTCAACAGCTCTTAGAAATGTTGATACCCCCTTGGAGGCAGCAAGCCACAGAAAAGAATATGCCATCTTAACTGAAACCTCAATTATTTCCTCCAGAGAAACAAAAATATTTGTGGTAATGTCAAAAGTTGTGGGGGTTTTTCAACTGAAGATCCATGTATTTAGTGGTTACTCAGTCTTAGAAAACAACACTGCCTTGCTCCAGCAGTCAGACAATATCTTTGAAGTACTATGGCTAACAATCTGCAAGCCATTTGTTGTTTCAGTGGCTCTTTCTATGTAATTTTTGATATTTTTCCAGACATTAGCAACAGCAGTTTGAAGAAGTTCTTCATGCTGAGAAGCTATACTAGAATTATTTAAAATAATGCTCTGTTATTATCCAGACCTAAAATTGCAAACATTTTTTAAGCAATTAAAATTACTTCTGCAGGTACAACAGTGTTTGATTTCAATTAATGCTATTTTTACCGTTCCAGGCAAAATTGCATTTCATAGAATCATAGAATCATAGAATGGTTTGGGTTGGAAGGGACCTCCAAGATCATCTAGTTCCAACCCCCCTGCCATGGGCAGGGACACCCTCCACTAGATCACGTTGCCCAAAGCCCCGTCCAACCTGGCCTTGAGTACTTCCAGGGAGGGAGCATCCACTCTGGGCAACCTGTTCCAGTGCCTCACCACTCTCACGGTAAAGAATTTCTTTCTAACATCTAATCTAAATCGACCCTCCTTCAGCTTAAACCCATTACCCCTTGTCCTGTCACTACACTCCCTCATAAACGGTCCCTCACCATCTTTCCTGTAGGCCCCTTCAGGTACTGGAAAGCCACAATTAGATCTCCCCAGAGCCTTCTTTTCTCCAGGCTGAACAATCCCAACTCTCTCAGCCTGTCCTCACAGGAGAGGTGCTCCAGCCCTCTGATCAGCTTCGTGGCCCTCCTCTGGACTTGCTCCAACAGCTCCATGTCTCTCCTGTACTGGGGCCCCCAGAGCTGGACGCAGTACTCCAGGTGGGGTCTCACCTGGAGAGCGGAGTAGAGGGGCAGGATCACCTCCCTCGACCTGCTGGTCACGCCTCTTTTGATGCAGCCCAGGACATGGTTGGCTTTCTGGGCTGCAAGCGCACACTGCTGGCTCATGTTGAGCTTCTCATCAATCAACACCCCCAAGTCCTTCTCCTTGGGGCTGCTTTCAATCCATTCTTCGCCCAGCCTATAGTCGTGCTTGGGATTGCACCGACCCATGTGCAGGACCTTGCATTTGGCCTTGTTGAACTTCATGCGGTTCGCATGGGCCCACCTCTCCAGCCTGTCAAGGTTCCTCGGGATGGCATCCCTTCCCTCCAGCGTGTCGACCGCATCACACAGCTTGGTGTCATCCGCAAACTTGCTGAGGGTGCACTCGATCTCACTGTCCATGTCGCCAACAAAGATGTTGAACAGTGTCGGTCCCAGTACCAACCCCTGAGGAACACCACTCGTCAGTGATCTCCACTTGGACATTGAGCCATTGACCACAACTCTTTGAGTGCGACCATTCAGCCAATTCCTTATCCACCGAGTGGTCCATCCATCAAATCCATGTCTCTCCAATTTAGAGACAAGGATGTCATGCAGGACAGCGTCAAATACCTTGCACAAGTCCAAGTAGATGATGTCAGTTGCCCTTCCCTAATCCACCGACGCTGTAACCCCAGCATAGAAGGTCACCGAGTTTGTCAGGCATGATTTGCCTTTAGTGAAGCTGTGTTGGCTGTCACCAGTCACCTCCTTATTTTCCATGTGCCTGAGCATAGTCTCCAGGAGGTTCTGCTCCATAATCTTGCCAGACTTTGAGGTGAGACTGACCGGCCTGTAGTTCCCTGGGTCTTCCTTTTTACCCTTCTTAAAAATGGGGGTTATGTTCCCCCTCTTCCAGTCAGCGGGAACTTCGCTGGACTGCCAGGACTTCTCAAATATGATGGTGAGTGGCCTGGCCACTTCATCCGCCAGCTCCCTCAAGACCTGCGGATGCATCTCATCAGGTCCCATGGACTTGTGCACCTTCAGGTTCCTTAGTTATTCTTGAACCTGATCTTCTCCTACAGTGGGCGGTTCTTCATTCTCCCAGTCCCTGCCTTCTGCGACCTGGGCAGTGTGGCTCAAGCATTTGCTATTCATCTCGTCAATTGTAAAGTCTTTTTTTCTAGTGGACTGCCTCCCTTCCTTGATGAAATGTTTCTATCTCTGTCAGAGTCATGATACACTTTCCAGCCATTTCTAACATTACATTTTTATTAATGTTTGGTAGATTTACCCTTAGATGGTGATCATTCTGCTTGTTCTGTGTTGCTTTGTATTAGATCATTAAAATCCAGATATTGTGCCTCATGCAGCTAGTATATAACTCTAGAAAAACACATGGAAGAGAATTTTCGTCAGAAACCAAAACAATGACTGTGTAGGATTATTCGAGTTAATTTTCAACTATTTTCGAAATATATTTAAAATGTACTAATTTGCATTTCAGCAGTGACTGAAGCATTTTCTACATTGAGTTTGTAAAGAAATTTAAGATGGTTTTCTTTGAAATATTCTTTGTTGTCATGGAGCAATTACCAGCAAAGGTAGCTCAAGATCCAAAACTCAGAATCCTTTGAGGGAATGATAAAGTACTTTCCAGTCCAGCTGTGTCAGCCTGACCAGGTTCTTGTCTTCAGGTAGAAGAAGCTACTATTGGAGGGAACTAGACCTCAGATTTAATGAAAGTGTTTTTTATCACAGTTTTTTCTTAAATCTTCACCAAACTGCAAGGAAAATTTTTTTCTCTTTTCAGTATGGTCACCAGGCTCTGAGACCTTGAAAATACACCAGTACCACAGCCAAATCTGCTAATGGTTGGACTTTTCCATATGTAAGCAATCAAGTCTCAAGAGAAATTTCCAGAGAAATTGGTAAGATCTGTGCCTTGTCCCTGCCATGATACTAACTGGACTCAAAGCCCATACGCAACAAGCAGGTAGTTGTTATCCAGATAGGAACTGACTCTCACATATGTTTTCTTCCTTGAGTGCCATTTCCTTACAAAAATTACAAACACAAGAAGAGTATCTTGGATAATATCACTCAAGACTTGGCACAAATCATATAATATTGGTCAAAGTTTTGCTCTTATTTTTTGAATGTTGAGGTTAATTATTTTAAAATGCTAATTTGTTTGCTGGCTCAATTGCTTAGATGTAAAGGTGAGATTTCATCTGAAAGCTGAATTTGCTTCTTTTTTCCCTTGGTCATTACGCAGAGCAAGGTAAATGACAGTCATGCAAAACAGGAGATGAGCAGTCACCTTGAAATGGTTAATGGTAGCTAGCTGGAAGCCTCCAGTATGGAAATTTCTGGATTTATGCATAAAATACTGGAGTTTAGTAGTTTGGAGGGGTTTTTTAAGATAAAAAGGAGGAACACTGGGCTTTATTATCCTCTTGCCAGTAGTCATCTATTATCTGAAAATCAAGCTCTGAATGAATCCGATAATCTGATCTTGCAAATTTTATGATTTTCCTCACTAAAGCTGTCTGCTTTCCATATGAACATGGGAGAAAGGTCATAGTGAAATTCTCTGAATCACTCAACCTTTGTGCTCCAGTGCCGGTGAAATTATAGGGGTAACATGCTTAGATGAAACCTCCTTTATACTAAGTTGTGTTTCCTAACCTTTTTACCTGAGGGATTATGCTAACAGTAACACAATACACTCAGGGACCATAAGCTGGAATTCTGTCTGCTTTTCTGCAGGGAGGAGAGGTGGCACGATCCTTTCTGTCATCCTTTCCCATTTTCTCCCTAAATCTAGAAAAACTGTTGCAGTAGTACATTCAAATTGTAGGCATTTGATGTCTCTGAATACTGCATAAAGATCAGGTAAAATGCATGTCTGGAAACAAAGCTGGTACTGCAATTGCACAGAAGCCTCATCCTTTGTCAGGTTTCTTTAACAAATACTTCAGCAGCAGAAAGACCATGATTTTTCAAGACATTTTCATCTGGAAGTTTGTTCCTAAGAATGCAAGGTTCTCCAAACAGAAGAAAGAAAGAAACAGCTAGAATGCTTTTTCCTTGTCAAAACAAAACAAACATTTCAGCCATAGACTACACACACACACACACACACAAAAAAAAAAATAGCCTATTGACAGAATTTCTTCACAGAATGGCATCTGAGCCAGAGATACACTGTTAGCTCTGAACTAGTAGGTCTCATTCTTACTAGCTTGATAACTCCTGCAGAAAGCAAACTTAACCTTGTTACGGTTAGTATCATTTCACAATGACTACAACATCCTAAGTCCAGATTCAAATCAATTACCTCCACATTATGAATTTTACTTGTGTACACTTGCACTTTTCTAAAAATGGTACTTAAAGGAAAAAAAAAGACAACAAATTGTCCCCAATAAAACTACCACTCCTTTCCATTATTGGAGTTCTTTGAGTTCTTTTCTGTAAGTTCAACTTCAGAAATCTGCAGAGTGCAGTAATTACACCAAGACGTGAGAAAGTCCCGCATAGCAATACATTTCAGTGGAAAACCACACCTCCAGAATACTGATGAAGAGGAAAAATAAGAATGAGAAAACAAATATGCCAATATTACATACTGCTGCAGTCCCCTTGGTGGGCTATATGATACTACTTCATGAATAAAGATGGAGTAAACTACATTTGTAGCATAATAAGAAAAGGTAATTAGTGCCATCTATTCACCACAGTTAGAATTTGACTAGAACAATTTGATTACTTTTATCACATTTTAAACTTTGAGTAAGATTTTCAGCTCTGTAATCCAGTTAGTGGTAAAGTGTGGAGAATATAAGTCAGCTTCCCAATATGATTGATGAGTATGTGCTGTGCAGGAAAGGAGCTGGAATAAAATACAGAACTCATAATATAGACACTGTCTGCTTGCTTTAAAGCAAATCTCTTCTAAATCAGTTTGAATCCTTCAGCCAGACTAAAATATAAGCTTAGTATCTTCTCTGAACAAACAGGAAATGGAAAACTATTTATAGGAAAGAGAAGCCCTTTTTTTGGTTTGAACTTGATACTATGATTTTTCTGATATGCATTTATTATTTATATTTTGTTAACTCCCACAT
This sequence comes from Grus americana, assembly GCF_028858705.1. Taxonomy (NCBI): domain Eukaryota; kingdom Metazoa; phylum Chordata; class Aves; order Gruiformes; family Gruidae; genus Grus; species Grus americana. Next base: position 63,064,163 of record NC_072853.1, read on the forward strand.
TTTGCTGAGAAGTGAGCTCTAGACATGCTGGGTGTTACACAAACACTGAGGTAATTACAGTCATAGACTATTTCAAATTCAAATACAAATTTATTGACAAAAGGTTGAGTGATACACCCTGAAACAATGACAAGCATAGGGGTTTAAACACCAGACCCAGATCTTCTTTACTACTGATGTCAAAGCAGACTTGGTAAAGTGAGGCAGTTTGTATCAGGGGGATATAATATCAGTTTGCACTAACCAAAACTCCCAGTGTTACTCCCAGTCTAAGGGATTCTCTATAAGATTAGAGGTTCATTTGTTGCCCCTTCTCCTGAGAGGTAGAAGCCAACTCCATCCAGATCTACAACTCAATTCCAAGTAGTAATGGCAAAAACAATCAAGCAGACAAGCCCTTCAATCTCTTTGAAGGGGGGGGTGCCATTTAACTACCTGTCCACTGCACACTTGCAATCCATGCAAATGCCAGGAAATTACTTGTCACCATCAGTTTATTATGATCCAGTTCTTGTCAAGAGTAGAATGTTCCACAGAAAGGAGATTATGTCATCCTGAGCTGTGCTTAGCATGCTTTCAAATTTCTCTTTTTTGTTTCCTGCAAAATTAAGGTTATTTAAGGACTTTATTTGATGATGATGATGATGATGATGATGATGATGATGATGATGATGTGAGAGCTTTTTATTGTCTCATTCTAAGAAAGAATATTTCTCTATTGATGAAAATATGGAAGCTTTTCCTAGATGATGAGATAACTAGTTATATTGCATCCTGTTATGAATATCACACTGTTTTCTGATATGATTTTTGATAAACATTCATATGGTGTGTAGTTTTGCTCTGATGATATAGCTTTATGTGCCAAAATACAAATTATATTTCTTTATAAAATATTTAAAATGCTGTGGGATTAGTCTTTTTATATTTAATTTCTACCCAGGGTGTTTTGCGGACTTCTTTACAACAAGATTTTTCTTCTTTTTGTAAATGTTGTGGAATATGAGGACTGATATTTTTCCTGTCATTTTCCCTGGTGTTCTGCGATTTTTCTTTCAAAAAAGATAAACGTATAAAAAACCGGGAGTAAGGGCAGGGAATTGTCTCAGGTTGCAATCTAGGAAGTGAAATGAGAGGATTTAAATCATATCCTTATTTAGATCAAAACATTGCCTTAACAATAGTCCAAACCTTCAGTTTCAGGTTTACATGTCTCCCACTGCAGGCAACCTTATTTCCATGACGGGTGCTTTGGTCAATCCTGTCATCTATAGCATTGGTCATCCAGTGGTTTGATTCATTTGGAACACTTAGGATATACATATCTACTTTGAAGAGATAGTTAAATGAATAGTGTATTTATTAGTGTTATTTTCCACTTAAGGATTTCAATGCAATCCTCCAAATGTAAAGAAAAAAAAAAAAAAAACAAAAAACCTACTGCTCTGAATAGATAACAATTATTTCTTTTTTTTTAAAATAGAAATACTGAAGCCCTGAATAATTTAATTGACAGGCTTAAAATTCCAGAGGAAATATGAAATACTCCTAGTAATAAAAGGAAAACTCAAATCTCCATCCTTTAACCTAAATATATAAGATACATTTATGACTTTTCATTACATTCGAGCATTTCATAATGCTTAATGATTTTATCACATAGTTCATCTGTAACGTTAACAGTACCATTATCCCTGATTTACAGATTAAAAAATAATATATGTGATTTAGATGAAATATAGGCACCTGATCTAAAAATTAGATCTTCAAAACTGTTATACTTTTGCCTTTTATTTCTGGAGGCCTCTGATGACGTTCGTTCACTTTGACCCTGATCTTGATTTCTTTCTGCTATTAAAAAATAATTATTTTCAACAGGAGAGAATCCAAAAACAGTTGTCCGATAGCACTTTCTGGAGAGAGGAGTAGAGTAGTGGGAAAGCTTTTCAGCAAAAAGAGGAATTCCCTCTTTCTGGCTTGAAACATAATTCACAACAGAAGATTCCGAGTGTGGCCTCCAGGTGGGGGATAATAGCATTAGATTGCCTAAGGAGAGCGTCTGATCTCTGAAGGGACAGGTTTTTAAACAGTTCCTTTGTCTCTGTATCTCTATGGTCAGACTACCTATAGATATATTTTCCCTCAGTCGAGTATACTGGTTTTGTGCAACTCCCCAGTGAGAGTTGTGGAAGAGATTCAAGGAGACGGCCAGGCGAAAGTTAGGTGTACAACTGCAGGACAAAATTACAGAGGTACTTCTATAATTAAAGAGAAATAACCAACATTGAATTATTGCCATGGCAGGAAATTTAATCTGTCCTAAGATGCTGGTTGTCCTTTGGGCAGACTTCAAGAAATACAAACTGGTTGACCGAAACACAAACCAGTTCCCTTTCCTTTCCTTTCCTTTCCTTTCCTTTCCTTTCCTTTCCTTTCCTTTCCTTTCCTTTCCTTTCCTTTCCTTTCCTTTCCTTTTTTCTTTTTCTTTTTCTTTTTCTTTTTCTTTTTCTTTTTCTTTTTCTTTTTCTTTTTCTTTTTCTTTTTCTTTTTCTTTTTCTTTTTCTTTTTCTTTTTCTTTTTCTTTTTCTTTTTCTTTCCCTGAAAAACAGTACTTGCCAGTGAGTACAGTATGGAAACTGACTCTCTGCATGACCTCAGACAGGTCATATTAGCCCAGAGTCTTTCTTCTTTTCATTAATCACATTTTCCACTTCAGTCAAATATTAATATGAAAAAAATGAGCAGTCTTTAATGCTGAATTAATGTTTCAAATACTCCTGAGTATTAAGGCATTGCTCCAATAGTTTTAAGGTTGCTGCAAAAGATGAGAAAATGTCAATTAGCATAATGTAAGTCAACAGAGCATGTGATATGGCAGGGGAAAGATTATAAATGAGTAATAATGGAGAGATGTCTCCAGATGGAACAAACCCCAGTAGGCAGCATTACCCCATTCCTTATCAGAATGGCCCATGGGAATGCAGAGGGAGCCAGCACCATAACAGGTCATGGGAGAACATGTTGTGCCCATGTTAACTAGTGCAGTTGGCTGCAGTTGGATTAACTAGGTAAACCATGCAAGATTTGTGTGTGTTACAGAATACCTTGTATGATTTTGCATGAGAAGTGCTGTTACCTCCCTCTGCATCTTCACTCATACTCTCAACATACCTCAAATAACAATGACAATGAAGGACTCTACAGAGTATAGTCACAAAAATTATCTGAGAGCTGGAAACATTTCTTACAGTCAGAGACTCTAAAATGTCAGTCTTTCAATCTTCTCACTCTTTTTTTTTTTTTCTTTTCACAACAACAACAAAAAAATTACAAATTATTTGCTGTTGAGTGCATAAATGCCTTTGCAGGCAGAAATTAAAATATTTTAGCAGATAAGGATGCATTACATAGCAAAAGGCAATATAGTGGGCAAGCAGTGGGCACATGCCCAGATTAGTTAGGTCTGTGAGAAAATAAGACTGGCTTGGGCAGATTCCTTCACTGCCACAGCTACGTGGCACTGGTGTGTATTCGCACATCTCTGAGTTCTGTGGATCTACGCTAGTGCAGAGCAGCACAAACAGGTAACAGTTTCAACTGGAAATTACAGGATAGAAAATACAGCATATCTGCTGAAAAGAACTCTACTCTTACTTTTTTTGTGAATCAGCTGTTTCACAGTCTTCCTTTTGATAAGCAGATGTAGAGCAAAATACATTCCATAAAATGTACTTGAACAAGTTACCGAGAAAAAGTAGTGGATGTTAGATTTCCTGAGTTTTTTAAATGTAGACTAGCTCCATCTCAAAGATACAAGTACTCGGACGTAAGTTCTCAGGAGTAGCTACAATGCAACTGGACAGTTTATTTTAAACCGGAAGCTGAGATTGGTAGATTCACTTAAAACTCTGAAGTTACCTTAAGAACCATGAACGCCCCAGGCTGTACTACAGACTTGAAAGGGAGAAAAACAGCCCTTGCATCTCATTCTGTTCAACACACCTGAGCAACGGGCATGTATTGGTGTCACTGTTGTCTCTATTACAGGTGCATTAATATTGGTTTATGTACAAGGCATTTCCCTCCACCTTGTTTGGGCTATATATAGGAACGTGGAAAATGCTTTTAGCTACTTCAAGTCAGATTGAAAAGGAAAAATCTATTTCTTGAGAAATAGAATGGTCTCATATTTTGTAAGAAGATATTTCAGAAATATAGAAGAAATAATAAGAAAAAGTGGGGATGCATCAATGCAGGAAAAGAAAGGCACGATTGAGGGTAAAGCTGTCTGTCATGAACACAGAGAAAAAGGAAAGCAACTAATATGAGAGGTGAGAAAATCTTTATGCACATTTTCTGGAAGCAGTGAGACAACTTTAAGGATAAATCTGAAAGATGGGAAGGGAGATGAGCTTAGAAAAATCCAGAACAAAAGCTGAAGAAAATATATGGTCAAATTGAGTAGAATTAAGAATTATAAGAATTCTTCTTCCTCTTACTAAGAATTTCATCTGTATTCAATATCATGTAAAGTCTCATCCAGAAGTGTGTGTACACTATCATATTAGGGGTTTCAATCAGAAAAGGTTGGCATTATATTTGTACTTTCTGTATCATTTTCTGTCATCACTAATACCTTTTCTTTGTTAAGAAACAGCGTTTCTGATCATTAATCCTCAGAAATATGTGCTTACTTCCTTCAGAAATGAATATTATTAATCTTTGGCTATTGTTTCAGATCTTCATGTCCCTGTCATCACTGTGTACAGGAAATGTGTGCTATGTGGCAAAAGGTGCAAACTTTAATTAACATTCTTTCATCAGCCCCACTGTGTTTAATATGTTTAAGTTATTAATAAAAATAGAGAAGTACTGCAACTCATCCTGAGTTGCACAAAGCCACTTTTTCTAGGAAGCTGCACCTAAGCCACAATACTTTAGGCTGAAACAAACATCATTGCAGATCAAAAGACTTGAACTTGCCTTGGGGATTTACACAGACTACTCATTTAGTGCAGATTGAGGTCATATGTGTGATCGCACATTCATTGGCACAATAGAAAAATCCTTGCATGCCACACTTCTTTCTTGTTCTTTTACAGACTCACAGAATGGCTGAGGTTGGAAGGGACCTCTGGAGGTCTTCTGGTCCAACCCCCCTGCTCAAGGGAGGGGTTCATAAAAGCTTTCTGTAAAAGCATGAAGTAGAAAGAATTTTGCAAAATCTAATCAACAGAAATAGGCTAAGTTTTGCACAGGAAAAAAAAAAAACCAAACAAAAAACATAAATGAGAACCAGATGGCTTTCATACATGGAGCACACAGACTTCCCTTAAGAACCCATAGGCCTGCAGCCAGTGTGAAACACAGATAAAAGAGCAGCAGTGGGACAGATTTTGGGGCAGATGCTGTATTTGATGCAAACAGTAACAGATAAACAAGTCAATTTTAACAAGATGCAACTTAACAAGATTACCAAATGTTTCTGCTGCACCACTGAGACCCTCAACCAGTATTTTAGAAAGACACCCATATTGTAAGCTCACTTCTAACAGAATAACAAGGTAGGTCAAGGCTGTTGCTGAGGTGGGAGTTTCTCCCACTGCTTTTCTCCATCAGAAGCCTGAGGATGCAACTGTGTAAATGTTCCAGACACACGCCTTCACCTTACAGACTGAAATGAGATGATCTGTGTCCATCGATTAAAGCAGATACTAACTTTTTACCCCCCCTTCATACTGCGTTTGAGTATTCAGTGAATTGGTTTAAACACTTTGTATCATTATACACCAATTGTCCTAAGAGAATGTGATTAAGGATTCAAATGTTACTTATATTGTGTATATAAGTATGGATGACACTACTGGCTCAGACAATGATGCACCTCACCTAGTATCCCATTTCTGGCAGAGACCTATAGCAGACAGTAAGGGAAGAGCAAAAGCCCAGGACAAGTAAATGGTGGCATTTTTCCTCCAGTGAGCAACAACTTGCAAGTGGTGCGTTTCCTGAGCCGGAGGTGCTGGGATTGTCCTCATCACCTTGAGCCCTCATCTCTGCTGCAAGTCAAGGACATGAGCCTACTTTGTATTTAGTAAATAAGCTGTAAAGGGTTTAAAGTATTCCACACATTTCATTACAGAAAAAAAAAAAATTGTTTATGTTGCTGTTGATGCAGATTTGGATATGGGAATAAAATTATATTGGTGTCTAATATGTCTAAAATAGAGGCAATAACACCACAGAAATTAAAAATGTTTTTTTCCTATTTCAAAATTGTTCTGTCTATGAAACATTAAAAAAAAAAAAAGTAGCAGTATATCCTAGATATTTTAACATAGTTAAATCATCTTTTTCCTCAAAATCTTAAAAAGTCTGAACACTTTCTCTGGGATAGCAGTGATTAATATGACTAGTCACAGATGTCTCAAGCTATATAGAAGGAGTTACAGATAAAAGATAGAGAGAGAAATTAAGACTTTGCTCTAAAAATCAAATATGCCATTACCAATGCAGTCTGCAGACAGGAGAAGTATTAGTGTCTAAACGGCCCAAAAGCTATAAATAAAACAAGCTTTCACTTTTACTCATTTTCTTCATATTTATTTTTTTGCATATACATTTCTGTAATTATGGAATAGGAGCCATAAATGATGCAACACATAATGTTTGAATAAAGAAAAGCCATGGTCTTCCATCCTATTAAAAACCCAAATACAACAACAAACCCTACAGTGCACTCAGCTATATTCATAGATGAAACTCGAATTTCACTTTTTTTTTTTTTTCCCCCCTGTGAACAGTCACGTTTAAACTATTACTCAGCATAGGTAAATCAGCTCAGTGGGATTTTCTAGAGCTAGGTCTTTCTTGGCAGCTACTTGATCTCATCTCATCTCTATCAGCATTAATGTTGCATATCTGGGAGAAAAAAAATAATAAAATAACCTATGGGTTTCAAGATTAGTGATGATGGTACATATACATCTCTGGATTCATCAGAAATCAAATGCAAACTTGCAAGTTTTATAGATTTCCTAAATATATTCTGTTAGTCCAATAAGAAAATGTCTGATCTTATTTCATTTCATACTCTCAGAAGTCATTTGACCATGGGAATGCAAATAAAATCTACATTCATTTTGGTCTAGACATGTCTTGCATAACCGTGAAAGCTGTGAACATGTGAAACAAGATTACCAATCCTGGTAATTAATATTTAGATTTCATGGCAACAATTCTCAGTAATATCTCCAAAATACTTCCAACTGAATCTGCTGCAGTGCAGATTCTTTCTAAAAAAAAAATAAAAATACTCCTGGCTTTCTGGGGTTTCACATAGCCCCCTCCTCAATCTTTGGAGGTGGGCGCTACTTTCCTTGTTTGTTTTGCTTTGTATTTATGACAAACACTGAGTTCATCCATCTCAGGCAATACAACTCTTTTTTTCTTTACAGTTTTTGTTTTGGTTTTGTTTCAGTTGAGTTTTTTTGGTACTGTCACAGCAGCATACTTTGGTACTAAGGAAACAACTCTAGTGACGTGTAAGTCTCTAGTCTGTATTGAGAATATATATAAAATCAATCACTGGGATGTTAACGTTTCCTAACTGAGATTAAAAAAATTCCCATTGTCTTTGCACAGATTTCCAAAAATAGAGTGCCATATTACTGTATCAGCATACTGTTTCTGGTAACATATATGTTATATTTAAATGAATAAATGAATGAATGAATGAGTATGCAAGAACAGATACACACCAACAGGCTCAGCAATTTAAGACCATCTTATTTTGGTACTGATTATTTCAACTAATCATTTCCTTTCAAAAGTATTTCCCTGTTTCCACATTTTTTCATTCAAAAGTATTCAATTTAGCAAATACTGGACTCAGGTAATGCCTTGTCTAATTAAAATGGAGGATCTTAAAATATTATCCCAAAAATAGCAACACTACAACCTTTAATAAACCTTTAGATTTAAAATCATAGTTTTAGATGTATGCTGCTGATGACCTCTAAGAACAGCAAACGTTACATAACTCTCCTTTTATTTAGTTGAAAGTGGCCTGAAAATTTCTTTGAATTAACCAATTAATTTATCTTAAATTTAAACAAAAGAGTACAATAAATTGATATTGGTTTTATCCAGTACATTTAATTTTTAAATTTTTTTTCATTTTTCAGGTATGAGCTGTGACTGTCATATATTTGTGGAAAATATAGTTCTCTGTTGGATTTACAAGGAGAAATTACTGCCTTTATTTCTTTGCTTCTCAAAAAATGACTTCCTATTTACTACCTTTCTGCTTGTAAGACAGAGAGCATCAATAATATTATTATTTTATAAAATAAATACGCCAGGATATATTTCTGATGTGATAATAAACATTTAATAGGATGAATGTGTTGGAATTGCAAATTAAAATCACAAAAATGCGACCAAAACTTTCTCATCTCTTACCATTCCTTCATCCCAGGTACAAGCTACCTCCAGTAAAGACCAGAGTTGTGTAATACAACATAGACATCTTTAATTATACAAGGAAATTAAATAAAAATAAATCCTCAAAGGAAAACTCCAATGTGATCCAAGAGATAATCTAATTACAAAGGAGAGTAGGTTATTAAAAGTGAAGTATTTTGATAATAAAGAATAATTAGGAAGCAAGCAGATAAACACAGCTCTCATTTCTTTGAGGAAGCAGAATTTTATTGATGGAAACAACAGAATGAGCCTGTCTGTATGCTTGTGTAAAAGAGAAGGCTGAAAATAGGTAACTAGATACAGGAATAGAATAGTTTCCATTTATTGGCATTTCATTTCATTTGTTATTTGTTTTCTTTCTTTTAATTACAAAAAGTGTGAAGAATTTGCATACAAAAATATTTGCTAGTCTCCCTCCAACACTGCCGAAGAGGATTCTTGGACTTTTTTTCTGCACTTAGTGAAGAAACAGATGGTCATTTGAAGTCAGAGGAACTGAGTTAATTTGCACACCTGCTTCATAAAAGTTCATCCCTCCTAATACTTCCATGTAGTATACAGATTAAATTCCAAAGAAAACACCATGTCCTAGAAGAGTGCTGGCTGGGAGAAGCGGACAAAAGCAAATCCAAACCCAGTTTTCTTGTCTCTCCTGAGGTTGAACTCTTTTCCTACGGTAGGACTCTGTCAACCAGATCCCATCCTTATCTTAGGTGGAATCAGATTGACTTTGGGCCAGATTAGTACATTTACCACTGCAAATAATTCATTTACCTTATAGTACTCCAATGTTTGGTTGCATCTTTAGAACTAATTTTCTAGAATCTGTGTATTTTTTTAGGTTTCTGTAACTAATAAGGCTATTTATACGAAATCTCCTGTTAATGATTTGTTTTGACAATATAAAGCTAACAGTTTCCTTTCAGGTCTACTTTGTAGCTGCAGTGAAGGCTCCACACCTATGGCTGGTTTGAATTAAGCATGTAGTAGTAGTTCCAAATGTGAATTCTCTAACTTTTGAGAGTCCCCAATCTGATGTTACCTAAACATGGGATTTAGTATTTCCTCATCAATTATTTGTTCACACATATAGTTTGATCAAGTCCAGATCTTCCAGGAGATGAATGGAAGTCACCAGTATACCTTTTAGTAACACACCTGAAGGACTTTATTATGTAAATGTTGTGAGCCACATAATTATACCAATACAACTGTACTAGCAGCATTTCCTATTGCTGTTGTCAAATGGTTATTAATAGAACAATTGGACAGCTGCACAACTTCTAGGTCTATAAAACAACAAGAAGTCTGTCGTGGTTTTACCCCAGCCAGCAGCTGAGCACCACGCAGCTGCTCACTCACTCCCCTGCATCGGGATGGGGGAGAGAATCAGAAGAGTAAAAGTGAGAAAACTCCTGGGTTGAGATAAAGACAGTTTAATAGGTAAAGCAAAAGCTGCACACACAAGCAAAGTAAACCAAGGAATTCATTCACCACTTCCCATGGGCAGGCAGGAGTTCAGCCATCTCCAGGAAAGCAGGGCTCCATCATGTGTAACGGTGACTTGGGAAGACAAACACAATAACTCTGAATGTGTGTGGTCATTGTTGTCCCCCTTCTTCTCCCAGCTTTATATGCTGAGCATGACGTCATATGGTATGGAATATCCCTTTGGTCAGTTAGGGTCACCTGTCCTGGCTGTGTCCCCTCCCAACTCCTCGTGCACCCCCAGCCATCCCGCTGGCAGGGCAGTGCGAGAAGCAGAAAAGGCCTTGGCTGTGTGTAAGCACTGCTCAGCAACAACAGGTCCATAGAACAAACACATCTCTGTGTTATCAACGCTGTCTCCAGCACAAATCCAAAACATAGCCCCACACTAGCTACTATGAAGAAAATTAACCTCTCAGCTGAAACCAGGACAAAGGGAAACAAAAATACTTTCCAGGCTTTGCACTCTTTTAACAACATATACTAACTGTAACTCATATTTTACAGTTTTAATAAAATAATTAACACCTCTGGCTATTAGATTTTCTCCAAAATACTGATTTGCATTAGCTTGGCTTTGAAAGACTAGTAGACACACTTGTCATTAGAAGATTCAGGGAAAGAGACCAAAAAAAATTAGGAAACCTGTGGCTATTTTTTCATTTTCTGAGATTTTGGATTAAAAAAAAAAAAAAAAAGGCATGCCTTTGTATAAATCCTGTTTTGTCTAATGCCTTGTTCTCATCAGTGATTTTCTGCAAAACTCTGGGAAGACTGTTATACTCTACTGTGTTTTAATTTATCCATGTGTTGACATTAATGATTTTTTAATATGGACTTTCCTTTGTACATCCTTTTCTGACGAGTGTTGTGGCCAGTACTAGGTTTACAGTTAGGAAGTGACAGTTCCTTTGCTGTAATGGCTGCAAATATGCTAGAAATCACTTCCCGTCTTGTATTCCCACACAGGAAATAAAGCTTTTAGGTATAGACTACAACTGGTACTGGAACCAAAATCTTTTCATTTCCTAGATAACTCTTTCCTTCCTAACAACTTCATAATGCCCTGCTAATCTGTCTTGCGTCTGTTTCCATGAGGATGCTCTTTACTAGATTTTTATGGCATAAGCAATATCTGGGTAGCATAATGCATATTTCATATGAATTTTGAGCTGTTTGAGAAATTAATATTTATAAAGATCATTGGAGGAAATCTTCCATGTGAAAACTGAAATGTTAAGACGTTGGTGATTTTGAACTTTCATGAAATGAATAGATGTGAGCAGAATTGGGAAAAAAAAAATGAAAAAAAAAACCCCTATTTGATTCACAAAACTTTGATCCCAATACTGTTTTACAGGTCACATTCAAAAAGTGTGCACCAGCAAGCCTCTCTCAAAGTCTAATGGGGGGGAATGATGAATGTAGTTTGAAAACTAAAGCATGATTTATTTGCATTTCCTGAAATATTTCTACTTCAAGAAAGAGCATTTAAAAGCAATTGAGTCAGGTCAAAAAAACTAAACATAGCTAAATCCCAAGAACAGGAGCAAGCATTATAAGAAAAAAAAGCACAGAAATTAATGAAGAGTCTCTGAAGACAAATGCGACTCAGAAAACATGAAAATGCTGGTTTCTGTTCAAGCATAATAGTTTCCAAGACAAAATCTTCTCTGATGTTCTTGTGTCTACCTGCACTATTGGAGATCCAACTACTCCAAGTTTCTCAATCTTTTTTTATTGTAAATAGAGAACAATTACATCAAATAATTGACAAAGTACTCAATAGCTGGACATCTAATCTCTTGCCTTTTTCAAGATAAACAGAGCAGTAAAATCTCATAATCTTGAAAATTTCACTTTTTCTGGAGGGAAAGTTGTTTCTTGCTGGTTTTTTGTAGGGTTGTTTTTTTTTTTTTCCCCTTCTGCAGATCTCTATTTGTCTGAAATCCTTCTCTTTTCTTCTCTGAGGTACTTATGTTCTTTTCTTCAGTTTGATGAGAGCCCTTTATTATCACCATGCAAATGTCCTGAGTCATGTTTTTCCTCCCCAGAAGCACTCTTGTGTCAGTCTCTGCCCCAGAGTCTAAGAAAATTTGGGTATTATATCTCCAACATATAAAATTATTCAGATTAGTTCTAGTGTTCTACATAAAACTCGTAATTCTCTACTTATTGTTAGAAACTTTTCCAGAAATTTCCCAGAAATTCAGTTACATTTACAGAATATATCCATCTTTGACTCAAACTGGGGTCCATGATTTGCAGCAATGGAATATTTTTCAGAAATGCTGTCTATATGTGAGAAATGTTGTTTTCCACATTGCCATAACATAACAAAAGGAGCTAGGCACCCTCTTCAACCCCTCCAAAATTTATAACTGCACAACAATAAAACTATACCCTCTACTTTCCTGCTAGTATAAAGCGTTTAGATTCAAATAATTAATATATAGCAATAAAGGTGCCAAAAAAACCTATAAACGGTTATGGTAATTTAAAAAAAAAAAGTCATAATTAACTTATCTCACAATCTAGAGGTTTGTACAATGAAACTTCTAAAGTGGGAGCATTTGAATTAATCTCGTTATAACCCCAATACATAGCTTCAAAGTACTGCTGTACTCAGTTGAGCTATTTCAAAATTCACCCCACTGAACATGCAACAATAAAACCAGTGAAGTCTTAACAGATCTAATTAAGGTAAATGCATAATACATGCTACAAAAGGAGAGATAAGGGTCCATTTCTTACTTAATATAGTTATCAAATGCTTTCAGCACCAGTATATATATATACACAACACAAGAGGTCTTTAACGGATCAAGAGTTCATCTGACCATCTGAATATTCTGAGATGTTGCTTTCTAAAAATAGGTAGAGTAATTGTTTGTATACAAACAAACAAAAGCCCACCCTACACTGTTTACCTGCTTGAAGCCAGGTACAAGAGTTAAACTGGCTGGCAAGAAAGCAGGGTACTGTGAGGGCAGCTGTGGGTTACAGACCATGTGCCTGATGTAGAGTTCTTACTCTCAAGCAGCTGCTTTCAGACACATGCAGTATATCATACAATCACAGAATGGTTTGGGTTGGAAGGGACCTCAAAGATCAGCTAGTTCCAACCCCCCTGCCATGGGCAGGGACACCCTCCACTAGATCAGGTTGCCCAAAGCCCCATCCAGCCTGGCCTTGAACACTTCCAGGGAGGGGGCATCTGCAGCCTGTCTGGGCAACCTGTTCCAGTGCCTCACCACTCTCACAGTAAAGAATTTCTTTCTAACATCTAATCTAAATCGACCCTCCTTCAGCTTAAACCCATTACCCCTTGTCCTGTCACTACACTCCCTGATAAACAGTCCCTCTCCAGCTTTCCTGTAGGCCCCTTCAGGTACTGGAAGGCCGCAATTAGATCTCCCCGGAGCCTTCTCTTCTCCAGGCTGAACAATCCCAACTCTCTCAGCCAATATATATGACAATTTCAGTCATCGATCTCCAGGATCTAATTAAAAAAGGGAACTTTGGATACTAAAAATGAACAAATAGTGTGTTCTCACCACAAAAAGTCTTAGTTGCACTTAGAAGAAAATCCATATTTTTGATGTGGCTCCTCCTTTAGAAAATTTCAGGCCACACCAAAAAAAAAAAAAAAAAAAAGTATGCCAGTGAGGTATTTAATTACACTTACTCAGGTAATTGTTTAAACCACAAGAACAGTAGTTGGTATAAACCAGATTAAAGCCATTTGTCTGAAAATTCTTCTCTTAATCCTGGCTTTCATTGAGAGTAGTCAGAATAACCTTGTCAAATAAAACTGCCTGTCAGGTGTCATTTCAGACATAATCTTACCCATTTAATTTCTTTACTTGAGTTTTTTTGTGTGCTGTTCTCAGAAAGTTAAATCTACAATTTGAAAAAAACCTTTTAGGCCTGTCTTAAAATAAAGGAGCTATAATTTTCAAGAGTTACAGACGTATGTGCCATAATATAATGCTTGAAGGAGGAAAAGGGCAGAGGCTATATCATGTGCCATTGTGTTGGGTTTGCGTGGCATGGTTTTGGTAGCGGGGGGGTTACAGGGGTGGCTTCTGTGAGAAGTTGCTAGAAGCTCCCCCTGTGTCTGACAGAGCCAATGCCAGCCAGCTCCAAGACGGGCCCGCCGCTGGCCAAGGCCAAGCCAATCAGCGCCTCTGTGATAACATATTTAAGAAGAAGAAAAACACTTAGAGAGAGAGAGCTTTTGCAGCCAGAGGGAGGAGTGAGAAGATGTAAGAAACTCTGCAGACACCAAGGTCAGTGCAGATGGAGGGGCAGGAGGTGCTCCAGGCGCCGGAGCAGAGATCCCCCTGCAGCCCGTGGTGAAGGCCATGGTGAAGCAGGCTGTCCCCCTGCAGCCCATGGAGGAAGGATGAGGGGGTGTAGAGATTCCACCTGCAGCCCATGGAGGACCCCACGCTGGAGCAGGTGGTGGCACCTGAAGGAGGCTGTGGCCCGTGGAAAGCCCACGCTGGAGCAAGCTCCTGGCAGGACCTGTGGACCCGTGGAGAGGGGAGCCCACGCCAGGGCAGGTTTGCTGGCAGGACTTGTGACCCCGTGGGGGACCCCATGCTGGAGCAGTTTGCTCCTGAAGGTCTGCACCCCGTGGGAGGGACTCCATACTGGAGCAGGGGAACGATGAGAGGAGTCCTCCCCCTGAGGATGAAGAAGCAGCAGAAACAACGTGTGATGAACTGACCGTAACCCCCACTCCCCGTCCCCCTGTGCCGCTGAGGGGGGGGAAGGTTGAAGCCGGGAGTGAAGTTGAGCCCGGGAAGATGGGAGGGGTGGGGGGAGGTGTTTTAAGAGTTGATTTTATTTCTCATTGCTCTACTCTGTTTTGCCTAGTAATAAATCAGATGAATTCCCTCTCTAAGTTTGGTCTGTTTTGCTCGTGACAACAATTAGTGAGTGATCTCTCCCTGTCCTTATTTCGACCTACAAGCATTTCGTTATACCTTTTCTCCCCTCTTTAGTGAAGGAGGGGAGTGATAGAGCGGCTCTGGTGGGCACCTGGCCTCCAGCCAGGGTCAACCCACCACAGCCATTCATTAAAAAATTTAGAATTATGCTGTAAAGAGTTCTTTTAAATTATGATTTTTATAACATAGGTTGCCATGAGAGATATTCATTCAGTGGCAAAGATTCAAGCCAGATATGGCACCCGTAAACAAAAAGTAGCAATTACATGATAAGCAAAATAAAAGAATGCCACCTATTGTCATTTCAAGGGCCGTATTGGGATCTAAAAGACAATTAAGAGACAAAAATTTTAAATGTATAGTCTTCGTATACTTTAATTGCTTTCTGAACTAACATTTTCCAGTAAGTTATTTATCTCTAGATAAAAAAATCTAACAAACACTTGATTTTTACTAATGATATAACAGAAGGAGTTTAATCAGAAGGAAACAATAAAGCCTAGAAGTCTAAATGACAATGAAGATTACTGTGGTACCTAAGGTATTGTCTGTTTCTGGTGCTTTTATTTAGTGGAAATAAGGATCACATATTAAGTCAATGGAGAGAAAAAAATAATTATACTGCTTAATAGCTGTATTTAGAAAAGATCAAAGTGCAAAGTTGGGGTCCTCTGGGTGAAGTTACGTAAAGCTATCTTTGTGGTGGATTTGTAGGTATAAAGCATAAAAATAAAATACTATCAAATGATCTCTTCCGTCCAACATTTGCGTGTTTCTTGGAGGCAAAACAGAAATTCTAGGAAGAAGGAAAGCAGCAAAACTGGGCTGAGCTGGGATATTTTGTGTACGTTGTAAACATGAAGCTTAAGAAGTAACACTCAAAGCTATGCTAAATGTGCTCTGGAAGCTGTTCACCACTCCTAAACCCTGTGATTTGCCAACAATATTCCCCGTTAGCCTATGATGCAGCCAACAAGTGATAAAACTAAGACTATGAACTCTTATAATGAAGTGGAAATTTTTCCCCATGGAAATGAAAGAAGAAATTATACAGAAGCAGTACATTAAAATATTCTTATGGATCATCTCTCTTTAGTACTCCTAATAAAAGTTTTCAGCCAGTGGAAGATTTTGATCATCACAGAAAATCATAGTGACACTTAGGAAATTGTTTCCACATCATCTGGAAAACTCTTGGTCTAATCACTTTGCTCTGTCTTTTACTTTGGTCACCATTCCCAATCTTCATGCTTTCAAGGACCATTATCTCACATTAAGCCTCCTATACTGAAGACTGATTTTGGCAACATTTGTGTTAGACTTTTTCTTTATCCATATTTACCACTTGTAAAAAAACCTAAGTGTTTGCAAATGTAAGAGCTTGTGAGAGAGGAAATGTTTCCAGGAATATCAAGAGCAAGTGAAGTTCATCACTGCACCTGTATCTGGCTTCAAGAATTCTTTTCACAGTCGCTGGGTGAGAAACTACATACTCATAGTTAAATGTCCAAATCTGAATGGTTTGCACACTGCCAAACTGACCCATTTCCTATAATGTCTCCCTCTTTTTGTGGTGAGGTGAACACTGTGCTTTGGTGCATCCATTGCCACCCAGGTACTTTCACCTTTGAATATTTTATTTTATTTTAATTTAATTTAATATTTATTTTATTTTATTTTATATTTTATTTCAGGCTGAGAGAGGCAAGGAATCTATGAGCTCATGTCCAGTTCCACTGAGCGGTTGTGCTCACAACAGAAAATTCTGGCTTATATATTTACAGTGTTCAGAGCAATAAAATAGGTATATATTTTAGCTGTAGATCTTGCACGGAATACTATGCTCATTTTTAAAACTAGCACATGTTCTGTCTGTGGTTGAATAGAGGAATTTGAAAATGATGTTATGGTGTGCATATTTAACTCATCAATACTTTGACCATTTTGCCTAATTTGTTGCTGTAATCATGAGTTCTGAACACTGAAATAAATTTAAAAAAAAATATTTGGGCTATTATTATTATTACTTTTACAATGTATGTCAGCAGAACATACTTCCATTGTTTTAAATTAAGGGATGCCTATTGCAAAATAACTATAGATAATTTGCAGTGTTTAGAGAAACTACTACAAAAAGTGAAAGCATCCCTATGTGTGACACCATCCTAAATATTTTTCAGTGTTTTCACTTGAAGTTGATTTGGTTTAAATCTTAGGTTAACTTCATTGTTAAGGCCACTACACTAGTAAATTGCTGCACCTGTAAATAATTAAAAAAAAAAAAATGAATAAAAAAGCAGGCACTGAGGTGACTTTAGTGTAACTGAAAATTTCACAGACATAACTATGCTAGCACTAAAATTAACTTTGGAACATATTAAAATAATAATATTAAAATTTCAGGGAGAATTTTGCATTCCCTTCTAATTTGAAAAACGCTAACAGCTTAACTTTATCTATTTTGGAAACAAAATAAAATATCGTGGGGGTTTTTTTATTGTTGGTTTTGTTTGACTATTTTTGTTTTTTTTTTCCTAAAATATGAAACTGGGAAAAATAAGAGAACAGAAGAACGAGAAAAGAATTGGGGAACCCTGTATATTTTTTGTATGCACAATAAAACTCAGAGCTAAATTCTGGCTGGGGGTGGGAGGGAAGGTGTTGGGTTTTGATTAATTATTTTAGGTATTGCAACAAATGTAGAGCTGTTATTGGGAATCTTAAAGACTAACAGATGTTGGGAATCATATATTTTCTCAAACAAGGCAAGAAACATATTGTACGTAGCTAATACTATACACAGTAATTACTGTCCTAGAATCTAATCTAAATTTTATTTACTCCTCAAAAGGAGTTTAGCTTTTATTCAAAATTCTCTCAAAGTTGCCTGCAAGTTATGTCATCGTGGAAATTGCTTGACAAACCTTATGGTCAGAACGGTGATAAGTGACATACGGATAGATTGATATTCATTCTGAATTATGTGTATATGTGCTTGACATAAAAGTGTTAAAGAGAAGGTTTTGCCTTCTTTTCAAGCAGACTTTCACAGGACTCTGTTATTAGCTTCAGGTAGGCTCCTAAAAGGCAGCTGAGTAAAGGTGACGGCTCCACCGTTTTGTCCACAGACCACTGAGAAGGGGGTGATATGCAAAGATGCAGGATGTCTTTTGTTCCTTGCATTTCCCAGCCATGGCTCAGTCCTGGCTGACCAGCCCTGCAGAACCTGGGAACAGCAAACCACATACAGCAAAGGTCCCTGAGAAATAGCACCAGGAGGAAGATCATCAAAACCATGTTATGATTTGCTTAAAATGCTTCCAGTCAACAAGGTAGTCTTCTAAAATTTTTGCTGACCTTTCAAAGGTTCTGTCCTCAATTGTTTACTATATTTTAAACTAGCATATAAAAAAAATTATCCTCTAAGTACATTTTTCCCTAGCATTAATTCCCTGTCTCACTGTTGACCAAATCTGGCACATGGAACAAATAGTTAAATATACAAACTCAGAGCTCAGAGAAGTGTATTTGTTTAACTGCTTCATTCTTTATTGTGTTTATTTCAATGGCTTCCATGAATTATTCAGTATGTTTTAGGGTAGCCTAGAGAAAATGTTTTCTTTTAAGAGGCTTATTTCTCAGACATTCTTTTAAGTGAGTTAGATGGCAACAAAGTTTTAGAAACTATACCTATAAATATGGAATGATTTATTTTTTTTTTATAAAACTCATTCAAAAGTAAGCAATACTGTATTAATATGAAAAGACAATCAGAACTCTTGACCCAAACTCTTTCTTTTTTTAATTGTCTCAGCAGAATTCACTTCATTCAAAGATTATTTTCATGTCTGAAACCAATTTCTGCAGAGAAACTGAGGGAACTCTGATGGTGAGTACAATACAGCACAATTGCTTCAATTTATGCCAAGCATTATATTGGCCAAAGAAAATCTATAGCAGTAAACAACCCATGTAAAAATGCATTGAAATTCACCTTGGCATGCAGCTGATATTTTTATCCCTTTTGTCCAGGAAAAGAAAGAGATATCCAAGAATTTCAAGTGTTGCCCAACAACAGTAGCAGTTATCTTCAAACTGTAACTGAGTGTGTTGTACAAAAAAAAAACAAAACAAAACACATTTTAACACACTTCTTAAGCATTTGAATTTTTTTCTCTCATAAATCATAAACATATCAAAATTTTATTTTGTTACCTAACAGATATACACTTTATCACTTATAATACTTTGTTTATTAATATTATGTATGTGAAACTCTGTCAATCTAAAGCATTAGAAGGAAGAATTAGAAGCAATTATCTTTACTGATAAAAGTGATCGTAAGTTTTCATTTTAGAACTTCTTTCCTGAAAGGCAATTTTGACATTGAGTTGAGAAAGACTTAACCTCAGAGTCTTCTTCATGCAAGACTAGTGAAGTTTCAGGTTATAACTAATTCCATTATGATCTAGGCTATTTAAAATCCAGAAAAACCTTAAGTTTGATTCAGACTTGGTTTATCAAGCTTTCTTTGCTTATTTCTTACTTTATCTGAAAACCCATAGTTAAACATGTCTCTGACAAATCACCAAACAGGGCTTTGACATAGTTATTAACATTCTTCTTCAAATATATAATACTATGGTGGAAAACACAAAGACATGAACAGACCTTCATTCTCCCCTTGCCTTTATTTATTTCTTAACAGTACTTGTTGAATAGACATTACTACCTCCCAGGTCTGCTTTCCACAACTGTCGGAGCAGATTCATTTTCTTATGTCAAAGGACACTGGAAATCAAAATGGATAGGCATTCACTGTTGGCCCAGGTCCAGGGGCTGAAGAGCTTCCAGTCCACCCTTGGCTAAACTCAAGAAGAACCCGGGCATGGTGCAACACTGGGCAGCAAAGGGAAAGTTTTGCAATGACAGAGTAAATCCTGTGGCAAAGATATGGACAAAATCTTGAACTCGTGACTTGATTCTTACAAAAGCATGAAATTGATCTGTGTTTATGATCTGTTTTGAGGGAGCTGTTTTATTCAGAATTTTTTTTGCTTGTTTGATTAAGATGGTGAATAGGAAGTTCTTTACAACTTATGCTTATCTCAGTTCTTTACTTTTGATAGTATCTCATAAATCCTTCCAAAGCAGCCTGTTTCTAGATATTGTGGCATAATTAGCCTCACTTCAATTGGAATATGAAATGTTCTGCATGAATATGTAAAACTATAACATATCAACATACCAGCAACAGAAAAAGATTATCCCTAATTCATGTTTTGATTAAACACATAGTTCTTCATAAACCTTCTGCAAATAAGAGATTATTATCATATCTTTAGCCCTAATTTTTAAATAACTGAAAATAGGAATTTGTATCTTACGGGTTAGCAATACTTACCAGGTAATCATGATAAATATTAACACAATCAATACTGTTTGTGATGTTTGCTTATACTTAAGTCTAAGCCTACTGATGCTTATATCTAAACCTACATTCGACATCTCTGCCTTAAAACTACTATCATCTGAATTTTTATTACATACAAACCCCAGATAAATAATTTAACTGCACTGAAACTTCAACAATAATCTGATCTAAGATTTTTGGAGCCAAATGCAATAGGCTAGACGCGGCAGTAATCAACTAAGTTTTTCTGCTATCACTACAATGTATGAAGTCTTTACACATTAAGGTCACAGTTCTTAAATAAGATTTGCAAGTTGCAAATGTCTAGTTATGAATTCATGAGCTGAAAATGTGTAGTCATAAAATTTACCAGTCCCACAGCTCAACATTTACAGTGTGTGAATCTGAGAAGATTTATGAAGTTGTATGGTAGTCCTGAGCAGATGATGTCAACTGCCAACTTCACATTATGCTGGACTTTTTATTTTATAGCCAAAGATGATGTGTGGGGTTACTTCAAGAAGGTGTATAATTTGGGGAAGAATGTCAGGACAGAAGGATGCAAGAGGGTTTTCAAAGAATTTAGGAAGCAAATGTAAGCTCAGGTGTATCTTTTTATTATCATGACAAAAACATGACCAAACACTTCAAAGCTCTGTTCTATTTGTCTCTAATACATAGCCTCAAAAAATCCTGCTGCTGGTAAGATTGTTGACATTAATAACCAGTAGATCTAATGGTTCATATAACTTACTATTTCACTAAGTGCTAAGAGTGAAAGGGACTTTTTTTCTTTCAGCATAATACTCCCTCAAGTCAGTCAGTCCATGTATACTGACTGATAAAAGTGCACTTGCAATCTTGCCTTCTTTCCAGTGCTACTAAAATCACTAAATCCCTATTGTCAAACATTTAATTCATCCTTTTTAATACTAAACCCCTGACATCACAGTAATGCTCCTTTAATGCCTCAGGAGGAGATTTTCCAAGACCAGAGAAGACAGAGTTCTTCAGAAAACCATGAACTATAGACTTCCCTCTTGGAAAAGTTGAAAAGGACAATATGTGGGAATAAAACCAATTTTGGTTTTGTTTTCAGAGTAGCTAGCCATACAATTGTAGAACTAGTTCAACAGCTTGGGACCTCACTGTAGTCTCTAGTTTTGTGTCTGATTATTGTATTTTTATAGTAGAAATATCTTCTAGGTATTTTAACACTAAAACAAAGTAAGTTAAAACATTATATATATTTTGAGATCCACCCAGTAAAGCATTTAAATTTCTTAACTTATAACTGTAATGCAAAGCAGGAGGTATATTTGGGACAACCTTTAAGTCTTTTTTTTCCAGTTTCACATATTTCTATAAGTAAATACAGATTTTGTGTACAAAAAGACTTTTTGTATGAATGTATGAAGTGCCTACATGACAGTGTTTTTCTAGGACACCATTCAAAGAGGTAACATGATAAGAGATGTGTTTTTACTGACATTAGACAATAAAAGTCTTAATGTTTGATAGATTCCTATTTTATATCCACAAGAGTGAAAATATTTTTGAAGTTATAATACATGAAATACCTATCAAAACATTTTCCTTACACCAAAATATTTACGTCTTCCCTTCAAACATGCATCAGTTCCTGACAATCTGTCCAGAATACTTAGTCACTGCAATGACTACAGTGCTCTTCATTACCAAAGTATTGTCAATTGTGGTTTTTCATACTGGCTGTTCTTAAAGTAGCTTAAAAAACCACATCCTTTTTTAGTGTTTTTTTAATTGCTAATAACACAGAACAAAATACTTCCATTTCACAGTGTCTCCCACAGATATTTTCTGCAGTTTCAATTTATATGAATTTGCCTCAGTCTATAGCTTTGTTCTGTGATTTGAACCTCAGGACTTAAAGCAACAACCATTTGAATGAAAAAAACTTTCTCCTTTTTCACACCAAAACTATGCTGCCATGGTTTTGCCCCAGAAAAAAACAAACTCGTGGGTTGAGATAAAGACAGTTTAATAGGATAACAAAGGAAGATAACAACAACAACAAGTGATGCATAAATACAATTGCTCACCACACGCAAAAGGAAAACAAAACAATCTGACACCCAGCCTGTTTCTGAGAAGCAAATCTGCCTCCTGGCTAGCCTCCCCAGGTTTTTTTATATATATATATACACATATACATATATATATATATATGTATGGAGCATAATGTTCTATGGCAGGGAATATCCCTTTGGCCAGGCTGGGCCAGCTGTCCTGGCTGTGCTCTCCCAGCTTCTTCTGCACCTGGCAGGGCGTGAGAAGCTGAAAAGTCCTTGGCTTAGTGTAGGCACTGCACCTACCCAGCAACAACTAAAACACCAGTGCATTATTGTGTTGAGTTTGCATGGCAAGGTTTTGGTAGCAGGGGGGCTACAGGGGTGGCTTCTGTGAGAAGCTGCTAGAAGCTCCCCCTGTGTCTGACAGAGCCAATGCCAGCCGGCTCCAAGACGGGCCCGCCGCTGGCCAAGGCCGAGCCAATCAGCGCCTCTGTGATAACATATTTAAGAAAGAAAAAAAACCAGTTAGGGAGAGCTTTTGCAGCTGGAGAGAGGAGTGAGAAGATGTAAGAAACTCTGCAGACACCAAGGTCAGTGCAGAAGAAGGGGGAGGAGGTGCTCCAGGCGCCGGAGCAGAGATCCCCCTGCAGCCCGTGGTGAAGGCCATGGTGAAGCAGGCTGTCCCCCTGCAGCCCATTCAGGAAGGATGAGGGGGTGTAGCGATTCCACCTGCAGCCTGTGGAGGACCCCATGCCGGAGCAGGTGGAGGCACCTGAAGGAGGCTGTGGCCTGTGGGAAGCCCATGCTGGAGCAAGCTCCTGGCAGGACCTGTGGACCCGTGGAGAGAGGAGCCCACACCAGAGCAGGTTTGCTGGCAGGACTTGTGACCCCGTGGGGGACCCATGGTGGAGCAGTTTGCTCCTGAAGGTCTGCACCCCGTGGGAGAGACCACGCTGGAGCAGTTCGTGAAGGACTGTAGCCTGTGGGAGAGACTCACGTTGGAGAATTTCGTGAAGGACTGTCTCCCGTGAGAGGGACTCCATGCTGGAGCAGGGGAATGATGAGAGGAGTCCTCCCCCTGAGGATGAAGAAGCGGCAGAAACACCGTGTGATGAACTGACCGCAACCCCCATTCCCCGTCCCCCTGTGCCGCTGAAGGGGGGAAGGTTGAAGCCGGGAGTGAAGTTGAGCCTGGGAAGATGGGAGGGGTGGGGGGAGGTGTTTTAAGAGTTGATTTTATTTCTCATTGCTCTACTCTGTTTTGCTTAGTAATAAATTAGATGAATTTCCTCTCTAAGTTTGGTCTGTTTTGCTCGTGACGATAATTAGTGAGTGATCTCTCCCTGTCCTTATCTCAACCTGCAAGCATTTCGTTATGCCTTTTCTCCCCTGTCTGGTGAATGAGGGGAGTGAGAGAGCGGCTCTGGTGGGCACCTGGCCCCCAGCCAGGGTCAACCCACCACAGTTATCAACATCATTCTCATACTAAAACCAAAACACAGCATTATACCAGCTACTAGGAAGAAAAATTAATTCCATCTCAGCTGAAACCAGAACATAGGTAAATTGATGAACTTTTTTTTTTATTATTTTCTTATTGGGGAACAGAGGTTATGGTTACTTTCTCCTTCCCTTCTTCCACTCACTTAATCATTTCCCTTTTTATTAACACTGGTTTATATAGTAAAATGTTGTAATATGGACACAGTTTTCAATAAGAGGTCATGTATACAATGGAAAATTAATATGGATCATGAAAAATAGCTTTAAATAAATAAACCTCAAGTGCAGAGATTTCAAGAGTTCTAAGGATTTTGTTACAGGAGATTTTGCAAGCAAGACCTGATATGGCAAACAAGGCAGAACACAGTTCTCAGACATTAGGAATATACTGTGTCCTTGACACATGGCTCTTCAAGCCACATAAACCAGATTAGATTTCTTTTTTGAACCAGAAAAGAATGTGGGAAGTATATGGTTATATATTCTGGAAAAAAATGTCAAAATACTTTGGACAGCAGCTTAAGTCATATTTCACATAATATTTTTAATAAATATTTTAATAGAAACTTTTTTTTTGGCGGTGTAATAATGTTATGTCTTAAAAAAAATTTCCTTTTATTCTGGATTTCAAATACATTTTCTCCTCTTTTTGGCCTATCTTCAAAATAAGTACACTGCTCCAGTATAATTAAATCTTGGATTGTAAGTTGCAAAGTTTTCTTTGCATCAACTCCTCTCTGAAACTATTTGGTTGTTGTTGTGGTTTTTTGTTTTTTTTTTTCTTCAAATACCCTGTTACTGTATCTTTGAGAAGGATCCCACTGGTGAGTGGCAGAAATAAAAAAAAACAACCAACCAAAAAAAAAACAAACCCCAAAACAAAGTCCTTGATTTCTTTGTGACTTGCTTCTCCCTCCCCTCTCATCCCACATTTTCCCACTCTATTATTTTGCAGACATAATCTATTGGTCTACTCTTATTTTATAAACCATCCACCTACCTCTGAAGTCCTGTTGCATCCCCTGAATTCCTTTGTGCCATCTCTCATCTGCTTCAGTATTGTTCTCCTTCACTTTTCAATATCTGATGTCCCTTTCTGCCCTCAAGGTGCAAGTATGTCTTTACCTCTTTTACCAATCCCTCCTCAAATCTTTAACTCCTCTTAGTACTCCAAACTTTCCTTTTCATTTAAGTTTTGCCAGGCACACTCTTCCCAGCCACCATCCAAAATCTTTCTCCTGAGCTAGCCAAGACCCCTCTTCCGTTCATTTTTCAATCTTTGCTTTTCCCACAGGGAACCATTCCTCACTAAATTCTGGCACAGTAAAAAACTGCTCGATGCACATGGTTTAAAACATATCAGGATTGAAGTGATTTATTGATTTGTTATTGAGATGTAATTAACTAGCAATCAATGAGCTATACACACAGGATCAGTATCAGTGATATAACTGATAAACCACAATAAAAAGACATTTAAAGTGTCTTAAAATGTTTAAACTTTGTAGATGTTTATTAGCTCCCTTTCATGCCTAATCCCAAAAAGGCCTAGCCACGCACAGAAACAGATGCACACTTGCTCACAGGGTTACATGCACGCCTCCCACCCGCTGTGCCATGCAGGCTACAGATGTGCACCCCCTTGTTTGCAGACCCTTCTGTGGTAGGTGTGGGTGCTGCAGTTCTACCTGATGGCTATCTTCGCCAGTGATACCACTGTGGGGACAAAGACTGTCTCACACAGGGCTGTCCCTACTTCCTACTCACCACTCATTTTCTATGCCAAGTCTTTTTTTCTTTTTTAAATCAGCCTGTGACATTAGCCTTACTGATCACTTATGACAAAGCAGGCAGGGATTTGGAATAACGTCCCTATGGTTTAAAAGAAACTCCCTATAAACATCCACTTAGTGACTCACCATCATTTTTTCTATCTCCTTAGCAGGCTCTTTCCGATGACAGCTGAGAAAAAGCTAACATAGCTTTTGATGTGCTGAGATCACTCATGCGGATCAATACAATCTCACTATCTCCTTTCACTCCTCTTGTTGATATCCTGTCTGCTACCTTTTATGTTATATTTGTAAGCTTTATGGGAGAAAAAAAATGTTTTTGCTGTGTTCATACAGTGTCAAAATATTTTGGTCTATGTTTTGATGTTCAAGCCATACAGTAATATAAATTGCAATATTTCATAAAAAACACCATCCATTGAATGAGTGTTTGCTCAGGGAGTGCTCCACTATATAAGGGAATTGTGCGCTCCCGCAAAGCATCCTTCAGAAAAGAATATGAACATTCTGAATGTTGCACAAAGGATCCAAACATGAATAGAATGCTAAGCAATTATCACAGAACTGGTGTCCTTACTCATAAAAATATGAATCTCAAATACAAATAGCATAAATTTATCAG
Organism: Grus americana; assembly: GCF_028858705.1. Lineage (NCBI taxonomy): Eukaryota > Metazoa > Chordata > Aves > Gruiformes > Gruidae > Grus > Grus americana. Next base: position 63,090,478 of record NC_072853.1, read on the forward strand.
TTCTTTCAAACAATATTATGGGGAATAGTAACAGATGTTATATGATTTTAAAAAAATCTAAAAATATTATGCATATCTCTGACATAGCAGATGAGCATTAAAGGCTTGAGTTTTCTGCGATGTCTTGCATATGCTAAATTTTCTTCATTAATCGCTCTTCAGTATTTAAATCCAGGAGTATTTAAAATAGGGAAAAGAAAACAAAACAAAAAACCCAAAAAACTCCATAACCCACAGTGCAGGAAAAGGAGAAGTGCCAGCCAGGCTGGAAAATAGTATTATTTTTCTTTTGAGAAACAGCATTTTGTTTTCACTAGGGAATGCTGTTACCTTGGTGCCTGAAAGACTAACCAGCGAACCACGTGATAAAACCTTGCCAAACAGAACGGCAGCCACTGCGTTCATATAGCCGCCATTCAGTATGAAGAAGGGTCGTTATACGATGCTGTACACGCAATCGTAAAACAGTGACCTACGATCTCATAATGCCAGCACACTTTACTGTCTTCCGTCCCTTGGGTCTCCACTTACTTCAGTAGCTACAATCCCTTCTTACTTCTCCAGACACATGGCATGTATCACTTGAAGCTGTTAGAGACAAATCCAACTGCACAGTAGTCTTTTTCTATGATATTGGAGCCAGAGACATATGAGGAGAGCTATAATCCCCTTAGCCCATTCAAATAGCTCTTTGCTTTGTCTTGCAAGTACTACTTAAACCTCTGTTTTTGTCTGGCTTATGGTGAAGATTCAGAGATAGTTTCAGAAAAAGAAATAGTAAACCAAGAAGTGTTCACAGATTTTTCCACTCCAATTTTAATTGAAAACATGAGTTCACGCTTATAGTATCTTTTACAAAATTAAAAAAGCCTCTATTGTAATGAAAGCTTGCTTTTTTTTTTCTTTTAAGAAATATACAAAGTCTATCAATGTGAAAATACTGAGATGCTGGGTGAGGGATGTTTTTGAGCTTCCTCTGTTACTTGCTGGATTATTTGGGACTTCATGGCAGGAAGGGTTCTACACATACTGCATAGGGTGATACTTCAAAGCACACACCGAAGTCCAGGTCAAGCTCCCTTGGTATATTGTTATAAACTAGCCTTAGGAGTGAGCTTACATCATGGAAAACCAACACAGAAGCTCTTTTTGTTGTTGCAGTAGTCATTAAGTACTGAGATGCAATAAGGAAGACTTAATTTAATAGTATCATAGAATCGTTTTGGTTGGAAAAGACCTTTAAGATCATCAAGTCCAACTGTTAACCTAGCACTGCCAAGTCCTTTACTAGACCAGTAAACTATGTCCTTATGCATCACATCTATGCGTGTTTTAAATACTTCCAGGGATGGTGACTCAACCACTTCCCTGGGCAGCCTGTTCCAATGTTTGATAACCCTTTTGGTGAAGAAATTTTTCCTAATATCTAATCTAAACCTCCCCTGGCACAACTTGACGCCATTTCCTCTTGCCCTATTCCTTGATACTTAGAAGAGAACGACACCCACTTGTGTCTACAACCTCCTTTCAGGTAGTTGTAGAGAGCGATAAGGTCTCCCCTCAGCCCCTTCTCCAGGCTATGCAACTCCAGTTCCCTCAGCTGCTCCTCATAAGACTTGTGCTCTACACCCTTCACCAGCTTCGTTGCCCTTCTTTGGACACGCTCCAGCACCTAAGAAGAGCTATCTCTTATCTAGAAATGAAGTAAAAAGTGATTAAAACTGCAGGTTTGGGTTTTTTTGTTAGAGGGAGGGGAAGGGTGTAAGTGTAAGTGTGCCTATTTTACATAAAATACCATTCACTCCCATAAGTTGTCAAAACACGCTTTTAACAAAGAGACCAATAAAGGAGTTTCATGTGCGTGCAGAGAAGCTAAGCAGCTGCTCTGGAGGAGCCTCAGCCTTTCCATTTCCAAGCTGAAGCTCAGGGCTGTAGAGCACATCTCTCCAATGCAGTGGCGTGTGAAAGAGCCATTGTGATCGAGCTTCTTGTGTAACCAGAAATTACTGGTGCCTAATTTTATTTCCACTAAGAGGCAGGGCTTTGCTTATTTAGTTGCTTTGCTTAAAGGCCCTAGCTACCATCAACGTGCTGCCTTGAGCATCCAGAGCTGGCTTCCGAGAGGTGAACTTCACCACTGCACGCTCTAGACAAGCAAAAATCACACTTGGATGTCAATGTTAATCTATGTATTACTCTTACATCAAACCATAGTTTTCTCCAGATATACATAAAATATGAAAAGCTGCTGGTTTGTTTCTCTTTTTACAAAGGTACGTATGATCAGATCCCCTTGTACATCTCATTGAAGTGTCGTCAGTCATTAAAGGACAAAATCATCATTGAGAACAATAAAGTTTCAACAGAAAGGAAAACCTGTCTTTGTTTCACTAACCTGAATAATATTACCTATTTGATATATACAGTACAGTTTCAAATAGGCAGTAGATAGCATAGAATTTTAGGGACATTGTTCTACCAAAGTTACTCAAAACCTATTACCTTCTTATCTTGTAGACATCTTCTCTGGTACCATTATATGCAAGTTTACTTCCCTGAACCAAAAACTTTAAAGGAACAATATGCTAGAAACACTTTCATTTCCCTTTGGGTTTGTGTAAAAACTGACTGCCAGTACTGGTGCATTGACTGGTGAGCAATCAGAATTGCGTTCTAATTTTGCAAGCAACCCTGAGACTACAAAACCTTTTACATGTTGCTGTCCATGTTATCCATGCACATTAGTCATTCCTGCACACAAAACAGAATTCCAAAATCCTCCATAAGCCTTCCTGACACCGAGACCTGTGTGTACTTCACAGCACCACCATATGGATTAAATCATGACGTTCAAATTCAGCATCTAGATTTTGGCCTCTACTACAGAGAATCAAAAAAACTTCTGTCAGCAACAATCATTTTACCAGCATATATTTTCAAAATTATTTTTAGATATGTAGACCTTTGGTCCTTGCAACTTTGAAATTTGTATTCACAGTTTGGGACCATTGCTTTCTAATGATAATGTCCTATTTAATTTACCTGTGTAAAAAAAAAAAAAAAAAAAAAAGTACATTTCCTAACCCATTAGGTGAGACTAGGTTTCTTGTGTCCAGACATCAAAGGCACAGGTTTTTAACATCATTAACGAAGAGTTAAATAACCTTGAGATTTTCACAAACCCTATGCAATTCAGACTGACAATGTAATTAAAATGTTGTGATGTGTGATTTGTATAGACTGCATTGAGAGCTGTAATCAGATTAACTACATGACTTGCACACACTGCCTGCAATGAGTTATACTGCTCTAAATAATTACAAGAATTAAGCTCTAACACAGACTGTCTAGAAAATATACTGTCTTTGACCAGATTAAGTACTAGAATGAATAGATTTACACCAACTATATCCACAAAGTGAAAGTCCCTTGCAATGTAAAATACAAGAAAATATACTGTGCACAGGACAATGCAGTCACAGCTCAGTCTCAGTGGGCTGATCTGGCGCACTCTACCATTTTTTTTAACCTGGTGCAAAATGGCATAACCTCATTTGTGGCTGTGCCACACTGCTTAAATACGATTTTGTACAGGCTAGTCTGAACGCAAATCTAAAGGATGTGCTTAGTCTGCCAAACAACTTAAATTCCCCATTTGCTTCTGGTCCCTCTATGTAAGGGTCTCAGAGAAGACCAAGAGTCAATCACTGTGCAGCATGGTTAAGGTCAATCTGCTCTGTACAGGGTTTGCCCTTACCAGAGTGGATGATACTTTTCCTCCCCCCTTATCCTGGAATCCAGGCATGGTACAGATGTAAAGGGTGGGATTGTGCGGTATTCTTTGGAGCACCATTAAGTACTAGACAATTTCAACCCTAGCTGAAATGATCTTTAGGTTTCAAACCAAAGTACAAGACTAGGCTAAAACAGTCTTGCTTTTGCCTCAGGGATGCATGCTGAATACATATTTAATTTCACCCCTGTACTAATTCCACACAAGGAAGGTTTTCAAAAGAAGATTTAGATCAAATAAGAGCTCTGCCTTCCACCCCAAGTAAAGGGAATGCTAGAAAATGGCACTTGGAAAGAAGGCAGCACACAGGAAAGAGGAATAATAAGAACTTTGTGAAAATTGAAGCTGACTTTAAGCTTGTAGAAAAATGGAGAGACATGACCTGCATTAGTCAAGATCCCAGAATATCACAGAAGTTTCATGAGAAAACCAGGGTACTTGGTTACAAATTCTTCTACAAACCTGAAAGCAGACAAGGCTTCCTCACACATCTGTAGCAGGTGCTCATGCAAGGTTAGGACTCCAATGTTGCAGTACCTACCTACCACCATACATGTTCTGGTTCACGATAGTAACCTACTCAAACACAGCATGTAGAAGCTTTCTAGTCTTACATAATTTTTAAATTATTATTATTATTTGTTTTAAAAGACAATTCGATTTAAGTATTTTTCCTGTGAGGAAATTACACATGCACATAAAAATGGAAAACAGAATAAATGAATTGAATATGGTAAAATAAGCATTCAGTTTTCTTTTCTTCTAGTGTCAAGAGTCTGACGAAAAGTGGGAGAAGAGGCTGAGAGAAGGAAATACAGTGCCAATGCTGGAGATGTTCATTCTGTTATCTACAAAAAGAAATAAGAAGTCTGGACCTTGGCAACAACAACAACAACAAGAGCAGAAAATAGAACAGGCTTCTAGATATGGAAGCTGTGTGAAACTCATTTAGCCTGTCTTTGTCACCAATCCCACACCATGGTGTAATAAAAAGCCCAAACCAAAGGTATAAATCACAGAAAAGAAAACTGTCAACTGTGATATTGTTAAGATAAGCATAAGCCAAAGCAAAACTGAATTATGCCTAGACACTTAGACTAGAGCTTCTCCATGTGTCAAAGAACAGTCTACATTACAAAAAGGATGCTTTCAAAATGAGGAGAGGAAAAAAAAGTCAAATTAGGTTCAGAAGCATTTCTGAGCTGCATAAAAACTGAGGCTACATACAAAGTATTTTCTTTGGTTTACAATTTTATATCACTGTAATACTTGAGGAGCCTACCATTTACATGCATACTCTTCCCATGGAGCTATCATATTTCTTTGTAAAGGAAGAAAATTTGAGCTTTGTCTGTTTCTTCAGTAACTATTAGTTGCTAGTGTTTTGTTTCTTTATCTATGTATTACCCTTTACTTTCCTTCTGTTTCTTTCTTCTGTTTCTGCTATACCCATCCCACTTACACATGCAATTAGTTTATCACAATTAGGTTTCTCACTTGTCTCTACGGATCAGATTTTTATTGCTGCTATAAGAAACAAAGGATTAGTTATAGAAATAGAACTATAAAGGGGCTATATTACAGGAGTCACTCTTCCCTAGTAAGAGTTCATCTGACCCACTCTGTGTTTCAGGCAAAACTGGTAAGTGGAAAGATTGAAGAACAAGGGTATACTCAAAGCAAGCTTTACTGCATCATCAATATTTAGAAACAGGAAAGACTGCAGGCCCCAATTACTCGAACTAATCTATTTTCCAAAGAGGAATGAACTTCTGGTGACAGGATCTTGTTGTGTCTAATGTGGTATCTGTTTCTAATATTTTCACAAATTCCTAAGCCGATATATGTGTCTCAATTTCTTATCTGTTAAGTGAAAATAATAATATTCATGCTACTTCATAGAGGTTTTAAAAGGCTGAATTCAAGAAAATGTGAGCTTTTTGAGTAATATGATGATGAATAAACATAATAAGCAATTTTCTAGTAGGAATTCTACCTCCTGCAAAAAGAAGAATCAAAATCACTAGTAATAAGAAGAATCATGAAGTGGAACTTGCTAAAATAATAACTCTATATAATGAGCGTTGCTCTTTAGTGGAACTTCAAATTCTAGTTGTGTTTTCACTTTTTCTAATGGGTATTTGCTCCCTCTCTTTCAGTCACCTCAGGAAAGTTGGTTAATTTCCTTTTTGGAATCAAACAGTCAAAGCAAGAAGGACCAGAACATAATAATCTATCATAATTGAAGTGGAAACAATCCTCAGGACTTAGTAGGATTCAGATTGAAACCTAGAATTAAGTCAATGTGAGCTGAATCTAGAAACCAGAGAAAGCAAGGGAATGATGAGAAAGGATAAGAAATCAAAATTCAGGCCAGGGTCTAGATGGTACAGAGTTTGCAGACCTACTCTAAGGTGGCCAGACAAGAGCACTACCTGAATTCAGATCCATGCTAGCAAATCTGTACAAGGTAAATCTAGTCCAGTTATCAAACCAGGATGGAAGAGAATTCAACAGCTGAGACAGGAGCAGGAATCAGAAAAAGTGAAATGAACTATGACAGCAAGCTGGAGCTTTAACAAATGCTTTAACAAAATTTTTACATACACATATGCCTTTGTTTGGTGGCTGCTGACAGCCCTGAAACAAGCTCTGAGAGCAGGTTCCCTGCGTGCACATTGTCCTTAGCTACCCTAGGTAAGGTAGGCAGCATAAATACAAAAATCTGTGGAAGATGAGAGAAGTAAAATTCTGAGACAAAAGGATCACACTGTAGTAAAAGCTTTGTCATAGAGGGTGTATAATATCTGTACAAAAATCAGGTTTTCATCACCAATCAAGAGAAAACCAGGAGGTGCAGTGAGGGCTTGACAGCCCACGTCTCGTCATGTGTATTGCTCATAAATGATCCTGCCTACAGCAGTTGGATTTACTTGTCTTAGTGCTTGTGGGTGTGGAAGTATGAGTGGATAAAATCAACTTTCCTAGAGATTTTGTATAATAAAATCACCTTCCTCTTCCATAAGAGCTCATACTGACTTTTCTTGCACTAATGTCCTACACACAAACCCGCATTTCTGGAAACAAGGTTTAAATTTAGATGTACAAATATTATTTTGCTAGTTCTGAGAATGATACCTAATTCTTAGAGAGCACAAGTGCACAATATGATTTATGCCCTGTCAATACCTGAATGTTGAGTCTGTGACCACTTAATGATTTGACTATAAACAAGTGAAAGGTTAGAAATCCCTTGGAAAAATAATATAGCAAAGGATTTGGGCACATGATTTTGAATATGCAAATGTAATCTAAAACACATAGGGATAATCTGGGTGTTGTAAGAGAAAAAAACACAGTTTATCATAAATTACTGAAAAATGTTAATGTGATTTACTGCAGTGACAGATATTTCTTATGATCTTGGTCGGCTCACTCTTTTCCTAATGATGTTCTGTCTTCCTAAGTAGGAGAGATATCCAATCAAAAGGGTTCACACTAAATAAGTGGGACAAAAATGAGTTGTCAAATGCTCAGGAATCACAATTGCCAAAAGCTGGTATTGACAATATAGATGTGAGGATTAAAAACAATGAGAAAAAAACAGAGGTAATCATAACTATTATGAAGTACTTCCTGTGTCTATTGCCAGATAGCTGCCTGGATGTGACTGCTAGCAGCAGAGTCCAAAGTTGTAGTGACTGGAAGACCATTGTATGAGGTTGCTTCATGAAGGGGAGCTGCAGCGGCGTGCCAGATCTGGGGGCAGGTATCTGCTTCCCATCCTACAGCCAATTAAACCCAGCCCATCTGAGCAGATGCTCTGCAAGATGAATATCACAGATTTCCAGTGCCGCCTCATTCATTTGGAAGTTAATATAAATGAATAGACTATTTACCTGCTACTAATAATAGTGAGAAAGAGATTGTCTTCAGTTACAACCAATTCCACAGATTTCACCCCACCTCCTTGATGACTGAGGACAAGATACTTGAAACTTGTCACAGTGGAACAGGGCTACATTTTTGCATTACAGAACTATTAAAGCAGGCTGCAAGAATTATTCATAAGTATCGAAACAAAAGATATAAACCAATAAAAAAGAAACTAAATCTGCACTAATTAGGAACAATAATTAATCTCTGTGATGTAAGAGAAATAAATGTAAAAAAGAACAAAGTCTTAGGTTAAATTAAGGAGGGAAAAACACACTAACGTGATCAGTGCCACAAAACTGAGTATAAAACCTTTAAAAACATTAAATATATAATCTAATGTAGAATCTTTACTTTTTCTTTTTGAAAAGTTTTATAAACAGGGAAAGATGTTTGGTTATAAATTATCAAATCACCTGAATTACTACAACACTAAACCCATTCTGTGCCAAGAAATATGTACATTACTTCGCATCAGCAGAGGATTCAAAAAAGAATAAGTATATTGAAATACAATGCAAGAAGCATGAAAGGGAAAAAATAGTAAGTTAAGTTTATGGACAAATATTTTTACACTGCTAAATTTGAAATGGCTTCATCCTAGTATCTGTCTGTGTGAGAGCAGTTCCTGATTCTAATATAGTAATACAGTTATTTTGGAGGTGAGATCACTTTACAAGACCCACCAAAGTGAGCAGTCAGTGCTTAGAAGTTTTCATTGGATACATCCTCTGAATGGTACCTGGTTCAAATATCACACAAGAAAGAAAAGATTTTATAAATAAAATTGAATTGTAGGAAAGGAAGGTCAGTGGGTTCAAACAGCAGCTCAGAACAGGTTTTTCTCTCTTCACTCCAATTGTTTTTATTCCTTTCTCATCCTCTTAACTTTCTATCCTTTAAGAGACTAGAAGCATATGAATCCTAAAAATGCCTTTGGAAATAAATAGTTGATAGTCTTAAATAATACACTGAAACAAGTTACAGCACACAACTTTCAACAGAGGTTTTCTAGGTTAAAAAGTAAATGGACATCCTCCCTCCTCTACCCTGCAAATATACATACACATACATATTCTACAGCTGAGAAAGAGGGAGCCTAAATGTACTTCCAAGCTAGCAAAGAAAATATCTACTATTTGAAAGGAGAGCAATTTTGGGGTTTCTGCAGTGTAGAAGATGGCCCATAACCTTATGACAACCTTAATTTACCCTTACTGAAGGCCAGTAAAGGCAGGTTCTATCAACCAAGATTTGGAATGGAATCTGAAAGCCATGACAACAAAGGATGAAATGTAGGTTTAACTTTAATGGTTCTTTCAGAATCTTCATTAATATTTAATATTTCTATGGTAGATCTTCTCATAAGTATTTAGACAGTACTGTTCCATTACCTGTACACCCATTAAAAAACAGGGTTCTAAGCTTTCACAAGCAACTTTTTTCTTAAGGATGATAATTGGCCTGAAATAGGGTTATTTTCCACAACCCACCTTTAGTATTGGGTAGCAGGTATTCGCACCTGCCAGAGTACTTATAAAACAGATGGTCAAAAGCCACAGTCATTAATTTTTGCATTAGAGACATCCAGGTGGTAAACTTGTGGTTAATCTGCTGACTTCTTCTCCAAAGGTCATTTATTTAAGGAAGGTAGAAGTTTATTTCTATTTTAAATTTTTTAACCTAGTATAGGAGATTAATGATATATCATGTTGCATTACATTGCCTTCCATGTAATCTACTATATTACAGTGTGTCAAGATAGCTAATAACTTTCACAGTGTACCATGAAGCAATTTAAAGACAGCACCAAAACTAATGCACAGAGTTGGTGTCCGCTTTTTTCCCTCGTACTCCATCTGAGAGACATACCTTCCAACCTGGGGGAAGTGTGCAAGAGGAAGAAGCAGCAGTTATTATCCTTCAACCCACATTCAGGTGTGCCTGCAGCTTGTCCCACATCTCTCATCTGGAGAAATGATGATTCATTGGTGGTTGTTTATTTTCAGCAATGGCTGCTGTGATTTACTGGTGCAATGGAGTTACAGATTGTGTTTGATTTGTAAAGACACCCAATCTCAGAAGCACTGAATTCAGTAAATTTCTTGGGGCCTTTCCCTTAGTTTCAACGTGTATGAGTGTGTACTGTGCAGTCTCTTGCTGAGAGAACCCTCAATAAACCTAAAACTTAAATTGTGACACAGAAAAAAACTTCCTCTGCTAATGATGTACAGTATAATCTGGTTAATATCTGGCGTAAAAGTGTCAGTTCCTTAAGTGCTCAGTGATTTCACATTTTGTACATTGTACATGGTTCTGGGTCAAACTACAAATATATCAGGGTTGAATATTAATCAAGTTGACCTCAATTTTAAATATGTTACCAATTATAACTGCTTTTAAAACTGCTTAGGAATATCTTTACATAAATAAAATGACCTGCTAAAGGTGGAGATCTAGAATAGCTTCTCCAAAAGAAACTAATAAAATTGCTTTTTTTCTTCTATGTAACATCCTTTTTCTTGTGTGTGACAAATGGATGGCAGCTGTCCATATGGACTGTGAGATTGCTGTACTCTGAAACCACACTCCTCTCTGCACAAGCAAAGGAATCATTTTAGTCTTGAGCCTAATGAAATAATAATCACTGGGACAACAGGTATAATTGCTGCCAGCTATTACTATGCTACCCCATTGGAGTGTATGATTCTATTTTGATTGTTCTTTTTCCTGCTTGGCAGATGGCAAATTGTCTTAATTATCCATTCACACTCTGAAACCTCTTTAACCTCAACCAGTTGCCTTCTTGAAGACCATCAGGCAGAAAACATATTCATCCAGCTAAGCACGATTATAAACTCTGTCTTTCTAATCATGCAGCAGTTTACCACTAAAAGCAATATTTATCCTATTAATATAGTAACAGTAAGAGCTGCCTATATTAATATAGGCAATCTTCTGAGAACCCATGTCCTACTACATACCATGCTGACAACAAAAGAAAAATCAACCTTTGCAAGTCTACACTGCTTTCCTCCATCCAACACATCGTAAAATGTTTCTGCTTTCTGAACAAAAGACAAGCTTTCCTCATTTTTTTGTTCCCCCACCACCAGTAGTAACAACGAATACACTCCCCTGGTCCTTGTTATGTGAGGAGCACAGGAAGTTCACCACTGAGAGTCACCATTTCTTCCTCAGACACTGCATTAACTTTGCAGTTCCTGAAAGGTAACGCCATTTTTCAGTACTCAAAGATTAACAAGTTCAGTGTTTTCTGTGGAAGTATTTTCTAATGTGAGGATTTTTTCATAAACCACCATCCAAACTCTGTTTACTTTTCTCCTAGTTTATTTGAGGTGTAATACTGGGCAAAGGCCAATTTAGTTGACACCTAAATGTTACTTTAACATCCCGTGAGACTCACAAGCCTGCTATGGCACACATGGAAATTCAGTCGAGAAAAAAATTAGCTGATTGGCTCTGGTCAGAAAAGTCTACATTTTCACAAGTGTGAGGACTTCTCTGACAGGAGATGGGACAATATAACTTGTACACAAAACAACAACAACAGAAAAACACACAAAAAACTCAACAGCCACAATGGCCCCTACTTAGAATTGAGAGATTAATGGTTCAAGGTACTGCAGGTGACTGACACAAATGTAATTTGAACTTTAATACTACTATTGATTAGAAAATATCCAGTGAGAATTCATTTTATAGGTGTTCAAGAGTTTTTCAGAGATACAGCATTGTTTTTTCCAATGAAGACTTCTTCAAATTCAGAAGACTAGCTGATCAGTTCCAGTATGGGACGAAACAAATTCTGAAATCTCACAGATGCTGTGAAATGGCACCATTATATTTTAGAGAGTTCTATTTAAAATACTATCTTTTTTTATCTTCACTATATCCAAGAAAACTCACAGCAATGTTATATGAAACTTCTGAACACATAAAACATAATAATTCCATGTGAATTATAGAAACATTCAAGTGTAAAAAAAGCTTGAATATTAAAGTATTTTAAAAAACTCAAAAAGAAAATTTCACATCTCAAAACATAGTAATCACTTTTCAACAAGACCAAAGATCAGTCATTACACATGAGAAATGGAAGAGCAGTTTAAAAAGTTATTTAAATGTTTGAATAGAACACTAGTGTTCAAAGATTTTTTTTTTCTAGCTACCTGACTAGACATATTACATGTTTAAGCTCCTGCCAATATATTTTTCTAGTCTTGATTTTAAGGACATGGCTTTTTGACTATACTGAGCATAGCTTATTGTGGAAAAAAAAAAAACAACAAAAAAAAACAATGGAGCAAGAAATCCTTTTCCTGCTCCTTGAAAATTTTCATAATTTTGAAGAATGTCTACATTTCACATGGAAATATATGAAAGATGTTTCAAAGAGTTTGACATGAAAACATAGAATGGTTTGGGTTGGAAGGGACCTCAAAGACCATCTAGTTCCAACCCCCCTGCCATGGGCAGGGACACCCTCCACTAGACCAGGTAGCCCAAAGCCCCATCCAACCTGGCCTTGAACACTTCCAGGGAGGGGGCCTCCACAACCTCTCTGGGCAGCCTGTTCCAGTGCCTCACCACTCTCACAGTAAAGAATTTCTTTCTAACATCTAATCTAAATCTATCCTCTAAGTTTAAAGACATTACCCCTTGTCCTGTCACTACACTCCCTGATAAACAATCCCTCTCCAGCTTTCCTGTAGGCCCCTTCAGGTACTGGAAGGCCGCAGTTAGATCTCCCCGGAGCCTTCTCTTCTCCAGGCTGAACAACCCCAACTCTCTCAGCCTGTCTTCACAGGAGAGGTGTTCCAGCCCTCTGATCATTTTTGTGGTCTCCTCTGGACTCACTCTGACAGGTTCATGTCCTTATGTTGGGGGCCTCAGAGCTGGATGCAGTACTCTAGGTGTCATCTCATGAGAGCAGAGGGGCAGGATCACCTCCCTTGACCTGCTGGTCACACTGTTTTTGATTCAGCCCAGGATACATTTGGCTTTCTCTGCTGCAAGCATGCATTGCCAGCTCACGTTGAGCTTTTCATCAACCAACACCAAGTCCTTCACCTCAGGGCTTTTCTCATGTGACTTTATTAAAACTAGTGTCTTTGGGATTACAGCATTTGTTCCAGATGAGAGAAGCAAGCTTAGACCCTGATACCTACCTGACTACTACTGTATGACATGATCAGTCTCTGGATGAACATAGGTATAGAAGCCTAAGACCTTTTTTTCCTCAATTGCAGAGAAGAGAGAGCTGTTTCAATTGCATTATACCACTTTCCAGCTCCTCATCTTGGTTTCCCTCATCTGTTACCAAAACCCCACTTGAAGGAAGTTGAAAATTTTAATAAAGTAGATCACATGTTTTTATGTCAAACTCTCTTTGAAAAACCTCCATAAAGACAATATTTTTAAAGAACTTCTCAGTTGTGCTCTGAATATTTCCATGGTGAATTAAATGTAGTGCAACATCAGCTACATTATCTATTGCTATTAAAGAGAAAAAGAAAAAAAAACACAGAAAAGGAACCAAAAAAAGGTGTAAACTGAATTTTCTGAGTATATGAACTAGACATCTTTAAAGAATGTCTTCAAAGAACATCTTTTTCATTCCAGTTACCTGGCTGGTGCTGTTAATTAGATGGAATCAGGTATTCCATCTAATCAGTATATTTCCAAGTTCATCTGTTGACCTGCTACTAAATTATATACAGGGCTTTCCTTATGCAAATCAGAACAAGACTCACCAGTCCTGTAAAATCACATGAACCTTTAAAAACTGGATTGTTTAACAGTCATAAGTTTCACATTCTGTGTATTTACATAATGTATTTTAGAATTCAAGAACACTATTGTCAGCTTTATTTCTCTTATTACATTTAGTTCTTCTTTCTATCTGCTGAGTAAATTAACTGTTATCCAAAAAAAATATTTTCCAATGTATGACACCATCAGCCCCCATACATGTACACTTATTGACATAGCAATAAGAAAAGGTCCTATGTATAATCTCCTGAGAGACATACTCCATTTTACTGCCCAGGTACAGCTCAAACCTCCTCTGACAAACCCCACTCACTTATCCCTTTCTAAAATTTGATATTAAAGTAAATATGTTTCTTTTGGATTTCCCACATTGACTAACATTTACAGTTAAAAATGAAGCACAATGATAGTGAAATCAAATATGCTATGGAAAACATGATTACAATTCCCAAAGTGCTACAGTAAACCCTTAACAATGGCAAAGAAGAAGCAACTAAGTTTTCTTGGTTAGAAAAATACCCCAAACCAAACCAAACCAACAACAATAAAACATTCAAGCAACAAAGAAAACTCAGAAGCAAGAAACTTTTGTCATGATCTGTCAGACTTTCTCTACAACCAGCATTTTGGGCAGGTTCCTGTACAGTGCTATTCTCATTTTTGTTTGACACAGATGAATAAAGTCTATGATGTTCTCCACATGACTTCTCCTGCTGTTTCCTCAAAACTGTGCTCCCAGACCAATATACTCCTGAACAAAGAAATTGTCTTTCCATCACTTCTTTCAGTGATGCCTCAATAAGAGATGTGGAAAGAAAGAGAAATAAGAGATTTAAGACAAAACAGAAAAATAAAATAGCATGACCCAATGATAAGTCTGTCATTTTCCCATTGCAACAAGGAAGGTTAAACCAGCTATGAATGCAGAAATTTGGTGCTTTTTTTAATGTTTTAGGTCACCCAGCATTTTCAAAATATCCTAAAATGTAACAAAAAAGATCTGTTTTAACTCATTAATTTAACCAAAAATTAGTTGTAATAATTAATTTCCACCATTAAAAAAAAAAAAAAGGATTTTTAAATTACTCTTCTCCAGAGTATGCTTTCATATTTCATGACAGTCAGATTATCCAGTGAACCTTTCCTACAGAATCAAGAGCTCCTTTGCCTAACACAGCATGCACACAATATCAACAAAGGTAGCCTGCTTTTCCAGACAATCTCTGTTTCTTATCAATAAATTTGCATATAATTTGGGTCATGTTTTCCCCATCTGTTCTCAGCTATGGACTCCATGTCATTCAATTTGGCCTTTATAATTTGGTATTGATTATTTTAAGAGGGGTAACACTGATAGTGTACCAAAGTCTAGTTACGTTATCCTTCCTCTTCCTCTCTAACACTTCTCCAACGTGAAATATCAAATAACATCCAGTAAAGAGCACGAAAGCTGGTTTAGGCCCTCCAGCACAAAAGTGACCTCTAGACTCTACTACCCACACACAAATTTTAATGACCTGTAACGGAAAGAGAAGTATGAAGAAAAAATCAAGCATGATGACTGAAATAATTTCTCAGTGGAGTTCAGAGATCCTGATGCAGTCCAGGATTTAAAAAAAAAAAAACAAAACCAAAACACAAACAAACAAAAACAAAACCCCACAAAACAAAACCTAAAAAACCCAAACAAAAAAACTGTCATGGTGTATATATATTCCACTCATTTCTTTGGCAGTGAAAAAAAAAAAAGCAAAACAAATGTGCTATACCAGTCTTCAGTATCTAGGCTACTTCCACTCAGTCAGTCTCTTGCTTCAGGGCACATTTTCCTGCCTGCGTTTCATAAGAGATCTGGAAACTGTACGCAGCATCACAGACTGCAAATACTTCATGCTATGGGGAAAAAAAATACATATAGCTCATGCAGAAATGCAAGTGCCGCCTCTGCCTCCAGCCCCTTCACAGTGCCAGTGCCCCCATTTCGCCTCCTATCCATAAATAACAGGAGGTATCCCTGTCTCTGCCACAGACTGCAATTTAGGTAAGAGGAACCTACCGTTTAAGGAAGCAATCTTGTAAAGCACTAAGCAGTGCCTTATAACTCTTTATTAAGCAATTTACCCCGAAAGCCAGCACATTAGTTGCCAGCTCAGTGGTTTGGAAGGTGTTTTGGTTTTATTGTGCCTAACATATTTCTAGGTTTCCCAATACACAGACAACATATATAGAAATATTTGAGAAACCATGGCTGGTACTCTGCCCAAACGGTTGCAGATGTAGTTACACCAGTTAACATCAATACAAGGACTAGCATACTAACACGGTGGCAAACCCTAACCTCTTTTTCTACTGCTCTGAAATCTGTGCTACTTCTCACGTTAAGTGACCATAGCTCTCATGCTGATTAAGATACAAGAATCTGTAAATCAAAAATAGAGAAGAAAATCAGTCAGGGGAGATGATGTGGCTCCAGTGTCAGGTGAATGAGGACAGGACCTTTTACCTGGAGGTCACCAGCACAACATAACACAGCTGTGTGCGACTGAGAGCTGTTACTGCCGCAGCAGCTGTTTGATAGTGGGTAGGATGATGTTCTCACGCTAGTTCCTAGTGGACAGATACATGTATCACTCAGAAAAAAAAAAAAAAGCCCTCACAACAGCTACTAACTGGCTCCCTTCTCAGCAGTTTCAGCAGTGAGGCTGCAGACCTCAGAGCCACTGAGATTATAATGTTTTCTAATCCCTAGAAGTGCTCAATCCAGAGCAGGCAATAAAGTAAAAGGTTCATTGAAAGGGAATTTACATTGGTGCTGTCCATGCTGTCCATCTTCTGGGGATGATTAAGGCCCTCATTTTCTAAGGCTGTAAGTCTGACATCTTCCATCAGCACTAACATTCACTTGATCTTTGTATTTTATTTTGTTAAGAGGAAGGAAGAAGCAGGAAGAAAAAAGGGAAAAAGAAGCCTTGCAGAGTGAAATGAAGCACTTCAGTAGAGTCATCTTATTTACATCTGAAAACTGATTGAACACTAAACTGTCAGTGACTTGAAAAAAAAAAAAAAAAAGAAAATTCCTAGTGCTTTTCTGATTCCTGACTACATGAAGAACAAATAGAACGGTAAGACTTTACTTTCACCTTTAAATACTTGTTCATTGAGTCATTTTTCCAAAGCCAGTTGGATACAGTTTCAAAATGAGTTATATGAGCCACAGAATAGTCCTGGCTATTTCTTTTATTACCTGAAATTATGTAATTAAAACAGAAAAGACTCTTCTCTGAATGAGGTAATTCCTTTCCCAGTAGTGATATTTCTTCATGTTACTGAGATGGTAAAAGAGAGGTATAATTAATCCACTGTCCCTTTATCAAGACCAATAAACATTGAGCAATAAAATATAATCTGATTGTGCCATTATCTCAAATGAATTTTTTATCATCTGTTAGCAACTAAATCATAAATTATTTTTCAACAGCTTTTTAATGAGATGAAAGATAATCGGGGCCTGCAATGAAGTGCCATAATACCCAATTTGAATAATCAGTCTGTTTTCTGTGAAAAAACGAGACCTTTGTGTGCTACTTTGGAAATGCACAAAATTTTTGAGACCTCTAAGAATTAAAAACAAGGTGATCTGGTCAGGAACGCACTCAAAAGTACTCAGATGTTGCACTCCATATTTCACCTACATCTTCACAATGTCAGGAGGAGTCATTCCACCAATTGCAGATCAGGCCCATATTAACATTAATCTGCAATCAGATATTCATCTCAGTGGTCAGTATTTGTAATGAGCTTCACACAAGCAGTGAAGGTTAATCACAAACTCGGTGGTTATAAATTTGCATTAATGTAGAGTTCCGGTCAAGCACAAATGCTGCCTGACCTTCTTAGTGCTAGAACAACAGATTGTATTCACTCGGTATCCCATTGTTGGTTGATTTTCTCCACTAGGCATTAAGCCTGGAGGTGCATATTTTTTATTACAGTGTCTGGAAGACTAAACATACTGAATTAATAGCAAAATAATAATACCACTATTAAACACATCAATATCAACACAGGATACTGTGCACCTCATTTTCCATTTTTTCCAGGATTTTTCAATTACTTTTCTATTTTTAAGTGGTAAAGGATGTTAAAAAGTGGTTCTTAATCTCATCTTTCTTGAAAGAAATCAACAGCTGCTTAATCACCCTGTAACCGGTACCATATACATGAGATGAAATTCAGTGACAAATAGAAATTTAACTTTTTCCATTTGTAAAGTGGCACATATTCACAGTGTTTTAAAATCTAATCCTCAGATGGGATAAACCAGCATCATTTTGTTTACTTCCTTTAGGCCAGCTCATTTCTGCCATAAGTAGATAAATGCTGTTTTAGTTACCTGACCAAGCTCACGTCAGAATTTCAGCCTGCTTTTTCCATTTAGGCATAAATGGCTTTTGCAAATGATTACATTCCAAAATAAACAAAAATATTTGGTAATTGTAACAACCGTTTTTTACAAGTATACTTCCAAACACTGCGAGCATTACTCTTACTAGCAGACAAGGTTATTAATAATTCTTAGCACTTACACAGTGCTTGTCATGTTTAAAGCACTCTACAAAAATTAAATAGTCAATCCTTACCACTGGTCAAACAGGTTGCAAGGTGCCAGAACTGGAGCTTAGTGACGACAGATATTTCAGCCTGTCCCAAAACTAATAGCAAATGGTAATACCTAAATGCAACATCTCATTCCAAATAAATGCAGGAGCAGAAACTAAAGCAAAAGAAAAACAATTCTGTCAAAGAACATTTGAAAGATTCTTACAGCTCTCATACCTCTTTGTGACATCTAGCTTCAGTCTTTTCTGAGTGGTACAATTTTGGGGAATCATCTCCAACAAAGCTTGAAAGTTTCAGTGATTCTTTTTTCCCACAGTATTCATACTAGTACGTATAAAATGAGCATGCAGAGGGGGTGTGCTTTAAAACAATCTTGTTTCTAATTGGAAAACTATTCACTTACTGTTCTCTATTCCATTGTCAGAGATAATTAAAGGCAGAGAGTAATAATTTCAGCTAATACAAACTTGGTGGCTAGTATCAACAAGCAGTTAACACTTCAAAAAATTACTAAGCATCACTTTTTCCTTTGGATCATTTAGCATCCTATTCTGCTTTCATCACTGCTGAGCACCTTACTAAGCATTTTGCTTAATAGTACTGGTACATTAGGTTTAATAAACAGCTATCAATCACCCATATTTTCTAAATAAGGTCTTCAATTGTAAAGTGGGTTTCTATTTGACTTTCTATTTGCCTTGAAATGACATGTAACTTCCAGTGCTTTAAATACATCATAAAATATTTTCCTATGTCTGCTGTAATACATCATTTTAGCAAATCCATGGTATCATGACATGAAAATGAGATCAACCACAAGAAAGCTTATAATTTGCTTGAACTGTACATTTTGTCCACCTTTTGCAGAGCAGGAAATCACCTCAGAGTTATTTAAAATATTCTGGGTTTATTTTCTCTTTGTGTGTTTATAAAATTTCTAGTTTTCAACTGCTTCAATATTGGAACATTGAGAAATTACTCAATGTGATACTCATTGTATCAAATGATGCAACCTAATCTAACGACTCATTACATTTCTTGACATTTTACAACAGTGTAGAACTTCTTTAGTTCTCTCATAATCAGAGGTGACAAGCTTCTGTCCACATAAATGTGGCAATCTGAAGTGAGACAAATATTTCATGAGGAAGCATTTAGTTGCCGTTGGAAAGGAGGGCTTTTGAAGACAGAAAGAACCACTCTTTCTGACTGTGTCCATCTATCCATGTTTACCTCTTCCATTTAACTTCTGTAATACATATTTAAAAGGAAATAAATACCTGCTTAGCAAACATATGAAACAAAACCACTAAATATCACAAGATTCTCTAGCTTCCATCTTCTTACACTCATTATATATGTAATCAGAATTATAATGTTACAAGAACCCATGTAATGATATTTGGTGAACGACTATGCCGTAACAGGTTTTTTCTACTTGTCATAACTTGGTTGCTCCCTTTTAACAAACCTAAATAAAACATAAAATACATAAAATATAGACGATAAACTACTAATTGATTCATCTTACAGTTCACACTATGAAACTTTTGACAGGTCATTCAGAGATTGTAGTAATAAACTTGCTGTAGAATCAATTTAGAACAGGAAGAAACAAGCTGCCAAATGTACAATACACATCATTTACATCTAATCCACAGCCACAATCTCACTTTCATTTCTTTCCTGACACTTCAGGGTGCCAGGATAGGGTACAACTATGAGAAGTTAGAGAAATTCATTACTATGTGGCATTTGGACCAGAAATAATTCATTTTTTCTATTAAGAACTTCATACATTCAGGAACTCTACAAGGTTATATAAAGACAGATTCCAAACACTGATAAATCATGTGTGTTTCTCATAACAAGCTGCTTGAGGACAGAGCAAGAAAATCCCTATATAGAATATAAATGCTTTGTGAATCAGCATCACTGAGGATATTTTGAAGAAATATCAGTGACATGCTTGGTTGTTCTGTTATAAAATCTTGTACCAAGGTGAAAATATACATACCTCTCCAAAATTCTTCATAGCAAGTCTTTTCTGTCCTTTTCCTAGGTCCCTCTATAAATAATAGATTTCAACTACAACTTGAAAATATATATTTTAAAGCACATGGGTAAGAAGATAACAGCTATGTGGTTTCACCACAGATAATCGCTGACCTGCTGATCTTCTGCTGAAGATATGCAGGTTATTTGACTACAAACCCATTTGGTTTGTAGTCAGACTACAGTATCATCACAACCAATGAGTCAGGTGGAGAACATTAACATTGTGATGACAATGAGCTTCTAACAGCTCTGAAGCATTGTTCTAGCAAGTCTGTCTTCTGCAGAATTAAATGACTGGGAGATGTTAAGGTGACACTAAAAAGGACCAAAGGATACAAAATTTAATTTAGAGGCACCAACAGATTAGTATCCAGCACAAATAACATCAGATTACCTGATTAAATGCTGACTTTAACTGGTTGAACACAAGTAGGACTTGTGTTGGCTCACAGGTATTTTCTCACACATGGATCATTGAACCAGCAGACCATAATGTCTTCTTTAAAAGCCTTTTATGATCTATTTATGTAGCTCTAGAGCAATTACAGACAAGTTCTTCCAACATAACTCCTCTCTATGCACATTATATTCTAATGCTAAAAACACAATACAGTTCACTAGAAGGAAATAAACACTGTGTGTTTACAATATCATGTTTCCGCAGCTAAATCTTGTTTTCGTGTTTTTCATTAATATTGTTAGTATGTGAATTCTAAGAACTGAATGTAAACAGAAAGGGAAAAGACAAAAGAAAAGGAAGTAACACATCTCTGGTAACTTATGATCCCAATTTAACATCCCCCTCTTCCCTCTTCAAGGGACTATAAACCCGTCAGAATCAGAAGTTGAAAACTGAAATTTGCAAACCATGTTTTCAACAGCTCTTATTAACCAGAATACATACTCTGATGAGCATGAATGCCATTATTATCTTGATAAAAGAGCTGAAATAACTGTCATTTATTATTTTAATTTCTAAAAGCTGACAAGCATTCATGGGTCAGAACCAGTAACAGCCTGATCACATATAGAATTGGCTTGCATGTTCCCCCAACGAGTGCACTCGAAGCACACCACAGCCAGAAGCTGTGCACTCCTTTCCATGTTTTGCTGGAATGAAACAAACCACAAATGCTTAGGCTCATCCTGGTTCATATAGCAAAAAGACCAAGAGGTCGTCAGTTGTGTTATATCAAGTATATGGATGGATTATAAATAGGGTGTAATAAAAGCTCCTTACTCTGGCAGAGAGGAGAATGAGCTTCTGCACTCAGAAGCTGTTTCAGGACAAATTCTAAATGGAGTAAGACACAGTTTTCTAGCATTAAGGGCAGTTAAGCACCAGGAAAAAACAAACAAACAAACAAACAAAAAAACCCCACCACAATTGTCAGATATTCCATTTTTTAAGTACTTAGTTTGAAACTGTCTATAGAAGACATATATTAGCTGGAATTAACTGGAATTAATAAAGGCCAATTCATAATATTCTCTGACCTGTGTTATACAGGAGCCAAACCCATACAACTGAATAGTCACTTTATGCTTGAAAAAAATCTTTAAATCTGTTAGCCCATGTGTTGTGGTAAATATGAAAATTCAAAATATTTTGTTTGAACAGCCAAAAATGGGAGGGAGGGGGGAATCAACATAATTTATTTTTCAAGTGGTTGATTGTAGAATAGGTGCCAAAAAGAAAAAAAATGTATCTTCTCTTTGCCCAGAGCTTAGAACAAAGTTTAATTATATAAGGGACAAATTAGTCTAGCAGAGGTGCACTGATGGAAAGGAAGAGGATAGTACACAAGTAAAACAGCTTTTACCTAAGACATGACTGCTAAAGGAATGTAAAAACCTGAAGAACGAATGGGAGGCCAGGATAAATAAAGAAGTTTGCTCCTCTTAATCATAGCGGTAGATAAACTTTTCTGGAGCACCTTGTACATATACCATTAAATACCTGTTCCAACTTTTTACCTCAAAACCTCCTCACTGAATACTCAGTGTTTCCATACATAGAAAATGTTTCCCAGGATATGTTGAAAAGCAGATCATTGTTCTTTCCCCAGTTGAAGGGGAACATTTATTATGAGAAAACTCAGGATAAAGATTTATCTGGAAGGAGCCTTTATTGTTCATTTGTTTTCTATTGCTATCAACTTAAAAATTACTTTGAGGGAAACAATACGGGCCACCACAGGTGGTTTAACCCTGGCTGGACACCAGGTGCCCACTGAGCTGCTCTATCACTCCCCTCTTCAGCAGGACAGGGAGGAGAAAAATAAGATGGAAAAAAAACCCCAAAACCTCATGGGTAAGGATAAAGGCAGTTTAATAAAGCAAAAGAAAAACAGAAGATTTATTCTCTACTTCCCATCAGCAGGCGGTGCCCAGCCACTTCCCAGGAAGCAGGGTCTCAGTACACATAGCAGTTGCTCTGGAAGACAATCAAAATAACAAATGCCCCCCTCTCCTCCTTTCTCTTAGCTTTTATTGCTGGGCTGACATCATATGGTATGGGATAGCCCTTTGGTCAGTTTGGGTCAGCTGTCCTGGTGATGTCCCCTCCCAAGATCTTGCCCATCCCCAGCGTTACTGGCGAGGGGAGAAATGTTGGAGAGACAGCCCTGGTGCTGTGCCAGCCCTGCTCAGCAGCAGCCAAAACCCTGGTGTGTTACCAACACCTTGCTGGCTGCCGATACACAGCACAGCACGGGGAGGGCTGCTGTGGGGACAAGTCGCTCCATCTCAGCCAGACCCAATGCAAGGCCCCACCCAGAAAACACTGGACCTGATGCCAAAGAATCAGTCTGACCAAATTAGAACGTGAAAATTCTAGAAAGAGAAAAGTATTTATGTATAAAGAAAATCTGTATCAAGAAATACGCCATATTGACTTTTTTTACTAACTTCCCGTCTCATTTTTGTCCAAGGCCTGTCTTACATAATTCATTTACGTTTATTTATGTTGCCGTTTTCTTTAGGAGACTGTGGCTGTTCTAACAAAAGTGGAAAGGTGTCATAGTTTTCTCTCAGTAAGGTAGGAATGTGAGCAGTTGTCAGTCTGCTCATAGGAACCAAAAAAAAGATACCATCTTTGAAGTCAAGTTCAATGTCTCTATTAGACTACATAAAATATTTAAATACATGTTTAACACCTAGCTTGTGTGCACATGCACCATAACATTCTGTTACCTTCCTTGAAAGTATTTAATACTCTCTGGGACCACTGCAGGGTTCATGAAAGCGCATGGCTCATTCACAAGCTGCAGGGCACACAGCTCTTGGTCATAGTCCATGGTTGTCTACATAGTCTACAAGTGCAATTCTATCCTCATTTTTACTATAATACTACACCTATTTTTGAGAAGGGTTGGCTCCTTTCCCTATTCTCAGATATGCTGACATGGAAAACAGGGATACGAGGCTAGATAATCTCTCTTTTCCAATGCTATAAATCCCATTAGTGAAACTTCTTTGAAGAAACAAACTATTCACTGATCTGAGCTTAAGCTGAGGAGAGTAAGTGATAGCACAAGTGATAGACACTATTACTATATGAAATAAACCAGCAATACTTGCAGGTGATTCATCTGACAAGGTGGTACAAAAACCACAAGCTGAGCTGCATTTTTCGATCTACCAACTAAGTCTGCTGACTGCAAACTAATAACAAAAATAAGGTATATTTTGACATACAACTATTGTTTTGAAGAAACCTTAAAATAAATTAAAAACCCTGGAACAATTCTAACTTTGAAACATCACTTCAGTAAGGGAATGTGGACTAATTCCAGAGCACCAGCAATACTTTGCTCATTTGAGTATAGCTTTAATATTATTTAGAACATTGTATTTCCCCATTCATTAGAGGTTAATTCAGTAGAAAAAATTAAGCTTCTGTCCTGACTTGTTAAAAATTCATCTACAGGCTTCAACATTTATGTTTTAAAAAGAAGATTCTTTTCTTTAGTATGTAATTGCAACATAGCACTTCAAATTATTGTGGGCTTTTGGGTTTTGGTTTCGCTTTTTTACTTCCTGGGACTTAGTAACCCAAGATGTTTTAAAATTCAGGGGAAATAAATAAACTAACAGTTCCACTCTCCATCTCAGGCAGAATAAAGGCTTAAGGTATGGTAGACAAAAAAATGAATAGTTTGGAAGTAGAAGCAATTGCTGTTCCAGCTTCCCTTCTGAAATATTTATATTGTGAGTTCTATGCATCAATAAATTCCACAAAACTTTAGCAGTACTTGAAGTCATAATTGAAATTGTTTTGAAGGATTACTTTAAATGGACGTTTGCAAAGACAAATCACCCAAGGTACAATGAATAAAAGACAAACACAAATTAAGTTTACTTACCATCATATGAACAGTACTTGCAGGGGAACTAAATATAGCAGCACTTGGACAAAGGTTGTACCTTCTTTTTTAATGGATGCTTTCTTCTTAACAGATGACAAAGTCAAACAAAATCATACATACAGTTTTGTCCCTACTGGCCTACTTACACTGCCTACTCCCAATTATGTAATTTTTTAAGAGTTTATAGTCACAGTTCCTGAAATATCTGCTTTTATGGGGTTTTTTTCATTTGATTTGGCCTTTTTACCATCCTAGATTACTGCTTTCTCCTTCCTAATCTAGTGCCATGGGACAATAAGAATTACTGATAGTTCACACGTTAGAGAATTTATAAGCATTGATGAGATCCCCTCTCAGTCTTCTCTTCTCCAGGCTAAACAGACCCAGCTCTCTCAGCCTTTCCTCATACGAGAGATGCTCCAGTCCCCTAATCATCCTCACAGCCCTCCGCTGGACTCTCTCCAGTAGTTCCCTGTCTGTCTTGAGCTGGGGAGCCCAGAACTCAACACAGTCCTCCAGATGTGGCCTCACCAGGGCAGAGTAGAGGGGGAGGATAACCTCCCTCAACCTGCTGGCCACGCTCTTCTTAATGCACCCCAGGATACCATTGGCCTTCTTGGCCACGACAGCACACTGCTGGCTCATGCTGAACTTGTTGTCCACCAGGACCTGGGAGTCCTTCTCTGCTGTGCTGCTTCCCAGCAGGTCAGCCCCCAACCTGTACTGGTGCCTGGGGTTATTCCTCCCTAGGTGCAGGACCCTACACTTGCCTTTGTTGAATTTCATTTAATTCTTCAACTAAATTATCTGTCTCAACTGATATACACACCTTCATAGTTTCCACTTCAGTAAATCCACTTATGAACAGTTAAAGCTCTCTAATAACTTTACATTGAAGACACTGACCTGTGCTTTGTCAGTGCTGGGGAAAAGGAGGTAAATCAGAGATGTCCAGAGATGTCCAATAGTCAGTGGAGTATTAGTATTTTTAAGGTCATCCATATTCATCTACAGTACAGGTTTATTATAAAATATTTTATACAAGGGCTACACACAACAATAACTCAGTGTTAACTTCCACATATAGTTCCAGACAGATGGTATCAGCAATATAGCCGTAGGTGAAAAAACTTAAGTTTCTCAAAGTCTTAGCAGTAGTGGTATTAGAGCAAAGACACTCCACCTCAATATTTCCATGAACTCTGGAAACTTCTCCATGCAGCCAGAGTTCAACAGGTTTTCCAGCAGAGTACAAGACCTGTTCACTCAAAAGCCTTTTGATTACTATAAATAGTCTTTTTAAATTAATATTCATTTACTCTGTAACAGGGAAATGAGAGAGATTATGAATGTCTATATAAATAAATATAAAATAGAAAAGAGTACTTAATATGCAGAGCAATTCATTTTCATTCTTCCAAATAACATCTTAATGACATATCTTATTTAGTTAACTGAGGCATATGGTATTTTCTGAGCTGAAGATTTTTCAGATAGGAATTAGTATTTCCAGCATATATTTCCTAGCATTGTTTGCACTTCAGACTACTTCTTTGCAAGAGTTTGATTGCCAAATTAAAAGTAATAATAATAAAAAAACCACCCCCCCAAAAAAGAACCCCAAAACCCCCACATTATCAATACACTACTTTGTTATGATTTTTAACTAAATTTGAAGATTAGAAGATTTTTAGAAATTAGTGATGGGGAAATTTAGAACATATTCATATAAGGAAAAGAAAAGGCTAGATCTAATTCTTAATATTGGTTACAGAAGCCCCATATACTTTAAAAGGACAAGATCAGCATGTTGTTCATCAATACAATCATCTCTTGATTGGCTTTTGAACCTTAAAAAAAATCTTTATAAAAATCAACACAAAGCACAAATAACAATTTCATCTGACAGGTTTTATATGAGGTGCCATATATGCCTAGGCAAGACATTGCTTATGCATATTCATTCTCTCTAGATGAAACTCTGTTCTTCCACTCTCTCTCTATTGATTTTCAGACAAGCTTTGTTAATTTTATCTCCAGAAACAACAAAGCCCTCACTTCACAAAATACTCAGATAATAGTGATGCCAATAACCTGCACTTTTCCAGTATTTTCCCATTGAAAGTGAAGAGGTTTCTACAATGAAAGAAAGGACTTTCTTGTCACCTTGCTTATTCAACCTACTTCACTCAACCTACTTCACTTCTATGAAAACCAAGGCAATATTCTCACCAATTGGAGATTTTCTCAGTGTAAGTTTGCTCAGCATTGAATTTTTTTGCTATAATTCATGCTAGAATTGTACGAAATAGGAAAAAAATGTCAATGAGTTAGTGTATTAGCCCCATAGGCTGCTTGGATGAAACAGTACACCTTGCATTATGAGCCATCCCTTCCACTGGGCTTATTAGTCTTCTAGACTATTGACTACTCTACATGCTCATTTGTTGATATAAACCATATACCTGAGATCTTCACAAACATAACCTAGATTTCATTATATTCCAGCAACCAAATCCCCAAAATAAACAATCTTGCAAGTGTATAGTGCTTGTTTTCATTTTTCCCCAACTCTGAGTTCTTCTTGAAGGAGATAATTTAAAGGCAGGCTTAATTCAAGATTTCTTTAAAACATATGAACCATCAAAAATTACTTATTAAGTTCCCTCACATAGATCAAGATGGCTAAAAGATATGCTATTGAATACTTATATTAAAATTTGTGTTCAGAAGCATGAATCAAAGCACTTCACTTGTCAGTATCCATTATCTCCAGCCTTCTCCAGCATAAAACGAAACCTACTAGACCTTGCTCATAAACAAAGTGGTATTCAGAAAATTTTATTTCTTTGTCTTTCTTTGTCAAACTCTTCTGACTTCACAAATCCTGTTTACTTGACTCTGTTCAAATCTATGTAGGGCATTATAAAATGTTCAAACAACTCACTATAAGATCTGTTTTATCATTTCCTCAGTCAAAAAGAAAGGGAGATTCTCCAAAAGTATAAAACACAGTTTCTAAACCTTAGAAGGTGTCATATTCAGATTGGAGCCTGTCAGACGCATTATCTGGAAAGGATAAGAACCCTGCATGTATAGTCTACATATACCAACTCATGAATACCTATTTGAGACATTTCTTTTCTTTCTCAGTCTTTTAGGCACTACAGCTTTTAAAGCTAAAGTATCATGAGGAGAAAGCAGAGAAGGGAAATTCAGTTAAAGCCAAAAAAAAAAAAGCTAGCTATTCTGGTTCTACCCTTTCACCCTTCAAAGTACGTAGTATGCAGAACACATACCAAACAGTAAAATATGCCTGAAAGAATATCATGAAATCCCAACTGAGTTGTCAAACTCCTAGAAAACAGATGTGTATATACATGGCTGAATTATTATGAGAACTCCACATTTCTGAAAATACTATATATTTACAGAATACACCACATACCATTATAAAACATTTTCATTCTATAGACCACAAAGTGTTATTTGCTCAGGATGAGGCAAGGTCTACATGAAACCAAAATCAAATAAATTGATAAATAATATATCAACCAGAGTTGCTTGTGGAGAAAATTTAACCAAAGCTGCCTTCTTTTGAAACCAATCCACGTGAAACATGGGATTGTAAAAAATAAAATGTTGCATTTTGTTGCAGAACTAAGTTTCCTTCTTTGAAATTACATACAACATTTAATCTTTGGCCCTTCGGGAAGGAAAAGAACTCTCAGTTTTCAGAAATTGAGAAAAAATCTTTTCCTTAGAAATATTCAGATTACAACTGGTGATATTAACATAGAACAGAGAGAACAGTATATGTACATGGAGTAGAATTCCATGGGTTTCTTTGCTTCTGTTTTTTAATTTTTATTACAAAGCAAAGCAAAATAAACACATTAAAATCCTTGAATTGTGGATATCATCATCACTTTCTATATATAACATAGAACTGTGTGTTTACACACACAGTGCATTTCTGCGGTGTTAAGTTGGTGTCCTAGGAAATTTGATATAAGATAGTTTTTGTGTTTTCACAGTTCTGGAGATCTTGCAAGAGAGTCTCCAGAAAAGTTGTAACATCTGACCACAAAGTCATCAGTTCACTTCCTTTTTCTCCCCAGACTTCTCAAAAATCCTCTAGATAATAGCCTCATATGCAATGCTATCCCAGTTTAACCCTAGCCAGCAGCTCAGCCCCACACAGCTGTTCACTCACTCCCCCACTGTGGCACAAGGGAGAGAATCAAAACAGTGAAAGTGAGAAAACTCATGGGTTGAGATAAAGACAGTTTAATAGGTAAGGCAAAAGCCATGCATGCCAGCAAAGCAAAACCAGGAATTTATTCATTGATGTTCAGTGACAGATGTTCAGCCATCTTCAGGAAGACAGGGTTCCAGCATGTATAGCAGTATTTGGGAAGACAAACACCATCACTCCAAATGTCCCACCCTTTCTTCTTCTTCCCCCGGCTTTATATGCATCATATGGCATAGAATATCCCTTTGGTCAGTTGGGGTCAGCTGTCCCAGCTGTGTCCCCTCCCAACTCCTTGTGCACCCCCAGCCTACTCGCTGGTGGGGTGGGGTGAGAAGCAGAAAGACCTTGGCTCTGTGTCAGCACTGCTCAGCAGTAACAAAAGCATCCCTGTGTTATCAACACTGTTTCCAGCACAAATCCAGAACATAGCCCCACACTAGCTACTATGAAGAAATAAGATATCAATATATGAAAATTAACTTTATCCCAGCCAAAACCAGCATAAATGCAAGACCTCCAACAACTAATAGCCCATGCACAGAATGTAAAATCAACTTTTTACTTTACAACCATCCGTGCTCGCCTGGTAAATATCCACGAGCCAAACTACTAATTAGCAAAGTACTTGCCCACCCTGTATGGTAGAGAAAGTCCCAGTGCCTGAGCAACTCAGCCATCTCTTCCCTCTTTTCTTCCCACTGAAGAAGAAGTCATGTCTCGGGTGCATCATGGAGCAGCTGAAAGAGTAACTGTGGTTGTTTAGCCTGGAGAAAAGGAGGCTGAGGGGAGACCTTATCTCTACATCTACTTGAAAGGAGGTTGTAGCCAAGTGGATGTTGGTCTCTTCTCTAAAGTAAGAAGTCATAGGACAAGAAGAAACGGCCTCAAGTTGTGCCAGGGGAGGTTTAGATTGGATATTAGGAAAAATTTCTTCACCAAAAGGGTTGTCAATCATTGGAACAGGCTGCCCAGGGAAGTGGTTGAGTCACCATCCCTGGAGGTATTTAAAAGACATGTAGATGTGGTGCTTAGGGACATGGTTTAGTGGTGGGTTTGGCAGTGTTAGATTAATGGTTGGACTTGATGATCTTAAAGGTCTTTTCCAATCAAAACGATTCTATGATTCTATGACAGTCTACGTGCAGGCATCAGTCACCACCTGATCTCACATTTAGGCTACTCCCTATTAAGATACAGATAGACTGAGAGGGTCAGTTTCCAATTTGAGAGGAGTTTCCATATGTAACATACATGCATGCTCATATTCATCCTTAAACGTAGATTTACATGACGTTACTTATGAATTTCCAGCATGTACAAGCTTCTATAATATTTGTTGCGGCACTGGGATTGACTAAGAATGGTGTAATCAGTGTTCCCTTGAGCTCACACTTAAAAATATGAGATAAATAAAACCAGATAAACTTACATTTGTAGACTGATATTAAAAAAAACAGTTGTCAGAGGAGCAATTACTACTGAAAATAGGTCAAGCTATTCAAAGGACTGATACCAGATGGAATCAGCAAAATTTTGCCTGTGCTCAAAGCTAAGAGTATTTGTTTTCCAGCTTAAAAATCCTGCTTAAAGTCTACAAAATAATTCAAATGCTAGAAAATATATTTACTTAAAGAAACAAAAGAAAAAACCCACAGTAGTCAAGTTCAGTTGAACTGTGAAATATAACGTTATTAAAGTTTGAAGACATTTGTCTTTAAACTGTATTTCTCTTCCAAATAACATGTAGCCTAACTTGCCAAAATTAAAGGTTTGTCAGATGTTAGTTCACTTGCTGTACTACAAGAAAAGGTCAGAAAGCAAACTGAAAAAAGAGTCTAGACAGCTTTAACCTCAAGGCTTTACTTTATTCCAAGAGACAGGGTTATCAGTCATATATTTTCTTATAAAAATAAAAAGAACTAATAAACAGAAAAAAAATCATAAGAGTTAACATTCAAGGATATGACAAGAGGCTACTATTCTGATTCTGTAAGCAGTTTTAAATCATCTGAAGCAAAATATCATTCACCTTGCTTGAACATTCAGATAGTATTTTCAGCTTCTAAAATAGCCTGTGATCATTTAACTCAGGGTGAATTTCTGAATTATTTAAACACACAGAGATAAGATGGGGCAAACCAACAAATAAACCCTCAGAAATTATTTATACAAAAACCCAAACAGACAAAAATCCTGAAAGCCCACTTGAATTAAGTAATTTACCTCTTGTAATTTATCCACATGTGATTTAATAGATTTAATCATTGCTTTATCCATATTCAGGATAATTCCCTAAAGTTAAACAGATATTTTCCACAATAATGATGAAAGAATAACAACTACGATTGAAAATCCACAAGTCCTCTTCACAAAAGAATAAGTAAATGATATTGCTGGTAACACTATTACTAGCAGTGAAAATTTGGAAGAACATTTAAATTAATAAAAAACTGGGAACTAATAAATAAACCCCCCTTTGTTTATTGCAGAACAAAATTGGAGGAAGAGCATTCACTGTTATAAAACCTTGTGATAATAAATTCTTGTCCAGTTTCATGTTCAATGAAACTAGATTATTTCAAACATCTTCAGAAAATAGGGCAAACACCACCATGGAGGTAACTGCACACAGCATGTTATTGCCAACCATTGAAGTGAAAGTTGAGTCAGGACTGCCATATGGATCTACCTAAACAGGAAGGTTTGGTGGAAAAAAAAGTAAAATAGGCACACACACACAAAAGTATTGAGCAGTGGCTCTCCCCACAGCACACACCCTTCTTTTTGTTCACCAAAAAGTCACATGCAAAAACTATTCAGCTGAAACTTTGATCATTTTGATGACTAATAGCATTTTGATTCTAAAATTTACTATAAAATAATTTTATCATTAACATTAAAAAACTGAAAGCCCTAGAAAGGCACAGCTTAATGCTTTCCAGTAATTTTATTTTTAGGAAAAAAACCTCTGTTATTCCTATACTCTAAGCCTCAGAAACTTATTATGAACAATAATGAAGTGTTCCAATATCCCTGAGGCAATGATTTTTCTGTGTATTAATTCTCACTTTTCAAAATCTAATACTAACAGAAATAGCCTCCCAAATTTTTTTGCTACTACATGTGAAATAAACCAACCAAACAAACCCCTACTTTCTCAATTTTCACCATTGACACTGAGATTTAAAAAAAAAAAACAAAAAAATCAATTTATTGCAGTGTTTAAATTTTATGAAACAAATAATCATACTTCTGTAAACTATTGCTGTTGTAGAAACCGAACATGAAGGCCACCAGAAGCATCCTGTTTACTTGAATTCCACTCTGGTGCTCTCTTCACAAGTCTATCTGTACCCTCTCTCTTTTTCATCCAATTCTGTATATACAAAATTCAGTAAATTGAAACACTTGTCTACTAGAGCATCTTCTTTACACATTCGTTGAGAAATGTTTACGTCTTCCCCCCTTTCCTCAAAAATCATTTTTTTAACATTAATTCTATTGGCAAGCTTGTATTCTGCTCTGGAAAGCTGTTTCAGAACATTTTAATTCAATTTTGCTCAATACCATCCTATCTCCCTAATGCCATTTAACTTATTTGCCCTCACATCACTGTTCTGTGGCAAGGAAGAAAAATGGGCCAAGGAGGGAATACATGACTTGCTCATGATGCCACAAAAGTCATTAAACAAATTGAATCAAGGTTTTCTCTTACCAGCTCCCAATCTCTTAAATGTGTTATCTTGCTGAATAATTTAAATCACTGTTTCACATCATGCAGATACTCTTGAACTGAAGAATGAACAATGAAGAAAGATTTTTTTTAAAAAAAGGAAAACAATAATTTACTTTGAAAGCTTCTATGCAACTTATGTTTCTTGTTAATATTTTGAATTACCGGTTGTGAAACTACTCAGAGCAAACACTTCAGGAAACGGCAAAACATGCATTTGCACACTTTCACCTTTTAGTAATTCCTACTTCCTATAAACAGCATCTGTTTCCAGCGCTCTTCTACACAACCAAATATGTGAGGCTTTTCAGTTGGTGACAAAAAGTCTCCTTGCATGCCACCTGACACTAGCTTTCAGCTAATTAAATAATTTCTCTATGAATGCTTCATAAAAATCAATTATTTAATGGGGAAAAAAAATGCTGAGATCTAACTGAATCTTTTGAGTCAGAGTATGGCCTACAGGGAGGGGAGCTGTGGCAGTGCGAGGCTTAAACGCGATCCGGGATGAGCCAGCCATAAATCCTCCTGCGGGTCTAAGGGAGCACGTTCCGCGGCAGAAGGCTGCCGTGGGGTAGATTAATGCAATGTACGTTCTGCCCCGCAGCTGCCAGTTCCTCCTCAGCTCAGGCTGTGTCCCTGGGGGAAGTCAGTGCTATCGGGAGCATTGTCTCCAGTCCCCACCTGCATTGTAGCTCCTGCAAGGAACTATCAAAATGAAGAAGAAAAAAAAAAAAAAAACAACACCAAAAAACCCCAAACAAACAAAAAAAACCACAACCAACAAACCAACCCTCACAACAAACTCACAAACAGACCAGCCACAGCCCACTACATAATGTCTCCTGGAACCATGAACAGGAGCACCCACACAAACGGTACATGTGGGAGAATATTTTTAATTTTATTTTTCCTTACTTAGTTGTTTATAGAATTAATAACCACATAATAAAACTGAAGGGCCTCATTTTATATGGAATTGAGAAACCCAGAAAAGCTTACAATCCATTTGTCTGGTTATCACCAGAGAATAACCTATTGATTTCCTACTGGCCAGGATCTGCAAAAGTGTTTTGCATTGTGTGTTGCAGCTTAAGGGCTTATCATAACTTAATACAGTAATTATAGGAATGTGATCATACCAATTAAAGACAATGCATGAGAAAGTCCAAGAGATAAATATAATTTCAGGCTCCATATTCATAAATACGCACTAAACTGTGCTTTTACTTAATGCCCTTTGAGAAAAGTTTCTTCTCCCTCTCTAAAAAGAAAAAAGCGAAGCGGGCGGAGGGGAAGGCTGTCTTTCCTGTATTTAATATGGCTTACTGTTGCTTTGCATATGTTCTTTCTGTTGTTTCAGGATACTGTTGGCAGAGTAGCATACCTCAACACTGTTTTTATCACAGTGTGAAAAACACCAGATGTACAAAATTAAAGTTCAAGTTAATCAAAATATTGCTTGACAAAGCAAATAATTGAATTGCACTTTCAATGCACTATGGTAGACAATAATTAACATGCAGCATCTTCAACATTTGGATACAACTTCCAATTTCCGTTTTAACATCATAGAATGCTGTCTACACATTTTTTAATGGTACCCCTGATAATAATATATTCTGTTTTTAATCATATTCCACGTTGCAGGAAATGAAGCTTGCAATTTTCCCAGGTGCTTACCAAATTACTACTGCAAGCTAATTCTCATCCCCCAAGTTAAGAGTTTCAACACTGTGCACATTAACAGCCTGCTTATGTTCTTCCTGTACAACAGAAGGTAAGTTAATATGTGCTTCAATTATATCCAGTTTGTGCATTTATAGCACCCTGTGGGCAGCACTAAGAAGGCTGTAAATGTACTTATCCTGCTTCTTTAATGTTCTACTGTACGATGGGGGGGGGGGCGGGGGGAGAGAGAGAGAACTGTATCATTTTATCAAGAGAATCAATAAGGAACTCAACTTCATTGTATTGATTCAAGAGGGCTGCTAAGGTACAGCGCTCTTTTTACTTCCTACAAAAAACCTCGGCCAAGCTTGACTTATATGTATGTATTTCCCTCTCTTCACATATGCGCATGAGCACACATATTATTAAGCCTGTGTTTGTCAGCTTTAATAAAATGCACATGAAGTCCATTTTCATGTATTGTAGACACTTTATTCTTAAATTAAAATGGAAGATATATTGCACAATTGCCTCTTCTAACTGCATCTATTGACCTAACTGAACAGTGTCTTAAAAGAAGGCAGTCTATTTTTTCCTAGCTTGTTTATTTTATTGCAGGCCTGCCTGAGGTTTCATGAAATAAGTGCACACTTGCACTCATACAATTTTAATTTTTTTCTTTCTATATCCAATACAACATTCACCTATCAGTGGTTAACTGAGTGCATACTCATATTTTGTATTTTAAGATTTTATTTTTAATGGTAACCACTTTCCCTCTTGTTCTTTATGGAACTTTTCCAGAAGCTCTGGGGAAAGAAAAACAACCCAAACACCAGTGTGGAAAAAAAATAAGTTTTGAAAGTGACATAGGATTTTAGGAAGGAATATAAATATCTCCTGCATTAGGGGACATGACAGACATATTTCCTGTAGCTAGGAAAAAAAAAAATACTTGAGGAAGCTTATATGCAAATTTTTAAATTGAAAATTTTGAAAAATATTTCCTCTCAATTTGCATTCAGATAGTTTTTACTATTTACAAGTTCAAAGTGACAAAAAATTGATTTCATGATCGCTAATATTTAGCTATCACTACACAACTGTTAGATTTAGACAACTTGAAACTTCCCTTGTTCCTTACAATTTTAGGTTGCCATATCAAAAAAAACCAAAGAACAAAACCAAACCTGTGATTCAGCAAAAGTGTAATCCACATGTATGTGTCAGATTATACTGGGAGAAGTTCATACCAGTAGAATTTTTTTCAAGAAAGGTTATGATTTGAGAGGTGATCTTCATTAGAATCATAGAATGGTTTGGGTTGGAAGGGACCTTAAAGACCATGCCCAAAGCCCCATCCAACCTGGCCTTGAACACTTCCAGGGTGGGGGCAGCCACAGCTTCTCTGGGAAACCTGTTCCAGTGCCTCACCACCCTCACAGTGAAGAATTTCTTCCTAACATCTAATCTAAATCGACCCTCCTTCAGCTTAAACCCATTACCCCTTGTCCTGTCACTACATTCCCTGATAAACAGTCCTTCTCCAGCTTTCCTGTAGGCCCCTTCAGGTACTGGAAGGCTGCTATAAGCTCTCCCTGGAGCCTTCTCTTCTCCAGGCTGAAGAAGCTGACCTGGTTTAGGCCCAGCCGGCAGCTGAGCACCACGCGCCGGTTGCTCACCCCTCCCCCCCCCCCCCCCCCCCCCCGCCCCCGTGGGATGGGGAGGAGAATGATGGGAAAGACAAAGGCAGAGCCTCGAGGGTTGGGATAAGGGCAGTTTACTGGGATGGCAAGGGAGAGGGAAACAATCAACAACAGTACTGATAAGAGATATTCACAACAGGTGATAACAGAAAGCAACTTACGGATCCAACGACCAATAGAACGCCCAGCCCACACCCAGACCGTCCCAGAGCCACACTGAACCCACGCCTGCCCAACTAGCCCCCTTTTATGGTGAGCATGGCGTCACGTGGTACGGAATAGCCCCCTGGCCAGCTTGGCTCACCTGTCCTGGCTCCTTGTGAAAATTAACTCTATCCTCACCAGAACCAGGACACAACCCCAACTCTCTCAGCCTGTCCTCATAGGAGAGGTGCTCCAGCCCTCTGATCATCTTCATGGCCCTCCTCTGGACTCGCTCCAACAGCTCCATGTTTCTCCTGTACTGGGGCCCCCAGAGCTGGACGCAGTACTCCAGGTGGGGTCTCGCAAGAGCGGAGGACAGGGGCAGGATCACCTCCCTCGACCTGCTGGTCACACCTCTTTTGATGCAGCCCAGGACACGGTTGGCTTTCTGGGCTGCAAGCGCACATTGCCAATTCATGTGCTCATTGAGCTTCTCATCCACCAACACCCCCATGTCCTTCTCCTCAGGCCTGCTCTCAATCCATTCTCTGCCCAGCCTGTAGTTGTGCTTGGGATTGCACTGACCCATGTGCAGGACCTTGCACTTGGCCTTGTTGAACTTCATGAGGTTCGCATGGGCCCACCTCTCCAGCCTGTCAAGGTCCCTCTGGATGGCATCCCTTCCCTCCAGCGTGTCGACCGCACCACACAGCTTGGTGTTGTCGGCAAACTTGCCAAGGGTGCACTCGATCCCACTGTCCATGTCACCAGCAAAGATGTTAAACATCACCAGTTCCAATACTGACCCCTGAGGAACACGACTCATAGCTGATCTCCACTTGGATATCAAGCCCTTGACTGCAACTCTTTGAGTGTGACCATCCAACCAATTCCTTATCCACTGAGTGGTCCTTCCATCAAATCTATTTAGAGACAAGGGTGTCGTGTGGGACAGTGTCAAATGCTTTGCACAAGTCCAGGTAGATGATGTCAGTTGCTCTTGCCCTATCCACCAACACTGTAACCCTTTACTGGGCTACAGATTATATACTTGACAACATTGACAGTTCCTTCTCTAGTACATTTTCTCCACTTGCAAAAGTTACATATACATAACATGTCTTTTTTCATTTATCATATTCATTATTAAATATATGAGTGATTCTCACCAGCAAGAAATAAATCAAGGCTATTTTCAATTTTCATGCCTTGGAGATTGTCCTCTTTGCATGAATTTTGTGTGTGGCATCAAATTTGACCAAAAGGACATGGAATTCCTTTTGTGTGCTCACTTTTCTTTCAGAAGTCCTCAGGCTTGGAGTCTAAATATCTACAAAAATCTAATATGCATTTTTACTGCATCACCAAGTACATTCATCACGATTATTTTTAAGCAAGTTTTTCTTTTTAACCTTCTAATTTCTTTCTCAAGTTTATAATATTGATTTTCTTCTTCATGACTACCGACATTCTGAAGCACTGTTCAAGCAAACATTATATAAGCATGTCTTGGACTTTCTGATATAACAACCTGGTTACGTGTACCTTCAAGTCAATCAGAGGCAGAAAAACTCTTTGTCCCACAAGGCTAGGACAAATGTAGAGAAGGAAAATCCCAGGATGGTCCTTTGCCAAAGACCAAAGGAGCTCCATTTCATTAGCTTCTGCTTGACTTTGTTGACAATTTCCAGCTCATCTTTACAGGAAATATTGTAAATTACTGTACAAAAATGTATGGAACAGTAGAGATCAAAACATACATCTCCCCCCTTCCCCTCCTGATTCATGCTGTTAATTCTAGGTGTCTTCTAAAGATGAATTTGACAAATGTCAATGGTTCTTAAAACCAGATAAGCTCAAAACAGAGAGTGCTAGTTCCTACACATACCACTTGAGTCTTATTTTCCCCTGTCCTTACCAAATGGTAATACAGAAGGTTTTGTAAAAGTTTCAGTTAAATAAAAATCAATTAAATAAAATAAATCAGTTAAAGTCAATGAATATGAAACACCAGTATTCCAGTATTGGTATAAATCTCCTTTACCTAAATCAAATTCCAAATTCCAATGCACAAATGAGGTCCATACTGAATTCAAAGAGGTTCAGTAGCCCATAATTTGGCAAGAAGGCAGGGCAGAAGAGCAAAATGCACTATGATAGGTAAAAACAAATTTTAAAAATCAACAAATATGTTAATTTGTTGATTAGAAGTTTCAAAGTAATTTTTAGGTATTAAGGAAGAAGCATGAGAAATACATAATTTGGTTTTCACTCTTCAGTAGTTTTTTACACTTATCATTCATGCATTCAAGGAACAGGATTTATCCCATGGGATTCATTTCCACAAAAACAAATGTTCAAAATAAACAGTATGGATGGAAAATGAGAGTAATATTCTCACATTCTAAGTTGAGTCACTTACTACTTTTACTAACTAAATTTAAGTTAGCCTCCTCATTGAATTTTGTGGGACTATACTTATAGAGACAATGGAGAAAAGTAAGCAACCTAAATCACTGCTCAGAGGATGAAACAAGTCTTCATTTAGACTAGCCCTTGAACAATTGTTTTTCTCTATTAAGTCTCTACAGAGAAACTAGCTGCACTATTCTTCTTGAAACACATCCTAGTTTGTAAATCACCGCATTGACTCCTGTATAAGACAGCCTTTCTTTTAACAGTGAGGGAAAGGGGGAAAAAAGAAAAAAAAAAAAAAGAAAAGAAAGCCACATTGTGGTTATTCTGCTGCTGCCTTTATTAGTACCGACCATTAGTCTGGATGATGCAGCCATAGTCGATAAATTGCAACAGAAAAGCTGGCAGCTTTTGTCAACTACTTCTGCCTCCGTACCCTGTTTTGGCATTCTCAACATAAACTGTCCCAAGAGACTCCAATCTGTGGGGTCCAAAGACACAAGGTGCAGCTCTTAGTAAATTTCATTAGTTCAAGAGAATCTGCAGCTGGCAGAGTTCTTACATTCACCACACTCTGAATTCAGAAATATGGATTTTTTTTTCCCTAAAAACAAACAAACAAACAAAAAACCCCCCTCCCTTTGTTTTTTAATGAATTAGCATAATGTGTTCCATTTTGCTGGCAACTTCTCACCAACAGTTGGAGAAAGTAAGAGTCGGTTCCTGAACAGTTCAGTAACAGAGAAGGAGAAAGAAAATAAAATTATACTTAAAAGATTGTTTGACAGCCCCCTGTAAGATATTGCATTTCAATGTTTACTAACAGGATTGAAGAATTTCTCATCATTAATCTGTCGTGCATACTCTGCAGCTGCTCTTTGAGCAGGTCAGCTGTTGACAGCAATGGCAACATAGCACTTGGAAGGGATACAGAAAACACATTATATTATACACTCAGCACAGGATATCGAGGAATGCTTCTTGGACATAAACATTTCGCCCATCGGTCCTATGATCATCCAGAACATCAACTTAAACAATATGAGCCATTTATCAAAGAAGGTCCTCTACAGTAGCTCTTGTATATATACTGTTCTGAATTCTCTTGGAATGTTTTCTTGTACAAAACCTGAAAGATTAGACTACAATTACATCCTTTTTTTTTTCCTTTGCTCTAATACAGTGGTGAGAGGCACAAGAGCTGTTATCTAGGTTAGGATAAAAGGGTGGGTACCAGTGGGATACATGTGTACAACTACCATAATGAATCTCATTGTGTATGTGTATGAATGCATACATATATGTATACACACATAATGGCAGAAATGTTTACACATATAGATAGATACCATTACTGATATATGCTGGTTTATACAACAGTATCTCAATATATCCATCCAAGCAACAGGTTTTCAACTTAAGAACTTCATTCATTCCTGTCTCCAAAACCACTTTATTTTCTGACTTGTCTGTTTACTACTTAAGGAAACAAAGGCGAAGCAGATAACAAGCTAACACTTTTAGATAGTTATCTTATGCTTGTGTTTATCATAAGAAGGAATATACTCCGCACATACCCCTTCACCCCTTCACCGTATCATCACTACGTAGTTGGCACGATGGGTCCCTGAGCCTGCCAAACCATAATACTTCATTTTACACTTTTTTTCTCATAAGAAAGAACCCCAGAAGTTTAAGTGAACTAAAAGATTTATTTATTTATTTATTTTTAATTAGGAGAAAACTCAGAATGGGAGTTGTCTTCTTGCAAGCTGATGTCTTTCCTTCAGATCTGCTCAATCCAGAAGCTGTGCAATTTTTTCTTTGGTTGCTGCAAACTCCACAGTTACCTCTGGGTGTCTAGAAAAATAGGTTTTGCAGTTTGTCACCTTGAAGGATGGGATACGCAACTCTTCCCTGCCCAGTCTCTGTTGTGCTGCAGGTTTCCAGCTCATCCATGACTCCCCAGTTCCCTGTTCTGCAACATCCTGCGGAGACTTTCCATTCTGAGAGAGCTCTCAGGAAGGAAACAACTTCCCTTTCCCTCCTTGGAGCTCCATCTAACCCAGAGGACAGCAGCCTGGTTGGACCAAGCCCACAGGCCCCTTTTCTGCTGGTACCCAAAGGAGCATAACCCAATGACATGCAGAATAATGAAGTACCATCTGTCTCAGAGTTTGTCAAAATTAGCTAAGTAACTTCTGTATCAATAACTATTTCTAACTTAAGTGTAGGGCAATGCCCACAGTATTTCTATGCTGAACAGAATATTTTGATGCTCCCTTGCAAAAGGGACATTTGGTACAAAGTAATCAATTTACCACTGACAGGTACTTAGATGTTCATATGCGAAAGGGTCTTTTGGAATATCTGATCTTCAGTGAAACTTCATTAAAGCACTGCTTACAGTTTGATCTCACTGTCTTTGTTCAATCACTGTTTTCATTAACATGGGGATGGTTTTCCTTTTTTCC
Organism: Grus americana; assembly: GCF_028858705.1. NCBI lineage: Eukaryota > Metazoa > Chordata > Aves > Gruiformes > Gruidae > Grus > Grus americana. Next base: position 63,131,452 of record NC_072853.1, read on the forward strand.
TAATTTTTCCTGATTTATTCTGGATTTTTAAAATAGAGTTAATAAAAGGGGCAGCTCAACATTCAACATTTCAGCCTCTTCTAAGGAGCCTCTTCAGAATGTCTTCTAAGACGTTTCGGTAGATCTCAGCTGGCCCCTGACAGAAGTAAAGTCAGTGACACAAGCCCATTACGTCTTAACAGACTGACAGACGTCGACACCAGCCAGATCTGTGGTGGAGGAAGGACTGAATGCTGCATGTGGGAGCATGTAAAACCTTTTATCACCTGGGACAGAGGTGGTTAACACACTAACCACAGCCAAAGCAGTGATTTCCCTTCTCTGAAAATGATTAGCCAAAATGCCTTTTAACTAGCTGGCTCTTGATTTCAGCTCTTTTGAAAGACTAGAGATCTTTCATATCTCCTTAACTGCCAGCACTGTGTTTGGTGCCACAAGATTTCCAGCTTGGACTCATGCTTTGGCCTTGACCAAATACTGCCTCTCGTTCTTCCATATCTTGACTAAATACAAGATGGAGAGAAGGCAATAGAAACATGCTTTGCAGAATCCATGTTACCACCATCATTTACCACATTTTCCCATTAAACAGCTTTTACACTTCAGCTAGAGAAAAACTGATTTACAACACAGGAAGCAGTGGTAGAACTTTCACAATAATATAAAATAAATAGTTAACTTTTTTTGCAACTGTGTTGATTCAAATCTTCAAAATTGTATCTTTGGTTTTCCCTATAACAGTTATGCCATACAATGACATGAAGAGGGTAGAATATTTTTGATGCCAATGTGGGTATAATTTTCATGAATAAGTGGAAGATTTATTTTACCAGCTTGTCAGTTAAACTTTTAAGAACTGCTAGAATAACCTTCCCTTCTCTGCCTTTTCCTTTGTGCTACAGATATTCAAGATAAGAAGAAATGATGCATTTTAATGCTTTATGAAGTACTTTGAAAGAAACAGAAAAACTGGAATAAAAGATAATTTTTATATGGTCTGTAAATTTATACTTCTAGGGTGTGGTGTGGTTTTTTTTTTTTTTTTAATGAAGATCATTAGCACTTTGTTAAGGTCATCATTTTTCCTTGTAACATTAGGGTTATTAAGTATAACATAATTTTTCACTGGTATATATGGTACAATGCCAAATCGTAAGCCAAGCCAAATGGAACACACAGGGAGAGAGAAGGGGAGACATACTAACAGAGGTATTTCTTAATAACAGAAACCTAGCAAAAGAGGCATCAAATTTGTCAGCAGAACTGCAGATATGACTCTATCAATAATCCATGGCACTTTTGTATTTCCCAGCTGAGGCTATTATACAGCTTTGGATGACAGCCTGCTTCAACTTCATCATACAATCCACTGGGACAGAAACTCATAACTGGCTTTCAACATAGATCCTTCATATAAAGGGTAATAACTGCAGCCAGTCAGTGTAGTAAGATTATCAGAGAGTGCAGCAATGAGCTGCAAAATGTGGGAAAGACAGCCTGACAGAAACCTGACAAAATAACCTCAGCAGGATAACTCCTTTAAACATCAAGGGGAGAAGAAAGGTATCAGAAATATCCCCCACAGAACCTTCCACAACACTGTTCAGCTGATGCTTTTTAATTAAACTTATCTTGACCTATCTTCAAACATTAGAGAAAATGAATAATTAATCAGAAACTGGAGCTACTTCAAGAAAGATGATAAAGACACTACAGAAGATTTTATCTGTACTGATGAACATTATTGATATTCTTGCAAGTCCATTGATTTCCAATAGAAGCGTTCAACAGGACTATCACTGTGACATAACATTATTATCTCATAATGTATTATCTAATAAAGTTATGATCTAATAATGTATCTATGTAATGTACATAAAATGAACTTAATTTGGGCTATTAAATCATCAAAGGCAAAAATTTCAAAATGTTCTACATGGCTTATTTAGGATCCACTATCTTATTTTCAGGGTTTCGACATAAACATTAGTAAGAGCCAGATAACTTCATCTTCAGTTCCTGAGCTCCTTCAAAATTTACAAAAAACTTTATTCTCCATGTTTTGATATAGGCTGACTTTCACATGCAAGTGGAAACACAGGAGCCCAAACTTGTGCAAACTGCCCTATGTGATCAGAGCTATTTAATGATAAAGTTTTGATTTGTAGATATAGAGGTAGATATATTCAGTTGGTGGCCAGTCACAAGTGGTGTTCCTCAGACCTCAGTACTGGGGCCAGTTCTGTTCAAAATCTTTATCAGTGATCTAGACGAGGGGATCGAGTGCACCCTCACTAAGTTTGCAGATGACACAACACCAGATTGGGCAGGAGTGCTGATCTGCTTGAGGGTAGGAAGGATCTACAGAGGGGTCTGGACAGGCTGGATGATAGGGCGAGGGACAATTGTATGAGATTCAACAAGGCTCAGTGCGGGGTCCTGCACTTGGGTCACAACAACCCCATGCAACTCTACAGGCTTGGGGCAGAGTGGCTGGAAAGCTGCCTGGCAGTAAAAGACCTGGGGATGGTGGTCGACAGGTGGCTGAACATGAGCCAGCAGTGTGCCCAGGTGGCCAAGAAGGCCAACAGCATCCTGGCTTGTATCAGAAACAGTGTGGCCAGCAGGACTAGGGAAGGGATTGTCCCCCTGTACTCGGCACTGGTGAGGGTGCACCTCGAGTACTGTGTTCAGTTTTGGGCCCCTCACTACAAGAAAGACATTGAGGTGCTGGAGCGTGTCCGAAGAAGGGCAACAAAGCTGGTGAAGGGTCTAGGGCACAAGTCTTATGAGGAGCAGCTGAGGGAACTGGGGTTGTTTAGCCTGGAGAAAAGGAGGCTGAGGGGAGACCTTATCGCTCTCTACAACTACCTGAAAGGAGGTTGTAGACACAAGTGGGTGTCATTCTCTTCTCCTAAGTATCAAGGAATAGGGCAAGAGGAAATGGCCTCAAGTTGTGCCAGGGGAGGTTTAGATTGGATATTAGGAAAAATTTCTTCACCAAAAGAGTGATCAATCATTGGAACAGGCTGCCCAGGGAAGTGGTTGAGTCACCATCCCTGGAGGTATTTAAAAGACATGTAGATGTGGTGCTTAGGGACATGGTTTACTGGTGGACTTGATGATCTGAAAGGTCTTTTCCAATCTAAATGATTTTGTGATTCTATTAAAGAAACACTATCAAACAATTTTAAATTAAGCTTGTTAGAAAAATACATTGGTGTGGGTGCATTTCCATCTAAAGAGACACTTCTGCAGCCTGTACTGGGTTTGGGTGGTACAGAGTTAGATTTCTTCACAGTAGCTAGTATGGGGCTGTGTTTTGGATTTGTGCTGAAAACAGTGTTGATGACACAGGGATGTTTTCGTTACTGCTGAGCAGTGCTTACACAGAGCCAAGGGCTTTGCTGCTTCTCACACCACCCCACCAGCGAGGAGGCTGGGGGTGCACAAGGAGTTGGGAGGGGACACAGCTGGGACAGCTGACCCCACCTGACCAAAGGGATATCCCATACCATATGACACCATGCTCAGCAATAAAACCTGCGGGGAAGAAGGAGGAGGCAAGGAAGGATGTTCAGAGTGATTGCGTTTGTCTTCCCAGGTCACCAGTACGTGTGATGGAGCCCTGCTTTCCTGGAGATGGCTGAACTCCTGCCTGCCCATGGGAAGTGGTGAATGAATCCCTTCTTTTGTTTTGCTTGCATGCGCAGCATTTGCTTTACCTATTACACCGTCTTTATCTCAACCCACGAGTTTTCTCACTTTTGCCCTTTCCAATTCTCTCCCCCTTCCTGCCGGGGGGTGTGTGTGTGTGGGGGGGTGGTCAGGGTGGTGGGGGGCAGTGAGCAAGCAGCTGTGTGGGGCTGAGCTGCCTACCGTGGTTAAACCACTACTTCTACTAAAAGCCAGCAGTCCCAAACCTATAGCAACTAGCAGTGAAAGAAAAAAAGTTAAAGTAGGAATATAGCCAAATACAGTTACAACTTGTTAAAAAATGCAAAGGTATTAAGAAAATGAGATCCTAATGTCTGCCTCCAAGTGCTGAGGAAGAACTTTAAATATCTATTGAAACCATGCAGATACCAAAGATACTTTTTAAACTTATTTACAGAGTATTTTTGTCCTAAACTACATATATTTTCTGATTTGTTTAAAAGTTCAATTGATTCCCTTTTTTTGCATAGAAAAAAAAATAATCTAAAACTCATTTAATTTTTTTTCTGATCTGATTGACATGGGAAAGAAATCAATGAGCATAAAGAATGTCTCCTTCAGATTGTTACTTGTAATAGTATTACTAGAATTTGAAATATTACATGAAATAATAATTCACAAATATATAATTAAGTTTTAGTTATTTCCTTTCAGGAATATTATTCTTCCCCATAAAATACTATTATTGTGCTTTTTTTGAATTTTATCTGGTTTGTTTTCAAAAGTCACAATTTTATTTCGGATATTTCGTTTTCACTACAAAAATATTTTTAAAGAACCCAGGAAATAACTGTCATTTCCCTTAATACCCTTTCAGTACCTCCCAATCCAGTTCTATGAAAGTAACCTCATTTTAATGGTGTTTGAGGGGGAAATATAATGGAAATATCTTGGGAATGGGAGTGTTCCTTCTTTTCTTCTTTTTTTTCTTCTCTCTTTTTCACGCTTAGCTGCTGACAGTGTTGAATAACTGAATAGCTAGCATGGTTTTGTTACACTTGGAAATACATTTTTTTGTGGTGTATTGCATTTTTTAAGAATTCATAGGTAAATGCAATAATTTAACTATGGCAAAAATAAACCAAAACAGCATAGCAATAATTAGATATTAATAATGTAGGTTTTAAGAGGAAGGAGTCAGTAAAATTTCATCATGAGGTTTTATGATTAAATGCCACTATGCTGCTGTAGAATACACACAAGAGGGATTTCTGTTCCCTGTTGAATCCTTTTCATGCTACTTTACAAGGGAACAAGAGAGAACTCACCTAATGCTGTTGTGTCACCAGGTAACCAGTACAGATCCTTGGTCTAGCCACTCTGAATTTTTTGTGGCTTTTCTTCAACGGTTTTCTGAGGAAAAAAGTTAGTTTTGAGAATACAAGGAAGAAATATTACTTTTGCTGGGAATCTGCTGTTTTCCAGTGAGAAAAATCAAACAAGATATTTTATTTAGAGCAATTATGACACATATCTGAGAATTTCCTCTTGTTAAATGGAACAAGTGTGTTTTGTTTTATTTCATATCACTTCAATACAACATTAAACTTTCTCTTCCCCCCCCCCCCTTATAGGTCCTGATGTTTTCCTATCAGCTATTTCCTTGAAAGGATATTATGCCATTATCATTATTTTTCCCAGTGTGAAGGGATTCTATTACCCAATGCACTATGTAAGTTGCAGTTTAATATGAAAGTCTTTGTGGACAGCAGCACATCAGGTTTCTATGTCTTCAGGTCTCCTAAATGAAGACATTACATTGGCCAAAATGCAGTTTACCATCAAACCAATTTGAACCCAAGCAGCTTTGTTCATAGCAAACAGAATATCCCACAATTCATTAAACTGGCACATAGCAAAAGGGTTTTGATTAAAATTTTGAAATTAAGGATGGGATTTATCTCAACAACTTCAGCTGGCTGCAATGGATGCTACACCAGAGCAAATCAGCCCAGACTTCTGTAGACAACAGATAGGAGCAGACATTTCTAGAGAACAATTGAACTCATTAATTTTGGATATTTGGTTTAGGATTGCACCCTAGAAGTGTCCATTTCTTTCCCTTGACTATAAAAAGAGTTACCAGCGGTGACTGAAGTCTTGAGGATCAGCTGAATTCTGTGGAAATGTTGTCACACTGTGATAGAAAGTATTACAAATATTTCCAACAGGATGTTTGCAGTTTCCAGTGTTTGCCCCATCTCGCTACAAAGAATGGAAATGTCAAAACATTCTGCAACATGAAATATCTTTATTTCACTTGTCACTACTTATTAATAACAGAGGAACCTCAGACTTCTCTATCTAGTGTCTGAAGTATAAGGTACTATCACCTGAGTTTAAAACCATAATGAGACTTCTGGATAGAAAATCACTAGAAGTACATGACAGCTACTAAAGGAGTACATATGTTCTGTGTTAAACTGCCAGGCATTCCTGCTGAAGCCTACTGCCATATATTAACCCGTCTTCATGCTTCAAGCAACAGACAACGAGCACAAGGGAAGCATAACTCACGTGAACCCTTCAGCTACAGAAAATTATGTAAGATAACTTTTCAACCCACTACAGCAGTGAAGAAATAGTCCCATTTTGTCTAATACACCCTCCTGTGCCTCTTTCCTTCCTGCTATAACCTTTTCTTAACTGTTCTTTTCATACCTTCCTTAGAACAAAATGCCACATTCACATTTAAGAATGCTGTTTTGTTTCTGAATAAATCCCCCATATACTAACAACTTGTGGAGTTATTTTGATGCAGTTCTGTGTCAGGTCACAAAATTTTTTTTACATTTTTATAGAGATGTTACAAAAATAAAATGATTTCTTGGGTTCAAACGTAGCAAATAAATAATCTTAGCATATTCAAGCACAGTATAATGAGCATTCTTAAAAAAAGATTAACTCACCTCTCTGAAATGCCTGAAAATACATAATTATTTACAGAGAGAAAGAGAGATAAAGCTATATAGTTGTGAATTATTACAGAGGTTTCTGTTATGTATTGCACAACTGTGCTACCCCTCAGACTCCACTGGGGCATTAATTCCATTCCATGGATACCTTAAAATTCAGTTCTTTCTGAGCCAGGGTGAAAAACAGGCTTATTAATATTCTCCATGAGAGGAAAACCCTGGAATCCTCACACTGCGGTAGATCCATTTTTTTGCTGAATCCAAAATCACCAAAACTCTGGAGTTTCTGCTTCTGGCAGCAACCTTCTCCCTGACTATTGCAATGTTATGGATACTTGGATGCATGACATCAAACAGCTGATTTAGGGAAGGAAAAACTCAGCACTTTTTCCAAGCAGACCAGGTGGAAGAAAAACAAATTCATCCTATTTCCAGAGACATTTTAGTAGAATATATTTGAATATATTCATTTATTTATTTTACAAATCACAGAAATGAAATTAAAATTGCCCAGACCCTTCTTCCATCAGCTATTTCTCAAAAGACTCTCTGTACCATGACTTCTGACTTTTGTCACATACCTGTCATGTTTCATAATCTTTTATATACAGCTTTACATGGTTTAAGAAAAAAGTACCTATACAAGACATGAAACTTTAAAATCAGCACAAATTCATTCTTAAGGTAACTAATCATAAAACCATAAAAATGTGGGCTGCAAGAGATATCATTTAGTCCAATTTCCCACACAAAGCAGAATTATCATCAACACATGATCAATACCAAAAAGACCACTCTTTATTTAAATCCTTCCTCAGTGTTAGAGATGTGAATCATATAAATCACAAAATCTTAATAGGGCAACTATCATGGATTTCCAGCTTTCTATGTATCATATACCAGCAGCATTCTCGAACCATTGTTTTTCTGGCAATATCCTCTCAGGGACAACATACAAGGGCTACCATTGATAGCAAATATTAATTCCTATTCTAAAAATGCAAACATTACAGGACTTAGCATTAAAAAATATATGAAAGATCATTTAATGTATGTTTATATGCAGCATAAACTCTTATTAAAAATAATACAAGATACGTTAAAGATTTTGTTATGCTGTATTTACGTTTATTGTAAAGGTATTCTGTATTTCAGGAGGTGCAGTGGTTGCCATGGAAACTAATTTTTAGTCTATTGTAGAGTAAATAATTCCATAAAACTCACTTCATATCCAGTTGACAGGTATGATTTCCCTTTATTATTGGGATGGGAGAGGAGAAGAGGATAATTTTTTCCTCTCTAGGTATTTTTTCTATGTAGTAGATTTTCAGTTTGTCTAGCAGTGTCTTCTAGAGAAACAGAAATAATTAAGAACAGAAGAGAGGAATCCAAATCTTGCAGGACTCCTCATCTGAAATACTGAATGTTTCATGAACTTATGGAAAATCATTTATTTCTCAGAACCTCATTTCTTCCGTAGGTAGAATACAAATAAAGGACTTGCTAAATGCACTTCTCAATAGGTTGAGAAGCTGAGCTAATTATTTTTGTAAAATGATTTAAAATACTGCAACTAAAGGTGCTCTATAAGCTGAAAGTACTACTGTTGTTCTAAGTATTACTACCATTTATTACTGTGCTGGAACCAGTGGAGTTCATTTCTATAGAAAAGAGTTATCAAGTGAATTTCAGACTTCCTGGAATCTGCACATCACACATCACACATCGGTATTTTAACGTTTTAATAGAGAGTTAGCTTTCATCCAGCATGCAATGTTGTGTTTAGTAAAAATGCACATAGGCGTTTATTCGACACCCCAAGGTGCTTGCTTTAGGAATGTAATTAATGAAATTGCACACTAAGAACTCTGCATTCATTGTGTTACTCCTTTATATGCTACTGTCTTACTAGCCGTGCAACACTGTATGTACTAGCTATGTATCTAATAGGAAAACTGTTTCTTTTGCGCTTAGACTTTTTTTCCCAGAACTTAGACTTTCACATTACCCTTTGCAGTCCATCTTTTCCAACATCCACACAGAGCTGGAAAGTAGAAATCCCTATTCTACCCATAGGACTGAAGCACAGTGGAGCTGACAGATTCATCCAAAACTGTGAAGGAAACTTGTGCCAAGGCCAGAAGAAGAATCACAGCTCCAGAGCCTACCTCCACTGTTTAACTGCTTTTCATAGCAGGGCCTAACCACCATGCTGGTAGAAAGGAAAGCTGTAGAGCAGTGTCAGCTCTGAGTGTCGAACGTAGCCACGTCCAGCAACTTTGTTTGCAGAGCTCACCACCGAGCCCGTTCAAGACTTCCTGCAGCAAAGGCAGAGCTGAACTGTACTCTGAGGAAATGGGTTGCTGTTGCTCTAGGGAAGTGAGGAGGAGAAGTGAAGGAGATCCTGATACCTGAACTGAAGGAGGAAGGGGGGCAGATGGGGAAGTCCCTGGAGAGTTGGTCCTGCTGCATCTGCTGGGAATACGAGTGATGCAGAGGAGGAAACACTGAGTGGTGCTGCTGGGAACGGATCCTTCACCAGCCCCAGCAGCATCTGTCCAGCTGCATCAAGTCTGCCGATTTTCCTAGTGCTCTGACATAACGAAAGCAGGCAGCAGGGCCAAGGCCATTTTGCTGTCCCCAGGGTTCTGCTGCCTTGGAGACCGATCTACCTTGGCCATGATGAGACTCAGGCCAAGTTTAAAAACAGCAAAGCTGCAGCCAGGGCAATTTTATGCAGTTATATCAACATTGTTTTATGCAACATCTGTACTATAAATTCGATGCAAAGATGAATTATCACACATCTGTGAATACCAAGAAGGCCTCCATAAGAAACCATGTGGAGGCATCACCTACAACACAAATAGCTGATGGATAGAAAACTGTATTTTTTCAAAAAAACTGCCCTGTCCCAGCTCAAATGAGCATAGTAATGCCTCTAAATTCATCTTATTAGAGACATAGAAAAGTATTGTCAAGTTTGTATTGCATGGGGACTTCTTCATTTTGATTGCTGTTGCAGAGTTAGAGCTCTCTCTCTCTTCTGTCTGTTTCCATTTATTTCCTACTCAGGCAAAATTGCTTTTGATGTCAATGGGAGGTGCAAGTGCTCAGGCTTTATGCAGATCGTCCATGCTCTTGAGTGTCATAAGTGGTTTAACTACTTCACTTTTGGCAACTATGTTTCAAATAAAAGCAAGGCTAAAATGTCATTTTTGTGATATCTCCAGTGGCTACATTGAATCACGCTGCTCAGTTCAGTGTTTTCAAGTAGTATCATCTTCCTTATACAGGATTTATGGACTTATTCAGGAATAATGAGGGAAAGGAAGATTACCATAATCATGTTTTCTGACTTGCTATGTATTTATCCATACGCTAATTCTGTAGAAAGCACATTTCCTTTTCTGATGCCAGCAAAGTACTCCTCATGTACTTAATCTGAGAACTTGGGCATTCTGGGAACGTCTTATTTGTTTAGCCCTGAGGTTCTGAATGTTGTGGGTAAATAGCAAAGAAATCCAAATGCAGCATTTGGTTTCAAGAAAATAAAAGAAGGAAAACGTTCACACAGGAGCCTTTATATCTAAAGTAATTTCTATTCTTGCAAGTCTTCAGACTGACATCGACATTTCAGAGCTTGCCAAACTTATACACCCCGTAAGCAAATGAACTATCACATAACCGCAAAGCTGCTACAGCTGACCTCCATCAATAGTCTGCACATGCTTAAGGTGCCTCCTCTTTCTGGCCAGTTTTTGTCCTACTCCATCCTCCGCACTTTTCAAAAGTGGAAGTGTTTAATATTAACCATGTCATAAAGAATGTGCCTTTGTGAAGAAAGCCTTGGACTGAATCACTTGGCTTACAAAGGTTTACCTAACTTGATATAGTATAACATAAACTAGATCACTCAAAAGAATATGAGCAAATTGAAGTGTACATTAAGATTCCCTAACTCCCTTCTTAAATTACTAGTCAGACCTAGAAGCATCCAAACTCATGAGATTCAGAGAAAGGTTTCTTTCATGCCTATCTTAAGACCACAGAGGCCAGTAAAAATACTGTTTAATTTGGCAGATTGTCTCAGACTTCATTTCAGTTACTCAAAAATTCATGCAAAAAAGTAAAAATGAGTAAATTTCTTGACATACACAACAAAATATAAATTATAACATGAAAAGCTGAATTACAATGAGATGGAGCGATACTTTTATACCTATCTCTGTAAACTAGCAAAATTTGATTGTGGCATGCATTCAGGCGGCTGATATCCTGAAAAGTTCTGTATAGTGCATATCAATTTTCACAAAATAGTTCTACTGAGATGGGGGGGGAGAGATGAATACTTTTTTTCCTATCTTGTATATTAAAATATACTATTGTATTCAGTTTGCTAAACTAAAAGGTCCAATATAATTTAATGCTGTATCTGCACTGATTTTTCTGTGTGAGGCTTTTTTTGTGGGTTTTTTGTTTGATCATTTGTTTTAATTCAACACTTGCTATTCCAAAGCAATGCTAATTAATTGTGGTAAAATTCTCCACTCACCTTTCATACAGTTTTTTTACCAACAGTCAAAAAATTGTTCACAAAGGAGTTAAGTAATAAGAATTTAGTTCATATTAACAACAGAAAATACAGTAGAACTTGATATGTAGTTCTTACTGTAGGCAGCAGGTTTGTGGGAAAATAAGCAAAGGGCAAGAAGGCCATGGCTGAAGGAAAGGAAGCATTTACTGAGACAGGTAGTATTTAGAGCATTTAAAGAGGTTTGTTTCCACTGCACTGGAAATGACATGCTTTGTATATGGTTGTTGTGGACTTCCCCGAAAAGCCCATAAACCAATAATGTTTAAATTATGCGTCATTATTGTTTAATTTTGCACATAGATAACCTAAATGTCTAAAGCACTGGGTTTTGCTCAAGAAAACCTGATCAATTACATTGATCTTGAGGACACAATATGTCAGTGTTAAATTACAATCTCCTTCTTAATGCACACTTACAATGCACGTTAAATAAACCCAGAACACAATACCTTGCATAGCTTCATTGCCTCAATTAATCAAACAGCCCAATGTCTCTGATTAACATTAGCGTACTATCTGTTCTTAGGGTAGGGTAATATTCATTTTGAGCTGAGGCACACTGCAGACCTGAGCTCAGGCTTAACACTGATCCCACTAAAATCTCCTAGGTCTCTCCAGGAGGAGAGAAGTCATGCCAATCAGCCACAGGTTCAAAAGCTCCACTTCAGCTACAATTTCAAGTGTATGTACACACACATTACAAAGAAAATGGGAAAAAAGGTCAAAAGCAGACCATCCATCAAACACAATATCTGTTATGTCTACATGTTAACATGCGCATGACATATATGAGACTGGGGTCTTCTTTGTAGTTACAAAGATCTATAAAGCAGGATAAATCTAATACAAAGTTATTTTCTTCCAGCAGTGGATCAAGCACAGAGTCAGTGACCATTCAGCCAAAAATATCCCAAATGTTCAGGGGTCTGCAACATGTTTCTATAAAATCCACTACAGCTGGTTCTTCAAGAAATAATTAACTGCCTCCATCAATCTGTGTTTTACTTCTTCCGTGTGACCTTCCCTTACTCATTCCCCTTCAGACATGTGAAGCCCAAGCACTCCTCCATCTACCAAGACCCATGCAGTCTTAAAATTTTGGCCATCATCGTGCATAGACACCAGCTTCCTTGGATATTTAGGTCATAGATTTTTCTGCTTCAAGTGTTTCAATGTTCCTATATTTTAATGTGCCACCAGAAAAAGCACATGGGTTTCACTACGTAGTTGAGGTTGAGGGATGAGAGTATTAAAGTCTGTCAGCTGCTTTATGATTCCTATGTTATTTTGTTTTGGTTTATTTTATTTTTATTTATAATTGTGTATTGTCTTTACTCAGCTCAAAAGGCAATTCTTACTCCTGTCCAGATTCAGACTCAGATATCCCGTCCCAGGACCCTGTTCAGAGTCCCACACTTTCTAGCATCATACCTTACTTTCAGATCATAAGCTGACTGTTTGGCAGCAAACAATTGCCATTTTCAATATATTTCGGCTGATGGGGAAAAAAAAATTTAAAAAAAAGGAATAAAAAGTATTTTCCTGAGGAAACAGCAGTAATACAGTAGTTTGTATAGAATCCAGAATGGATTTGCCCCTAAACACAAGAAACACAAGATCCCATAAATGTTCTTGTCTGTGTGAAGCAAGAGGACACAATAGAGATTTCGTAAAACTGTTCTATAAAGTCATGGTACTTAAACTCTAAGAGTAAACTATTAGTGTTACTATAAAGAGAAGTAAAGTGTTTAGTGTTATTAAAAACTGACGGTGCAATTTTGTTCCTACTCATAACCATTTTTCTTTCATTTTGAGGTCTTGATCACAGAACAGGATATCTTGTTTTGTTAAAAGTTTGCTTTTATCTTTTTACTAAAAGATTTGGTTTCCAATCAAAATTATAAATGCATTAGCAAATAGTTTGGTCAACATTCATTGCACTGTGAATCAATCTGCTTCCGAAACACCGGCTGGGGTTTTATTTAAACCCTCAGCAAGAGGAAGATCTAGAAGCAAGTCTTACAGGAAATATTATTATTTTTGTTTGCACTCTGTCTGCAGTTCATTCCTGAGACACATCCAAGACATGGGAAAAGAAACAGCATCTCAGAGAAAGATGGAATATGCAAAACTACAAAGACTTCTCTAGGGATGTCATTCCTCTGGTCTGCTGGTTTATAGACTTGTGTACAGGACTGTCAGTCTCCTAACTGAATTGATAGATTTTCCTTTCATGTCTGAACACTGAATAGGGACAAAGAGTCAAGGCAATACGTATCTTTATTCCTTCAAATATTCTGTTCTCTCTTAACACACACATTTGAGAAGGAGAGTTCATCAAACCCCCAGATGTAATCGTGCTAAAGCAGACTCACCTGGGAATCCATCTATTTATCATACACCACTTTTGTCACATTTATTTAAAGTGACAAAATTACACACAATATGGTACCACTGTGATTTGCATCATTATTTTTTAAAATCCACTACTGACGCACTCTTCCAAAACCTGGCACAAGGGACCCAGCTTACTTCTAAATTTTAATGTTATTCCTCCATAGCTGTGATAGTAGCAAATCCCCATTCTACATACCTTCCTGTTCATGAATAGCTTGTTGTATACTCTTTCCTTTTTCCCTCCCACTGCCCCACATTTACCAGAGCTTCAGCAATTCTAGTTATTGATTTAGCCACCCAAGATACAAAGCTCTAGTGCCCGGATGAAAATGTGATAACTGAATTCTTCTTTCCGGTAAAGCTACGTACACAACATAGGAGAAAATAGCCCAGGTTTGCCTGTAATGCTGCTTTATCTGCCTATTTATCTACTTCCAGAACTCCAACTGTGATGCTTCTATATAGATATTGGTAGAATGTTTCAAGCAAATGACTGTCTGAAACACCAAATATTTTTCATGACCTCTCTTCCATTTGGCCTGTATTTCCCTCTCATATGTGTGCCACTCACTAGGTCTCCAAAACACATGGTCACGTTCAATTAGTTTACAGTGTAAAACACATTTCATCCCAGAAAGACTCTGACAGATTCTTGAGAGAATTTATATGAATTTATGTTCTCACACATATGGTTCGATCACTTTTACCTGTATTAGTTATCTCAGTAGCTACAATATTCATATGAGACAGTACTGAACTGAATTGCAAATACCTAAAGATTTAAAAGTGTTTGTAGAGGTTTTTTTGGATTCTTATTTAGTCTGACTAGAAATTGTTAGATGAATGACTAAGCCAATATTTTCTGTGTTTTCTGTTTCCTCCAGCTGAAGATCTTACATTCTCATTCAATCGTCTTAGAACTATGTAACATTTCTGAATAAAAATCAGTTTTCTATGTTTGCGACTGTCTTGCAACAGATAATTAAATTACACCGTAAGGTTTCATTAGCATGACCCAAAGGATCTTGACCTCAGTAGAAAGAGTCCATTTGATAAAGTCCTACTAATTTATGGTTCCTTTCTAAAGTCCCTGGACAAGCTGCACGGCTTGTTGCTAAATAAAGTTATAGTACAATACGTTTTGACTTGACAATAGGCCCTAACTTGAAAGCAATTGCAAAAGTGATATTCTGAGCCCTATTTCATTGTAACCACACCATACTTTCTTTCTGGGAGACAATATAATAGGTCACCATCTTCTTGGTGCATCTAAGGCACGCTGGTAAGTACACCAAACATACACATCAGACTTGTATAAATGAGGCCAACAGACAGTTGAAACTGTGGCTGTGATCTGCCGCAGCCTCTACCATGCCAGCTCCATACCTGTGGTCATCAGCAAAGATACTGCTTCCCTAAGGACTTGATATTATATTTTGATGCTTGTAATGGCAGTTTTGGCTTCAGGTTGAATCTCAGCTGACATTCTCCACTCTATATAGTGCTGATGTCTGGAAAATTGCAAGGTGTTTATTTTCCTTATCTAGTCAAACCTGCAAAACCCTTCCCCAGCATCTTATACCGAAAACATTTTTACCAAGTAATATCACAAGAGACTCTAAACTCTCTTTTGTGCTTCAAATACCACATCAAAGGAACATGCCTGACTTTTCAGTGGTTACCATGCTCTTTATTCACTGTAGTGAATGTCACAGTCCACAGGAAGGATGACTTCTAATTCACTCGTCTAGATGTAATTTCCATGTTCCTCAAAACTTCTACTGATCTACTTCACCCAACTTCACAGGTGACCCAATGTCTCAACTTAAGTTCCAGAAATCTGCTAGTTTGTAGCAACTGCAGGCTTATGGGGTGGGGTTTTTTGTTTGTTTGTTTTGTTGTTTTGGGGTTTTTTTAATCAGAACTGTTAAAAAGTTTGCCTATATTAGCAACAAATTATAGACATTTAAAAAGCTATACATGCTTCTAGCCAGACACTTCAATGGTAGGTAGAAAATATTACCCAGAAGACCTTACTTCACTGATTCGCTTCCATTATTTTTTTATTTTTTTAAATATATATATATACACATTTCCTTTTTTTGTGATCTAAAGAATGTTCATCTACCTGGAATCAAGCAATAATTTAGGCTTTAAAAGGCAACTGGAGCTTGTCTAGTCCAACCACCTAGTCATCTAGTCAAAGCAGGGCTAACTTCATATCTGGATCAGGTTGCTCACAGTCTTCTTTAGTCAATTTTTGAAAATATCCAAGGACAGAGAACTCACAGCCTCTCCAGGAGATCACAGAGCTCACCACCCAAATTAGAAATATCAATCTAAGACATAAGTGTGACAAGAATATTGAGTGGTTACGCTCCATTTAATTTTCTCAGTCAAAACCCTGTGATGATCCTGGATATATTTCCATAAAGGAATAAATAAAATTTTGCCATGGGCTAACAAAGGGCAGATTTGGGATGAGGAAGAAATGTTCACACATCACTGAAAATGAGCTCAATTCAAAGATATTAAAAATTATTAAATACGCCACCACATATCCTCTGTTGTAGCAGATAACCCAACCCACACAGGTGAAATGGGCACTGGGAAAGATATATATTAGCAAAATAAGGTATCACTTACCTCTGCCTGTAAACCATGGTTACCTTGTAGGACACAACTGCTTTTAGTCATGCTTGAAAAGTATGCAAAAGTATGAGATTGGAAAGAGAAAAGGATCGTGAAATATACAGTGAAGCAGTCAAAAGCTACAGGAAATGTATAGGTGGCTGCATAATTATTTAGAGCCATTTTAAAGACCTTTTTATGTAATCATTTTAGGTTAAGTTAACAATATTACAGTCATCCAGCTTTCCTCCACATCTTGTGTTGGGACTGAATCTGTCAACAAGACCACAAAACCCTTCATTCTCAAGCCCTCATTCAGAAACATTCATTAGGCCAGTAACTATTAAAGCAACACCCACAGCTTTAGAGTCAAAAGAATATTGCTTTATCTGCAAAAACAAGTGATGGATAGAACCACCCAACATTATACTCACCAATATAATTTGAAGTGTAGGGAGGGAAAGAAGATGAAGTTTGTTCCCTCCTTTTACTATTTTACACTTTTGCATCAGAACCATTCACTAGTGAACTCTGATACAGTGACTCTCATTGTATTATAATGCCAATAAAAATAGCAGTTGATTCAGCAGCTGACAGCATACAATTACATTTCTACCTATAAGTAACTTCTGCTTACAATGAAGTTTTAAGAGAAGTAAATGATTTCACCACCACAAGAAAAAAAAGAAATAATCTAATTTTCTCTTCTAATTTCCTGACAGTATTAGAGGAAAGTATTTATAATGCAGCAATATAGTTCTGCAGAATTAGAAGGAGAAAAGAGCTGTTGCAGCTGAACTTTAAGATCATACATCCAGCAAAAGCCTCTGCTTGAAAATAGCAAGTGGCATGAATGAAATAACAGGTAAGGGTAGAATGAGTTGCAACTTGTTTTTGTAAATCTCTAAACATAACTTGAATAGGTATGCCATTTCATTTATCAGAGTAAGTTATCAAATACTTGTTTTCTAAATGGTCTATAAAACAAGTGTTTGACCACAGTATCTTAAAAAAATTAGAAAGCAGCCAGCGACTAGCACAAAATAGTAGATTGGAACAGTAGTGTTTTATTTTGTCTTAAGTCCTCTGCAAAGGAAACTCTATGATACATTTGTCTTGTAACATGGTGGGGGGGTGTTACAATAGACATCTCTCTCCTCTCTCAGGAGCTAACAGCCTTCTTGTGTTTATGGCATGCTGCCATGAGGGTAAACCAGGAGATGTGTGGCATTTTTTACCTATGGCTAGAGTACCTTACAAAATAATTAACAGGGAAATATTACCTATAAAGCTTTGCTGGAAATCTCAGTTATGAGTTCTGTTGCATAACCTTCACAAACACCTTGCACAATATACTAAGTTGGGCATTTTAATGTTTTTAATTTCCTCTATCCTATCCGATTTCTGAATTTTGTTCTTCTCAACCTCCTGGAAAAGCCACTGACCATCTTCAGTTTATAAAAACATCAACAAAGAATACCAGAAAAAGGTGTAGATGCATTTTAATATCCTTAGATGAAGGAGAATACTTCAAAATTATTTTACTTGTTAAGAATTAATAAAGCTACACCACATTCAAAGGACAATGCAATTATCTGCAGTACTTACTGGCTGAGTTAGACATCTTGCTGCATGTTTATTTTATTAAAAAGTTAAAAGTATAGAAAATAAGTATTCCAAGGGAATTCACATTTAAGAACCTGAAATTACAGTGACAAAGAAAAATGAAACATATTCAAAATAACTTGAATTAGGGAAGAAAAATGTGATTGATTTATTACAAGAGAAAATAGCATGCATAAACCTAGGCAATGAAAGTGTTTATGTACTTATGATGTACACATGAGAAATAGTTCTATTATATAGATTAAGGTTTTATTGGAATTTAGAATAGGCTGATGCTATTTGGCTTGACTCTTACAACAATATAAGAGTGGAATCAGTTCTACGGTGTTTAAGATGTAAATTATTTTATTTTATTGTTCCCTTTAAAGGAAGAAAAGCCTTTTAGAAAGGAAAAAGTATATATATTATTTATAATATTGGAGTAGACTGAGGCAGAAACTGCATTTGAAAGAACTATGGAACAGTTTAAACACTATTAAGGAATGAAAGAAAAATTTATTTTTAGCCCTTAATGATATTAATAAAAGTTGTAATGCTACAAAAAACTTGTTTGGGTAGCCATGTGGAATAAAAGGTACAGTATTTACTATCTGAATCAAAGAATGCTATATTTATCAACAAGGAATAAGCTATATAAAGAAGGAATCACAAACAGCCTTGCAGTAAGTGCAAGACATTTGATTTATCAAGCATTTCATTTGCTCTGTCATTCACAGAGAGCAACAAATAAAGAAACCTTTTTCAGGCATTGTTTTCTGATTTGCTTCTCTTTCCTGTACCCTTAGTACTCCTAGATTATTTGGTAATCGTCCCCATCCCATTTCTGAATATCATAAACAGAAGGAAGTAACTTCTGCCCCAAATGGCCAAGCTGGGCAACAGGTATTATTCAGTTTCCTGGGTCCTCTGCTCCTCTGGCAAGGCTCTGATTACTAAGCAGTGCTGGTCAGAATTGACCTGGCACGACCGGGTTTCTACCGCAGAAGATGTGTTTAAAGAAGGTCTAAAAGCAGACAGGTTTCAGGAAGCCTGTCCCATTTCCCGCCAGTACGCCAGCCAGGCTCAAGAGGATCCAAGGCAGGAGAGCCCATCGCAGCCCAGCCCAGGAAAAGAGGGCTTCGGAGCTACGGACCCTCACAGACCCCATCAGCTGAAGCTCCCACCTCCCCTGGACAGTGACTGGGCCACGTAACAGTGACAGTAGCATCTTCCCACTCTCCAAAAGGAGAAGAAAGAGAATGTCTAACTTCAACAAACTCAGTGATAGATTTAAAGTTAATGCTGACATCATCCAGTGGATTATTCAAATTTTTATTGCTTATTCTGGAAGATTCCAGCAAGTGCTAAAGTGTGTCTGCAAGACAGTTAAACTAAAAAAATAAACTACCCATTGATTCTGACAGCCCTTTCCAGAACTGCAAAATATTACTGCAATATTTCTTTGGAAAGAGTTATTCTAAAAGCTAGAAGTTTGAGAGAACTTTAATATGTTAAGAGTGAACAAAGGAAGGGGCTCTGAAATAAGGAGTAAATGGTGATCAGTTCTTTTTTTCAGTTAGATTAAACACATTCCTTACTCTTGAGGAGTCAAAGCTCAAAATAATGAAGCTTATGATGACCCTAACAAAAAGGAAGCTTTTAAGACACCAAAGTCATAATGTAATCATCCCCTACTTCTATTTGTAAATTAACCACAGCACTGTATAATCAATTTACTTGGAAATCTACATGTAATGAATGTTTCCTGGTACTGTGTTTAGCACTTTTTCTCTCGTCAACATGTCAGGAATTTATACAGGGAACATTTAATAATGATTAAAGTTATTCTTTGCATAATCCCATGCTACAAAGAGAGACCTCTTATATGACCTCCTTCTTCTCCCCCTTCTCCAGTATTTTGTATTCTCTTTTATCTCTTTTCTATTTCTCTCTGTGATCAGCACTTTATCTATCTGTCAGATCCCAGTTAGAGGCTGCAGAAAAAGTATTTTTTTTTTCTGAGTAGCAGACTGAAAATGGCCAAGACCTTCCTCAATGAAGCATACATTTAGATGCTGGAATCTAGCAAATGTTATCCTTGTCAGATTTGCTTGTCAGATGTTATCCTTGTCAAATGCACGTTCTCTCACAGAATTAATCCTCTGTAACTGACAAAAGAATTTAGTCCATAAAATTTGAACTGATTTCTCTCTTATTTAAAGGAAAAGAGAAAACATGGAAGAGATTCTGTACTTCTAGCTAATATATTTCAGCAATCATCTCTTCCCCCAATATTTCTGTGTCCTACTCCACCAGTTTTAGAAAAAAGGATTCCTAGATTGCTGATTTCATCCATTTGATAGAGAGAAACGTGTATGTTGTGGGGTCGTACTGGGCTTGGCTGGGATGGAGTTAACTTTCTTCATAGCAGCTTGTATGGTGCTTGTTAAAATTTATGACCAAACCAATACTGGTATCACACATCCTAGCTATTGCTGAGCAGTGTTTGCACAGCGCCAACACCTTCTCTATTTCAGTCTGCCCCCTGCAGTGAATAGATTGAGGGATGCACAACAGATTGTGAGGGGACACAACCAGAAAGATGACCCAAACCAACCAGAGATATTCCATGTCATATAATGTCATGCCCAGCAATACAAGGGTGTCCTGGTTTCAGCTGAGAGGGTTAATTTTCTTCATAGTAGCTAGTGTGGGGCTATGTTTTGGATTTGTGCTGGAGACAGCGTTGATAACACAGAGAGGTGTTTGTTCTGTGGACCTGTTGTTGCTGAGCAGTGCTTACACACAGCCAAGGCCTTTTCTGCTTCTCGCACTGCCCTGCCAGCGGGATGGCTGGGGGTGCACAAGGAGTTAGGAGGGGAGACAGACAGGACAGGTGACCAAAACTGACCAAAGGGATATTCCATAACATATGACGTCATGCTCAGCATATAAGGGGCTGGGGAAAGAAGAAGGAAGAGGGGAGCATTCAGAGTGATGGCGTTTGTCTTCCCAAGTCACCGTTACGTGTGATGGAGCCCTGCTTTCCTGGAGATGGCTGAACTCCTGCCTGCCCATGGGAAGTGGTGAATGAATTCCTTGCTTTGCTTTGCTTGTGGGTGCAGCTTTTGCTTTACCTGTTAAACTGTCTTTATATCAACCCAGGAGTTTTCTCACTTTAACTTTTCTAATTTTCTCCCCCATCCCGATGTGGGGGAGTGAGCAAGCAGCTGCGTGATGCTCAGCTGCCGGCTGGGGTTAAACCATGACAAAGGGAAAAGAAGGGTGTTTAGGGAGGTTAGCCATCTTTTGCTCAGGACCTGGCTGGGCATCGTTCTACCCATGGGAGGTGGTGAGTGACTGCCTTTGCATCACTTGTTTTGTTTTCTTTCTCTCTTCTCCATTTACACTTCACTCTTTTTTTTTTTTTTTTTAATCTCAACCCCCAGATTTTCTTGCCTTTACACTTCCTTTCCTCTTCGCCTGTCCCACTGGGGGCCATGGCAGGGAGTGACCGAGCAGCTGTGTGGTGCTTAGCTGCCCACCTGGCTTAACCCACAAAAAAGAGGCAGTGGAAAGACAGAGGCTTAGCTGCCCACCTGGCTTAACCCACAAAAAAGAGGCAGTGTGAGACCTTATTCCCTCCTTTTAAGGGTAAAGAAATGTATTGAAACATAAGAGAAACAGGTAGCAACTTCACTAACCCAGCCATGACTGACAGTTTCCATTTCAGTCCAGCCTGCAAAGGCACTTGTCTTTGCCTTGTTGAACTGTGACTACGTGCCAGCAGTGCATTAAGGAACACCATCGACCTACGGTCACATGTACGTTGCTCTTTTCTATCTATAGAAAAGAATATAGCATGCAATACAAATCAATAAAAATTAAGCATTTTAGTTGCTTAAATTTTTGGTTTGTGTTTTGAAAATGAGATGGTAGAGTAAGTGACAGCTACATGGGAATTTATGCTATATCCTGAAGTCATTTTCATAACAAATAAGTATTTATAGAGAACAGAACTTAAAATAGCAAATGGGATTAGTATTTTTATTAATTTAATAAGGTGAATTAGCAGATGATATGCAGTCTTCCTGAGCTATATTCTATAAACACGTCAATACAATTCCTGTCATTCCAAATATCCTATTTTACACGTGCAAAATTCATTTCTGTAAGCGATCACCACCATGCACTTGACTTCTGCTCTTCTGATGAGCTCCCCTACTAGCATCTCACATCTTAACAATGGAGATGGGAGTTTCCACAAACACTCCTCTTTCCTGTATAACATGGACAATCAAATAAAAAACCCTTCTAGGAACTGTATTCAGTGGATTCTTTACAGCTAGAAGTCTCTATTTAGAAGGGTTTTTTTAACAAAACAGCTGTTACTCAGTTTCAACACTGTAATTATATTGGCAACTCTACAAGAAGCTGTAAATAGTGGACAAAAGTTGGATTGTATCTCTTTTCAATAATGCTCATTTTCTTGTACATGTCAACTAATGAGATAATTATTATTCTGTTTTCAAGAAGATCTTAAAGCACATTTATTTTGAAGTGTTCATTAGTAATGAATAACTTTCCCCCCTCACATTCCTGTCCCAGTGCATTAATTAATATATGGGTATTAATTTGGATATGTCAATAATATAGGGATGTTAATTTGGAAAATATATGGATATGACTACAGATATTAATATTTCTACAGAAAGTTAAGCTACAACACAACACAAATGGAGTTGAACAAAAGAACAGAGAAAGAAAAAAGCTGAGGAAAAAATCAGTGCTTTGACACTGTGATCAGCACTTCCAGGTCTAATACTCATTTATAACAGAGAGAGTTTTGAAAGAGCTTCAGTAAAAAAGAAGGAAAAAGGAAAAAAAAGAAAAAAGAAAAGAAAATAAGCAATCCAAAAAGCCGTCTTGCTCACTCTTAAGGAGTAGCTTTTAGATCCCGTGAGACAGTTATGATATGGTCATTGCATGCGATGAAAGCACTACGTATATATTTGATACAATATAAATAAAAGATCACCTAACAGAGTTGCTTTTGAATATAATCAACTATTTATATACCCCACCATCCTCTCCATATCAGAAATATGCCTAGTAACATGACACTTGACTCAGCCTGGTGGGAAAATATTTCATAGACATGTTTTCTAGATTGCAACCTGAGTAAATAAACATCAACAAATCCAGTAACATTCCTACTACTCCTTATTTTATTAATTTACCTCAGTTCCCCAGTCAAAAATCAAGATGAGTGAAGATTGCTGCATCTTACACAATTTTATGAGAAAAACCCTTTGGAGTATTTGCAGGAGATTCTTCAAGTACTGCCATTAAGACCGTCAGTCAATAACACACGGATATCTTCTGACAGTTTAGTCTTCCTTGTACTCTGCACTTCACTCTGAAACCAAGAAACTAGTACCATGTTTACTGCCAGGAAGAGGAATAGGATTTGTCTAAACAAATTAAATACTAATGACTAGTCTTTTTCTTTTTACATGTATTCACTTGGCTATTTCTTATCCTCATTGTGTCTATACTGAGAATGAGGCTTTTACATCCTTTTTAGGAGACCCAGGAAAGCATTCACAATCCAGAAAACTGCTGTAGTCACCTTAACCACTCTTCCAGCCCTTGATTTCCTCTGGCTACTCAAACACGCTGCTCTTGTGCCGGTGGCTACCTAGCTTTGACTTAGCCACTCAGTACCTCTCTCACCACCGAGTACCCTGTTACATCCATCCACAGACAATGCCTGGTTTTGCAAATAGTCTAGTGTATTGGGAAGTAGGTTGGCAGAGGAACACAGATGGCTCTGAGGAATTAAAGCCTAGAGTATGTATGTTTCAGTATACATGATTAGCTCTACTCTGAGCCCATAGACTGAATGCCCTTTAGCAGTTGGAGGGTGTTAGGCGTGCTTCTGAAATATGTATGCCAGATGACTTCATATAGAAGGAACATAGTTTTAAGGAAGCGTAGACTGTTCCCTACAGCGAACCAAAGCACGGATGCTTGGAAATTAGCTTCAAAATTTCGGTCCTCATATGAACACTAATGAAGATGTACCCACAGTATAAAGGTTAATTCACACTTCAGCTCCCCTTCAGGGTGAATTGAATAGACCTCTGGCTAAAAGTGAGCCTTAAAATGGATCATAAGCGGAAGGTTTCCAGGACTCTGTTGTTCTAATTGTACCAGGAAAATGAATCCTTTGTCAGGAAAGGAAAAAACCACCACCCGAACAAAACCAAAAAACCTTCCCCACATATAGATACACAAAACAAAATAACCAAACAAAAAAACCTAACAAGCAAAACCCCACACTTTTAACCAACGCTCCTTTATGTTTTTCTAGCCTTGATATAAGTGACTGGAGCAAAGGATGAAAAGCTTCATTGAATATCTGTGTTACAAAGAATAATGAGCTATTTAAAATATTCAGATAGCAAGGAAGAGTTTCATTATGCCTTGTGTTCTCCATGTCTCTACCCATTGGTAATTGATATGTTTTCCATTTTCTTGCTATTTGGAAAAGTGGAAGAGGAGGAAGAAACACTGAAATGCTGCTATTACATTTGTTAAAGTGTTAATTCACTCATTGCCACCATTTCTGCTCCTAGTTCTGAGATAAGGAAAAGATCACAGGACCTCAATTTTAATAATGCTGAAGGAAGGACAGAATCTCAGTTTTAACATGCTAGGAATAAGGCAGAGCTTACAATCTCTTTACTTTTAAAAAATCCAGGGGAAAACAAAAACAAAAAAAACCCAGCCCCACAACAGAGAAAGAAAGCAAAAAGCCATTTAAAATAATAAATATAGTTAATATATATTTATAATGTATAGGAATATATTATAAGTAACACTTAATATATGAGTAAACACTGTTAATTTAGAGTCTGGATTCCCCAGAAGACCACAGCTCTATTATTTCCTCTCCCCTTAATTCTTATTTTCCTTTCCCTCTCTTCCTCTCTTCAAATTGCATTTCATTCTTTCAGATGTATCAGGAGTCTATTTTGTTTAAATGACCTAATTTTCACATCGTTTTATCATACAGATTCAGACAGAGAGCCAACAATTACATACACTGGAAGTGATCTAAGTCTGAAGAGGAATCATCTCCAAAAGAAACTTTTATACTTCCAGTATACAAAGCAAATTCAGTTAATTCAGTAGACAAAATTTTTCATTAAAACAGGTCAGATGTCAATCAGCAGGTCCCATACAGATCCAAAACTCCAGAATTTTAATGGAGCGTGTTGCCTTCAATGTCTCTAACTAAAAGGTATGATTACTGCAGTTATACACAGCCTCCCATTTTTGTTTTGTTGCATTTTTATTAATATATGGAGAGTTTCTTTTGAATAGTCCTACTTATCAGTTCTGTTCATATCTGATGATAGATATTTCATTACAAAACTAGCTAGAGTCCTCTCTCAGTGAAGTGTCTCAGCTGACCTTTCTGAACATCCTTTGCCTTGAGATTCCCACTGGAGGAACTACCTGCCCTTCATTACCACAAGATAGTTCACTAAGAGAAAAGAATTGATATATATGACTTCTCCTTGCTCATCTGAACAGTACAGGGACATCAGTATGCAAATAGGATTAGCCTCCTAAATAACAGAATTTGAAGACCCAGTCTGGTCACAGGTCACACAGTTCATTTTTATTTGTGACCTCAGAGGGAAAGCAACTTTATTTGGGGAAAAAAAAAACCAACAAAAAAACAACAGAAAATCAAAGAGTATGAAGGAGCTTTGTCCCTTTGCTTTGATATTTAAGAAACCCAAATAACCACAAGTAGCAGAGTGATTTTATGCTGGCTTTGTCCACCTACTCCTGGCTGGGAAAGCAACAGTGATACAACATGCTGATAAAAACAGAGCTATACAATTTAAATATAAAAAGTGAAAGACTCCTTGAGTTTGTTTTATTTATATTTCACAGAAGTGTTTACCAAAACTTTCTTTGAATGTAATACTTCCAATCAAGTTTTGCCTTCTAATATCAAAAGCCTTGCTGAGTAGACAATTTCAGATGTTAGGCAGAACTCGATGGTGTGTTGTGTGCATTTACGGAATAATGGATTAGTCACTTACAATGACCAGCCTCATTCATGTTCATTTGATGTTGAGTTAAAAGCAAATCTTCCAGATAAGTAGAAGCTGCAACTGCCAGAGCTGAAAATCCTGAAAGTACTACACACCAAGTGTTACCACAGCACTCCCTGCCAAAAACATTCTTAAACAGTGCAATATTTGTGTTCATTCACATGTGTTAGAAGCTAAAGATCAAGCACAGCTAATTCTTATTCCTAAGAGAACATTACCTCATCAATTATTTCTAGGAGACTTTCATTTCAGTTACATTTTGTGTCCATCAAGATTCTTAAATTAAAAAGTTCCGAATAATCTGTGGACACAGCCAAATTGAGACTAGCTACTCATGAATATATTACTTAATAGTCATCCTTCTCCAACAACTACTTTCCTTTTGTTATGCAGCTTATGTATCTGTACTATAATCTATTGGATAGCAACACGCATTCAGGAATACACTAGTGGATCATTAGAGAATATTAAACACAAGAGTAACCAACCTCAGTAAATGAACTGGCCCAGATTTTTCTTGCATAGCTCAATTTGGATAAGCACTAAAAGTAGTTCAAGGAGAAAGAAGCTGTAGTTTCCACAAAACTTCAGTAGATTAAATTGCTTCTGATGACTGAATACACATGAAAATTGCCAAAAAGGAGAAAATTAGGTGCTGTATGAAACACACTTTAATTTCTAAGTACAGTGAAACACAGTAACCCTGAAAATTTGTCATGAAGGCATTAAGGTCACAGGTTAGAAAATGCAAGTAAGCCACGAGAAAAGAGCTTCACAGATTGTAACTCATCGTAAGAAGTGTAGCAGCAAAATTTACATATTCTTGCTCAAAAGAGCACTATTGTTTTCTTCTGGTTGGTGGAAGAAATGGGCACACAAGGAAAGGAAAATGCAAAGTCCTACATCTAGAACAGAGTAACCCCAAACAACAGTGCAAGCTGTGAGATAGACAGAAAAGGATCTGGGAACCTTGGACAAAGGGCAACAGCACACTGGGGTGTGTCAACAAAACCATAACCTGATTGAATAGGGTTAGTTGCATGCAAGTAGCTTTGCAAGAAGGCTTTCACAGGAGATTTTTTCTAAGCAGCTCTCAGATAACCTATGCTGCCCTGTATTTCCTTTTCACAGTATTTGTCGTAGTAAGATGAGGAGCCAGTGGCATGTTCTTCCAGAAGAGGGGTTGTGTCTTCCTCCTGGAGCCTTTCTTACAGCACTTGGCTCAGCGATATGGCATCAGTTGAATCCCAGGGCAGCAAAGGATCACACTTGTAATTGCTAAGATGGAAGAGAAGAATGCTTCCCTCTAGAGAGCTGAGTGGATCGCTCTTGCAGATTTGCATTCAGGTTTTGTTTGTTTTTTAAATGACTGTAATGATTCTCGTCAGTCATCATATAATGCAACATCAGGGGACAAAGGAAATTAATTTTCAATGTCAGAAAAATGAATGAATTACAGACAGCTGTGAGATTTGCGAGGAGAAAGAGGCTGGCTTACAAAGTATCTGTTTGTGGGAACTAGCATGCACTGATCCAACAGCCAGACTGAAGTTATGTAGGTGATGCAGAAAAAAACTGAACTGAGCCGCGAGGCAAGCTGGCCAGGTAGAAATGCATGGAGTGGTGCAACAGTGTCATATTCACTGCCCTCTGTGCTCAGACAGTAGAGAGCCAATCTGAGAATTAAAGGATCTGTCTGCACCCTGTCAATTGCTAACAGCCCGCTGGGGGCAAAGGGGAAAGGGGATCCTTCCATTTCAAAATCCTCAGTCTTCTGTGGTGAGAGCTCTGTAACTCGTATGTGCTTGAGAGAACTGGCACGGATATGTATACAACTATAGAAGTTGTTCCCTTCTTTTCAGTCCTCTTATTTCTGTGTTTCTGTTGTTCTTTTGCCTGCACCAGTCGGTGTACGGTGAGTGTAGCATCAACAGATGCCTGAGCAGCTTCATTAAATGCTCTCACCAAAGCACGTAGATTGTCACAGCTCTATTGCAGAGACCAACATGTGTCCAAGATGTTCTGACACCTCACTGGCTTATTGAATTTTCCTCTTCTGGTGTCAGAGTAGAGTGGATACTCCAGCAAGGTATTGCTCCTTTCCAGATTTTGTAAACTCTATGGAAGAGCTATATGTCAAAAGGTCTTAAGGTCACATTAGGCTCTCATTTCCACCTGTATATGCCTTTTTGATACAGCTCAGTAAAAATTTAAAGGAATCTCTAAAATCAGAGAAAACATTTGGATCCTGAATCCGAGTAGGCTCAAATTTAAGATCAAGCTTTACATGAATAAATAAATAACATTTTAACACAAAGACACACACCCCCCCCAACTACCCGCCCCCCCCCAAAAAAAAAGTCTCCATGGAATTAGCAGCACATATTTTTGGGGTTAGAATCTTTTTAATATGCTTGTATAAATATCACCACTTTGAATGACACATCCAGAAACCAACAGTATGTTTGGTAGAACAGCTTTGAGTTCTTCAGAGGTTTTCATACCACCTAGCCCAGTGTACACAATACAAGCAATTACATAAGGACAACAGCCCCCCTTTAGACCCAAGCGAAAAGAGGTCTCAGAACATTAGATTCCTGAGCTCGAGAATTCTCTCACAGAACTCACCTCTCACCATGACACTTTCTGTGTAAACCGCACAAGTCAGTTACCAATGAGAAGTCTCTGTTATTTTGCGTCAACTAAAAGCGAAGAAATAGATCATTTGTGGGAAAAGAACCATTTCGCTTCAAAAAATATAGCTCTCTGCAGTTTAACATTTGTTCATTGTCCTCATAACTCTCTCTAAATTTAGTTTAGTTTCTCAACCAAAGAGTACAGAAAGTCACACATTAAAGTGTGCAACCAACATTTTGTATTTATAGAATCATGTAACACACACTCATTAAAGTTGCCAAAAAACTGTAAAAAAGCCTGCCCATTCTTAGAAGATTTACATATATAAGAGTAGATTGTTCATTAAGATTGCAAAATCAGATCATTGTGTTGACAAATACTTATATATCCAGACCGTGAACCAAAGTCTACATCTGACTTGATTAAAACAAATGGAGTTTCTCCCAGTTTATTCCTGTAATTGAATATAGCATCTGACTTGGTTCAGCATTTCTCACAGGCTTTGTATGATCTCTAACAAAAATATTTCCATAGCATCAATGACAAAATACTTGATTTCTCCAGACAGAATTACATATTGGAAACTCACAAGTGCCCATAATTTAAATTGATTCCAACAATGCAGACATGATACTGTAGAAAAACATAGTGCACCATCTTCTGAGCGTTTCTAAATTATATATAATTACACATGGCTAGTCTTTTAAGGAATGTATTATTTATTTGTTGGGTAATTTGATTAGCTAATCATTGGTAACAGAGACTTGAA
This sequence comes from Grus americana, assembly GCF_028858705.1. Classification (NCBI taxonomy): domain Eukaryota; kingdom Metazoa; phylum Chordata; class Aves; order Gruiformes; family Gruidae; genus Grus; species Grus americana. Next base: position 63,160,858 of record NC_072853.1, read on the forward strand.
ATAATCTCATACACTTACTATATAATTAAGTTAAGCTCATCAGAACAATAGTTTTAAAGATCATTTTATGAGCAGTAGTGTGAAAATTGTTCAGGACAGGAACAGGATTAGCTCAATAGCAACAGATCTGTACTAAGAGAAAACCTCCACGGGACACAGCACTAAGACTGTCAACAAGCTTGTGCTACGTGCTTCTGGGGACTCACCATCAGTGTGCCTCACTAATGTCTCAGCCAGCAGAACTGCCACCTCTTTGGGAGGCTGGGATTGCAAGATTTAATAACATATTTTTTATGAGGAGAGGATCCTCAGCCTCACAGTTTCTTCTCAGAACTGCACCAAATTTGGGGGTAGAGAGTTTCAGGCAGGAATGTCACCTAGGGTATTCAGAGAGATAGATTAACTCCTAAAAAAGTGGTGCAGTGCCAGGTTTTTGAAACAAAAATCAGCGAAAAATATGCTGCTACTATGCGTACAAATGCACGAGATTAAGGAACAACTGTAAAGTTCACAAAGTGAAGTCCGTATCTAAAAAAGAAAACTCTCCAAAAATACTTTTGTATCAATTTATCTACGCGATCATTTACTTAGGGTCTAGTTCAACACAAGCAAGGAGTAGACCAAACCAATGGCAAAGGTCAAACTGGTAAGAGAGGTGACATAAGGAACTGCGAAGATGAAGGAACAGAGGCAGCCAGTCACTGCCGATTTTCACTCAGGCACCAGCAACATCCTAAACTGCTCTGACCCAGCCATGTAAGAGCTGCACTGGATTGTCTAGATGAAAATGGAAATGAGTTAAACTGATAAGTTGAACTTATCAGTCCTAAAAAAAGAGAACAACTCCTAAAAGACCTCCCAAACATAGTACATGCGTAGAAAGAAGAAAATTGCAAGTTAGAAATGCATCAGATCCTTTCTTATTTCAGGAGAAGCTATCCTGCCAGAGCCACTCGTTCTACTTTTTAAGCCATACCTCCCAGGTAACCCACCTCCCCCACCTCTTGTAATTAACTCACTTTGTTTTGGAGGCAAAGAGGGGAGAGAATAAACAAACCAAACACAGAAAGGTGACACAGTTCTGTCAAGAGCAGCCAAAAACCTGTCCACCACCTGAGATGTGCAGCCACAATCCAGTTTTTCTACCGATTTTACTGGCTGTCAGATCACACCCTGTAAGGAGGAATAAATGATTGATTCCCCTTCCCATCATCAAACAAAAGCATAGAAATCTGCTTTTAACTGAATTATTCAGTAAGCTTGACATTTGCTTTTTTTTTTTTTTAATTTAAGAAATACAGAAGATTTTAGATGTGGTTATTTTCAAATTTATTTGGAATTATTCACTTGCAAGTTCTTGTGATTATATTTGAATCCAACTTTCAACGTCTAATGTGAAAGTAATAGAGGAAAACATGCCAAAATTTAGCACACGAAAAGGAAAATCTCAGTAGGGTTAGGGAAATAATCAGTTTGTTAATATACATACAAATTCACACTAGGTTCCTAGTCAAGTTGGAATTTAAAGGAATAATATTTTTTTCTCCTTTTCAGACAGTTATACTTTCATATTTCTCCAGAGACTGAGTTTTCATTTCCTTGTCCCATTCAGTGTAAAGTCTGAAGAATCCAATTGTATTAAATATATGCATAAAGACTGCTTCTTCCATAAATCTGAATTCTAAATCCAGCAGTGGCTGATTAGAGAAAGACTCAAGCTTTCAGTGTGGAGATTTTCTGTTGTTGTTGCCTTTTTTAATTTTTTTTTTTAAGTATTAAGGACCAAAATACAGGTTGGTGGGTTTTTTTGCTAATTGTGGTGGGTTGACCCTGGCTGGAGGCCAGGTGCCCACCAGAGCCGCTCTCTCACTCCCCTCATTCACTAAACAGGGGAGAAAAGGCATAACGAAATGCTTGTGGGTCGAGATAAGGACAGGGAGAGATCACTCACTAATTGTTGTCACGAGCAAAACAGACCCAACTTAGAGAGGGAATTCATCTAATTTATTACTAAGCAAAACAGAGTAGAGGAATGAGAAAATAAAATCAACTCTTAAAACACCTCCCCCCCACCCCTCCCATCTTCCCGGGCTCAACTTCACCCCCAGCTTCAACCTCCGCCCCCCTCAGCGGCACAGGGGGACGGGGAGTGGGGGTTATGGTCAGTTCATCTCACGGTGTTTCTGCCGCTTCTTCATCCTCAGGGGGAGGACTCCTCTCATCGTTCCCCTGCTCCAGCATGGAGTCCCTCTCACGGGGTGCAGACCTTCAGGAGCAAACTGCTCTAGCGTGGGGTCCCCCACGGGGTCACAAGTCCTGCCAGCAAACCTGCCCTGGCGTGGGCTCCCCTCTTCACGGGTCCACCGGTCCGGCCTGGAACTTGCTCCAGCGTGGGCTTCCCACGGGCCACAGCCTCCTTCAGGTGCCTCCACCTGCTCCGGCGTGGGGTCCTCCACGGGCTGCAGGTGGAATCTCTACACCCCCTCATCCTTCCTCCATGGGCTGCAGGGGGACAGCCTGCTTCACCATGGTCTTCACCAGGGGCCGCAGGGGGATCTCTGCTCCGGCGCCTGGAGCACCTCCTCCCCCTCCTTCTGCACTGACCTTGGTGTCTGCAGAGTTTCTTACATCTTCTCACTCCTCTCTCTGGCTGCAAAAGCTCTCTCTCTAAGTGTTTTTCTTCTTCTTAAATATGTTATCACAGAGGCGCTGATTGGCTTGGCCTTGGCCAGCGGCGGGCCCATCTTGGAACCGGCTGGCATTGGCTCTGTCAGACACAGGGGGAGCTTCTAGCAGCTTCTCACAGAAGCCACCCCTGTAGCCCCCCTGCTACCAAAACCTTGCCATGCAAACCCAACACACTAATATTTCATGAATCTACTATTCTTGAAGAAACGTGTTGTCCAATATCAGCATTATGGGAAGTTGAAGAGAATAGTGTATTGAGGCAAGGAGAGGAAGGAATATAACAGCATTTCTTGAAATTTATAACAATGGCAGACCCTGAATGTGTTTTAGGGTTATACACTGCAACATCCTTATAACTGAATTGCTTCAGGTTATAGAATGCCCAAATAAGGGTTATTTGGGGGTTTTTAAACTGTTTTGCAGATATGATACTTAAGTCGTCATGCATTAGTAGAGAATAATTCATTTTATGATGTATGCCATTTTGTTCTTGACATAATTTCATCGGCTCCTGGTTTCAGTATATAAGTAAGCTCTATAGAAGGAAACTTCTTTTTTAATGCCTAATAAAACCTCAGCCAATGTGAATTTTAGATACAAACACTCTCTTTCTGTCACAGGAGAAAGTGAAGCCCAGAGTCAACACATATTGATCTACCCTGTATGAAAGACTGGCTGAGGAAGGGAAGAAAAAAACCCAAAAAAGTAAGTCTGTTTTTAAGAAATTTTACTGTAATACATTTTATTTTGGTTGTAGATAGTTGAAGTAGATAGAAGCTAAACATGAACAATATAGGATTTAAGTAATTGCATATGTACCATTTTCTAGCCTTCAGAAAACCATCCCTATAATGTACAAACATTCTAATTTTATACTGTCTGTTGTACTACATTTAGAATTTCACCAAGACATGGAAGATGAAATTTTACATGCCACGTTTACCCCATGATACTAGTAAGCTAGCTGAGAAGTAGAATTGAAATGGGGCACTGCTATGAAACACTGTAAGCATTGCTTGAAGGAAATGTGTGCACAGTATTTAAATTACCATTGGTCTTTTCTCTCCCCCTTCTTTTATAAAAGGGGTTTCAGGAACAGATACATTCTAGCAAATCCTTACGGCAAAGCACACTGAGTTAGGCAGAGCTTTTCAAAGAAGACAGAAGATAGTTTGCCTTTATCACATTGTATCTTCCTAAATATAACATTTTAACTTCTGCCTCCTCAGGTTTATGTTTTGTTTGTTTGCTTGGTTTTTTGGTTTGGTTTTTTTTTTTTTAATTAACTTCCAGCAACCTTCCACCAACATCAAACTTGCTACAGGTCTCCCATGCAGTTTCAGTAAGGGTTATTTCTGTTAGGGTTTGTTTGGTTTGGTTTTGGTGGGGTTTTGTGGAAATAGGTTTTTTGTTTGGAATTTGGGGTGGGGGTTTTTTTGGTGGTTTTCTTCTGGTTTTTTGAGGGAGAGGGAGTTGTTGGGTGGTGTTTTGTTTTGGTGGTTTTTTGTTTTGTTTTTTTAAATGCAAAATTGTCTTCCGATGCTTCAGGCCCAAACAGAAACTTATGAAGATTACTGACCTTTTGTCTCGGTTGCTCAGCACCAACAGTGCTAAGGCACCAGCCTGCTGTGAGCTTTAACAAGCCAAGAACTAGCAGCAACCCCAGGCTCTGATTTAGCAGTTTTCTTACGTAAAAGCATTTTGCCTCTGCCTTATCAAAGCTCTGGTCTCTCACTAATATTTTTACACAACAGGATGGGTTTATTTATTTTCCATTTATTTCTTTGTTGCTTGTCTATTCTCTATGCAAATATACTTAATTTCTCTAAAGTGATTTTGCAGCACAGTAGTGCTCTCTTCAAACTAAGTGGTAGCTCAGTTTTTCCTATCACCTACAGTCCAATTCCCTCCCCCCAACAAAAGGAAGAAGTCTTTTTCTATTTTCTTTTTTTCTAAATAAATAAATATATTTTTAAAAAAGCATCTCTCCACTTTTACTCTTAATTCTTTTTTGAAGGAAAGCAATGAAGTCTCCCACAAAGGATCCAGGCTAACAATATTAGCACGAAAGCCTGATGCCTCTGCACAAGATTGGGGTTTTCTACTCTCCATCAGTTTGTTTCCAGTGGTGATTTATGCTTACGGTTCCCACAGCTGCCAGTTGAGACCTCCACAGGAAAAGGAGAGTAAAGAAACGATGGCTTGTTTTGGCCTAGGCTGTGAAAAGACAGTATGTGATTCTTTCCACATGGTGGTCCACAGATATGAGGACCACACTGTACCCTACACACAGCATGTGGAAGCAACATAGTAGGCATCTTGCAGTGTCTGAGTGCAAGTCATTTATGTCATTCCAGAAATACTAACGTCAAAGTGCTCCTGAGTCGGGAGTGTTGACAAGCAGGAGCACTGCCTGGAGATGAGACTGCTCTTTCTGAAAGTTGGCAAGAGAAATCTGGGGTCTTTTATGCAAGTGCCAAAAGATCTAGGTTCTCATCAGACATAATCTGCCACCTCTTCTGAAAGTGTAGTGGTCTTCAAGATACTGAGACCTGGCTGAAATATCTACAGTTCCTCAAGAGTAACAGTTGCACAGTAGATTGATACCCCTTTTCTTACTAGGATTAACCTTATCTGATGTAGAATGACAAAATGGCTGAGGCTGGAAGAGATTTCTTAAAATTATCTAGTCCAATCCTCCTGTTCAAAGAAGCATACACTACAACTGGTTGCTCAGACCATGTCCAGTCAGGTTTTGGCCACCTCCAAAGGTGGAGACTCTGTAACCACTCTGGAAAACTTGTTCCAGTGTTTGATCATCCTCAAAATAAAAATAAAATAAATAATAATTAAAAAAAAATCTATCCTGTATTTCAGCTGGTGCCTGCTGCCTTTTGATCTGTCACCAAGAAGAGTTTGGTTCCATCATCCTTACCTTCTTCCCAATCCTCCCCTTCCCCCCCTCATCAGGTATTTACACACACATATAATGCCCCCCTCTCTTTTCCAGGCTGAATAATCCCAGCTCTCAGCCTCTCATCCCGCATCTGATGCTCCAGGCATCATGTTTGTGGTCTTTTATTGGACCCATTCCAGTACATCCATGTATCTCATACCACAGAGTGCAGGACTAGACATAGCACTCCAGAGGTGGTCTCTCCAGTTTAAGCAGAGAGGAAGGACCACCTCCCACAACCTACTGAAAATGCTTTTCCAAGTACAGCTTAGGATGCTGTTGGTCTCTTTCGCTGCAAAGGCACACTGATGTCTCACTATCAATCCATCGTCCACCATGACCCCCGGGTCCTTTTCAGCAAAACTGCTTTCCAAGCACTTGGTCACCAGCCTGTTCTTGTGCATGGGGTGTTCCTCCCCTGATGCAGGACTGGTGTTTCCCTTGGATGAACTTCATGAGATTCCCATTTGTCCACGTCTCCAGCCTGTTGAAGTCCCTCTGAATAGAAGCACAACCATCACTCCTCCCAGTTTTGTATCATCTACCTGATTCTCATATAGGGCAAAGTGGAAGATGCGGGCAATGAGGAAAAAGACAGTACAACATTTGAGAACCTACTTTTTTAAATTTTAAGTAGCGAGACTTTCACTGAACAGAAACTCATAACATGTCAGCTTTACCCACCTTCTCTACCTTGTAGCAGAAGGACTTTTGAAACATTTGCAATAGAGCGCAACAAAATTAGCAACCTCATTCAGGGAAGTAAGCACTGTAGGTATGTACGTATTGAGAAGAGATGAACATGTTCTGTTTGCCTTCGATCCACAGCATCCACATGATTAAACACCAGTACCCACACACTTTAATCAATTTCAGTCAAGTAGCTAGTCACAAAAAATAAGACCTAAGTATGTATCTGTGCAAAGTCCATCTGATGGAATAACCTTCCCACTTTAGCACTGAAATAACTGTAAACACGTAAGGTAGTTGAACTGTGATACTGGCTCTGCATTTCTGACTGTTGTGTTCCTCCCCAACCCAAAAATGCAGTTTGCTGCCTTTCCATCACATCAGAAATTCACTTGTTGAGCTAAATTAATGGCCATGAGTTCACTAGAGTAATCATCAGAGAGAATTCTCATTCAACAATGTCCCACACATGGATAAGGTCTGATTGTACAAACTTGACTAAAAGTAATTACTGTGTTTCATACAAAAACAATAGGAAGATTGCTGCTAAACATTCTATTGTCTGAAACATCATTTGGAAACAATCAAGGGAAAAGACAAGACAAGACCAGAAAAATTGTGGAAGGAACAGTGACATTTATTAAGCATATGACAGCCACCAACAGGCAACTCTTTTTCTGACAGTATAAGTGCTTTACTCCATGTAATCATACAAGACTATTACAGAACAACACACATGTTATTGGCAAATAAAACCTGAGTAGTCTTGAGAAGATGCTATGCTTCTGAAATAGGCTTCTCTTTAGGAAAAATAAAAAAGAAAAAAAAAGGAGCATAATGAGAAATGATGCCACTTTATTTAACAGCAGAAATGGAAATAGCACTTCTGTGTTGCTTGTTTGGCTGTCAACAGAAAACATTTTTTGGTAAAAAAAAAAAAAAGGGAAAACCATTATTTCATTTAGGTCCAAGCAAAATGAAGAATTCTTTTTGCGGGGGGGGGGGGGTAGATCAGGACTCAATAGTGAAAGATCACCCAAACGTGGCAAACAACATTGGAGCAAACTTGACCAAAAGAGCTTTGGATCTCAACTTCCCACCTGGTGATTGTTTTCCATGTTCATTGTATTTCTGAACAATTTAATCTCTGCAACTGATTTTATCAGTAACATAAGAGAGTCTCCATCTTCACTGAGTACCCTTATCACTATAGGAAAGACTCACTTTAAGCATTTTTATACAAACGGGAGCATCCCAAACAGAAGGAAATGAAAGACCTGTATCAAAGTAACCAAATTCTTATACAGGATGCAAAATAGCTTAGTTAAAAGCCTGGAATCAGAAGAGCTTACTTATTTCCAATGGGGAGCTTTAATAATAATCCTGCTCATATCCTCAATATTTTTTTAATTAAATAAATGCCTTGTGTGAATACTTAATTGTGCTTTCAACCTGTCCCCTTAAATATACAAGCATCCGATTTTTCTGACTAATCTTTAGCTATGTATATTTCTTTCTGATTTCTCAGAAAAAAATTCTGATTATATGGTTCACAGCCTTTTTGTAAATTGAGCACAGAGTGACCAAAACATCAAACTGTATTATTTATTGCAGGCAATAAGTGCAAAATTCAGCAACTGATAGCTGCTAGGTAGTATGTTAAAGAAGAGGGAGTTCATAACAGACTTCAGCAAACACTTGTCATCTTGTGGGAATGGGGCTATATGCGTATTTACCAAGACATAAACCAGCAGACACATTTACTCTTTCTGCATGTCAGAATATTATAAATGCTCCCAAAAACATTACAAAAACTCCACAAAATAACCAAAAGAGATTTCAGACATCAGAAAGAAAAGTCTCCCTAATAGGATATCTGATTAATTTCACCTAATGTTTCAAAACTTAAGCTATGTATCATCAAAAACCTCACACTAGTTACTATTACTTTACCTACAAGTTTATGGCTTATTTAGAATTGGGGAGGACACAAAACAAAACAAAAAACAACCCACAAACAAACAAAAAACCCCAAACCCCCCCAAAACAACCACCACACTCCCAGAAAGCACAGCCTTTGCTAGGATCTTGATAAAGGTGACTGTCAGTATCAAACTTGTCTTGCACCCTGTGGGATGAAAACAGGATATAATCTTCTGAATGTAGTTCAGTAGTAATGGTGTGCTAGGGCCAGATTCACCCTGATACTTCTTATTTTTGAAAGTACTTCCATAATTATATTAGCTCATGTTACCGTAAACAGTGTATGTCTGAAAATGCATTTTATATTCATATAGTACTTCTTAGAATATCAGGGATTCAGTTCTGCATTTTATATAATTCAGCTTGGACACTGACTCTTAAAAGTGCGTGTTTGTGTGTACATACATGCCTGTTGCCCACAACTGCAGGATCTCCATGTCCTACCAGCTATTGTGTCAGCCAGATTCTTTTAGTTGACCTTTATACCTTTCCTGTTTTCTCTGTTTCCGAAACTGAATCAACTTCTTTGATAACTTTGAAGAGTATTTGTTTAATTCCAAGATATTATAATTGACTGAAGTCTATTAGCATCCAGTATTTTCAACCCCATAAATCCTTATCCAATAGTAATATTCCAAGACTTTGTTGAGTTATTGAGAACACAGCCAAGAGGAAGTTTTGGATGGTTGGCTTACTAGACATAGTCATTTAATGAGATTTACTATGTACCTTCCTTCATAACCAATTGGAGAGTTTAGATTTGTTCTCCCATTTTTTACATAATGATAATATTAATTAAAGTTTAAATAGTAACTTTTCACATTTGAGGATATCCACTGGGTCAACTGTAATATTAAAGTTCACTAGCATCCTATTCTCAGCTTTGTCCTGAACTACAGCATAAACTTGAGACGGTAATTTAGACTTAGCTGGCCTCAGTTCACTGCAAAATAATAATATTAATGCCCGCTTCTCATGACCATTCTAAGGTTATATAGTTCATATGCAACACAGGAAGACATTTTATGAATGTCATTTTAAAGATTTAAAGTATTATTCAGATATTCACTTGAATCATCACTGAAGAATAATTTTCTTAAAGACCCTTTAGTGTTCACCAGGTAATCTTGATTACACCAAGATTCAATCATGACCACACAACAATATTGCCCTATAAATACCTGAACTTTTTCTCAGCTCTGTCTCAAAGAAAGATTCTCCCAACATGATCAGGAACATAAATGGGGGGGGGGGGGAAGAGAAAAGAAAAAAAGAAAAAAAAGAAAAAGAAGGATTGTTTATTTGGGAGAACAAAATCTTCAAACCTCTTTTTCCTCCAAAAGTTTCAGCAAGCTTAGGAATTACTTTTTTTTCCATTTTCATATATTTCATTTATGCTTAAAAATAAAAACATGCCTCAATTAGAAGTGTCCAGCCAAGATAAAGGCCAGCATACATGTGATTTTCCACTAGCAAAGTTCATTAGAAGTGCCTTCCACATGCGGGAGGTCAGAGACAGCAAAAATGAAGACATGGTTTGACATAAGTAGAAACAATTTAGTAGAAGCACAAGTTACTCCTTTGAGACTGTCTAAAAGGAAAGGCCATCCTCTCAAATACTGAGGTTTTAATTTGGACTTTTGAAGTCATCTATTATTTGTTTCTCCTATCTGCAAGAGCCTCAAGTCCAAGTCTGGCATCTCCTTTTATTTTGGGCTGAAAAAATCTGTTTTGGTACCAACATATGTTTGACACTCACAGTTTTGTGACAGTGCAAAGATAAAGACTTTCATCTTTGAAGTCTTTGCACTGTCACAAAGCTATACAGACAGAGTATGAAGGAAAGGGAACAAAAAAGAAAAGAAAACACTAGACAAAAAGAAAACATGGAAAAGAGCAAGGCAAGATGAAGAAGGAAACAAAAAGCAGTAAGTGGATTGGCTGGAATAACAACAGACTGAGAATGGAAAGTTCAGTACATTAGAGTTGTTCAGAAGACGGAAAAACATTCCTGTGATCATTGTGGGAACCCATCACTCAGAGAACAGAAATGTTTATTACACCAGCCATCAAAGATTGTGACTGCAAAACAGTTAAGTGTTCAAGCAGGACCTTCAGAAAAACAAAATCCAGGGAGACACTCTGTTCAAAACAAACCATAACATATAAAGGCTTGAGAAAGTCTGCAAACACAAACAGCTATATTTATGAGTAAAGTATATGTGAAAGTTCATTTTAAGTAATATATTACAATGAAAATATATCACTGATTAATTCTGGAACTACATTTTGAAAATTAATACTTTGTTCTTTAGAGCTCCAAGGTTTTATTAAATATCATGTTAAGTTTACAATAGGCTTTCGCTTTACTTTTTAATTTAAGTGCTGACGAAATAAACCAGATTAGTTTTAAAGAATGAAATGTATAGATAGAATAAATTGTTTTGCCTTTTCTTTTTCTAAGTCTTGAGAAATTTCATAGCCAGAAATCCATTGGATCCAAAAAATAAAATAGTTTCCTTCTATGTCTAGAAGGAGGTTTTCAAAGGTCAGTATTTCAATACTTTTGACTACTTCCACAGTTGCAATCTGAGCGATGTAGTACTGGATGTGAGATTAACTCACGCAAACTGATTCAGCATCTTCTAACTAATACAGGGTAAACAAGATTGAAGGGAATAAACAATTTGTACATGCAATTCTCCCCACCTCTACCAACCATGCTTTAAAAAAGAAAAAATAATCTACTCAGTAAAGAAAGAGGGCTATATACATCTAAATAATCAAAGGTGAGTTAAGTGAATTACACCAAGCTTTTGACAGGGACATCAAATGGAAAAGAAGATAGCGAGTCTCAAATAGAAACAGCAGCCCAGCTGGGATATGTTTTACCTTGTTTTGGAAACATTTTCAGTTAATCAGGACACCTAAACCATCTGTATAATGAATAGTTGATAGCATATAAATGGGGATAGATTGGGCAGATCAGTAAAAATAACTGAGAACTAGAACATCTATAGCATTTCGTCCATTTTTGAAAAGATGACAATGAAATTGCTTTTGATCAAACTGTAAATGTAAATTCCCCTAGAGCTTCCTGGAAAAGGCAAAAGAAACTGTTTATGATCCAATTCATTGCCCTGTGTTCATAAATATCCATTGCAAAATTAGAATGTTAACCGTTAAAAACTGTTAATCATCAGAAGGTTAATACCGTCTTTTCATCAGTATTTCTCAATTTAATTGTAAACTAAAAGTCTTATTAGGTATATCCAGCAATAAACTGATAATACCAGCTAAATGCTCAACAGATGTCTATAACTGGAAATATAAAATTTTAATAGTCAGTTTCTTCACTATTTAAAGACTATATAGTTATCAACATATTTTTCATAAAGGAAGTCATGCACTTCTGTCAGTTATATTTATTACACTAAGGAACATTTTAATACAATAATGCAGATGTCTTCATTCCATAAACCCCAATGGTACTTAAAGCTAGGATTTTATTACTTGTGCCTGGGGCCAAACAAAGCTATAAACCTGCTACATTCTAATTCAAATACTGCTGGTGGGGTTTGCATTTTTGTGCCATAAATTACAATACAATGTAATCAAATACGTGCAGAAATGGTAGCCATGGAAACAGCATTTTCAATTCACAAAATTTTAAGACAAAATAAAAAAAAATACTGACTTATGAACAATTATTTTTACTCTGGACTAACAGATTTCCCCTCAAAAAGTATATATGTTAATATAACTCCAGCAGCATAGGATATTCAATACTCTTGGATAGGAAGTGCCACTCAGAGCTATTCACACTATTTTCCATTATACCACCTGTTCTGTTCTAACAATGCGCATCGTCGGTTGCATCAGCTTTATGTTTCAGACTAACACTGGCCAAGTGTTTCAGGCAGTAGTGATATATCAAGACATTAAATGCATCACAATTGACGTCTATTATGATATTGCTTTGTTTAAAATGAGAGTACACATAGCACTTGGAAAGCCTCGCTAATAAAAAGTATCACAAGAACAAGAAGCTCGCCAGTACATTATGATACTTGAAGCTATAAAACTTTTTAAAATCATAAACAGTGGAATTCCCAGAGTATTGCATTAAAGCACACAAAGTTTTTACATCTAACAAGACTTTATATTTTTCTTGAGAGTTCAGTTTAAGATGTGTAGGTTTTGGTAACACTCATAAATGAAAAAAAATTATAGCTTGCTTTACTAACACTGTATTTCCAGAACTACGTTAGCAGTGGTTTTTAAGTCATTTGAACTTACTTTTGAAAAGTCTTATTATATAATATTTATCTCGCTAAAGCACCAGGGGATCACAACTAGGTTGGGCTTTCCCGCAGTTGGTGCCATACAGACACAATAATAAATGGCAGTCTGAGACACATCAAGTTTTTAAAATATATATTTATAGTACTTGACTGGAGTTACATAGTGTTTCCCTGACTTTTTCATGCTTGTAATAGATATATCAGTTATTCTTCATGTAAGCCATCAAGATGCCCAGACTGCTTTACAAACCCTCTTACTTGTGTTTGCGGTTTCCAAAAGAATAGAAACAGGAAGGAGGGGCGGCAGTGTTGGTGCGGAGGACCCCTCTGACCAGTCTTCTGTTACCTAAAGTGACTGGGAATAGACAAAAGAAGGAATGCAGAGGACAAGTCTTCTTCAAAGTCCTTTCTGATACCAACATTTAATGTAGAAAAAGGCAAACAAGATGTCAAGGCTTGACATAAATCAATGTTTATTCCTGATGGCAAAAGTAGGTACCTTTGAGTAAAGGATCAGGCCTGGAAGTGCTCTCAGAACAGGCGAGCCTATACTGGTTTCTAGTACCTAGGTTTTTTCCAAACCAGGAAATATCCTTCATTCGTGTGGTCCAGCTTGGTGCTCCTGGAACTCTGAAATGCAGACTACAATAGAAACAACTGCTATTATTAAGAAACAGCACATAACCCAAGAGAATCCATTTCCAAACACTAAACGACTTATTCATCAGTCAAAAGGGAATTTAGGTGAATTCAGCATATTAAAAGCAAAAAGCATATAACAGAGTATGTGCCACCTGTCAGTTAGAAGTTGTGCCAATTCTCTATAGAAAATGTGCAGCAATTCTATGCACACACACACGCGCGCTTAAAGCTACAGAACAAAAGATGACAAGTGCCGAGAAATACATGCATGAATATGCACAAAACTTCCCTTCTCCAGTTCTCCTAAGCAGGTTCAATGAAGTTCATACCACACAGCGGGGTCAGAGTAAGCAACAACATGGTTTTCTTTAAAGCATATAAGAAGGCATAGCATCCTGAATTCAGAATAGACGCTCTTACTTTAGGAATTTGATGCAGAGGAGCCACAGCACGTAGCTAACCATTCCTGTGAAGAAAACACTTCCCTCATCACAAAATTGCACTATGCCTTCACTGCTGCTCTGGAAACACTCTAGTGGGCCGTGGTAGGAAGGCAACACTGAAGTAACGCATTCTGAATTTCTGCAGTGGCCTACGCTAATCACTGCAATAGAGAAGGAGACAAGACATCCTTAACATACGACCTCAGCTGAGCCAAAGAATGTGTTGCCAGTCATTTGATGCCACATGAAGAAAAGCACAAACCTATTCTTCACAGCTCCCGTGCCAAGACTTGGATGCAAAAATAGCATGCAGCTGCAAAAAGTACCATTCCAGTACAATAAAGGAAAAAAGAAATTGGGGGGAATGGAAACACCACTTGCATGCAGTTACAGATATGATGTTTCCTATGCCACCTCCAGATGTACAAGCCGTCCTTGCTCGTGGTTTCCATCTTACAGAAGAGTCACACATTCCCTTCCATCCTCCTTCTCTGAATGGTATAGCAGCTATACAACTCAGCCCAAGCTCCCCCTCGCACAACAGTGAAGCTGCATGTAAACATAAGAGGAAGAGCACTGCACAGCATACTCTTGAGTGCTGATCCCTGCTATCAGCCAGATCAAATACTTGTCTGGATCACAAGTGTCCTCTAGGTCACATGTCCAGGTTTCTTTCTGAGAGAAGCCAGAGCACAGGGATGCAAGGAATGATCCACGCCTAGTGTTTATTTATGCATGGAGCTGGAATTCAGCTAATACTAACCTGGAGGCAGTTAGGCTACGGCTTATATTCCCATTTTATTTTTCTTAGCTAGAAGTGCACTCAGCTCCATACATTTTTCTGGTATATACATTACTTTGTCCCATCATTTTTAGAGTAAGGTAATAATTGCTTATATGTAATATGCCCTCATATATAATGAGATTTTAATGAATATATATGTAGTTTAAACATAGTATAGACAGACCAAGGCATAATTCAGGAAGATAAGCCTATGTCCTAAAGCAGAGAAAATAGCTTAAAAAATTAACACTGGCTTATTAGCATAGGAAAACATCAAGACACTATTCCAAGCATTTTGAAAACATCAGAAGTGTTGTTTTGTTTAAAAACCCACAAACATAAAAGCTAAGAATGACTTGTCCATTCATTTTTTAATTTTTTAAAAAAGAATTTCTGATTGCCTGCAAACAATTAGAAAGCATTTGGAAAAACTGAAGTGGACAGAAAATAGTAAGTCACCTTTCTAAGACTTCAGTTATCCAAATAGTAAATTAATCAATAAGTACTTTCATAAGAATCTATCATTATAAATATCATAATTCTTACCTTCACCTGCTCCTAACTGCAGTATGCAAAACAATTTGGTAGAAAAAGCCACACAATAATACCATTCTTATAACACTTTTCTAAGACAGCTTCTATTCAAGTCTTTTTTTGTAAAAATATATATATATAATGCTTTCTTCTACTATCAGGGAATCATTTATTCAGACTCATAACCTTTTGTCTGACTTTTTCATTGGGCCTTCATGCCAGCTTCATTATTTAACTATTCACAGCTGCAGTCTAGCTAGCTGAGTACAGCATTAACTCAGTAGTGGCCAGTAGCTCAGAGCAGGTTCCTGTCTGTTGTCACAAATGCATATTATCCTCCTTGCTAGTGTGTTGGTATATTTAATAACAAATGCTGGTACTTTAGTAATAAACCCAGGTATTTTGTATTCCTATGACTGTGCTCCGCAAGCCTTTCAGATATGAGAACTTTGCAACCTCCAGTTTATTGATCAAGTGAAAAAAAAAATGTAGCTGCTGACAACATCTTTTTTGCTTATACAACCTTTTTGATTTGACAGTAGTACATTTTGATGATGTACTGAACTGCAGCCAGCAAGCAGGAAAATACCGCCACAATCAAACTCAAGGATGTAGTCAAATGTAACAAAGAAATTGGTGCATAGTCTCAGATATTTTTATTGTGAATGTGGTTTTGTGACTTCAGACTGCAATATATTATAATTAACTAATGCATAGTATATAACAGCAGTAATATTAAAATTATATTTATACTGCTTTTTGACAACAGATGTTAAGTAACTTATGTTCTTATCATTTGTTGCACTAGGGCATGCATTATCCCTATGTGTGCTATCTTCTAGCTACCCTTAGGTTTTTCTGTTGAGAAAGGACTATGCATTTCACAGCTAACACATGTTTACATTCCTGGCACAGAATAAAGGGAGCACCAATATCATCACAGAAATTCAAACTGGCATGTTAACAGTTACTTCTTTCTATATAAAATAGTATGCCCTGTTGTTTTCATATTCAGTACAAATGTTGTGTAACTCTCTGTGGAGTCTTCATAAGATGATGCACATTTGAGTTAGTGTTCAGATTTGGGTATTTAAGATCCAAAGGGAGCAGTATCTATGTCTTAATCCAGCTTTTTAGTTTGGTCCAAAGGCCTGCAAAACCAGAGGATCTATAACAACCCAAATACACAGCAAGACTTTTCTGGGAACTGTTACTGCTAGCATTGAAGAACATCATTTTTCTAAACTATTTTATGCAGTGTATCTCATCTTTATGATACAGGGTGTGTAAGTTTTACTGAAGTCAGGAAATCAGAAAGC
The DNA here is from genome assembly GCF_028858705.1 of Grus americana. NCBI lineage: Eukaryota > Metazoa > Chordata > Aves > Gruiformes > Gruidae > Grus > Grus americana. Next base: position 63,177,201 of record NC_072853.1, read on the forward strand.
ACAATGTCCTCTTTTAATACATTAACTATCAGTTTTGGAACTTCCAAGAACCCTACCCATTTTTCTTGCAAAATTTTCATTCTAGGATCTCCCTGTGACACTGCATGATCCAAACTTTGGCTGTTATTGCTTAGGAAGGAGCAAACTGCATTTGTCTTCTGGGATACATTCTCAGGCATGGTTGCATTTCCAGATACAAACAAGCACAATGTAAATAACAAAGCAAAACTAGCTCCCTCACCAGAGCATGACCCACAGACCTTTTTCTTTACATCTGTCTATCTCAAAATGTCTTCCAAGACACAACAAAGGAAACAGTTTCTCTCCTGAAATTTACCTCTAAAGAGGCTCTGTAGAACTCATTTGATCCACACCAGCTGACTGCCACAAATGAACAAGGTGATTGACCTTCAGCCTCCTGTTCCTCAAAGCACAATCCTTCCTGCTACAGTCTGCTTCATACAATTACCAGTGTAGGTTATCTCTACCAGATTCTAAACAACATAAGTATTTAACTTAAACAAATCTGAGGAGGCCTATTATGTGTTAAACTTCAGGTCTTTTGCTTTTACTGACTTATGTCAATAAAATTCACCAGTTTGTTCCTGTTGTCAAATATTGTATCACCCATAAAGCAGAGAATCAATCTGTGTTTTCCTCCCTTTCCCATAGTAAAGAGGCAACAATCTTTTTTTACTATTGGTTTAAAATGTCACCAGAAAATAAATGTCTCTCTTACCAATACTCCACACATTATCCTAAACATAAGAGTTAATTACAGAAACCACTTCCACCATTACCATCAGTCAGCATATCAGGCATGAGAATTAGGTTTGATGAGACAGATTAAATTTTCATCAAGGCATATTCAATTTTATGTTGTTTTGTGGTTTGCGTTTTTTTTTTTTTCTAAAAAGCCATTTAGCAGCAAGAAATAAAAATAATTAAAAAACCCCCAAACCCTCCATGACTGTTGTAGATACTACTTTGAAATGGACCATTCCACACAGATGTAATTCATTCTTTTAAGATGTTTCCGTAATGAAAACATGGAGATTAAGCATCCCATTTCCTTGTCCTTGAGTTGTACTGTACCAGCTAGATAACAGGCTTCAGCAGCCTGCAGAGCTACTAGCTCCACATCACCTGTATGCACTTACTTCAGAGAATGGCACAGGGTAAAATAGTTTCAGCTGAGATTTCAGCTCCTAGTCTGCCCCCTGCCCCCTAGCCAGCTCAGCAAGCAATATCATTCTATGATACAGTTATGGTCCTAAAAGGATGCAGCCCCTTTAGACAAGGATTGCATCATAGATTTTGGTTAAAGTGGTTTTGGCACTTGATTTATAAAACTACACTGACTAGCTGGAGAGTGGTTGAGAGTAAAAACATCCTAAGAGAATAAAATGTTGCCCTTTTGAATATATGAAACCAAACACCAGGAAGGAAAGATCTTAGACTTTTCATTATTGTTATTTAGGAATATAACTGAGATCAAAATAGACACAAGTACCTGGGGGGTCATTAATTTAATGAACTACGTTATTTTTTTGGCACATTGTGTTAATAGGAAGATAGGAAAGAAGTAAAATTTATAAGAAAATTTGATCCAAAAGAAGGCAGGGCCATATGAAGAAGGAAAAAATATCTTTTGAAAACATTCTCATTTCTTTCAAACCCATGATCAATTCAAAGATTTTTCTTTTGGCCTCCTTTTGCCAATGCTTTAGTTAGAGTAAAGAAAAGGAATAAAACTGCGTTTGAAGATTTTCTACACAACCTACACAATTCTGTACTTATTTAGGAAGAGAGAGACAATTTTTTTAGCAGCTTAATTATTTTTATGTCCTTTTCAGTACAGTTCCAGAGTATATTTCTACATTTCTTTCTTCGTTTTCTCAACACAGCATTGCAGAACTTCCTTTATCTCAAGAATAGGTTAGAAATCCTTAGAAATGGAGGTAGGAAAAACAAAAATGCTATATTTTAGGGAAGCACTACTGTCTCTTAAACTTACATTGTTATGTCTTCCCAAAAGCTCCATTCCCAGATTGCAAAATTTTCCATGGAATTTCATGGCCAAGAAATGAATATGGTTGGGAAAATTAAAATATTTCAAAGCAAGAACAAAAAATAATGACAAAACTATCTGCTTGACAAATGTGTTCTGACAAACTGTTCTTTGTTTGCCTTGTCATCCTTTTTTTTCTCCTTTTTTTTTTTTTCAGTTTGTAAGTTCTTCAGGTTGGGACCTTGTCTTCACACATGTCTATAAGGCACCTACAACACACAGTGAAACATAAATAACATACATTGAATTACAATTAATAACCACCATCTCCTTCAAAAATCCATGGGGTTATTCTGCTGCTAAACTGATGTTGACAACATCAACATTAATGTGTGCAGACTCATTCTCTGGCTGCAGGAGGCCCTTGAGAATGGAGTCAGGTAGGATCACTCTGGCCAATGGCTCCTGAGGAAGCGAAGTTGTCATTAGGACAAGGTGCTTAAGGGATGCTGTAGAGAAGCTGTAATTCTACAATGATATCTATGCCTCAAAAGATCTCAGGTCATCCATGAGTTAAGAGGGACATACTCTTGCCAGAAGGCAAATCTTATCCCCTCACTGCACTCACAGTAAAAATTCAATAGCTTAAAAAGCATCAGGTTTTGCTTCTCACTGAGTATTATTCTGCTGCAGCAGTAGGCAGCTGACCTATGTACCAGCAGATCTGAAATCACTGCTTATATCGAGAACAAGAATTTATTTCAGCCAATGGAAACTATTTTAGCTACTTTTTTCATTTTACAAATAGGATTTAGAAGGCTATTTTTTTTCTTTCAAGAGAATTCTGATATCTCTCAGGTACAAAGTGACATCTCTTGTCTTAGAAAAAGTTAGCATGTTCTTTGCAAGAGTTCTGTCTTCCATTGCTTTGTGGCTTGTATAATTCTTTGCAGAATGCGAATATAAAGTGGATAGTAAATTCTGTTAGTCTCATTATTTTAGGACATCTTCCAATATGCTGAAACCAAACTACTTACACTGATTTAGGTATGAAATTACATAGTTCAGGAATTGTTTTCAGAGAGATGAATGAGGAACCTTACATGTAGTGAATGTAGTCAAGGAATGCAGTCAAAGGTAATGGTACAATTTTCTTCCTATCTTACTAATCTTGCTATTCTGGAAAAGTGATTTTCTATGTCTCCATTTACTAATTATAAACAGCAAGTGGCCACACTTACTCATGTTTTTGCAAAGTTTAGTTTCTGACAGTAAAGCCTCAGCTAAAATAAAGCAGATTGTGAGCTAGTGTAAGCCAATGCAAATACTCTGTGCAGACTGAAAAACTCTGACTTAGTTTCATAAAAATGGCTACTGAGACCTTGCTGTGGCAGCTGATAGACCTATGGACTTGCAGAATTAGCAGACTCCACAGCGCTATAGATCTGTCATAAGCTGGCTTATTGATTCTGAGGACTGAATTCCGGAGACCCTGGGCACAAGAAAGGTATCTCTGTAGTACAGCCAGGAGTCTGGAGCACCTTGGAACGTCCTAGGTCTTCAAGTCCCTCTGAAACAACACAGTAGTTTGGGGTCCCTTTGCCAATTTAGGTTCAATATTTTCAGAACATAGATTTCATTTACTCCCAAATATTCTTTTTCTAAACCTTATTGTGTTTCAACATATTTCCCTTTCCTTTGGAAATGCTTTAACTCCAAGTAGAATTTTTTTTTCAGATTTTGTAATTTTCTAATAAACAGAATTTCTGGAAAATAAGCCACTATAAATGTCAAGATTGATTTATTATTTTTAATTATAAAATGTTTTCAACTTTCTGTCAAAAAAATCACAAATTTTCTGACCTTTACTCACCTAGGAGAAGTGAATTCCACTTTCTTAATGTTCAAAAATGTTAGCAGATTTTTTTATGTGTCTGGAGGTTTTTGTCTCTTGTTATGATGTATAATATTTTGCCCCATCAGATAGGATCAATTCAGATCTCCCATAGACACATTATTAATGAAAAACACCAAATTCCCCTTCTTTGGGGCTGTGTTTAAAGAGAAGGTGCTGTCTCCATAGCCTCTCTGAGGTACTGTGTCAATACAGGTGTCATCAGCGTCAAGATACCTGAGAATTCCTAGCTGCGCATAGATTTAGTATTATTACCTTAAGTGTGTGATCTGGAATACATTACTCAGCATTGTTTTCTGTGTAATTGTGAGATTTCTCTCTAGCCTGCTTTCCCAACAGATAAACAAAGATATGCTGCCACCACGCATTTTAATTGCCACAATAAACCATTCTTTGTTGTCCACACAGGTACAGGATAATTCTAACTCAAGAGAAGCCTTCGTTCTCTCTCAAAGCCCTAATGATACGGGAAATTATTGCTGTTTATTCTGTACTCCTGAGCGGTTTTCCATGTGAACTACCTAATGTGTGCCATTAAGATGAATGATCTTTAAAGAGATTCCTGTCAAACCGCCTTTTGAAAAATTATCCTGTTTGTAAAAAACTTCATGTTGGAACAACTTTTTTAGACCTTATCAGGAATCAGAACTTCCTAATCTGTATCTTACATCCTGGTAGAAAAATGCTCTTCATCATAATTTAAGGAATGGATTATGAAGTCACAAGAACCCAGTAATGGAGTCCTTTATGGTGCCATATAAAGAGTATATCTCCATAATAGAAGGACATCACAGTGATTCTGATAAAGTTTAACGAATGTAAAATTAAAATACTTCCACACAGAAGCTGCGTGTTCACACCCTATAGGATCTCAGCTAGCTACACCTTTCTACAGAAAGCAATTGAAGTGGATTATGTCATATGCAGAGGAGGAACTATTACTTTTAGAGTTTTACGGTTACATGTTTTCCACAGATTTAGGTTGTTCATGCATATCTCTGGAGCAAACTGATTGCACTTGTGGTATTTGATCTATTTTTTTCTATATTTTCTGAGCCAGTAGAAATAAATCTCCCCACAGCTTCAGCATTCCAAGCAAACTGGAGTCCCAATTTAAAGATGAGAATGCCCTGAAAAGCCTTTTTACACCTAAATCCCAACAGACGGGAATTTGTATATTAGTCCATCAACAGTTTTAATCCCAGCACTGCCATCTACTGAAGAGATCATTATAATATGTTTTTCTGGAAGATGCACTTTAATACATAGACAAATTATTATCTCAGTAACTGGATTACTGGATAAATGGAGTTCCTAACCTGATAAAACCATAAGCTATGCTATACAGCCTGGCAAAATGATCAAATGACCTTAAAATATATATAAATCCAATTATAAGAATGGTGACATTTCAGAAATAGTGAACAGACAAATACCAATTCTGTGCCTTGGCCTGCCTTGCTCCTATTGAAGGCAAATAAATCCCAGCTGAACTAAATGAGAATAGAATCAATTACTGTTTCAAGTTTGTAAAAGAGGGTATTAATCAATTAATTGCTTAAAAAAGCACCCAAAATTAATAAATCAGTGTTCCAAACTCTGGAGGGATCAATGTAAATTATAGAGGAGAAATACTCCACTGATAAAAGAATCACTTTTCCCTAAATAAGAAAATCTAAATAATAACTTAAGAATGAAAAAAGCTTGATCACCCATGGACAACCTCATCCCTGGGGTATCTGCCAGTTTGTCACAGGATGAATGCATTTTAAAGACCAGGTAACTCACTATATACACCTTGTTTCCTTGCTGAACCATCTCTTGCATGAAGCACATCGTTCTACTGTTGGTGAACAGATTAGGCTGCAACCTATTGATTGCATTTATCTATCGGGTTTACTGCACCAGATGGTTTAATGATACCAAACATTTCCAAAATGTCTTCTTGAAGAAGCGAGCTGGCAACAGAGGTGCAAAAGTGGCTTCCTGCTTATTTAGTGTGGGTTGAAGCAACCATTATACAAACAAGAGAAGATATTTGGCATTTTTCTTTTGCCCAGCAGTGTGTGTGTGTCAGGGCACCGAGGGGGCTGGTGGCTCCCAGGGGCTGGAGCACTCCAAGCCTGGGGGTTCCCCAGGGGGTGTCAGGGCAGGGCCCGTCCCACTGCTCCAGCCAGGAGCAGGCAGACAGGGGGACAGGGGCAGCCCCGGGCACCAGGCACCTCCCTGGGCATGGGAACAGGCCAAGGCTGGGCCAGGACACGGGCCTGCAGGTAAGCATGGTTTGGCAGAGCCTGCGGACAGGCAGGGTCGGGGAGGTGGACCTGGAGACGAGCCCTTCTGGGGCATTTCTGGGGCAGGAGCTGATGGTCCCGGGGGGCTGAGGTGGGGTCCTGGGCTGTGGGCTGGGTGGGGGGAGCCCCAGGGCTGGGCAGGGACGGGCAGGGCCATGGCAGTGTGTTAGGATGGCTTCTAGTAAGTGCATTCTTCCTTGGGAAGTGTTTATGTTCAATGTGTTTATCTGGTCACCAAATTCACAGACTACAATCAAAACAGAGTTTAAAAAAACCATAAGCCATGAAAGGGTATTTAAAGATACGTTCTTTTACATCCCCCCTCCCCCCCCCGAAATTGAAAACTGAGATATTCCAACTAAACCTACAGCAGATTTTAAAAAGGTCAGCAAAAGTTTAAGCTCAAAACATGCATCATTTATTTTTCCATTGTTTTCAGTCAGCTTTTGGGAGCCAGAAGGATTGCAGCTAGCCAGACCGTTTGCTGTACACGGCCAGATCCGGACAAACCTCAGCGCCAAACGACCATCTCTCTGGAAGAGCGGTGCTCTCTCAAGAAGCGTGTGGAGCAGCACACCGCGGGGAAACAAGGGGAAAGGGACAGGATAGCTCACCCAAAATGAGCCTGATGACATCTTTTGATGGGTTAGGAAAATAAATTTGTTCTTAGGAAGCGATACACCCTTCACTTCCCACTAGCATTTTTAGGAGGGGATTACTCATGCTGGTTACATTTTCAACAGTTGTTAGGACTGGTGAGTCATTTGCAGAGAATGAGAGGAACCAGCATAAATGGAAAGGTTGTTAACAAAACCAAGAGGGTACAAAAGGCCTTGAAATAAATAGAAGCAAGAAAAATAAGGAAGTGCTCAGAATTCTGTCCAGTCGATGCATTTTTGAGACACACACAATCTTTCACCTTTTTTTGTGAATTGATTTTTTTTCTTCTAACTTGGAAACCATCTGTAAAAGCTATGTCCCTTTTGCCATGTTCCTCCACTGTCACATCAGACTGTGTTTAACATCTTTATGATGCTCTTATCAGGTATTTTTTGCATTGCTTGATTTCACAGCTTCTTTCATTCTCTTTCCCTATACCTACTTCTTGTTGCAGTCTGACCAGATGCATTACAGGCCCTGAAAACCCATTTGTTTGTTCCTTTGTTCCCTCTATTGTTTTTTGGGTTTGGTTTGTTTTCTCTTTCTCTCTGCATTTTGTTACAACTTTTGCCCCAAGCCTCTCATTCTCTAAATCCTTCTTTTCCACTATTGGAAAAAAAAAATCTACTCTCTGACTCTTATTCCAATATTTCAAGACCTGTCCCATGTTTTACACCTAATTTCTCTTCCCCCATACCCTAGCTGTCATTGCACTAAATCATTTTCATTCCTATTAATAGCACCTTCCAAACAGGATCCATGCTTTTGTTTGATTCTGTTCTCTTGCCTTCCATGTTCTTCAATTTGTCATTTCATTTCTTGTCTCTTCTGGCATATGCTTATTCCTGTTTCTTCATATTTACCTAACTTTCAGGTGTTAGAAAGAAAGATGATGGTAAAAATATCAGTGAGTAAAGGACATCACTGTTTCTATTGTCAGATTATCTGGTGCTGAAGCATTGACATACTGTACAAATGTCACAGAGTATAATCATAAATTTTCCTCTCCTCCCACCAAGCCTCAGAGAATTAGTATTGGGGATACCAGCTCAGAATCCTTATCTCTTCACCTATTACCTGTTTCTAAGCAGATTTGGAGTGCATCCTGGATCCAGGATTTTTTAGAAACATTGCAGAGGCTCAGCCAGCCCCTAGATTATAACCCTTTGCTACTCACCTGTGTGAGTACTAATGGCCAGGGGAAACCAGAGTGTATCAAGAGGGGGGTGACCCTGAAGAGCTTGAGAGGTGGTGTCTCCTCAATCTTTTCACTGAAAGGAAAGGCTCAGGTAGAAGCAAAAGTATACTGTGTGTCAATACCTGCCTGTGTGGCTCATATCCCATGCGAGGTTTTCACATCTATGACCACAGGACCCTCTCTCAGGAAGAAGGAATGATTGTCTACATCTGACAAAATGAGGTAAAAGCATTTTTGCAAATGAGCTTGCCAACTTAATGACAAAGCCTTTAAACAAGATTTTTCAAGGGATGAAGACCAAAGCCTGAAAGAAGTGGAACAATGGGGGGTAAGGAGTCTGGGTGACGACAAAATAAAGAAGGTTCTCAAACATTCCCTAAGAAAACAGCACAACTGGGGACTTATCTCAAGTGCCTGGACACAAACTCCTCCAACATGAGAAAGAAAGAAAGAAAAAAAAAAAAAGAAGAATTAGAAGTTGTGAGCAGTTGCAGGGTAGGAGAAGCATAGTGGGATAGCTCACATGACTGGAGCACTGCAATGGGTGGATACAGGTACTTTAGGAAGCACAGGTTGGGAATAGGAGGAAGAGAGATTATGCTCTATGCAGAAGAGCAGCTTGAATATATGGAGCTTTGCCATGAAATGGTCCACAAGCCAGTTGAGAGTTTATAGGTCAGGAAAAAGGGAGATTAATGAAGAAGCTGTTGTGATGGGTTTCTGCTACAGACCTCCTGATCAAGAGACAAAATAAGATGCAGCTTTCTTTAGATGACTGAAAGAAGCCTTGCAATCAGGAAGAAGATTAAATATATTGATTGGGCATGGAATTAGGAAAACTAAAACTCTGCTGCAATTGAAATTGGCAAGGAATGTGAATGGCAAAAATAAAGACTTCTGTAAGTGTATTGACAGGAAGACTAGAGGATCTTGTGAGGAGGATATGGAAGTGATTGCAGTGTTCAAAGCTTTGTTTGCCAAGGTCTTTACCGATAAGGTATTCCCTTCAGCTTTCCAGGTCTCTGTACCTAGTGGCGGAAGAGTTTGGGAGACTGAGGTACTGCCTATGGTAGGGAAAGATTAGTTAGGGTCAATTGACCAAATAAATTGATAATTCAGCAGTTCATGAGAACACGAGATACATCTGATGTCGATGAGGGAGCTTGGCCAAAGTCACCTTTCAAAAACTGGGTGACCAGGAGAGGTGCCTAGTGACTAGAGAATGGAAAGTGTCACATCGCTCTTCAAGAACAGTGAGAAAGAGGATCTGAGACATTAGAGGCTGGTCAGCCTCACTTCTGTCTCCTGGAAGATTATGGAGAAAATCTGCATATGGAAGTCATTCATAGGCACATGAATGACAAGAAAATGAATGGGAACAACCACAATGGAGTTTACAAAGGGAAAATCATGCCTGACCAGCCTCATTGTGCTCTCTGATGACTGGCTTGGTGGACAGGGGATGCTATTTGCCTTGACTTTACAATGACTTTTGGCGTGGTCTCCCATTGTATGTTTGATAAAGAGATGTGGACTGGATGCATAGACTACGAGATGGATGGAAAACTGGTTGGATCAGGAAGCTCAAAGGGTAATGAGTAGCAGTTTGAAATCCATTTGCCAGATAGTTACTAGAGGCTTTCCTCACAGGTGACTATTACAGCTGCTACCATTTAATATCTTCATTAGCTACCTGGATGACAGAATGAAATGCACCCTCAGCAAGTCTGTGGATTAAACCAAATTAAAAATGAAATTGATATGCTGAACAACAGGGCTGCTGTTCAGTGGGACTTTGACAGACTGGGCTGACAGAAACTCGTAAAGTTCAACAAAAGCAAATAGAAAGTCCTAAACCTGTGATGAAATATCCACATCCAGAAGTATCGTCTAGGGCTGACCGGATAGATATGTTTTGCAGAAAAAAAAAAAAAAAAAAAGAGATCCTGAAGTAACTAGTTGAACATCAATCAGCAGTGCAGCCTTGCAGCAGTAAAGGTTTATTGCATAGTTGGATGTATTAGTAAGAGCGTAGCCAGCAGATCAAGATCCTCTATATTTTACACTTGTGACCACATCTGGAGTACCTTGCCCAGTTTTGGTTTCTCACTACAGGAAAGGCAGTGACATTGGGGAGTAAATCCAGCAGAGGAACATCAAGATAGTAAGTTGCCCAAAAGCCTATGGAGATTTTTTTTAATAGATCATTAAATCTATGTTATTGGGGAGCTATATATAGCCAGGAACTTCTTTTCCACTCCAGATTCATTTACCACATATACTGTTTACGAGAAAGCATACTCTGATTTTTCATCTTTGCTCCAGAACCAGAGTACTCCTGAGATACTGAGACTGTACTTTGCCATGTCAATTAAATGTTGCCTGAAGTTGTCTTTCACTGCACCTGGCTGCCTTGGGCATGGATTGAGTACAGCAGTATAGCCTACCCAACAAATATGCTCAGCCTGGCACTTTCTAAGCATGATGTAGACACTTTAGACCTTATTTACAGTAAATCTGACAATCAGTAGTGTGGTAAGAAAGTCTGCTGCTTACGGGTTTAATGTGCTAAAGTACACTTGCAAATCAGCTTTAGTTCAACAATTTAGTTCAGAGATAACCTATGAAGCTCTGAAAAACATTAGTGCACAGGTAAAAAGCACGTGACAGTGACTCCTCAGCTCAGGACAGACAGGGAACTACTGGAGAGAGTCCAGCGGAGGACTATGAGGATGATTAGGGGACTGGAGCATCTCTCGTATGAGGAAAGGCTGAGAGAGCTGGGTCTGTTTAGCCTGGAGAAGACGGAGAGGGGGTCTCATCAATACTTATAGATATCTAAAGGGCGGGTGTCTAGAGGATGGGGCCAGACTCTTTTCAGTGGTGCCCAGCGACAGGACAAGGGGCAATGAGCACAAACTGGAACACAGGACGTTCCACCTGAATATGAGAAAAACTTCTTCACTGTGAGGGTGACCGAGCACTGGAACAGGCTGCCCAGAGAGGCTGTGGACTCTCCTTCTCTGGAGGTATTCAAAACCTGCCTGGATGCGATCCTGTGCAACCTGCTCTAGGTGACCCTGCTTTATCAGGGGGGTTGGGCTAGATGATCTCCAGAGGTCCCTTCCAACCCCTGCCATTCTGTGATTCTGTGACAGGCAAACTCCTTAGAGAGAATCTGTATATGGAGGCAAATAAGCAAGACTCTTTTTACTCCCAGTAAAAATTAGATCATGCTATATAGTGTATGTGGGTTCAAATTTTTGTTTTCAGAAGGTAAGCTACTTCTTGACTGAGGGAAAGAGAAAAAATACTAAAATGTTCATCTCACTTTTTATAACATGTCCAGTGGTCTGAAATGTATTAGCTGCACTCTGATCTCTGACTCTCACAGCTCTGAAGATAATTTTGTAAAGTTTGCTCAGGAATAGCTTAGATATTTTTTACATAGTACATCATTCCATGCTTGAGTGGAATACGCTGTGTCATATATCCGTATTGAGCCACTGTCCCTATAAACAGTTTGGTACAATCACTAATCACATATGCGTGTTTAATCCCACCTAAATTGCATACACATTTTCATGTGATTTTGTTAATTGCATCAAAGTTAGAACTCTGGGGAAATGTTTTACATACAAATGTTTGTCACTTATAGCCATGGTTCACACATGCACATGTACACATATGCCCATATGCTTTTGAGGTCGGTATGTGTGCAAAGAATAGTTAGTGACCTTTCTGTTTGTTAGGAGGGTTTCTTCCCTTCCCCTCTGATTCCTGCAGACTGTTCTCTCTTTCTCACAAAGTGTTCATGTTAAAAGATCACTCAGGTACTTGAAAATCTGGTTTCTCACTTTTGTCCAATGCCCTAACACCTATACAAGAGGGTCTGTATTTTCTAAACAGGCTACAAAAGAAAAAGGGGAGATTCCTAGTATCCCTATGGTCATAGGGATATTTTAAATGGACTTAAGAAAATAGAGAGGTGCCAAGTCACTTAACTATGCAAATCATGGTCTCTGAGAAAACAGACTGAATGGGATCAAATCATTGACCAAAAATCACTGATTCATATACAGACCGATTCCCCCCCCCCCTTTTTTTTGTTTAATTTATTTAGATTTTGATTTTTTTCTTAACCAGACTGAATTCTCCTATCTGACAGTTCTGGCAGCAGAACTGAAGGATAAGATAACTTGTGAGCAGCCAACTAAAGCTGCCATCATTTTGCATGAACAACGTTTCACACAGTCATGAATGAGAAGCTGAATGGAAAAGCATTATTTTAAAAAATACTCTTTAAAAATTCAACATTAGGAGCCTTTCACATATGAATGAAAAGGTAAGAGAGGGCAGGAGAAGAGAAATGAAAGTGTCTTAGAGGAAAGTGCAGTGAGAATCTCCTTTTCTCTACTGGATAGTTTTAGCACACTCCATGTAGTATAAGAAAACAATAGAAACCATCACAAAGAAGAAAAATGGATGCTTTCGCTACCCAGGTGAAGTACTTAGGGAAGACAGTCAGGATTAAGGGACAGTTGTATCTAGAGAGATTATAAAGTCTAATGAGAACACACAGCTCCCCAGAAAAGGGAAGAAGCCAGCTGCTAGAAAGTCTAGCTACATCCATTTAAACTCCACCCTAAAATACTGCCAGTCATACTATTGCAAACAGAAGTGAGAAAATTCTGCTGTTGGTGGCAATAAATAATGTAAGACACCTTGAAAGATTCTTTTTAAAATAATGTCTTGCATATTTTCTCTGGCACAAAAGCCTGTAGGAGCAACATAAGTTCTGTGCTAGGTTATTTCTCCTAGTGAACAAAAGCAAAATTGGAAAACCCTTTATCCTTTATCCATTGAAGTCACTGTATTCTTAGTTCTGATGTGTGACAATATAATGCATCTCTATACAGAAAACAGTTACACAACCAAAATTAAGTCAGTCATATGAGGATTATTGTTGCTAAACAACTAAGTGTAAGGACATATTTTGTCTTTCAGTTATAATATGTATGGCAGGTTTTCCATCCGGTGTCAATAGGAGGACAAACTGAACCTCCAATCCGTGATACCATCCTGTCCAATGTCCTGAAGCAATTCCCACACAGCACTATAGCTTCACTCGTCACAAAAGCTTTCAACAGAACTCGAGGCAATGGAAGTCTTTTATTAATAACTCGATGCTTCACTTTACCCTAATATTGCCTAAACTGTGGCAGCTCTGAGCGCTGAAATGTATGCTGCCATTTGCTATTACTCTGTGTACTTTTGGAAAGATAAACAATTTTAGGGGTAGAATGACAATAAATAAAATAGCAATTAATTTGTTAGGGTAATGCTTCAGAGGAAGGAAGGCCAAACTATATACAAAAAAGTCAGCTCTCTGTCCATCCATTCCTAGCTAAAAATGTATGTTTTACGTGCGTGTGTGTATATATATATATACACGTGTATGCACTTGTGTATATATTCACATACAGAGAAATAAAAGTATTTCAAAGAAGTAGTTTCAATTAATTGAAATAGTTGTAACAAGATTACTAGATAATTACTAATTACTAATTGATGAACTTCTGTTTCTGTTGAGTCATATCAACACTCTGAACAAGAGTCTTTTAGTACAGCTGATCTCACAAAATAATTTCAATTATTTTTTAGATTTCCATAGTAAAAATAAGACTTCATTGTTACAATGGAAGTAGTATCAGCCAGTAACATTAGTTTAAAAACTTAAATTTAATATTTCCTGAGTTTTGGAGCACTTGCCAATACAACCTGAATTTCTGTTAATGCAGATATTATTTTTTTAATGCAGAATTCATAATAGTACTCATTATTTGCTTCTCCGTGTCTTGCTAGGCCATTGTTTATATTATCTGTGGTAAGTGGTCTGCAGAGACCCAGCAAGTTAGGCACCTTTATTTTGCTGATGAATAGCAGAGAGGATTCACAAAATACTTTAATGTATATTACCTAGGAAGAAATGGTGTGTGATAGATATACTTGCTATGTGAAACGTATTTTCATTTTTACACTCAGATAGTACAAAATACAATCAGTGGTCTTTGTATTTTATTGATGATGGCTAATAAGAAAAAAGATAATGATTATGTTGGATAAGACTGTAAATGTTGCTGTTTTGAGAAGGGATTTAAAACATGCATTCAAATATATTGTAGGATTGTGATTACATTATCAGAATTACGATTAGTGTTGAAATACATTTAAACTGAAGAATTATTATTGTGTTAACTAAGGGTTTGCACTGATCATTGTCACTGATTTTTAAAGTAAATATATTAGTAGATCATGACTAAAATCCAAACCCTAAAATTCAGGCCAAATACTATTGATGTTTTTTATAAGCTCCTCTATAGAGGAATAGACTTTACTGAAGTAAGTAAAACAAGCAGGATTAGCTTCTTCACTGAAATGAAAATATATTTATTTTACTATGGAGCACATGAATTTTGCTGATACTTGATTATATAAGCAGCTGATCAAAAGGTTTGCCTATCATCTGCCCAGCCACCTAGCCTGCATCTAACTACAGTCATGACGGATATCAATAATTCTCAGGAGTTTATTATTGTTAATGTGATCTACTTAACAGGTGGCCAGGAATCGTAAAGTTCTGGTTTAAGTGTTCTGACAGATGAAGACAAGTTAAATAAAAGAATCTGCTCCATTAAGAAAATGGGTAATTTACAATGAATCATTATTATTTACCACCATGACTAAAAATCGGCATGACTCCTCTCATTAAACATGATCTTGGAACAATTGTTCAAGATAGTGTGTGGTTGCAAATCCAGAAACTATGCATTGCCTCAAAGACATTCCTTGGCCTTTCAACAATAAATAAAAACAGGTGAATCAATTGTATTTCTTTAGTTATGTATAACTGTTTAATGGACTTTAGCTGACAATTCATTACCCATGAAAATTATGAAGTATATTAATGACACTGATTTTTGAGTGCTCGTTAACGCAAGGAAGTTATCCTAGATTGAAGCAGACTATTAATTATAACAGCTATTTTTTAAACAACGCTACTTGTGACCCTACCTATTGTGGAACTGAATGTCACATTACAAGGACATGAAACCACTTTCAGCTATTTCTGAATAACTCCATCAGTAAACAAGCCCTTTTAGCCTATCTTCTACTTTGACAGATTGTCCAAGCTACAAATTTGGTCAATAAAAACAAAATGTTCTTTTTAAAAGTTAAAAAAAAAATCACAGCTAGCAAACACAATGTAACTTCTAAATAACTCCCTAGTTAGGTCTCTCTCTCTCCTCCTCCCACCCAAAATAAACAGATCAAGCTTGCAAGATGCTGACCAGTAATGAGAGATACTGCACATCCATCACACCCACTGCCTCAGGAGGAGGTAAGAGCACACACAGGTTTTTGCAAGACCATGTTCAAACTATGGATATAAAACTCAGAAACCTGAGGGGGTCAGCAAAGTACATGATGAGTATTTATCATTCCTAATACAGGTCCTGATTTTTAACCTGCCAAAAGTACACGGAATAAACACTAAAACACTGATTCCCAAAAACACCCAGGTGAAGTTTGTTCCCTGGAAGGGAAGCAGTCAAACAGACAATGTCCTCCTAGGAATATCTTATGATTGTGTTACACAGCAGCTTATGAGAAAATTTGAAAGTTGTCGGAAGGAATATTGTGTTATTACTCCCACCGGAACCAGAGCCGTTATTGTGCCATTGACCTGCTTCACTACTATATGTGTTTTACACTTATTAACTCTCATGGTGCTCCTCAACATTAAATTTAGACCACCTCCGAATGTTACCTAATCAATTTATTCATGTAAGTTACTTTAGATAAGCCTAGTCTTAATGTGCTGGGAGGCTCATTATGTGATCTCACATAATATTTCTTGTTGCATTCTACAGTGCTGCTGTTGTACATTTTCCCCCTCTAACATAAAATAGATCATGATATCCACACTTTATATGTATATAAAAACGTCTACTGTTTCCAATGACAAGTAGATTACACCTTCTCAAACTCAGAAAAAAATTAAGTAAAGGGAGAAAGGGAATAAATATTGCAAAGAATGCTAAAAAAAAAGCGTGCACCATTATTTTAATTAGTGTACAATAAGAATTTACTGCCCATTTTCCATTTAATTTAACTGTTTATATAATAGTCCTAGCTCTATAGCTTTGCATGAAGGACAGACACATGAATAGAAGAGGGAGAGGCAGTATATTAGAGACCTTCTTTAAATTCAGAAGAAGATTGGTTATCATATAGACATATTTAGCTTTATAAAATAAGCATGGCCAGAATTACTGAACTTGAATACATGAAGTGGGCTATTCAGATTCTGCAGCTCCAGTGGCTTAAGAAAATTCCAAGAGTACGTCCAAGGAAAACCTTGTCATTGGCCCAATTTTGCTTAGGAGAGAGCCGGAACTATTCAAGCCAGATGAACTGAGATAAATGGGACAACTGAAAGTGATTATGGTAGGCAGAATTTCAAAATAAGACTGAGGAAACATAATAGAAACTAAAAACTTGTGACCTTGAACCCCCCTTGGTGTGTATTTTCTTGAGAGACATTATCAAGTTTTAAATGCAAAAACTTAGATTTAAAAGTAATTTTACAATATCTACCATTAAGACAACTGTTTTCATAACTATTTTTGTATTTTAATAGAAAAAAGGTTGTTACCAACTCATGTTTTATTTCATGTATTTAAACATAGCCCTGTGATATTTTGCAACTAGAAACACTGCAGTCATGCCAATGCACAAGGAGAACCTAGAAAATGCGAACCATTAAAAACAGCCCTAAACCCCATTCATTCAGAGCCAGAAGAGTGAAACACCAAAGCAAACAAACAGCATCAATGGTGAAAATACACGAAAATATGAAATATTAAATTGCCCTATGTTTTCGTAATCTGAGGTATCATAAGCAACACAGATAAGGATTTTTTTAAGAATATATGACTTTAATTGACTTTGTCCCTTTAATGATAAATTTACAATGAAAATGACATGTCCACCATAATTTTGAAATACAACATAGCTACCACCAATTTGCTGCAAATGCCTTTGCATTATATTTGTTGTGGCAGAGGAGTAAACTTGACAAAAATAAATTCTTATACACATCCACCCTTGTGGTATTAACAGCAAGATGAAGTATTTCAAATTAAATAAATTAGGATAAATAATATAAAATAATATAAACATTCCTCCTGTATCTCCTCAAGCAAGATTTTCCTCAGCACACTGTCTAATACATCAACCTTTATTAAAAAAAAAAAAAAAAAAAAAAAAGAAGAAGAAACAAGATCTGTTTATTGAGAATGAGGCAAAAGAATGCAATTGACATTGGCCTGATATT
The DNA here is from genome assembly GCF_028858705.1 of Grus americana. Classification (NCBI taxonomy): domain Eukaryota; kingdom Metazoa; phylum Chordata; class Aves; order Gruiformes; family Gruidae; genus Grus; species Grus americana. Next base: position 63,194,679 of record NC_072853.1, read on the forward strand.
TTACCTCTTGTTGATTGGGGTAATAACTTTTCCTAAACTCCAGTATCGATGTCAATCCACCCCCAGAACTCTGAGACCATTTGTATTGGGAAGAGTACACACAGCTAATAAATGCACAGCACCCGTGCAACTTCTGGTGCATTTGCTGATCCTCTGAGGCCCCTATTCCAAAGGCTGTCAAAGAAGCTAGTGGCAGCTCCTCCGATACTTGCCACGGACAGGTCAAGTGGAGATGGTTTTATTTAATTTGGAAGAGGAAGAGTTTGTTCTGCCATCTCTTCATGCTCCCACAATGTGTACTCAAGCATTAGTGGACAAATACATCAAATAAATATCAGATAAAAGCACCCAAAATACGCTCAGTAATACAAAGAAAGGATATATTTTAGGGTATGGTCAGAGAAGATATTCAAAGCCTCCATTGTTGCTTCTAGAAATGTCAGGACAATTCAGAAATGTCAGTTCCTTTACCGGTTTCCAGATTGTAATTGAAGGATCATGTAGCTCTCTCGCTCTTTCTCTCTCTTTCTCTCTCTCTCTAAATAGGTCTATAAAGATCAGCTGGAAAGTGCAGACAGAATTGTTCACTGGTTAGCTTTACTTAGAGCTACAGGGTATATATGTGCTTTGTTTTGTCTTACTGATCAATCTAGCTTACATTTTTAGCACACACAAACAAAAATCAGGAAAAAGAAAAAGTCGATGAAAAACACGAACAACACAAAACAAATAAGGTTCCAATCGTGCAAATTTTGCTTCACTGGATAAAGCACTTCTTGACACAGTAATGTCCAGAATCCCCCTCCCCCAGAAAAATACAGGACTGAGACTGAAGCCATTCTTTTTTTTTCTTTTTTTCTTTTTTTTTCCTTTTTTTTTTTCTTTTTTTCCTTAAGGCTATACAACACAAAGAAATAAAGCATGGAAAGAACACCTCATTGGGCTGAACACTTCATTCTTCTGGCTCTGGAGCAAGCCTTTGACAAAGCGATTGTGTGGTCCGAGTTATTTGTCTCATTGGGACAATAACAAGAGAAAGAAAAAGAGGAAAAAATTAAAGAGAGGAAAAAAATAAAGAAGAATAAGAAAGTCAATGATCCCAACAATAAAATCCGAAATTGACTTTACAATCACAGGTACAAATTGCTCAGGTCGATAATTTCATTTCTCCTAAAGATCACTGTCGTCTAAAACTAATTAGAGGCGCAGGTTCCCGAGGAATTGTCAATATTGAAAGCAAATGTTGGAGTTTAGAAGGTTATCATTCTTCTACCGTGACAGTCTGACGGGGTGACTGGAAATATTGTCATGTGCTGCCAAGTTCAGGGTGTCGTTAACGATGGAATCCTTGCTCCGGCTCATGGATCTGTCTCCTATTTGGCCTTCTTTTATAGTGGAAAGACTAAGAAGCCAGAAAAGGTTGAATATTTCCACCCTCCCATGAGGTTACCCCTTTCCAGTTTGAGATGCACTTTGTCTTCTCTTTCCATGTGGAGCAAGACCCCATTGCTGGCTGCTTCTCTGGTGACATCCTGATCCCCTGCAAAAGCTGAAATCACTGGGTAGCCGTTTTGCATTAAACTTACCTAAAAAGTGCAAAGAGAGAGAATCTTGAGTTTTCTCAATACTCTCAATGGCTTTTTTGCCCTGTGCAAATCATTCAACTTTTGTGCAGGTTAGAAAGAGGGTTGAATTAAACTAAGGCAATGGGTGATTTCTGTCATGCATACAGACCCCTTTAATTAAAATAACCTACAGTCTCGCTCTTTACTTGCTAGTTTTGTAAATGCACCTTAGTGTCTAGAAATGAGCATTTAAAAAAAAGGAAAAACAGTATTTTCTTTAGATCACAACCCACCTGGATGGTTTGTCTGTTATAGACCTTGACCACGTGGAAACTGAAACTATATATCCCTTTTCTTGGTGCTACAAATATACTGGAAGCAAGATCAAAATGGTTGCCAATATTAACTAATACCTGGAAAGTAAACAAACAAAAGAAAACAAAAAAAGGAGAGAAAGAGAGAAAGAGAGAAATCAGACCCCATCTTAGAAAAGCGCCAGTGAAAATCTGACATGAGCTCTATGATGGATATAAAGCCTAGTCAAAATAGCATTTGCAGCACAATTAAAAGTGCACTGCAGGGGAAAGAGGCCAAGTTACAGAGGCATTTAAAAAGCACCACAGTTCATAAAACGATTTAGTTACGCAAAACTGATCGCCAAAGCCTGTTAGATGAAGTGCAAATGTCCACACTGCACTGTCAATAAAGCAAAGGTGGCTGAAACGGGGGTGGGGTGTAGGTGGAGGGAAGGAAAGGAGGGAGGGGAAAGAAGCGAGGGAAAAAAAACTAACCTGAAACTCATCAACTCATAATGCAAATGTATGGGGTTTAGCTAGCACTCCTGAAATCAGACCTGCCCTCGAGTTTCATACGGTATAGAACTAAAATCGTACTGCAGAATGGGGCGAGGGAGGAGGGAGGATGCTCAGCAACAGCAACATCTGCCACCTCATGCCTCCCTGTCTCTCTGGTGGGCTACGTCGGCTGGCCTGCACCGTGGAGGGGGAGCCTGCTCCTCCTCCCCGACAGCAATCTTAATTTAGCATATATTTCAATGTCTTTTGAAACAATGAAAAAAAAAAAAAAAGAAAAAGAGTTGAGCGTTCCGGCAGATGTGCGAAGCCTCACTGGGAAGCGGCGGCCGCATCCCGCCCCCGCAGAGGCTGGCGGTGCGGAGCCCGCCGATTTGACGGGGAACCGGCCTCGGCTCATCCGCTCGCTCCCTTTCCAGGCTCCAGCGACGGGCAGCCTAATTTGGCTCAAGAGGCACGGGTAACGAGTGGAGAAAAACCCGCGGGCCCGTGGCGATCCCGTGCGGCGAGCGGGTTAGCCCGAGCCGGCTGCTCCGCCGTGCCCGCCCCCAGGGCGCCCCGGCCACGCTCAGCTTTGCGGGCTATAACCTCTGTCTTAATGAGGAAAAATACAAAGCAGGAGGAAACAAAACCAACACCCCTTAATTTCCGACTCTTTCCTCCCAAATCGCCAAACGGTATTGTTCCAAGAAAGAAAAAAAAAAAACCCAAGAATCCTTTATTGTGGAAGCATCAAGGGAAGAATGCCTTCAAACTCCTGAGAACTGAGCATTGCGGGGTAAAGCGTCTAAAGTACGCTATATATGAAACAAGCTCTTTTTTTTTTTTCCTCTACTGATCTGACTTTATGAGATCTTGTACGCGAGGAATAGCTGTGCAAACTCATTAGGAGGGAAAGGTAAGACAGATGAACGACAGGCGAACAGACAGATGAAAAAACCCCAAAAACAAAAACACAGAAAAAAGAGTTTGCGTGTGCTAATTTTGGCTGACTCTGCAAAACTACATCAGGAGTCAGAGGCGGTAGAAAAAAAGTAAATTTCATCGCAAAAATCAAGCGGAAGGATGGGGCATGGGCTCCAGGAGGCAAGCAGTGCGACGGGCAAGGGGCAGGATGACCAGGTCGGGCTGTCCGCTGCTCTGCCCGACGTATGCCGTGCAGCATAGCACCGCTCCGTTATAACCCACTGGGGACATCGTTCGCCTCGTTTGATAACGCGGGAAACACCTTCTTCTTCCTCAACCCTCCCTCCCCCCGAGAGATGCTGTAACATTGCCAAATGCGCTCGGAACAGGCATATCCGGCGACTCCCCAGCTGTAAATCTCTGTCCTCCTCTTGCCCTGAAAATGAGCATTTACGACGGAGCATCCAAGGAGGATGAGCACCTTTCCCCTCGGGTCGTCTCTGACTGCCCGGGTCAATCCTCGGCTGCAAGGCGCCCCGCAAGCGTCCGAGGCACAAACTGACACGTTAAAGCCCTCTCTGTACTAGCGACGGGACCGGACAAGTCAGCGCCCCCCGCTTACCACACCACCACCACCCCAGGAAAGCCCCGCAGCCACCTAAAAGAACTTCCCAAACTCTTTCTGGGGAGTTGAACTATGAAATTGCTTTTGAGCGGGTGAGTGAGAAATAAAAGATGGAAGGGGAGCAAGGACGAAAATAAGAGTGCAGTCACGGGGGGCTAGGGGCGGGGATGCCCGCGCAGGGAGGCGAGGGGCCGTCCGGCGCGGGGTGGGGGGCAGCGAAGGCAAAGCAGACGGCGGCTGACCTGGTCGAAGTAGATGGTCATGGTGCGGTTGCTCATCTCTGAGGGCTCGTGGTTGGTGCTGCGGGTGGCCGAGAAGGCCACCTTGGCGCTGCCCGAGCGCACCGAGATCCCCAGGGAGGAGGTGATGGCGCCGTCGGCCGAGGGGCTGGAGTCGCATACCACCAGGCACTTCCCCTCCAGGACGATGGGCTCCGTGTCGTTCTGCGCCCGCACCGGGCACCCGGCGGGCAGCAGCAGCAGCAGCAGCGGCAGCGCCGCCGCCAGGCAGCAGCAGCAGCCGCCCGCCGGCTCCGGCAGCGCCCCCCGCCGCCGGCGCCCCATGCCCAGCGCCGGACCGCCGCCGCTCCGGCTCGCCGCCGCCATGCGGGCGGCCGCGGGGAGGCGGAGGGGGCTGCGCGCCTGCTGCCGCCGCGGCGCCCTGCGGCCAGCGCTCTGCGGGACGGCGGCTGGGCAGCGGCGGCTGGGGCCGCGCCTTCCTCCCCTTCTCCTCCTCCGCCTCCTCCTCCTCCTCCTCCTCCGCGCGGGGAGAAGTAGCCTCCTCAGAGGGTGGGCGGCGCGCAGCAGCCTGGCAAGGGCAAAGGCGGCGGTGAAGCAGAGCAGGCGGGCAGGCAGGAGCCGGGCACCGCGCCGACCGGCAGCACACCGCGGGCGCGGGCTCCCCCCTCCCCGCCCCGGGCGCCCCAGCCGGCACTACAGGTCTGCCCGGCGTCTCCTCGCGTCTTCTCTTTCTCCCGTCCCCCAGCAGCGGGGGGTTCCGGAGCCCCAGCGGTACTTGGAGGCGGGAGGGGGGCAACGCGGCAGATTTCGTCCCTGAGCCCACTGTGGACGACCCTGCGGATGCCACGGACAATACCTTTCCACCCCTACAACCGACGGGGGCTCCAAAACCCGGCTAGTTCCCACGGCCCCACTTTTTACTACATCTACGAGCCGGGTTTATGTCGGTCTTCTAATGCCCTAGCCGCTACGGAAGGAGATTTTATTATGACTGGTTTTTATGCTCGCTCTCCCCCTCGCTGGAGCTGCCCCTCCATCCATAGGGTTCGCGGACGGCCGGGGCGCCCCCGAGCACGCGCCCCCGCCGCGGCACTGCCCCAGCCGGGCTCTGGGAGCCTCCGCCGCCCTCCTCCCCGCCCGGGGGGCTGCTGCGCTCGGGCACCGGCTTGTACCTCCCAACCCTTTGTCCCCCAGGGCAGGCTACCCTAGCTGGCGCCGATCCCGGCGGCTCCCTGAACTCTCGGGAAGGAAGCGGCCGGCTCAGACATTCCCCGGCTCTCACCCCGTCATGCACACATATAGCAGGAGGCAAAACCTCACCCGGCGTCTCCCTGGGAAGTTGCATCTCAGTTTTCCCCGCTCACCAGAACACCCTGAGATGTCACTTCAGGGAGATCCCCCCCCTCTGCACTTCCCCCGAGACATCTCTCCCGCTGCCCTAATCCCGCATCTTGTTATTGCTCGAATTTTGCAAAAGGAACAGCCGGCGGAGAGGGGAACGGCTTTTTTACCTGGGAGGTCCATGATGGGAGAGGAAGGCTGGCTAGGTAGCTCGTCCGTGAACTTGTATTGCTTAGAGAAAATGAGCCGAGATTGCGCTGGCAGAAAGAAAAGGAAACAGGAGTCGCCTCTTTCTCTCCCGCCCATTGCCAATAATCTCCCCCCCACCCACCCCCCCGCAGCCGCTACCACCACCACCCCACTTCCTCCCTCCTCCCCTCTTCGCGCGCACACACACACACACACTCGCACCCGGCAGGGATTCAGACGCCGGGAGCGAAGCTGAACGTGGCTCCGGCACCCCCCGCGCCCCCACATCCCACCCCCTGCCCGGCCAGGCACCCCGCTCCCTGGACCCGCACCCCCGCCCTGCACGCCGGCACACGGCGGGCAGCCGCGACGGGGCGCGGGGCTCCCACTGGGACAGCCTCTCCTGGGCAGGTTGTCACCGGTGGCAGGGAAAAGCCGTACCCCCTCGTCTGCCATAATTTCCACTTAAACCCGTCGGGCTGAGTCGCCCCTGTACAAACATGCTACGACACGTTAGCGCTTACGGGCCACTACTGCGGCCGAACGGAGCACCTTCACTAACTGGAACATATTTGGAATTCTTAGACTTTAATAATGATGATGATAAAAAATCCTTAAAAAGGACACGTTGTTTGGGGCACTTCAGGCAGTAAGGCTGCGCACCGCACCCCGAAAAGGCCGCGTTCCAGTGCTCGCACTCCCGCACCCCAGCACCCCGCGCTCGGCGGTGGGTCCCCCTTCAGTAAACCGTTTCTTCCCCAGGGCGGCTCCGCTCCCAGACCCGCAGCCGCTCCCCGACCCGCTCCCTGACTGGGACCCAGTCCCCGACCCGCGCCCGCTCCCGGCCCGTTCCCGGACCCGCACCCAGTCCCCGACCCACGCCCGCTCCCGGCCCGTTCTCGGGCAGGCACCCAGTCCCCGACCCGCACCCGCTCCCGGCCCGTTCCCGGACCCGCACCCGGTCCCCGACCCGCACCCGCTCCCGGCCCGTTCCCGGACCCGCACCCGCTCCCGGATCGGGACCCGCTCCCGGCTCCGCCCGCGGCCCCGCGCCAAGCGCGGGCACGGGGCGCCACCTGGCGGCGGCGCGGGGCGGCGCGCCTTGGGCGAGGCGGGCCGGGCCGGTCTGGACCACGGGGCCGCCGCCGGGAGGGAAGGAGGGAGGGAGGGTCGCACCCCGGCAAGGGTGGGAGGGAAAAATCCCAAAGGGCAGAGCGTTAGGCCGAGGAACTGAACGGCCGCTTCCACTCTCGCTGCCTGCAGGGCCCGAGCGCGCTTCGCTCGCGGGTCCCTCCTGCCTTACGGAGCGGTAATGATGATGTATGTCACAGTCAAGGTTATCATCAGATATTACCGGCTGCAAATGTTTAGTGTGTCTCAGCTTGTGTGGTTGCTGCTGAGAGGTTAGCGGCAATGCGAGGGAGGGTAAGGCAATGAAGTGTTGTGAAAAAGCGTTGCATTTCAATGCATTTCTCTCCGTTGCAAATTGGTTTTCTGGTTGCATATGGCATTTTCCTAGGGATCCTGATACTCAGACTTCAGCATCTGAAAGAAATGTGTCAGAAAACTGCATATAAATCCAAATGGTAGTTCTCGATATGGAGAAAAAAATTGCAGGTGTATCTCAATAGTAAAATTACAATCTCATCTATGAATGAGCACTCCTCTGTTTCAATCTTGTGGTATAAGCACAAGTAAGGAACCCCTGCGGGTGTCTGCCTGATGATTTGCATGGAGAAATTAATCATGCCTTGAAATCGCAGCTAAGCAGTGTGCAGGGAATTCCTAACCTATAGCTCCTTATTTCAAATGAGAATTTTATACTAAGCCTGAAATACTTGTGTTTAATGGTCTTTTTCCTGAGTTCAAGTATGGATGGATGAGACTAGAAAGCTGAAAAGTGTAGTGGATTAAAAGTATCAGAAATCAGAGCAGGAACCAGCACCTTTTCTGCAAGACAGTGAAAAGGACCACAGAAATTCCTCTAGAAATCATCAACACTCAATCTTGCATGGGTCTGGTACACTGGGGAGCTGCTATTATTTCTCTTTAGATCAGACTACTCATTGATTATGACTTTGTTGTATAAACAAGGAATGAAAGCAAGGAAAGAAAAGATTTGCTCCTTGTTTTATATGACTTACAACATTAGGCTCAGTGGTGAGGGAATGATGGCACGTCATCACTTCTGCCTGCTGCTTTCAAGAAAGATGAGCATAAGAGCTAAAGGGAACTGAAAAGCCCTTAAATCCAATGTGCATCCACAGAAAAACAGATGAAATCTTGCCTCTCTTCTAATGCAAGGGATGAATCCCATACATACAGAAACCCTCTTCTCCTTAGATGGCTAACTAGGAGAAGAACTATCAGTACAAATCAGTACAGCATGAATGAAAAAAGGGAATAAGAAGATGAGAATATTTATTTTTAATAAAATTTCTAATTATATGACCTTTGCAGTGTTTATTAGAAAACAGTTCCACATATTACTTCTAATTAAATACTGTCCTTAATGGGATAAACCTACAGCCTTTATGGAGTTATGTAGCTGATGGAAGTATTTCTGCATCTTTCCTTTCTTTCGTGAATGGCAAGGCTGAAAATGCAGATTTTGAAATTGTTAACATAGGGAAATGCAGTTCACTCATCTGTGGAATGACTTCAGAAAGTGTAGCTTCTGAAGTGAATGAGTGCCATTTTTCATTACTTTGCCAAGACTGTTAGGAATACAAACATTTCTACTAGGGACGTGTTGAACTTGACGGTGTGGGAATTCCACAAGAAATAAACCCGCTCATTTCTTTGGAGCCTTCCCTAAGCTAGCACTCACCTTGAACTCATTTAAGCCAACAGCTTCAAGGGGAAAAGCTTTTTGTCTCATCTACTAAATCAAGTTATCAACAAAAAGGTATTTTGATCAGCAGCTCCCAAGTGTTTCCCATACATTATTTACATTAATGCCTAACAAAATGGGAGACTTCTTTCCCAAAGAAAATACTTCCATATTTGTTCCTGAAATTATTTCACAGATATTTGCATGTATTATCTGGATGTTACATATACTAATACAGAGAAAGAAGAAATGTTCATTTGATGTGAAACATATTTCTGTCTACCCCTAATATTAGGACAAGTTTGTGACAGGGACACAAAAACACTCCCATGATCAGCCAAGGTGCAGCAGACTGAATCCTCATTTATCAAATAGGCTACCATTTAAATCGCTAAAGATAGTCCCCATGGATGATTCCATGGGGAACCATTCTATGATTCTATGATTCTATTCTATGAACCATTCTATGTTTCTATTCCATGATTCTGTGATTATGTGGTCTTTAAAAAACTATTTTGCTGTAAATTGTAAGCAAATAGGATTTAATACATTTGATTCTTTTTTCTTTACAAGCATACCTTTGAAATTTAATCTACTGACAGAGGAAGTGTAGTCTTCTGTACCTACCCAGTGATGACCTCCATATTAACCACAAGTTGTGGTTCAATCAACCAATGTATATCCATCCTCTGTGTGAGCAGCCCCTATTAAATTTGATCATCAGTGTGACTAACAGAATGCTTTCTAAATTCAAATCACTAGTTCATTCTCTATTCTGTTGGGACAGCAGGGCAGATTACCTTATAGCTACCAGCTATGGCAAAGAATATATAACTCTCTGTTGATGACATGCACAACATTCTCAAGTATACATGCCACAGAAAAAAATACCTAATAAATTAGAGTTCATTCACAGAGATACTTAAACTTCTTTTCTAGCTTCTGAGTCTTACTGTTTCACATATCAACCAAGGCAGCTGTATTTTCTCCTGCAAAGGAAGATTCATCATAAGTGGTCAGTTCTCAATTGCAAAGGGCCTCCCCTCATAGGAAGGTCAGGAATACAGATGGAAGATTTTGCATGACCCATCTTCACATGGAATATCATGTCTGATATAATTTCAGAAATATTTGCATGAGATTTTAGACATTGAAAGAAATATGTGTAATTCCTCAAGAACATTTTATTTGTTCATGTAAAAATATCAGAACAACCCAAGACAGTAGTCTGGTTTGGAACATAAAACTTTATTTTCTTCCATAAAATATCTTTGATTTCTAGTGATTTATTAAATAAATAGTGAGAGCATGATATAACAAAAAAGAATAAGACATTAGAATACTTTATTGCAATAGAATTCATCATAGAGCTCTGATTTAATACTATTTAATAACATATTGGATCTCTGAATGTTGCATCTCAGCATTCAGTTACTTTGATAATACTACTTTTTCTGCATGTGTGCAAACTTATTGAACCATTGCCAAAGCTTGTCTTCAATATATTTTTCGTGTGACAATTGTTTTATTAAAATATTGTTAAATACAACCTTGTACACCCCACAGAGATGAAACAGACATGAAATACTGCATAACTTTGTAATGATACCAGATCTTTTACATATGGTTGTACAGTGGTATTTAAATGCACTCTTCTAAAACAAGTTTGTAATGCCACTACCTTACGTACTCTACCAGAAACATTTGACAAATAGCCCCTGCAATGAAATGGCTAGCACTTAGCAACATGCCACTGTACTCTGTTTAATCCCTCTCATTCCATGGGATTTCAGCTCCAGGAGGAGAAGGGATTAATATTTTTTAAGAGGGAAGTTATTTTGCAGTGCCTTTTTTCTAATGTCATGTTCTGAGTCTGTCATCGACCTCTGTGACCAACACATTTTCAGACCATTCAAGTTTGCTTGGGAGAATTTAGAGATGAAGATGTTGTATCATTAGGGAAAAAAAAATGGTGCAGAGAGCTTGTTCTTTCTAAATATATACCAATCAGAAATGTTCAGACAATGTGTATGCAGTCACCTATGCGGTCTGCATGTTCAACACTTACGTCCAGATTCCAAAATCTGGTGCATCCTCAGAACAAACTCTGTTCTACAATGATGTTTAGCAGCTCTGCTATTCTCTGATTTCCTTCTTCACAGAATAACAGCTTTTAACTGGATGAATGATGACAGCAACCCAACATGCCTTCCAAAGACTGAATATTTTTTTTGTGTAAAAAGAAAAGACACTTGGGAGAAATGTTTACCAAAATACCAGCCAGGCATGGGGCTTGGCCAGTACAAATACTTATTTCTTTTATATGTAGCACTCAGCATTGCTTGTGTGCCTCAGTTTGGGGTATGCACTTTCCACTCATACAAACTCAAAACTTGATCTTTTAAATAAGGAAAGCATATTTTTAAAATATAAGTCCTAACTAACAGAATTAAAGACTTCTTCATTTATTCTCTTGCATCTGCAAAAATGTATGCACCACCTAATATCCTCTGTCTCAGCCACTCAACTGAATTCAGAGACTGAAGACTTTAAATGAAATTTCTAATCAAGAAGTTTCTATAAACATAGCATGTTTGCAAGTTTCCTTTCAGGAAATCCCTTCAGCATCATAGCCAATATATAAAAAGTTCTTTGAAGTTTATATATGTTAAATATTATATATATTATAGATATTATATATTGTAGATATATTACATATAATATCCTATAGATATTGCATATCTTATAATATATAGATAGGTATTATGTAAATATTAGATACTATACGTATATACTAGGTACATATAGATAATATGTGTCAGTTCCATGTGAAAGTTGGGAAGAACTAGTGGTTTTTGACTATATTTTTTGCATTGACTTGCTTGCTACAGGTGAGATGTTACTATGTTGTGTCACACAAATGCAAAATTTAAAACTGAGATATGGACTCTTTATTTTCAGAAGAGAGAATCTTAAAACGGGACTTTGAAATACAACAAAGAGATGCCACAGCCTTCAATTGCATTACCTAGCTTCTCTAGTTCATTCAGCTAGATCTCAAAGCAGGCCTTCCAGTTCTAATTGGAAAACAAAGTTATACCAAATTGCATGTTTTTTCTGATGCATGATAATTTGTATTAGCAGAGAAGACTCTGACATTTCTGAAAACAATCCACAGAAATAAAAATATATGGCATAGATAGAAGATCATATTATTAATACTGTCATTTAGTTAGTTCCGAGTTTAGCATTTCAGAATACAAAATCAGGTTTGAAAAGCAATGCTGTAGAAGACTGTCTCTTTAATGACATACACAGAAGGAAATCTATAATTCCTTTGTTCATACATTTCTTTGCCTCAGTTTTTTGCTGCTTCATTTTTTGATTCTGCTTGAAAGAGCCATACTTTTTTTTTTGAGAAAGCAACTGCTCTGTAAACAGGCCTCTATGTTGTCTCAAGTTGCATACTCACAAAATAGGAATATAAAAAGGACTACTTGCTTTGGAAATCTTATCCATTATACAGAGCAGTAGCCACTCTGGTATGGAGCAAACCCAGCTAGGTTCAGTTTTTTCAAAATTATGTTCTCTTTTGAAATAAATAAATCTGTGATGCAACCAAGAGACTATTTATAGCTTTTAGAGAATTAAAACAGATGTAATTGGTTACCTTTACATGTTCATTCCACCTCAGCACATGGCTGCTGAGAACTCTACTGACATTTGAGAGACCCCAAAGATTTGAGTCTTAGTTACCCTCATTGGGTAATGAAAAAGAACTTTGATTGTTGATGATTCAGTCATGTGTATTTCTTTCAGGTTTTACTTGTGTAATGTTTTTTCACTTTTCCTCCACCAGAGTTCACTATTTTCACCAATAATTAGACTAATGTATCTGAATATAGGCACATGGGACTGTACATTTAGCAGGTTACTCCAAAGAATGCGTGAATAGTGGCATCCCAACATACCAAAACATCACTTTTTCAGTGGGATTTGCTGTTAGACGTTTTTAAGAAAATGCTGCCACTCTGGCTGTATAGCTTCATTTATTTGAAATGGAGAAGACTGGAATTCCTCATCCAAAGAACGCTTCCAATCTGATCCCAGCCTATGAAAGAGATATTTCTTGTAAGGTTAGTGTATGAGAAAATCCAAAGTAGCCAGTTGTTGAAATGTTGAATAGCTGTAGAAATGTTGTCTAGGATGCAGAAAGGTTTACATCCATCCAAGAGTTTACATCCTTGATGTGAATTACAGATACATCACTTCAGTCACAGCTCTGTGCTGCTGTAGGTTTCAGCTCCACCGCTTACAAGAAAATTTCATACCCCTTTAGCTTTCTCAAGTCTGTGAAGACTTCTGTTCTTGTCTCGTTAGAAATAGTTCTGAATAGCAATCTTTGTCTCCTTTGAAACCACCAGGAAACACATAGCCAGTCCAGATCCAGTCATTGTGCATCAGTACAGAATTACATTGTTATCTTCCAGAATCTAAAGCCTTTATCAAAAAAAGGGGTTACTTGTTATGACTGTAGAGATTTGCCTCACAAACCATGGCAACAGATGTAATGGCAGCTCTCTGCTACTTTTAAACAATTGCCTTGTGAGGTATGACCTATTCCAGTTATCTTAGTGGCTGCTAAATTGGATGTCCCTGAGAACACTTGTGACATGTCAGTTCTTCCCTCAGTCCTCATCAAAGCAGGTAGGAAATGAGATGGAACTTTACCTGTTGAACACTTGCACAATCTGCTGTGAATGAAAGCTCGTTTGGGCTGGATAAGGGCATCTGGGAACACTGGTATTTGTCTCTCCTTACAACTAGGGACTCAAAGCCAGAGTCCAGTAAAGGTCTGAGATTGTCAAGGGAATAGAGAGGAGAAACCACTAAGGAGAAGCTAGTGTGTTTGATGTTAAAGTAATGGAGAGCCAAGCCCAAGGGCCTGAGGAGTGTATGTCAGCATGTCTGGAATAGTTATCAGCGTTACTTTTAACAGCTTAATTGGAAGAAGAATTGAAAAGTAATTTTCTGTCCTGAACTAAACCTTTGGCATATATGTTGCTGTTTAGTCATTTCCTGTTCTCCTAAGAAGTATTGCTACAGGTGAGAGAGATGTTTTTGTAAGGTAACTTGTTGAACTGTTTTGAAGGATCTTTAGATGTGCTTGTACCATACCTCTAGGAAAACACATACACCTCTGATCACGGAATCACAGAATCACAGAATCAATCATAGAATCATAGAATCATAGAATGGTTTGGGTTGGAAGGGACTTCAAAGACCATCTAGTTCCAACCTCCCTGTCATGGGCACGGTCACCCTCCACTAGACTGATCACACTGTTTGATTTAGGCCAAACTCCCAGAGTAGTAGACCCAGGTAATTTTTCATTGTAAAGGGGCTCACATGGCCTGATCTGTGCCTGTCCCAAACACTCAACATCCAACATATTCTATTGCATGTGGCTGCACAGAAAAAATGTGGCATCTGAAGACACAGACAAAAAGAAGTGACACGTAAGAAGTCATTCCCATCACCTTGTACTTTTCCTTCCAGGGAATTGTTGAAACACTCAGTACAAGAAAACAACTGTAAAATTTCAGACATTTACATTAGGGACTTTGAGGCAGACTTAGCATTTCCAATTCTAATATTGAGGCCTTCACAAGGGATTTCACATCTGAAGCTTTTTCAATGCATTGGACTGAATGACACTAAATTCAATTACTTTAAATTAAAGAAAAACAATGAATCAGAGTTCTGATAAACTTTTGCCAAATGCAAGAACAGTAAGTGTTTTTAAAATAAAATAAATTTCACATTACAAATAATTCCTTTAAGTAGCAATTGGCATATATATATATTTTATATACATTATATAATATATATGTGTTAGGGAAATCAACGTACAGATAACCTGAACTGAAAGTCTCCGGCCTACAAAGATTTAGCCTGTGTTTTACTTGAGGCACATAAATAGTCCCAATGTTCTTTGCTCTCTATGTACATAAACCTTTGTAGGCCTGGAGCCACAGCACAGGGGAAAAAAATACCAAAAGTGTTTGGTAGCATTTCTTTTCATGACTTTGTGCTTGTGATGCTCTTCAATCAGTATCATTGTTACTTTATTATGCTTTGTCATTGTGATGACAATAAGTATTTCAGTGCAACTCTGTAGAGAGTGTTGTGCCACGGACGTATCTTTCAGATGTCAGCTCTGTTCTGTAAAAAGGCAGAAACCAATTCTGGAGGTAGGTTTTGCAATGACTGCAAAGCAGCTGGCATCTCTGTAACTGTCACTTTTCAAGCTCTGCTTAAACATCGCATGTGCCAATGGCAAATGCGTTTAAGCTACTTACATACTTTTATCTGTGTACAACTTTCCACCAAAGTAAGGCAAAACAAAACGGCTGTTTCTGTTTGGAGGTATGACTGAGAACATAGCAATGCAATCATGCTTGAGGTTATCAGCTTTCAAAGAGAAGACAGAGACCCAGGTTACGAGTACTGAGATGTCAGCTCTGAGCAAAGCACTGAGCACGTGTATCTCATTTTCCAGTGTTCTGTGGCATGGTGACTATGACAAGCCCTCACTTTTCCAAAATCATGATGTTAAGCTTCCTCACAGTTACTGCCAAACAAGGATTGTACAAAAAAATTTCCAGGTATGATGATAGTGGGTAGGATTTTCTTCATGGAAGAGCACCAATAACAATGTATCTAAGGTAGTGTCTCTCTATGCATTATGTATACATACAGTATAGATTTATTATTTTTTCTCTCAGTGGCTCTACTTTTTTCTGTTTTGTAACACCTTGATGACATTTTATAGTTTACAATATGCAGGACTTAATAAACATGGAATTTAAGGCTATATCAACACTGTACTTGCAGGCCAGGTCTAAGCCCGTTCTTGTATCAAAACCTGCTTCCCATCCACCCTGTCCAGTTGCTAGTATTTAGGGATTTGGCTGCACCCTAGTATTTAGGATTAGAAACACACTAGTTAGAGCAAAGCCAGCTGGCTGTGTGGGCACTAGAAGACAGTGCTGCCAAGCCTGTGAGTCACAGCTGGGAGGCAGGGATTTCACCTTTTCTTGAGAAAACAAGAACTCAACAAACTACGTATCCCAAAAAGCAATATGTAAATAATTGATTCTTATAATCCAAAATTGTCCGAAAGCAGACTCCAAAACCTTAATAACCAAAATTAATGTATCCCTGTCAGTCTTTATAAGGAAATAATTCTTGATCTGTCAAAAATTATAAACTCATAGCAAATAGTCACAGTCCAGTTGATGGCTCTCTGCTTACACTGTATGGTTGTTCATTACTGGCTCTTAAGTATAGTGTAACTTCATAGAATCACAGAATGGTCCAATAGGTCCATGTCCTTCTTATGTTGGGAGCCCCAGAGCTGGACGCAGTACTCCAGGTGGGGTCTCACAAGAGCGGAGTAGAGGGGCAGAATCACCTCCCTCGACCTGCTGGTCACATTTGATGCAGCCCAGGATATGGTTGGGTTTCTGGGCTGCAAGTGCACATTGCCGGCTCATGTTGAGCACTAATACTTAGAAATATCTAAAGGGTGGATATCAGACTCTTTTCAATGGTGCCCAGTGACAGGACAAGGGGCAACAGACACAAACTGGAACACAGGAAGGTCCATCTCAATGTAAGGAAAAAGTTCTTCACCTTGAGGGTGACAGAGCACTGGAATAGGTTGCCTAGAGAGGTTGTGGACTCTCCCTCTCTGGAGATATTCAAAATCTGCCTGGATGCGAGCCTGTGCAACCTGCTCTAGCAGGGGGGTTAGACTAGATGATCTCCAGAGGTCCCTTCCAACCCCTGTTATTCTGTGATTCTGTGATTCTGTGAGTCTCATCCACCAACACCCCTAAGTCCTTCTCCTCAGGGCTGCTTTCAATCCATTCTCTGCCCAGCCTGTAGCTGTGCTTGGGATTGCCCTGACCCATGTGCAGAACCTTGCGCTTGGCCTTGTTGAACTTCATGCAGTACTCATGGGCCCATCTCTCAAGCCTGTCAAGGTCCCTTTGGATGGCATCGCTTTCCTCCAGTGTGTCGACCACACCACACAGCTTGGTGTCATTGGCAAACTTGCCGAGAGTGCACTCAATCTCGCTGTCCATGTCACCAACAAAGATGTTGAACAGCACCAGTCCCAATACTGACCCCTGAGGAACAACCACTCATCACTGGTCTCCACTTGGAGATCAAGCAACTGACCACAACCCTTTGAGTGAGACTGTCCAGCCAATTCCTTATCCAACGAGGGGACCATCTGTCAAATCCACGTCTCTCCAATTTACAGACAAAGATGTCATGCGGGACAGCGTCAAATGCTTTGCACAAGTCCAGGTAGATGTCGTCAGTTGCTCTTCCCTTATCCACCAATGCTGTCACCCCGTCAGAGAAGGCCACCAAATCTGATAGGCACGATTTGCCCTTAGCGAAGCCGTGTTGGCTGTCACCAATCACCTCCTTATTTGCCGTGTGCCTGAGCGTAGTTTCTGGGAGGATCTGCTCCATGATCTTGCCAGGCACAGAGCTGAGACCACCGGCCTGTAGTTCCTCGGGTCTTCCATTTTTTCCTTTTTTAAAAATGGGTGTTATGTTTCCTCTTTTCCAGTCAGTGGGAACTTCATTGGACTGCCGTGACTTCTCAAATATGATGGACAGTGGCTTAGCCACTTCATCTGCCAGTTCCCTTGGGACCCATGGATTCATCTCATCAGGTCCCATGGACTTGTGCACCTTAGATGAGTTCCTTAAATGGTCTCCAAACTGATCTTCTCCTACAGTGGACAGTTCCTCATTCTCCCAGTCCCTGCCTTTGCCTTCTGTGACTTTGGGCAGTGTGGCTAGGGCACTTGCCAGTGAAGACTGAGGCAAAAAAGTCATTGAGTATGTCAGCCTTCTCCATATCCCATGTAACCAGGTCTCCTGTTTCCTTCCAGAGAGGGCCCACATTTTTTCCTAGTCTTCCTCTTATCCCCCATGTACCTATCAAAGCTTTTCTTGTTGCCCTTGACGTCCCTGGCCAGATTTAAATCTGTCAGGGCTTTAGCTTTCCTTACCTGTTCCCTGGCTGCTCTACTCAGACAATTCCTCTGTATTCCTCCCAGGCTGCCTATCCTTGCTTCCCCCGTCTGTAGGCTTCCTTTTTGTGTTTGAGTTTGCCCAGGAGCTCCTTGCTCATCCATGCAGGCCTCCAAGCATTTTTGCTTGACTTCCCCTTTGCTGGGTTGCATCACTCCCAAGCTTGGAGGTGACCCTTGAATACTAACCAGGTTTCTTGGGCCCCTCTTCCCTCCAGGGCTTTGTCCCATGGTACTCTCCCAAGCAGGTCCCTGAAGAGGTCAGAGTCTGCTCTCCTGAAGCCCAGGGTAGTGAACTTGCTGTGCACCCTCCTCGCTGCCCTGAGGATCTTGAACTCCACCATTTCTTGGTCACTGCAGCCAAGGCTGCTCTTGAGCTTCACATCCCCTTCCAGCCCTTCCTTGTTGGTGGGAAGAAGGTCCAGCATGGTACCTGTCCTTGTTGGTTCCTCAGGAACTTACTTAAGAAGAAGCAGTGACTTCTAGAAATAACATGTAAACATTACTTCCCAATGATATTTGGGCTGAAGAATGACCTACTATTGCCTCCCCTTTGTTTTTTTTCTCCAAATATGGGATAGAAATTATATGGAAGTTCACCTAAACCAATATTAATTTTCAAATCTGGAAATATTTTTTCTATTTTTCTCCGTTTTACACTGTTTCCACCGGAAACACAATTGCTGCCAATCATATCGCCCCCCACCTACTTCATTCTGAGAATTTGTATCATCCTCCTTTTATAGATTTTCCCCAGCTACAACCAGGTGAATTACCTCAGAAAGTCTTTACTAGTATCCCATGGTTTCTCACAGGGAAAAAAAAAATCAAGGTAAGTTATGTTGTTATGTTGTCATTTTATAAAAGTAAGCAGAGAAATACACAATCAAATTCCAATTCATCTTGAAGCCTAAATGAAGTGGTTTTGACTCATGATGACACCTAAACTCTTTAATCAATATTTTCTCAGCAGTCAACATAAAATTTAAACTGGATAACTGCAGTGCAAGTATGCAAGGAGGAGGAGAGTATGGCTGCCTGAAGAGGAACAACAGACTTGTATCAAAAGGCCTGCAAAGATGTAAAGAATATAGCCTAAGTTCAAACGCAGTTAATCAGTTCATCACATGCTGAACATTAAGCAAGAAAGTCTCACTGGACTAAAAAAAAGCTGAAAAACCAACTGAGTAGAGCTGGGCTGCTCAGGTTTGACTTCTTCGAACACACTTTTATGTGCTTTGGAGCTCCTTGGGCTCCTTGGGCTATAGCTGACATTCATCCATCCATCCTGTAGCTGGCACACCTACGACCCTCAAATCATGAAGACTGAATTGTCATACTCTGCAATTGATCCTGAACGGGATACACCTCCCTTCCTATGCGCTCTTGCTTACTTGTTCTTGAGTAAAAGTAACATGTTCTCCAATCTCTTTTCACAGCACCACCCTACAAATATAATCAGATTACTGGGAAAAATATATATCGCTGGGGTTTAGCCTTGGTGTTTGCAGCAGCAGAAACATTTTGAGCACCATTTATATATCGCTGTTGTAGTTTGTGAAAAATTGCTGGGAGTGCACTAGGTTTCAACATTGATACATTTTTAATAGTAAAAAGACCATCTAGTACAATAGGAAATAAAGAATACTTTAAGAACCACTGGAAGATTTCTTGATTGTTTTTGGTTTTTTCCATTGATTCATCTGTTTTACTCTTTAATTTTTACTGTTTCTCATCCCATTTTAACACACTTTATATCTAAGCAAAGTGGAGAGTTGATCCGACTGTCTTATAAGCAGCCTGCAACACAAGATAAAACTCATCTTCATGGCTTTTTGAATCTGAATACAGCTAATGGTCCACACAGCTAATAGATTAGACCCTCTTTTGGGAGCTCCATGCTCCCATGCAGAAAAAAAAAGTCATTAGGCAGATAATTATGACAGCTTTGCAACCCCTGGAAACTTCATCACAAACCCCAGTGGCGTATTACAGAGGCTTAACTATCTCATCAGTGGGATAAAATCCCATAGTATCATACTGATATTTATGTTCTGATTGTAAGATCATGAAGATCAAGTTCGGTGCAGAAAAAAACCAAAGCATTAGGCTTTTTATGCAAATTCTTGTAGGTGGTAATATTTACCTTCAGATCCTCCACAAGGTAAAATTTGATTGAACTTTTTTCCATATGTTTCAATTGGACAAACCATTAAAAGCTCTTTCTTTCAGATTTTCAAATAATTCGGATTTTGGAATAGATTGAATGTAGAAGGGCAGAGGCTCTGTTGAAAAGAAAGCAACAAACAGAAAAACAAAACAAATTAGGTTTGGATCATGCACAAGTCTAGAAATAGAGAAAGAGGCTTCTGAAAACTGTCTATGCACTGAATCATCACTCATTCACTAGTTCACATTTTTTATGTTGTCAGAAAGAACATTGACTCATGAGGGTACAGACAACAGAGACGTAACTATTTATACAAATATTAAACACACCTTTCATACAGTCACGTGACATTTTCACATGGAATGAAAGTCTGAGTTTCAGAATTTTTTAGAGGATTTTATCCCATGATAATGAGGTTTCCTTATTCACACACATCAATAAGCCTCTTGCAGGCCAAAGTCTATTAAACTTACCTTTAGAAAATTGGTCAAATTCACTGGAGGCAGAAGCAGACCTCGCTCCTTAGAAATTTTCCCCAATTAGCACACTTTGTTTCATATCTAACCATTAGTTTTAACATTAAGACTCATGATGGCTGTCTAAAAATTAAAGCTCATCAGACTGCAAACACTGATTTGTAATATATAAAGCCCACACTGGTCCACTGTGGATCTCTTTAGGATTTCTTTTACGAGTGACAAGTGACACAGACTTTTCCTTGCTTCAGAGCACATATCCCTAGTATTGCCATTCTCCAAGACATAACGGATATTTCAGAGAAATGGATAACTGAATCTATCAAAAGATCGATCATGAAATTTCAATTAATTCTGAGGATTATTGTTATTTTCAAACTCATAGCTGCCTAGTGTAGAAAGGCATCATTCTCACTTCTTAGTCTTCAGTTGGATTGCCTTAGGTAGCATTCAGGCTGGGGTCAGTCATCTTAAAATATCCTTCTCCATATCTTTCCTATGTAAAGTAGGTATCTTTCCCTCTGCAAAAGTTATTTTCTTAAAAGCACAGGTCAGATGAAGCAGAAAAGCGTGGTCCTTTCTTCACAAGGAATGGCAATTTATAACAGGGGCTTATTACAAAGCATTTACTAGCCAAATGCATTTCTGCAGATACAATTAGTTAAGGATAAAAGAAAATTGTCCATTAAAATTAAATACTTTAGATGAGTAATCACATATATGTAGAGTTTTACAGTACTTAATACTGCAGATTGTCTCCATATTTGGTTGTGGTTAATCCATTCTCCTTGAATAGACATGAGAGGATGGTAGTCCTGTACAACTGTCTATAAACCATGGAATATCATACTTGGGTTTAAGTTATTCCAGTCATTTTTGTAGACCAGTAAAATCTGCAGCTCACAGGAGTCCTTTATTTCCTAGGGATTCAAACATGACAGCACACTATAGTTTGTGGATCAAGCCTT
Organism: Grus americana; assembly: GCF_028858705.1. Classification (NCBI taxonomy): domain Eukaryota; kingdom Metazoa; phylum Chordata; class Aves; order Gruiformes; family Gruidae; genus Grus; species Grus americana. Next base: position 63,215,925 of record NC_072853.1, read on the forward strand.
CCAGCGGCCTTCTTCAGCATATAGAATGACTGTCAAGTCAGGTGAAAATTAACTCATTTGACTTTAAAATGTATTTCCTGTACTGCATCTGGTGTTAACGATTCTCTCAGCTTTTGTAAGGAGAATGGAATGATAATGGAATGGTAATAGAATGGTAATGTAATGGTAAAGAAGGTAAGGAAAAGATGATTTTTGCAAATTCTAGGTAAGATGTATTTTCTTGCATCGTGTTTACTCCTTTTCTTTTATAAAAGATACATTCTATCCTAAGTTTATGCTGGTATTGGTATCAGGAGGTGTTCCCTTGTGAACAAAGAGCAGTCGATAACCCTAAATTAATAAGTGAATTAAATGCTTGCAAAAGTACCAGCTGACAGCCTTAGGGCTGAAAACATTATTCCTCTGTGTACAATTCTACCAAGATTCAAGTAACAACAGCATTTCCCGTAAATGTCTTACAGTGAAGTCATTAGTCTGTCTTGAAGAGGTCACAACTCCATGGGTCAAACCAAGTAACTAAAATCTGGATTTGAACACACTGGTCCCTAATAAATGAGGAACTAGGCCACTGAAATTAATCAAGTTAGACAATGGAAATGGAAAGAAAGTAAGGTACTTAGATGTGTCCTAACTATTTTAACCTTGCCGTGTGAAAGATCAATGCAATTGCACTGAAGTGGATTAAGCTATGGCGTTTCTCACTAGCTGTGGAATTGGTCAATGAATAAATAACAACTAGATTTACAAGGACAGCATTTTTTATCTGAAGAGCAAATAGAGCAACAATCAAACTCAAAAATGTGGATTAGCTACATAGTCAGTTAGTGATCAACTTCTTATCTGAAATCAATATCAGCAATAAGCTTTATCAGTTGTGCTACAAGAACATAACAAAGATTTCTTATCAGAAAACACAGTTCTGCATAGGTTATGTGCTGAAGCTTCTCAAAACACAGGGCAAAGTATCCATAAATGATATGACTGTTATAAATTTTGCAAAGAATTTTTAATTTTCAAATTTTTATTTTCGCTGGTTGGATTTAGGATCTTCTAGTTTCCTAGTGAATATTTATTAATTTAAACCATTTGCAATGATTTTGGTCTAAAGTAATATTACATTTCTTTCCCAAATACCTAATTAATATTTTAACACTCCCTTTCCCATAACTGCTGATTACCTAAAAAACACTTTGGTAGTAAAACGAATAGCTTGACTATTGAGTTTGAGGCAAGACTCTTGGAAGACTATGAGTCAGGGGTTAATTTGACTTTTCTTCTTATTTATAGCATCAGGTCTTCTGCCAAATTTACCGTCTCTAGTACATCTGTCCATGGAAACAACCCACTGTTCTAGTCTCCTGTTTGGAGCTTTGATACCTTACATTTACTTCAGGCCTCATAAATAGAAACCCCATCTCGGACTTTGGGAGATAAAGTGTCTCAAGTAGTACACCAAAGTTCAATTTGAGTCCTATCTGTTATTTGTTTGTGTTGTGGGTGGGGTTTTTTCCCCTGGGACGGTATACTTGCAAAAATCAAACCCTAGAATTCTCACTTAGGCACAAATACACTTGGCATCTATTTAAAATTTTAATAAAATATGTAGGGGCCTTTCGTTTCCTTTCCTTTCCTTTCTCAGCCCCTTAGGACCAGTGAGTAATGAGTTGACATTTGCTGATATCTAGTGAACAAAGTTTTTTGAAAGAACTAATGAAGAGCTTCTTATTAAAAATATTAATAAAATGCTGTGTGACTGACAGCTGTTAATGGTTTAATTTGGAAAGAAGACTAGGTAGTATATTATGTCTTCTGTATAGAAATGGATAATGTGCTGATAAAAATTAAGAAATTATTTCGGTTTCTAGTGCAGCTTCAGCAGATTCCATACTATAACTAAAAAGATAGAAGAAATCTTTCCAGAGACAGACAGGAACATACAAGGACTCATTTAATGATAATTCAGCTTTAAAATGTTCTCTTTAAGAACTGTGCAAGTAATAAATACTATTCTCAGAACTAGAAACTTTCTTTCTATGGGATGTATTAACATTTGGACTTCCTTGAAATAAAATTTCAAATCCCATTAAGCTATAGTGGCATTAAAAGTCCTTCAGAAGATGGAAAAAATTTTAAACCCCCCAAAAATCTAGAACACAAACTAGAAACATGTTGTGAGATTCCAAGGTCTCAAGAGCAGAAGCAATTCAATGCCTATTGCATATTTATTAATAGTGTCCTCACCAGCTACAAAACCAACACGTGCACATACTGAGTGAATGAAAGGACGATCGCAAGCGTGTTCACTTAAACTCTAAACACCTGTGTCGTGCAGCTGCAGTGAGACTCTGAAGAGCACGCAGTCTTTGGAGGGTAAATGCTGTTATTTTGTGGCTGGCTGCCTTGCTCTGGCTTTGGCAACACACATTCTGTGATGTTCCCCAAGGGTGAATCTTGGGGATTAGCTCATGTTGAGACCTACCCAAGAAACTGAGGATGTTAACTTGAGTATGTGCATGAGAAAAGATTGCAAAAACATTTACTGCAATGGAAACGGTACCCGTTATGATGTAGGTAGTAGATGTAGATAGATGTATTCTTTCAGTTTCTGTAGCCCTTCTGTCTCGGACCTTTAATTTTGCTTCTGCACACTTTTCTTCTTCTTTTTTTTTTTTTTACTTTTTCTTACTTTTTTTTTTTTACCTTTTTTTTTCTTTCCCCCAAGCAAGTACGTAACACCATAGGGGTTCAAGGCTACTATGTCAGTATTTTCCAAAGGTAGTACAAAGGAAATATCATGAAAATGGTTTTGTTGTTCTCTAAATGGAATGTTTAATCCTGTTGTTATTGAAAAGGTGGCAACTCCTCATCTTAAACTGTTTTTACTGTTTAAACTTCATATTCTAGAGAGGTCACACTTCCTTGTGAATGGAGAGAAATAGTTGTATTTATCTGAATTTGAGATTTCTAATTTCCACTAACTTAACAGGTTTAAGATAACACCTTCAGGAGCTTCTCTTAAGAATTTTCTTTGGTTTTGAAATGCACTGAGTTATTGTAATAGTGTATAAGAAGTTAGTGTAAAGTCCTACAAAATGAAGTACACTTACCCTACAATGAAAACTCTTGACCTATTGATGACATATTGAAGGACAGCTGACTTCTAATTGTGGAAATATACACTTTGTCTTTGAATTTTTGGATGTGATTTCAAAGATGTTACCGTTGTCCAAACTTTCTAAAAGAAGGATATATAAAAGGCATTCTGACTGAGATGACCATTATTTTTTGCTGGTGGCTTTAACTTTTTCCCTTCAGATTTGCTTTTCTTTCATTTATAATTCAATGATGACGGTAATTCTAATTATCGTGTTTGATTTTTAATTTTGATGTTATTGTAGCAAGGCAAAGATATGTGCAATACTAGAAATCTCAAGAGGCATTACGAGAGACAATGATGGGAGTTGGCCTACTATTTATTGTGCTCTAGATTTGTACAAGTTAGTAATTTCTGGAATAAATTAACCTAGTATTCTGTAACTTAAAACACTCCTTCCTTTTGTAGGATTGAATCTTTTGAAGCTAACTGAAATGTAGTTTGTACATTAAGGAAGTTATTTTGAGGGAAAAATTTCATTGAATTCCTGATCAGTAAGAATTCAGGGACAGCAGCTCTAGTTTAGCAAATATATTTGACTTTTTCTGAGGATAATAGAGCAAAGTGACAAAGGGAGGTAGTGACATTATTTTGTTTAGACTTCTAAAGCACATTTTACATGGCATGACAGATAAAAGCCATTTTGAAAATAAAGTCTCTTAGGGTTATAGGAAGAATAACAAAGTGAATTGGAATGTGGCTAGAGGAAAGAATGAAAGATCTACGATTTATGTGGTAAACTTGGGCTAAAAGGCAGTCATTTGTGCAGTCCATTAGATCATCTTTGTTAATGTTTTTTGTGCAGATCCTGAATCTTTTTTCTAGCAGTAAACTATAGAGTTTGTAAATGATACTAATTTGTTTTTAATCCTTGCAAACAGTATGTAATTATACAACTGTAACCTAATTCTAGAGCCTGGTGAACCTGAGTAATCAAATTCAGCATAAGCTAATTAGGTGTTGAGTGTCAGTTTATTTGATATCCTTTACAAACACTTATTTTAATGCACTTCTATAATATTGATGGAGGGAAAAAATCATAATATTGTACCTTTTTGCTGTTCACCTTTATCTGCTTATGTTAAAAAAATTGTTAATAATTGCATAATAAAAGTTGTTAATTCTTTGCCTGCTGCTAGTCACTGGTTAAATTTAAAGTGTTGAGTTAGGCTGTACTGTTCAGTTTGCTTGTCTTCATATTAGTGTTGAATTAGAGACCAATTTGTGTTTTACAGCTCTAGACAAAAGTGTACCTTTCTGTAAATGAGAGGGAAGCTGGAACAGAAGCTGCATAGAAGTCCCTTTTCTTTAATAAAATCATATTTCATCAGAGCTCTTACATTGATTTTTAGCTATACGTGTGGTCTAGTTAAGCATATTCCTAATTTTGCTGTTTTGACAAATTTGTTCTAAGCTGCCTTCCTTTGAAGGAAAACTGTGACTGACTCTTTAATTGACTAATTTAATTTAGAGCACAAAGCACTTCAGCCCCAAACCAATATGCTATGGGAACGTAGGGTGGAAGAATGAAAGGAGGTTATATTGGAAGTTGATTCTTTGTGCTAACAATGTATGTTCAGCTATGTAAATAGTAACAGTTACAAAGGGAAATGGAGTCAAAGATTCAAGCTAGCTGCTTTCTTCCTCGTACATAGAATTATAGAATATTTTGAGTTGGAAGGGATCCATAAGGATCATCGAATCCATCTCCTGTTTATTATATCCTCTAATAAATGTGGAATTTCAAATATCTTTTGCAGCTATGATTAGGAAATATGGGGAATTATTTAGGAAAAAAATTGTTCTTTAAAAAAAATGTGTGTATGTTAAATGACTGTGAAAGTCAGATTTACAGTTTTTACTGAGAACCAAGTGCTTATGATAGATAGTCCAAGGACACTCTGGGTAAACATCATAAAGCACTTTAACTCAACATCATTTTTTGGCTTTTTCATTACTAAGGCTGGATGACTTGGCACAATATAGTTCTACAACAGGAACTTCAGATTTTGGATCTATTAACAGCAAGTAAATTATTTATTAACTTACGGTATATCAGGAGTAATTTGGCAGTTGGCAGGCATCAGTGAGCCATAGATTAACATAACACCACTGTTGTGTCCAATACTTTTTGAGCAATCTATTTCAGACCAGAATTTTTTAACAGAGACTCTTATTTTATTTTTTACTAAGGACATAAAAAACACTTAAGCTGCTTTGCTTACTTGCTATTGCTCTGTCTATAGCATAACACTATGTTTTATATTGGCTGAAAGGAGAGACTGAATATGTTGTCAGTTGTTTCTGAGAGCAACATTACGTACAGCTATTTAGCAGAGGAAAATATTTTCACTGTATGTGAAAATCAGCAACAAAACCTGGAGACATTCTGCAATATTTTTGTGATCTTGTTACAATGGGAGAAAAAGTGGCAACGATAGCAAGACACAGTTGTAGACAGCAACAGCCCATTTCTTCAGAATGATCTTGTCAGGGAGACCAGTCTCATTGAAGAGGAGTGGCTTACTTTCCAAAGGGCTTGTGCCAGGCAAAATTTAGGAGGTAAACAACTGTCGTTGTGCTAAAAAAAAAAAAAAATTAAAAAAAATTAAAAAATTTCCAATTCTCCCATTGCTTAAACTGTGCATTTTCACTCCATATCATGCAACTGTGAACTCAATAGCATGTGGTTTCCTTCTCCAGTTGCTGCTGCTTCTCCTCTGCACAGTAACCGAAAGCACGGATAGCCTTTGAGGTTTCTGCTGCTTTCTGAAGTACCTTGAACTTTCTAAGCTACCTGGCATTTCAGTATCACCAATACTCTTCCCTCCTGAAATTTTATCTTGTCATATTAGATCAAGAGCTTAGAAAAAAACAACAAACTAGGTATTTTCCTTTTCACATGTGTTCCAATGGAGAAGAACGGCTTTAGGGATTTAGCCTAAAATAGGAGCTTTTGAAAACTCCACTGTAAATTTCAAAATAAGCCCTACCTCTACTTAGGATCATAGTTCAGCCAAGTGAGAGGAACAGATGAGGATATCAACAAGGAGGCAGTTTTCTTTAGGTTAACTAAAAATTTTAGTATATTGAGTTAGAAATGCTCAGTAGTGTGTTTTGAGTTGCTTAAAACACTTGTATATTTACATTTTTGCCATGAGAACATAAAAAGGACTAATCCCCCATGAGCACCAAGTTCTGAGCAAGAAGTGAATCTCTTGAACTACCATTGAATTTAGAATGTTACATATCACTGAATTGTTCACATAGAATTTTCCCTATTGAAAATACAGTTGTAATTAAACCATATTTTTTTCACAGAAAGATGACAGTTATAGTCAAATGTAATTTGGAAATGCTAAAATTATTTTCATTCAAATTAACATTTAAGAACCAACCACAACATTTTTAATTTAGTATAAAATTTTATCTTAAAAAAATAAAACCAACAAATGCCCAAACCCCACCAACACCAAAACTGAAGTGGTATAGCATACTGAAGTTCTGACTAAAATTAAGCAAAAAAAAAAAATCACGATTATGTTTTTCTAATACTACTTTTTAACCATCTGAACAATCATTGACTAATCCTTTTTTTTGTTTTGTAAATTTTTGTTGACAGAGTTAAATCCAACTTAAAACAAAATTTTAGTTCTTAATGAGAAGAGCATTCTCCATAGGACATGAGAATGCTGTCAATTCTGTTCAAGCCAATACATCTTTGTAACTTATTACATCATGAAGCTGCCAAAATACCAAAAAACCCACTAATCTGAAACTCTGAGTTCTATGAATGAATAAAAGTCACATCAATTTTCTATTCATTCAGCCTGATAGAGAAAGATCAACAAAAAGGAAATGAGACCATGCAATATTTCTTAAAAAATAAATAAAACCAATAATCTGTGATTAATTTTTCACTATGACTGGTAAAACTATGCTACCATTATGTCAGTGTTGGCTGATGTATATTCTATTACTCCAACATGTTCTAATTGGCCTTATGTCATGGAAACATACCTGATTTCTCTGCTCAGCAGTAGTTTAGAGGAAGTTTATTTCTTCCAAACTAAAATAACTACTGTTAGAAGTAAGTATTGAAAGGGTAATGGAGCCTGCTCACTGAGTAGTTTTTGCACATATGTTCAGTTACAAAGGCACTTAACTTTTCAAACAAGTAATAAACAGCTATTTAAAATAGTGATTAAATATTAAATTTCCTATCACTGATACTTTTAAAGGTAAAACAAACAAACAAACCCCCAAATCTTAAAAAAAAAAGGGAAAACCAGCCTTGCCAATATTGTATATAATCAACAAAGGATAGTCAAATGGTATAGGGTACATTAATAAAAAAGGTAAACCCCTAGAGCTTGTCAGAATAGAAGATAGGTTGGGTTAATTAACAATATAGTGATGTGCATTCCTAGCAGATAGTGGACACCAGTTATATACTATGATTGACCATATAATATACATTTTCTTCTTCATCTACAAAGAGAGATAGCAGGGAGCTAGTCATCAGAGACAAGCAGAACCAATTCCAGAAGTACTTGTTAAGATGCAATGCTCATTAAGAAATCCAGGGATTTCCATAGCATTTGTGTCATTTCATACCACTCCCATTCATGCACTGCCACACACAGTTTCCCTCACCCATCCCAATGCATGAAAATTTTGATATTCTAGGGATAAGTTGAGTGATCTTTCCAAGTCACATAAGACTTTTGATCATTTTCAAAGCAGGACAATTATACCAAAAATGTCACGCTAAAGGGTGAATGGTGAGAACCAGCGAATCTGAGTTCACTTAAACCCCAAGTACAGCTACAGGTTTAGGTTAATATGCTGGAGAAATAAAAAGGAACTAATTTAATAAAAGGCATCAAGGGAATTTTTATGTAGAAAACTAGTTATTTTTAGAGTCCTCTCTCCCCCTTTCTAAAAATGTTCTTAATATATCAAAATATAGTAATATTTCTGGTCATGGACAACTCTCTTTCTTGAATTCCAACTTTTTTTCCTGTCTTTCATGGTATATAGGTTGGCTAGTTTTAAGACACAGAATGTTTGCTGTTATAGAGACTATACAGACACACCACCGCTCCAGGGTATGAAGCTGTTTATAAATGTTTGAAAAGGAATTCCTGCCTCCTTGGTTTTGAGAATGTATCACTGCCCCGTGAGCAAAAAGGCCATTCTCTTCTTATGGCCCTAAAGTACATGACTGCTAAGAGGCTGGATACCAGATGCAAATGCTCGACTTTAGATTGGCAAATTTGTATTTCTAGTTTTACTTGCATGAAAAATCTGTGTTGGGTCTGGGGGCTTGGGGGTTCTTTTGATTGTTTGTTTTATTATTTTTTTTTCATCTCAAAGTATGCCCATCCTGCAGGTGTATTATGGATTGACACTTCTAAAATAAACCTGTTGGAGACCCATAAAGCAGTCAGCTGGGAAGCTGGCACAGAAATGAAAGAATAAAGGTAGTTTTGTATTTTTTATTGAAGCAAATGATGATACTTAAAAGCCCACTATCAATTTTTAAGTCATATTTTTTGGTTTATTTTTTGTCTTTTTTTTTTTCTCCTGTACCCTACTACTATTATAAACAGTGTCTCAGACTGTGGTAATACAAAGACGTGAGAAGGGTGAAAAAGCTGTCTTTCCATTGAAAGAAATGTATGTACTTAGACATCTTATAGAGTTATTTTCAAGACTTTACACTCATCTGATCTGATTTTTTGGCCTCCCACACACAACAGAAGACTCAAAAGCTAGAATAACACTTGCAAAACAGACATATTGGTAAAGGGAGCCAGAACAAGAATCTCAGAGCCTGATGTCCCTTAAATTCATGTCTGTGTACATGTAGACACATCCTTATCCAAATACACACGTTAGATTTAAGAAGTTATCACTGGTCTTATATTTAAAAAACTAAACAAACAACAAACTGAAAAAAAAAAAAAACCAACAAACAAACCCCAAACTCAAAACCCCACAAAACAGACTAAAGAAAAAACTTCTGAGTAGAGTCAGACCAGGAATTCCTGGGTAAGGAGGCAGGCAAAAAAAATCCCTGGGCAGAAAACAGAAAGAAAATGTTCAAGGAGGAAGACCTGAACTTGGCAAGACTGGAACTGACTGGTGGTAAGAAATTGGGAACAGAGATGGAATGGCTGAGACAGGAGAAAAACAACTCATGTTATAGTGCAATAGGGTAAGTCAGAGGAAAAGAAGTTAAGGAAAATAACGTACATGAACATACAAATGAAGCAAACCACTGAACTTTCACAGAAGTGAGTCAGGCAATCGTAACAGAAGTAGAGCTCCATATTGGATAATTTACCTTGCAGCTAGACTGCCTCCAGAAACTGAGTCAGCTCTTGCTATCCGAACTACCTTGTGCACATACTTTTTGAAGGAAGATTCTTTAAAACACTCCTGGAAAGGAGAGAACAAAAGATCAACAGAAAGATTTTTTATATATTAAAAAAATGCTGCTACTTAGGACAGCTGAATTGTTACTTTGCTACTCAGTGACAGAGTACCTCCAGCTTTTGTAAACAGAGATAGTCTTCCATCATATTAATATGACACTTTTAACCAGAAGCAGAAAGGTAGGAATCTTGATATTTAACCTAACTCCCTTGAATATTCAGATAATGTGCTAAGTTAAGTATATACTGCCAATGGCACAAAAGATACGATTTTCGACTTCAGGTACAAAGCGTGGACATCTATCTTACACTGCCTGACCTGCAGATACACCACCTCTGAATCATCCGCCGCCTCTTTCTTTTCCAAACAGACGAGGTTTTAACTTTGCCATGTGGTTGAAACCTATATCAGCAGGGGGTTGGGTTGCAGAAGACTGCTACACTTTGTACCATATTCCTCATTGCTGTCTTTTACAGGGCCAAGAGATAGAATCCCCATTTGTCCACTAAGATTAGAGTGAATGACTCATCTTGAATACAGAGATCCAGGGGGTAGATAATTTCAAAGGACTTTAAAAGGTAACTAACAGGCCCTGACTCAGCAACAGAATTCTATTATTTATCGTAATTAAAATTTAAATCTAGTGATATTTGAGGGATGAAGGAAGAATGAAAGTTTTTAATTCCTGAAAAACATTCCAGTAGAGGAGTGGACACAAAGGTTACGTCTACACCAGCAAGTAGCTTAGTAACGGTGAATCTATCAAGTGAAATGGATGTTGCTAAGGATCCGGTGTCCACGCTACCTGTTTTTAGTCTTGTTTTAGTTTGGTTCGGCAACCTGATTTCCCAATAGATGTTGGATGGCATTCAATGTGGTCCTAGAGAGCATCTTCCAAAATAGCTTCATTCGAAAGAAATCTAGCTTATGCACTCCTGAAGCTGCTCCACTCTGAGAACCAAAGCAGTTCAGAAAACACAGCTTTCAAAACAATCTAAGCACAGCTAGCTATTCAAGCTAAAATGTTAATGTAGAGGCACCCAGCAGAAGTGAGAGACTCAAACTAGCACTGCAGTATCACTTTGAGGGAAAACATATGATTTTACTTTCTAGCACATGCTTACACTCTTATTATCTTCCTATGGCCGAGAATGAAGAGACCTCTGCTTCCTCTGGAAGACCCAGAAAGTATAAGGATATTCAAGAAAATTTTCTATCATCTTCATTCATAGACTCGAAGTAGAGCATTTAGCTTGAGCCAGATTGAGGGATGTATTGATTTGACAACCACTATTTATGATAACAAATATTGTTTTCTCTTTCAGGGAGCTGACATCTGCTTTTCTCTGATGGAAATGAAATTATAGAGAAGAGAGAAAAAGGAAGTCACTCATGACTCATTGCATTTTCATGACAACGAATGTTTTTACAGACATCAGAAGACAGATGCTTACCACATACATTTTAATACATTTAAATGATCATGTCCCACTCCTAAAATCCATGTGTTTATTGTGTTATCCCCTGAAAGATACCAGGGCCCACATCTATAAATAGCTGCCTGGTTTTATATACAAAGTGTATGTCCTAGAGCAGAACACATAGACCTTAAACCAAAACTCTGGAAATATGTGTTTGTTCCCTATAAACCTAAATAATAAGCCTTTCTCTGCAGTTTAATTTGCTTTTTTATTGTAAGTATTCCAACAATTATCAAGATGTCTGTACTATATTAACATCAACATAAAAGCTACAGTTTATCTCATGAACTGCTCTTTAAAATATGCATATTTAAGGTATGTTTATTTATATTTAATGGTAAAGTCGCCATATCTAAACCAGCATATTAGTCCAGGAGGCTATGGTTGCTCTTCTTGCTTAGTTTTAACTTTTTGTTACAGAAGTTTTGAAATAAACTTAAATAAACTTTTATTAAAATATCTGTATTGCTTAAACTTTACTTTTTGTTAGTGTCCTCCTAGAATTCAGTTTGCAATCCAGCAGCTTTGTATGAAAGGATCACAAGGATCAGATTTGATTTGGTTTTGTTGGTTCGAGAATAAAAGTAGTTCGAGGGACACAAAGTTGTGAGACAACAAGATGTACTATTTTATAGAAATTCATTCTTGCGTACACAAGCTTCCATGCATATTGTACCATACTTATCTCTATACTTTCCACAAATCAGAGGCTGCCCGGAAAAGAGCAATTCCTGCTTTCTTGATAGGCCTAACCACAGCTTTTAAATCCAGTGTGGCCCAAAATAATAGTCTCCAAAAGTAAACTGCTCCTAAACATTAAATAACTATTACATTTAATAATGTATTATATCTTCAGGGATCTGCACAGATGTCTTTATGGTAATTAAGAAATCTAGTTTAGCATGGTGCCTCAAATCTATTTTACTGAAACACATACGTAGTATTACACCAGCATGAAATCTCTGGGTACATGTTTACATACAGACATTCCCATTTACACATTCACACATATTTATTTATATATGTGCAAATGGTAATATATTTATAAAAGTAAGAACTTTATAAATACATATGAAAACATAAATAATTGATGAAACCTTTTCTTGCTTCTCATTTTTTGTACTTCATGAATATGATAGGAAACACATTAGAGTTCAATTACTTCCAGATGTTCAGCAAGTCTTTATACTTTTTAAAACAAAATCTATTGTGTATTGAATCCTCTTTTTTTTTCAGTTTAATACTTTCTAAGAGCTTAATACTTTTCAAAATGTTGCTGCTTATGGTTTTTAGTTTAATAATGAAGAAGGTTGTACTGAGAAGTACCATTATTTATTTATTTCAATATTTCTGAATGTATTTCCATTTCTGCTCTTCATAAATATCAACAAGTAGTATCAAAGGAAAGTTATGTTATGAAACCAGGAAACATGTGAAAATTATCCTATGGCCACCTGTGCCCTATTTTCCTGCTCTGTTAGACTAAAACAAGCAGAATACACATAACATGCCTGAAAGCAGTTTTTTGCCCTGTGAAAGCGCAAGGAGTTGAGATCAGGCTTTTTTCTTTAATGTTTTGAAATGAAGTATCATTTGCATAACTAAAATATTTCTGCTTAAATATTGTTCTGAAAAACATTTTGTAGCGACATGGAGAAAGTTCTTCAATATTTTACTTCTGGGGATGAAATTTTTACTCCACCAAAGTCAAATCTTATACTCACATTATCAAGGTTGAAGATGAACTATTAATTTTCAAAAGTTTGTATCAGAAGAGAAATACACTTTTCTTACATATGTACTAAGGATTTATCTGTTACATGCTCCTGTGATAGTTAAAAATACTAGATCATGTTCTGGACCAAATGTGAATCTTAAAATAACTGAATGACTAATCTTCGTATTGCAAAAGGAAAAAAAAAAAAAAAAGCTGACCATATAGAGCCATCTATAACTTGTCTATGGAAACACATCTCCCTAAAAATATTCACAATCTATGTATAATGTTCAGAGATAATAGAAAAAAAAAAAAAAAGCAATGGTATATTACTTCAAAACATTCAGTAACAATGTGGAATGGATAACTAGAAAAATCTTTCTCCAACACTCAATTTCTGTTCTGCAATAACTTTACAGTATAGCTGACACTCTGTTTGCCAATCAGTGTGTAAAGTTTGATGCAATTATTGTTCCTGTAAAGGAAAAATTCACCTGAGAACTTTTCACCCACACTTCATTTTTATGTCAGAATGCACTCCTTTTTGAGCAAGAAGAAGAATTGTTATACAAGTACAGAGATGAAAAGTCAAGGCAGGCTTTTTACTGCTAATAGTTCTAACTGGAGGAGCCACTTGGTTCTGTAGTACAACAGTGGCCAAGAAGATATGTAGGTACATGCCATGAAAGTGTTTGAGATGCAATAATTATGTCAATCTTTACAGTCATATATGTGGATTCCTACACAATACAATTATTGCAGAATAAGAATCAGACATTCAGGTACAACCAGAGAGCGATGAATCACATAAAAAAGGGAAATGCATAGTTATGCACCAGTGATTTTATAAAGTGCTCACTAAATTATGTCTATTAAAGTATACTGTACTCTCATTAATTGTCTTATTTAGAATGTGGAGCTATATGCCAGGAAGGCTGAGAAGAGCTGGCCTTTTTGGCAAGGAACTGTATAGCTAAAATTGTTTCTGTTCATCTATTTGGTTTTTATTTTTAAACTATACACAAATATGCCGGTAGAAAGTAAGAAAACTGTCAGATTAATGTAACTTTTCTTTATTTTATGGTAGTTTTACAAATATTCTGTCTACACAGAGATTTTTTTATATTAAAATAAGAAAGAAACACCTTAATTTTTCTGTGGTGGGCTTTTGTGTCACTGAGGTCTGAAAGCCTGTGGCATTTTATGAATGTCTTAAAAAAAACCTCAAACAAATCCAAAAAAACAACAAACAGAACAAACTTCCTATTAAATAACAGAGATGTACTTCTAGTATGTTGTTATGGAGGTTGTTGATGACTACACAATCATGTCTTTCATTTCTAAGCATTTACAGACCTTGAAAAAACTTGGTGTTATGTCTAGAATTAATATGAGTTTATAGTTTAAAATGAACTTATCACAATAAGAAAACACATCCACAGTGAAATTTCCATCTTGTTATATAATTTTGATGCAATGGTAAGTTGACTGCCTGTCTGAGGGGCTCTTATTATTTTCACATCTTCCAGTGAGAATGTCAACTTTTCCATAAGGAAATCATGCAGTTACAAAATGTCAAGGCTTCTAGTTTCATCTTAATTATGATAATTTCTCTTCCACCCATTCTCAAAATAAATTCTGTTTTCTAGCCAGACAGTTGTGTTAAGAATGTCACTTGACTTTCTTTTTGCCTAAAAAAAGAGAAGGAAAAAACCCCAACCCTCAAACCCCCAACAAATAAAACAAAATGAAAAACAGACAACAAAAACCCCCTAAAAAAACCAAAAAGACTTTTAAGGATTATGTGGTACAAGACAGATCACTGCCCAGAACGCAGGAAAGCTGGAGCAAGGGCCAGCTCAAATTAACTCTTGGTTTCTTGGGTATAGGTTGGGAAAGTAAGAGTGGCATGTCAGCTGGAGCATGCTGAAAACAAAAATGCTTAGAGAAACTAGGAGAAGAGGAACTGTAGCATGGTGACCACAAGGAAGATGGAGAATTTTTTTTAACAGAGCTGGATAGAAAAGGAAATGTAAACTATGAGCCAAGAAACTGCCTTCTGGTATTTGTCCCTGCTGGGTTTAAAGAAATAATATCTTCTCTCTGTATCTTCTGTGTAAATAGACAGATATGTACTAGTAAAATACCCAGATGAATATCTTCGAACAAAAGGTTATCTTCATGAGTTAAGTAGTCACACAGAAAAGGAAAATATGTTTTAGCATATAATCACCACATAATTTAGGTTGGAGTGACCTCTGGAGGTTATCTGGTTCAACGTTCTTATCACAGCAGGGACAATTTAGACCAGGCAGCTAGTCACCTGTATTGTACTGTATCAGAGTAAAAGCATTTGCCTGGTGTGTAATTGGGATTTTACATGTTACTGATGGTGCTTGTTGCCTCTTATCCTGTCACTGTGTTCTTCCAGCATGTCTGAATTCACCTTCAACTGTATCTTTTATTAGGATATATTTAAAGACACCAAGTAAATCTTCCCTTAGCCGTCTCTTTTTAGGACTGAACAAAGCCAGTTCTCTCGGCCTCTTCTTACACTTTGTGTGCTGCAGCCCCTTGACCATCTTGGTGCCTCTCTGCTGGATCCACTCCAGTATGTCCATGTCTGCCATCTTCTGCAGAGCCCCAAACTGGACATAGTGCTCCAGATAGTTTCACAGTCATTGGGTAGAGGAGAATAATTGGTTCTAGCCCATTGGTTACATTTTTGCTAATACAGCCCAGAATACATCTGGAAAAGACATCACCACATCACCACAAGGACACACTGCTGAATTGCATTTAACTTGTGGACCACCAGGATGCTTAAGATCTTTTCTGCAGAGCTGCTCTATGCCCCAGCCTATATGGTGGTATGGTGTTATTCCTTCCCAAGTGTAGGATTTTTCATTTCCCTTTGCTGAACTTGAGATTCTTGTCAGCCCACTTCACCAGCCTGTTGAGATCTCTCTGGATAGCAGCTCTGCACTCCAAAGTACTGACCAGTCCCCCCAGTTTGGTCCAGTAGCAAACTGAGAAATGCCTCTAGTAACCAACTTCCACATGGGCTTTGTAGCTTTGATCACAACTTTTTCAACCCGGGGCTCCAGACAGTTTTCTGTCAAGCTGCTCCTCCATCTATTCCATCCATATCTCATCAATTTGCTTATAAGTACACTATGGAAGGACATGTCAAAAGCCTTGCAGAAGTCAAGGTCTACAACATCCAGGATTCTCCCCTTGTATAGTGCCAGTAATCTCATCACAGAGAGCAATCACGTTGGCCAGGCACAATTTGCCCTTGGTGAATTTGTACTGGGTCTTCCCAGTCTCCCTTGTCCTTCCTGAACCTGGCTACAGCTTCAGCAACTGAATACTGCACGTGAGCAGGAACTAGTTCTAAATGGATTTCTTTGAGCAATATGGTATTATCTTAGACCTGAGCTGCTTTTTTGCCTTTTTTCTTTTTTTTTCCTTTTTTTTTTTTTAATACAAAGTCTGAACATTATTTGGAATAAGAAGCTCACTATCTTGTTAGACCTTTGTGTTATCCATAATGGCCATAATGTGAAAAAGTTTAGTTCAAACTTTTCTCTGGCCTCAACTGCTCTTAGCATTGCTATCTTAGGAACGATTCTTTCTTCCATGAAAGTCATTATTTCTGAGACCCATTTAGCATTTTCTATCTGCAGCAAAAGGAAAATGTTGCAGGCAAACCCTACTAGCTTGCACTCTAAATCAAACAGCAAGGTAGGACATACTATTATGAACATGCATTGAGCCTGAAGGGTCCTGAAAAGTGCAACTCAGGTTTTCCTTTTTCCTTCCAATTAAATTAACAGATTTGAGGGAGTTTTCTGTCTATCTGACAATAATGCATATTTTATCTGACAATGTTTTGTTTGAGAAAACCACAGGGTAATCCCAGGTTGGAATTTTGATTTCTTTTCTTCATAATGGACTCTGGCTGCTACCCTGCCACATAATTAAATAAGCTGTCAATATATATTGCAGCCACTAGAGAAGGATACTCTGTCAGTACTTTTCCCAGATGAAAGGCACATTAGAAACATTTCCACATCTGACTGAAAAAGGTGGAAATTGGCAAATAGAAAGCCATCTCAGTGCATCACTCTCCTGCATGATTATTGACAATTAAAGCTCTTCATTTTTTCTAAACCTACTTGAGACTTTTGGTACCCCCTCAGAGGCAGATCAATAAATGTGAAGAAAATTAAATTAATTGCTAGCTAAAATTCATTCTGAAAGGTATGGATGGTCTGACAACTGTAATGGGAAGGAAAAAACTTTTTGTGTAAAGTTTGAGCAAGGATTTTGGTTTTAGATTATTTTTTTTTTTTGCTTTGGAGAAAGGTCAGGAGAAAGCCAGATAAGCTGAAACATGGCTTTAAGAATGGCACTACATATTTTACAGCCTTTAGCTCAATGACATGGGTTTCTACATGGAATTGGCCATCTTAGTAGTAATAAAAAAAACCTCAACAAGCCAACATAACTGATTAAACAAAAAATAAACAAAAAAGGAGCAAAATAGTATAGATAAAATAAGAAAGATGAAGGTGGGTGCCTGATTCCTCATTAAAAAACACTGTAGTTAGTGGAGACTGTGCAAACAAAATAAATCAAGATTTATAGATGTACTGAAAAAGACAAAGCACAAACATGGTAGCAAGCAAAGTCCAAGAACCACAGCAGGCTGAATTGACGAAACTAATTAACACATAATTGCCTGTCTTGATAGTTTAACATTTGGAATATTGGAGTCTTTCAACCGAGGCTGTAGAAAAAAAAAAAAAAGAGACCTGCTATTTAGCAGTGCTGATGATACAATTAATTTCTAAATAAAGTACACAGTACACATAACAGTGTGTGCTAGTACACATAACAAATACCTGGGTCTCAGAGATGCTGCATTAACCTCGCTCTACCCTAGAAGTAACTCAAGAATCTACCACTGGAGTGAAAATGCCTTTAGACATAAATGAAACAAAACATCCAGTGGTATTACTGCAATACAAATAAGTAAAGATAAAATCAGATTTGTTACTTTCAATACTCATTATGGGATAATATTAGAGGGATGGGGTACTAGCGAGGACCCTTAGTCTGTTGCTCGGAGAGGTGCTGGATACACTGCAGCACACGTGGTCTTACAGAGATGAGCCAGGGGCTCCTGAGATAATAGGAACCAACAGGGAAACACAAGGCGAAATACCTCAAAGGAGTTCCAGCCACTCCAGCAAGTAAGTCAGATTTTCTGAGGGCCCAACTTAAATGTCTCTATGCAAACGCACGTAGCATGGGGAATAAACAAGAGGAGTTAGAGACGTGCCCATGCCTGCTGAGCTGTGATCTTATTGGCACCACAGAGACATGGTGGCATGGCTCCTATGACTGGAGTGTCAGAATGGAAGGATACAGGCTCTTTAGGAAGGACAGGCAGGGGGGATGAGGAGGGGGTCTTGCCCTCTATGTCAATAACCAGCTGGACTGCATGGAGCTCCGCCTGGGCATGGGTAAGGAGCTAAACAAGACCTTATGGATCAGGATCAAAGGGAGGGAAGGGACAGGTGACATTGTATTTGGGATCTGCTACAGGCCACCCAACCAGGAAGACCAAGCGGATGAGGCCCTCTATAGACAGATAGGAGCAGCCTCTCATTCACAAGATCTGGTCCTCGTGGAGGACTTCAACCACCCCGATACCTGTTGGAGGGACAACACAGCAGGGCATAAGCAATCCAGGAGGTTCCTGGAATGCACTGATGATAACTTCCTTCTCCAAGTGATAGAGGAGCCAACAAGGAGAGGTGCCATGCTGGACCTTGTTCCCACCAACAAGGAAGGGCTGGTGGGGAATGTGAAGCTCAAGGGCAGCCTTGGCTGCAGTGACCAAGAAATGGTGGAGTTCAAGATCCTCAGGGCAGCGAGGAGGGTGCACAGCAAGTTCACTACCCTGGGCTTCAGGAGAGCAGACTCTGACCTCTTCAGGGACCTGCTTGGGAGAGTACCATGGGACAAAGCCCTGGAGGGAAGAGGGGCCCAAGAAACCTGGTTAGTATTCAAGGGTCACCTCCAAGCTTGGGAGTGATGCAACCCAGCAAAGGGGAAGTCAAGCAAAAATGCTTGGAGGCCTGCATGGATGAGCAAGGAGCTCCTGGGCAAACTCAAACACAAAAAGGAAGCCTACAGATGGGGGAAGCAAGGATAGGCAGCCTGGGAGGAATACAGAGGAATTGTCTGAGTAGAGCAGCCAGGGAACAGGTAAGGAAAGCTAAAGCCCTGACAGATTTAAATCTGGCCAGGGACGTCAAGGGCAACAAGAAAAGCTTCGATAGGTACATGGGGGATAAGAGGAAGACTAGGAAAAAATGTGGGCCCTCTCTGGAAGGAAACAGGAGACCTGGTTACATGGGATATGGAGAAGGCTGACATACTCAATAACTTTTTTGCCTCAGTCTTCACTGGCAAGTGCCCTAGCCACACTGCCCAAAGTCACAGAAGGCAAAGGCAGGGACTGGGAGAATGAGGAACTGTCCACTGTAGGAGAAGATCAGTTTGGAGACCATTTAAGGAACTCATCTAAGGTGCACAAGTCCATGGGACCTGATGAGATGAATCCATGGGTCCCAAGGGAACTGGCAGATGAAGTGGCTAAGCCACTGTCCATCATATTTGAGAAGTCACGGCAGTCCAATGAAGTTCCCACTGACTGGAAAAGAGGAAACATAACACCCATTTTTAAAAAGGGAAAAATGGAAGACCCAAGGAACTACAGGCCGGTGGTCTCAGCTCTGTGCCTGGCAAGATCATGGAGCAGATCCTCCCAGAAACTACGCTCAGGCACACGGCAAATAAGGAGGTGATTGGTGACAGCCAACACGGCTTCGCTAAGGGCAAATCGTGCCTATCAGATTTGGTGGCCTTCTCTGACGGGGTGACAGCATTGGTGGATAAGGGAAGAGCAACTGACGACATCTACCTGGACTTGTGCAAAGCATTTGACGCTGTCCCGCATGACATCTTTGTCTGTAAATTGGAGAGACGTGGATTTGACAGATGGTCCCCTCGTTGGATAAGGAATTGGCTGGACAGTCTCACTCAAAGGGTTGTGGTCAGTTGCTTGATCTCCAAGTGGAGACCAGTGATGAGTGGTTGTTCCTCAGGGGTCAGTATTGGGACTGGTGCTGTTCAACATCTTTGTTGGTGACATGGACAGCGAGATTGAGTGCACTCTCGGCAAGTTTGCCAATGACACCAAGCTGTGTGGTGTGGTCGACACACTGGAGGAAAGCGATGCCATCCAAAGGGACCTTGACAGGCTTGAGAGATGGGCCCATGAGTACTGCATGAAGTTCAACAAGGCCAAGCGCAAGGTCCCGCACATGGGTCAGGGCAATCCCAAGCACAGCTACAGGCTGGGCAGAGAATGGATTGAAAGCAGCCCTGAGGAGAAGGACTTAGGGGTGTTGGTGGATGAGCTCAACATGACCCAGCAATGCACATGGTAAGTGGCGCAGAGTGTAGTTGGATGCCCGTAGCAAGTGATGTGCCCCAAGGGACAGTACTTGGTCTGGTCTTACTGAACTTATTAATCAATAACCTGGATGAGGGGACAGAGTGTACCCTCAGCAAGTTTGCTGATACAAAACTGGGAGGAGTGACACTCCACTGGTGATGTCATTCAGCAAGATCTGGACAGACTAGCCAGTTGGGCAGAGAGGAACCAAATGAAATTCAACAAGGGCAAGTGTAGGGTCCTGCACCTAGGGAGGAATAACCCCAGGCACCAGTACAGGTTAGGGGTTGACCTGCTGGGAAGCAGCTCTGCGGAGAAGGACCTGGGAGTCCTGGTGGACAACAAATTCAGCATGAGCCAGCAATGTGCCCTCGTGACCAAGAAGGCCAATGGTATCCTGGGGTGCATTAAGAAGAGCGTGGCCAGCAGGTCGAGGGAGGTTATCGTCCCCCTCTACTCTGCCCTGGTGAGGCCACATCTGGAGGACTGAGTCCAGTTCTGGGCTCCCCAGTACAAGAAAGACAAAGAACTACTGGAGAGAGTCCAGCAGAGGGCTATGATGATTAGGGGACTGGAGCATCTCTTGTATGAGGAAAGGCTGAGAGAGCTGGGTCTGTTTAGCCTGGAGAAGAGAAGACGGAGAGGGGATCTCATCAATGCTTATAAATATGTAAAAGGTGGATGTCAAGAGGATGGGGCCAGACTCTTTTCAGTGGTGGCCAGTGACAGGAAAAGAGGCAACGGGCACAAACTGGAACACAGGAAACTCCATCTCAATATGAGGAAAAACTTCACCTTGAGGATGACAAAGCACTGGAACAGGTTTCCCAGAGAGGTTGTGGATTCTTCTTCTCTGGAGATATTCAAAACCCCCCTGGACGTGATTCTATGCAAACTGCTCTAGGTGATCCTGCTTTAGCAGGGGGGTTGGACAAGATGATCTCCAGAGGTCCCTTTGAACTCCCACCATTCTGTGATTCTGTGAATGTGTGCTTGTAGCCTAGAAAGCCAACTGTATCCTGGTCTGCATCAAAACCAGCATGACCAGCAGGTCAAGGGACATGTTTCTCTCCCTCTACTCCGCTCTCACGAGACCCCACCTGGAGTACTGCATCCAGCTCTGAGGCCCCCAATGTAAGAAGGACATGAACCCGTTAAAGCAAGTCCAGAGGAGGGCCACAAAGATGATCAGAGGGCTGGAGCATCTCTCCTGTGAGGACAGGCTGAGAGAGTTGGGATTGTTCAGCCGGGAGAAGGCTCTGGGGAGACCTTATTGCAGCTTTCCAGTACCTAAAGGGGGCCTACAGGAAAGGCTGTTTATCAGGAAGTGTAGTGACAGGACAAGGGGTAATGGGTTTAAACTAAGAGAGGGTAAATTTTGATTAGATATTATAAAGAAATTCTTTACTGTGAGGGTGGTGAGACGCTGGAACAGGTTTCTCAGAGAGGTTATGGAAGTGTTCCTGGAAGTGTTCAAAGCCAGGTTGGATGGGGCTTTGGGCAACCTGGCCTGGCGGAGGGTGTCCCTGCCTATGGCAGAGGGGTTGGAACTAGATGGTCTTTGAGGTCCCTTCCAACCCAAACCATTCTATGATTCTATGAAAATTGCCTTACCTGTAATATTAACAGAGCCAATATAGACCAAACCATGTAGAATGAGTGCAGTTAGAAATGGAAATATTTCCTTTGCTTCTCTCATAAGTATCAGAAGTATCAAAATTCTCTCCTTTACACTGCTTAAAAATAAAGACACTGAAAGTCTTCCCTTGGTAGGCATTCCAAGACATTGATGTAAAATGTATTTAGTCACTGCAAGATTAAAAAGCCTTTCAAATAGCATATAATTTAGCAAGAGCAAAGGAAATTAGAAATAGATTTTTGCCTTATGAATCTAAAGAAATCAGTAAGATACTTTAAGTGAATCCTTCTACAGGAACCTTATTGATTACCAGAAAGGCTTTGGCTGCACCATATTAAGAATCAAGCTAGTGATGTCTGAAGTGCATTTTCTAGCTCATATAAGCATATTACAAAATTTGCTTGAGGAGACACAAAATAAAAATAAACAATCCTTGCCCCTCATGCATGGAAAGCCCAGATAAAAGTCTGCCTTGGAAGAGGTATTTAGATATTTAAAATATGAAAAATAAATTTACTTTAAGTGTAGTTTTACTACTTGCATTAAAGTCTCCTCAGATTCACATTTAGCAACTTGAGCACCTCAGCTCATGCACAGAAAAATCAGCATAAAGTCCAGTGACAGGCAGTAAAAGGGAAAGGAGCCCAGGGAAACCATGTCTACCTCCTTGCCCTAGTATCTGAAGATAAAGCATTTTTAGTACCTTCTTCTCTCCTTTAATGGTTGCATTTATGTTGAAGAAAGGAGGGAAATCATCTTCTGTGGAGTTCATAAAATAAAAAGATATGACTAGCCTGTTGTAGTAGAATTTGGACAGAACACCATTATGGGCAATTAGTAGTCATTATTACTGCCTGCAAATTAATGTCACAGCAGTAGTGATCATTACTTATATAGATAGATACTTAGATAGTAAGTATATACTGAAGTAAATAAATGATTGTTTGACCTATGTTTGGGTTTCCTTTCTCTGCAGAGTTCTTCTGAGTTTAATACTTGAGTTTTGCCCCAAATTTTAGTTTGGTCCACAAAATGTACTAGAAATTGCATTTTGATATTGTTTGGGCCCAGGTTGATCAGCTTGTGAAGGAGTGTAAGGTAGGTCACAAGGCAGTACAAATTATTTAGAAATAACAGAAATGCAGCATATTACTTCTTAACTTAAACACACTCACTTTAGAGTTAATTTATTTGCTCTCAGTAATTTCTTGCAAAATAAAGACTCATCATTAAGCTTGCATATTTTCAATAACATAATTATAACAGTAGCACAGCTTAAGATTTGCTCCATTCACAATATTGAGAATGCTGTACTAAGTCTTACAAAATACTAGCTCACAAGGTTCAATGGAAAATTGGTCAGTGGATGGGTATGTATCACAACAAGCTGAGAAAGCTGATAAATCATTTTGGCTAAATAGATGCTCTTATAGACCAGAAGACCAATGAGGTCAGAACAACATTCCTGCTTATAATCACCTGAAATTGTTTTTCAGAACATGGAGCAATGTCTAGCTGCTCTTTAACTTAGAAGAAATCTGGCACTGGTTTTCTTCAAGGACCAGTTGGTCCCTATAATCGATATTTAAAGAAAATAAAAGACTAACAGTGACAGGACTTGTAAATGTGTAAGAACTGACAATACCACCCATTGTGTTCTGTTGTGTCTCATAATATATGGTCTAATTTGTTGGGGGAATGCTAACTCATCAACATAAATGGAGTGAATAAATTGGTGCAACACTTTATTTCAAGCACTTCCAAGTGTATGTATGTAACCTTGCCTTGAAGATCAAAAGTTGCAATAATAATTTAAAATCACAACAATCCAAAGTCTGCACTAGATAGGATTTTAAATGTAAGCCATCATCTATCTGAGTTATTTTTACTATTCCATAAATGCCCCAACAAGTATTCCTGTATATTAAATGAAACACATAAATAAAATCAATAGATTTTTACATTATTAATTTAAAATACCTATCAAAAAATGGAGAGCCAGTTCTATAAATAACCAGGGCAGAGAGTTCATATTCCTTAACTTATGAATTATAGATCACCATTGTAGAGCTCACAGGAGCAACACAAAAAGAATGAACAACACAGCTATCCTTAATTTCAAGACTAAGCTGCTGAGAAAACCCAAGACCAACATCCATAATTATCTCCAACACATCATTTTAACAATACCACAGTTTGTTGGGTTAGCCTTCACATTTTGTGGATGACAACCAAGACTCGACTTGATATCTTCAGAAGGGATATTATGAAGTAGGTGTTAGCTTGCACCTTTCATGGCTGAACCCTTCAGCGCTGTTTTCACAGAATAGCCATAATATGGGCTAAAGTTGTGCATTAGAAAAGGCTTTGCTCCCATTATCCTTTAAAGGATATCTTTAAAGGAGTGGAAAGCAAGAAAGCAGAACTTTTAGGTTGTAACGCTTCTCCTCTGTCTTCAGAGAGAGTTTATAGGCTGAATACTATGGTGCTCAACGGAAACATGAACACAAGAAGCACATTAGAGGATGGCATCATTAGAATGGTTTTGAACAAGGCTCTTCTATATGCTTTCCTCTTTTCCCTTCAGAAAGTACTAAGGGCTCATTGGAATGTAATTTAATAAAACCCCTCACCACCATGAGTTTTTCTCTTTTGCTATTTCTTATCTTCGAATCCAAAGCATTAAAATTCAACAATGATTATCAATGTTACACTAAGATATTGTAGCTGAAAGCAGCACAAACATCAAATAATGGCAATTTACATACTAAGTTAGGTAAAGACAACAACAACAACAAAAAAAAATTAATGTCCATGTCATTCTGGCATGAAGATGGAAGAAGTTTGAGTCAGCATATTGCTTTATTATGCCACAGGGAAAATTAAGGTCAGCACTCCAAAGCTCAGTTTCTAGATCCTGCATTATATTTGTGGCAGAAAAAAATTCCACTTTATAACCAACAGCATTAATCCTAACTATCAACACTTAGAAGCAATTGTGTTAATTAAAGACTCTGTGCATAATGTTTATTTCTTTTGGTATACATGGTATTAAAGCATATCTTTCCCAAACTGACATTGTTAATATGCAATGTATCCTCTTTTTATGGCTCTTTCAAAGGCAATTGTTTTGATCATGAGAGATGTTTGTAATAATGGCACAAATGTAATGGGACTTTAGGCAGCTATATGACAAGGCTCATTAACCCTGTACCATACAAATGTTAACATACTACTAACTGGAGCAGGGGGAAAGTTAACTGTATGATACAAGAATTTAAAGAAAACACAGTCTAGCACAACTGATAATGGCTGCCAGAGCACAAGCTTTCCAGATATCCCAACTATTTCTGGAGTATCAGACTGTATATAGGGTGACAAAGTTCAACTCATTCCACTCTCGCTTCAATGGCAGACTTCTTTCCTCCCTCCAAAAAATGTCTTTAATATTTTTTCCTGATAAATAATACCTGTCTCTAAGTCTGAAGTTTAAATTGAAATTATATTTTAGAATAAGCCTGAGCAAACAAATGAAACCACCGCATTCAGTTTTGACACATATACAGTTTTATTCAGGAATTGTTCAAATCTCTAAGGTCTGTTATGTTAATTGGTTATTTATGATGTCTTCAAATGTCAGGAGTATTCAGACTAGTCAGATGCTAATGTCTGAAGGTGCTGTCTATCAGATTTAAGAGTCTACAGAAAGAAACAAACAAAAGATCACAGCCTCAGTTTCAGTTTCTTTTGAGGTTTGTCATGCTTCCAATTATTTTTGGCTCCCACAGATTTCATTTTGGGGAACAAGAGGAAAAACAGTAATAAACAGACTGTAATTAAAATGCTGGGAGCACAAAAAAATAACAGTAAAATAAAAGGACAAAAACTTCCCCTTATGAAAAATTTCATACTGTCAGAGGTGGTCTTCAAAGTCTTCAAGCCTGAATTCAGGAAAACAGATCTACAAAAGAGACCTACAAAGCTATTGTCATTTGGTTCCGAAAGACTGAAATCACAAGGAACGTTTCCTTTGGTCAGTTCAGAGGGAGAGACAAAGGAACGAAACCCAACACAATATTCGGAGTAGGAACAGGGAAGAAGTAGAGTTGATGCACAAGGCCCTTGTGGAACTGCCAGCGAAGTGCTCTGTACAGTTCTGAGTACACAAGGAGTTCAAGCTGGGACAGGAGTAGGGAGGGAAAGCCACCACAGGCAACCTAATTTACACGAGGAGGTTTCATCTCTACCTAAATGGATGGAACCTGCAGATGAGATAATAAGCCCTGCTGAGACTTTCTCTTTCCCTTCAGAAACATTTATGGTATTGCAGTACAAATATAAAATGTTAACAGTTGGAAATAACAAACCTTTTTTAGATAGCTTTTTTTTTTTTAAATAAAACTTTTTCTGCATGGTACTTCTTGTATTTTAACTAAAATTTCTCATATGTAAGGTAAATTCCTTTTCCATTACTGAGACTTTATTACACAGAAAACATGACTAGTGAGTGCTGTAACAGAGCATTCTCTTCAGCACAATTGCACATAGAGAGCCTCCTGTTTTGCTTAGTGGAAACAGCAACACATTGAGAATATTGAGGAGAAGGAAATCTTCACATGATGGTGGCAACTTGACCATTAAATGTATTTTAAAGGCCCCTTCCAACAATGCAAAAATAACATTGAACAGTATAGCCTTTTCCTGAGACATTTTCAAGAAACAGACTCTTAAAATTAATTAAACCAAGTTTACATAGTGAACTGCATTTTACACTTTTTTTTTAAAAAGCAAGTAAAAAAACAAGTGCTTTTGAAAGCAAAAGAGGCTTTTCAGTAGGTCCCAGAGTTCAGACCACAGCTGATCCCATGGTTCAAAAAGGGTGGAGAACCACTTCTGAGCAATGGGATGGGCCTACAGTGAAAAGGAAGGCTATTCACACTGCAACACAACATTTTACTGCAAATTCAAAAGTGATGTCATTTTACTGAGGAAAAAGTGTGATATTCCAAAACAGAAAATATACACCCTGACTGTTCAAAACTGAACATTATCAGGGTTAAGAGAGAAGAATAAGCATTTCAGTATGTAGAATAAAATAGTAACAAGCATATCCAAAGGATCACCAAGTATTAAATTCCTTTTTTTTTTATGGCACACAATGTCATACATTTTAGAAGAGAATTGTCATGATTCACTGAAGAAAATACCATTATTTTACTAAGTAAAACTGGAAGAGTGAAGACACTTTAACAGAAGATATCTGCTGAGAACTCAAGTGTTACTAAACAGAAAACTACCAATTCAAAATTCAAAATGTTGATAAAACAAGCTTCAACACGTAAGACTAGGAGACATTTCAGGTGTCTGTGTTTTCTGATGATAACAAGGACCTAAAGGCACTATGCCTTCACTCTTATAGATGAATCCTCTTTCTTCTAAAATCTAGCTAGAATTCACCATATTTTGCACAACTTTTACCAGAGGCTGATCTACAACCTCATTGCTCCAGTGGTTCCTGAGGCCTATTATATCCATTTGCTCTCATGCCAACATTATTCCTTAGCTCAAAACAAGATTGTCAAGCATGGTTCCTCCTCTCCACAGCATGCATTTTTTCAGAACAATTATATTCTCTCCAGATATTTATGTTGGTACACTCTTTAAGGTATGAACGACATTATAGCTCACCTCTCTTAGCTTTCATTAATAGCTGGAAAAACCATTCACAAAATCATTTGTTGTGATTCAGCATTGAAACACACCTGTATCTCTTACTCTGGATGCTCAGAAATTAGCATTTCTTCCTTCCCAGTAACAATAAGTTAAATCAAACAGAATCTGTGCAAAGGGATAAAGGGAAAACACCACATCAACTCAAATATGACTAGCTAAGAGAACCATCCCCCAATAACCCTGACCCTCACTCTCTTGTTGTACATGACAAGCAAAGTAGGTACCCAGGACTCCTTCCCACTACCAAGTTTTTACCCACCTCAGAATTTATTGTCCACACTCTGTGAGCATGGTTTGGGGAACTTACTATAATTGGCTTTTCCTTGAAGGCTATACAATTTTCAGGATTTTTATTACCATGCTGAAGAGAACAGGTCAAAAGAAAGCTCTGCACACGAGTTTTTAACCCAGATGGCCATTCAGTGTGGCTCACATATGCACGAGATTGTGTCATTCACCACTCTGCCAAGTGTTATGATCTTTCTGTTGGCCACCCCTTTGGCTGTTTTTTCCTGGCTCAAACATAATATCAGTTTATTTTTTTGGGTTTTTGGGGTTGGTTGTTTTTTTTTTGGGGGGGGGGGGTGTTTGTTGGGTTTTTTCCCCCCTAATGTAAAAATAAGTCAGTGATATCTAGCAACTTGCACCGCATCTCATCGGTAGTTTTCTTTTGATCAAATGTTGGTCATTTACTTTTTGCTCACATCTCAGTCCAGCTTGATAACCTAGAGGCTTTTATTTTACAGCAAAAAAGACCCTAAACCCAACAACAACAACAACAAACTCCCCCCCAACCCAAATCAAAACAAACAAACAAAACCCAACACTTATTTTAGAATTGGTTGGGAGTTTTGCACTGAGTTTGTTCTTGTTAATTGAGGGTTTGATCCCCAGAAATGCTTTCTGCTTCTTGAAGTCCATCTCTTTCTAAGGATGGTAAAACTTTCATATCTTTTCATTGAAGCATATTTTTTGTATTAAGGAATGAGAAATCTCCTCTTTCCAAAAGGGGAAATTTTATTTGACACAAGCAAAGATAAACACCCAGGCACTTGACTTCTTCTGTTTTGGAGCTATTTTCTCTCTGGGAGAATCTGACACTCCATATCAGTACAATAGAGGAAATTTGCAAAACGTGTCCCTTCAAAATCTTGGGTAGCCCTGACACTGGTATACAGACAATCAAACAGCAGATTATACTCACTACACAGAGTCACTTCATCAATTAAACTAATTCATGCATCATATTTTCACAGAATTTATTTTCATTATTATCACTTCCATTTGGAGGGTACTTTGAGAAGCTAAGTTTAATTTAATAAAGGCTAATATTTTTTTTTTCTCCTGAAAATGCTAAGTATAAGAGAGACACAAAGAGAAAGCAAGAACATCTGCCCTAAATGGGGACTTACCATCACAGCTATAGACTATTAAATGGAAAGAAATTCAGAAACAGCTATTTACTCAGGAAGATCTTTCTCTATTCCTTTTTATTTTTTCCTACACCAAAAGCTAATTTTTTTCCCCATAATGAAAAACAACAGAGAGTAAAAACAAGCAAACAAAACCTACCCACAAGCTAAATCTATATTGCCCATTAATTTAATTCAAACTTCAAAATCTTGTAGCCTACAATAAAGTGATACAGTTTAAACAAAATTAGATTGGTGTCTAAACACTGAATCATTTATGAGCACATTACATAAATGTATTTACATTTTGTGCTACATTTTTTTGGCCTAAAATGCAGCATTGGAGTTTAACACTTTAAATTATCCTTTCTTGAAATCTTTGGCTAATTAAAGTTACTTTTACATAAAATGAACTCTGCAACCTTTCCAACTAATTCCTTGATGTAACTTTAATTTTTCTGGTTTTATTTTATTGCTTTATTTTGAAATAAATGGTAAAAATATTTGTCAAACAGTAACATTTAAACTTTATATATACTTTTTCTCCATGCAAACTTTTGATTAAGTACCTTCAGATAGGTATAATTCTGCAAATTAAAATGAATATGTTTTATTCAGAACTACCTAAATACATGGATAGGGATATGAATAAAATATGATAGTAGCTATCCACTTGTCACTTGTGGCTGAGATCATATGGATTGAAAATGGAGTTGAAATTTTTTGTAATTCAGGTTCTTGGAAAATTATGCCTGGTTTGCACAGTAGGATTACTGTAGCTCTTCTAACTTTCTATTTAATATATGGTTTTTGATAAAGGAATATCTGAAGTACAAAGAAGAAGTAAATGTAACTGTGCACAGAACATTGTCTTGAATTTTCAGACAAGTAAGCAGATAATTCAGACACACAAATAAGATTCCACTATGGGTTTTGCAACTTGCCATAAATTTCAGTTATTAAGTTTCAAGTACTGATAAACATTAAATAAAAATAGATGCAAACATGTAGCCCCCTGGTATCAACTGGATGTATGCTGACAATGTAAGTGAGAGTTGTGCTGTAACATCAACATGAACAATTTTATAGCTATTTTAACGAAAAGAAGGAAGTGGGAATGAAAGCCACATAAACAAAACATAGGCAGAGTTCAGGTAGACAGAAAGTTCATAAACAGCAATCGTCCTAAGAGACTGCAGTAGATTCTTGAGCTGGTGAGAGCTCTGAGATGTTCAGGTGTTCAGACTTTCTTCTATAGAGAGCTCCCCAAAAGGATGAAGAGTTTTAAGTTCTGAAAGTACAATTTTATTAGACTATAAACGAAGACAGCAAACTTCAACAAAGAAAATTCAAGGTGACTTGGGCTAGCATAACATGGATAAAACGGTTCATACCCAACTCACCCATTGCCTCATATGTCTTTGCAAGTGAGTCTTGCTTCTAGCCTTGGTTTGAGTCACTCAGTAACTTTCCAAGATGCAGCAAACTGCACAGCTTACAAAAGGAGCTTACAGAAGCCCTTCCTTCTCCACTAAAACCAGCCTCCCCCCCTGCTCCTTTCAGCCGCCTTGCAGTCTTGCTGTTTGAACAGCTGACAGCCTTTCCTCTAGCTCTTCCCAGCGCCTCTTGTAGTTTCTTCTGTCTTCTGTATTTGAGCAGGATCAGTAGTCACTGAAGGCAAGGAACAGTCTCGCTTTCACATGGCTTTACCTGACCCAGTCTCTAAGGAATGAACATAATGTGATTACGCATAAAGAGGAAAAGTCTAAGTATCGTCTCTCCTGATGGCATCTTCCTACTAAGTTGTACTATTTATAGCAAAAAGGCATCAAGAAGTACAAATGAGATAATAAATTATGGTCAGATACTATCATTAGCCAATATCCACATTTTCCATGAACACCAAAGGAATTTCATTAACACTGGAGGATGGCATACTTTTCCGTGTGTAAACCCACCCACAACTGATATCAATCTGCAACTCCTCCATACATTTCAAACACTCTTGTCAGGTCAGAAAGCATGGGTGGTCTACTTAAAATTGCTTTCCATCCCCCAAAAGACCTTCATGAACTCCTATATGCCCCACTGACATCAAGGATCATTCGTGGAGTTTCCCTCAGGTCCCTCAGATGGCCTCCTTGTCTCCAAGACTCTGAAGACAAAGACTGGGCTTTGTGTGATGCGAACGAACCTGCAATCAGTGCCTCAGGAATGCCATGCAAACCCAGACAGGCAATTTCCTGTTAAAATCTCTCTGATCCATTCTATCACATTGCTAGCAGTCTAAACAAATTTATATCATACCAAAGACAATAAATAAAAGTAGAAAATTACTAATTTCCATATGCAGTAGAAGCAGCCTGAAACTGAT
The DNA here is from genome assembly GCF_028858705.1 of Grus americana. Taxonomy (NCBI): domain Eukaryota; kingdom Metazoa; phylum Chordata; class Aves; order Gruiformes; family Gruidae; genus Grus; species Grus americana. The sequence goes on from NC_072853.1 coordinate 63,247,416, forward strand.
AAAATATAGTCACCATTTTAGTTGCCACATACTTAATATGAAGATCCAGGACAGGCAGATGCCTTTGCAGATCTGGTCCTCTATATGTTTGCTGATGATATTCAGTCACATGAGCTCCAGATCTGGTAGGGGTTCCGAAGGAATTGAGGGAATGGGTCACATTACAAGGTCAAGGTCTGCAACACAAACACTGCAGTGAATGCTAATATGTCCCTCCTGAGAACAACTGACTCCTTGACTTCCTCACTAATGGGCACTTACAATGCTTTAAAGAGACATAAGAGTTAACATTTGCCCACATGCAGACAATTCTTTTCTAATGTATTTCCTCTGTCTGCTTGGTCAGCTCTGAGCAGAGGCAGCTGCATGGAAACACCCGACACCTTTTCTGAAGCTGGAGGCAGAGGGAAATGTGGTACAAACACATTAGTTATGCAAGCTCCTTCCTATCATCATTTTGACCTAGATTCAGCAAAGGACTGTGGCTTAACTTTAAGCCTATAAGAAGTCCTACCACATCCAAAACAGGGCAAATTTCACAGTTAAAATAGTGGTATCTTAGATGCTTTACTGCAGCAGGCAACCGTGAGCATCCTTCCCTGCTGTGTTTTGGTTATGGTCAAAACTACTCACCAACAGTCCCGATAGCCAAGAATGAGATTTCCTGCTTATCACAGACACATTTGGTTACCTACAGCTCTTAACCTCTCTAAAACTAAATCACCAGACAATTAATTGATTTATCACTGTTGTCCGGGAAGAAACTTAATTGCTGGAAAGTGGAGAAGATGTCAATAACATTACCCTGGGTCAGACAGTGGCTTGGCATGGGATGTGAGTGGACACAGAGATTAATTCCTGTTCTTACAGGTAAAACACAAAAGTATCTCATGGTAAAACTGTAAAACTAACTAGTAAATTTCTGCAAGGATGGGACGCCACAGGGCATGAAGAAGTCCTGAGCTTAATCCACCTCCACTTTCTTCTTGCCCTGTCTTCCACTTAAATGGATTCTGTTATTTCTTTTGGGAAAATAATCCCTCAGAGAAAATGAAATAATATTGTTATTAATTATTCTGTCTGTAAAGTGTTTTCTTTTGTTGGCTATCCCCCTATGTTAGGAAATTCTTCCAGAGCTCTGGCTACAGCACAACCTGCCTAGTGTCCTACAAGACCCAGGTGCCCTGCTGTAGAGCCTGCAGCTCCCTCCTTCAACCAGGAAGCCTCAGCCTGCTGGCAAACTCAACAGATAACCCTTTCCTCTTCAGCCTTTTCTCTATTTCTCCTTTCATCTTGGTATTTAAATGCTGTAGTTTTCCCCTAATCCCTTGTATTGGGTGCAGGTGCCCAGGCACTGGCAGGGCGTGCTGCCCTTTGCCAGACACAGCTGGTTCCAGCTGACCCACCCCAGGGCATAGTTGAGCCCCTCAACCATGGGTGAGGTGCCTCTGAGAACATGCATTTCAGAAAGGGTAAATTATGCTGCACAGTAGTTGACAGAGAGGAGTGAGAAAAATGTGTGAGAAACAGCCCTGCAGATACCAAAGGTGACAGAAGAAGGAGTGAGAGAGGGTGCTCCAGGTGCCAGAGACTCCCCTGCAAGCCCTAGAGAGGACCATGGTGAAGCCAATACCCACACTGGGGAGGACCCCTCACTGTGGCAGGTGGACATGCCCTAAAGGAAGCTGCAGCCTGCAGGAAGGACCTCATGCTGCAGCAGGGGAACAGCATGAGGAGGAAGGAGCAGCAGAATGGAGCTGTTATGGACTGACCACGATTCCCATTCCCCATCCCTTTGTGCTGCTGGAGGGGAGGAGGGAGGTATGAGGAGTCAGGAGTGGAGCTGGGCCTTGGAAGAAGGGAGGGTTGCTGGGAGGAAGATCTTTTTGTCTTTTTTTCTCATTGTCCTAATCTTAATTGGTGATAAATTAATCTTCCCCAAGGTGAGTCTAGTTTACCCATGACAGTAATCAGTAAACAATCTCCCTGTTTTTATGTCAATTCATGAGCTTTTCCATCCTATTTTCTACTTGTCTTGTTGAGTGGGTGGAGTGAGAGAGCAGCTAGGTGGGCATCTGGCAGCCAGCCAAGGTCAACCCACCACATCCCTACCCTCCCCCCAAAAAAACCCCGAAAAAAAACCCAAGAAAAAAACCAAAGGATCACCACTGTATTTTTCACTCTGCTTGAGTGTTACATATTCTTTCAGCCCAGACTACTTCTATGTAAACAAACCAAACCAGTACAGACTGGTTTAATACTCCATAACTGTAAAACTCAAGTGATTACTATCACTTTAAAATGCTCATAATTCATAAGTTGTTCCTTCAGTATAGTTACCTGTAAACCCATTTTCCTTTCTCTATGTTTCCTACTAATGGCTTCTTTGGATGCTCAGAGAAGCACTACGGCTGTCTATAACGGGAAAGCTGCAGTAGCAGAGAGGAAGGAGCAAGGGAAGAGCCTTATCAAGTGCATTGCTCTGTAACAAGGAAACCTCCTGTGTCATCAGTCTTTTAAATTTCACTCATGAAGGCAGCACACGCAAAGATGACAAAACTCTCTATGCATATCAGTTATAATGCTACACTGGGAGTTTGCTGCCTGCTCTGCAAGAGCACCACGCCTAACACATCCCTGTGTCCTCACACCTTGTTACTCATCCATTTGCACGCAGATTTCTCAGCTGTGGATCATCATACACTTTAAAATAGCTCTTGCAGGCAGTCATTCAAACCACGCATCTGATGCTGCCCCTGCAATTTGAGTCCAGAGGCATTTGCCACACTGCCCTTGATCGCAGGGCTGTGCGCTGTATGCTTTGGCTCACATGGCTTTATGCTCATGAGAAGTGTCGCCCAGAGGCTTTTGGTGGTCTGTATAATGCCCAGCACAACCTTCTGAACGTGTCCCCGCATTTACCTGACAAGATTATTTCAGAGTTCCTGCTAATGAAAGCGATTGGCACCCTCTGGTGGCATGTGACTCCTGCTGCCTGAGATCTCTCTCCCCAAACGACATATGCAGTGCCAAAAGTATGATATCAGTTTCTGACATGGAAAAAAAAAAAATCTAAATTTTTACCTTTTCTTTGTGTTTAAGATGCTGAAAGTTTACAAAACCACCATAGGCAATTAAAATGAAGTCAAGCAGGAAGATTACAGAACTATGAAATTTGCATTGCAGTTACTTTCCTACCCATGTGTCTCCTTCTGTAGGAAATGTTATGGTAGAATTAAGATCTGGTTTTAACTTTTTTTTTTTTTTTAGGCTTTACAATAGCAAAGTATAATTTCAATGACAGAGCTAATCCAATTCAAATTTCAGATTAGTTTGACTGACATATAGGAACAAGGAAGTTGGCTTTACTGGTGTCTACCCAGTCATGCAGAAGATTATGTAAGTTCCCCCAAAGCACTTGCTCATAGAAAGGGCAACACACAGACCCGTACACATCACATGTCATGTTAAGAAGGGCAAAAAGGCAAATATTATCAGACCTGGGGCTGCATGTGCCCTCATTCTTTTCTTTTTGTCAATGGAGCGTTATTGCTGGCAATATTGAGAATGTCATGGCCATTACTCTGACAGCACATGAACTAGTGGGATAGAGATGACTGATTTTGCAAAATCATGTCATTTGCAGACAGCACTTCACATTTATAAAGTACAGGTGGGAGCTGCAGTTTATTCAACACTGCCCCAACAACCCTCTCAGCTGCCTAGTAGTGATTGTGGTGATGCATTGAGCAGTTTGGTTAAAAAAAAGAAAAAGAAGTCATTTCCCTGTATACTAGATAGCTTAGAGGCCATGTTCAATGGAAATAATTGTCTTAATTACCTTTTGCTCATGAAAAAAAAAATATTTTCCCTAGTACCAACCCAGTTTTGTCACTGTTTTCATAGAAATGCGTTAGATTATGCTTTGCCTTTTCTCTTAAGAAAAGGAGCAATTGGAGAGATCCAGTGGCAGGGAGATCCACCATGTTTTGGACCCAGTTTGCTTCTTTCACAAGTAGACTGGTATTTAATGCTCTCTTGAGTATTTCCATCACCATGCTGGATGATCACCACTATGAAGAGGAGATGATTTTTATTTCTATCTCACAAATAGCAAAACTGAAATAAAGGTTTACAAGGTGACTTGTGCAATGTCACAGAAGCTGTCTGCATCAAGATTCTACTGCTAATTTATTGTCCTGCCAACACAACCATCTTCCGCTAAGTTCTATTCTGGTAACTAAATGACTTAGACAGAAACACTGATATTTTCCACTTGGTTTTCTTAAATCCCATATCACAGAAAAAATATAGGCCAGAAAGTGTCTTTGCAAGTCACATAGTCCAATTTCCTATTCAAAGCAGAGCTAACTTCAAAGGTGGCTGGGGCCTCTGGTTGATCAAAGTTCATCCAATTCAGCAATATATTGCAACATTTTTGTAAAAGAAATGAACGATTCATAGAAAAATATTCTCCTTCCTGATCATTAAAACTTTTCCCTTTGGACAGTATTTTGTGAGACTTATATCTGAAAATAAGCAATATATATGAGCATCATTTACCACTTTTTCAGGCCAGGGGAATTCCTCAGTTTCTTCCTCTTCCTCTCTTCCAGTGGTGACACCCAGTCAGACACAAAATGGGCTGAAATTAAATGTTCCAGCAAATGAGCAGCTACAAGGCTGCACAGAACCACAAGTCCTGGTGAAGTCTGATGAGATGACAGCACTGCTTCCATATGGATCTGATGCATTCAATAAATGTTTCATGAAGAATTTTTAATGGTGAGAAAGAAAGAATGCTCTCTTCTTTACTCGATGGTAGAGTGTGAATATCCTCATTTTCACTAAACCCTCTCTGTTATCAGTTAAGCTCTCCAAATTTTATTTACAAAGATTATGTCAGCTCCCCTGGTGGTTAGAAGCACAGAATTTAAGACTGAGATAGGTTTAATCTTATTGCTTTCCACTTCAGGATGAGGGGGAACTGCAAAACAGCATATTTATTTATTAAGGTAATAATTTAGCTATTGATTGCAACAGTTTAAAGGCGGCCATACTTCCACCACATTTCTAAAAACTCTAATTCTAATTAAAACTAATTCTAAAAAAAAATAAAAAAATTGGCCTTCATTTAAATATCTACGGTATAACTTCATCTCTGGCAGCATAAAATACTGTTGCAATATTCATTTTATATTTACACCAATGTTCTTTAGTCTGGGAAACTTTCGCTTGTTCTGCACTGCTGCTAACTATAGAATTGGTCTGAAATTGTCTCATAAAATTAGATTTCAGGTCTCTCTTTGCAGTATGTGGTCTTTAGAGTCAATTAAGTTGAGGGGGAGAATTCTGGAAATGTCAGCTAAGACTTTCAATATAGGTAATATTGTTTGCTAATATCTGTCACTTGTCCTTACATCTCCCCCCCCCCCCCCCCCGAATATGCATATTTATTTTGTTTCATCTGGTAAGGAAAATTTAATATACTCTTCATGTTTTACTTTTACTTTCTATTCTATTCTATTTCACATTTTCTTTGTGGATGGATATGCTGTTTCTGCTGAATGCAGATCTCAGCTGTAGTTACAATTATTTAGAAATGAAACTCTGGTCCATTATGTCAGCTATTGCCTACTGAATTTAGTTTTGAGCATACAAAAGTTAAGGACCAAAAATAAAACAATCCACACATACAAGTCATACAAGACAAAACACAAAACCTTCTTTAGACTCATGAAAATTGTAATTCCTTTTTGCAGATCTATGAATAAAGTAATCTTTTATCCTGCTGACAGATCTAGAACAAAATAGTGCTAATGCAAATATTTGAACATAGGACATGTAGGTCATGCATGACACTTGTTCATTCTCTTTCCCCTGTGGGTCTCTGGGTGTGGGAATCATTTGTTATGTTTGGGGGTTTGTGTGCATGTGTTTCAAAGGAGCAGAGATACAAAAGCCATTTCCTGGAAGATCCTCCAGGATTCACAGTCAGTTCACCTATTTTACCTTCACCTCCAAACCTATCAAAACTCCTGTTTTAGCTCCAATGCAAGACACAATAACCCCAGTCTGGATCAATTTTTCCCCAAATGTTACATGTGGAGAAGAGGTTTTGGAGATGATCTTAGACCCATGTTAAGTCTGTGGCTAGAGATAAATGTCGGGTTCAGATGACAAGCCACTAAACTAAGTTACGGCCCAGAAAGGGCTTTGTTTATTGTGAGGCTGGTACTTATCAGGAAAAGCCTAAAATTAGGTCTATGTTCAGCAGATATTACAAGAGGACATTTTGGTTCAGATTACATAAGGGTATGTTTGCATGCTTTAAAGGTCACTTTTATAGTACTAATGCATATATCAGCAAAGACCTACTTGCTGTATGTTGCTCTGGAACTGCTAATGACTCCTGGGTGTAATTAAAGCTAAGATTAGGGTTGGGAGCTTTCTTCAGACTAGCAAAGAACTGTAAACTAAGATAAGGGCTGTGTCTAGAGAGAGTGGCTGGTTCAGAATTAGTGCTACAACCAGCAAGGGCTGGAAAGCCTGGTCCAATGGTGATATCTGGGGCTACCAAGAGTGGCCAGCTTTGAATAGACTCCCGCAGTTGTCACCTTTCTCAATTTGTTCTGATTCTGCCAAGGATGGCTCAGTTGCTCGGACCGTCAGAGCCTGGTGACCCACAGCTTTGGCTGCTGCCTCTAACAGAAATAAGACAGGTTGTTGGGAAAACCTGGTTTTGTTTTGTTTTCTGGAATTGGCACCAGGTACAGGAAGACTGTTCCAGAGATCTGATAATCTAGAGCTGTAGCTGTTTGTAGGGTGAACACTAGAATAAATTTAACACAAACATCTGCAGGGCCATACAGCTTTGTGTTGGTCTGGCAGGGACTGCATGGCTGTGACTAAAGCTAGGGTTGAGGTTGGGATTAAGTCAATAGACACCTCTGGGCTCAGGTGGGTTTATTGCATACAGATTACTGAGTCTGAAACCAAGTAATTTTTAGGATGTGTGCAGGCAAGATTCCTTGTTCAAATTTTTATTTGAAACACTGCCTCTTGACACAAGTGTTTCTACATGATGACACTATAGGAGTGGATGCTGGTTTGTATGGATTAGATCTAAAACTAAATTAGATCAAAATCTTGGCAAACTGGAGACTTGAAGCTCATTGTAAGGAAGAAACTTTCTAAGGGTGGGGAAAGCTCCTAGTCAGACGAAGCACAGAGATTTAGACTGGGGTAGATTTGTCTGTTGCTATGTATTTTCTAAGGAAAGAGGTGTACAAAGCACACAAACTTATGAGTTTATCTGTTGCCTCTCTATGAATATATTTTTCACTAGTAAATTTCATGATAAAGAAAATGATCTTTAAAGGACTATGACATTTAAAAATGGAAACATACTCTTTATGTCAAGCTCCTCTGTATTTATAAATATATGGTGGGTGAAGAGCTCACTTTTCTCTATGTTAGACAAAACTATTTCCTGAGGTTTCTGTTTGCTGATACTGAAATTAAAAGGAGATAAAAAGGCACTTACATGACACTTATAGAGAGTTCATATGAAAACATAATACAGGGATTAGTATGGATGATAAAATACATGAAAAGGTTAGAAATACCATTTTTTAACAGGAGTTGTTCAATGAGGACGAAAATAAATTTTTACTTTCCATATTGATATATTGTGAGAGTGAGACCTTTTTGACTTTTACTACTGAGAGAGAGGAAAAGGGAAAAGGGATCCTTTATTTTTCGTCAGACTTCCTCCTCTCTCTCTGTCGCTAGGATAGAGTAGGAAAACATAGCCAGATAACACATTATTTTTTTTTAAGTAGAAGACTGCCTATAGACACGTGATTAGGAAGGAAGGAAGGAAGGAAGGAAGGAAGGAAGGGAGAAAGAGAGAGAGAAAGAGAGAAAGAGAGAAAGAGAGAAAGAGAGAAGAGAGAGAAAGAGAGAAAGAGAGAGAGAGAGACAGAAAGAAAGAAAGAAAGAAAGAAAGAAAGAAAGAAAGAAAGAAAAAAGAAAGAAAGAGAAAAGATTCTGAAGCCTTTTGGAATGAACAATCTTTTAAACACTTCCTTAAATGAGTCACAAAAACTTCATTTTTCAAACCAGTCTAGTAGGCGTGAAGTCAGTAGTGTGCTACAGCAATTAATCTAAAAGCAAAGAAATCAGAAGAGAATTATAGCATAACTATTCAGTTTTGTGGACGGCTGCGAATATTTTGTAGCTGAGGTTGGCACTTTCACTTGAGGCTGTACCATGACCCTACAATCCAGCCTAATTAAGGAACAGCCAGACATTCCCAGGGACAAAATGGTGACCAGAACAAGAGTCCCGCTTTTCTCTTGCTGCTGGCATGAATACTTTGCAATAATCTGTTTGATAATTTCCGATCCTTTGTTCTTGTTGATGCTTGAACATGGAGGAGGAGACCTCACACTCACCCTTCTTCCTTTGTTGATAGGAGAAGCAGCGGCAGCCGACCATGTGTTTTTCTTCTCTTGTGCAACCTAATTTCTTAAACACATTGAAGACTGTCCATGCACTTCTTTCTCTTATAATGTGAAAGTTTAGCATGTTTTATTCAAGTCTATAACTCCATGGGATTTTTATAAAGATTGTAGACTGCTAGTCTTTGCCCATTTCCATTCTCTCTATTGTACGCACGAACCACATTATTTCAACATTTCACCTCCATGCATCACTGCGATTTTGGTGAGCTATCTGTTGATGCCAGCAGAGTAGCATTTGCTTAGTGAGGTAGCTATTCTAAATGTGCTGAGTTTCCGACACTGTCTGTATCTGATTTATATGTGAATCTGACATGCTTGTTTGCATTTGATCTTTGTCTGCTAATGAACAGGTGGAACCTGATTTTCAGTTGTCACTTGATTTCCAATTTCACCTCACTTCTACGGAGAAGACAGAGAAGGCGGCCAGTTCCTTTACAACTGTTTGCTTTTCTTTTTAAGAAAATCCTCACAACAAGTTCCTTCATATCTTCCTAACTATTAAGGCTTGTATCAGAAATCCTATTCAAGGACATCGAAGTTTTGATAAAGCACTATATTTTGAATGGTCTTTTGAAATAAATCAAAAATATATTTCTCTCATGAGTAACCAAGCAATTTTGCAGTCATATTTGTACAGAAGACAAGAAATTAATTGTAAAATTAGAATTATTTGGAGGTGAGAACTTTGAACCAAAGAAACCGTCAGGTAACAACTGCCACCAACTATTGTCCAGGTGTGTCCTTTCTGCATCCATCTAAATTACAACTAGACTAGAATATCAAAACGATAATTTCTTTTGGAGCACATTTCATGTTACCTCGAATTTCTCTGAAAGGAATGTTTTGTTCAGGATTAATGTTAAACAAGTTCCCTTTGTTTGCCATTAGGTGTCTCTGTTATCCTTTGTAAAACACCAAATGCTGCATGACTTTTTCAGTGTTTCCTGAATTGTGCTTAAAGTCTCTTTTATCCCTCTCTCTCTATCCCTCTCTCTTATGCTTTTATTTGGAAAGGAGAACATGTATATTAGTTGTTTTAGAGATGATAGAATGCATCTCTCCCTACGTCTTTAAAGTTTACACAAGATAACTAACTACGAAATATTTTGCAGTGTTGCATCCCAACAGAGAGAAATGAGTTTCTTAATACTGGTTTGTCAGAGTACAAATAAAATTAGAAGTATCAAGAAAAAAGCCTATGAAAAAGTATTTGTTTCAGCAATTTTCTACATGTCTTCCCTTGGTATACCTCTTTCTCAAGTGGAGCAAAACAAGGAGATAAGGTCTTACAACAATGAGGTATCCTTGTCTCTTGGATTTCTGTATGCCCTCATTGCTTCTATACTGTCATTTAATTATCAGCTGGTCTTCTAATCAAAATGAACCACCTTTTTATTTTCTCTATATTAGAGTTTTCCAAAGTTTCCAAGTTTTTCTAAAATGCAAACCATTCAGCTAACTTCATGCCAGATGCCTCCATACCACCATGCTATCAGAGAAAAAGAGAAAAATAAATGAAAACCAGAAAGCACTGTAAGATGACATCTCTCAGCAACTCCTGTTACTTTACATGAAGAGATTTATCAAAGATGCACAATCGAAACAGAAACCTTAGAAAATAGCCCTGACACAGGTACCAATGAGAGACCAGAGTTTTTCATAATAATCTGTATTATCTGGGCAGCAAGGAAACTTCATCTGCCAGACTAGCCAAAGACACACAATCTGCCTAAGTATTAGATACCTCCTAAGCAAACACCAGCAGCCCATGGTACTTTCTAAGGAGTGACAGACAGTGTGACAGCAATTCCGGCTGCGGGCTGGTGTGGACTCCATTAAGCTGACAGAAATACTTCAAGAGTTTAGCTGGCTGGTCTAAGAGAAGGGTTAGTCATAGTCTGTTTCACATATTTTTTTTTGGTCCTCCATTTTTGGTAAGGTTAGTATAGATCTGGGGAATGAGCTAGAATCTGTGCCTGACTGTATGACATGAACAAAATTGGTACCTAAATCCTTATCGCAAAGCCTTTTTCCTTTGTGGATTCTGGTACCATTAAAACCAGCTTTATTTTCACAAACCACACAAGCTTGCAAGCAGTTGGAAAGCCCATTTTATAACTTAGAAGAGATGATTTCATTCAAGAATCATTGAGAAACAATAAATGTGGAATCCACAAAACATATTTTATGCAAAACACTTTTCAGAGCAGAAAAAACATTTTAACATTAACTGAGTGCGTGCTTTATGTTGAAGAAAAAACAGCTTAATGTACCATCTGTTACTTTTAATAGCAAATGAACAACATGAGTTGTAGTTAATACTGTTGATGTAAAATATAAGAGGGATGTTATAAAACTGCTCACTGACAGATATAACCATGTTTTGAAATGTGAATGAGCTCAAGCAATTCAATATGCAACTTTTACCAGCCAGCTGTTCTCAAAAGATAAGGCAACACTGGAGTTTTAACAAACCCTGTGCCAGGCAAATGCAAGCTCCCTTCACTGGCCCACAAGATGATGGGAGAAGCATTTCCTATCTCAGGCACACATCGCGTGACAGATTCATTCCATTAAAAACCTCCAATCTTAGGGGAAATAATTATGTCTTGCACAGAATTGTCACTTTCTCACAACCTGACAGGTGGTATGAAAATGTCAACATGAGCATATATATATATATATCTTTAGAAAAGAGTCTTGTGAGAAATTATAGATTTTTTTCACAGAGGTGTCCAGAAAAATCCAAATAGCACTTCTTCATTTTTTGCTTGACATACGATGCTGCAATGAGATTAGTTATAACATAGGTCTTGGTCCTGTAAATGCTCATTTACTGAGACATGGAACATGGATAACAGCCCAGCCAATCTATATTATAGCTCCCTTTGACAAGCTCAATATTGAATTACAGAGGAGTGGATCTGTATTACTTCTCCCTCATTTTAAAATTTAACCTTATATACCCTCTGTATAATATGCATTTTCAAATCTTTGGATGATCAAGACTATGGTTTAGGAAGTTTGTTTAGCCTATTTTAAATAATAATTGTCTTGTTTCCCTTCTGCTAGATGGTATTTCATTGCTTTTATTTTCTGTGAAATATTCTTTCTCATCCTGAACAGTTTAAGAAAACAGATAAAAGTGTTTCTTGACAGAGAACAAGTTGTTGAAATCTTTTTAATATTATCTATTAATGTTTGGCCTTTTGGATGAGGAACATTTGCTAGTTTTCTTGATCCATCTAGAACACAAGTTAGAAGCTTTTTTCCTTCACTAATTTGAAATAATAAAACATAGAAGAGAGAACTTATTAAGGGCAGTTATTTTTCAAAGACTCTTCAGATATCATTGAAAATATGCAAGTTATGAATCATCACAGGCTTTATTTCAGTGTCCTGTTGTATTTCTCTTGCATATGAATTATAGTTAACTAGAGCTATACTGACTTCTGGCTCAGTTACTTCTTAGCACTTACACTGAACATTGGTCAATAATAGGTTTAAACTACCTGTTCAAGTCAATTTAGATCAAAATTACTGTAAAAATTTTCCAAAACAAATAGTGAGATAATCTCACAGAATTTTAGTCATCCAGAATGTGTGTGGTCTAACCTGGTCCCTTTGATTCTCTTTATAATATTTGCCTTGGTTTGTTCATTTTTTAAACTTGTTTGAAAGTATGGGTGTAAATTAATAAATTAAGTCAATGGCAGTAGTAGTAGATTTACGTGCGGTGCTTGCATTTATTCATTGGGAGTAGGGCGTTAGGAGCTTTATGAGAGTCTAAGTGCACATAAAATTATCTAATTTCATCTGCCTCACACATCCCCTGCATTTGGCCTGCTGAATCTAAACTGTAAATTTAGACATATGTAAGATGTACGTCTCAAGAGAACTGTTCTTGAAACTTCAGTTTTGTCTATTTCATGTGATAAGTGTGCTTTGTCCTGCTTTGCCTTATTTTCATAGAGCTCTCAACTCCCTCTGTATTGATGGAATTGACATTTCCTTGAACGAATTCCAGGGAGCTCTGTAACGTCCTTGACAGTTCTGCCACTAGTAAAATTGTTTCTTTTCAGATGGCAAGGGCCAACTTAAAATCCTCAGTGGAAGGCATAATAAGACAAATAACAAAATGGTTTTTAATAACATGGCTCAATATTACATGTTACAGTACCGTATCCATGGACAGGGAGTCATGGAGACAATAGCTTCAAATAATTAATAACAAGGAGTTATATTGATGCACAAATATCTCATCATAAATCCTGTCATCAATAATGATAGTGATGATAGTCTGTTAAATCCTTGCAGGTTTTGATTACTGTAGCATGACCACACCATATCAAAAGGAAAACAAATAACTAACTTTAAACGAAACCAACCTGTCCACAATTCTATTAATATTACCTGGATTCTGTGTTTGTTTAAATTCAGGTATGTGGATTCCTTTCTGGGATTGCTGCTTTAGATAATAAAATGTTTGTTTGTGATGTTTCAGATCTAAGGCCATTTCTTTATCTGATAACTGTGGATGATTTTTAAATTCCAGTTTTATACAGATAAAATTTATTGAGTGCAAGTGAATTAGGAATAGGAATGTTGGTGTGTTCATTGTGTTCAACAAGCTTTTAAAAATCATACTGAAGGACCTTTCCGTAAATTCACAGTTAGTAGATATGTACAAGGTTTTCTTGGTCTTTCCAGGCCACAGCACTGTACCTAGACATGTATCTCACTAAAGCAATAACTATGACAAAGGCAACAGAGAAATTCTGTAACTGGACTAGCTTAAGTATGTATGCACACACATATGTATGAAATTCTGCTGGGAGTTAACTCCTTAAAGCAAGAGAAATCATCTTTCAGCTTTGAAAGAGACTTTGGATTTAGCAAACAATGCTATAAAGCAAGAAGATTTATTCTTTTAATTATATAAGGCAGTAGCAATTGCTTTTGATGCAAAACAAGTCCAGAAGTAAATGGTACTTGAATGAATGAATGGATTATCCTGTGGTCTGCTTGTTGGTTAATTTACACACCAGCCATAGCCTTTTATATTTCATACAGAGACACAGTACTTTCTTCATTATAGAGAAAATGTGATATTGTTCCACTGGTTAGCAGAAATTGCCAAAATTTAGAAAGAATTGACTGATGAATAGGAAAAAAATTATAATGAAAACAATAGGTTTGGGTAGGCTGACATAATAAAAATGAAATTAATAGAATCTGCTGATAACACTGCTCTACTAACTTGATTTAAAATAAGAAAATACTTCTAGTAGATACATTTTTCTTTTCTTTTTAATACACCAGACTGCTTGAGATTAAAGGATTAAAGAATGACAGCCATTTTATTAGCAAAGAAATGTAGAAGAATTGCATACCAGGCAAATATATTTTAAAAAATGTCTAATTTATAGAGAGCAGACATGGCAGAAAACTTGCCATTCAGTAAATTTTTGAAAATGCTTTATGGCCCTAGATATCCCAAAGTTCCTTGGTCGCTCTCACAATTTACCCCTTCCTCTTTCTAGGAAAGAAGGTGGCCATGAAGGTTATAAAACTAGAACTGATTTTTCCTGCCCTAAAAGTGAGAAACTGAGCATGAAAGGGGCAGAAGAAAAGAGTCGTAAAGTCCCTGTAGATCCACTCGAAAGCATATAGGACAAGAGCCGAGAGCTAATGCTGCTGCTCTCAACCCCAGCGGCAGCTGACTGCCCAGCTCCTGGCCTTTCTCTCTTCTTCAGCAAAGCAGTCGGTGTGCCGCACAGTGCTGTGACTCAGACGTCAGGGTCACAGCCCCAGTAATCTTACTTCACTTATGGCTACGGTCTTGTACCAAGGATATATTTGTTCCCTCCTTGATTGTATTTCACGTTATTCATAGGGCTTCTCTATCTGGGAAATGGCTTTCTCTGTTTATCCCACTTTGCCCAGACTATCACAAAATTTGTTACCTCTCATTCTTCAAGTATAGTATTCTTGGCCTTCTGGAAGCCAAACTTGATTTTTTGTTTTTACTGGTCCTTTCTGTGTACACCAACTAAAACGTAACCCTAGCCAAAGACTTTTTCAAACACTTCAAATTTAGTCCAGTTTGAGAATTTTTGTAGTGATTGTGCAACTTCTTCCATAGTCATATTCAGGAGTACTGAGTGTACTGCATTTCCTTGATTTACTTTAATATCAATGCCAAGTTGTGCCAGGGATGCATTTTTCACTGTTTTTAAACTGCAGTTCAAAGAGATCTCTACCCAGTTACTTTATTAGGATTTTCAGATCCTTACATTTTCTGCTGTGGATCAGAGGCAAAATATTATCAAAACCTGTCTTATGGATCTATATATCTCTGCCTGTTACAATCACATTATTTCAAAAACATTTGGTATCTCAAAAATGTTTAGGTTCTGTTTCATCACAATCTACAGTAATATTCTGTAATATTTTTTTTCTGTATGAGAGAGAAATCTATATAAAGGTATCAGAAATAGGCTTTTGTAGACCATAAGGAGGCTTAGCTTTCATTTTGTCTGTCGTTAATAAAGATTGTAATTAAAGCTGAAATAATGACCATTCTCTGCTATTAATTTGTGATTTCTTTTAACCTTCAAAGACAAAATTACTTTTTATACTCCTTGTCTTAAGCTAATTATTATTAAGCTAATAATTCCATGGAAGTTCTGTTAAAATTTATTGTGTTGCTGTTCCTGACCAGTTAACTCTCAAAACTCTCAAAAATTTATGAATATTAAACTAATGGCCCAGGTAGCGTGTAATGAACTAATCATCTGGGTGAAAAAAACCAAGCCAAAAAAACCACAAACACACACACGCCTCCAAATGGTAATTTACTATTCTTGTCTATGCAACTCAGGCTTAAGTAGTTCAAGACTTAGTTTTGGTAAAGATTTTTCAGGAGAATTTTGGGGTTTATTTTCCAGATATGCTTTACAGCTTTTGAAATTTGAAACACACATGCCTAATTGGGGTGTTGTCTTAGGACTCTGCTGAATTCAGATAACTTCTGTTTGGTCTGATGTGACCATTAAAAGTAATCTAGAAGAAACTAATAGGTGTTATATGGCCAAAAAAATATAGAGGCAAATGTTCCTCTACAAATTTTCAGATAATATCTCTATTGCCCTCAGCAGGAAGCAAGTCTAATGTGTGGAAAGGATTGTTTCATTCTGGTTCTTTTTCAGCTGATCAGCCCCAGTGAATGCTCCTTTTTCTGAAAGTTCTCAAAAGATGAGCTCCTCTGAATGCAGATGAAAGGCATACACTAAGCTTGTGTTGCTGGACAGAGATACTTTTCTGATGTGGGACCTGGATCTGGGATTCCACAGTTCTCTTCCTTTTCTCTATTTGCTCACCATAATATATTTAGTATCTAGCAGAATGTCCTTTCCCTGGGCAGGGGACTTTGCGACAGCGGTAGCACCAGAAACTAGATGTAGCCTTCACAAATTCTGTCATTATTTATTCAAGTCAGGATCAATTTCAAATATTTTCTACCACAGCATCACTACAGAAATGTATCTTCCTAAAGGCAGCCATCACAATACTGATTTGAAAATCAGTTTTTTGTTAGAACCAAGTGAGTCATACCAACATATTGGGTAAATAATGTTTTTATGTACATTCTTAGATCTGTTCACTTCCAAGACAGCAGGGAGGGATCATGCCTGCCTTTATATTCCTTCCAGCAATATAGAGCATATGCCTGCCCAGTTTAGCTGACAGACACTAATGGAGTTTTGCCCTTGATGGTTCCTGTCTATGCAGATGGCTTTAAAAATGCTACTGGAAGAGAAAACAGCCTGCACTGTAGGAAGCACCTTATACAGGAGTGTTGTGGTTTAATCCAGAGGGCAGCTAAAACAAGCACACAGCCATTCATTCGCTCGCTCCCTGGCCCCCCACAGTGGGATGGGGGAGAGAATCAAAAAGAAAAAAAAGGTAGAACTTGTGAATTGAGATAAAGACAGTTTCATAGGACATAAGAGGAAGAGAATAATATTAATATTAATAAAAGAATATAAAAAACAAGTGATGCACAGCACAATTGCTTACCAGCTGAAGCTGATATTCAGCTAGTTCTCAAGCCAAACTGCCTTCTGGCCCACCCCCCAGTTATATATTGAGCATGATGTCATGTGATATGAAATATTCCTTAGGCCAGTTTGGGTCACCTGTCCTATGTCCCCTCCCAGCTTCTTGGGCACCTCCCGCCTTCTCATTGGCAGGGCAGTATGAGAAGCTGAAAAGTTCTTGACTGCTTGGCAACAACTAAAACATCAGTGTGTTGTAAACATTATTCTCATCCTAAATCCAGAACGCAACACTATACCAGCTGCTGGGAAGAAACTTAACTCTATCCCAGCTGAAACCAGGACAAGGAGACAAGACTTAACAAGGAAAACTGTTTTCATCCTTGTCTCCCACTCAGCTTGAAAACTTGAGCACAATTTGACTGTGGTTCTTGAAACTAGATTTAAACTTATTTTTGTCTGTTATATTTAGTCATGTCAAGATTTTTGACATGATATTTTGAAGATCTCATTTCAAAGATTCATTAGAGGTCTGGATATTTGACTTGCCTATATTAGTCATGTTTTTCATTCCCCTCCAAGTGGATGGAAGGGAAGAATTCAGGTGAATCACCCTCCGCATACTTCTTCGCACTTGCCTTTGGATGGAATGAATCACTCTGTAGAGACGGCTGTGCCTTTCCACTGACTGCAAGGGGAACCTAGCAAAACAAGATGTAGATAAACTATAGATAAGGCCAGCGTTTCATTCCAGAATCGTATTGAAGTCAGAGAAAAAGTTCCCATCACTGTCAGCTGTTACCAGGCCTCCATCCTTTGTCATATGAATTGTCAGCTGTAGGACTACTGCCACCAGTTTACAATAATAATGTGCCTCAGCAAAGTATGTATTTCTTTTAAAGCTGTGGGTGGTGGAAATTCTAGCAACAGGTTTTCCTGATCCAGAATATGATTCATGCTTATTCGCTCATTAAAACAATAATTTCCTGACTGTCTGCATTCATATCTGGCTGATCCCACCCCCCACCTCCTCAGCCCAAAAAAACAGAGTGGTACAGAAGAGCTACCGCTAGCTTTTACCTTGGCCTACAGTGAATGTAAATACCAGAGGTGAAATCTGGCCTTTTGAGCTCAGTGGGCCTTTTAACATTGACTTCAGCAGGACTGAGGTTTTGGCTCAGAAAAGCCCCTTTTTTTGTGGGCTAAAACCCCAACTACAAAGAGTACAGAGCGTAATAATATATTACTTACAAACAATTAACTGCCCGTTTTACAATTCCTTTAACATCAGTACATACTCACCTCATCTGGCAGTTCACGAAAACTGACCATAATACAATTTCTGTCAGGTTCAAGACGATGATGATAGTCTTTGACACTGCAGTTAGCTGACACTGCCGTTGCGCAACAACCACCATATGTAAGCCTGCTATGGCAGTACAGATAGATACGGTGGGCTAGCACTGAAACAGAAGTTAAAAAGAGCGAGCTTGCAGAAATTAATAGATGCCATTAGCTGGGGTAATGGAACTATCAGGACTTAGTGGTTTTCTCATCTTTATGAATTCTAATGGTAAAATTAAATACTTTTAAAAATCTTATGGTAAATTTGTAAACAAATGAAACTGCTGTATATGCAAAAAAAAAAATAAGGAGTGCCTTTGAATGAATATCATGGAGATAGAGGTACATAATCACTTCATAGACATCCTATCACCTTCATTAAATAACAGAAATCAGAAAACAATTCTCTCTGACCATTTGATCTTAGAATAGTCAAATTCAGAAGCATAATCTTTGAAACCATATCCAGTGAAAAGTTCCTGTATGTCAGTGATCACCCATGTACAAGTCTGGAGATAACACAACTGTTGCTTAAACTTTTAAACATCCATATTTTTTATGTTAGACACATTCTCCAGTTTAATTTTTGCCAACACAGGATTCAGAAGCACACAGTAAAGTTGTTGATTTTGAAGCAAAGTTCAATTTTGTACAATGTATTCTATGAAGTTAATCTGCGCTGAATAGAATTTACTTTTGAACTGAAGTTCAGTCAATTTTAGATGAAATGCAAAAATAACTCTGCCTCGGCAGTGCTACAATGAAAGCTTTGCATAAACAAATGGAATTTCTTTTTCTTCATTCTAAGTAGGAGGAAGATTTTTATGCAAAGTACCTGTAGTACTTGGAAGTAATTTACTTCATTAGGGAAGACGATATTATTCCTGGGAAAATTATAATGAAAGAGATGTAAGAGGCTGTCAGAAGAATGTTTTGTGTTAAAGACAGAGGTTTGTTTATCAGTGTTTATCGAGTGTTCTGAAGAATGAAGTAACAGGTAATTAGTCATCACTCTAGACCCACAGATATTTACTCCAATCAGAAATATCAATTTCCTAGACAGGCAGCAGGCTAGTAGCTACTTCAGTGTAGCTACTGTATAGAACTGGAGTGTACAATTGTGTCCCTGCTGACAGCGTATTGTGAAGCTGTTAGGTACATCTGAGAGCCATTTAAATGCAAATAGGATGGGAGTTTGTCAGTGACTAAAAACAGTCTTCCAGGCAACTGCCTTAGTAATTAGAAACCATCTGGTATCACGAAAGAATATAATACTTTCAATATATCCACAGGCCAAAATGATGCATTTTGTCTCCTACAACAATAGAAACACCTATGCTTATATATTAGAGCCCTGACAATTAATATGTAAAATCAGATCCATCTTGCTGTTTTTCCTCTGCGTCACTCCTGGAAAGGAAATAAATGAGAAGCGTGGAAGAGAGAGTGCCATAAACTACAAAAAGGCAATTTAAGAAGAACACACACAAACAGATGAGTACCTGACAAAATGAAAGAGCCTTGTTGAAATCTTTACCTCCTTTTTACCTGATAAGATTATGAAAGACATCACGCAAAAGATAAGTTTGATAACTCACCTGTCAGATTGCCTTACAAAATTATGTTCTGTATTTTCAGTGTGTGGTACATAGAAGCAGATTCAAAATAAACTAGTTTATCTAAAACCTCTCTCTTCTCTAGCCCTTAAAAGCTCAGGGTTTAGGGTTCTAATGCTGCAGAGACTGAAATGAAAATATTCTAGTTTGTCAATCTAAACCTAAACTACCCTTCATCATCTTTGTTTCCTAGCTGATATACCCTACAGAATATATGGGAGAGGTTATTCTCTATTGAAAAAAAAAAAAAAAAAGAGAAGAAAAAAAAAAGAAAAGAAAGAAAAAAAAAGAAAAAAGTAAAACATCACAACTTCAGTGCTAGTCTGGGAGAATAAGTGATAGTTAAATACTGACAACAGGTAATTCGAAATTTGAATTGATAGTTCTAGTAGTTGTCTTCTTCAACATCATATTCACATAACATTTACAATTTTCAACTTCATTTGGCAGTTTGTAACAGCTGACAGCAGTACAGAACTTCAGCTCCAGAATTTATTAGTGATAACTATTTGTTAAGGATATGGAAGAAAGCACTATCAAGATATTTTATTTTGAGAGTTTCAATAGTTAGAGGAGTAACAGGAGAGGCCCACTGTAGTCATGCAAAAGATGTAGTTTTCATGCATAGTGAAACTGTTGAAACATTCAGGTCTGTGTATCTATAAAAAAAAAGAGGTGGTGGTTGATCCACAGTAGTTCTGTTCAGCTCGCATGGGAAAGATTTATCAGAGCCAACAATGCATGTTGCCAGGCTGATTAAATGTCTTCTGCAGATCATCTTAGAGCCTGTACCATCACACAGCTGTGCTTCTAGGACTATATACTACAGAAACTGAAGCTATTTCTATACCTTATTCTTACATGTGCCAAAACCATATCTCTATTTGCTGTTCATACAATTTATGCACCATCTTCTTTCAAAACCTTCTCTCAAAAATAAAACACACCAGAAGTACTGAAACTGAGTCGTCAAAACAGTGAATATCACATGAATCAACTGTGTGTGAAGAGGGTGTCTCAGTGTCTGTGTGTCTGTGTATGTGTGTAGTACATTTTCACAGCTCAGTTAAGAAACAGTATTTTTTCCTTGTATGAGTATGGCAACTGAGACTTTCTGTCAATCTCTTTTCAAGACTCAGGATTTCCTACATACTAGTACTTTGGGATATACCAGCTCTGAACAATGGAACTAATTTCCAATGACATAAATCTATTTGAGACTATCAACTGTGAGTCGGAATGCTTATTCTGTTTTCTGGGTGTAAACTCTCAGGTAAGAGGCCTTAATATGGTTTCTCTTCTAACATGCATCGCTTCTGTACAAAATCAACATTATCACTCTCTAGTACTCATAAAAGACATCTCTCCACATTAATGGATTGTTTTATACCCTTATTTCAATCATTGCATGCAGTATAAAAAATCAATATTCTTTGCCAACAACAATGCTTCATTTAATATCCCTGTGTGTAATAGCTATTCAACTAATTAATTTTCATATCAGTGCCCATTTGTTCTTTTTTTTTGCATATGAGAGGATGAATTATTTTTCTGTATACTTTTGAGTTATTGTCCTAAATAAACCTTAATCAATGAGAAACAAACCTCTATAGACATTCAATTCCCCATAACTGTGTATTGGTTTGGTTTGGGGTTTTTTGCCAACTTGCCCATCAGAATGTTTTTCTAAAGTTCAGCCATTTCACCTCTATTCTCAGCTACTGCACACACATCAATTTGATATGAGAAACTAGCGATATGAGAAACTAGCAATAAGATATTCCTGATGTATTTGAAACAGTGGTAGTTTCATAGATAGCTACATAGCTAACATCACTTAAAAGATTCTTAAAGATAAGACTGTGGCAACTCTTAGGTGGTCTGTAGATAACATAAAGTTCTAGAGATAACATGTAAAGATTCTGCAGAACATTCTATCTGAGCTGGGACAATATGCCATTTGCCACACCACAGTGGCATATTGGTATGAATTCTGGCATTTCATATTTATGTGTTATCTCAAAGAAGAAGAAAAGAAAAGAAAAGGATAAAAAATAAATTGTTTTATGTAGACACCAGAAAAGGAAGTTTATTGACATCCTTGTAATTTGGTCACTTTCAATTATCACATTCTGTAAAACATATGCAGATTCTTTTTCAAGCTGAAGATGTAAATCATCATCCATAATACTAAATACAGTCCTTCTTTTGTAAGATCACTCACACAACAGATCCTCCGAATCCCCATTCATACTTGCACATGTATTTTCATTGCATGATTTTTTTTTTGCCAAAGCTGTTGAAAAGTTTATAGTCTGTGTCCTTCAGAGTTTGCCAGCTCAGCTTTACTGAATTAAAATCTAATAACATAGATGACAGAAACAATTTGCACAGTATAGAGGAAAACAATTCCAAAACTTTCCAGCAGTGTTATCATACTATTTTTTCAAGAATATAAAGAGGCACAATACCAACATTCTCTTGCAAGTTAGAAAAAGCGATTCATTACAGCAGGCAATATATTATCAGTTTTAATTAGTGTTCTTGCATGAAGTCTAAGAACTAGCAATAAGAAAATTATAAACTGAAGTGAAGAGACTATATCAAATAAAAGAACAAGTGAATGTAACATTTATTAGGAAACTACACAATATAAGAGCAAGCTTCAAAACCAGCAGCCCAAAGTCAACCTCAAGACTATACTGACAGTTTACATATACAGATTTACAGTTTCATTGCATTATAAACTAGTCATGCCAATCTGACCCACAGAATATAACTTTGCAAAACTTAATACTGCATCTTTCTAGTGTTCAAAGAGAATTTTTGACCTATACAAGATTTTAAACTGCACAAATGGGGTCAAATAGAGTCACATCAATCAAGGGAGATACGAACTATCACAAGAGTAACCTAGTAAGAAATGTTAACTTTTTATAAGAAAACAAATTATCAGGTGAAATAATGATCCCAATTATGATACATACTTTGACTATAAAGTTTCCTACAAAATTTGCTGTAAGTGAAAAGATTAATGTATTCAACTTGCAATGGGAAAAGAAATTTGGATTATATACAAAAGCAAGAATTCTTGAGGAGTTCTACCATATCATTCTATTTCCAAAACAGATTTTTCAGGCAGCTCCATTTTTAGTCAGCCAGGGGACTTTACCTTTATGGAATTGTTGTAGAGGATGGAGCCACCTCAGAAGCACCAACAACTTGGCTCATACTATTTGTTCAGTAGAAATTATTAGTTTTGTCAAAGATTATGCTAATTAAACACTACAGATAACTCTCTTCAGAGGTGCCAGATAGAACAAAAATTTCAGAGATATCTGGAAAAACAAAATATTTCTCTCTATGCATCTCATTAAGCCTGGGAAAGGAGCACAGAACTATGCTAAAAAAGTGACAATTTTTTGACTGAATTTTCTACAAAGTACCAGAAAGTAATTGCTTCAGGCTGTTGGCCAGAAGTGAAAGATATGAGCATCCTCACATGGAAGGAGGAAAAGGAGAAAGTATCAGGAGTGTCTGGACTTGAGATGTCTCTGAACATCTGGCAGAAATCTTTCAGGCTCCCTTTTCTTCCCTTTTCAAAACACTTGTTTTAGAGCTGTGGAAATTGCATTGGCAATGTCCAAGTCCTCTCACTTTTACAATAAGGATTGCTGGAAGTCCAAATGCTTGCTCAGCCACTTACTTCATTCTTGAACCTCTAGCATTGATTGCAAGCTTTTTCTTGGTCCTGATCAGAAGGTTTTAAGGTTCTCAGTTTGTATCAACTGAGGAGGGAGGCAGAAGCAAATCATGTGCTCAATTACACACATGTATTTTGAGTCGTCGTATTTATTCCTTTCATAATCAGTGGAGGGACAGAGGTAGTTTTGGGGCATAGTTCATCAGATCGACTTTAAATGACTGCATAAGCATGATAAGACTTCTGCTACAAAAGTGTTATCTGTAAAGGAAATCTTGGCCAACTAGCTCAGACATCGAGATAATACTGCAGATGTCTAAAAGTCAGACATCACATAACTAATCAAGACTATGAAGCCAAAAGCCTTGAAGCCATTGCTCAGTCTGTGGTCTCAGGCATTCTGGATTTCAGACATTTACATGGCTTGAAACAGAACTTTTCCCTTGGAAAGTACATGGGTTCAAGTGATAGGGGAGGATTTAATTTTTTTCTACTTGTTCTTTAATTTAGGAAAATTCTTTAAACTTATTCAGGAAAAACAACAACAACAAATCAGGAACGCTGTAACTCCCTATTATTTGTCCATTTTAAAGAAATCCTTTAGTTTTCTTCAATTTTGTAACATATTTAGATCCCTTTTATAGAAATAGAAGTTTTGAAAATGGTCACTCCTCATAGAAGAATCGATGATTTTATGTTGGTATTATGAATTTTCATTACAGTCATTGTGACAGAAAGTGAAGTCTCTAGTGATATCATTGCTTTTAATTTCTGAATGTCAAGGATTCATGTCCTAGCATTCTGGGAGTTTTAAACTTAAATTCTCCCCTTCCCCTTGGGAACTAAGAAATACTCAGAAATTTATTTGCATTGTTTCTCATAATTTACAAATTTATTATATGAACATATATCCTTGCTTTCTAGATCAAGTGTTCTGAATGTGACCAGCAACGCTTAGATTTTAAGAGTTTTCTTACACTGGGTGCTCCCCATGAGCAGTGAACCATACATACAGCCATACTCTTGAGAGAAGTATGAGTATACTATTATCTTCAGCATCTTCTAAGATCTCAGGAAAGGATGCCACTTGCTTACAGCAGACGTTCTCTGTGAGTCTATTCATTTTAGGAAGTAAAGGCCTGATCCAAACCCCGCTGAAGTCAATGGAAAAAGACTCCCATTGACTACAATGGGCTCTGGATCATGCCCTAAGTCCAATCTCTTCTTTAATGCAGGATTAATAATAAGATGTCTTTCCAGTGGCCTGGAGTACCTAAGGTCCCAGAACTTTCAGCTGAATAATTTCACTTTAGGTTGCCGTCCATTGGAATTTGAAAGGTGAAGCCAAAGTCTTTTTCAGTGACAAGAAAACCTTAACTGGGGGCATTTTCAGTTCCTAGTTATATTCAATCCCACCAGTTCAGTCAAAATCCTTAGGCATCCTAATGAGAAAACAGCAAGAACAAGTGAAGCCAAAGAATTATATGTTGTTCAGTGCACGCTTCAAAAACACAGTAGGCTCTGTTTTGACCAATGGGCAGACGCACGTTGATGCTTTTGGAGAGATCAGCGTAGAGCCTGACTACACAGGACAAATTAAAAGATTATAGCACAGTTAACTATATAAGGTTTTGGTTGTATTTCTTTTTAAACTAACATATAAGGTGAGATACAAGGCTTCTCAAAGTGTTTTCTCAGTTTGCATAACAAAGCACAATCAGTTCATAAATAATGAAAAGTGGCAGAAAGATATTAACATTACAAATAGTAATAACACTCTTAAGTTCTCAGAACTTGCAGATGTGAATTGTGAATGTTATATTAGTACAAACTTTGTCAGACAGAAAGTAAATGGATAGAATTACTATAGTGTTATTAAATCAGATACAAAAATATATCTGTATTATAATCAGTTTGATATAAAATAAAAGTCTGAAATAAACACTTTGTGCTTTTACTGTTTAAAACTTGTATTTCTGATAAACCACTGGACAGATCAGTCAGTCCAAAAGATCTCTAGCTTTATCCATTGCTCACATTTTATTAAATTGCAATTAGCTGTACTTACTATTTTACCTGGGTCATTTATACTGACAAGAATGGCTCAAAAGTTGAAGCATTTTCTTTTTGTAATCAATAACTAATCATTCCACTAAAAAAATATCATCCAGCCTGCCGTGCACTTTATAATAAAGATCTTTCTAAAGTTTTATTCTATTGCTTAATAAATAAATAAATAAATAAATAAATAAACAAATTCAATCTAAATTTACCATAATTTCAATAGGATTTACTATGAAGAGATCAGCACATTCATACTTGCAGGCATGTCCCATTAAGCCAGTGAAATAGATCAATTTAGGCTAAGTTTTGAGCTGAAGAACTATTTTTGCCTTCACTTTTACTGCAGAAATTTTACTAGAGCCATTTCTGCAGTAGTTTGACCACTCAGATTTAGCTTTAAGCAACTCAAAAACCTGTTGATAACATTTATACTGATTAATTTTAGAGATAAAGGAAGCAGATCTTAAATCTCTACATCAAAATATGACAGTTTTCCAGAGGAATAGATTTATTTTGCATATGCCTAAGTACAAACATGCTCATCCACGGATTCTCCTCAAATATGGAAAAACCTCAGGTTTGCATCCATGGTATGAATCACTTCATGGTATGAATCACCATCATGTATTTCTCTCCAAACCACCTGAATATTATAATAAAATTATGTGGTTTGGATTTCTTTCTTTTCCTTGTTGAATTTAAAAAAAAAATCACTTGATTATTTTGTAAAATAAACTGATGTCATTTTACAAATCTTACCAGTTTCTGGTAAAGGAAAAACTGCCTGGCTCTACAGCATAACTTTAATCATCTCTAAAACTCACAGAATCATGAGTGACATCAAGGAACACCTGATCTGAGATAAATGTCTATGACATTTATTTCTTTTTCTTCTTCATCCAACAAGTTCTGGCCAGATACACTACTTCAGCTTAGAATCCAGTATTTAGTAACACAAAAGCTAACCCAACTGCAAGCCTGATGAACAAATGAAGTACAAGGCCTGTTTTCAGTTTAACTCAATTTCTGTTTCCATCCCTTCGTTCTTGTTTAAAATGATATGTAATCAGTACTGTTTCATTCAAACTGTAGTCTCTTAAAATTGATGGAGAAAATGAAAGCATCCCACAACCTGGATCAGGTGGAAAAAGAAGAAAATTTATACAGTTTATATGCTGTTGGCTGAAGCCAATATAGACAAAATAAAGTTTCACATCTATTTGTTTAAATAAAAGGCATTAATTTGCTTTGAGGTGGTTTTCAATTTATCCAAGGATCTCCATTTATCACTTTCCAAATGAAAGGTATGGTTATAATCAGCAAGATCGATAGGCATCAAAGCTCTTAAAGCAAGGTTTAGCAACTGCTTGCTCAAGGCATATATAGCTTGGCTACTAAAATCAGCCTGGGTCGTTGGATTATAAATAACATCTTGATCTATGGGTCCCATTTCATTTAACTAAACAACTGTTAAATTCCTGCCCCTAGAGTCTCACAGTGACACTGGCCAAAATTAAAACCCTGGAAGTTGTCCAGGATGTACAGTGCATAGAAAATGTTCCCCATTGATTTTCAGACAGAAGGAAAAAGTATTAATCAAGATAAAATACTTTGGTGGAGAGGATTTCACAGCACAATGCTGTATTGAGAAAAAATCTTTCTTGCCCTTACTACATCTACAGCAAGGAACTTAAAGTGTGCAGAAGGATGCTCACACCCCCTCGTCAGAGGGAATAGTTAATGCCATGATGACATCCAACACATTGTTTAAGCTAGTTTTAAATTCAACAATTAGACAAAGGTATTTGTGTATTAAATAGATTGTTTTCAGCAGTTCTAAGTCTCTCACTATACATCTGAGACAGAAATTTCAGATCAGTGTGTAATGTTCCCTGGAGGCTTAGAGAAATGGATAAACAAGGCCATAATGAATTCATAAGACAGTTTTGTCATTAGAAAACCTTGTAAGCAGCCAACAGTTTAATTCTTACAAGGAGTGGGAATCTCTATTATGCATCTAACACCCTAGACTGTGTAATTTAGATTTTAGAATAAAAAAAGTTAGCAGACTTAATTACATTGTACACCATTATAAATAACTTCTTACTGACTTGGCAAGTCAGTAGATTGGATGGGATTTTACTTTCTCCTCTTCTATCCCCCTACAGTTATTAAATCCAAGTAAAAAATTATTTTTTCATTAATTTCAGATGCCCTACAAAGGTCTTCCACTATCATCTTGCGTATACCAATATGTTGTATGTACCTGCACAGAAGAGAGATAACTAATATCTTTTTGGCCTTGCACATAAGGCCTAAGTCAGCAACTGTAGTGCAAAATCTTCGCTTAGACCAAAGTTTTGATTTTCAAATATGTACCTGAAAGGAAGGCAATACACACTCAATCAACTATTAGCCAGGCAGCTCTACTGGTACACATCCTGCAACCCAACAAGTACATGGTCACTAGAACAAATCTGAATGAAAATCAAGCCAAATCATTCTCTTTATCTTTCCCTTCTGCTCGCCACCACTCAAGTAAATATCTTCCTTCTTCATGGAAGAACATGCCAACATTCAAGTATATTTTTACAGGTGTTGCTTTGCCCACATCTCTTCCTTCACGTTCTTATCTGAATCTGTAGTCCCTGGTATCACATTCTTTTCACCCGTATTGTCCTTCATAGCAACCAGTGCTACGAATTGGATCAAAAGGCATTACTTTTAGTTGTCAATGATGTAAAATAATAAGCACTGATCTGACAGGTTTAAAAAGAAGGAGTGGATAAGAATGTAACGAGGCTTCAGAAATGAAACCAACTATCAGTAATATTAATCTTGTTTTCACAATGAACGTTCTATGAAAGAAGAGGTTTATTTTCTCTGGAAAGCCTTGATGAGAACCAGGATTCTTATTAATCAAATGCTTTTTTTTTTTTTTTTTAATTAAAAGAGGAGAGAGTGCATGCTTGCTCTCATATCCCTTATTTGTCATCTCATTTCCAATTCATCCTCAGGCAAGCACACTTGGTAGATTAGGCCTCCACTAGAAAAAAACTCATGTTCATGTTTTTTTCTCTTTAGAAACCATCAAAAGTGAAGCATATCCTGAAAAGTTTTAAAATAAAACAGCCCCCCTTTACCTACACACAAAGGAACTCTTAATTAAAACTTAAGGACAGAACAAAAAGCAATAACACAATATCAAGGGACAGGTAGACGAGGAGGAAGCATTCACCCTGAGATATTTAATATTTTAATTGGTTATCATCTGGAAGAAAAAAGAAACTGAATGTTATGAGTCTGACTCTAACCTTATTAAAGTCAGTGGCAAAAAGCCCAGTGACTTCAATGGGGCCAAGATGAAGCTCTAATTGAATTAGGAACTGACTTTAGATAAAATGTTATGCTCTTCCCTTCATCTTCCCATTCTAGCAGAAAGAAAGTAAGAAAAATGTATTGAAATGTGTCACAAAGGCAGGTAATTAAGTTTGTTTTGACCTGGATCAAAAGAAATAAGTACTCATGAGGAAAGTAACTTTGACTACGAATTCACTGAAATAACAATGCTGGACACTGAGTTTTGTGATAGAAACTGACTGCCCTACTGCACTACTGCAGTGTCTAAAACCTGTCCTGCACAAAAACATGAGGTGTCTAAACACCTTGCTGATAAGGTAGCTCTATTTAAACACAATAAATATTGAACCTTGCTCTGAAAAAAAAAAAGTAAATGCAAAATTAGTTGAAGGGGGAAAGGCACATCTGCTTGTGCTTACAGTCCCCTCTGCCAGTCAGCACTTGCTGTAAATTCACATTAAGGTGTAAGTTTGCATAAGGAGGAGCTGCCCAAAGAAACCTTCACTCCCTTTTACTGGAGGCAAGACGACTTATTGGTTGTTACTGGTTAAAGAGCAGTAATAATAGACCAGGAAAAGACCACCATTTCCCTTTGCCAACACCACCACCTCAGGATCTCAGTCCTTCAGCTACTACTGGTTGCTGCCACCTCTTTAACCTTGATCATTTGTGAAAGTGACTGAGCTGGGAGGAAGGGAAACTCGGCTATCTAAGGCATATGTTGGGGAGCAGCCCTTCTTCTGTAGGGATTTTCTTCCAGCCCTCAGAAGCAGGAGGTTTGAAATTCTACTGGAACAGCAGAACTGAAGCATGGAGAGACAGATGCAGTATCACACTTCTCTTCAACTGGAAGGTTTCAGGTAATGCTACCTAAAGCTGTGAATTCAAGTAACTTAATGGAAATAATGTTTTATTCTAAAACTAATTGCCTGCAAATGCAACGCTCTAGCTGTTCTTGCATAGTTCTCTGTTAAATTACTCGTGAGAGCTATTCCTTTTCTGTTTAAAGACAACCATTCATTAGAACAAGAGGGAAAGTGAAGGGAGAGGAGTGAGGCAAAGTCCAACTCTTTGGCCTAGTGGTTAGAGGCCATTTTCTTTCATGTGGGAGACATGAAAGCTTGGTTTCAGAAGGAGATCGGTTTCAGAAAGAGACAAATTCTATTTATTGAAAACTAATACAGATGAACAATCACCTAGTAATAAACTAGAAGAATGTCAGACAAATTGAATGTACCTCTCATACCCTTTTTGATGACGGCAATAGATGTACTTTTACAGAAGAGGGACTCTGCAGTGCTTTGGGTTTTGATGTACAATAGATTTAAGGAGTCCAACAAACCTCTAGCAGTTTTTCAGAGAAGGCTGTTTCCTTCCCTACTCTCCCTGCAGTGGCAGAGGCTTGGGGAAATGCCAAGTACCCATCGTTCCCTTTGGCTCCTGCTGTATTTATCCCAGTAAGGGTCCAACCCATCCAAGATCTTCTTGAAGCAAGATTCGTTTTTGAGACATTACGTACCTTTGACTAACAGCTTTTAATATTCATTAAGAGTGACTGAAAGATATAAAATCCAATACCAAAATACAAATGAACTGAGTGTGGAGTTTCTTTAGTCATGATCTGGTAGAACAGATGTTTTCTAAGTATCATGACCTTTTAGCTACATCTTTTTCTCCCCCAGAATAAAACACTACCAGCATCTTCAGAAAGCAAACTGATAGATCTTTTTAATTTATGTTCATCATCATAGCAGTTGAAATACATTTTGTAATGCCAACCATGAAATGTTCTGGAAATGGATGAAAGCCTTCCTTTGTATTTCTCTGTCCAACTTCTTTGTGCAATATCAGTCCAAATACTTGCAGTATTATCTTGGGCACATTTGCAGTTTTCAGCAATTTGATGACTGCTTATTGCTGTCTGGGGACATATAAGCTCTTGTGTTCATAATGGAGTATCCACGTACCTGGGAGATATGCATACTAAGTGATGGAAAGCATGCTATATTAGAAAATTGATTGAATATGTCAGCATATGCACCACATTTTTACAAATTAGTCTGCGTTAAACTCCACTATATGCGTGACTGGGGGGAGGGATTCATGACTTTTGTTCAAACTTGAGCTTCCTGCAAATTTTTAATCTGGAATGTATTTCCTGTTAAAAACAGCAAAGGCAAAATGCTGTAATATTCTCATATCGTGTTTATTGGATTTATGAATTTTATGAAACTTCAATAACAAGCTTGGGGGAGGCTTGCATAAGCATCAGCATTACATGTTATGATTGAAAGCCTGTATCAGCACAGAATTCTCTCCAAATAATACATCATTCAAGCAGTAGATGTAGAGATAAGCATTACTATTATCCTGAAAGAAAAAAATCTGGATTATGTTTTTGTTCTTCCTTTCTCCTTCACAATGCTTGTTATCATTTTAGACATCAGCATACGAAAAAGGATAAATTCAAGCTCCTCAGAAATAACTCTGCACTGCCTTTTCACTAAAAGGTCCTTTTTCAGGGTTCTGTGGACTGGGTCCTCAAATGTGACCTTACATTACATCATTGCATTTTTCCCCTTCAAACAATGCACTATGATTACAGTACTGGCTAGATGCCATAGCTCTGCAAAGTTTTTCTAGGGTCAACAGGAGTTTCATAGCGTAGTTCCTGTTTCTAAGTGATCTATAAAATACATAGAACAGAGGAAGGTGTTGGAACTGTCTGTCTAACAGCTTTCAAAAGTATTTAGGAATGTAGATAGTTCATAATAAGAACTAGATGAAGCAAACATAACTAAAATCTTAGCAGACAATCCCTGATCCATGTCTAAAAAAACAAACCCCATAAACTCATTAGAGGATTTGCAAATTGTCCAAAAGCAAAAGAAGAGGCTCCACTCCATGGCATGCTGTACATTAATTTTATGCACAGTGTACAATGATTTATTTACTTACCACTGCTGGAGTTTTGGATGTTTTTTTTCTTAGCAGCCTCCTTTGCTTTCCACTTTCTCTTGTATGTACTTTGAAGCTGAGGATAATACAGACTGTTTTCACATGGCAAAAATACAACTATGGCATAAACCTAGCTAGTTGGAATTTTCAGGGTTTTTTTCTCCCCTAACAGTAGAAGGATCCATGTGGCTTCAGTAGTCAGGTTGTTCTTCACATCGTGAAAATATTTTAGCAATCTTCAGATGCAAAGATTTTCTTCTTTCTTCTGACCCAGCTGGTACTCATCACTGACAAAAGTCAGCTCCAAACTGGATAACAGTTTCTGAGAGGCTTGGAGAGCTTTAAAATGTTAATAAATGCCAGGGGTGGGAGGAATACAAAAATTTAGATCTTCAGAGCTTCATGCTCAAGCTAAATGTTGTTTGAGCCACAACATTCAACAAGAAATTCTTCAGATACATTTTTATCAATGAACAACATGTCTCAAGAATGCTAAAGAAAATCCAGAGTGATAGAATGTATTTTAAATTAAATGAACTACCCTTGTTATTTCTACTTTGACTGCTAAAATATAAAGACAGATGCAGATGATATAGATATATAGTTAAGGCTTGACAAGAACAAGTTCTCCATCACCCACTAACTTCTGTAATTACCATCATAGCTGGAGATGGGATTTGCAGTGCTAACAAAAATGACAACAGGTCTGTCGTGAAGAGCATCGCCTCTGAATAATCAGCCAATTTTGTGTTACCAGCAACAGAGGGTGGTGATCCCACCATCACAGATTGAATGACAAGATCCTGATTCAAGAACTAGACAAGAGTCTCAGTAAGAAAAGAACTTTCCTAGTGACTTCACTGGATATTACCCCCTTGGTATGTAGCAGCTTGAAAACATATGTCTTATTGTAAGGAAACCAAAAAGGGAGATGTTAAGTTTTGCAGTATTTCAGAGTAGTATTTACTAGGTTCAGAATCATACACCATACTTCCAAACACCATGATCTACTTCTGTTGCTTCTTAAAGACTGCATTTTATACCTACTATTTAAATGTTTTGTTCATCACAGCTCACAGATTCTACAGAAAGGAGCCTGTGCAAAATCTGTTTGACTAATTCTGAGATAGAAGAACCATTCCTTTTCTCAAACCATTAAAAAAGTTCCTAAATGTTCCCTTTATTTTCTCCATACACTCCAAACAGATGTGTGTTTAAAACTTTATGCTATATAAAGTTTATGTCCCTATTGAGATTTCCATAAAAGTTTATGCCTGTTGAAATTTCTGTCTTTTGATCAAAGCCAGTTGAATAATAAAATCTTAGAGAACTAAAATCAAACAGAGCTTCTGGAGTACTTTCCTATTTTTATTTTTATGCATCTTGGATCTAGTAATTTTCTAGCAGCACATTAAATGATTCAACTAAGCTCTGACACCTGATAGCCTTTTTTTGAAAAAGCTGTGTATTATATGTTATCGCAGCAAATATTTTTTTCCTTTTGAGTCCCCATCAAGATAAGCTACTGAATTGCAAAAGAGATGTTCATCCAATAAACATATACAGGGTACAAAGTTTGCATTACAAAAGGGTGAGGGGGAGTAAAACTAAGATTTCTAGCTGAATTTACAAAGGAGAATCACACACCTGAAAACCCATAATAATAATGTCACATTATCTTTGCTCCCTTCTGCTGTGAACTGAATGTTTTCCATGTTATTATCACTCTTTCAATCATCAATGTGTTGGTGATATTAAGAGATGGAGATGCCATGTTTATATTATTTCTAATAATTTAAGACTTAAGTTATTACTAGCTAACTAATATTTGCCTAGATTGGTGTAGACTTTCCACCAACACACTAAAAGTTAGTGAGATCCTTTACGTCACTAAAGTTACTCTCAAATGACAGCATAAGTCTCTGGGCCTGGATCTTTGCCATGCAACTTAGATAACAGTTGAAGAAATTCCTCCTGCAGGCAAAGCTGCAATGTACTGTTTCATTACTAAAGAGGTGCCAGATATGCTCAGAATATCAAACAAAACCACCCCATGGGTGTTTTCTACACCAAATCAACCAGTAGAATGTGGGAGTGAAAAAGTTGGAAAGGAATTAAAAATTTCTTCCATTTGGCAAGGAAAACTCAAAATGCAGGGACTTGGCTCCGAAAAAAAGAAGAAAATAATTCTTTCTGGCCAGAAAAATCTGTTGTATTTAAAATGTCTGTCCCAAAATAAAGGATATCAGCTCCTTGATACAGATTTTTAAATGTTAGATTTATAATTTTAAACTGGTATACAAATATAAAAACATTCGTATTCCTCAGCTGAACTCCATTTTATGATAATATGAAATTTGTTATGCAAATGGGGGTTAGGATTGGGTTCGTATAGTAACCAAGTCTTGGTTACTGTACCAAGTCAGCTGTTTGTCTTGTAACTGTTAAAAATGTTATTGCTGCATTAATCATTGAGAAAATATGCTTACTTTAGATTCTGGCATTCTCTTTCATTGTTTTACTTCTTTTCTAAATAACATGGGTCAGTTAAGTATGGAGCATTACATTTGCTTTGAATCACTGATTTATCAAACAAAGGGAAAGAGCAACTCATCTATATTTTCACTGATATTGAAAACTCGGCTAACACTAAGCAAGAAATGTGGAATGAAGTTCTCTTTCCCCAATGTAAATTGTATTCTGTGCTTCACTAAAGATGGGAAAAACCATTAGCTTTCAACAAACTGATTTTTCCTAATTAAAATTTTCACTGAACTCAGAAAAAAACAGCATCTAGAGGGATAACGTGAATAGACCATAAATCAAGCCCTGCAGTTCTATTAGCAAAATCTCAGATGGAAGGTGTCTTCATTTACTGACGCAGCTGATGCAGCTGAATGCTTCGTGTAACCAGATACACATCTCTAGGATCTATGCAAAAATCCTTTCTTATTTATTTATTTATTTATTTATTTATTTATTTACAGTAGCTGCAGCAAATGCCATGGATGCCATTCACATCCAACTAAATTAAATGCCAATTAATTACTTTCCGATGAAGCCACCATTTTAGAAATAGTTGAGTGTGTTTACTACGTCTCTCACTGGAGCTGAGGAGGACAGACTGAAGAATGGCAGACTTAAAAAGTGGAAGTAACTAGATGTTGCAGAGATGCCCACTGCACGTTGCAGCACAAGACCACCACTACAGGCCCAGTAAGTCCTTGTCTGCCCACAGGCATGCAAGCAGCTGTTGAGTCCTTCCAGAGCCCTGAACAGAATCGGTACTCACAGTTGTGGTATCCTGCTCCCTGGGATAAAGAAGGATCGCACTTCTTTCTTCCCTTATCTGAGAATGAAGAGATGAATGCTGCTGCATGGTGTTGGTCAGGCCTGTTACTTGGTAATGAAATCTGAGCAATCTTGTTCCTTCCAATTTTTACCATGGGCTGCTTAGATTGTCTCTCCTAGTTATGGTTTGTTGCTTGAAGGGGACGGCAGCTTCCCTTTTTTCCTATATTGACTTTATTGGGAGATTGCAGATCAGCAGGACTCCTTTTCCTGGGAGAGAAAACGGAGGCAAGCAGCAACTCCTGCTTCTCCTGGTAGCTGATGTTCTTACCTTGCAGATGATAGCTCTGCCACACCACTGGCAGGTGTTTGCCAGCCTATGTGGCTCAAATGTGTTTTAATAGGCATGTGAAGGAGGCTAGGACAGTGATTTATGTTGTGTGGAGGGACACACTAATAAAAATACAGCACAGAAGGAAACACAGAAGCACTTGAAACAAAACTTGTTTTGACAATGGTGCAGGTACCACTGGGAGAAGAAAAGGGGTGGAGGTGAGTTTCTCTTTGTGGCACACTGAGGTATGACTATAGCAGGAGCAGGCATGACAACCCAGAGCTAGATGGCCCACACAAAACTGATGCACAGTCATTACAATACAAATTTTGTATCTCTAAAAAGTCTGTACTCCAGTCCATCCCAATACATCTTCACAGTTTTTGTTGTGTTGCATAAATTAAAGGTAATTAAGATATGCTGTGATCACATGTTTTCATTTTGCTGTTTATGGGCAGGGTGAGGTTAAGATGGCTCTGAAATGATAGATGGGAAAGAGCCAGGTGGATGAAAGGGTAACACAAGGTCAGTGAGCTGATAAGATTTCAGCATTTTCAATTAATTTGGAGTAGAGAAGGGAACAGAACTAAACTCACTGTGGACAGGAATGAAAGGTAGCAGTGATAAAGATGTAAAATGATCATCAAAGAGCAAAGAGAGATGATGCTAAGGTAATGATGAGGAAGAGCAGTGGAGCAATGAGTCCAGGACTTCACATCAAATGTTGAGTCAGGAATGAAGAGATAAGAGACTTCCAGATCAGATACAGACTTTGGTCATAGGCTTGACAAGCTGGTGAAGAAGGCTTTAAACAAAAGTTGCCAGGGAAGGGGAACGTCAATCCATTCCACTCCTACCAGTTTGATGCCAGTGCCACCAATAGATGCCCAGAGATGGGAGACGGATTACAGGTCAGCAGGAAAACACCTGAAGTGCAACACAAAGGAATTCCAGCAAGTAAGTCAGCTTCTTCATGAGCCCAACCTAAATGCCTCTGTGCATACATATGTAGCATGAGGAATAAAAAAAGAGGAGTTAGAGATGTCCCCACGCCTGCAGAGCTATGATCTCATTGGCACCACGGAGACATGGTGGGATGGCTCCTATGACTGGAATGTTGGAATGGAAGGATACGGGCTGTTCAGGAAGGAAAAGCAGGGGAGACAAGAAGGCAGTCCATGACCAGCTGAAGTGCATGGGGCTCCACCTGGGGATGGATGAGGAGCCAATCAAAACCTTATGGGTCAATATTAAAGAGAGGTCAGGGACAGGGGACATTATAGTGGAGGTGTACTACAGGCCACCCAACCAGGAAGACCAAGCGGATGAGGCCCTCTATAGACAGATAGGAACAGCCTCTCATTCACAAGATCTGGTCCTCGTGGAGGACTTCAACCACCCCGATACCTGTTGGAGGGACAACACAGCAGGGCATAAGCAATCCAGGAGGTTCCTGGAATGCACTGATGATAACTTCCTTCTCCAAGTGATAGAGGAGCCCACGAGGAGAGGTGCCATGCTGGACCTTGTTCTCACCAACAAGGAAGGGCTGGTGGGGAATGTGAAGCTCAAGGGCAGCCTTGGCTGCAGTGACCAAGAAATGGTGGAGTTCAAGATCAGCGAGGGCACACAGCAAGTTCACTACCCTGGGCTTCAGGAGAGCAGACTCTGACCTCTTCAGGGACCTGCTTGGGAGAGTACCATGGGACAAAGCCCTGGAGGGAAGAGGGGCCCAAGAAACCTGGTTAGTATTCAAGGGCCACCTCCAAGCTTGGGAGTGATGCAACCCAGCAAAGGGGAAGTCAAGCAAAAATGCTTGGAGGCCTGCATGGATGAGCAAGGAGCTCCTGGGCAAACTCAAACACAAAAAGGAAGCCTACAGAGGATGGAAGCAAGGGCAGGTAGCCTGGGAGGAATACAGAGGAATTGTCTGAGTAGAGCAGCCAGGGAACAGGTTAGGAAAGGTAAAGCCTTGATAGAATTAAATATGACAAGGCGTGTCAAGGGCAACAAGAAAAGCTTATATAGGTACACCAGTGATAAAAGGAAGATAACAGAAAATGTGGGCCCTCTCTGGAAGGAAACAGGAGACCTGGTTACATGGGATATGGAGAGAAGGCTGACATACTCAATGACTTTTTTGCCTCAGTCTTCACTGGCAAGTGCTCGAGCCACACCAGCCAAGCCTCAGAAGGCAAAGGCAGGGACTGGGAGAATGAGGAACTGTCCACTGTAGGAGAAGATCAGGTTCAAGACCATTTAAAGAACCTGAAGGTGCACAAGTCCATGGGACCTGATGAGATGCATCTGCAGGTCCTGAGGAAACTGGCAGATGAAGTGGTTAGCCACTCTCCATCATATTTGAGAAGTCACGGCAGTCTGATGAAGTTCCTACTGA
The DNA here is from genome assembly GCF_028858705.1 of Grus americana. NCBI lineage: Eukaryota > Metazoa > Chordata > Aves > Gruiformes > Gruidae > Grus > Grus americana. The sequence continues at coordinate 63,285,072 of NC_072853.1, forward strand.
CTTGAAAAGGGTAAACATAATCCCCATTTCTAAAAAGGGAAAAAAATGTGGGGAACTACAGGCCACTCAGTCTCACCTCTGTGCCTGGCAAGATCATGGAGCAGATCCTTCTGGAAACTATGCTCAGGCACATGGAAAATAAGGAGGTGATTGGTGACAGCCAACACGGCTTCACTAAGGGCAAATCGTGCCTATCAGATTTGGTGGCCTTCTCTGACGGGGTGACAGCATTGGTGGATAAGGGAAGAGCAACTGACGACATCTACCTGGACTTGTGCAAAGCATTTGACGCTGTCCTGCATGACATCCTTGTCTCTAAATTGGAGAGACGTGGATTTGATGGATGGACCACTCGTTGGATAAGGAATTGGCTGGATGGTCACACTCAAAGAGTTGCTGTCAACAGCTCAATGTCCAAGTTGGAGACCAGTGATGAGTGGTGTTCCTCAGGGGTCGGTACTGGGACCAGCACTGTTCAACATCTTTGTCAGCAACATGGACAGTGGGATTGAGTGCACCTTCAGCAAGTTTGCCAATGACACCAAGCTGTGTGGTGTGGTCGACACGCTGGAGGGAAGGCATACCACCCAGAGGGACCTTGACAGGCTGGAGAGGTGGGCCCGTGTGAACCACATGAAGTTCAACAAGGCCAAGTGCAAGGTCCTGCATGTGAGTCGGCACAATCCCAAGCACGACTATAGGCTGGGCGAGGAATGGATTGAAAGCAGCCCCGAGGAGAAGGACTTGGGGGTATTGATTGATGAGAAGCTCAGCATGAGCCGGCAATGTGCGCTTGCAGCCCAGAAAGCCAACCGTATCCTGGGTGGCATCAAAAGAAGCATGATCAACAGGTCAAGGGAGGTGTTTTTTCCCCTCTACTCCATTCTAATGAGACCCCACCTGAAGTACTTCGTCCAGCTTTGGGGCTCCAACATAAGAAGGACATGGAGTTGTTGGAGTGAGTCCAGAGGAGGACCACGAAGTTATCAGAGTGTTGGAGCACCTCTCCTGTGAAGACAGGCTGAGAGAGTTGGGCTTATTCAGCCTGGAGAAGAGAAGGCTCCGGGGACACCTTACAGCAGCCTTACAGTACCTGAAGGAGGCCTACAAGAAATATGGAGAGGGACTTTTTAAAAGGGCATGTTGTGATAGGACAAGGGGTAATGGCTTTAAACTGAAAGAGGGTAGATTGAGATTAGATATTAGGAAGAAATTCTTTACTGTGAGGGTGGTGAGGCACTGGAACAGGTTGCCCAGAGAAGCTGTGGCTGCCCCCTCCCTGGAAGTGTTCAAGGCCAGGTTGGATGGGGCTTTGGGCAATGTGGTCTAGTGGAGGGTGTCCCTGCCCATGGCAGGGGGGTTGGAACTAGATGACCTTTAAGGTCCCTTCCAACTCAAATCATTCTGTGATTGTATGATTCTATGATTCTCTGTTAGAAAGATTTTTGAATGGTGCAGTTTTCATACTTTGTATCACTTAGTTCTTCATCTGTGCTCCCTCAGCTGGAATATCTTTGTGCTACCAGGGAGATTGCATATAAAGTAGCAGACAAGAAAACACAAAAGACCAACTTCTTGTTTGCAGGACAATGTTCTATAAAGCAGAGGTATTATAGCTATCTTTTGGAGTTGGGCATGGACAGTACATTTTTATTTGGTGGCTAAGGAATTTATCTGTCCTAAAAGTGTCTGTAAATTTGTGAATGGGTATAACCAATAATTCGTCATACTCTTCTTCTTATTAGCATACTTTTCTCTATTTCTTTTCTTTGTCTGCCTTTTTTTTCTTTGTGTGTGTGTGTGTGCACTAGCAATTGCTTTTGAGCAGGAAACCTTTCTACTTTCTCTCATTACCTCCCATTGATTACATCATTGCTAGGTTCAAGAGAATATCTCCAGCATAAAAATTGGAGAAAAATAGAATGAGGCACTAACATTTCTCAGAGTCTTTTTTTTTTTTCTTCAAGCTGTTTTTAGAATTGGGAAGATAGAAAAGGTTTACAGTGAGTTGGTTTATAAAATGGACTTCCTGAGATTTTTAAATTATGCTGCACAGGAGACTTCACAAACTGAAAAGACTATATTTCCTGGAGCAGAGAAAAATGGTTGGGAGTGGTTGTTCACACTATCATCTAAAAAGAAAAGTATGTACATATCACTACGGCCATGGGAGAAAGGAAAAAAAAAAAAAAAGCAAAGCTATGAACAATATGGCAATGCACTGTGATAACAAAAACTCATCTTTAAAAAAATATATAAGAAATAAGTGTACTGTCAACACGGCTATACATCACACACATTGCACCAGTCAAACCAAAATGGTCTAGTAACTACCATTCTTAGTTTTAGCTTAAGGCAAACATGAGGTAAAATGCATGAAGCTAAAACTACCAGCTCAGCTAGTCCACAGTAATTTACTAGGTTGTTACGCAGAATATATGTAGCGGTGTTAATTTAACAAGCCAAATCTTCTTTCCATATAATGGAAAAGGTGTGATAGAATAGGTCAAATTTCACTTATAGTATGTGGTCAAATACCAGTTTCAAGTATTCTCTTTATAGCTAATTGAACTTGCATGAACTTGAAGTTCCTTGAACTAGCTTGTCTGAACTAGCTTGCTTGAACTGCTTTCTGCTTTTAAAAAAGTGAAAATGTCTTTGTAATAATAAAAAATACTCACAGGAAAGGCAAACTGTTTACTTTCGGCAACAACCCCTTTTATTTTAATATCTTGAGTTTTATAGATCACATTAAAATATCCTGCTATTGTGTGATACTAAAAAGTTATCAACTTCACCGTTTGCAGTATAGTGGACTAGGCTATTATTTACACTGACTATATACAGAATATAATTACTTATAAATTAAATATTTAAATTCTAATATTTTAATTTGGTTTGAATTTATTGTTACTTCTCTTTATAGATAATTTCATAATTTGATGCTCTTACCCCAGTATAGACATATTTTGTCAATTACAGTGGTGTGTTTTTTAAGGGTATACTTAGCTATTAGACAACATGTTTCTAAAGGAGTTTCCAAGATCAAGTAAGCATTACCATTCTCACTTTGCTTGACCTGCTCTATTTACACCGGGGTTTATGTTTCTCACGCATTTTCCCTGATGCAATTAGGTTTTTGTAAGAAAGCAAGGATGTGCATGCAACAAAATTATTAATATCCATTTCTTCTCCAGTTAAGTTCTCTCAGTCATATCTCCACTGGAAAAATCATAAAATGGATTTCATTGTGTGCTTGTCTAGGAGGGACTAGACCAACTCTATGTTTCAGTGGGATTTAGGCACTTATATATATAGCAACTTTGACATCCAAGGCTTGAGCATTTTTCTAGGTGACTAATGTAATTAATTCAAGGCTAAATTCACATATTTAGATTTCTCCTTATATATTTATTTATACACTATCTCCATTAGCAAATATTTATAAATATCCATAAATGTGTGTGCATGTATATGCATTTCTTTCAGCAAGTCTTTCATTCTTCTTTGATTTTATAATGGATGCGTAGATGTATCCATTTTAAGCATGGATGTGGCAAATAACATAATATACTTAAGAAAGGATCATGAGATAGGACTTGGAAAGATTAAGGAAAAAAACAGTGATAAAGTATATAAACTTGGAAAGAGATACTGATCTGGAAATGAACTATTAGTGCATGCTAAAAATCTATGTAACTGAGAGATGACTCAATGACTCTCAATGACTGCGGAGGATGAAGGACTGTTTTTTGCAGCTAACGTGATAACAAACAAATTAATCAAGCTACAATCGAATTATGTAAAATACATTGCAAACATAGTGTACAAAAAAGGAAGCAAAATACCTGAAACCCTTCTTCTTCTCATGTCATTTCTAAATCACATTTGTAGAAAATGCTTTGTAGAAATCAGATTTCCTGTATTTTTAATTATGTAAATTATGTACTATATATTTAAAGAGCTGATATCGATCACCTTAATTTTTATGTCAGTCTTTCAGGTTTTCCATTTTCCCATCTATTTATGCTTTGGGAAGACCTATGGAAATCTTCCCACTTTTTCAATAAAACTAGCAAAATTTTTATACAGAAAAACCTAACAAGCATGAATGACAGAATATGTTTAAGAAGGAACTGGGATTTGTTTTGAAACAGAATTTGGAAGACAACACTTTAAATAGATAATGAAACTATGGTTTCAGGCATGGTTATTGAGTTCTTAAATGAGGGGGGTTTCAACTTTACATTACTGTGGCTTTTCAGCCTACAATAATTTCTTAATAACTTACACCTGTCAGATTTGATTTTGGTGTTGGTTACTAATATTTATAGCTTGAATTATGAATATAATCTTATCTTGCATAAGGAAGTGATTTATATCTGTATCTCTAAAATTGGAGCCTAGCCATAACATTTGTAAAAATTATAAAAATCTGCTACTCTCCTACACTGAAGCAAACTTCCTAACAATTGTCATGGAAATAAATTAGTTAAGAGTACAGAACTGAACACAAAGGTTATCACGAACCTTTTAGCTGAAATTAGGTGAATAACTTTATGTATTATGAATTAATTTGAATCTCAAGAAATAAATGTATTTTGCTTTTCAGTGAGGGATGAGAGCTGATTCTCTGATGTATCTGGCTTTCAAGTTCCTAAAACCTATGTTTTGAGCTTAATGTCCTGAAATACACAAAATTTGTAACTTTGGTAAAAGAAAACATTGCCATTAAACTCAAGGTAAGAAATTATTATACATTGTTTTATGTATCTTTATATAAAAAGTTACAGGTAGCAAGCATATGACACAGAAATGGAACAGTAACAGCAATATTTGTGAATGCATGCTTTTTACAATGTATCTAATAAAGGGATATTTGCCAACTCAAATATTCAGTAACATACATGCAGATTATTTTCTCAATGTCAAATTCAGTCATATTGCTAGATGCTTATCCAACAAACATTTCTACTGAAGTGATTATGAATGGCTAAATACCTGATTTCAATAAATTGTTCCTGAAATTGGGAATTTAACTTGCAACGAAAAGAAGAGAGAAAAAGAAAAAGATAAATGACCAATAAGCATAATAACCAAAGTCTTATTGCCTTCTAGTAATTTTACTCAACACTGTTTGCTGAATTTTGTCATGATATGAGATTAGCTGGTCAGAGAGTCCATAAAACCTCTAGCTGGTGTTTCCAAGGACGATAGTTTCACATTTCATTGTAGCATGTTCAAAATCACCCAGGAGCGCACTATTCTCAAGCAGTCTATATAATGAAAACAACGTACATATAACAAAAATTCAATGTAAATCTCCTTCCACATATCACACAACAAACAAGTAAATAACAGACATAAAACATATCAACTGAAATAAAACTAAGATTGAAAAAAAAAAAGGGGGGGGGGCAGGACAGTGTCAGTTAGGAGCTAATTTCTTCTTCAAGTTTGCAGCAAATCTCCAAATGTATTTAAAAACTAAGGAGCACTTGGTGGCCAGCAACAAAATTACAAAAGAAACATATTATTGTGCAACGGGAATATCTTGCTAAGGAGATAAGATATGTCTGTACTTCTTAGGTTTGGATAAAGGCAATGAAATGAAATTAGAAACATGTCCACTCTCCCTTTCAGACAGCTGAAACAATTCACTACAGATTTTTTCCATTCAGAGTTTGCATGACTGCATGAATAGTTGTCTGAAAGCAAAACAAAGTTAAAATATGTTCTCAGTATGAGGAAAAATATAGACAAATATTTACCTAAACTATCTAGAAGCAATTAAACCATTAATGGATTCTTTCCCAGCATAATTGCTGTATACATATATACACATATAAGCATGGATATATGCATGTCTGTATATATACATATACATATGTTAATTGACATAGTAGCAGCTTTCTATAACTTCATTATAAACTTCTGAGATTATGTTTATTGAGATCAAGTGTTGATAACAAATTAGACAAAATGAAAAGCCTAGGAAAAGACTGAAAATAGGGAGTTTACTTTGCAAACATTAACATTAGTGCTACAGAATCCCTGACTTTATCAGTACTACCATAGACCCTTCCCCCAACAATTCACAAGGTTGAATGAATAAAATGAACTGAAAACAGACAGTTCCACATCTTCCTGTCTTGGGTTAGATTGCCAAGTTTTACATGCTGGGACTCTAAATTTTATATTCATAAATTAAAAAAACCCACAACAACAACAACAAAAAAATCCAAAAACAAAAACCCAAAACAAACACCAGAGCCATGCAAAGCATCTGTTGTCTTTATAATGTGTTTGGAATGAAGATTATATTTAGCTAGGGGATGATTATAGTGCTGTCAAGAATAAGGAGTTAATAGATTTTACTTAGTTTACAAGGCTGAAGTGGTCTTTCAGTTTTCTCAGTATTCAAACCTGGCTCTCTCCATACAAAGTGACATATAACTTGAGAACTAACATGCATTTTAGCCATATAACAAATAAAATGGAAAGGAACAGATGGTTCAATTGTTGTATAGGTATGTTTACTTACCTTGAGTTTGTCTCTTAGACCCTAGTTGTGTTGTACTCAGACTCATGTTTGCTTAGAGACCCAATGAGGCAGAACCTGGAATGTTATGGCTATTTCATTCAAAATAATAATGTTTGCATAGAAAAAAAGAAATATATGCATATAGATACTTAATGAACAGTACACCTTGATAATCTGATCAATATTCATGAAGTAATTTACGTTGGCATGCAATTAGATTAAAATTATCAAATAACTTATTTTTTTAAGAGACAGAAATGCCTTAATGTGCAAAGAAAATATGGAGGGCATGTAATCAGTCACAAGAAGTGCATAAATAATGCATGCAAGAGAAAACACAAGTATATATAAAAAGTTTCTGTCTTCTTTTTCAAATAAATGGTTCATAAATGTTTCTGCTTTTCTTTTTCTTTTACTTGCAAACTTTGTCATTCATATTTACAGTCATTCAAAGTGCAATATACAGTAGAAATAGCTTTTATTAAAAATATCATGCTTGAATTTACTTTTTTATTGATTAGAAAGTTCCCTTTTAACTACATTCTTATGTGTAAATATATGAGTATTCTCTATTCACTATGCTGTCTCATGTTCTAATCAATATATATATATTTATGTTAATATGACAAGCCAAGATACTGTGATTAATAATGGAACAGATACAGTAAAGTTTTGCAAATATTGTCATTCATTATATAAAAGATAATGTTTCATGAGAAAAGGGGTTTCCTTACCCCAGGATTGAGTTTCTCATTATTGTGCCATGCATCAAAATGGATACATGTATTTTTTTATTTACTGATGTATTGATTTAGATATGTTAGACCAACAGTGGATGATACTCAAGGCCACCTCAGTTACAAGGAAACCACGTGTATGTGGCTCTTTCAAAAACTAGATTCACACAAAATCTTCTTTGGTTTTTAAAAATTGTACCTGTTCTCTGTTGATCTGTGCGTGTATGCATGTGGGTATGTGTAAAATAGTAAAAGAAAAAGAAAGATATAAAGTAGAAAGGTAAAACTGAGATACAAGATCCTTCAGGAAACAGGAGCAGAGATGAGAGAAAGAGAGACAGGAAGAGAGAGAGAGATAATATAATGGTATGTGCTATCAGGAAACAGAAATTTAAACAATAAATAAAGAATAAAGAAAATATGTCTTTACTGAATAAAGAGTGACTATGTTTGGGCAATCAAGTCCTTACACAATAGTCTTCATCAAAAATCTATTGATACTGACCGCTGAACAGCTTTATCATGTCTGGACAGCCTGTGACTTGTGGTTGGTACCTCTTCAATTTCGTCTATCTCACACGCATCTGCAGCATCTTGTGAGTAGCTATGCTTCATGACAAGGATATTTCTCCTGTTCACGGGCTGAATGAGTGGTTTTACAGGCTGGGGTTGTATTTCTGTCAAGACAGAAGCATCTCTTGTGCTGAGGTTACTACGGCTGCCCTTAATGCTAGACACTTGTGATCCACAGTGATGGTCATGAATGCATTTTGAAGATGATCGCCGCAGTTTATGATAATTTTCAAAGTCATCTGCAACATCAGCAAGGTCAGCTGTAGGCCCTGTCCCTCTGAGGGTGCATAACTCATAATGAGGAGGCTCAAAGACCTCCTGGAACACTGTTTGATCAAAGTCTGTTTTCCTTTGGACAAATTTTTTACGAGGCTGCTTGATCTGTACTATAACAGAGATAACAATGAGGATGATCACAATGCAAGAAGTCACCCCAATTATAGTCCCACTGGTATTGGTAAGTTGGTCCAATAGGTTAGCTTTTCTTTTTTCTGTGATAGGAGGGGGGAAAAAAAAAAAAAAAGCACAGCATTAATGGCAGTTCAAGAATAAAAACAACCATGATGGGTTCTCAGGTTACTGCAAAGCTGAGCCTAGTCTATGTCTGAGTTCACTTAATCAATCTCACTGACAAAAACGAAAAAGGAAGAAATCAGGTATTCATGAAAGCCAAAGAAACAACACACAGGTCCTCTGTGTGCCTATTCACTTGGAAAATGATTTATTCAGGGTGTATTACAAGCTTAATTAGATGAAAGAATTATTTACTTTTTTTATAAAAAGCAACCACCATAACAAGCAGATGGCTTTAGTGTCACCTCTGAACTCCATTTGCTGCTAAAGCCCCCAAGACTGTTACAGATGTTCTCTTCATTATTTTCTCTCTCTCCCAGTAAATACATGCAACTAGGACATTAGGACCAATGAAAGAGAAAGGCTTTACAGGATTTAAAAATAAATTCTTTTTTGCATTGGGAACTTCAGTGAAATCCTAATATTTATGAGCTGACTGGGACTGTTGACAGTATTCAATGAAAAAGCTAAATCAGGAGAAAGTAGAAAAGTTATTAAAATTGAGATTTCAGAAAGAAAAAAAAAAGTGTGCAAGTTATTGCTTTTGTTCCTGCCCTATTAATTACCACAACTTTTCTAAACATCCATAAAAATCCAAAAGCTGATCCTACCTACTATCATTTACTGAAGGGCCTCTAGGAAGTTAGCCAGCAAATTCAGTGTTGTGAATGAAGAAAAACAGAAAATATGCAGGAAAATAATAAAAAGGAAAACAGTTTCACCCTACTGTTGTGTATATTTCTCTGTGATTTATTTTCAGATGGCTGCAGACACGTGAGACGGTGACTGAGCCTTGCAGAAATCCAAGCTGAAAGCATTCGCATCAGTCTCTCTCTCACAGGCATAGCAAGACTTGACAACTGTGATTAAGTTTCAACACCCAGTTTAGTGTATTTTTTTCCTGGCAACCTACAACATATCAATGGAGTTAACAAAAAGCCTTTGAAATGAAAGTTATTGGCACCAAAACAATAACATCCATCTCTTCATAATCTCCTAGATACCAAAACCGAACGTACCAGTACTCCCCATTGCCTACTCCTGTGGATTCACCTGGGGTTTCTCTAACTGACACAGACTCTGGGGAAGTAGCAGAGTTAGAAAAAGCAACACAGCAGCAACCAACCTTTTTGCTGGAATCAGCAAACCGCCTTTTTCTAGTCAGAAAAACAAGAAAGAATAAATGCACAAGACCAAATAAAAAGATACTTGGCAAATGAAAGATTAAAATCATTCTGGAAATTAAAGAATGGGGAAGGTTTGCTGTTTTCCTCTGTGCTGAAGAAGTAGAGAACAGATAATTATTTCCCAATTGTGTGTTACATTCTTTGAAGAATATTATTCCATGCCACAGTTTTGCTGTGTTCTTTTGAAGTATGTTTTCATTTGTGTTTTACCCTATTGCACTGCTTGTCAGGATTTTACAGGCTTCAGCAGACTTATGGGATGACTGCTAATCCACCTCATTCTGAATTTTTTTCTTGATTGGTTCCTAAATTTGGCATATCCCATGTTTCCAGGAACAAATCTGCAGCAGCAAGGAGGGGCGAGAGGGAAGCAAACTGTCTCCCTAGCCTGCAATGTAAGTTAGTTAAGCTCTTTTCCCTGAAGACAACACAGATGTTGATTTTTTTTTTTTTTTTTCCCCAGAAACACAGAGCAATATTTAGAAACCATTGTCAGCACCTGGTCAGGAACATCAGTTCCTGTCTATGTACTAGACATTACAGCTGCTTGTTCCTTGCTCTTCAATGTCACTTGATTATAGGTAGATTTGGTTGCTTTCTTACAGCATTAATTCCACTTCACCTTGATATTTTAGCCCACCTGGGCTATTATAGACATGGTATGCAGCTGAAAGACACCTGCTACCCATATGGTACTCCACTACAAAGGTAACTATGGCAAAGGAACCAAAATATGACTTTCAATTACATTTTAGATTGTACGGGAAACAGAGACGAAGTGATCAGAAAGCCTGCCAGGACATAACCAACCAGAAGGACATAACCAACACAAATCAGCACCGAGCAAAACAAATGCAAACACTGAAAGTAAAATCCATCTGTATTTTTACTTGTCTTTGTTTTCTCTGTTGCTTTTTGTATGCTCTCCCTGAATTACTCTTCCTGAGCTTTGACCCATCTGGCACATACTTAAGAGGAAACTAAGGATAATATGCTGTATCCCATGCAGCCTAAATGACTTGACATTTTGAATTCCACACATTACCTTTGCAGTGGTTTTCATCCCAAGGATACACACAATTCTGGAGTCCATTGCAGACCAATGTATTATTAATACACATATTACTGTGGCAAAAGAATGTGTTGGCTTCACAAGGGGCTAAAAACAAGAGAGAAAAAGCTGATATTAAGTAGTAAATCATTCAGTTCTCCCCAACAAACACATCTAGGAGTGATCATGTAATCTGTAATAGGAAAAAGCGATACAACACAGGTTCCTTGAGCATATTTAATACTTGACATGCAGCAGTGAGAGCACTCAAGTCACACGCTGTTTATTATTCTGTGGCAAGAGATGCTCAGTTCTAAGATGGACAGACTTTCCCGTAGTCTGACTCTCATGGCTGTAGTGGGTTGGCCCCCCATACATTGGTGGGGGGTCACTGATGTGTTATCAACAGTTTTAGCCACAGATCCAAAACACAGCACCCTGTGGGCTGCTATGAAAAAAGTTAACTGTATCCCAACCAGATCCAGTGTATGGGAAATAATTTGTTTTAAAGTTTATTGCCAAAGCTCCAGTTTTATAAGAAAACTTGTGACTCAAAGAAGATACGTACTTTAGTGCCCATATTAACAGTGCTTGAACATTAATCCACAGAGAAAATAAAATTATTTTAAAAACATTGTGGTCACAAGAAAGGCTACAGTAAAAAATAACCCTTTGATCACAAGTGTGAAGATTAAAAAAAGCAACAGTCTTCGGTGTCTCTGAAGGCCATGGTCTAGGAGAATCATGAAGATGAAAGCTGCAGGATGAAGGCTTTACTGAAGGCCATATACTGTTACTGTGAAGAAGCAGGTTAGAGGCCGTCAGAAGGAATTGTACACGCTACTAAACTGTGCTACTTACTCAAGTGTTGGGAGATCCTTAGGTGTTGGTTTTGTAAAGATACTACTTCAAAATTATGTCACATAGTAAAGATAAATTAGTCCTCACATTTCTTTTATTAAAACCAAACCAGAAGATCTACCTCCATTTAGAAAACATTTAGAACTATAAACTTTATCAGTGTTAAACCAGTAAAAATGAACCGTTTATGTATTTTTTAGCTCAAACAACCCAAACCCATTATTATAATCATTTTAAAGGGAAAGTTAAAAAATAACCTAAGACCTTTAACTAATCAGAAAAGACTTATGATGCTCATATTATTGATACTTAGAATTTGATGTTCATGGCTATTTTTCTCCTCTGCAACTTTAAAAGCAGTTCCTGTGACAACATATATGCATAGTGACTGGCTCAGAGCAGACAACTGTTTCAGTGGTTTGCCTACTAAGGACAACAGAAAGGATTTATATTGTAGAACTCAATGACTCCATATATCATGTCAAGAAATCCACTTTTCAATAAGTGCTTAAGTTCAGATATCCATAAGTGACTATAATGGCTTCTTCAGAGCAGTTATGGTCTGTTAAACAAATAGCAAATGCCATCAAAACTTGTACACAGCCCCAAATATGCAACCATCCACTTAGATATAACAGCATATGTGCACTGTATCTCTTAGCCAATGCAGAAGATGGATCAGCCAGACTAGTTCCACCCACTGTTCAATTTTTGGAAAAATCTGGTATACCATCTCCTAAGCTGCAGTGACCCTGGACAGATGGTGAGTTTGGTACAGGGAGGTTTTTATTTCAAATTGCGCAGAAAGTGCAGAACCGCACATGTGCATATTAGAAAGGGAGGGTGCTTCGGGACAGCCCTTATCTATCTGGTGCTGTAATTTGGGGACAGTGAGGGCTGAGCCTGGAGGATACTGTGTCACATCATGATGTGACACATCACAGAGGGGACCCACCAGAGGCATTATCGTCCCTTCACACACTAGCTGCAATCTCTGTTTCTGGGCAAGGCGAGGATTTTTTGGGACCAGTTCTTTCTAACACACAGAAAGAGTCTCGCTGCCTGCTCTAAACAAAAAGGTGAAAGAGAGTGGGAGAGAATTTATGAAAGGGAAGCCTAAGAAGACCTAAGCAGCCACTGATTCAAAACACACGGTAATAGATAGAGAGCGCACAAGAAAAGAAGACCTAAATGACAAATGGGGAAAGCACAAGAGTGACAGGGGAACAAGGGGGAAAAAAAAAAAAAGAAGCGCAGGATTAGGAAAGTTTATGCTACCAAAGCCATAAAGGAGAAAAAAAAAACCCACACCAAAACACCAAAAACCCATGCAGAGTGGCATGAAAGGCCTTAGAAGTGAAGTGGTGAGTACAGAGTGCTGTGTCTGAACAGAACCTCTTATATGTCTATGACTTGCTCTTGCCACTTTAAAATCAGTCTGATTTGATCCTGAATGCAACAGCAAAGAAAGGACTGATAGTGGAACAACAACCCCCAAAAGATAGAGAACAATTTAAGGGAAGGAAGGACAGTTGCGCAAGGCAGAAATAAAGGAATTTAGAAGTATAGTGGTGGTAAGTAGAAAAGGAAGAACTAGAGGAAGGTTGTAAAGGAAGTGAAAGGAAGAGGAAGAAAGAGAGAACCGCACAGCAAAAACAGACGACACTTAAGACATTCTGCACTGAAAGGAATGACAAGAGATTTTATATCAGATGAAAAATATTAGGAAATGTTTCAGAAATAAGAGAGAACAAATAAAAGCAGTACAAAAGACATTTTTTGCAGATTTAGGAAGAAGGGATAATTATGCAAAGTGATGGCAGGGAGATCCCTAAGTGCCACATCTACACATCTTTTAAATACCACCAGAGGTGGTGACTCAACCAGTTCCCTGGGCAGCCTGTCCCAAGGCTTGACAACCCTTTCGGTGAAGAAATTTTTCCTAATATCCAATCTACACCTCCCCTGGCACAACTTGAGGCCATTTCCTCTTGTCCCATCACTTGTAACTTGGGAGAAGAGACCAACACCCATGTGGCTACAACGTCCTGTCAGGTAGTTGTAGAGAGGGATAAGGTCCCCCCCTCAGCCTCCTTTTCACCAGGCTAAACAACGCCAGTTCTCTTTTTCATGTTTATAAAATTGCTATAGTCAAGTCCTCTCTGTGGTCCCTTGAACCTGGAGTGATTAAGCTGGACAAGAAATCAATATATTTTCTCCACTCTAATGAAGGCTTTTTGTTGGAATGAATGAAAGCATCAAGGGAAGCTGAAAACTTGTCAGTCCCATTGTACATTGGAAGAATTAGGTTTTTTGCCCTGAAGAGGCACAGCAAAGGGGTCTTGGGATGCTGCATCAAGGACATTGTAGTAATAGCAAAAATATAATGAACTGGTAGTAAACAAGATTCTTTCACAGCAAGATGGATCTGGTCCTGATGCTTTCCTGAAGCTGTTACAGAACCCTGGATGGGACTGGAATCAAGCAGACAAGGTATGTGACAGCAACACTTGATAGCTTAACCTAAGTCTTGAACATCATGTGTGGCAATGCCTCAATAGGAAAACATTAAAACATGAGGAAAAGTTGTGGATGTTTTCACAAAAAGAAGCTACTGTTATCACTAGCTTCAACTAGGTGAAGCAGCACAAACCTCTTTACCTAGCAGAAGCCCTACTCTATCAATCTATGGTCTTCCCCATGACTGTGTAAATGACCTTTACATGACAGAGCAGCAGGAACGCACAGAGCCCTGCCTTGGGTCGAGCGATGAGCCACGTGAGGTTTTGGGTCAGAATTAGTGGGCAGCCCAGTGTCAGCCCACAGCTACCAATATTGTAGTAGGTGTCTGCTATGGACTACCTAATCAGGGACAAGAAGTAGATGAAACCACCTTCAGACAGCTTGAAGAAGCCTCACATCCGCAGGTCCTTATGGGGCATTTTAATGACCTGATATCTGTGGAGGACAACACAGCAGGGCACAAGCAATCCAGGTTTCCAGAGTGCACTGATGATAACTTCCTGATATAGGTAATCAAAGAGCTGATGAGGGGAGCTCTGCTGGACCTCACACTTTTATAAACAAGCAAGAACCGGTTGGGGATGTGAATGTCAGGTGCAGCCCTGACTGCAGTGATCATGAGATGGTGGAGTTCAGAATGAAGGCAAAAAGTAGGATCACAACCCTGGACCTCAGGAGAGCAAAATTTCAGCATTGAGGGGTCTTCTTGGAATAGTGCCATGGGAGGTGGTCCTGGAAAGATAAGGGATCCAAGAAGGTTGATTCTATAAGATCACCTCCTCCAAGCGCAATAGTTGTCTATCTGGACAAGCAGAAAATCAAGCGAAGGTGGCAGTTAACCTGAACGGATGAACAGTGAGCTCCTGATAAAACTTATACATAAAAATGACACATGCAAGAGGTGGCAGCAGAGTCAAATGACCCCAGTAGAAATATAGGGGTACTAACTAAAGATGCAGTGATACAATTAGGAAAGCTGAAGCCTACCTGGAGTTGAATCTGGTGAGGGCTGTAAATGGCAACAAAAAGGACTTCTACAGGTACGTCAGCTGCCAAAGAAAGATGAGGGAAAGTGTGGGTGTGATGCTGAATGAGGTAGGGGACTTGGTGATAAAGGATATGGAAAAGGCTGAGGTACCAAATGCTGCCTTCTCCTCCATCTTTTTTTGGTGGGATTTGCATTTTGGAGTTCCAAGCACTTGAGATGAGGGAGAAAGCCTGGAGCAAGAAAGACTTACCCTCAGTGGAGGAGGACCAGGTTAGGGAATATTTAAACAAACTGTACATACACGAGCCTATGGGCCCTGATGGGGTGCCCCCAGCAGTTGGCTAAAGTCATTATGAGGTCAGTCTTGATTATTTCTGAAAGGTCATGGTGATTGAGGGAGGTTTCTGAGGACTGGAAGAAAGCAAAAGTTCCCCTGTCTTTGAGAAAGGTGAGAAGGAGAATCCTGAGAGCTACAGGTCAGTCAGCCTCATCTCAATCCCTGGGAAGGTGACAGAGCAAATAATACTGGAAACCATTTCCAAACACATGAAGGACAAGAAGAGTGTAGCCTACATGGACTTTAAGAAAGGAAAATAATTTTTGACCAACATGACAGACTTCTACATTTGGCTGACTGGCTTGGTGAGTGAGGGGAGAGCAGTGGATGCTGTGTATCTCTGCATAAGAAAAGCTTTCAATCCTGTTTCCAGTAACATCCTCATAGACAAACTGATGAATATGGGCTAGACAAATGGACAGTGAGTTGGACTGAAACTGGCTGAACTGCCAAGCTCAAAAAGTTGTGATCAGTAGCATGAAGTCCAGCTGGAGGCCAGCTACTAGTGATGTACCCCAGGGTCTGATACTCTTTAACCTCTTCTTTAATATGCTGGATGATGGGACAGAATGTGTCTTCAGCAAGTTCACAGGCAATTCAAAACTGGGATGACTGGTTGATAGACCAAGTGGTTGGGTGTCTGTAAGGATGGGTCTTAACAGGCTGGAGAAACAGGAACTTCAAGCAGTTCAACAAAAGGAAATGCAAAGTCCTGTACCTGGGTAGGAATAACTTCATTTACCAGTACATGCTTGGGACTATCTGAAAAGCAAGTTTGCAGAAAAGGTGCTGGTGTGCAGTAAGTTGGTCATGAGCCAGCAATGTGCCCTGTTGTCAAAGAAGGCCACCAGTATACTGGGCTGCATTAGAAAGAGCATTGCCAGAAGGTTGAAGACATGATCCTTCCTCTCTACTCAGCTCTGGTGAGGCTGCATCTGCAGTGCTGCATCCAGTTCTGGGCTCTGCAGCACAAGAGAGACATGGACATCCAGGAGTGAGTCCAGAAAAGTGCCACAAAGACCATTAAAGGCTTGGATCATCTGACATGAGGAGAGGCTGAGGGAACTGAGACTGTCCTCCTGGAGAAGAGAAGGCTCAGCGGGGGGATCTCATCAATGTGTACAAATACCTGATGGGAGGAAATAAAGAGGACAGAGCCATGCTCTTTTCAGCAATGCCCAGTGACAGGACAAAAAGCAATGAGCACTAAATGAAATACAGAAAATTCCCCTTAAATGCAAGAACAAACTTTTACTTCAAGGCTGGTCAAACACTGTGCAGGAGTTGGTTTCCCAGAGATGATGTGGAGTCTCCATCATTGAAGATATTCAAAACCCAACTGGATGCAGCCTTGGGCAACCTGCTGCAGCTGACCCTGCTTTGAACAGGAGGATTGGACTAGACCACATCCTGGAATCCCTTCCAACCTCAACCCTGACTCTCTGAAAAGATGGCTTCATAATTAGATTAAAAGTAACAGCTGGGAACACACAGTTATGTTATTTCTCTTGTGTCCTAAAGCTGCCTTGAGTCAAGCTCTGCCAAGGTAGTGGCCTAGAAATGAGTGAGATAGTGTATTCAGCACAAGGAATGATTATAATGATTATAAGAAAAGCGAGCAAGTTAGAACTACATATATAACTCAACCTGATGTATTTTAATAACTCTAAGTCTTTGATAAATTGTTGGATTTTTACAGCATGAAAGCTCTATAATTTAAATTAAATCACCAATTAAAGAAACAAATTACTAGTAAAGGTTCTTTTTCCAGTTTCGGTTTGAATCAATAATTATTTTTATGTAAAAATGTAGTTTATATAAATAATATATACAAAATTAAAAACTTCAAACACTTTCATTCTACATTATTTTTAATGATAATATTTTACTTTTAAAACTTTGTGTGGTATGTGTAGGAATACTTTGTATTTTAATATACAAACAGATTTTATAGTTATTGAATTAATTATAATGGCACGTCTTCAGATTTGCAACAAGTATTTATACTGAACACAAGATGGTGCACTTATCCTAGAAATATATATAAGCAAGTGAGTAACAGGAACAGACATGATATCCCAGAATGTTTTTCAGGTTTAGGAAACCTATACTGTAAAAAATCCTATAATAATAACCCTATTTCTGTTATCTGGCATGTAAATATATTTTGTTTCTACTACAAGTTAGGAGACTGTTATAATGGAGTTGTCTATATTTTCTCACTATTGGAAGGTTTTGGGAATGCACATGGAGACAATAATCTATATTTTTTTCATTTATTAATGCAAAATTCTCATAAATTCTTTTAATCCTGAATAGCCCTAAGGCAGAGGAACATAAAGAGCATTAATAGTTCTTCCAGTTGCCATGTTTACAATGTAACATGAAATAAAAGCAGTTGTATTTTATGTTTGGGTTTTTTTTTTTAAATACTGCTTTCACTGATGAAATAAAATAATCAATCACAGGTAATACATGCACATTTATACTATAAAATAACAATATTTATAAAGCACTATAGCAATTAAATATTCTGTGTGTTATTTGTAATTACTATAATGTTGACATGTTATGACATTAATAATAAAATACATTATCTCTGTGTGTTAAGCATCATTTTGCTGGCCATTACAGAATACTTTGGGTATAAAATACAAACACAGCCAGGTCAAAATATTTTTAGAAGATGAAGTCAAAATCTGACTTGTTACAGGCCTGGTGTGAAGCCTGGCTGTTCCACTTGAGTGCAGTGCTTTCCCTAGTGTATTTACTCTGTTTCTCAGCACCTTGCAGAGTTAGTGTAACTCCTTTGCTTCTAGGGTGTAAACTAGCTCTGAGCGAGCTAGCTTGGGTATCTACGTCGTACTTCATCAAACTGTGTGGATTTACCCTTTGAGCCTGTTTCAAGACAGGGATTTCAGTCTGGGACTCTCTAATCTTAGATGAAGACCCTACTTGCTATTTTTAGGCTTTGCTCTCTTCCACCCCTTCCCTTCTTGCTGTAAGATTTTTGAGAGGTCTTGCTTTATCCTGAGGGTGAATGGGAAAATTCTGAGATCTTAACAATGGTTAAATGTGAGAAATATTTTACACTGAACTCATTAGACATTTCACGCCTACTCCTCATGTCCTCAAGATAGCTCATTGCATCATGCTCTGCACATGAATTCTTTAAGTATAGATCATCTGGATTTCTCCCACTGTTCCTTACTGAAAAATAAAGCTTTCTTTCCTTCACAAGAGAAAGAAAAAATAAATTCTTCAGATGTTCCTTGAATCATCCTTGAAACAGAGGAAGAAGTTTTCCCTCAGCCTCTCCAAGGAACAGTTCATCAGTCATGCTGAGAGATTGTTTCACTTACTTTATTAAAATTTTTAAGATGGTTTTAGTACTGCACACTACAAGTATATTACCTAAAGTAAAAATACTTATCTTTTCATTTACCACTAATAAAAAAAAATCTTATTAAAATACAGCTATTAGAAACTCAAAAATGAAATGTGCTTAATGCTGAATTTTCTTTCTCAGTCACCTTCAGACAGCTCTGTTCAAGCTAAATGTAACTTTTATGGATAGTTAATACCAGATACACATCGATAATCTAGTCTTTAAAAAACACTTATCTGTGGTTTGGGGGGGTGTGGGGCGCTAAATACGAACTCACCCGAGAATGGCAGCTCAGGAGCGTGTGCCCGGAGCTGCGGTCCGGGTTCGGTTTATACGCTCTAGGCACCACAAGCGGTGGTTTTGTTGAGGGGCAGGGAGGCGTTGGGATGCTTCGCCAGGGAGGGTTTCTCACTACAGATAGCTGCTAATAGCACAAAGGGGCAGAGCACAGATGAGTGCTCACCAGTAAGGAGGCAACCCCAGTGTTTTCTTTCGTATATATTAGCGTGGAAGCAGGGAGAAAAACCAGCAAAGCTGCAATCTATTTACACTCCTAAGACCTTGCAAAGGGAAACCATCTCTTCACATGTGTTGCACTTAGCGCTTTGTTGTTCCCTTTCTCAGTAGTTCCCTTTGCATTACCACAACAAGCACGGTCATTAATACTGCATACCTGCAGTGCCTTTTCCCCATTAGAGAGCTGCCCATGCTGGGGTGATCATCTTCAGCGATTCTGGCTGTAAACAAGGACTTGAGTGCTGTTACTCGATAAAGCTGTGCACTACTCTTCTAAACATGGCCCTAGATTTCTATCCAAATACAGGTTTTGTAAATAAAAAGAAAATAAGAATGATGGATCTTGTGCTCCTTTAGGAAAGTCACGTGTGACAGGGCTTCAGAAACAGGCTTAGAGCTCAAAAGGGCAATAAAAGAAGAGGAATTATATTTTTATGGCCTGGGGTTTTTGACGTAGGGTTATGACGGAGAAGAGAGCAGTGCTACCAAACAGCAGTCAGAGGTGAGAGAATGAACATCTTGCCTGCTGTGCATACAGAGGGATTTTCTCTTATCCCATATGTGCCCTGGTTCTACGAATCTGCTTTTAGGCTAAAGCGTAGGTGTGTCTGCTCAGGAGCAGCTCTTTGAAGAAGCTGTAGGTGTAGCATGTCTGTCATTAATCAGGCTGCAGATCACTCTCACAGTCATGGAAAATGAAATGAGCAGTTAGTCAGCGGGTGAAAAACAAAGACTCATTTTTCAAGTCTTCTTACCAGATGAACAGACAGCTTTTGATAATACCAGTTTTCTTGTTTTCCTTTTTTCTGATTCTTAAATTAATTTATTGGATATTTGAAATCTGTTGTAGACAGTGACTGCCATACAGAAAAATATGATTAGATATATATGCTTAGAAGATATATTAAAGATTAAAAAGATAAGGACGTAAGTAGACAAAACCTATAATGATAGTTGGAATAGCTAATAATGTTGATCACAAAATATCAGATCACCACTCTAAATTATCAGCTATTAAGAATTAACTGGTTATTAAGTGTTACTTAGAGCTCTACTACTATTTTGATGATGTGAGAATCATTACTGATTTTCTGGTGTAGGAAATTTAACGACTTCTTGCATTGTATGCCTTTCCTTCAGACATATTTATATCACTATTGCTCTGCAGAGCATCACTGCTACAGGTCTGGAAACTTGTAAGACTGCTTTTTAGATGCCACCAAAAAAGACACATATATTTCAAGTATAATTGGAGCACACTGATCAAACTGAATGAAAATAATCACATAAGAAATCTCTAAGATTTCTCTGTTCTACACAAATATCAAGTCCCCAGGAAATGGCTCTGTAACAAGAATTAACGCTGAACAGACTTAACAATAAAAAAAAACATTCCTGAGGCTAAGTAGCCTGTTTCCACAAAAAAAACCACTTCCAGTTCACAGAGCCCTATGTAAGGGAAGACTGACAATATCGACAACTTAGCTCCCGGAGTTCCTCTCCTTAGTGTGGAGTTACAAATCACAACACCCCCTGGCCATTCCCAGAGCAACAATAAATACAGAAATTTTACTTTGTCACTCTTTCCCATGCACATAACCACAACATAAATGTGGTCTTCTATTTTGTTTCTTTTTCAGCTCTAGGTGAACAAAATAGATTTTTTTCCTCTTTGTCCCCAAGTAGAGACACAGGTGTCTGTTCCCTGATGCGCATCTCCCTGAATGAGGTCTGACATTCCTTCTCTTCCATGCAGATGATCTAATTATTCCCACACGCTGCTGAAAGACGTTGCAGTTTACATGCTCTGAGCTGTGTCTCTCAGTGCACACACCAGGTATCTGCTCTAGCTGACTTCTGACAGCCAGCAACAGTTTGCAGCATAGGGCAGCACCTACGGACAACTGATATGGTACAGCAAGTACAACTGGCATCACCTTTAAACCTTTAAAGTCAACTTCCAGTATTAAAAACACAGATGCAGTTTCTTCTAATATTTATGAGCAGGCTGTGTATACATATCTCGAAGCACAATTTAGCCCTTAATAAATTTTGAGCTTTTAGCGTGCAATGACTGTTCAGAATAAATTTAGAGAAAACACATCATGTTGATATTTTCAACTCCCCAGTTAGAATACCATGCAGTAGAAACTATCGTCTCTTTACAAGAACGGAGTAGCTCATAAGATGTAGCATGTCAGGTAAACACATTAGGAATACTATAAGAGAAAAAAAAGCACATTTTAACTTATTTTCCTTTAAAATATGAAAGCCTTGCAAACGCACACTTATTCAAACCTTCACTTCAAGTTAGTCATCATAGTGCTTCACTCTCCGGTTCTTTATATGCTGTAAACCTCCAGTGTCTATGCAGTTGTTTCTAAGGTAACAGATCAGGATGCCTTGTGAAAAAAAATGAATCAGATCTTGAATATTCAAGACATCTCCAGTTGCAGAAATGAGAAAAGGGCAGTATCATCTCAAATGAGGGTTCTCAATGTCTTTTAGACCCTGGCCTGATTTACAGACAAGAAAAATATAATCCGCCCTAAAGCTGCTGTGTGAGAGTACAGTGGCGTATGCAGTTTCAGGCATGTAGACTGTCAGAAATTTTTAATCAGAGCGATAATTAAGGAATTACGGAGGCTGTTCTCAACAGAGTCTCATTGCCTCATTGCAGGGTACACACACAGAGAATACAGATGAAGAATGTGTTTGGTAGGATCACGCCTTTATTCCAACCACTGACAGCCACACAGAAATCTTCCTGTCAGACATGTGATGCACAAACCAAAAAATACATTAAAAAAGAACATGAATCAGCATGTAAAAATAAATGCATATACTCCTTCCTCAAGGGACCAAATATGCATTATTTCCATCAAAGAAAGCAAATCGATATCTTTCACAGTTGGTTAAGTGAGTCAATCATTTTGAGTGAATGGGATTATTGGGTTTTGTTGAGGGTTTTTTGTGGTTTATTTGTTTGTTTGTTTTAAAGTGGCTAGAACTACTTTTTATTTCTTTCAGAGGCTGCTTTGCTTATTATCTGACTCCAGAAATAATACAAACATATGAATGCAGGCAAGGCGCATAGAGAAAATATTAACCAAAATATCACATAAAGCTTTTAGAAGACTTCTATTACTACAAAAAATTAACTGAATTCTTTGCTTAACAATATATGACATATATGTTTATTGATATATGCATTCTGGAATATGCACAAACACACCCACCATCTGCAATAAAATAATCATAAAGTATTTTTCAAATGCCCATCATAATGAGTTCTAAAAAATCAAATTTATAGAAAAGGATCAGGCTTGATAAAAACCTTCAGAGCTGTATTATTTTCCATGTTGTGTAAGGGAAAACGGAGAGATAGCGGCCCGGCAGCTTGAGGATCAGATAAAAGTAGCAGTCATACGACTGGACGGGTCATGACTACTCATACCCGTCTTCCTGTCTCTGAATCCTGTGCTCTATCCACTGCACTACTAATCATTGCACACTATAAATGCTTGGAATAAAAACTGTTCTGAGTGTTTATGTAACTTGTTTGGGAACATTCTTCAGTAACTACTCTGCATGAAGTAAAAATTAACAGTTTTGGGGACTTGAATCATTTAACAAACTGAAAGGCGACATTGATTAGGGTCTTACGTTCTTGGAAAGATGTGAAGAGCATCTGGAATCGGCTGCTTCGACTGCCTTCATCTGCCCACATGCGGATCACACCGAGACCTGTCCGCAGCATTACATCATTAGCAACAGTGCTGCAAAACTTTGCTTTCAAATCCTCCACAGAGCTGCTTCCGTCATAGACAGCTACAAAATTCCTTTTGCATTCATTGGAATTCTGCATCTCATAGTCCAAGAATCGCAAATAGAT
Source organism: Grus americana (assembly GCF_028858705.1). Classification (NCBI taxonomy): domain Eukaryota; kingdom Metazoa; phylum Chordata; class Aves; order Gruiformes; family Gruidae; genus Grus; species Grus americana. Next base: position 63,308,245 of record NC_072853.1, read on the forward strand.
CTATGAAACAAAAAAACAAAAGCAATATGTACAGACATTTGAGAATGACTAAACAAACATTAAACAGCTTTGCTTTACCTTGTGTGAGAAAGACTACGCAACACCAACATCAAAATGATTTTTCTGAAGCTAGTGATCCACAGGCCACTTCCCTGGAAGGGCATTAATATGGAAACTGAACCATGTTTATACTTCCTGGTATTTTGTCTTGCTTCAAAGTAGAATCCAGCAGAGGATCTAGATATTTTTGTTCTTTGCAGTAAAGGTCCTAATTTCCAAATATATACCCGTCTTTGAGAAGTATGTACAACAGTGCTTCAAGCTGAAGGACAGACAAGCTAGAAATTTCTTCTTTCTCTGGCTGGCACAATATTGCTCTATTACTTGCCTGACATGGAAAATAATAAGGCAAATAATTGCTGCTCCCTCCCCAGAGTCAATATGTGTCATCTTTGTGATATGTCTCAGCTACACTGATTCAGGAAGTGAGAATCTGGGAGCCAGGCAGAACTCAATCATTAATCTTTTTATGTTTCCTCAAGCAATTTGGGCACCATTGCAGCTTTTCTAAACGAAGTCCTATGGTATATATCTTCATAATTTAACAGGGTTGAAATCAAAGTATTTCGTGGAAACTGCTAGAAACCTAGAAAGTTTGTTAGGAAATGTCTCTTGCATACCAGCTAAGTTATGTCATAAATGTAATAGATGTCTTGCCCTTTGCAAAGGACTCTTTAAATCTACCCAGAAAGAAGCAGGGGTGAGGAGAAAATGCTATTATTTAATATTCAACTCTATATGGACTTTAATAGGGAAAACCACTCATTTTAAAAGCAATTGCTAATACAAGCAACATCAAATATTCCAGTAACAGAGAAGCTAAGTAATATTTTCAATAGACATATGATACATAATCAAACTGCCAAGTGTACCCAGGAGACTTCAGGAGAATGATATAGAATGGTGAAGTAGGGCAGAAATGGCATAAAAAGCCAGTAAACATATTCAGCATCCGGCTATATGCATCTTCACTTGGAAAAATAAGAAAAAAGAAACTCCACTGTATTTGACATCAGATATACTTCTTTACAAACAATCTTATTAACTTCAGGTAGTTTTTTACATGCACAGAACAATTGCTTAAAAAGCTTCTCTGGATTTGCGTAAACATAGCATATCCTAGTAGCAACAGGACTCACCACTTCACCTCATTAATACATTACAGCTCTTATGGTTTGAGAATTATGTGCTATTAAGCAGTCTGCCACAGTTTAATAATAGCTCAGATTGTTAAATGAGCCTTTTCAGGTAGTGTATTATGGTACATTTTCATTCCTTGTTATGCTTTGCAACGGGTCTCTCTGAAAAGAATATTTGTAAAACAATTTTTACTAGCATATGAAATTTGGTATACCAAGTTTCATTTTGCTTGCCTAACCTTTTTCTAGCATGTTATTGCTTACAATAATCCTTACCTACGTTCCAACATTGCCATCCTCCCGAAGAACTCAGAGGTATATATTTCAATTAAATTGCAGGTAAGTGAATTCTACTTTCGCCATGTATCCTGGGTTTTAAATACTATAAATTAAGGAAGCTGCTTTTATTGATCTCTACAAAATGGATCACCAATACACAAAGTAATATTCAGATGACAATACCGTATATCAAGGAATACTTTTTATAGTGTTTTTCATTTCATCTACTGGTTGCTCCACCCCTGCAGTGGAATGAAAAATTACTAGAGTTCAGTCACCCGGCATTGCTGAAATTTTCTCACAATATCCATCACTTTTTATAAATGTGTTGTCTTGAAACGTCTCACCATCTCCTCTCCTACTGGGGGACATGCAGTTTCCATTCCTGTTAAAACAGGTTGCCTACTTCCTTGGTGAAGTCATACTTAAAGGCTTGGTTTGAATTCTGAAGATTTGTTGAGTGCATAAAATGCACTTCTGAAGTTCCTCTGCACTGGCTACATCCCTTTACAAGTCTCTTTTTCATTCTCTACTCTCTTCCTCCCTTCCCCAGGTGCTCAGACACATGACCCTTTAGTCCTTCTAGTGCTCCAAATCCTGGTTCTTGGTGTTCTCCAGCTATTTAGAGCATTTCTGTCTTGCCAATGCCTGTCTACTTTAGCCCCTCAGGTGTTCCTAGTCTTCAGTGTGGTTCCTGCTCTTTCCTGTTTGTATAACATCAGCCACTTCCATGGCCACCAGGCAGATGGCTGACCTTCACTGCCAGCTACTTCCTAGAAACTGTTGCATCTCTGATAGGAAGTGTATGAAAATGTGCAGAAATTAACTGGAACCAAGCAAAAAAAGAGCAGCAAAAGGCCAGCAAGAGAGCCACAGACAAGAATTTTGGGCCAGTCAGTGACTTGAACGCAGCCATGAAGAACTGGGGTGGGCAATGTGAGATGGGCTCTTACTGCTCACTCCCATGGTTTGATAAGACTCTCTTGTACTAGTGGCTCCTGGGGTCCAGCTGGAACAGTCACAGCATTGTCCTGCCAGAGCAAGATTATGTGTGAGGGAGGGATGTATGGGAAGAGGCAGAGGTACGATGCACACACCCAGCAACTGGCCATAGCTGGGACACACCAGAGAGCTGCTTCTGTGTCCTCGGGACCAGTCGCTCCTGCTCAAACAAGAGCATAACAGGCACTGTGAAACCCTGGCACCCAGCTTCTCCTGTGAAGCTGCTGAGATAGTCCATAGTCCATCTCTGCATAACGTTTCACGTAGAGCGGGGAGTTAAATGTGTGCCTAGCTTTTCTTTCCTCTGCTAACATAATCTGCTGGCTTCATTTGGGGGGTTCGGTGCTTGCCAGCTTTGTCACAGATAATGTCATAAAAACCTTCTGCAGCTGATTATATGCAATATTGTATATACAGGACTGTTTTCCAAGAAGCAAAGCACATCAGATAAATGTCTCGTAGGAACGCACAGACGGCTTCCAACACATTATTGTCATGAATAATTATTTTAATGCCATATATGCCTATCATATGTATACCACATATATGTTCTAACATACCATGTATAGATATGATAGATCATACAGATATAATGCAATGTACATATATTCCTCAGGAAAGCTCTTACTTCAGAAAAAAATATCTTGATCTGACTGCCAAACAATAGTAAAACTATACTTCATCTAATGGAGGAAGAACCTTTTATGCTTGCTCACTTGTTCTTCATTACAATCCTCCTGTCATATATATTCATTTATATGTACATATGTATGGGTGTATACATCTATATAAGCACACTTATATCTTGTATAGGGTATTCTGTTTCAGTATTGAGAAGGAATTTTATATCAGCTTTCATTCTTACAAGAAATGTGGGCTAATTCTCACTGTGGTTATAAAATACCAGCTCTCACAGCAATTTCCAGCATTCATCAATTATTCCTGATCCGTTCAAACAGATTGTTCATATAACAGTACAGCCGAAGTCTTACTTATATGGGCTTATCATTTGACATTCTCTAGTTTCTGGTGACATGCTAGCCTTATAAAATAGTAAATATTTCTTAGAGAAGCAGTTATAAATGCTGAGAAAGAATCAAGAGAACAATAACTTTGCATTTGACTTTGAATCGTTCCGTGAAGAAGCCAACACTTTCAGTTCTTCCCAAGCCTGAATTCTGCTGTTGGTTATAACGGTTCATTTCTCTGTGTGATAAACTCAGCTAAGTTCATAACAGACTTGATAGGCACTGGAACCACTGCAAAGAAATATTTGGCTTTAAAATCTATGTCCATCCTTCAGAAGAAAGATGGCACCTTCTCCAATGGCATGAAGTTTCATAAACTAGAGAAAATAAATTCCTGATATTCTGAGGTCAGTTGGAGTTTCATTCTCATAGTCTCCTTTGGAGATGACTATTCCCAGAACTTTATGTAAAGTAATGAGGACTTGATCCAAAGCTCACTGAAATCAGTGGGTATCTTTCCATTTACTTAAGTTCATTTGGATCATACCTATGGATTAAGACTGAAGTGCATTTTTAAAAACTGGAAACTGATTACACAAACTGACAACCTGATATTGGATCAGATTTTATTTCAAAGAGCTGGAATAATTTAATTGCATCTGCATGCCTCTGCCAATTTTTATGGTTTTATTACTATATATCTGCCATTGTCACTGGCTGCAAGACCCACACTGTCAGAAGAAAATGACTAATAAATTGGGCTCCCTAGGGAAAGAATAAAACTGATTATATGACAAACTGTTATCTAATGCAAAATGTTCCTGATACATAGTTTTCTGAAATCAGTAGCAATATTCTCATTACTTTCACTGGTATATGGATCTCACTAAAAGAAATTAAGCAGAAAGTGAGAGAAAAAATATCAATATTTCTGGTTATTTCATTTACTGAGATCTTAGTCATTACTTCTACCAGCAGTGGATAAGAAACTTTTCTCCCGCAAAAGAAAACAAGTGATCAAAAAAGAGGTCACGAACTCAAATGCCACTGTCTGCCTTCATTAAGCCTTTTTTCATTGATGCCAATGGGAGCTTTTAGAATGATAACATTTCTGTAGGAACTGACACATTATATTAGCATAATCGGGACATTATTGTTGAAGAGAACAGCTTATTTGAAAGAAGCAGCATAACAGCTGTATCTTCTTTGTTCGCATTTTTCTTGTAAAGTTTTAATAAGGTACTTTCCTCAAATCATCAGTTCCACATTACTTAGAAGAACAGGGAGCTAGTGCACAAGTATTAGCTTTTATTGAGCTTCGAGATGTCACTGCAAATGCCAATGCCATTAGCAACAAAACTGATAAAACCTCACTGCAACTGTGGCATATATAATTTACACTCAGTCACATTATATTTTAAATAATTGTCTTGTCACCTTTAAGGTTTGTATTGTCATCATAGTAATAAAAAAGGAAATGCTGGATAAGTTTTGCTATTTTTTATTTAAATTTGAAAACAACAGAAATCTCTGACTGCATATATTAAAAAAAGGGAAGAATGGTTGTAAACTATGAATAATATATCACCTCAGTAAAATGGTCAGATTATAATCTCTTCACAGTGAATCACTTTTGATGAGTTCTGCTTTTTAATCAATCACTGAAGGTTAAGGCTGACAACATGATTGATCAGGCCAGTCAGAAAAAGCTTCAAACCATATCCCAGCATATCAGACTTAATATATGTGCACAGACATTCAGTCCTTTATAATGCATCAACACAAACCAAACCAACCAACTAAACAAGCCATTGTTCAACTGCCAAAAGTAATTTAAACGTAAGACAAAAATCTCCTCTTCCTCAGGGCCTAAAGTCCAGATTTTGCATATTTGGCTTCTGGGTTCAGTCAATTCTCTTGCAAGCACAGGACTGTGTTAAATGGTCCTACGCCCTTCCCCGTTGCTTAGTGAACAGTTACAGCGTTTGCTTGTCCTGCATCTTGTTCAGCTCTATGTGATTAGTAAAGGAGTTTCAAGATGATACCTCCAGTATTTGGGCCTGGCAAGCCCAGTTTTTTTAAAGCAGATTGGGCAACACTAATTAATCTCCTTCAAGGCAAAAAGACAACAAGCATATCAGCCTAAAAAGCATATTACTAACAATGCTGAATTTGTCTTCTAAAGTAGCCTGTCCTGTTGTTTGGCTCCTAAACTTGTTTTTTGAAAATCAACCTTACTTCACCCTGGAAATGTTAGCAGTACATATTCTGTTTGGGTTTTTGTTTGTTTAGGTTTTCTGACATTTTTGGGCCTGCTGTTACCAGTCTGGGACCGTGCTGTGAAAACAGAGAACTCCATACCTCATATTTTCCTCTCTGCTGGGGTTTGGAGAATACTGTCTCTCAAAGGTGACAATCTTATACGGTACTTCCTCTAACACCCTGTGATTCACAGTCAGGCTCAGATATCAAAATACCATTTTCCTGGACAAGTAAAGCTCTTCAGATTTCTTAGCTTTGTCCTACTTGTTTCTTCAGACTTCCTCAAGTCCCCAGTAACTGACATTTATTCTAACTGTCAAGTCATCCTCATTTTTCTCTCGAACAGTGGAAAAATGCTCACAAGTGACCACCTTTACAGCTTCTTGGTGCTGTTCTGCTTTTTAACACTGAAAACTGTAGATCACATCCTGATTCTGCTGTTCTGTTTGGTAGATGTTTTATTACTTTCATCAGTAGCTTTCTTTTTATTTGGTTATTTGGTTTGAGGATGCTGAGGTTGATTATATTTCTATACCTGAATGGAATAGATTCATGCTAACTTAAAAGTGTGGGGTTTTGTTTGTTGGGGTTTTTTTTGTCAGTGCTACTCTTGCATGTGTATTACCACGCCTGCTACACACGTGCTTGTCTTGCATCATCATCTAACAAAACTGTTTCAAAGAAGTGATTTTGATGGTTTAACATAGTTAAACATTATTTTCTACTTGTTTAAACATAATTTGTTCACCTTGTTCCAGGGATGCCCTATAAATGTGTGGGATTTTTTTCATTCCTAGTATTATTTGCATTATCTGTATGTTAGCAAGCTTCAGAGCTTCTTCAGAGATGGAGCTCATCTGAAGCCTATAAAAGTGTCTCTGGCTATTAGGCTTTTCAGTCTCTAAATTTTATTTTTCTGTAATATTTGAGGAATCACCATTCAAATGCCTCCTATTAAACTTTAGTGTACTGCTTAAAGCTTCTCTTCTACATCTGATTAAGAAGCCTCCAAAAATTAGGTATATGCTAGCCTGCTAGTGCCAACGGCTGAAACTGTTTTTCTCTCTCATCTGAGAGCACAAGTTTCCACTTCACATGTGAGAACAGAAAATGTTTTGATTTAGTCAGTTTGGTTTATACAGACTTATAGCTCTGCAATTTGCTTCACCATGTGTTTCTTCCTAACTGTCTAGGAAACGTGCGTGTAACAGCTCATCCTCTCTCCAGACTACATTCGAATCTGAAAGTCAAGCACCTGGAACCAAAAGCATCATCTCTCTCATCAGGTATGTGGATACAAGGCCCACCATGAAAACAGTGATAAGTGATTTAGAGCCTGTACCAGGTAGCAGTACCCATCCTTTATAAATGTGCAAGTGTTTTGGTCCCACTTGGGCTTTTGTCCCATGCCCAGCCTCGAGTCTCACTGCTCCGGCCTCGCCTCGCCAAGCTGCCACCCCATCTCAAGCTATGGTTGGCCCCATCTCAAGCTATGGTTGGCCCCATTGCCACAGGCAAACCTAGCCACCGCCGTGCCCTGGCTGCCGTGGCTGGGCCTGCCCGGCTCTCCCTGTCAGCCATGTCCTGGCCCTGTGGCCACCCTCACCCTGGCTCCCCGCCACGTGCTGCGCATCCCCTCCCACTGCTTCCCCAGAATTTCTCTATTTGAAACAAACGTGACCGCTCATAGATAGTTCAGGTTTAAGGATACTGCAATAATATGTCAAAACTAGATAGCCATTAATTAATCCTTTCAGTTTCTTAAGCTTTTTATTAAGTCTTGCAACCTATAACCTGTAAAGATACCTTCTTTGCCCAGTAACGTGCTCAGGTGGGGTGGGAAAATGAGGCATTGCTTTGCCTAACTAGCTTAAAACTTCATTTTATTTCTGGTGGTGTGTCTAGACTCTTTGCTCAGTTTAAGTGTACTTCTTGCTTGTTCCTCCTGAATAGATAACTTCCACTAGACCGGATTCAAATTAACGCTTTATCTGTAACTTGGATGCTCTTTCCCAAGCTGGTCAGAGCTTCTGGTTATAAGCATTGCTTACTGTTTTTTCCAAGCATCAGAACATCTTTGTAAAGGTTTTATTACTTTTACCATCAAATTCTACTCTCTTTTTTTCCCCTACAAAGCCTCTTAAGGAGCAAGCACAATACAATGGCACCTTGCTGGGAAAGTTACCACCAAAGGGAGTGCTACCTGAGCACAAACATGCATTCTGTCTTCCTGGGGGGCCTTGTGAAACTCTGCTGACACATCCAAAATAGAAAAATGCTTGTTGTCAATGTTATCCTCTAACATGTCACCCTTAACAGAAAGTGAGAAAATACTATCATTCTTTTCATTTTCTTATTTTCTATTCATAAACAGAGGATTCTTTCTTATCCACTGCTGTAGCAAATGATACCTCTGAAATTTTTTAAATCCCAGTGCGATAAGCTCATCCACTTCCTCCTTTGGGCTTTATTCTACAGTGAAGAATTTTGGGATGGGCAGGTTCCTTCAGCTCTTTACTGTTTTGGGTAGGTTGGCACATTTGGTCAGCAGCTCTCTTCTTCATTTTCCACTCTTGCTCTCTACTGATTGAAGTCTGCTTCCATACGAAGTGCAGAACCCTCAGTCAACTCCAGATTCATAGCTATCTTACTCATCGGGAACTGACTTTGAATGATTACTAGAAACACACACTTTGCAACCAGTCACTGTCAAATAGGAGGTTCCAGGTGTATTGGTTGAAGTCATGTTTAAAATGCCTTCTGCTGTCTTCTGAGCTTCCAGAAAGTTTCAGTTCTGCATTCATTTTCAGCATTTTACTTTTGGTTCTATAAGGTAATCAGTGATGGCTCTATTTTAAGTGTGTGCAAGAAATTTGCTGTTCTCTGTCCCATTGAGCTTGCTGAAGATAGCAGCAATGTTACACCCAGACTGTCAGTTTGAAGCTCAGACTTAGAGATCTCAAGTTCATACTCCTTGACTGATCTCATTGCTCATATGTTGAGCTCAGACTTGGCTTGAATCTGGAGTTGCAAACCAAGGAAAGGACTTGCATCTTGCTTCTGCAGACAGTTTAGATTGGATGAGCTTAAGCCAAATGAAATTGCAAGCAGCCCCCATTCTGGCACAGTTTAATTAGGAAACTGTAAAGATCCAACCCAAACTCTGTCTGAGAAACTCTGGCCTTTTAGGCATAGTTCCCAGTAACAAACTGTGCAGCCCAAAGTACAGGAACATGTGGATTTAAAGACGTCTGCTGAGTTCTTACTGTTCTTAGCAGGAAAGCCTGTTTTCATAGGTGCAAGCTGCCATAAATTAGAATGATGTAACTGAATTATTATACTGAGTATGTCATTAGTTCAAGGTTAGATAAGCACAAAGGAAGCTGACTGTAAAATATGGACAATAGAATCCAGTTCAATAGAATTAGGCCCATAAACATTCTTACCATAAATCTTACTTCATGCAACGTTTTTTAAAAATTTATCCACTAATTCCTTCCTTAATATCTGCCAATTTTTCAACCTTTCTCAGTATGGCAATACCATAACCGTATGTGTGTGTGTGTATACAGTTATATATTTGTGTATATATTTGTATATATACATATATATATATGTGAAAACCACACTAAGAAAGTTCAAGTGCTAAACTGGAGTTACCCCTCGAAGATGAATCTAGGCTTGAAAACTGGGTTTTTTTCCTAGCCCGCTGAAAAAGCTTTCAACTTCATGTGTTAGGAAATACTGATTTATATGCTTTTATATTGCTCTATCTCTCTACCCAGAAAATTCTGTGAGATGGGAGCAATAGGATTTGTCAAGAGATGACCCAACTCACCCCCTCTGCCTAAAGGTACGATTAGTAATGTTTCACTTATTTTTCGTAGATTTTTGCCTAACCTGCACTTTAAGATCGCTAGCAATGCTGGCTGAACAAACTTGCTTGACCAATCATTCATAATCCCCTCCCTGCTGTTAGAAATTTTCTTCCCTGATATCTAACCTGAATCTTTTTTTTCAGAGTGCAGGACCATGGCTTATCCTATATACATGGACATCAGAGCATTCCTTCCTCTTTGTAAAAGCCTTTTATTATCTGGTATCATGCTCTTTCACAAAATCTTCTAGACAACATTAAACAATTTCCAGCCTTTCCTGAGGTTTTCTAGAACCCTCTCATCACTCTCCCTTCCAGATGCTCTTCAGCTCATCTACATTTTTTGAAATGCAACACAACTAAACAATGTTTAGTCCTCTATTAATGGTGATAGTGGGGCATTCTTCTGTTAAACACTGTGGTTATGGTTATGTAGCTACACAATTTGTATTTCTACATCAGGACTGAAGTGTGAATAAATCCTACAGGTAAGTAAATATGGTATTTCTAGCAAGACTTTGAATCATACAGAACTTTAGAGTTAGATCAAGTAAGAGTATCACAATGACATTTTCTGACCAACTAAGCATAAACTAAAATTAAGATTATAGGACAATTTTATGAATTTAGTTGTACGGATTCTAATAAGCACAATTCTAATTATCTGTTTACCTGATTTCTTTCTACTAATGGGTAATGGGCACAAACTGGAATACAGGAAGCTCCATCTCAATACAAGGAAAAACATGTGACAGAGCACTAGAACAGGCTGCCCAGGGAGGCTGTGGAGTCTCCTTCTCTGGAGATATTCAAAACCTGCCTGGACGCGATCCTGTGCAACCTGCTCTAGGTGATCCTGCTCTAGCAGGGGGTTGGGCTAGATGATCTCTAGAGGTCCTTTCCAACCCCTGTCATTCTGTGATTCTGTGGATATAACATATGCAATAATCATTCATCATTCAAGTAATTTCACATCTATAGCTATTTACTGTAGCAAAGTGGGAAGTTCATCTACTTAATTGAAAATCTCTATGAATATTAAATTTATCCAAAAGTACAAATATATATATATATATATATAAAACTATATTCTGGAAATAACTTACCTGTAATCTTTATGAGCTAACTATTGAACTCCTCTCCTAAACTTTGACAATAGAAAAATGCTGATACTAATGACTTTTTCTCTTCTGGAAACCCTTCCTCCTGTTTATCCAATACCAAATGCTGAAACAATTAGATATATTCAGGACAGTCTGCGCTGAGATTACACAAAAAAACCCCCAAAACTTATCTATTTAAAGATGTTAGAGATTAGTGTATATATAAATTCTACCTCGTAAAACCTTTCTTGTCCAATAAAAGACAGCTAGAAAAAATATAACGTGGAGTTTTCTTTAACACAGTGAATGAAAGTTGGTGGGAGGCACAAAGCTGTTCCAGTTGCAGAGAGAGGAGAAATGGTAGTGTAACCAGCAACAATTAATCCATATAATAACTGATAAATCATGGATAAGAGGGGACCTCAACAGAATCTAAGAACTGTTAAATTCATTGCAGCCTTCCCCTGCTTGTTACAAAGGCATGGCTTGCTGACTGTGGTGGGAGAGAAATGAGAACACTATCTCTTTTTGTCTGTGGCTCTAAACCAAATGAGTTAAAGGTCTCATACAGAGGAACGTGAATTTACCTTGGCTCCATTTTCACAGTTCCCAGATGAGAAACAATGATGACCTTAGGGAGGCAGAAGTGTTCCCTTACTAGTCTGTATATTAGGTATTTAAAATATATTGAAAATTAAAGTGATAAGATTACCTCCCGCTTAAGAAAATACATTGATTCTTTAAAAATATGACAAAAATTAAAGATTAATTTAAGAAAATTACTTATGGCACAAAAAGCACATTAATGCTGCCCACATTATTATTTATAGAGAAAGAAGGTTATTTTGGCTGAGGTGACAAATTACCCTTCCGTGGCAGAAGGAAAAAAATAGTTTACAAGTTCAAGCTGTAAAGTTATTAAACAAGATCTGACTGTACTAAGAAATGCACAACATATTAGAAAAGTCAATTTCTTAAATTAAATGGCAAATCAGCAAGTGGATGAAGGACTGACCTTGGATCGGGGTGGTGCTCGGATGTACCATTTACAGTCTACTGCTTCAGTTTCAGAAGCTTTTCCTTCTTTGACAATTTGTACAGATTCCACAATTCCTTCAGGTCCTCCCATCTCAAACTCACAAACTGAATAACAAAATACCAGAAAAAATGAAACCTGAACAGCAAACAAAAATATTTTCTACAGAAGAGTGCAAAGGCCTCCAAGTTAAAAAAAAAACCACAACACAACATACCAACCTGGCAATGGTTTCAAAACGCCAAGGTCCTTAAAATCTGGATCTTAAAAATTGAGAAAGAAAAAATTAGTTTTGTTCAATATCTTGGCTATAATGTCAGTGTGCTAAAATTTGACAATGCACTTCAGTGATATAATTATACATACATTTCTTGGAAATGAGAAATCTTTCAAAACAATGGCAACACCCTAATTATTAATGTAGAAATTACTGATACTATCATACCAAGTACTTTTTTTTTTTCTGTTATGAAATCCTACTTTTCTCTGCCTCGCTCTTTCAGAAGAGTGAGTTCAAAAATATTTCTGCATACACTAGCAAGCAAGAACATCACACAGCTAACCACATGATATTTTAATACATCAGTCTAATGAAAGAGGATATATTTACAGATCCATTCAGAATCCTTTTGCCTATTTTGCATTTTGCAGTATGATTATAACACTCAACTTAACTAGAGAAATCTAAACTTCACTCTGTGTTTATGAGTACTCTGCCATCCCCACTGAAAAGAGGAGACACTTTCTTTGTCAGAAGTACCCATTTGGTCTTCCTGGAATAAATACCACAAGGATTTACCATGGAATTCATTGTGCTAACAAATTTAATACATGTGCTATTTTCAATCAGAAAAACTTGATTATATTTTCTGTCTGAGATGCTTTGTATCATGTCTTTATAGTCAGCTATAACACATAGATTAAATGAGTTTGGTCTTAGACCTATGTCGCAACAGAGAGCCATCCATGGACAAATCATCATTTCACAAAATTTGGCCCAGTTTGAAGATACTGTCCAAAACCAGAAATGTGAAAGAGGCTAAAGTATTTCAAGAGAAGATGATCTCTTCAGAATAGACTGGTCCTGTCTGGGAGATTTTTTATCACTTGCACTGCTTTTCTACCTAAAATGAATGTTCTGCACTGTTTTTCTCATTTTTCAGGAGGGAAAAAAGAATAATCCACTGGTCTCTACTTTTTTTCTGGAAAGTTGATAGGATCTGGTCTTCTGAAATCAATAATAAACACTTATATACAAACACTCTTCATTAAGCTTCTCCTGAGCCATGTACATACTGCCCATGCCTCAAAATGTTTGAACAAGAGAAAAACAAAGGTAAATTTGAGCCATGTAGTCTACTCATGGAACTGATCTTATTGTTTCAGAATTGGCTCAGTGTAGTAAAAAGCTATAAATAAAACAATGAAGAGAAAGTTTGGAAGTAGGAAATGTATCAAATAAAAAAAAATAGACAACTCACCACCAAAACTGCTGTTGCCCTCTAGCCTTAGATGAGTCAGGACAGTAAGAATCATAACCAAACAATATTCTGAAAAAGCCTAGTGCTGTATAAGCGAGATCAGTGATTTTAACCCGAACAGTGAGAACGTGTTGACTTCAAAAATTGGAGCTGTAAAATCGCTTTTTTAAACTGTCCCTCTATAACCAGGCTGCTGTTGTTCTTCCCAGTTATCTTTTACACTTGCACAATATAAATCATGAGTAAATACTCATGAACTTAAGGGACTGCAAATATAATTGAGTAGGCAGTTAGCATTAATTGTTAAGCAGTTTTATAGATAAATAGATATGATAACCAACAACATTAAAAGTAATTAAAAATTTCAGTTAATGTACTCAGATGTAGATATATAGTGGTGAAAGCAAGATACTTAAAGGAAATCTACTTTGACTACTGGTTCAAATTAACATCCAAGCCGTGTCTAGTGTAACCATTACATTTCTTCCTATTGCTGAGTTTGCAAAGTACAGAGGAGGAAAGAAGGAGAAAAAGGCCCTGACAGGGTTTCTCCCATATGAAGGAGTTTTCATATGAAGGAGTGCTAGTAGCAAGAATCCAGGCTGAAGTGTAAATTAGACCATGCAGTTTGCCCCAACAACAATTCTGAAAGTATATTCTCATTTGTTAACAATACAGTTAGAGCAAAACCACATAAAAGTGCACAATCTGTTAAAATTCTAGAAATTTGGTACATCCTGCTCAGTTTTGAAAAATGATCTTTTTGCAGCTTTTCAACATCTCGAATAATATTGAAATAAAATGTATGACACCTGAGGTGATACACTTCAATAAACATTAATAATATACCAATGTTATTATAATAAAAACAACAATCTGTAAATAAGATATTATCAGAGATGCTGAAAATTCAACCATGTTTAAGCATATTTACCCAGCAAATGTTTGTTTTTTAAATAGTCTACCATTAAACAGATTATACTTTAGCAACTCTTCTGTATGTAATTCAATCAAATTGTTATTATCAGTCTGGCTGAGTCAGAACCCTTTTAATGATATCTAAACACTGACTGGCTAGATCTTCCGATAGACAGAGAGTCCTGACGAAAATCATGTTCCCATTAGGAAAACCTCACAAGACAGTGGACACGCTGGAGGGAAGGGATGCCATCCAGAGGGACCGTGACAGGCTGGAGAGGTGGGCCCGTGTGAACCGTGTGAAGTTCAACAAGGCCAAGTGCAAGGTCCTACACATGGGTCAGTGCAATCCCAAGCACAACTACAGGCTGGGTGGAGAATGGACTGAGAGCAGCCCTGAGGAGAAGGACTTGGGGGTATTGATTGATGAGAAGCTCAACATGAGCCAGCAGTGTGCGCTTGCAGCCCAGAAAGCCAACCGTGTCCTGGGCTGCATCAAAAGAGGTGTGACCAGCAGGTCGAGGGAGGTGATCCTGCCCCTGTCCTCCGCTCTCATGAGACCCCACCTGGAGTACTGCGTCCAGCTCTGGGGGCCCCAGTACAGGAGAGGCATGGAGCTGTTGGAGCGAGTCCAGAGGAGGGCCACGAAGCTGATGAGAGGGCTGGAGCACCTCTCCTGTGAGGACAGGCTGAGAGAGTTGGGGTTGTTCAGCCTGGAGAAGAGAAAGCTCCAGGGAGATCTAATTGCGGCCTTCCAGTACCTGAAGGGGCCTACAGGAAAGATGGAGAGGGACTGTTTATCAGGGAGTGTAGTGACAGGACAAGGGGTAGTGGGTTTAAGCTGAAGGAGGGTGAATTTAGATTAGATGTTAGGAAGAAATTCTTTACTGTGAGGGTGGTGAGGCACTGGAGCAGGTTTCCCAGAGAGGTTGTGGATGCCCCCTCCCTGGAAGTGTTTAAGACCAGGCTAGATGGGGCTTTGGGCAACGTGGTCTAGTGGAGGGTGTCCCTGCCCATGGCAGGGGGTTTGGAACTAGATGATCTTTAAGGTTCCTTCCAATCCAAACCATTCTATGATTCTATGATTTTGCTGTGAAAAACAGGATTGACCACCTATAATGAGAGAGAAAAATAGGAGGCAATAGGCCTTGAGGGGAATGCAATACATGTAAATTGTTATGGGGCTCTCCTTAATGAGGAAATGAAGTATGTAAAGAGGAAACCAGGAATTTTCATAGGAAATGTGAAAATGTGTAAAGGTTATGTAAATGGAAGACCTCACAGCCAAAAGACATTCTGTGGCTCTTTCCTGAAGCATTGAATGTCTCTTTTAAAACCAACCAAAACCAACAAAATAGAGGTTATCCAAAAATTTCCTTTGATGATATATTACAACCTATTCCACAAATAACAGATTACTGCAATGTTTAGTTACTATAAGCTTTTCTGTAAAGTCTCTGTGAAGCACAGAATTATATTTGAAACTTCTTACAAGATGCAAAAATCCATGCCAGGTTATTTAGAGTTATTGGCAAACAAGTGGAATGAGAAACTTTAGAATGGCCTGAGGAGAAAATGGTGATTCCCTTAACCAGTAAAAAAAAGGGGAGGATGAGCAGACTGGGAGGTGGACTGAAAATTGGCTGAACAACTAGGCCCATGATGGTGGTGATCAGCAACAAAAAGTCTAGTTGGAGGCTGGTAATGAGTGGTGTACCCAAGGGGTCAATACTGGGTCCAATCCTGTTTAACATCTTCATTAACCATTTGGATGATGGGGGAGAGTGTACTCTCAGCAAGTTTTTTAATGACACAAAACTGAGAGGAGTGGCTGATACACCAGAGGCTCATGCTGCCATGCAGAGGGTCCTCGACAGGCTGGAGAAATGGGCTGACAGGAACCTTATGAAGTTCAAGAAGGGGAAGTGCAAAGCCCTTCACCTGGGGAGAAACAACTCCATATGCTAGGGATTGACCAGCTGGAAAGCAGCTTTGCAGAAAGGGACCTGGGGGTCCCAGTGGACACCACGCTAACATGAGCTAATAATGTATCCTTGCAGCAAATAATGTCGCCAGTGTCCTGGGCAGCATTAGGAGGAGTGCTACCAAGAGGTTGCAGGAGGTGATCCTTCCCCTCTACCCAGCACTGATAAAGGCACACCTGGAGTGCTGTGTCCAGTTCTGGGCTCCTCAGAAGAGTATGTAAATGTCTCTGTTTACAAGCAAACTGCAGCATGTTATGTGGTTGGCCAGCTGTGGCATATCCAAACAGAAAGATGTTTACCCACCTATGCATGCATGTATGTATGCACTCTCTCACTCAAAGTCACTAATGCTCACTCCAGACTTGGCTGGCTACCTGAACTCCCTGGCTAACATTTTACTTTATTCTCCTATAAAATAGTACCTGATACTCTTTTTATCCTTCATGAAAGCAAAAAATCAAAAGTAAAGTGTCACTGAATACCACTTGTCTTTATCAGTCTCAGACTTCAGTAAAAACTAGGCAAACACACAACTCTCAGGTATGCGTTACAAATTAACAAATATGTACAGTTTAGCTATCATGATATAAGCAGAGAGGTTATGGCAGAAAACACTGTTTAATTAGATATTAATTTAGTTCATACATAGCAATAGGTTTAACAAAAATGCAATTACTGAGTTAAAAGAGATGAGAAAAAACACTCTCTAAAGCACAGTAAGTAATTCTAATCTTTGTTCATCACCAGCATGATTCTCCAGACTTAAAAAAAAAAAAAACAGATTGCACAAAATATGCCTAACATATATTCTTCACTGAGCACACACCTACAGATACTTTAATACATGATTATCTATATTTTAGTCTTGCACCTAATATAAGACATAGAATGAATTGGTTATGAGACAGACAATGTTCATTACCGCAATACTGCATGCAAATTTGAAAAGCAAATTCATGTCAGCATAGAGCACAGACCTCATAAACTTTGGACACATAAACTAACATTTTATTCTATTCCAGAACCTGTGTCCCTGTGCATGGGATTCATCTCACCCAATGTCAGAGGTTCAGCCTGGGTTAGCTGACCAGGTTCTCTGTACATTCCATAGCCATCATAGATGGGCACCTTTGGAAAATGATGCATCCCAATTTTTGACAGTTGTCTAAAGCAGAACAAATTTTTTTTCTGGGTCTCTTGCTCTACTGACTATAAGAACAGGGA
Source organism: Grus americana (assembly GCF_028858705.1). Classification (NCBI taxonomy): domain Eukaryota; kingdom Metazoa; phylum Chordata; class Aves; order Gruiformes; family Gruidae; genus Grus; species Grus americana. The sequence goes on from NC_072853.1 coordinate 63,325,579, forward strand.
AAGGTTCATTTGAATAAATGCCTACATGTTAGAATTAGGTGTGATAAATCCTACCACACATGCACTATGCAGAATTATTATCTCATGGAATAAGAGCTAGTAAATTTTTCCTAACCTATAGCCATAATAGAAAGTGAAATTCTTTAAAATTCTATTACTTGAGTGATTTCTGTTAAGAAACAGGTAGGTAGTATCTAACAAATTAAGGAAAATGCATGATGTTCAAACTAAATACTAGCAACATGATATTCCACTGGTGTTATTACAAATCTATTTATAAAAATCAATTTCTGAATAAAAAATACACAGCTATCAAAACTGTTCAACTTGTCTTGAAAGATGGATTCTGCAAGGTTATTAAAACTAAAGTCATACAGAAAAACTATCCTATTTTCTTTCTTACAAATGTACAAATTTGTGAGTAAACCTCTCGCATTTTATTCATCAGTTTCTGTAGCTTTTCATATAAAGTTCATCTGGACACTTTCTTACACTGTCGGCATCAAACCTGTTGCTTGTACTGACAGAAATAATAGATATCTCATTCTTGGAAGTCAAAAGTCAAAAAACCAACAACAAACAAGCCCAACAACAAACCCACTAAACCTAAGTGAAATAGATGTGCAAAAATACACAAAATTATTGTCATGTTAGTTGAAAATTAAATTTGTTCTGATGAATTTTTTCATGCCTGTTGTCTTGTTGAAACTTCAACATATATCTATATCCATATTAAAGATACCAAAAAGAAAGCTTATAGTTTGCTGGACACCCTGAAAAATAGTTCTGTAATAATTATAGCTGGCAATAGTATGTGCTGTATTTGCTCTTTGTTTTCTGTGTTCTTTCTTTTAAGAACAATATTGTGAGCAAGGGCAGCTATTTTAGAGGTTATATATTTATAATCTAAAACAATACTTCTCAAATTTTTCACTCCTTAGCACTGTCATGAAAGAACTCAAAGGTGGTAAGTACAAATGTAGCAGTGAACATGACTCTTGGTATTTCACCTAGAAGTTCTACCTGCTATTAGATCAACAAGAAGTCATATGAAGACAAATAAGCCAAAAAATATTTTTACTCTGGAGAAGTTCAAGAAACTCTGTTTTTGAGGATGTAACTCCATAAGGAGACACTACTTTGTCCTCCTTTTGGTGATCTGACTCACAGTAAAGTAAACTAAAGCTGCTATTTGTCTTAGGAAGAAATTTTATAAATTAATGCTGTGAGCAGCAGATGATGTAAAATCGTATTCAGAAAAAAACAGTCAACCTACTCAAGTTACTTTAAACAGATTCCTTGTATTGAAATAACACAAACTGTCACCGAGAAGTATGATTTCTAAAATTATTTTTTTTAGTTTTTTCTTTTGTCACATTTACTAATCTCAGCTCGTACTCACAATGTATATTTATAGTGTAATTAATATATTATACTGATTTATAAACTGCACAGCTATGGTGACCTCATTAAGATGAGGTATACTGCAAGTGTTAGCAATAGCTGGTCATCTATACACCAAAGGTTAATACTTGTTTGTTTAACATCTGTTTGGAAATGAAAAGGCAGTATCATCAGAAAAAGAAAATCCATCTCTTTGCATAACTTCTTGCTAAGATTGGTCAAACTGAGCAGCCGAGGAGTGCCTGAATGAAGTCCACTAAAACAGACCACAGAGGTTGCTCCTGGATTTCTCTTTTCATGCACACAGTGGCAAGCTTTGAGATCTTAGCCTGCTTGCCTCCCTTGTCTACTCTGTAAACTGTTTACAGTACAGTTTTTCTCCAGTGTAAATTCTGTATGAGTGGGAACCATGTTAGAAGGTAAGAGGGCTCATGAGAGCCTGGGTCTCATCCTCAGACAGTGTTTGGACTATTAGATATGTGCACCTAAATCCCAGAAGTGAGAAGTGCTTCCTGGAAGTGACCTAGTGAGAAAGAAAAGCAAGAAAGGGCAACAAGGTCATACTCAGGCTGCTGAGTGGAAAGAGGAAGCCTGGGAGCCTTGATGATATGTGTGGGATTATTTGGCAGATCATTTTTATTATGTTAAATATTTACGCTAGCAGCTGAGTGCTTCAATTAAGCATCATATTCCCCTTATGTAGCACACTGTGTGTGGAAACACAGGAAAAAATGATCCTATGATGAATATTTCAGGGGCTGCATATAACTTTATCTGCCAGTTGCCCAGAATCGTATGAAACAAGACCGAACGAGCTCAGGAGCCCACTTTATCTGGGCAATGCAGCCTTGCTGCAACAGGGCAGCTGACTTGACCGCCAAGACTGACTATCAGTCAAGGGCAGGACCTCGTATGCATCTCCCCACAGATCCCAGTGGCTTCCTGTGATTGACTAATGGTCTCTGAACTTGACTAGGAAGAAAGATGTGCGACACAGAAGTGCTATGAAGCTTTTCCCAAATGATGTTGAATACTAAGTATGGCCTAATTGTGCAATTTTGGCACAATACTACTAAGGCTTGGGATTTGTCTCATTGGTTTGTTAGAAATGACTCCTAGCCCAGACCAAGGAAATAAACCTTTAAGCTCATGGCATAAGTATAGGGGAAAATGATCCAGAGGGTTTAGCCACAACTGATTGCTAGGGATTACTTCTTCAGAATGAATCCATTTATACTTGGTTATTGCTTGGTACATGGTGCTAAATCTTCATGTCCTTTTTAGAGAGGCCATTCATGCTGTATGAGTCCATAGAGTAGATTTCCCAGGACAGAGGGAACTTATGGGAATAACTTGGTGATATAAAGTAACTTTTGTTATTTTATCATATAAATAATGCTTTCTGCTAGTTTTACCTCAGAACATTCAACAGAATTAATATATTAACTGCAATTTTCCCAATTCTTTTAAAGTTATGTCTTTTTCAGCTCTTATAGTCAACAGAATGCATTACTTATGATACTGCAAATAGCAGTGAATGAGCTGTAGTTGACTGCATGTTAAGACACATTTCCAATACAAACAGAAACATCAGAATAGTGTTTACACCTACTAACATTCCTTTGCTCTAGCTAGCCATTATGCCAGCTATGGCATGTATGCTATTTTCATCTTTTTGACAATAACTGCATCTCACATGAGAAACTCAAATATCTCCTCTAGCTCCCATGTGTGAATAGTTCATCTTCCACTTGAACAAGAGATTTCTTGCACTTTCTCCAAGCATTTTTCTCTTACAGCCTAGCAAAGCACTAGGTGGACCTTTGCTAAAGTGAATAACCACGTCAGAGAGCACTGGAAGGGAACTGAGTTGTGTTTGTAAAAACAACTGATTGCTTAATCATCTGGCCATATAAGATACCAGAAAGAGATGAACCAGGCAAAATACTCCTGAAAATATGATCCTTAGAGTGGAGACAAGTTAAATAGCCATAGGCAAAAAGCCATTCATTAGTTTACTGTGCAACTGCTAGATTTTTGAAAGTTATTGGATTAATTATATTGTAGTGCTCTCCTATAACAAAATCTTTGTATGATTCTGAAAGCCAATGTCACGGGATGTTTTAAAAAAGTACTTTATATCCAGAGTAGAAATCTGTTGGTGTTTAGCATCAAAGGGAGAATTCTAGGTTTTCATTCCCACTAAAGCCTGAATACTCTCTTTGTAAAGGAAAAAACCCCAACAAACAAAACCTCAACCAAACCAGAGGAAGAGGGAAACTCATTTGTTAAACCAAATTGTCAACTCTAATTGTAAATATATGTGCCCACCACAGACAATGCAATAGAGCTTCTAAAAGCCACACAGATCAATGAATTGCTGTGGAAGGCATATCAACATCAAGTCAAAGAAACAACTGTGGGAAAAATAAGTCTTCTGTCCTGTCCTTTCAGCATCCATAGCAGTATAGCTTTCAATGACCCCAGAGTTTTCCTTCTCTTTTTGCTACTGATAGGAGGTTTCCTGACTAGATGTCGTCCTTTTGGGGAGCACTGATCTGTTGAACCCAGCAGTCTTCCCAAATGTACAAAGCCCCCTCTACAGGATGAGAAGATGGGTTTTCATCAGCTTTAGCTACAGAGTACACGATGGAGCTGCCTTGGAGATATTCTTGCATTTTCTTTTGCTTCTTCATCTTTTTAACAGCATAGGGTAGAAGTTTTCTCTGAGGAAGAGTTTCAGTATAATCCAGTTGTCAGAAAGATGGTAATTCTGTGTGTTAAACTGTGAATTCGTACTTAAATTACCCATAGACTTATGAATTTTAGATTTTATTATACAAGATAAGCTTCAGATATTTAAGAGATATAAATAATATATGGGAAGGGAGCAATAACCCTTCCGCTCTTTCCAGTATTATGAAATTCAACTTCTCCTGAGATTATGGGAGGAAAATATTTTGATAAATTTTTGGTTAAGTATGGTTTTACAGCTGGTTTTTTTGCTGCTTCCTGGTGGTTACAACTGCATGAGGGTGACATTCCCTTTTGTTCAAAAAGATGTTTTTCCTCCAATTTCATGCAATTAAAAGTTCCAAAGAACAGTCCAAGCCATGATTAATTGCTAATACTGACCTAGCGTAGACATAATCTGTTAGAAACAAGACACTAGGTCAGCTGGGACTACTATTATTTTGATGAGGAAAGCTCTACTGTATATTTTACTATGTATTTGACTAAACCAAACATAATTCATACCAACCATAGTCTCAAATGTTTTCCACTTAAATTAATGAATAAAGATTGCTGCTCATCAGTAAGACATACTTTGTTGTATGCCCACATGAAAAAATCAACAGGATGTTAAATTCTAAATCAAAGGTTCTTGTCTTCAGCCTTTTTAACTTTTTCTTTAAACAGTAAGATCCTTCTAATGGATCCTCAGTCCTCTTTGAGTATCATTTATGCCACATGCCATGTGTTCACCAGTTCTCAAACTGATTTGTCATGAACATCAGCAAACAAATGGGTCTGTGGATAACTGGAGATCTGTAATCTAGAGTTTCAACAGATTTAGATTTGTGTTTATAAAAACTCAGTTACTGCTGACTTTTTCACACTCCAGAAACTCCAGATCCAGCTATCCCTAAACAGTGATTATATTCAGTACATATTAGCAACTTTTTAATTCTATGTCATAACTTGGGAATTTAGATTTTAAAAAAAAATATAGTTTCCATGGAATTTAACAGATTTTCAGGTTTTCTCCTCTATTCAACCTGTCTGAAGCAACAATTTGATTTCCACCATATTTACCCACAGTTCTAATATTCATTCTAACAGAAGCAGGTTTAGGCCCACAATCTGACCTGAATTTATAATTGCTTTATTGAGCCCTACACTGATTGACTGGCTCAGACTCATAGAAATAATGAAAACCGGACTTTTGCATTACTTTCACAAAGAAAAAGCCATTGTGATTCATTGAATCACATTTTGGAAAGGAAATGTTCATAAGTCCTTATGCCTACTTTATACAATATCCAATATTGCCTTAACTGGCTAAAGAGACTAGGAAAAGAACAGCAAATTGGATACTGATTGGAGATTGTCCAGCTCTGCCATTGATGTGGTAATATTAGAAGAAATGGGGTATCAGGACAATTTTCACTTTCAGCAGCAGCAACAGCAGGTCAAACATGATGGTCAGTCACAGTACTTGGGATTTTTAAGTATGGGTCAGCTGCTTATCCAACAAGCAGGCAATAATTAAATGTCATTTGACCACATCAAGTTTTTGACTGCCAAACAGCTGGATTTTTTTGTAGCTTGATTTGAAAGAATCATTTAAAGCTCTGGCGATAAATAAATAAATAAATAAATAAATAAATAAATAAATAAAATCAAATATAAATAAAACTTTTCATTTAAAAGCACTTGGCAAATCATTGATCTATATGTATATTGGAATATCACTGATATGTAATATTCTGGAATACAAACAACTATATTAATGTTACAAATAATTCCTGTGGGGAGAGCACATACAATTACAGAGATTCAAATTACCCAAATCTGATTTTTAAACTACTAAGACAGTATGCATTTTATTAAAAAAACCCAACCTATAAACTTATTTTATATAAATTCAGTATGGACTTTCTAGTTGGTAGTAGTTAATACACAACTGTCATACACATAATGAAATCAGCATTAAAGAACAAAATACTTTAAATAGTAATTTTCTGCATTCTCTTTTAATATTAATTTTCATATAGAGTTAAGAAATTAGCTACAGGAAAGAAAAGAAAGGAAAAAAATCAAGAGAAAACAAGAAGTAGTATCATACAATCTTTTATTAACCCACATACTGCAACCAGTAGATTTGATAACATTGTCTCTTGAGCTTCAGCTATCAGATAACATCTGGCAAATGATGTTTGTAAGTCCTGTTACACAACATCTTTCTGGCTTCTCAGTGTCATCTAGGGGATTGATATGTGACTAGAATAACACATTTCACGCTCCCTGCTTCTGTCATGCTAGTACAAATTTTTAATAATGGATGTGCCACAGACATCAGTTTATTTGAATTTGAATTCTCAGAAAATATTTGGCAATTCTGTTCTCATCATCTTACTCATGACTCAAACAATCTTTCTTAACACAAATTGCTGGATATTAGATATTAGTCTTTTGACATCAAAGTATTCAAATAACCTTTCTGCATCTCTAGTGTGGAATGATCTCTGAAGCAATATTTATAGAATGTTGATCAAAAGCATTTGCTTACTTATTTTTACAATTTTGCAATGAATTTATTCCTTTCAATAGCATTCTCAATTGTTTGGTAGATCTCATCACTCTAAACATTAAAAAGGAATTTTAATTGCAAGTCCATTTTAGACTGTGTAGCACAGACCAAAACATTTTGTTTCACTGAAGTTAAATTCTCCTCCTCAAATCTATTTGAGGAAACGCTAATATCAGACATTCACTTAGTGAATTGCAGACTATGCTGTGATCACGTAAACAATATGCATTTGACATAATCAAGCAGAGTCTTCAGAGCAAGAATAATCTGAGGGCACTGGATCTCTCAACTTCCAAAGATATTTGTGTACTTGAATATTTCTGGGGTTTATTATATCATGCATTTTTAATAAGAAACAGAAAATGTCTGTCTTGAGAATTGCTCTCTAAGGGCGGAAGCAATTTTGCTAACAGTAATGTTACCTGATTCGATTATGAATGACTGGCATATTTTTAATCTACAGTTCTCAGTTAGACTGTATGTCCATACGATTGCAAAGTACTCTTAAATCAGATTGGAAATACCATGGCAGACCAGAATACAAGACCAAACCCAACCTGTCTGACCGTGCATCCAAGTTCATTGGTATTAATTGAAGTTCGTATTCTTAAACCAGAGAAAAATTTGGCCTGTTTAGCTGAAATCTTTTCTATATTGTATGAAACTGTAGATAATGCTTTAATGCATCAGATTATACTAGTTAAATAATCATTAGACTGCAGTGAAACCACTTTGGGAAAAAAAATTAAAACTTTAGGAAGACAAGAGGGGTTAAGGAATGCTGTAGTCTTCATTCAGTAATTACAAATGCAAGTTTTGAAAGTAGTTTTAAATATTTCCTTATAGTAATAAAATTATCACATTTTTATTAATAGAACATAATTTCTAGCAAATAACCACGTATTGGAGGTTTATTTTTAGCTAAAGGGCAAAGAAAAGGCAGATAATACAAATTATAAAAATGCAATGGAAAGATAATGAAGTGCCAGGTCCACAAAGAAAATAAACTTCTTAAATCTGAATCTTCCTAAATCTAGTTCTTTTCCTTAAACAATTGTTTATTTCAACAGATGGCTCACCACCTAAATGTCTTTATGTTTACTCCTAAATGAATTGAGAAAATAAATGAACAGAGAATGTAGGCACTTTTAAATGTCTGCAGATTGCTGAATAAATGAATGAGTAAAGAGTAAATAAACCAGTGGTAAGTAGTCATAGCTGCCAACAACATACAGCATGGGAGGCAGACACCATTCTTTGGAAGATCCGCAGCTATGCTAGCTCAGACGCAAGAGATCTGAGTTTCTTCATTATTCGAAAGGCATGTGTCCTGGTTTCAGCTGAGATAGAGTTAATTTTCTTTCTAGCAGCTGGTATAGTGCTGTATTTTGGATTTAGTATGAGAATGATGTTGATAACACACTGATGTTTTAGTTGTTGCTGGGTAGGTGCAGTGCCTACACTAAGCCAAGGACTTTTCAGCTTCTCACGCCCTGCCAGGTGCAGAAGAAGCTGGGAGAGCACAGCCAGGACAGCTGGCCCAGGCTGGCCAAAGGGACATTCCCTGCCACAGAACATCATGTTTCCTATATAACTGGGGAAGCTAGCTGGGAGGTGGGATCACTGCTCGGAAACAGACTGGGCATTGGGGTTTGTTTTATTTTTCCTTCTAAATGTGGTGAGCAATTGCATTTATGCATCTCTTGTTTTATTGTTGTTGTTGGTTGTTGTTGTTGTTATTATTATTCTCTTCGTTTGTTATCCTATTAAACTGTCTTTATCTCAACCCACAAGTTTTCTTCCATTCTCCTCCCCATCCCCTTGGCAGGGGGCAGGGTGACCGAGCGGTTCCGTGGTGCTCAGTTACTGGCTGGGGTTAAACCACGACAGCATGCAATAGAGGCAAATACTCCTCAATCCTGACTCCTACTGAGTTCCAAATTCATCCAGAGTGAGGAGATGAGATTTTGCAGACAGAGCAAGATACTAAAGACCATCTTGGCTTTCCCTAGGTACCTCTTGTTCCCATTGTCTGGGAGTTTAACTGCCAATTTTAGAGAAAAGAACACATGATAACACAAAAAATCACAGGCTTCTTTTCCCATCAATAAATAATTGTACCTTTCAAAAAAGTATCCTTAAGTACTGCTCCATTTTTATTTTAAAAAACCCATTTGGCAATGGATGCACTACCACAAGTTTAAGTAGTGGGAACATAGTAAAAATCTACTGGAAACTGTATTTTACATTTAAAATTTAAAATTCAAGGAATGGAACAGTAGTCATTGCAAATGGTTGCAGAACCAGTATCGCTTCATTTTACAACTTGTAAATCTGATTGACAAACTGAGTTGGACCAAAAAACTTATCTGAATGAATTCAGGTCTAAGCATGGCTGAAGAAAATTGTACATTTTTATATACAGAAAAATAATTTCATTTCAGACAATTCTGAAGTGACTTTTTAGGGACAACAATAACTAGAGGAAAATAGCACAGGAAGACAGATAAATCACTAGTCATGATGTTCTAATGCCAACAAAAACTCAACTTGCTGCAACAGAATATGAAAACAAGTGAAACTGGGAATCAGTGAATAAGTTGGGCCGATTAAGGCTATGCTAGTGTGATATTGATCAAATAGACAAACACTGAATAGATAAATATCTAGCACATAATTTGTGTAAAGGTAGAAAACTAGCTTTTTGACTTGTGAAAAGAGTTGACAAAACAGTAGTTCAGTTCTCCACAATCATCAAATATTTCATTCTGACTTAGTTCAATAGATGAAAAGGTAGAGGACAGTATTTAAACATACTTACCTTTAAGTAAGTACCCAAGCCTAGAGATTGCCCAGATTTAGGCACATGCTTAAATGTAGGCTTCCTGAAGTTCTTTGCTAAATTGGGACTAGATTTAGTGGCTTGTCAGTGAAGCATTTGAGTATAGTAGGCTTAAGCAACTGTTCTTTGGAATTATCCTTGGGCATATCAGAAAGTAATTTCAGAGATTTTTGATGGATTACGGTGTTAAATTATAGTAGCTGTTATTTTTATTTGGCACGAAGGTCTTAGTGAAATGAATAGGTTTTGCAGAGAAAAAAATAAAGATACCTAGCATTTGGACTTGACACAATAAAAACCATGTGCAAATTGAAAATATCTGCACATTGAACATAAATTAAACAAAAATGACTTATTGGCTTTCCCAAACAAAGGAAAAACATTAGCTGTGATAGTGGCATTCTGCATGTAAAGATGATTTCAAAGATTTGTGGGAATGAAAATACTGTGAGAATTTTTCTTTATTTTAATTCAAAGCTAACTAATAAAACAGCTACAAGATACAGTGTAAAATATATTATTCGACATTATAGAAACAGACCATAGGAGGCTAGCAAATTCTGGAACTTTAAATAGAAATGTCAGACACTTGTGGCATCCTGTATTTGGTGGTTGAAATTTTTGTCAGTCTTACCCCATTGACTGGAAAAATACGCTACTCATGAGATTTTAAAGGAATATATCTGCATAATGTGAATGAATATTATAAGAAAAAAACCCCAAACTTTAATCTACTCAGCATTCACAAATATTAAACAACACTTAGAATAAGCGGGTGACTCTTACATGAATTCATTATTACCATTACATTTCTCTTCATTATAGATTTCCATATTTTAAAGTTTGGATTCTTTGAAAATTGGACTTTAAAAATTCAACTTCTCACTTCCTCAATTTGTCACAGTCATTTGTAGGATAACATACCTGCATTTATCATATACATAACATCAGCTAACGTTACTGAGATGGAGTTTGTTTGTAATTCCTCAGTGTATGTGTAAGGTAAAGGTATATATGGTAAAAGAGCTTGTCAGTAGCTTCAGGTAGGTTATAATTGCACAGAGAGAGAGAGTGAAGGAGAAAAAAGGAAAAAAAAACAGGAGTAAGAGTAAGTCCAGGTGTCCAGAGGCTTGATTCAAGCTCTTGATTGACCACCAGTTCTGTGTCTAGCAATACTTAGATTGGCTGGAATTAGCCTTGCAGATGATATCTACCTCTCTCAGAAATCTTTGTGTTTCTGTTCCTCACATGGAAGGGACTATGCATGATAGCATTTCTCTACCCCTTGTGAGTAGTGTGATATTGAAGACTGCAGAGTGTTTGATATCACATAATAAGAGAGAAAGAGAAGACAGGTCAAAGGCATAGATACTCTAATGGGCCAGCTAAAAGTTCATTTACAAAAAGTTAGGACAAAATTTCTATCCAAGTTGAAGAAAGCACGATCTTACTTTTGGACTTGAGCACAAAAAAAAGCTCAATGTGATATCTAAGATGAAAGAATTACATAGTCTACATTACTCAACTGATAGTAAACAAATTAACATTGGTCATAGCCATCAATATCACAAAAGACATTAAGGTGACAACATACACCTACTTGAACTGCAAACATACAAAACAATATTCAATAACATTCACCTCTGTACTGGTAAGTCAAAGAGATTCTCTGGATTGATCTCTTTATAAAAAATATAAATACTACCCTAAGAAAATGAACTGGTGCTAAACAGTTGATGAGTATACACAACAAAGGCAGAAAGAGGATATATTTTGAATTTGACACATTTACTACCCATTGTATACTGCAAAAATTTTCAATTCTAGCAACAGAAACATGACTGTCTTTTCCAAAGTCTACAGTGTGCAGAATCAGAGCTACTAATTATTGGGCAAGAACTCTTTTTATTAGTTACAGAGGACTGGGAGCTTTCTAACAAGGGTTTGTCTGCATTCTTTAAGGAGAATTATCTAGAAGCACTATTCAAAGAGTAAAAAATCTGTTGAGGAAAGCTAAGTATGTCAATAAAGTTCCTTACTTATTGCTGTTAGAACTGAGAAATACTTCATTAAATGAACAGATGATAACAATAAAATCAACACAGTTACTTGAATCAGTGCAAATATCAAATTAACAAATATGGGTGACTGAAAACAAGTGATATAAACATGGTTTTGTATCTAACATAAAAGCATCATTTTCTATACAGACAGCTAAAGAATCAGACCACTTGCAGCTCTGTTGCTAGAATAAAATATAGTTTCTCCGCCTAACAGAAGAGCCCCAGTCATGCTGATTAGACAAAAGCACTGAGGTGATTGTCAAGATTTATTGGCTATACCCGTAACACCTCAGAAACCTGTAGATACAATACATAAAGATGAAAATTCAACGGCTTAAGGAATGGATAAGTAAAGAAAAAGAATTGCTTCAAAACGTCAGCAGAATCTCTGCAGACATCCACATCGCCAAGGTCACTAAAAGAAACTATTACAGACAACAGTGTTGTCAGGATGAGGCCACAACACAGTCAGCCAGAAGTGCATCCCTGTAAGAGCTATTAGAAAATCTGCCAGATAAGGAAGTCAGATGAACTGGAACAACTCTGAAGAGTATTCAGAAACTCCTTACTCATTACATATGAAGCATGAAGTCTCTCATTTTTTCCCTGAAGAAATAGGTGTTAAAATGTTTCAATGAGAACTACCGGGTAAGATAGTTAACAATAGGTTTTAGAAGTGCTATTCTGAACGCGCATATTAGTAGTGAAAATTCTCATTACAAACAAGTTGTTTCCAAACACTTGTGGAAGACAACTACTCTGGCTTTCTGTTCAGTACAAATTCCATATTATCTTCCCTGCTCTGCCATTTCCAAGTGCTTCACAAACATTACAGAGAAATCAAGAATTAATAGGGAAAACAAATACCCAGGGCTCACTGGTTATTTCCACATTTTGCAAGTGTTTAAAGCAAAGGGTAATCACTCTATATCAGACCTAAGGTTAAGCTAATTCAGTATAGTATTTGCATAAAGCCTTAGGGGAAAGAGCATAAGAAAAGGACCATATTTAAGGAAAATCCTCTCCTGCCTCTAAGTAGTAGTTTAAATTGTTCTGTAACAAGTAATAATATAAACTATTTTGAGAATGATGACAACGGTGGTGTAAAAATGCAGCTTAAGAATGTTGGTGTACTAGTATTATTTTTGAGTGCACATCTAAGCCTGTTAAAGGTTCCTCCCAGGTGCTTCTGAAAAGAGACTTTTTGTCAGAGAAATGTGGTCCTCTGTAAATAATTAGAAATGCAACACCATATCTCCTTTATTGGTGAGATCACCTGCATATCAAGAGAGGTATTTCCGGTAGAGGTAGAAAAGATTTATTTGTACCTGTACTGCAGTACAATATACTAGTAAACCTCCTCTAGAAGTCTGTGTTCAACTTGTTGTGGAACAGAAACAGAAAAGAAATTCTTGGAGGGAGGTAGGGTGGTACCAGGCAAACCCAGCACATGATGACAAGGGGAACAAAGAGCCTATGGCATAAAAAGGGAATACAACTTGGCTTGTGTAGACAAGCAAACTGACATCTTAAAAGAGAGACGACTGCCCTCTCTAACTTCATGATGCAGCGGCATATAGTCCTGGTGAGAAAAAAGTTTTCAAACCTAACCAGTGACGTTGGTATAAGAAGGCAAAGACATTAAATGGGCTGTGAATAATCTTAGGTAAGAAATCAAAAGAGCATTCCGAATAAATTGGATGCTGGAACAGTCTTCCATAGCTGAAGCAGAAAATACCCAAATAAAATTAACTCTGAAAGTCCTCTAAGATCCATCAATAGAAGGATATGAATTTAAACATTTGTGACATGAGTGAGAAACTTGCTGCTTGCAGTCCCAGTGTGTGAGACAACACTACATGACCTGGAAAGCCCCTTCGCTCCGATGTTCAGACTCAGTCAATACAAATGACACTCTAACATCTCTAGTTAATGCAGCTCTTACCAAACCACGTGATAGGGTTTTTTCTGTCTTCCAATGTCAGAATACTTAAAACTATATCTTATTTTTTTATTGCTCTTATTTTTACAGGAAAGCTCAACAAAGTAGGAACTTAAGTGTTCAGCTTCTTTCTGTTGGTAATATGATACTCCTAGTATGCAAGGACTTCTAAAACAGGAAGTTCTGTAGTTGCGTTTTGGGTATTGTAGTAAGAAAAATGTAAGTATGTGATAACAAGAGGTAATATGGGACCTGATAATCCTGAGAGATATTTTAGATACTCATTTGCTCCACACAAGGAATTACTTTTCACTTGAAATTTAAAATAAACATATTATCCCATTACATTCTCATATTTATGGTATTGAAATACTCTGGATCTATTCCTACAGTTCATGTAAGATAATGGAATATATAGAACAGCACAACACAAATCAAATTCCCTTGTAAGGACCATACTTATGTAGCTGATCATGATTTTCAGTGTAACATTCTGTTGGGTTTGTGTGGCAAGGTTTTGGTAGCAGGGGGGGCTACAGGGGTGGCTTCTGTGAGAAGCTGCTAGAAGCTTCCCCTGTGTCTGACAGAGCCAATGCCAGCCGGCTCCAAGAAGGATCCGCCCCTGGCCAAGGCCGAGGCCATCAGCGCCTCTGTGATAACATATTTAAGAAGGGGAAAAAACAGAGAGAGCTTTTGCAGCTGGAGAGAGGAGTGAGAAGGTGTAAGAAACTCTGCAGACACCAAGGTCAGTGCAGAAGGAGGGGGAGGAGGTGCTCCAGGCGCCGGAGCAGAGATCCCCCTGCGGCCCCTGGTGAAGACCATGGTGAAGCAGGCTGTCCCCTGCAGCCCATGGAGGAAGGATGAGGCGGTGTAGAGATTCCACCTGCAGCCCATGGAGGACCCCATGCCGGAGCAGGTGGAGGCACCTGAAGGAGGCTGTGGCCCGTGGGAAGCCCACGCTGGAGCAAGCTCCTGGCAGGACCTGTGGACCCGTGGAGAGAGGAGCCCAGGCTGGAGCAGGTTTGCTGGCAGGACTTGTGACCCTGTGGGGGACCCATGGTGGAGCAGTCTGCTCCTGAAGGTCTGCACCCCGTGGGAGAGACCACGTTGGAGCAGTTCATGAAGGACTGTAGCCCGTGGGAGAGACCCATGCTGGAGCAGTTCGTGAAGGACTGTCTCCCGTGAGAGGGACTCCATGCTGGAGCAGGGGAACGATGAGAGGAGTCCTCCCCTTGAGGATGAAGAAGCGGCAGAAACACCGTGTGATGAACTGACTGTAACCCCCATTCCCCGTCCCCCTGTGCCGCTGAGGGGGGGAAGGTTGAAGCCGGGAGTGAAGTTGAGCCCGGGAAGATGGGAGGGGTGGGGGGAGGTGTTTTAAGAGTTGATTTTATTTCTCATTGCTCTACTCTGTTTTGCTTAGTAATAAATCAGATGAATTCCCTCTCTAAGTTCAGTCTGTTTTGCTCATGACGATAATTAATGAGTGATCTCTCCCTGTCCTTATCTCGACCCACAAGCATTTCGTTATACCTTTTCTCCCCTGTCTGGTGAATGAGGGGAGTGATAGAGCGGCTCTGGTGGGCACCTGGCCCCCAGCCAGGGTCAACCCACCACAAACATGCAAATGCATCATCCTAGATGTTACAGTGAAATTTCTTCATGTTCCCAAGACCAGATGCCCCAATATGTTATAAACAACAACGAAGTGCCTGACTGTTATGCACTTGTATGAAGATACTAAAAGTTCATAACTCAAAGAAGCTGCTTATAACAATTTGACGTATTGAGGGCTAGAAATGGTTTTAAACTAAAAGAGGGTAGTTTTAGACTAGACATAAGGAAGATTTTTTTTAACGATCACAATGGTGAAACACTGGAACAGGTTGCCCAGAGTGGTGGCAGGTGCCCCATCCCTGGAAACATTCAAGGTCAGGTTGGACGGGGCTCTGAGCAACTTGACCTAGTTGAAGATGTGCCTCCTTATTGCAGGGGGTGTTGGATTACATGACCTTTAAAGGCCCCTTCCAACCCAAACTATTCTATGATTCTATGAAAACTTGTTGTCACTGCTGTTAACTTAGAAGCAGTCGGACCAAGTTCAGAAGAGAACAGGAAAATAAATAAACAAACAAATAAAAGCAAGTGAGCAAGCTCTCACAAGTATTCAGCTGTCCCAGATGCTTGAGAAATACCCCTTCCTTAAATGCACGCATTAGATGGCAAAATGATCTGACAATATCTTATCTAAGTTCTTTAGAACTGTGATTAAATTTAATAAATTCACACTAATTTTTTCAACAGTCCTAAAATATGGAAATTCTCCAATTGGGAAGAATTTGTTGTTTTGTTGTGGTTTTTTTCCTCAAGATAGATGATGTCACTATTCTATTACTCTCACATTCTACAGCTACTTGTACCACTGCAATGGGGATGTAAAAGTACCATTATTCTGATAAGACAGTGTTTTACGCTCCACTTTTCGGGACATAAGAGTATAAAGCTTTTTTTCTTTTTCCATCATCAGGCAGTTGAACAGAAAACATTACTGACTGACGTTTATATTAATGAGGCTAAATAAAAACACAGATGGCTTCTACTAAGTGAAGGAACTGAAAGTAATGATGTGCTATCTTAAGCCACTGTCCTGCAAAATCAGGGACCAGGATAAACAGAAATCTCATTATTCTAGCAGAGTAAGAAAGCTCAAATAAACATATCCTTTCTCTGTCTGCATCCTTGTCTACAATAAAAAATTGACTCATTTTAAAGAATGGTTGTCAAGAAGTAATTGACGTAATACTTGAATTTTTCTACACAAAGCAGTGATTTAGCACCATTTCAGAAAAAGCTCTTGACACATAACTTTTTAGGAAAAATGAGGGTAACAGATTGAAACCAAGGACCCAGAGATTTGAAATGGAATTTCATGTGAAGGCCTTTCAATGGCCCAAAGAATGACAAAACAAGAGCAAGAAACAGTTTTCATGTGACTTGTCTCATGTGTCTTTCCCTAGCCAATCATATATGCATTCAAAATGAACCAGAGCAACCTTAAAATATTGTCATCTGATATGTTATTTCTTTTATACATGAGATTGGGGGAAAAACCCCAAACAAATAACAAAATATTTATATGCATTTATGAAGGTTTCATAGTTTCAGATAATTTCATTTAGAAATTATCGGTTAATTAGCATTTAACAATAAAAATAAAATTAAAATAGTACATAAAGAGTAAATATGTAATAATATAAAAAAGATAACTTCTTCCCTTAACCCAGAGCTTTGACATTTAAAATAGTTGATCCTTGTACCATACATACAGCTTCATTCAACCACATTTTGTTTAACCTTATAATTTATAAAATCACAAAAATGAAGGCCTAAATTATCCTCTTAATAAAGAACTTTTTTGCAAAATTTTCCGTAGTTTTATCACTTACTGAGTGTGTTTGTGTTGGTTTTTCTGTGTAATTCTGGATTTATCATTAAAGTTTTTTCTTCTGCTAGATCTCACTTTTCAGAGTGTTGAAAAGTGCTCTGAAAAAATCTATTTAAATGGAACAGAATTTATGGCAAGAGAATTATGTTCATTTGAAGATGCCTGAAACCCCAGCCTGTTGAGAGACTGCTGAAACTCCACTGGACTTTTCCATTGGTGGATGGAGTTCCAACCATTTCAATACCAAGGAGTCAAAGAAATTATTAAAAAGAAAAGTTCTAGCAATTGCAAAATATTAGTCCATTCCTCAGGATTGTTCTATATAATTTAATTTTTTAGGACTTAGTCCAAACTAGTTCTAAAATGCCTCAAGTGACAAGGCTCTTTCCATTGGCACAGACTAATAGATCTTCATTGGAACATTTTTCCTGATACCCTAATTGATCTTTTTTTTTTCAAGTTCATCCAGTTAGCTGTTTTTATACACCCTGGAGACATAGTAAATAATTTCTTTCCCTGTTTCCCCAGGTAACATTCAAATAATAGTAAATGGCTGCAGCTTCAATTTAGTCAAATTTACATACTTAATTTTTTTTTTTTTAATCTTACCACACACTCACACATTCAACATCACATTTCTTGTCTTTATCAACAAACCAGGGCCTCCATCAAGACACCGAATGCAAAAGTGGCAGCTGAGGAACATTTCAGGGATGGGTGGGGACCACACAGGGGAGGAACCTCAAAGATTGGTGGTACTAAAGAACTAGTGCTGTTGCGATTGTCACTGGGATGGAGAAAGGCTCCTATGCAGGCTGCAGCTAGGCAGAGTGTGCTGCTTGTGCCCACTGAGATGAATGCAACAAACTGCATCTCCCCTGAGTGTTCAGCTGCTCTAGACACCAGTAGTTTCCAAATGAGTCTTTGCTTTGGATGATTTTCTTGATGCTCTTTAAAGAGAGGTTAGCTGAAAATTTTCTTTGGATCTCTCCTTTGTTTGTAATTTAATTTTATAAGTTGTCACTACCCAAGGTGGATCTACATGGTTTAGGCAATAATTTCTGGAGGCAATTCCTCTCTA
Source organism: Grus americana (assembly GCF_028858705.1). Classification (NCBI taxonomy): domain Eukaryota; kingdom Metazoa; phylum Chordata; class Aves; order Gruiformes; family Gruidae; genus Grus; species Grus americana. Next base: position 63,343,670 of record NC_072853.1, read on the forward strand.
TGCTACTCTTTTATGCCCTCTTGAAAGCCATCACTCTTTTTGATGAGTTGACAGTGACCCCTCCCACTGCACACATTTGGACAACAGATCTCAAAATGTCAAGCCTTATCCCTGCCTACACAATAAAGGACTGGTCAAGTAATCATGTGGAATGAGAACTGCTTCCTGGTACGGGTGATCAAGGAGGCAGCAGTGCTGTTTTGCACTTGTCAGATTAATCATGTTCTTATTTTGGCCAATATTCCTAGAAACCCTCTATCATTTGCAGAGCTTTCTACTCAAATCTATAGGGAAAAATGAAAAAACAAGAAAAAAAGAAAAAAAAAAGAAAAAAAAAAAAGAGAAAGCAAAAAGAAAGACATAGCTATTCCATCTGAAGTCTGGAAAAATTTATGCTGCTATAGCAATTTACCAGCATTGATCTCTGTGTAGAAATCTACCTTATATCAGTAGAAAAGGAATGAGGATAAAACATGGTCCATGCAATTGTTTTTCACCTGAGAGTTTTTTAGACAGAATAAGCTGCAGATTGTGCTATGAACATCTTTTCAACCATAATACGTAACGCTTTGAAACAAGCAGGACATGAAATCTAAAGCAAAGAACTTTTGGCGGAGGTGGGAAGGAAAATGGCAAAAGCCCACAGAGACATGGTAAATGAGATAAAAATTTAATTCACTTTTCAGAGACAAGTATGTGTGGATATAGTAAAATTTCAACCATTGTCTTTATGCTTATAACAGATACATATATCTGGCTATCAGGTTATTTGCTACAGAAATTCTGTGTTCTGTTGCTGTTTGAACCTTCTAAATATGTTTACCCTCTGGAAGACAGTATCTTTGACTTAAAAGAAAATTGAACTATGCTAGGTAATTTTATAACTATTTTCCTTGCATTAGGGAAAGAAAACCACATAGAAGAACATTCAAGTAGTCCTGCTGTCTTCCAAGATGCTACTGGAATAATTAAGCAAGCAGAATTTGGGGTCTGTTAATTTTAGCAGATATTCTAAAGAATATTGTTCCACTTGATACAACAATTTAGCTGAAACAATAGTGACATAATTGACAAAATTACATAATAATTACACTGCTTTAGAGAGAGCTATATTAAGGTATGACTCATCACTCAATATATATAAGAAGGTACAGAACTACGTCAAATCCAGCAGTGCAGTGCAGTATAGGGTAGCTGCAGCCAAAAATGAAATTTAAAATCAGCAATCTTTTGTTAATAAGTCTGAGGAGGAGGAGAATTAATGGAAAGTATGACTATGAATTTTGGTTTACTTTAATGAATTCAATTTGAAAAGTGACAAGGAATAATTGTACAATTGCAATTAAGATTTACGTCTTTTTTAGAAAAATATTTAATACATTTTACTCTTTGAACCTCACACTTCTGGCAATACTTTTAATAGTTTGCTTTATTGAAAAGGGAGAACTATTCCACTCTTCAGTTGGGGAAATGTTTAGCGAAGTGGAAAAGCAATGATGGCATTTTCTGAGATAATTAATTTTTTTTATTAAAATGCTTTATCAATGATCATTTTGAAAGAAAAGCTGCACAATCAAGCATAAAACACATAACTTCCCATGAAACATTTTGAATGATTTTCTATAATAGAATTCAATTGAAAACAGTTCTTTTAAAAAATGCAGAGGCCGAATATATGCATCTTGGACAAAGCTGTTTTGAAAATGTCTTCCTTGAATAAGCCTTACTTGTTATGCAAAAGATGCATATACCTTCGATCATTGTCCTATCTGTTAATACTTTCCTTGATAATAAACATAGTCCCAGTTAAATTCAACAGCACAATTATACATCATTAGCAAAGTTAATATGCTAAACTTTTTCTATCAAAAAGTGTGATAGTTTGTACTCACCAGGGGTAAAATTATACCGAGCAGAAAACCCGATAGATTCCAGCTCACCATCAGCAAAAAATTTAATCCATAGGAATCTGCCACTGGATTTTATCAAAGGTGGATTTTGCTGCCCACAGAAACGTCCAATGATTGGGGAAAAGCCAAAAGGTCCATCTCGTACTTCAATATGGTCAAATTTACACTCCCAAGAAGGTTCTATGGAATATTTTTCATCAAAGTGTAGTTCAATGCATTGTCTAGGGGCAGCTAGAGATGAAAAGAAAATTCTTATTATTTTCTAGACCAAGACCCTTCAAACCTAAAAGAAAATTAAAGAAAATCAAATATAGCAATTTTGTATGCATCTCAACATTTTGCTTAAAAAGCTTGTTTGAAAATTAGTACATCTATATTTTTATAGATTTTACATCATCAGCTTACTTGTCTATTCTTTTCCTTTAAAAAAGTGCTCATGACAGCAGTTTTTAGCAAAACTAAGAGACCTATCTATGATGTAAATCAAAATACAGTTTAGGAACTATTGGTTCAAACACAAAATATTTCTAAGAAAATGATGCGTCTGGAAAAAGTGTTTTCTTATATTGGGGAGGGAGATGTTAATCAGAATACTTTTTCATTTAATGCTCACAAAGAATAAGAAAAAAAAAATGATGGGAACTGTGCTACAGTAAGAAGGACAAATTCTGTTCCTATATGTATTGCAGTCAATAATGAGCTCGAGTGTAATTGCTTATACTCAGAATTACTTATCATCTCATTTGAAACATAAGGACAAGTGTAGTGAATTCTAACTTAGGAAACTAGATAAGGATGAAGAAAAATTAACATCTAACTAAAGAGTAAATAATATTCTACTGAAAACCTTGAAGAAACTTTATAGTGGTCACTTAATTAGACATAAATCCCAACTTTATTCATAGATACTAAGGTTAGTGGTAGCCAGAATGACCTCTAAAACAAATTTTCTCTGGCATCTCCTGTATAAAGCAAAATATTTACTGGTTGAACTATAGTATTTTCTCAAAAGGAGAAAAAAAAAATCATAGTTTTGTCTACAAATTTTAACAGAAGCAGCATCCTTGAGGTGCATTGTTCCTACACTTAATCCTGTCCATAGCAAAAAAGGTATGCCTTCAGTGTCTAGATCATGGTGTGATATAGCCTTTTGCTGACAAAGCCTTCTCTAAGACAAAGGTTTGCTGTGTCACTGCCTGCTGTGCTTCTCATGGGATCATGTCCTACACTTTACACATATTAGAGGAGGATGAAATTGCTATGAACTTTGCCTGAGTTACCATTCATTTCACGTGAAAACATGCAAGATGAAAATCCAAGCCGAGTGCATAAGCTTAACATAGACACTGCTCCACTCCAGCAGTCAGTATCTTCCATTTATTTCCTCAGAAATAATAGGAAAACTATCAATGTGACCAAAATCTAGATCTTGTATGTATTTTGAAATGTTTTAAATTGAAGCTTTTGGGATAAGCTCATTACTCACGTAAGAAGGGAGACTATTTAAAATTAACTAAATAAGAAGACATTGGGTAAATCTTATAATCTATACATAAGAGCACACAGTCAGATCCATTTACAGCTATTTAATGTGAATAAAACCACCCTCATTTTATGACTATTGAAGAAGTAAAACATGTTATTTTAGAAAAAAAAGATTATTTTAATAACGTTACTTTCAATGCGAATATAATTGGGTGATTGATATTTATTGAAATATTTAATTTAACATAGGAAAGAAAGCTTATCTACTGTACTCAATTTGAAGAACTTCCCCTCTAGGGAAGTACTTACTATTGGCTTGTTGTTATTTATACCAATTTACAGGAAATTTGTGATCTTTGTGCCCATACAGATTCAATAGCAAACTCAAAACCTAAAGCTTTAAATATAATTGCATCAAATTCACAGTCCGTGGAAATGAAACTGTTCTGAAAGTATGAAAAAAACTTAAAAAATTAAAATCAGATAATAAAGTTTCTAAGGAAGATCTTATTAATGCTACCCTTGGTGAGGTTTCAAGACCAAAGCAGATCTTTTAGATTATAGTAAAAGACTGAATAACTGGAAGACATCATTGATTAATTTTATTCAGATGTTTCTACCTCTGACTTCACATACTTATAACAAATATTGATTTAAACTTAACTAAACAATATTAGGGCAGAAGAGAGAAATCAGCACCTTTCAATCTGGGATCATATTTTGTATGCTCTTATTCCACTTAAGGAGATTTGTTGAGAACTACTCATCATTCACCTAGAGACTGCAGAGTCAGCTATCAGAAACTCCATCCTGACAACACTTTAAGTAATCTTAAGAATGCTCGTTAAGACTTGAAAATCTTATATACTCACTATTCAAATATTATGCTATTAGCCTACCTAAAGCTTTATTGTAATGTATTGTAACGAGATATGAAGATGAATTCTGCTGGTATTGTTAGTGTCAGACAGCATCATACCACAGTGTGTGGCTGCTCTGCTTTCCACAGCAACAAAGAGATACCTGCTTCATTAACGTAACACATTTTTCCTTTATAAAATTCCTGTGTTAGACCTTCACTACTCCTCCAAGAGGTGGCTTGCAAGTGTTGGCCCGTACTTATACCCTTAACAGGTCTTCTCTGAATCCAAGACTCAGGTAACATATGATAAAAATGGGCATAAGGCCCCCTCTGAGTTATAGCTCAGTCATTCGATATGATTTTTGGTGTTGAAAAGGAGCCCTAAAGCCAATTACAGCCTCAGTATAATATAAAAGGAGTCTTTGTGGGTAAAAGAGAATCAGGCCTACAGAGTTACGCCTGAGATCTATTGACTCAGTGAAAGCACGGCCTGAGAAAAACCTGCACGATTTCCACAACCTCATGCAGTGCGCTCTGAATCTCACATTGCAAATTAGTTTTATGATCAGAATATTGCTATAGTTTACTCTGCTTTTATTTATTTTTCAACAAAGTCAAGACAAGGCTTTTCCTAGTGAAGCTCAGTTCTTGCTAGAGGATCAGAGAGAACCACATCAGCTCTAGGAGCACTCAGGAAAGAGTTTCTACCTTACCCCAAAGCTCCCCTGTGTAGAGGCTGCTCCACTTCAAGAGTGGAACACTGACTATTCATTAGCACTGTTTCTCCACTGCTAAATAAAACAAGGCTGAGGAATGAGTTTGGGGGCTGGACTGCTGACTGTTCACACTCCTTAAATGTTAAAATCAGCTCCTGGCATCATTTTGACCACATCAGTCAGAACTGCCAAAACTCGTTCCTAGGCACGGTGTGGTGGTTCGTGTCAGTCAAGGACCATTCATAGCAAGCAGGTTGTATCTGTACTCTTGACTGGGTAGGTGAAAGGAGTTCATCTGTACACGTGTGATTGTGCCTGTTGGCCTTAAGGCCTGTGAACGTTTCCTGACCTGTTTTAGGTATTAGTATAGGTACTGCCTGTGTCCCAGCCTGCTCTGCTAGTCCAGACAGGACAAGGTACTTCCTCCTAACTCGACCGAGGAATGCAACACTTTGCGTTTCTGTGACCGTGAAGACTGTGGTGATCACAAAAGATGGGACAAAGGGAGGAAGGGTGCTATACAGGCATCCATGCACCTTTTCATCATGTGCTTTTAAATGCACCTTCGTGCTTCATCTTGCATAATATTTAGACTTAAATGTTAAATGTTATGTTTGCAATAATCTACCTAAGAAATGAAATTATTCAACTCTTCCTGGAAATTACCATAAGGGATGAAACCACACAATTCAAACTCCCACCTCTAACTTTCTTTTAGCGAAAAAGATACTGTTTGGGACTTACACTCTGGCTTCAGCAAAAGGTTTCCTTGCCAAACGCAAGCTAAACCAAGTAGATATTGTATAAATACACATCTTATGCCACAGCTTTTGCAACAAAGTGTGTACAAGTGTGGTCAAAGTAAAACTTAGAGAAATACAGTGAGAACACATCCATAATAATGACTAATAATAATGTATGTAGAAAGCAAATCAACCAAACAAAAAGCCCAGAATATGCAATTCTTCCAGACTGGATTGGAATCTGGCCATCTAATCAGAAAAGGAGGGATGGAGTGGTCATTTCTAGTATCTGTATTCACAGGTAAAGCCCGTTCACATCTTCAGAACTTTTCCTGCGGCTACCATGTCAGGAAAAGCTGTTGTCAAGTCCAAATGAACTATATTGAAGCTGTCTCATAAAATGATTTTACTTCAAATCTTAAAAATCTTCCATATTTAGCTTTCCATTATCATTCTTCAAAAATGCTTAATACCATGAAAAGACTACTTAATGCTTGCATGTCTTGTCATATTTTTCATCTAATTATCTTACACAAGTGCTGTCTTGAGATTTTACATTCAGTGAAAAAAAAAGGCATTTGGTTCCAACTTGTGGTAGAAGAACAGTTGCAGCAAAACCACACTATTAAGTTTTTAATTCTGATCAGCCTCTAAGTCTGTGTAACTGGCATCTGAAGTTAAGAGAAAAATCTGTTTCAATTTACCAGACTTCATGGAAATGAGACATTAAACTCAACACCTACCACCATCTGAGTTGCTACAGTACTAATAGTTTTCAATAATCCTTGGTCTTTCTGGTAGTTCAGCGATTATTGATAAGAAAGCCACCTATAGCCTCCTTTTAAAAGAGGATTCTTTCCTTGTTTTGATTAAAACCTTTTGAACACAAAAACCACTGTGAAATACAAACGGCCTTTGAGCAGAGATTTTTGTACAGTGGTACATGACCACTTTCTAACACCTGTGAAATATCTAGGATTAAAGAGTTTAATGGTCTTGAGGAAAACATGGAAGACCTTCAAGAGAGCTGACTCTAAATGTCCACAAACATATAAAATGGAAGATTTATTTTATATTTCCATAAAGCAATTCTACTCCATACCTATATTTATAAATAAACATTTAATTATTAAAAACTAAAGAATGAATAAAATCTTACAAGTATTTCACTTACAGGATTTCCAACCAATTCTTAAGATATATTGTGTAAAGTATGACTATCCCACCTCTCAAATATTGTTAACACAAACAAAAGCCTTTGCTCCTGCAAAATCTCCTTTGAGAGTTTCCCTTTGGAGCACACATGCCAAATTTTCTGCCGTCTGGCAAAGGCTAATGCTGCCACTGCTGTGGTTCTTCTGGGCAGTGGTGAATTTTGCCAGGTTAGAGTCACGAATATGTGAAACAAGGGTGAAATTGGGCCCAACAGGGAATTTAATGTGTACGCTCAGCTATTTCCTATGTTTTCTATATTCCAAATAAGACTGAAAAAACCCCACACCCAAAACCAAACCAAACCAAAACAAAACCAAAACAAACAAAAAACCCCCACCCCAACAAATTCTCAATGCATGTTGAAAGGCTTTTGGATTCACAAAAATGTCCTCTATAGCATAATAATTTTTGTATTGAGTCCATGACTTCTGGATGACCTAAAGGATTTCTTTTAGAAAGGCATCCAATCTGGACTTTAAAATTCCTAGTTGTTCCAATAGTTAATTGTCATTACTACTAAAATGGAAGAAAAGAAAAAAAAAGAAAAAGAAAAGAAAAAGAAACTTCTAGCTGTTTGATCTGCCTTTGACTGCTAGGATAGAAGCCTCTGCAGTCAGAAATCCTCTTCTCCTTTAGAAATTCACAGTCTATGATCATGGCAATTTTCGCCAGCTCCTTTACTTCACCAAAGTAATTTTGAAATGATAAAAGGCTTGCATACATTTCAGATGAGCTACAATGTGGGTTAAAAAATTGTATCATGAGATGAAATTCAATTTTATTACAACACACTACATGCTGGAGTCCTCACTCAAGTCCACTGAAGTCAGTAGGAATTGTGTTTGAGGGAAGCCATCAGAATTTGCCCTAGGTTGTGTTTGATAGCAAAAAATGAACAAAAGCAAGCAGGCAGGAAGGAACCTGGTAATTCATATACGTATTTAAATTCACATCACCAGCTGTCAGTATGGTATATACAGTCCTGGTATGCTGAATTCTCTAAGACATATGAAGGGGAGATAGCAATGTGTGAATACTATTATGGATCGTATCTACAGTGCCCCATGTTTGGTACTTGGTATTCAACAGCAGCCAGAAGCTATTTGAAGCAAGCTCGAATCTTAATAATAAATACAGGAATAAGACGCATATAGAGATGTTTCTGGCTTACTCTAAAATTGAATGCATGTTTGTGTCCTGGATTAGCAAGGATTATCCACTCTGTAGATTGTTATCCTACCTCAAAGTTGTTGTTATTAGTAAAATAATTAATCCTTTTTTTACAGTCCTTTAACTTCACTATCTTATGCCAAAGAGTTCCACAGAAAAGATACGGGGAAAGGTTTTCACTCGCTAGCATTCTTTATAATTTTCCGCCATCTTTATATGTTCTAAAAAGAATAAATATGAACAACTAGTTGTCTCCAATTACAAAATTATTTCTGTTGTCCTTCAGTGTTTCTCCTTTCGCCTTTTTTGAAAACTGCCACTTTTTAAAATGTAATTGTTCCGACATCTTCCTATTTCTCTGTTTATTTTTGTGACGTTTTTCAGACATGACTACTCCTGATCTTTTTAGAAAATAGAAATAGACGGGGAGATCAGAGCTGAAAATGTTGTGCGGTATGCATGGTTCTCATCAAATTACATACTGATAGAGCTGCTATCATCATAGGTTTTAAAATACCCAGTTGCAATCCAAACTGTTGATTATGGCTGGACAGAAAGCAGAAAATATTGGTGTCATAAGAAATTATGTGCAACTATTTTTTGCCAAATTGATTTGTCCCATAAAATATAACAATGTCTGTTAACTTCAGATTATTCCTTCTACTATACATTGCTCCAAACTTGTCAACATGGAATTTCATCTTCATCATGGGAGCTGTTTCATTAAATATATCCCTCCTAAATTGTTCTTAGAGATTTCCAATTTGAGCTATTCTAAATTAAGCTATTTCAATAGCATATCTTGCCACCTTTCAGCTTATTAACTATATTTTTATAAGTACTTAACTAATATAATAAAGATAATATATTGTCTTTACAATACAGGTCTTTCAGGCACCTTCTTACTAAGAGGAGGAGCGCCTTATGGCTTGAGATACTGGACTAGGGTTTACGAAAATGGTTACATATTATCTCTTTTTCAACAGACATTCTCTTTAATGATAAAACACATATCTCTGTTTCAGATCCTTGAAGATAAACTAGGCTTACTTCTTCCCAGCCTCACAGGGATATTAGAAAGATAATTTGATTAATATTTGCAAAAAGACCTGGACCTAGCAACATAAGTGTACCAAAAATATAATACTAAGAAGTACATATTCAATCTATACATCTATCTTTTTCAAAAATGATTTTATTTGTATTTTAAATCAGTTACAAAACCATGAAAGAACTTAAATGTTTATCACATCTGCTTAAATTCCAAACTCAGGAGGGAAGACTGGACAAGCATAAATTTTCTTTAAAGGGCTTTTTTGACTTCATGATTTATAATCACCTCTTTACTTCTGACTTCAGTCACGTTACCTAGCGCTAAAGTGGAATTCAGGGATCTCAGTCATTTTGCTGTGATTTTTTTTTCCTAACCAATACATACAACATTTACTATCCATCATTTCCCTGGAAGATTTTTATGAAATATATTTCTTTTAGTAACTCAGCACTAGATTTGGAAAGACAGAGTGGTTTCTAAAAGTGCCTAGTTGGGGGTTCTAAAGCAGCTAATTCAGTTTGAATTAGCTATACACCTTTGAAAATCTTTCTTGGAACCACCTGCATCTTTAGTAAAAAAAAATATTTCTATAATTCCTAGTTCCATCGTTTGTAGTTAATAATTCCATCCAACCAAGCATGGATAGAACAAGTGTAAGTGTTGTATTCTGCACGTATTCACAACTCATGAATGAATCTTTTTGGTTCCAATGACTTACCATTCTGTAGCTGATTCATCTTTTCTGCTACTAAGCTCTGACAGTATCTAATCTCTATTACTTTCCACAGATTCGTTTTTACAATAATCCCTTCAACATCCGTTGTGCTAAGACTGACAAAAAGACACCGTGTAACTTGTTTGTGATACACCTCTAGCCTTTCTTACATCACCTCCATGCCTGCAACTGTCTACCCTTTAAAAACTGTGTCTAACAGCTGTTTGGTGTTAATGATTTTTCTTTTCTGATTTAGGTTTGGTTTGGGTTTTTTTTTTTCATTTCTTTTCATTTCTCATGAATACTTGGATGGGAAATAATTTTTATACTCACTATATGGATATTTTCTGTATGGCTTTCTTTAGTGTATTTGCCTAGCTAAGCTTGTCATCCCTGATTTAGTTATGATAAGTTTAAAATACCTATATGAAAGTCAAAAGCATTTTCATTTCCTGTGTTCACTTTTTTTACTCATTTTTAAATATTCTTTCTTCTGTCATGTTACAGCATTTAGGTTCTATTCGTTCTTTGAATATCTTGAAATAAATTATACTGTGTTTATTACTAAGTGACTCATGCATACTTACCACCTGAGCTAATTTATGAATGATGTCAGGAAATAAATCCAGTATTTTACAGTATTCCTTAGTATGGTCTACAAATTTATTTTTTTCTTTTTTTTTTTTAAAGGTAAACAAAAAAGTGCAGAGGTAGAGCTTCTCTAAATCTTGTGTCTTGAGAAGACTTATCATGGGCATATAAGCTTTACCAATGCTTAACATATAATGAAACAAAACACTTTTTTTAATACACTTGATGATAGAATATAAAGATTCTTCGGCTAGTCACCTTCTATAATGTAGACACACTCTCTGTCAGGAGGATACTTGTTGGGGTAATTGGGAGAAGTGAAGATGCCTCCTTCTGCATATTTTGTCCAAGTTCCACACTGCACTGGTTTCTGTCCTTCGGAAGTAGTTTGCTTTTCTGTGAAATGATCACATTAAGCATTATATAATTAGTTCACAAATTATTATGTCCCTATGACACTTATAACTCTCTTACAGAATAAAACAGTCCCTTCTGTCAGTGGCTTCTGTTTTTTTCTGTTGAGACTAAGAGGATGATCTTTGACCTGGGGAAAAATGAGGGGTAGAAACATATAAGTCTTACTCAAAACATTTTTTCAAAGCAGAGAAGAGGCTTGGATGTTTAGGGGTAGACATATTTATATTGCTTTTTAAATAATAACCCTGTAGGGAAACCACGTGCTCAAGAAATGGGAGACATGAGTTTCCCACTTGTATATCTGAAACGGCTCAATCATGTGCTCTATCAGCAAGCTGCAGCTCCTGCTGTAATACAGGAATACATCAGAGTTGCAAAATGAAGAAAAAAATGCAGAATTATGATAGAATATAAAAATTGTTTTTAAATCTTAGTGGCTTGACTCTATATTCACCAGACAGAGATGGACGGGGGAATTCCTGGATTCTGGTTCACAGAATATCTTTATTTTTATCTAGCCGTTTGCTGTAAAATTAATAAATAGCTCTGGGGCCAGGAATCACAGTCCAGAACTTTCCTCCTCCTAGGTGAATCATCAGATAGCAGAGTCAGACCTTCTTGTTTGCTTTCTTCCTAGCCCTGAAACTCTTGCTTTCCTTTCTGCACGTTGGCAGAGAGCCTGGAGACAAAGGTTTGAGTCTGCTCAGGCTGAAGAAGATGAAGAATCACTTCCTGGGCATCATACTGTAACAAGTAGGCTAAAATAAGATGGATTATTTGGAGAGAAAAATATCTAGGCTGATATTAAAAGGAAGGATGGTAGGTTCTTAGACCTCACACAGGTGTCCAAAGAGGACTCTGGTTTGCTCTGAATGAGGTACCGATATCCACGGAGTGTCGTATCTAACTTAAGCCTCCGATGTGTGGAGCTGAGTTGTTTGAGGCTCCCTCTTACAATCAGCGGAGGGAGACAGGAGCCTTCCGAGGATGATTTTAACCACCTGAGACCCGCCTTACGCTCTGCAGGTGTTTCTTCCTGGTCTGTATCCAAGCTGAGGACGACACGGATCCTCATTTCCTGAAATGAATTCAGGCCTGCAGGGACGGAGCATTCAGACCCAAATTCAGACACACACTGTGCTTCGCAACTCTCCCTGCTTGGTTCTCACCGCAGCACCCAGGGCTTTTAAGAACCTCTTTCTGTTCCCACCCTGCACAAAATGCACCCATGATACCCAGTTTCAGATTTTGAATTCTACTTCAGCAAGCAAAAAGATTTTAAGAGTAGACAGCTCAGTGCCCAATCTGGACTCCCCAGTGGGAAGCGGGGCTACTTTACAGTCTTTAGTTGGAGTCAGGCTGAGTCTTTAGTTAGATCTAGCTGTGGATCAGATCACTAATTTGTTAAAAAAAATACCACTGGATTTTTTGGTGTGTACGGGCACGCTAGTACTCAAAACAAATGAACAAACGACAGACACTGGAAGTAGGTGAACTACTAAAAAATTCAAGACCTAAAACTAACAACTCAGATCCATACTTTGGACTCTAATATAATGTCTGAAAAAATGTCTGAAGTTTACATACCTGTTCCTTTTTTGGTTGCCCCAGACAAATGTAGGATGATTAGACTTGCTACAACTGAAAGAGAAATATACATTAAATATCACAGTGTGATAGTGCCTGCAATCAAATTAACTGTAATCTTCTATCTTAAAAGAATAAAATTAAATAGAATTACCGTAAAAGAACCCAAGCTTTCATGTTTACCTGCATATTTAAATTGCACATTTTGTATAAACAGGTTTCTTTTTGTGATCTGTCCTTGTAAGCATTTATCTTTGTAGATGTATCCAAACAAAGAGGAGATCCTTTGGGTTTAAAACAAAATTCCCAAGCACTGATGTTTCCCTCTTATTTTTTTTAATTTTTTAATATTAGAGAACAAAAAAAATTACCAATATTTATTTATATAAATAGCTTGGGCCAGTAATAGAGAAGTGTGTTCTTTTAACAGAGAGAGACAAAGGCCTGCTAAGTTTCAATGCCACTGGTCTCATATCTCTCGCTATGACATCATAAAATTTAAAAATGAGTTCTGGGAGTATGAAAGAAGTGAGGGGTTGGGTTCTTCACATCCATCAAAGCATTTGCAAATACTCAGTGAAGTAAATTATTGTGTGTGCTTAACAATCTCATTAATCTAGTTTGTTTGACTTGTCGAAGGGATGTTGCTTTGTGCTGCAGTAAATCTGCAGCCCATTTTACAAACAGAAATCTCCTATCTCCAACCGTGATAGGGCAGCTGTGCCTCTTGGGAACAAATGTGGCCTTTCTTAGACAGACTTCAACCTGGAGATAATTCCTGAGTTTCTGGGAGTTTCTGAATATAACATTTTAACTAGAAAAGGCTGAGGCCAGTCATAATGAGACTGCTTTGGAAGATCAAAGTGACTAGCTAGCTACCTGATAAAGAAATCATGTACTGATAATAGCATTTTCTCGTCATCACCTATATCTTTGGCTATTGGAGAAAGTGGGATAGCAAAAGCAAAAGAGAACAGATCCATCAGTTCCTGGAATGCTTGGGGTTTTGACCCCAGTTAGTTTGGCGCTAAGCCCGGACATAGTGCCCAGGCTGCACTAAAGTTAAAGCGGAATGAAGTTGCATGTTTATGCTCAGTATTTTGGATCCATCAGCTGCCATTTGTATTGTTGACCATGATGAGGAATTGATGGACCTGTGGTCTTTAACAAATGCAATTGAATGGCACACTTTCCTCCTCTTATCGCCAAGAAGACACCAAAAGGCATCATAGGCTAGTGACAAGCTCCCTAAATGATCCTTTCAGAAATGGTTCTTGCATCATATTCAGTTTTTATATTGCAAGTTGTGTGCAATTTTTACCCCAAAGGAAGCCAGCCACTCCATATTTCCAGTATTCTAATGACATTGAGATCTCTATTTCTATGTCTTTGACCCTTTCCATGTGACAGAGGGTTTGAGGCACGGATGATGGCTATCTTATTAAACAGGGAAAGGATGAAGTGCTGGGAAAATGAAGGCTTGGCAGCATATTCACAATTTCTTGGTCAGGCCCACAAGCCCCTGTGTCTTTTTGAATCCCCCAGCTAACAGAGGCGGATGTTGACAGAGCTGGTAGTTAAAAACTCTTCTGTGTCATGGGCATTCAGTGAGAACATTACATCTTCTGCTTGCATGTGAATGCTACCCAACCATTCATGCCCTTACTCTCCTCAGGGATGGATTCTGGAAATACATGCTAGCTGGGACTCTGCCCGCCGGCTGTGTCAGAATCTGAAGGCAATGAAGGATTCACCCATTTACTAAGTTGCTCATTTACTTTAGCTTTGTTTCATGCAGTGAACATACTGCATCTATGCCTGTAATCCTCAGCAATCAAAACCTAATTTCTCAATAGCGTTAAGGTGGATTGGTTTTAGAATACGGAGCCAGCTGCCGGCTTTCTTTCTGCCCACAGATTTATGGAAGCTAGAATAGGAGGCACAGAAGCTAAACAAACCCGATGTGAGAAATGTTTCTTCTTAGGCAATTAATAGCAATTCATATCTTATTCTTACAGGTTCATTTCAAGAACCGTTATCTATTAGCTCTCCCCTCCTTTTCTATATGGAAAAAAATTAAAGTTCAGAGAAGTGAAGAGAGTTGGTCCACATCACAGAGATATTATTACAAAGATGATAGAAAAACTACAGGTCTTTTCAATTCCAGCTGTAACCGCTAGAAAGGATGCTTCCAAGTTGCAGAGCCATGTTATTCCAAAGCAAGGAGCTTTACTTACATATCATCATGCCAGTGTTCATCACTAATAAGGAGTCAAAATAATCTTGATAATAAAATGTAATAGACAAGAAGAGACTAAGAGCTTAAGTTTTTTCTGGACATATCACATCTAGCATTTCGATGAAGTAAAATACTTCTCTCATATTTCCAAAAAAAGAGAAAGCGACATTAACACCAGCATCACCAGAATCTGTATATTGCCAGAAAGTAATTAAAATTGTGGGCATTATAGGAAACGATAACAGTATTTTTTACATAAGCAGTTAAGGCAGTCCATTTTATTTTATGACCCCTTGCTTTTTTCTTTCTCAAGCCACAGGAAAAGAACAGTCCTTCTCATAGAGAGAAAAAAGAAAAAGAAAAAAAAAAAAGACGCGAAAGAGTCCAATCACGCAGTCTTCACTTATTCAAAACTGTCACTCGGGAAGCTTTGACAGTACGGCAACAATATTGTGATTATCTGGGTTTGGGAATGATTTTAAAGAAGTTTCCACAAAATTTCTTATTGCATTCTCTCTGTCTTCCTCCTCCCCCTTTCCCTCCTAATCACGGGTGTAATTATAATCATGCTTTCTAGTGCCACTCATTATGCATCTTTGCATCTTTTTGGATCTGTGCGTTTTTCCATTACAAGCTATACATTAAGAGATGCATCTCTGGACCAGGCAGCTTTTTGGAGGCTGTGATTTGGCATAGACACGGCTTAGCCTAGCGAAGAGTTGCTGGACAAGAAATACCTGGCCTTAGCGTTGCTATTTTACAGGTGTGGGCATAGAGAGAGGTGCTGGAACGAACAGTGGCCAGTCAAGCCCCTTCAGTGGAGTGGACCCTCTGCAAAACTGAGGCGGGAGAGGGGGTCCCATCCATGGAGCCTGAGGCCCCTGGGGGTCTTCGACAAGTAATCGTCACGTTTCGGTGCCTCCCTGCTGCTCCTGGAGGATTTCTCCCGAGGGGGCCGCCCCCGCCCCGCAGCCCGCCGGGATCCGCGCCCGCGGTGGTCGTCCCCACCGCGGCGCTCGGCGCTGCCCCGCGCCCTCTCGCCCCGTGGTCCGTGGTTCGAGCCCCGGCTGGGGCGACCCCGCACCGCCGCGGACGGCGGGGGCCGTTCTCCCCCTCTCTCCCCCCGTCACGCTGAAAGCCATCAGACGCGTCGCGCCCAGGTGAAAGCCTCCAGCCCGCAGGAGCGTGCCCCCCCCCGCCCCACAGTGCGGACGGACACCAGCCTCCCTGCGCTGTACCACGGACTGGTGGGGAAAGGGGTGTTGTGTGTGCTTGGGGGGAGTTTTACCCCCACGCCGCGGAGGTCTGGGCGTCCCGTTACGCTAGTTGTGGAGACAGCGGAGGGCAGGAGTCCGTGCGCGGCGGCGGAGCTTAGCCGGGGGGGCGAGAAGGGGGAGATACTCACTGTGAAAGAAGCTGCGCCCATGGGTCATGTCTGTTCCTTACACAAGGGGCTTCGGTCTCCACTAATTCCATTTAGATACGGGAGGACTTCCAGTGGCTGGGAGATGATGGAAGTAGGAAAAGAAGAAGAAAAAAAAATCCCGAAGCCCACACACAGCAGAGCGGAGCAACCCTTCCTCTCGCTCTCTCTCCCTCGCCGCCTTCAAATAATCACCGCCGGCTCAATCCCATCACACCCGAGCTATCATCAGCACCACCATAAGCGTTGCATCGCGGCGGCGGGCAAGGCGGCGGCGGCGGCGGCGGCCCGCGCATCCAGGTGCCGGCGGGCGGCGGCGGGGCGAGCCGAGCCCCTAGTCACCAGTTTCATACAAAACCAAAAGCAGATCGAAGCATTTCCTGCAGGACTCCGAGCCCAGCGACTTCCAGCCCTTCGGCTTCTTTTGATGCATTGAAGAAGGGATTAATGGGTCCGTCATCAGCTCCCTCTGCTTGCTCCTCTGAAGGGGTGGGGGCGGGCGGGAGGGAACCCAAAGAGGAAGGGGGGGGGGGGGAAGAAAGATTTACCAAATAGGGGATTTAGTCATATTTGTGTGCAACGCGATCCTTATTAGAGAAGAAATCCTTTAAAATCGAACAAATCCATTTTTGCAAAACCCCTCTCCCTGCGCGTAGCACAGTATCAAGTGGCAGCAGCGGCAAGAGGTTGAAAACACATTGCACCGTCTGAAATCCTCTCAGGAATGGATGGAGCGAGATAGAGATGGATGAGGGTAGAGAGATGTCCCCTCACTTCTCAAGTCCAGGGCGAGGAGCAGAAGAAAACCCTGGAGACTCTTCCATTCATTCAGTGCAGGGGAAGAGGAAGGGAAAGGGGAAGGGGAACGGGAAGGGGAAGGGGAGGAGGGTGGCGGTGGTGGGGAAAGAATGATTTCAAAACTGGGAAAGGAAGAGTAAGAGGAGAGAGATCGTTTCCCCTCCCCTAATCATTTAATGGATCGGGCAAAATGCTCATGAGTTCCTCCTTGAACTGCACCTGCCAAAGGGAAATTGAAAAGATTTTCCCCCTTGAGAGGCGACTTCTCCGTTTACACACCCACACACACGCACGCACACGCACAAAAGGGAGCAATAAAAGTTTAGCTGCTAATCCTCCGGCCGCAGATACAATGATTGCCTCTTCCAATCAGCCCAGAGACGACAGCAAAATCTCTCCCTTTCGCTCCCCCCTCCCTTTCTCAGGCTTATCTTCCTCCACAGCTATATCCCACCCCGAACATCCATGCCTTTGACGAGGTTGAGGAGGGCTGGTGGCCAGGGCGGGAAGGGAGGGGGGAGACTAGAGTGGGGAAAACATATTAATAATAAGAGTACCGAGAGAAGCTGAAATGATCTCAGCAAAAAAACAAGAGAGGAGGGGGAGTGGATGGACAGAAAGGGCAGCGTCCCCTCTTGGCCCCAGCAACCGGCCCTGCTTCCCGCAGCGCAGCGGCCCCGGCACCCCGCGGCCCGGGCAAGGGGAGGGTGGCGAGGACGGACGGGGGGGAAGCGCACCGCTGGGGCGGCGGGGAGGGCAAAGGAAAAGGGAAGATTTGTGCCACAGAGGTGCAAGGGGAGCAGGATGAGATCCCCCGGCCACTCTACATCGCCGCTGCTGCGGCGGCGAGGCTGGGGAAGAGCCGGCGCGGCAGAGGGCATGGGGTGCAGAACCGGGGCACCTGGGTCTCGGGGTACACCCAGACCCTTCCCCAGTCTCCTCACGCCGCAGCCAGCACCTCGGAGGTAGGGGCGTCCCCGTCCTCCTTTCCCGCACGTGATGCTCACGCCGTTTGCGACGAGAAAAGTGTGTCTGGAAGCGCGCACCCGAGGCGGGAGGGGGGGGAGCTGTTGGGGAGGAGGCTGTAAATCAGTTAAAAATAAAATACACTCCGCGATCCACCTTTGCGCGGATAAAGAAAGGCAAAGGGGAGGCCAGCGCAGGCCAGACGGCGCCGATCGCTGTTTGCAGGCGGTCCCCGCGGCCGGGCGCGGAGGGGCAGTGCGCACCCGCGGAGCCGGGCTGCCCGCCGGGCCGGGTCCCCCAGCCCGTCGTCTGGCGGCTACCTGGTGGACAGTAATAACGTGCTCGGCGACCTGTTGTCTTTAAGGTAGCTTTTCAATGAGGCAGGTACCTTTGCTGCCTTTGGGACAGCACTGAACCGCGCAACTGCTACTCCAGGAGGTGAACGATGAGAAGCCTCGATTTTTTTTTTTTTTCCCCAGTAAATCACCAGGTTTTAACAGAGAACCTCGGGGTTTTTTTTCAGCCCGTGGATTGTCTGCTCGGTACTCTGAAATCAAGAATATATCGGCCATTGATGCTTATGAATGCAGACAGTCAGCAATAGCGGCATGCTATTAGGATGACTCTGAGGTGATCTTGGCTAGCAGAATTCATCCATTCAACCAGCCAGCCAGCCATCACCCCAGCCAGCCTGACTTGGAGCATTGAAAAATCCTGCACAGGATTCAGCTACAGGGCTCTGCAGTAAGCTCCTTATAATAAGGAATATAGAGGATATAAGAGTCCATGAGAGGATTCACCTATGTTTTGTGTAATCTGTCTTGCCATTAGCAACATAAAGTCTGTAGCTCTTAATCTTAAAAAATTGTCCTACTCTGTTTTCCAACCCTCTCAGTACTTTCTCTGACCTTCCCTGTACTCTCCCGCCTCAAGTTCAAGAACTTTATTTGTGCAGCAATTGAAAGTCACCTGATTTATCCATAGGATAAACTTTTCTATTACAGATGTGCAGTCTGCCTTAGTCAAGCAACAGTAGAGTAACTGAAAAAAGATAGTGTTGAAAACAGTCATAGGAGTGTTTATAGACAGTCAGATGTTTCTTCTGCAGGATGATGCAGACATCCATATGGCTAAGTTTCAAGTTATAGTTACTTTAAAAAAAAAAAGATTATAGAACAAGTAGGCACAAAACAGCTGATTTTGCTGTTCTGGGAAAATGTGCTGTGTCACATCATATAACAGCGAGCTTCAACATTTTTCCTTTTCTGAAATAGGGTGTTTTCATCTTTAAAGATCTTAGATCTCTCTTGACTGGCACTCTTAATTTTAAGGACACCATTGCAATAGTATTGATAAATAGCATGTGGTACATACCAGGTATGTTTAAAATAGGCCAAAATGTAATCAGTCACCATCATTATGAAGTGAGACATCCACAAAATAGCTGAGGAATGGCCACAGTGGCCATTGCATGTTCTGCTAATGAGACCTTTCAGGAATACCTCAGGATCTACATAACTGGATGCTAAAAGCTTGTTTAATATGTTCATAAGCAAGCACACAGGGTTTGTAAATTAGAGACAGGTCAAAATCACTTTCTGCCTCAATAGATCTCCCTCCTGTAGAGAGACTGAAATTTTGAACTTCATACACCTACTAAAGTCTTCACCATCACCTTTTTTTTTTTTTTTTCCTTTATGTCTCATTTTGTTGCAAAATCTGTTGATCTGAGTTTTGGTAAATACTCTTTCTAAAAAGGTACTAGCTCACCAGTCAGCATGCATCTTTCACTGCCCTGGTTTTGTATGGGCAAATATTTATATGCTCAGTGTGCATTTTTTGCATCCTTTATTAGCCAATAACCATACCCTTATATTTCTACTAGGCAGTAAACTTAAAAAGGAAGAAAAGGATTCACATTTAATAAAACATGAAATGTTAAAAAAAAAAAATTGAAAAGAATAGTGACCATAGAAATTGTCTCAAATGACATCTTAGTAATGTTTGGAATCCTTTGTATTTTTCTTGGTAAGAGGCCTACTGATTTTTTAAATGGTTTTAAGGGTTTTTTAAGTTTTAAGTTTTGCATTTTCCTTAGAGTAAGAACATTGCGTTATTTTATTACATGGAATGACAGCTACACTTTTAGATTAGATATGTACTTTTATTAGTTCTTTATTGGATGTCAGCTGAAATCTTATTTTTTAAAAATAAGCAAGACAACCAAACACAATTATGCTCCTTGATTCAGTACATACAATGATGTTCTTTGTAGTTTTAAACCATCCATTACACAGTAATCTCTTCATATAGCACATTCTGTCAGCCTCTCTCACTTTCACAGCTGAGTTTTTCTATTGATTTTTATGGAAGTTTGTTTGAACCCAGAATATTTTATTCAGCAAGATATGAAGCACTTCTTCCTGTGGTCTAACATCTTTAGGCTAACCTAAGACACTGATCCACCTGAGGATGGTTAGCATCCAGAAAGGAGATCAACCATTTGGAGACTAATTTAAGCACTATGGAACATCTTCAAATTGAAAGTACAAAATGAAAAAAAAAAAAAAACCAACTACAAAGATATTTCTGGCAATTTTGTCAGAAACAGCAGTGTACAGTCTCCTATTGACAGCTAAGTGAAGGGCTGGACACTTTAATGGACAGAAGAAATACTTTACCTCTGGACTGTATTATGCTGGTGTTTCGATCACAAGAAAAGAAAAAAAAAATTTCTGTTTTGCTTCCCCCCTTCTGTGGTTAATCTATGTGTTTATATGACAAATAGCAGAAGTAAGTGTTGGGCAACTGGCTGTAGGTGGCCCTGCTTGAGCAGGGGTGTTGGACGAGATGACCTACAGAGGTCCCTGCCCACCTCAACCATTCCGTGATTCTGTAAGCAACGGGGGACAATGGATCATAAAGGAGGGGAAGAGTTTCATTTTTATGGTTAGTGAGAAAAAGAAACTCCTTAATATTCAGGATTGAATTAGCGTGCTTTCATTTGTAACATATAATAGAATTAGACAATATATCTGGATTATTTTCTCCTTGAACGAAAGGAGATTATTCAGACTCAGTTAAAAGGGAAAATTATTCAGTCTCAGTTAAAAATTCCCCAACACAGAGGCATCCTAAGTAAATTGCCCCTGTACCTTTCTCCATTAAAATCTTTCTTGTGAAAACAGAAACTGTCCAGCATTTATACCTTTTCTTGGCCACTTCAGATAGTCTTGTGCTATCCATGCTCTGCCATTGACTACTGTTCTAATTATGCCCCTTAATAACTAAGTGAAGTAATTCCAATTTGTGTAGATAAAAGACTCAAAAGATTCAAAGTAGCCACGAGTTACCCACATTCCTGCTGAAAGACTCCTTGAACTGCAAGAAAGAGCAAAGTTATGAAATGGAGAAGACATTTGCTTCCTGATTTATGGAGAGCAATGTACCCATCCAAGGGTGGGAAAGAAGAAATGAGAGAGTGGTATTTCACTTCTCTACATTTTCTTTAAAAACAGTGTGGATTCTGTGCTGACGTAAGTAATCACAGATGCACGCTTTTTGTCACGATCTCTTTGTGAATGGTTTTTGTTGCTAGAATGTAGCAAATCCAAACTACAGGCTCAGAATAATACAGCTATACACAGTGTGACATTTGGAAACGCTAAAATGAATCACCAAGCCGATCAGCACATCTACGTTCGTGTTTTAGTTCAGATTAGGAGTGTGGATTTGAAGTGAATCTCCCAGTTGCCCCCACTCACCGCATTTTGGATTGCAAATTGGAGCAGTCTTTGAGCGTGTGAGCTGTTTTACTTAGGGATGAAACTAAGATGAGAGATGTGTTCCAGGAGCGGAGTCTGTTTTCCAGCTTCTAAAGGGCATGCAGTCCACAGGAACAGAGTAAAACTAATCCTAAATAAATATCCCTTAAAGCAGATACAGAGAAATCATGGAGATCTTAGTACCAATCATTTCTTCTTTCAGACAAGCTCCTTCTGCACTGAGTTACTTATTAATGTGGACTTATCCAATATTTCTTTCAACTCAGATAGAAGCTGAAACAAGAAAAACTGAAATATGCTCCATTCTTTTTGTGATGAAACACCTACTGAGAGGCATAATACGTACAGACACTGGTCCCTGTTTGATATCAGGATAATGGTACCTTTTGGTCCCTTAAAATAAAATCTATTCTCTTATTGTCCATTTTCTGGGCATTCACAGACCTCTTTCCTGTAAGTGCAGGAAGACCCTGGGTCTGCATCCTCCAACAAAACTTTCTTGAACACAACAGGGTTGGATCACCTCTTTTCACAAACTTTTCTTGGAAATTGAAGTGTGTTTCCCTTCTACAAGCTAGTCTGGGTGATAATACTTAAATATGAGAAGAAAACAGTTTAAAAAAGGAAAGAAGAATAATCTGATACTTTTTATCAGCAGTTACTCGTAATTAGCCTAGGATTTACTAAGTGCAATTTGGATTTACACGATACCCCATGATTTCCATCAGATAATAGACTTCTCTTCTACAGGATGTTTGCCTTTTTTTCCCTTTTTTTTTTTCCCCCTTCCTATTTGATTAGTCTTATTCTGAAATAATATTAATGAAAAAGTATTTGTTGTGTGACACAGGAATTGTCATGGTTGCTTACTGTACTCAGTTTTCTTTGTTTTATCTAGATCAGTGGTCTCCTAAATGGGGGGAGATTGTGCACTTATGGGGTGTACAATACAACCCGTTGGAGTGTGGGAAGAAAATATTTTTTTCACCATTAATAAACAACATAAAAATATTTTTAAATAGTGTTTATTTCATCTTTATCTCATTCTTTTTAATTTCCATTTTTATATATGTTTTATAATGTACAAAATACATTAGTACAGTAGTATGTGTATATATTTTATAAATAAATAAATAAACAAACAAACATATATTGGGGGTGCATGCTCAAAAATCTTTTACTAATAGTGGTTCGGAATCAAAAAAGTTTGGAGACCACTGACCTAGAAAATCACTGCCAACTATCCTCTCTGGAGCAAATGAGACTTGCGAAAGTGCTAGCCAGGATTCCAATTTTTAGGCTGACATATATTTGGCACTTAAATTAAAGGTTTCAAGAACCTTTGATTTTGCCATTTAAAGAGTAAGGGTCATTCCTAACGGAACTTCTTAGTACAGAATATGGGAATTTTTTCTGTAATTCACATGTTAGTGAGTTAGTTTATGAATTAAACATAGACATATTGTTATCTGAAAGAACTCTTGAAATTCCATGCGTATTATTGGCAAAATCTGGAAGAAAGCTGTTAAACAGGAATATTTGAAAATATTTTCTCCTTTCTAACTCATTCAGTAGGAATTTTGTGATTACGACTCTTTGGCTAAAATAACTAATCAAAAAAAAAAAAGAAAAAAGAATGAACAAGAAAGAATGATAAATAATCAGTTTTCAAAGAATCAACTGTAAGAGTACATGAATCTCATGGTAAACCTTTCTCAAGATTATATTCTGAATCATCAATCACAGGCTAAGAATTTGAAGACGACTGTGGAAGATAAACCATGGGAATGTACTTAATTGAAAATTGAAAACTGAAGCTAAAATTAATTTTAAAATACATAAGTTACTTCCTACAAAACTTATATAACTTACTACACAATAAAAACTTTAAAAAAAATTGTTAGGTGCATTTTTTCTGAAGAATAACTTCCAGCCAGTTTCCACTCAGTGGACATGTTGTGTGAAAGTAAAAATCTGTTTTACATAGATCAGTCTAATCCAAATCACTAATATTACAGTAATAAAGTTCTACTAAATTTTAGTACCACATAACATTGGCTGGCCCACATTTGAGATGGAAGACTCAGGTTTTTATATCACAGTTAAGGGTGACCTTTTAAACCTGATAACCACCATATAATCAATAATTGGTATAATAAATTAAGGTCTATTGCAAAGTCAAATGCAATACTGTTTTCAGCAGTATGGTATGTTGGGCAAAGGCATGAATGAATTAAAATTATCTGATATTTATTGTGAAGTAATAAATTACAAATATATCATTATATACTAATGGTAAATATTTTAAGAGTGCTTCTGTAATTACGTTATTATTAAACCTGCTATTCAATACTAAGAAAGAACAATATGATAATAAAGGATTCAAAGAATTATTAAGAATGGTTCAAAATGCTTATATACCTACCTGTTTTTAAATCCTGAATGTAATCCCTTGGATAGGAAAATATGCTCCTCTGCGATTCATATTTACACAAACAAAAGTTTGTGAATTTTTCAAACCTGTGAAATATCTAGGCCATCTTTCACTTTTATATCCTAAACTGTATTTTACATTTTTAAATCTTCCTAAAATCAAATGCTACATATATGCATAAACATAGTCATATGCATATGCAGAATTTTGGAATTAGGGATTCATGATAGCACTGCTTTATTTTGTGTAATGAAGCCAACTTTGAGGTTTCTAACTTCATCTTTTTTGAACTATGCCAATTCAAGTATAAATACTCATATAAGCCAGAGCATTCATTTCCATATTTACTGGAATTAAAAGGAGTCCTTGCAGAGATTTACTCAATCCTAAAAATAGAGGGAAAAAGAATCCTCCCCATATGATGCCAGCTGTAGAAAATGTTAATTCAAAAAGAAAGCATCTGATAAAATTGCAAGGTTCCAAAGTGGAGGAGTGAAAAGTAAATTGTAGGATGGATTTTTCAATAAAATCAAGTGACTGCGTACTCCACTGGAGGACTCCAGTGCCCATAGATAACCAACAGAAGCTGTTGATGAACTGCAGGAACTTTCTGCTCACGCAAGTGAGACAGTTTTGGGCCTTGCTCCTGTTGCTCTTCTGAAGGAGAACTTTCCCTTTTGAGTCACGAGGGAATACAAAAGTCCTCTTTAACTAGTTATATGCAAATACAATAACAGAGCACTCATTTGCCTATTGGTCTGCCATGTATGAATAGAAAATGTCTGGAAATAAGGCAGATAACTACTGCAGTAATAAATTGTAGCCTGATGATTGATGTCATTGGGACCTCAGCACAGTATGCCGATAAAGTAGACTGTATAGCTGTGTTCTGGTAACATTAACTGTTAGCTGATTCACCTGCACTTACCTTTGAGCCATCCCATTGCAAATTTCCCTGCACTCTTTTTCCTGTATCTGTATTTAGGGTAATTATATCCAAATATAAAATGGGGGTCCCACCTGAAAATTGTATTTAAAAATAATGTGACATATGTAGGGACTGTATGTACTTGTTTTTCGCTGCATCTTAAGGCAAAGTTTAATTTACTTATAAAGATACTTGCATGTTTTCCTGAAGCTCATTAAATATTCTCTTTGACATTGACAAAAGAAATGACCTCCTTATTAAGACAAAACAGCATTGTTTCTCCTACGTAATAGTATGGAATCTTAAAAGAATTAATTGGAAAATTCAGCTAATTTTTATTCCATTAGTGTTCCAGCAGAACGCTGTGATTAAATGCATTTTTTTCCAGGGGACTGTTAATAGGACTCAATTTACATTTTAAGACAGATACTCTTTTTTTACACTAGGGAGGCAGGGCGGGTTGTCTTTATTATTTAAATAGCATGTTTGTAATATCATGCCATGGAAAGAAATGAATCACACTGTCTTACCAAACTTTTCATCACTGTGAGACACTAAGAGAGGCAGTGGCAGGTCACACATTTTTGGACTTAAATTAGTTATTGTTAGATACCATGAAAATATTCATTACTGTAGATCTGGTTCAAAAAGGGCACTTATTTATAATCTCTTAGAGAAAAGGAGTTTGAATGCTGCATGCAATTTGCTAACTGCGAGGTTAGCATCTTTGCTATATCTAGCACATGAGTTATATATGTAGCATATACAGCAAAGCTACAAGTAAATAAATGACGTACTGAAAACTAGACTGAGATGACAGTAAAAGAGGAAGAGTTATACGGGAACACTGAATTAGAAGCAGAAACCTAGCTTGGTCAGCAGGTGTAAATCAACAGAATTTCACTGAAGATGTTGGATACACATTCATCAGTCCAAATGAAGTCCTATTTTAATTACTAGCTTCTAGATTAACACATAGTTTAGACTCGCATTGTATTGTTCTGTTCTTAATCTTGAGATGGGCAGAAAAGGGAAGGTTCGTAGGGGATGGAAAGAGTAGAAATATGAAGGCAAGTGTGACATACTCCTAATGGAGATACTTGGATATTAAGGGATAACATTGCAAACTTAACTGTTCTTGGGTAAAACTGCATCTTTACAAATACTTACAAATCCAGAAAGCTCTGCTATTAAATATCAGATCATCATCTGGCAGTAAAAATCTAAATACTTCCGAGGATCTGAATTCACTTGACAGAAATAGTCAGAGACAACCTCTGCCAGGGTAGGATTCATTCAGGATCATACCACCTAGCTTACAGGAGGTGTTTGACTTTTAAACGTAGTGACCATGAGGGAGAAGAGAATCAAGCTGAGGTTCTCAGCAATACAAGCAAATTCAAGTGATAGCATCCCCAAATGGGGACAGTTGACCTGGGCAGAACATGAGAAGCACTCCCAAGAGTCACTGCCCCAGCAGCACCTACACAAATGGGGCTGGCAACTGCTGCTGCAGGGAGTGTTCATTAGCACCTCAAATGTCTGGAAGAGACTGTTGTGTATTGGTACTGGTTTTGGCTGGGATAGAGCTAATTTTCTTCACAGTAGCTAGTATGGGGCTATGTTTTGGATCTGTGCTGAAAACAGTGTTGATGACACAGGGATGTTTTCGTCACTGCTGAGCAGTGCTTACACAGAGCCAAGGGCTTTGCTGCTTCTCACCCCACCCCACCAGCGAGGAGGCTGGGGGTGCACAAGGAGTTGGGAGGGGACACAGCTGGGACAGCTGACCCCAGCTGACCAAAGGGATATTCCATACCATATGACGTCATGCTCAGCATATAAGGAGCTGGGGGAAGAAGAAGGAAGGGTGGGACATTTGGAGTGATGGTGTTTGTCTTCCCAAGTAACCATTATGCGTGATGGAGCCCTGCTTTCCTGGAGATGGCTGAACACCTGCCTGCCCATGGGAAGCGGTGAATGAATTCCTTGGTTTGCTTTGCTTGCACACGCGGCTTTTGCTTTACCTATTACAGTCTTTAGCTCAACCCATGGGTTTTCTCACTTTCACTCTTCCAGTTCCCTCCCCCATCCCACCAGGAGGGAGTGAGTGAGCGGCTGCGTGGGGCTGAGCTGCCTACCGGGGTCAAACCATGACAGTATCACATATGGTTCATACAGCCAGTCCCTGTCTATAATGGCCCAAGACACACTGATGTGACATCTGTCCTTACCTGGGTATTTTTCCTGCTTCCAGAAATGAGTTGCCTTATGTAGGAGCCTACTTTATTAATGCCTGAAGTTATCTGGATTGTTTTTCTTTTTCTGCATACATGGCGGTTTTATTTTTAGGAGACCAGCATCAAAATATTCTAAATGAGGCAAAATGATTCTATCACACTTTGGAACAAAGTGTTAGTAGCTATTAAGGTTGCAATTTCTCCAAGAAGATAACTATAAATACAGAGTCCTTCCTTGACTATTATTTACATCAACAAGTTGTTACCAGGTGAAATCTTTTCTCAATTTCTAGCTTAATATACATGTTCTGTCATTTAAGTCCTATAACACTTCATAGTTAAGAAAAATACATTAAACCCCAGCATTTTTAGTACACATTTCCTGCAAAATGCAAACTATTCTTTTCCAAGGGCTGGGCTCATGAAAAAATAATCAGCTGTCTTTAAAGTCATAGCTAGGGCAAAATTTGGTATCGTGAGGTCAATAATGTTAAAATTAGCTTTGATTTCCATCTTTCGAATGGCCTTTCATTCACAGTGTGCATATGCAAATTTTCACAGAGGTCTTCTGGTTAAACGAATAGTATGCACTTGCACATGACAGGTTTTTTTAATTACAGTTCACCTTAGCGTATTCTGCATCAGCTTTCTAAAATTAATAGCCTCAAGTTTAGCTATTCTATTTTAAAACTGCCAAATATTATTAGTAAAGCAGAGAAGCAGTTCAAAAAAGTAATTAATTCCAGGGCTTAGAGTAAACTGTATTTTAATTAAAAGAACACTAAATAATAATGTCCTCCTTCATTTTACTTAGAACATGGAAAAAAAAAAAGTCTAAATTAGTTACATTTAATATATTTTATATGTAAGTTGAAATATATTAAAGGCACATGTCCTGTTCCTGCTATTTATAAACTAACTCAAAAAAAAAAAAAAACAAACCCCACACCAAAGTTAGATCATATACCATATTTTTTGGTTATGCTGTGCCATTTTTCTTACTGATTCTCTTCCAACTTGTGCTGAGTAGGAAAATCAACTGGTACATAATAGGTCTTTTCATCATATTCATATTGCATAAGATGCCAGACCTCAGTTGTGCAGTTATGACAACTGCCTCCTACAGCTCCACAGAAGATGTAAGGTCCAAAGCATTTCTCATCTGAAGCTGTGGAGTAGTGCTTCCTATGCTTTGTAAATTTACAGCTTCTCCAGGTTGTACAATATGCACAAGGAAGGCACTCTACATGTGAAAAACCATGAATTTTAGGAAGTTTTGTTTCTACGACAATTTTACAGTCTCATTTGGTGGTTCTGTCTCCTCATGGAGCACTGAAAGCCTCAGCAGATGTGTCTGCAGTGTGCCATGGAGCACAGTACGGCTGCTCCCAAACTAGCACTGATCCCACTTGCTGCCAAACAGGGATCTCCAACAGGATAATCGCCATGGCCTGAAGAAGTTTGAGTTACGAGGCACCCATGGGAGACATGGTTTGTTTTCTAGAACACGACGCTGTGTGTGCCACATGATTTTATCAGCACTGCTTGGGGCTAGCTCAGGTATCTATGTACGAAGCTCCTTTGCACAACAGAGATCTGCTTTATTACTTATGCCCGTCACGCTTACCTCACCTCGTAGTTGAGCTGCAGGAATACAATAAGCATCACCACAAAACTTCCCTTGACAAGAACAACAGACTAGGCTTGTCCTTCCCTCTCCATGATACTTGACTTTCCCTATGATTTCTAATTTAATTGCTACTTTATGGCCAGGGCCCAGGGAAACTAAAAGATAAATTCAAATTTTGGGGAGGAAGACAGAGACAACAGGATTACTCTTCCAGTAAAAAAAATAAAAATAAAAAAATAAAAATTTGCTGTAGATTGCAGGTCTAGCCTGTAAGAGCATCAGATAAAGGTTAAGAAACTGTTGCAAGGTTTTATCATCACTGTGAAGCAAAGGACAGAAAAATACTCCCCTTTCTTCCCAACCACAAGGTTCATTTCTTTGACCTTGTCTTCTTTAACACACTTTAAAAGACTTGGACAGGAAACCTGCATCTGGAATCTAAGAAATCTTGGTTCAAGTATTTTTTTTTTTCTGATTCAGAATATGGATTTAATCTAGGGGTGCTACATCCTAAGTAATTATCAAGATGTTGACTATGGCCTTGTCTTTTACTTATTTACTTTTCCTGGAAAATCCAATGCAAGAAGAAACTTTTCTCAGAAGATGTTTTCTTGAGACTAGCTCATTGCTACAAAAAGTTTCACTTCAACAAGTCATTAAGATTTAATTAAAAACCAAAACCAAAACCAAACAACAAACAACCAGACCTCTTCCATCAAACTGCTGCACTGAAAAAATCCTAGCCCTTCCAAAATATGAGATAATATGTTCACAGACTAGAAAAACCAAAACACAGTATTCCACTGCATACTCAAGACATTGAGATATCAAATACTCAAATTATGTTAGTCACACTAATTGGTGCAACACAAAAACTGTGTTGGACAGTCCACGAGGCTTCTTCAGCTCATATATCAGGTAGGATCAACTGCAGAGTTAGAGACTAAAACTCCAAATGTAAAGCATAAATATCGATACCACAAGCATTACTGAATTTGGCTCCTGAATTTACATTACCGGCAGAGATGCCCAGAGAAGGGTGTTCAATCATTCATTCTCTGCTCAGAGAAAGAGTTTAATCATTCAACGAGTTGGCCATTCACTCATCCAGGATCAGTGAAACTTGCTTTTGATGTAGGGCACACTTGAGTAACTGCTCTTTGTCTACAGATAAAATTTTATGTCATCATCTTCTTTATGGGAGAAAATTTTATCAGGATTATCATGGTATTATATGAGACAGAATTTTTTGCAAGCTACATTATTGTCATGTGACATGTTAATATTGGCCCAGTGCTACTGATACGAGCACATATCCTGGATGGTGTATCAAGGTTTATCTGATGTTTTTCAGCATTCTCAATTTTAAGAACCATTGTCAGTTTCTTATACTTTTCTAAGCTTTATCAATTTGTGTAGACTTTTTCTGCCAAGTATCTGATTCTGTCTTCATACTTTGGAAAAATGTCAAGAATGGCATGGCCATTTCTCAGTCTGATGTAAAGGAAAAAAACTCTGCTAATTAATTATTTATCTTTTTGACAATTATTTCACTGAAAAGTTTGAGAGACCTTATTTTAAACAGAGAGATATGAACTTAAGTTAAATTTCTAGTGCCTTATAGAAATAATAAAAGTCTACCCAAATTTGACCAAATTAGGATACCAAGTACATTAGTGTTATCTTCCACCCAATAGGAAGGAAAGAGAAAAAAAGATATGAAAAGACTAACATATAACTGAAGGTATACTTCTTCTAGATGGTGCTATTGCTTTGCTCTTGTGGGAAAAAAAATCTTTTTAGAAAAAAAAAATAGATTGTGATAAATTAATTAGAGTCTATACTATTGTTATACAAACAAGGGATATTATTAGGATATCAAATAATCTCACATATAGTATACGTAACCTCTGAATGCATATTATATTTATGTTTCCAGGTACTTTTAAGGTAATTTTCAGTTTTATACATATTGCCATAACTAAATTACATTGCGGTAATTAACACTATTGATTGGATTTCATCTTTAAAATTTATACCAAAATGAGCCTTTGGTCACAGAAAATGTGCTTTTTTCCTTTGACAATATTAAAAGGCTTGAAAGCCAGAAAGGACTCATACAGCCCTCTGAGATCTGCATGTACCTGTTACTAATCACATGACCTGCACGGCGATCAGAATCGAAAGAGGTCTCCAAGAGCAAAAAGAAAATGGACTAAATCAGATAAATGTTCTCTATAGAAGTATTTACATTTATTAGCACCTATAGCATACTAATAAATTTCTAACAATCAGAATGTGTTCCCTTCTGTTCAGATGCTTAATTTACTTATATGGATTTAAGAATAAAGTCTTCACTGGAAAGAAATTGAGGGATTCAGTAGTGTAAGTGTTCAGAAAAGCTGTAGTTCAAAATCACTTACCTGGCAAAAGTCCCAGTTGTCATCTATTCAAAACATTATATGGCTCCATTACTGCAGTCTGTGAGCATCTCAAAGCTTTTATTCTATTTATTTTCAAATCTTCATAGAATCACAGAAAAATAAAGCTGAGAGGGACTCTAAGAGGTCATTGAGTTCTCTGGCGCAAGGCAAGATGAACTATATCTTTGTCATTCCTGATACATGTTTGTGTAGTCAGTCCTTAAAAATCTCTAATGAAGGAGATAAGTCTTGATGGGCAATTTCTTTCCATGCTTCAGTAACCCTATTATTACAGTTATGCTAATGCATTGTTTTTTGCATGGCAAGGTTTTGGTAGTGGGTGGGCTACAAGGGTGGCTTCTGTGAGAAGCTGCCAGAAGCTTTCCCCATTCAATACCA
Source organism: Grus americana (assembly GCF_028858705.1). NCBI lineage: Eukaryota > Metazoa > Chordata > Aves > Gruiformes > Gruidae > Grus > Grus americana. The sequence continues at coordinate 63,375,400 of NC_072853.1, forward strand.
CCCGGCTCCAAGACGGACCCGCCGCTGGCCAAGGCCGAGCCCATCAGCGATGGGGGTAGTGCTTCTGGGATAACAGAGTTAAGAAGGAACAAAAAACAACCAGTAGCAATTTTGCAGCCAGAGAGAGGAGTGAGAAGATGTGAGAGAAACAACTCTGCAGACACCAAGGTCAGTGAAGAAGGGGAGGAGGAGGTGTTCCAGGCACTGCAGCAGAGGTTCCCTTGCAGCCCACCCAGAAGACCATGGTGAGGCAGGCTGTTCCCTTGCAGCCCATGGAGGATGATGGGGAGCAGAGATTCCACCTGCAGCCCATGGAGGACCCCGTGCCAGAGCAGGTGGATGCCCCTGAAGGAGGCTGTGGCCTGTGGGAAGCCCACACTGGAGTAGGCTCCTGGCAGGACCTGTGGACCCATGGAGAGAGGAGCCCACGCTGGAGCAGGTTTTCTAGCAGGACTTGTGACCCCGTGGGGGACCCACACTGGAGCAGTCTGCTCCTGAAGGTCTGCACCCTGTGGAAGGGACCCACGCTGGAGCAGTTCATGAAGGACTGTAGCCCGTGGGAAGGACTCACGTTGGAGAAGTTTGTGGAGGACTGTCTCCTGTGGGAGGGACCCCACGCTGGAGCAGGGGAACGATGAGAGGAGTCCTCCCCCTGAGGATGAAGAAGCGGCAGAGACAACATGTGATGAACTGACCACAACCCCCATTCCCCGCCCCCTGTGCTGCTGGGAGGAGGAGGGAGAAACTGGGAGTGAAGTTAAGCCAAGGAAGAAGGGAGGAGTGGGGGGAGATGTTTTAAGATTTGGTTTTACTTCTCATTACTCAACTTTTATTTCATTGGTAATAAATTAAACTAATTTTTCCCCAAGTCGAGTCTGTTTTGCCCATGACAGTAATCGGTGAGTGATCTCTCCCTGTCTTTATCTCGATCCACGAGCCTTTTGTTATATTTTCTCTCCCCTGTGCAGCTGAGGAGGGCAGTGATAGAGCGGCTTTGGTGGGCACTTGGCCTCCAGCCTGGGTCAACCCACCACAGCTAATATCCAACCTGAATCTTTTTGGATACAACTCCGCCATGTACTGACAAAATACCATGGGTCAGCTGGATGTGTTTAAGCATCACAAGACTCTGGGTTTACGCTGCTCTGGGTGCAGTGGTGCTGCTCAGTTGAAGCTTACTCTCCCATTAAGGGAACTACATTCTGCACTCAAACATTATGATCAGTCTAGTCTTTGGCTCAAACAGAGACTACAAAAGAACAGTACAAAAAAGAGATATCCCAAAACATAAACTGTGGGCTTAACACTCATAATCCCTCCCTCCAAACTACCTGCAGAGGAACTCTTTGCCAAACTATTGCCCCTGCAAGCTTATATATGGGATACTTCACGTGATTTCTCGCTGGTTTATGGAAAGCATTGCAGTTTTAGTTCACTTACACCATTTATGCTGTTTGTGGTATAGGATATAATATGACACCACATCCCTGAGACAATTGGGGCCCAAGTATTCCTTCCTCATTCCCCTCCTGGCTGCCTAGTGCAGCACATGAGATGATGCCCCTCACTGTTGCTCACCTTGCCCATTTTGGTTGCTGCTTCTAATCAGAATTTGGTTCTCAGAGCCCACCTCTGCATGAAGCTTTAATAAGGAAGAAAGAAGGTAAATTACAAAGTAAGCACAAAGGTCTTTATGCTTTATCCACAACATATAATACTAAGGTACAGTCTAACACAAAGGCCTGTAATCAGAACATGTTTATTGGAATCTAAATAATTCCCAGATAATCCCTTGATTTCCTAATAAATCCCAGGAACAGTCATATGATGGCATTTGTGAAAATAAAGCAATAATCCTCATAGATCATACCAGTTCATTTTAAAAATACTCAGAAACTCACCTGCCATACAGAAAGGGAGAAATTACAGGTGATAACATTTCTGAGATAATTCATAAGTTAATTCAAGAATGCTCTGAGAGTTATTGTCTGCTCATCCTTTTGTGTGATGAATACTGTTAGAAAATTTATACTGTCTTAAACTTTTCTTTGAAATGCACTTTTAAAAATGGACCTAAATTCATCACTAAATTGTCTTTACCCTTGCAAAATAATTTCAATTAAAAAAATCCTATTGATCAGGTTTAATTTCCACAGTAGATTTGAACTGAATAAACATATCACTAGTTTCATTTAATGAAATGCTGTTATTTGCCAAAGAAGTCCACCACCAGCCACATTTACATTCTGAGTTACAAGATGAAAATTTTAATAGGATTAGACCTGGATTTCATACTACTTTCAGAATACATGAGGTAGTGGAAAAGAGAATGTGTTCATTTAGTTTCCATTGCTTCATAGTTTAATGAAAACCTGACAGGGCAGATATATAAGGCATATATAAGGCAGATAGAGACAATATATAGAGAATATGCAAGAAAACTAAAGTTTTATCAGAAAAAGAAGTAGATAAAGTCTATGTATTGGTTTTCATCACAGAGTAGGTGAGGATGTTCCCTCTCTGGAACTATGCTTTATGGGTGAGTATAAAGTACTGCTTAAACTGGAATTGGTGCTGGAGGAATAAAAGGTGACAGTAGCAATGCTAGCTTGTGAAAGAAAGCTGGAGAATGATCTGGGTAACTACAGATCAGCCTGAGCTCCACAGTGGGCAAAATGGTAGAAACAAGAAGAAAAGGTGACCTGAGGATAAATACTACATGTTACAGAGAGTTGACACAGTTTTTGTAGAAGCAAGCCATGTCTGATACATCCACCAGAGTTCTCCAAGACAGCAATAAACTTGTGAGAAAATAAAAGGCAATTTGGTTAATAGACCAATCTTTGCTTTTCAGTATATTTTACACAAAAGTTCCTAAATAAACTAAGACGTCAGAGATACAAGGTAAGATTTTCCCATGGTAGGGAACAAAACACAGGAATAAACGGTCAGTTATAACAATTACAGGGACTTCTCAGAGGAATCCTTTTGGATATCTGTTGTTAAATATGTTCACAAATAAACCTGAAAATTATATGAGAAACGATGTGATATAGCTTGCTGAGAATACAAAATTGTGCAGAAGACTCAAAGCTGAATGTGAAGTATTACGAAAGGACCTTTAATATTTGGATGAAGCCTCAAGAAACTGGAAGATAAAGTGGCAGATTCACTCAAACAAGATAATACAAGGTAATTTATTTAAAACAAAATCACCCAATGACATGCTCACAATAACAGACTCTATTATGATGAATGAAAGAGCTCTTGAAGTTTTTGGAGGTAGTTCTTTGAAAATGTCAGAGAGAATTTTCAGCAGGTAAAAAGGTAAAATGAGTGTTAGCCGTGATCAGGAATAGAGAAAGAATAAAATAGGCAACTTGGTTAGAATGTATATTCTTACATGCTGCCTACAGTACTGTTCACCCCATCCCAAATTTACATTAAAATGAAAAAATATGGATCAAAAGATGTGAAGTGTGTTGAGAGAAATGTAGTAGCTTCTATAGGTTTGGAGAGGATCTACTGACAACAGATATGATGGGGGCCCCAGAGAATTATTCGTGACATGAAGTGGGAGAACTGGGAAAACTGGAGGATAAATACCTTTTTTTTTTTTCCCCTTTAAGAATCTGTTCTTGTTGATTGTGAGGGATATGATATTGAACAAGATATTGTTTTGAAGCAATGCATAATTTTTTAAAGTATTCTCATTAGCATTCTTTTCAGACTCTCTGAAAAATGCATGTCAAAGTATTGTTTGCATGTAATCTGCATGATAAGTCTAAAAGGAAAGAAATTTTTACCTGAACTTGGTCATATCACATGAATTGCTGGCCAAGTACTAGTATGTGCTGGTACAGACTTCCACTGGGTGATGCTGGTTCTTTCAAAGCTATATGTTTCCCCGTCAGGCACCTGGTTAAAACCCCTGCTACAAAAGACCTGAAAAATTCTTCCTTTCCTTCCTGTGTATTCTCAAGTAGGTCGCAAGGACGTGAAGATATTCAGATTCTCAAGCTCCAAGGGCATCCTGCCAAGCAATCTTCCTCTGCCTTGGTGACCACAGAGCTCTTGTCCCTGAGGTGCTTGGAAGTCCCAAGGGTTCTTAATCTTCCTATGTGTCCTTGAATGAGATTAAGAGTTTGGAGTTTTCAGGTTCCTCCCACTCCAGGGGTGAGTAGGAAAGTCCTCTCTTGGCCAAACATCCTTCCTGGGGTTTCTGGAGTCCCTGATTTAACATTGAGCAGCTACAGAGTCTGGAAATCCTGGCTTCCAGACTGGCTGTCAGTATACCAGTAATGTCCCACAGCCTGTGCTTATTCTCCAATTTGAGTAAAAACCTGTAGCCAGTTACACGGCTTTAGTGCTTGAAATATATACTAAACTATTTGATCTGAATCATTTACATTCCCAGAGGCAAAACCTCAGCTTAAATTTAATCAATATAGGGATCGAGCTGTTAATTCTACAACTCAGGTTTGCTACAGCCTGCTGTAAAGAGTGCAGAGAAACCTTACCCAACCAAACCAACCCCTCAAAACCCAACAGATCAATATTCATTTTACAGAACTTTATGAAAAAGTTAGAAGTTTGGCTATAATAATAAAAGCTGCATTTTGAGTCTTTTCTCTGTTTCACAATCCTGAGTAAAATACATCTTGTTTAATTTCTTTCTCTTTTCATAATGCTGCATTAAAAGGCCATATTTAAAAGAGAAAGAATGAAATTCACTTGTATTTTATGATTGAAGGTGCAAAAGGAAAGAAATACAATTAATTCCGAAGTTTTTCTGTTACTTAGTCCACAATGTATCTGCATTTATGTGTGTTTTGAATGCACTGAATGAATGATATTCCCAACATATTGCTATAACCACAATTTACAATGTAATACTCTTAGCTATACATTAGAAAAAAAGCTATTTGAATTCTTGGTTTCAAAGCCAGTCTCTCATCCTTAATCACAGTCTGAATTTCCTTTCTTTTCTTGTTTTAACATGGACCCATAACTGATATTCATATTTTACCCTCTGCTTAATGACAGGCCTACTGGATTCTTCTTTTAAACTGCTTTAGGTCTGGACACTGCAGTTTGAATGGGAGTAAATGTTCTGTTTGTATGACTGACTAAATGAAGAGAGGACAGAATAGAAACAAGAATGAAAGCATGATGAAGATGCCAGCTAGTAGGGTTTATTTTATTATATGCCTTACAGATGTCATAGATGAAAGGGAGTGTTTGCTCCATGGTGAATCTGACATTTTTGAGAACTGCATTAATAAGGTTTGGCCAGAATAACCACAACTCTTTCTGGAGCGTCTGTCACAACTTTGCTTTCATTCTCCTACAGCACAAGAGGAAGCAACTTCTCTTTTGAACATCTAACATACCCATCCCATCTACCCTTCTCAAAGTATGATATGGTTGTTGACCACCTGATTTGAATTGCACGGCAAAGCTTGAAGAGTTGTTGTACTTTCACAGGTAAAATAAACCCATTTAAAAAAGAATACGTGCCTCAGTAGTTGTGTGTCAACAATTACAGGAGTACAGCAAGATTTAAAAAAAAAATTAATTTGTGAAATTTTTACCTGAGCAATAGTTGTGCCTAGATAAATACTGAAACGTGCAAAATGTGACTGTTACAGGATGTTTTAAAGATAATAATTTTGACTAGGAAAAAGTTTACACTGGATGAAATTTTAAACAGCTGTGAATGAACAGACATCACACAGTGCATTAGAAATGATGAAGAACTTACTTTCACCATTAATGTAGCAATAAGCTATTTCAAAGACATCATAAAGGAAAAGCTTGAATGAGGATGGACATTTACCACACAAGCACATTAAAAGTATAGAAGTACAAGATGGCTTTAGCTTTCAAAGTTGTAGAATCCTAACATGCATCAAAAAAGATCCAAAACACATGACATATTGCATGTGAAGATAAACAGACTTCAACAGCAGACTACCCACTTACCAAAATACAGCCAAGACGACTATATGATCAATTGACTCCATGAAGAAAATAAATCATTATACAAAGACTTGATGATGACCAAAGCACTTTGCAAAAATAAGACTTTGGTGTTGCAGTCTTTTCCTCATGGCTGCCCATACTGCTGGTACGGGGCGGGGGGAATGGAGAGGGACATTCTGATCATAAGAGAGCATAGATGATCACTTTACGTAAACTACCAAAAAACCTGTTCCTCTGACCTTGAGGTAGTGAAAGGTAACTAATTAGTCTTCTCTGCTTTGACACCTACAGTTCACTGTCCTTGGGGCAAGCAATGTGTGGCAATTTATCTCTGCATTATTTAGTAGCTTGAAAAATGAGACGATAAGACATATCTAGGTTTGCGACTAATGTTCATGTGGTCGCAAGAGTGTCTTACATTGTCAGAGATATTAACATAACGTTAGAGTTTCAAAATCATCGGGGTATTCCGTAATGTAAAAACACTCTGCGCAGAAAATGCTTTTCTGTCTGCCAAATACCCTTGAGCAGTACATTCTACTATTTCTACAGGATATCCATTGCAATGTAGCTCTTCCAGGAGGTAATGAAAAGTCAGACAAGATTTCATTTAGCAATTACACCTGCAGATGCTCATTTTGAAATCTTTCACATGGTGTCAAATGCTGATAGTGTCAAGAATAATAAGGCATTTCTGAATATATTGAAAAAGGTCATGGAGGAAAACAAACGTTGCTAATGGTATGGTCACCTGTCTGGGGATATGAAAGTTTTGATAGTGATTTATTTTTGAGGGAGGCACGTATTATACAAGCTGTTCAAGTACCAGTTCGTGGGTAAATATCACTTAGAATGTTGTTAAAGGCAGCCTAATATGGTGACATGAATGATAAAGTGATATTAATAGCAGGTCCTTAGGCCTTTTTTTGTTACAAGTTGAAAACAAGCAACCACTTGAATTTCCGGTATCTTATGAACTACCAAGTGACTGCTGTAATCCTCTGTAAAGCTGATATAGATCTTTGCCTTAAGCTGCAAGATCTGTGAATAGAACACAACAGACAATAATAACTGCATTCTTCTTATGATTTATTTTCATTTTTTGATTCAAAAGGAAATAGAAGCCTTTGAATGTGTGCTTTTTAAGTGTAAAAGTTGGGGTATTCACTTGGGTGCTAAGATTCAAAACAGGTTTTGGTCTGCACTGAAAAATCTCACTCAAAATATCTGATGTCTACAGGTCAGGACCTTGAGCAATCAGCCCGAGATAACGTTTTCACCAACATAGGGAAGCAATGCAATACAACAAAAAATGTTCTGACATAAGATGAGGTCACAATTACTTATTTCTGAGCACATTTTTGTCTCAGAGTCTCCACTCCGATCTATTTTTGTCAAAACACTTTCAGAAGACCTCAAAAAGTTACAGCCAGCAAATGTTTCCTGCCAAGAACTGGTTTTCTTTCAAATACAGTAAAGCAAGAATTCTCTATCATATGGTTTAACAGTCCAGAGAGAAACAAGTCTGATCATATTTACTGTCGGCAGGGGTTATACTTCCATTCATTTCAATTTTAGTTAATCAGGACACCGAATTGTAAAGTACATAAATGAGATTTTTTAGGATCCAAGAAACAGAGCTACATAATGTGTTCCTCTTTATGTTCTCAAAATACTTTCTGAAACATTTATGATCATATGTGCTTATGACTAGGGAAGTATCCTGTAAATACAGATGATGGCACAGAAAAATTGATCTCAAAAGTTCTCAGGAGCTCAAGCTACCAAGTAATATCAACACACCTAGCTTGCATTACTCCATGCACTGTAACTTGCATTTCACTTATACGTGAATTACTACCCATGGATGCAGTTCTATTTTGAGACACATTGAGAAATGATAGGTGGAAGTATTAAAAGCTGTCTTCTCCTTGATCTTCCAAAGCAGCTTCATGTTTCAATTCCTAGTCTCAGTTTGGATGAATCTGTGAATTTAAGCTGAGGAATAACTAAGGAGACCATTATATGTTTGCCAGCTGGATAATTGCAGTCTGAAGGGAAAATCAACATTAAATCAAGGCAGATGAAGATGTTTATCCTACTAAAGAAACACAGTTATAGAAATTGTTTAAAACTTTATGGCAGTTTTGCTAGTTTCAGAAGGGTACAAGGTTGTGCAGGTACTTGTCTTAAGGCACTAATATAAATTATTCAGCCATCTTACTTTCTCTGTTCAATGACAGTCAGGAAGAATGAATGGGCATTATGACCAAGACAATGCCCAGTAATTTTTCAGTGACAATTAAAGCAGGTTTCTGAACTTACCAACAGGTCTTGACAGCATAAGTAAAAAGATACGAATGAATGAAGTGATTACAAGAACAAAAAATACACGAAAATGCACTAACAAAAAAAAATCTTTTCTTCATCTCATTATCCTAATTTTTACATCTTATGTATTGTAAGCATCCTAACCTTTTCAAAACTACAAATATTTTGTGACCTTACTGTCTCCTGGTTAGGGATGACTAACTTATCCCTGAATGGTTTTAGAAAAGCAGAAGTAGTATCTTCCCATTAACAAATCCCTGTAGATTGGCCACCTGAAAAATGAGTCACAAGCCATCAAACATTATAGAAACAATAAACCATACGTTAAGGTTTTCCAGAGAGCGTGCTTAAATAGACAAGTCAGACAAGTCAATTCATTACATTGTAGGCAGACAGAAACTTCTTGCCTGGAAAGAGGAATGAGAAAATGTGTCTCAGTGCTATGTGACACAGGTTTCTAATATCTAGAGAAATCATCTGCCATGCACATTCAAAGTTCAATTACCCAAATATACCCTGAATTTATTGCCTAATTTCACTACATTTTCAATGCATTTGGTTTCAGCAGATTTTCAGTCAGTAAAAATTCAGTACCCTATTTCCAGCTGCATTGCAGTAATTGCAAAAATCATTTCATTATATTGTGCACAGTGAGGTGAAATACACCAGAACTCCTTTAACTGCCGCTGTTCATAAACTCCTGTGCAGTTGTTTTGCCACCTAAACGTCCTCCTCTTTCCATGAGTGATGTGGTGGCTCAGTTCATACTGGCAGTAGGTGAGGGGTCTGCCTCAAGGATTCTACATCTTTTGGGTTTTGGCTTTTTAGGTTTACTTTGGTGCAAAACGGTAGCCTTTTGCTGCAAAAATCTCACCAGATTTTTCCATAATCTGATTTCAGGAAAAGAATTTATCAAACCAGTCAAATATAAATCTAACAAAGAGACATACTGGCAGATAATGTCAGCTGTTGTTGATCTTACTTCTCTTTAAACCTTTGGCAATGAATGCAAACTTACAGTGGCATTTCTATGCCTTGATTATTACAAGCAAATCAAACTAAATTTTCAATCTCTGGTTTGCATTTACAAACAATATTTGCTTATATTTATTTTTTTCCCAACAATATTTTGTTAATTATCTTGTCAGATTGTTGCACGTGCCAAAGAAAGATTTTTTGGTAGTATAATCACATGATGCTCAGTATAAGTTCTCCACAATATCAGGCAGTAAAGTGCTCTTTTTTTAAATACATACTTTTTCCTCTCATATTTTTCTGCTCTTAGATGAGCTGCAATAGCACTTTTCTAGATCTACAGCAGATCATAATAGATATGAGAGATTTACTTTTTTTCATTCAGTTACAAAAGAAACCTGGAAGCTTTAGAAAAAGGAAAAATAAATATAGAAATGTGAGTGGAAAAATGTACTTTAAAATATTATCAGTTTATTTTTGTAAGATTTCTAAAATACTAACAATGAATGGGTTCTTCTTGATTTATTCCCTCAAGTTGCTATTACTACTTACTACTTTCTAGAAATCCTAAAATTCCTCAGCCTTTGCAATCTTTCCTATCATCTTGATCATTTGATCAAGAGATTTCTTAACCTCAATTACTTTTATGTTACACAGCAGATCCCTGGAAGCTCCCCTGTCTACAGTGAGGACTTCAGTAGACATATACTGTGACAAATGAAACCATAAAACTGCATGGCTTGATTAAAATCTTGGTTATACTGGAATAGTAGGAAAAAAAATGATTTATCTGTCTAAGAAATAGTTGATTTCTTTCCAATCAACTATTATACAATATATTTTAAAGGTAAATTGTTTAACTTGTCACACAAATTACATTCATTTATAGTTGATGATAAAATCATAGCTATTCTTTCAATCTAGGTTTTATATTTACTGCCCATTTGTGTGTGTGTGTGCGTATTCATAAATACACAATTTGTCATTGACATCAGAAAGTCTGGTTTCCTTTTGAACATGAAAATTGCTTTTAGACACAGGTAAACGCAGACCACTGCCAAGAGGAATAATTACTTAAACTGCAAGTAATTTTCTTTGTCTTTTATTTTCTTTCCATATGCAAATTCTGTGGCCAACTTCTGAATTGCTGTACTTGCAACTGTGGGGTACTAAGGAAAAAAAGCACATGGAACATAAAAAAGATCATCTGGATTGACACGGGAACTCTTGGTTCAGTGATAGTTGAAAAGAATATGACAGGACGGGTTTAAGGATACTCTTTGTTCCTGTTAACTAGACATGTTTCAGATGAGACTGAAATTATAGAGAAGATGAAAAGAGATGTTAGTCAGTTACACTTCAAAAGGTTTTCATGATGGCTAAATTGTCTGTTCTGTTAGTGTCACACATAAGGATTATGCATGATTTAATGCGCCTTTTGCAAAATACATATAGAAACTGGTCCTTGCTTTCTTCTCAGGGGCAATCTGATAGGACCTGGGGATTACACAGTGAAGAGAGGGAAGGAGAATGGGCTCCTTATTTGTTTGGCAAAATATATGGTGTCCTTGAGGCTTTAAAGAATGTAAGAGCTAGTATTCACACCATAAATGGCATCACTCATAATTCAAACATCTTGGTGTACTAGTAAAAAAGAAGTTATAATTCAGAAAAAAACCCAAATAACAAGAAGTAACAAGCTACCTACAATAGATGTCCTTGCTTTACTATTCAAGAATAAGAGATATCTCTGAAAATACTAAGATTCAAGTTTTTTTCATTATGCAAAGAATTAGTTAAACATGAGCAACCATCGCATTCCTTAAAATAGTTAACGGTCATTCACACTCAATGAAAATAGGAAGAGGATTTTGAAAAATTATTTACTTTGTCATTCATTCTGTAAGAATTAATATCCTAAATGCAACCTCCCATTACATATATATCAGATTTCATCAGAGCTATAAGCTTTTCACCTCTCTCTGCGATCATCAGTTTGAACCTTCAAAGCTTTTAGTGTGATGTAATAGATGTGGTTTCACAGTAGTGAAGTAAGGTAGGCGAAAGTCTGAAATGCGACTTAGGTTTGTGTCATCTGCTCACACCACTCAGAGAGGTAATTCAATGTTTAAAGGAATTAGCTACTGCTTTAAATAAAACTCCAGCCTTGCTGTACTTGGCAATAATAGATGTGATTTTTAGTGTTTCCTATGACAAACTGATTCTGTGGTAGATGCATACAACTACCATAATTGTTCTTAACAGGGCCAAGGTCTTGCTTTGCTCCAGAATGATGGAGTGCAGCACTTAGACTATCATCATAAGAAAAATGTAGTTTTATAATTTGAGTCGGTCATAAATGGCCCATAACTGATTTTAAAATCAGAATTTAGAAAAAAGAAAGGCATAGAAGATGGTGATGGGGAGAAAAGGTAAAGAAGAGCAAGGAAGTGCAGGAGGGGACAAGACAAGTCTTGGGTCTCAAATGTTCCAGGTGAGCTCTCCAGGTGAATTGTAGGTGGATTGTAGCTTGTAAGAATAGCATGTATACTCTCAAATTTTAGCTTGAGAGGTAGAGAGGTAGTGCCGGTCACAGATTTTGAACCAGGAAACACATCTAAATCACCGAACTATGAATGTTACTGGATCCTCAGTGTAAACTAAGCATCAAACAGTGGTCGAATATATCCAGATAGAAATATGCCTTATTTCAGAAAGTTGGCTTATAAGGGTCCTTTTGGCATTAAAATTATGTTCTTTGGAAATTCTGGAACCTCTGCAGCTATGAAGAAATTTTAAGGATCTAAACTTTGGATTTAGACATCTAAAATGGCAACTATCAGTGAAAAATCTTTGTCTCAGTAGTCTTATCTCTGTCTTATTTTAAGACATCAAAAACTGTTCAAGATAAATAAATTCTAGCACTCTCCTTTAGGGTGTTGTGATCTTTGAAAATATGTTTACATATTCATTTTAATTGATTTCACCATCTGTTCAGATGCGAGTGGCTGCTAAATGATGATCTGCATAATGATACTTAAAGTTTCCTTCACACGTTGGAAGCTTTCATTACAAAACCATCTTTGGCTGCTGCCCTACAAACTAGTAGAGTCACTCACTGAGAAGTACAGGAAAACTTTTTTAAAAGTGGTTTTGTAAAGGTCTTTAAAAACTGTGAAAAACCTGAACACATAGTGCAGTTCATCTAGCTCTTATTATATTGCATGCATTTGCATGCAGTGAACTAAAAAACATACTTAAATTAAGAATACATGTTCCTTAATTTGAAATAAAATGTTCAAGATTACACAGCTATGTGAACTATTATAGAAAACATCAAAAAGATGTTTATATATAGATTATGTAAGTGTAGAAAGGATATTTGGAGATCCTGGAATTGTTTCACTTGACAAAAATAGTGACCTAGGATGTCCTGCGTGGTGTTTATCAACCAATAGCCACAGTGTTACTGACTGGTCATATTTTAGAAGGTTTGTCAAGTAGTGACATGCAAAGATTGAAGCATGTTGCCCTGTCATTTCACTCAGATATTCTGTGACTGGTGGGTCAACATTTAATTTTATAATCCTCCACCACTTAATATGAAAATGCTAATTTCAGGTGATTTAAATTAAGGATAAGATGCAAAAGCTAATTCTAGATTCAAGCACCACTAGACAGTTGTAAGTGGTTCATCTTTGGCTGCATAGTTCTAATCTTAGATCCAGTCACACACATAAATGATTTCCACTTCTGAGGTTTTGAACTACGCTGAAACCCTCTGAGTTTCATTCTTCCAAATGCATCTTTTCTCTCCTTTTACTTTACCTATGTCTTGCTCTAGATTCATGATCAGATTTTGTTAGCAGGGCTATTGTTTCTAACTTCTCCACCCATGAGAAAATATTCTGGTCCTTGATGATGGGTAGACAGGGCAGGCATACATTCCCCACTGAAAATGTTGAGTTAAACAGTGCCCTGCCATAGTGAGTGGACTGCTTTGAAGAGCCTACAGAGTCTTAAGTGATTGTTGGGAATGCAACAACAACAACAAAAAAGTGCCAGGGAGAAGCAACAGGAAGTTTTAGCCCAAAATTTCATGAAAACATTAGACAGCATGAGGTATCACTGTCTCCATGAGAAGCCTTGCCTTTTCTTCAGCCTAGCAACTCATTTCTGCCTTTGTGTGACACTGAACCAGATGCAGAAACTGATCTTGCTTTGTTTTTTCATTTTTCTTCTTGATTTAGTTCACCAGTTACTATCAGCTAATGGCAAAATTCTGATGTGGGCAATGCCCATCCTCTAAGGAAATGTTTGTTGGTTTTCTTTAGGAAGGGACTGCCAAGGTTTAAGTGAAACTCAAAAGTGAGAAAAAATCTGAATTGATTTCTGTATTGAAATTGATGAATGTCTCTCTCTTAACAGATTGGGTTTTCCCCAGATAGCAATTTTACAAGGAAATGTCTCAAATGTGGTGAGGCCTTTATTATTTGTTTATAAGGAGACATTTCTGTGTCACTTTGGAAACATCATCATGCTAGCAGCCAAGAAAGTTTCGTCTGGATGAAGACTATAAAAAATGGTCAATGGGTTATTGACAGAGGCAGAACAGCCTTGGGCGTACAAGGGTGCAGAATAACAACAGAAAATCTGTTATTTACAGTGCACACCTTTTGGCTTAGTAAAGGTCTTTCACAGGAAAAAATCTTGACAAATTTATTGTCTGAATCTAACCAAACAAGAAATTTAGGAGCTCATTAGTGTATTGGACATAACTGTCATGGTTTTGGTAGTGAAGAGGGACAGAGGGAACCCATGTGGCAGGGGGTGAGCGGCTGCCCTGTGCCAGACACAGCCCCTTCCAGCCAGCTCCATGACAGACAGCACAGATGATACACTGTGTGCCAAAACTGAAGCAATGATGTGATGAGTTTATGGTGCCTCTGTGAAAACATTTAAGTAATGATGGTAAATGGCAAGAAAAAAATGCCAAAGGAGAGGTGCTGGGCAATGGAGGAGACACAAGAGGTGTGCCAGGGCAGGAGGGATGGTGGAGCAGGAAAAACATCAAAGCAAAGCTAACCACCCTGAGTAGGGCAGGAGCAAAAGAGACACCCAAGTGGGGACAGAGAGAACACCCAGGAGGAGGCATGACCACAAAAGCAGCCAGTGGAGGAGCCCACACTGGAGCAGTTGAGTAGGAACCGCAAGGCACTGACCACCATCTCCCGCACCACCTGTCGCCTCCCCGAAAGGGACTGAGCGTCACCTGCAGCGAGGGGACTGGAGACTGGGAGTGGAGGGGACAGATGTCCGGATGGAAGCTCAGATGTTTTCCCTAAGTGTTTGTTTGTTTGTTTGTATTTTTCAACACAAGAATGAAAAGTTTGCTAATTGGCAATAAATTAAATTGATTTAATTTCCCTGACTCGAAAG